>NC_137339.1:44246325-45448455 GCF_965287045.1 Carcharhinus amblyrhynchos | reverse complement strand
GTGATATTGTGTAAAACTGTAGCAGAACCAATATATCTGGCATCATGTGAAGCTTTTGGCACTCCATTATTGTGTGAAAAATCTTTGAAAATAATCAAGAGGTAGAAGGGAATAGAAAATCAAAGTCTTCTCATCTCACTCCTCATCTTCAATAGTGGCAAGATCTCTCTATACATATCAAACAAGGCCACTCCGCCATTCTGTGTTAACTTAAAGTTATCACAATTACACGGCTCTTCTTCGAAGCTTATCCCTGCCTAATCAATGGCCTGGAAGTACAAAGCTGAAAAAAATATATATTTATTAAGAGTTCTGACTCAGAGGAGGTTTCAAGTCAATCCACATCCAATAACCTGCTCTGAAAAGTCAGTTTACACCTTGGCACCTGTGACAAATTGCATCGCAGAGCTGAGGCAATCCATGAGATTTTGTAACATTCAGCAATATTCTAAATAAAAAAACCCACAATATTTTTAAAAAGTCAAATTTCTCTATCTCCCAATGTTTAAATCTCCTTTAACTAATTCCAGGATCCAGATCATTTATAGCTAAACAAAGGCAAAAACGTTACCTCAAACAATCTTCAGCAGTGCAGGTAAAGAAATGGAATTACCTGTCAGTTGCTGGTTCATTAACTGAAGCCAGTATTGACACTCCATAAGACTATGAGGAATTGACAATGGCAAAATAGTGAACCCTCACGCATTATATAAAATTCACTTTACTTCACTGCTTCTTTTTATTTAGGGGAGTTGGTGCCTATCCCAATAGACACCGGGCATTAGACAGGATAGGACCCTAGTCCATGACAGGGCACACACTACCCCCCAGCTACAAAGGCCAAGAGAACTAAAATTATGGCCATTGTCCCAAAAGGCTACTTAAAACTGAAATAGGTTGACTTAACTTTCTGTTGTGTATTTATTTCATACTTACTTTGCGAGAACAGCAGCTTCACAATATTCAATGTGTTTGAAGGAGCCAGGCAATGACATGCCATTTTTTAAAATATTGAGAGCAGCTCCAATGATTGCCCAACTGCCCTCACCTACCACATTAATGCAGAAATACTTGTGAATGATATTAATCTCACTGTTATTCAGATATCAATTTTAATCTTTATTCTGGTTGTTTTGAATGTTTGCATAAATACTGTCAGTTCTTTCAGTGTAAAAAGTGTGGGCTGTTTTCTTCAGCTGCCACTTCACACTGCTACCTCGTGTAATCTGTTCTCCTACTCTGGCCATAGCATTGCTGAGCCTTCCTGTTTTATGGTCAGCAAACCACAGGATTAATTTAGATCAGCAATGCACTTTATGATATAATTATCCAGGTAAACAAGACGGACACCTTCATTCTTCTTATGTAGGCAGTCAGAAGAATGTAGTGTATCTTGACAGGCATATCCATACAGAATGATCTTTTCCATCAATAAGTTTAGCATTCCATTTCGATCAACTAGATATTCTTCTTCCATGGCCGGAATTTTACCAAAAAAATGACCAAATATCATAACGGTGAGAAAATGAGAGTGATTGCGTCAATCTGCCCGGCTGAATCACAATCACCCCACACTTAGTCATTCCTTGGGAAAGTGGTAAGCTACACACTGGTTCCTTGGGGGTGAACCTAAACATGCTAGTGAGCCAAGCTGCAAAGTGATCAGGAGCCACTTTGAAAGGTTCCCTGATCTCATAGTGCTTTGGAAGAACCATCTCTCTCCACACGGGCATCAAGATTCGTAGCCCTCCCCCATCAGAGGCACGTTTCCCCACACCCTCCGTGACATGGATCGCCTTGGGGCCCTCCCAATGGGTCCCTCTTCATGATCCATGACATGCCCCCTTTCATGCCCCACCCCTTGACTCTATCCCTGACAGTGCCTCTCATAGGCTCCGCCCCTTGTCTCTGCCCCTGACAATGCCTATATGGCACTGCCAGTGTTAGTCATGAGTTGGAGATGCTGGCATTGGACTGAGGACAGTCAGAAGTCTCCACATCATGACTACCACTGACACCGCAAACTGCCGACTCCAAGTGGAACAGAACTTTCCACACCTGACGAAGGAACAGTTTTCCGAAAGCTTGTGGGTTCACTATCAAATGAACTTGTTGGACTTTAACCTGGTGTTGTGAGACTTCTTACTACAGTGTCCCAGTTGGGCATTGCCAAATGGGCAGTATCTGATGGGCACTGTCCAGCAATGTCCCCAACCACCCAGGGCTTCGGTTGCCTCTGAGTCCAATATTGTGGCCATCATACCTGGCCCCTGGTTAGTGGAGACCAGTAGTTATTCTCATCAGGTTTGTTCGTGCCCGAAAGTCACAAGATGCCAGAAGCTCGGAGAATCTGATGTTGAACAAGCTAAGCACATTAAAATGCTAATTTAGTTATGCCAATTACCTTTGCGCCCTTTCTGGTTTGTGCCAGTAGTTAGGGACTGGGACAATAGCAAAATCTGTTTTTAGGCCTACATGCAATTTCTGGGATTGGCACAATCTGCATCAGATGCAGTGAGGCCAGAAAGTTGCCCCCCTCCCCCACCCCCCACCCCCCGTCCCACCCTCATATATCGCAGTTACAGGATATCTTCTTCATCCTCTGACCAATGCCATTCAATGCCTTTTGGGTCTGTAGGTTGCACCTCTGCCCTGTGTAAGTGATTTCACTATTCCTATATACAATCCCCAGAAAATAGAAAGGATCTCTCTATGAAGCAGTAGGTTCTCTTTGTGCCAGCCATAAATGCTCAAATCTGGTTTACTAGTTACATGCTTATTACAAAGAACAAAGAGCAAAGAAGAACAAAGAACAACACAGCACGGGAAACAGGCCCTTCGGCCCAACGAGCCCGCGCCGCCGTCCCACTGTCTCAGTGTCCTATTCATGATTTTAGTCTACGCCTAATGTGCGAGGATCAGGGAGGTCCAATTTAGGGACAATTTAGTACCCAATCAATCAGCCTAAAAGCACATCTTTGGGGATGTGGGAGGAAACCGGAGCACCCGGAGGAAACCCACGCAACCACGGGGAGAACGTGCAAACTCCCACAGACACAGGCCCAAATTCATGTGTCCGCACAGCAACAGAGATAGTCTCTGAGCTGTCATGTTGCCCTCGAGATGGTCCAGTTTAAGCACACTAACGACATGAAGCAATAGGCAACTCCCGAAGCAACGTCCAAGAGCAGCCCACCACAACCTGCCGCATGCATGCCCCTTGCTGGACTTAAATGCCTGTGGAGACAAAAAATTCATTATTAAACAGGCAAAGACTGTAACATCCCTAAGGCAAAACGTATTCCCAAGCCTACAATGTTTAGTAAGGCCTACTATATCCCCCTATATGTAGCCCGCTCATGTGGCTGTCTAAGTGACTCTTAAACAACCCTAGCGTGCCTGCTTCCACCACCTTACTCGGCAGTGCATTCCACACCCCCACTACCCTTTGCGTGAAAAACTGCCCTCTAATATTTGTCTTATACCTAGCCCCCCTCACCCTAAGCTCGTGACCCCTCGTTCTATCCATTTCTAATAACGGAAAAAGCTTACCACCATTTACTCTATCTATCCCTTTCATAATCTTATAAACCTCTATTAGATCCCCCCTCAGCCGACGTCTCTCAAGGGAAAACAGCCCAAGTTCATTCAATCTTTCCTCGTAAGACAGCCCTTCCATACCAGGCAGCATCCTGGTAAATCTCCTCTGCACTCTCTCCAGGATCTCTACATCCTTCCGGTAGTACGGCGACCAGAAGTGGACGCAGTACTCCAAGTGAGGCCTAACCAACGTTCTATACAACTGCAACATCAGACTCCTACTCTTATATTCTATACCTCTTCCTATGAAGGCTAACATACCATACGCTTTCCTCATCACATTCTGCACCTGTACCGACACCTTCAGGGACTTGTGCACTTGCACCCCCAGGTCTCTCTGCGTATCTATACTCCGGATAGTTCTACCTTTTATCGTATAACTCCCCTCCACATTATTCCGGCCAAAGTGCATCACCTCGCATTTCTCCGGATTAAATTCCATTTGCCATCTATCTGCCCAATCTACCAGCCTGTCTATGTCCTGTTGCATTGCCAGGCACTGCTCCTCAGTACCCGCCAATCCAACCATCTTAGTGTCATCAGCAAATTTGCTGATCACACCACCTACTCCCTCTTCCAAGTCATTAATATATACCACAAATAGAAGAGGTCCTAGTACCGAGCCCTGCGGCACGCCACTGGTGACAGACCTCCAATTGGAAAAGGAGCCATCCACTACTACTCGCTGTCTCCTCCTCCCAAGCCAGTTCTCCACCCATCTACATACCTGGCCTTGTATCCCATGAGCCTTCACCTTTTCTATCAGCCTACCATGAGGGACCTTGTCAAACGCCTTACTGAAATCCATATAGACGACATCAACGGCTTGTCCTTCGTCAACCGTTTTTGTCATCTCTTCAAAAAATTCCACTAGATTCGTAAGGCACGACCTTCCTGTAACGAAGCCATGCTGCGTATCCCTGATCAGATTGCAGCGCTCCAGATGTTCATACATCCTATCCTTGAGGATCCTCTCCATTAGCTTGCCTATAACTGAAGTCAAGCTCACCGGCCTATAATTCCCTGGGTTATCCCTCTGACCCTTCTTAAACAACGGTACTACATTTGCAATGCGCCAATCCTCTGGGACCTCACCTGTGTCCAAAGAAGACATGATGTGGGTATGCCGGCGTTGGACTGGCGTAAACACAGTAAAAAGTCTGACAACACCAGGTTTTAGTCCAACCTATTTATTTGATAATATTCTCACTAGCTTTCGAGGGGACAGCCTCTTCGTCAGGTGAATGGAGAGTTCTGGCCTCAGACAGAGCATATAAAGCACAGACAGTTTAGAGATTACTGATTAAAATGCGAATCCTTACACCTAACCTGCTGTTCAAGACCTGAAGTGGCTGATAATGTGAGTGGTAGGAGCACTGATCACAGTTTAAAGAGATGTGTATTGTCTCCAGACAGTACAGTAAGTGAGGTTTTGCAAACCCAGGCAAGTCACGGGGGTTACAGATAGTGCGACATGAACCCAAGATCCCTGTTGAGACCGTCCTCATGTGTGCGGAACTTGGCTATCTATCCCAGGCTGCTAAGGGAGGTGAGGGATGAAATTGCTGGGCCTCTGACGCAAATCTTTGTCTCTTCTTTGGACAGTAAAAAGTCTGACAACACCAGGTTTTAGTCCAACCTATTTATTTGATAATATTCTCACTAGCTTTCGAGGGGACAGCCTCTTCGTCAGGTGAATGGAGAGTTCTGGCCTCAGACAGAGCATATAAAGCACAGACAGTTTAGAGATTACTGATTAAAATGCGAATCCTTACACCTAACCTGCTGTTCAAGACCTGAAGTGGCTGATAATGTGAGTGGTAGGAGCACTGATCACAGTTTAAAGAGATGTGTATTGTCTCCAGACAGTACAGTAAGTGAGGTTTTGCAAACCCAGGCAAGTCACGGGGGTTACAGATAGTGCGACATGAACCCAAGATCCCTGTTGAGACCGGAACTCAAGTTCCGCACACATGAGGACGGTCTCAACAGGGATCTTGGGTTCATGTCGCACTATCTGTAACCCCCGTGACTTGCCTGGGTTTGCAAAACCTCACTTACTGTACTGTCTGGAGACAATACACATCTCTTTAAACTGTGATCAGTGCTCCTACCACTCACATTATCAGCCACTTCAGGTCTTGAACAGCAGGTTAGGTGTAAGGATTCGCATTTTAATCAGTAATCTCTAAACTGTCTGTGCTTTATATGCTCTGTCTGAGGCCAGAACTCTCCATTCACCTGACGAAGAGGCTGTCCCCTCGAAAGCTAGTGAGAATATTATCAAATAAATAGGTTGGACTAAAACCTGGTGTTGTCAGACTTTTTACTGTCCAAAGAAGAGACAAAGATTTGCGTCAGAGGCCCAGCAATTTCATCCCTCACCTCCCTTCGCAGCCTGGGATAGATGCCATCAGGCCCCAGAGATTTATCCGTCTTTATACTGTCTAAAAGTCCCAACACCTCTTCCCTCGTGATGACTATTTCCCTCAACGGATCCTCAAACTCCTCAAGCACAGCACCAGACACCAGGCCCCTCTCCTGCGTGAATACCGACGCAAAGTATTCATTCAGGATCTCCCCATTCCCCCAGGCTCCAAGCATAGTTCCCCTCCTCTGTCCCTGAGAGGACCAATCTTCCCTCTAACCATCCTTTTATTTCTAACATAGGAGTAAAATGCCTTAGGATTTTCTTTAATCCTACCCACCAAAGCCATTTCGTGGCCCCTTTTTGCCTTTCTGATGCCCCTTTTAAGTTCTCTCCTACATTCTCTGTATTCTTCTAACGCTATCTCTGTCCTCAAATGCCTAGATCTAATGTACGCCTCCCTCTTCCTCCTGACCAGGTCCTCAATATCCCTAGTTACCCACGGCTCTCTAATCCTACCCTTCCCATCCTTCCTCTTGACCGGCACATGTCTTTCCTGCAAAGATTTTAGTTTTCCCTTGAGAGACTCCCACATACCCAGCGTCGACCTGCCATCAAACAGCTTACCCCAGTCCGTATCTTTAAGATCCTGCCTAATCCGGTTGTATCTAGCCCTCCCCCAGTTTAACACCCTCCCCTTAGGACAGGTTTCATCTTTATCCATTAATATCTTAAACCAGACAGAGTTGTGGTCACTGTTAGCCACATGCTCTCCTACTTCAACGTCAACCACCTGCCCAGGCTCATTCCCCAGAACCAAGTCCAGTATAGCCCCCTCTCTGGTCGGGCTATCCACATACTGCTCCAGGGATCCTTCCATTACACACTGTACAAATTCCTCCCCGTCAGCACCCTCTGACCTCGGCACCTTCCAATCTACCCCGGGGAGATTAAAATCTCCCACTACCACCACCCTATTCTTCCTGCACTTATCTAGAATGTCCCTACTTATCCCTTCTTCCACAGCCCTCGGGCTGTTGGGTGGTCTGTAGTACACACCCAACATAGTAACATCTCCCTTCCTATTCCTCAACTCCACCCAAAGCGACTCGATTCCTATATCATCTATACCTCCCTCCCTCTGCACTGCTATGATGCAATCCTTAACTAACAACGCCACTCCCCCACCTCTCAGCGACCCACCCCTATCACGCCTGAAGCACTTATACCCGGGAACATTCAACTGCCAGTCCTGCCCTTCCTTTAACCAAGTCTCTGTCACCGCCACCACTTCCAACTTCCTTTCGAACATTATTGCCTTCAGTTCATCTGTTTTGCCAGTCACACTCCTAGCATTGAAACACATGCACCGAAGACCCTCAGAAACAATTCGATCCTTCTTCCTACCCTCTGGGCTTACCCTATCCCCAATCCCAGTTCCGTCCACCTCCCCACCCCCCCTCCATATTAGTTTAAACCCTGCCGAAACACTCCAGCTAACCTTCCAGCTAAGATATGCACACCCTTCCCAGTTAACTGTACCCCATCCCTCTTGTATATTTGCCCCTCTTTCATAAAGACTTCCCAGTGGTCTACGAATCTAAAACCCTCTGCCCTACACCAATCCTTCAACCACGCATTGAGTTGAAGTATCTCATTACAATTAGCAATCATTGATTCAGCAACATTCTTAACTAACAAGTAAGTCAAAGGTTATTGGGGTAATTGCAATGTAGAGTTGAGGCCACAATCAGGTCAGCCATGATCTCATTGAAAAGGCTCGAGGGGCCAAATGGCCTATTCCTGCTCCTAATTCAAATAAAGAACAAAGAAAATTATAGCACAGGGACAGGCCCTTCGGCCCTCCAAGCCTGCATCGACCATGCTGCCTGACTTAACTAAAACCCCCTACCCCTCTGGGGATCATATCTTTCTATTCCCATCCTATTCATGTATTTGTCCAGACGCCCCTTAAAAGTCACTACTGTATCATAATAAGAACATAAGAAGTAGGAGCAGGAGTAGGCCATCTAGCCCTTCGGGCCTGCCCCGCCATTCAATAAGATCATGGCTGATCTGAAGTGGCTCAGTTCCACTTTCCCGCTTTCTCCCCATAACCCTTAATTCCCTTGCCTACCAAAAACCTATCTACCCGTGTCTTAAGTATATTCAGTGAGGTAGCCTCCACCACTTCAATGGGCAGAGAATTCTAGAGATTCACCACCCTTTGAGTGAAGAAGTTCCTCCTCAACTCGGTTCTAAACTGCACCCCCCCCCCCTTATCTTGAGGCTGTGCCCTCTAGTCCTACTGTCCTTTCTGAGTGGGAAGAATCTCTCTACCTCTATGCTGTCCATCCCTTTCATTATCTTATACGTCTCTATAAGATCCCCCCTCATCCTTCTAAACTCCAATGAGTACAGACCCAGTCTATTTAGTCTCTCTTCATAGTCCAACCCCCTCATCTCCAGTATCAGCCTAGTGAACCTCCTCTGCACCCCCTCCAAGGCCAAAATATCCTTGCACAAGTGCGGCGACCAAAACTGCACACAGTACTCCAGCTGCGGCCTCACCAGTGCCCTGTACAGTTGCAGCAAGACGTCCCTGCTTTTATATTCTATCCCCCTCGCTATAAAGGCCAGCATCCCTTTCGCCTTCTTGATCACCTGCTGCACCTGCAGACTGGGTTTTTGCGACTCATGCACAAGAACCCCCAGGTCCCTCTGCACCGTAGCATGCTGCAGCTTTTCACCCTTTAAAGAGTAATCCCTCCTACTATTATTCCTGCCAAAGTGGATAACCTCACACTTGCTAACATTGTACTCCATCTGCCAGGTCCTCGCCCACTCGCTCAGGCTATCTAGATCCCTCTGCAGACTTTCCACACCCTCCGCACAATTTGCTTTTCCACTCATCTTCGTGTCATCAGCAAATTTCAACACCCTACACTCAGCCCCCTCCTCCAGATCATCTATATAAATGGTAAATAGCTGAGGCCCCAGCACCGATCCCTGCGGCACTCCACTAGTCACCAACCGCCAATCAGAATAGCATGCATTGATACCAACTCTCTGCCTCCTATTAGACAACCAATCCTCTATCCACACTAACACCTCACCCCCAACTCCATGCCCCCTAACCTTCTAAAGCAACCTTTTGTGCGGCACCTTATCAAAGGCCTTTCGAAAATCGAGAAACACCAATCCACCGGTTCCCCTCTGTCTACCGCACCAGTCACATCCTCATAGAATTCCAATAAATTTGTCAAACACGACTTCCCCTTAACAAATCCATGCTGCATCTGCTCTATCAAACAATTCTTTCTAGGTGCCTCGCTATTTCTTCTTTGATGATGGATTCAAGCATTTTTCCAACAACAGACGTTAAACTAACCAGCCTATAATTCCCTGCCTTTTGCCTGCTACCTTTTTTAAACAGTGGCGTAACATTAGCCGTTTTCCAATCTTCAGGCACTTCCCCGGAATCCAGCAAATTTTGGTAAATAATCACTAAGGCGTCTACTATCACCTCTGCCATTTCCTTCAGAACCCTGGGATGCATTCCATCCGGTCCTGGGGACTTGTCCACCATCAGTCCCGCTAGTCGATCAAGCACTACCTGTCTAGTGACAGTAATCGCATTCAGGCCCTCGACTCCTACCATCCTTCTATATTTAATATCCGGCAAACTATTCGCGTCCTCCTCCATGAAGACTGAGGCAAAAAACTTATTTAAGGCCTCAGCCATTTCCTCACCTCCCACCACTAAATCCCCCCTCTCATCCTCTAAGGTTCCAACATTCACTCTAGCCAGCCTCCTCTTCTTTATATATTTGTAAAAACTCTTACTGTCCTTTTTTATATTTGGTGCTAGTTTAGCTTCATAGACTATCCTTCCTTTCTTTATCTACTTCTTAGTCAATCTTTGTTGATTTTTAAACCTCTCCCAATCTTCTACTCGCACACTACTTTTAGCCACTCTAAACGCATCAGCTTTTAATTTAATACTCTCCTTTATTTCCTTATCCACTTCCATTACATCGCCCAGCAACGAGTTCCAGGCACCCATCACCCTCTGTAAAAAATCTGCCTTGTAGATCTCCTTTAAACCTTATCCCTCTTAAACCTGTGCCCGCTGGTAACTGATTCTTCCACCCTGGGAAAAAGTTTCTGACTATCCACTCTGTCCATGCCTCTCATAATGTTGTAGATTTCTATCAGGTCGCCCCTCAACCTCTGCCATTCCAGTGAGAACAAACCAAATTTCTCCAACCTCTCCTCATAGCTAATGCCCTCCATGACAGGCAACATCCTGATAAATCTTTTCTGAACCCTTCCCAAGGCCTCCACATCATTCTGGTAGTGTGGCGACCAGAATTGAACACTATATTCTAAGTGCGGCCTAACTAAGGTTCTATAAAGCTGCAACATGACTTGCCAATGAAGGCAAGCATGCCATATGCCTTCTTGACTACCTTCTCCACCTGCATTGCCATTTTCACTGACCTGTGTACCTGGACATCCAGATCCCTTTGCCTATCAATACTCTTAAGAGTTCTGTCATTTACTGTATAGTTCCTATCTGTATTAGATCTTTCAAAATGCATTACCTCACATTTGTCTGAATTAAATTCCATCTGCCATCTCTCCATCAAGTCTCCAACCAATCTATATCCTACTGTACCCTTTGATGGTCCTCATCGCTATCTGCAAATCCACCAATTTTTGTGTCATCCACAAACTTAACTTACAAATCAATCCAGTTCCATTTTCCACCAAATCATTTAATATATTACAAACAGAATCAGAAATGTTCATATGTTTGTATTAACAATTAATAATAAATATATTTGGATGTAACTGTTTGATTGCTCATTAAACATAACGCATCCAGTTTCAAAAGAATTGCACTCAGTAAGCTGTGCATTCCTCTAATAAATCCATTAAGTAAAAAGGAGAATCTAAACTCATTGGACCTGAACTGAGGAAGTGAGCCTTTCCCAAGCCATGGGGGGAGGAACAGGTTAAACAGCCCCCTAAGTATGTCCTGCTATCCAGTGTGAGATCACAGGTGATCCTTTGGACAAACTTGGTTTCTCAGAAGGCGAAGAAAATTTGGCATGTCCACTACGACTCTCACCAATTTTTACAGATGCACCACTGAAAGCATCCTTTCCTGATGTGTCACAGCTTGGTATAGCTTCTGCTCTGATCAGGACCACAAGAAACTGCAAAGGGTTGTGAATGTGGCCCAGCCTATCATACAAACCAGCCTCCCATCCATTGACACTGTCAACACTTCCCACTGCCTAGGAAAAGCAGCCAGCATAATTAAGGACGTGATGCACCCCGGATATATTCTCTTCCACCTCCTTCCTTCGGGAATAAGATACAAAAGTCTGAGGTCACATGCCAACTGACTCAAGAACAGCTTCTTCCATGCTGCTATCAGACCTTTGAATGGACCTGCCTTATACTAAGTTGATCTTCCTCTACACCCTAGTTATGACTGTAACAGTACACTCTGCAACCTCTCCTTCTCTATGTACGGTATGCTTTGTCTGTATAGCACAAGAAACAATTGTTTTCACTGTATCCCAAAACGTGTGACAATAATAAATCAAATCAAATCAAATATCCCTCAACACCTTCAAAGATGTATCAATCTCAGTTTTGACTTGTTTAATTGAGTTAACCAGTATGATTTTCTGGTTAGACTGCCAGATTTCACAGGTGAAGCTGAATCTGTTCACTGTAAAGCCTTTATGAACTTTTTAACTTAAGTACAAGCATAATTAGCAATTTGATGACAAATTCTTGTATTGGCAGTGGTGTCTGCTTATAGCAGGTGATCAGCAAGCTGGATTGATCACATGGACAAACATCTGGGGAAAAAAATGAGTCATTCTGAAGTCTTTCCTAATTTTGACTTCAGGCAGGAGCCTCACCCTCCGAAAATTAATTAACCAACTGATCCAAAATAAGCAGCGTAGGTGTACCTTGACTAGATGGACTGCAGTAGTTCATGAAGATGACTCATCTCCAGTTTCTAAATGACATTTAGGGATGGGCCACAAACACTGGCTTTGCCAGCAATACTCACATCCATGAAATTATTAAATATATTTATATATGTTTCATCATTCTGTTTCCATTTTCAAATAACAACTTTAATAATATTAACAACTTGTACTAATATGATATCAATGTAATAAAATGTTTCAAAGCACTTTACAGCAGTGTTATAAAACAAAATAGAACACTGAACTGTGCAATGAGATATTTGAGCAACTGTCCAAAAGGGGTAGATTTTAAGAAGTATCTTGAAAGGGGAAAGACAGAGAGAGAGAGGCAGTATATTTATGAGTCACAAGTAGGCTGACATTAACACTGCAATGAAGTTACTGTGAAAATCCCCTAGTCGCCACATTCCGGTGCCTATTCGGTTACACCGAAGGAGAATTTAGCATGGCCAATATACCTAACTAGCACATCTTTTGAATTGTGGGAGGAAACCAAAGCACCCAGAGGAAACTCACGCAGACACAAGGAGAACGTGCAAACTACACACAGATAGTGACCCAAGCCAGGAATTGAAACGGGGTCCCTGGCGCTGTGAGGAAGCAGTGCTAACTACTGTGCCACCATTCTGCCCTATGCCACTAATGGTGGAACATGAAACTGGGGGATGCTCAAGAGGCCAAAGTTAAAGGAGTGCCAACATTCTCAGAGGATTGTGCGGCTCAAGAAGACTACAGGGACAGAAACTGGCGAGACCATGAAGAGACTTGAAAACCAAAAAGAGAATTTATAAATCAAGACAGTTTTAAAATCAAGAGTCAGTGTAGGTCAGTGAGAACAGGAGTAACAAAGGAACAGGACTTGGTGCAAGTTAGGACCCAAGCAGCAGAGTTTTGGCATAAGTTCCATGTTTATGAAGGATAGAGTACAGGAGGCCAGCTACACATACATCAGTAAAGCCTAGAGGTGACAAAGGCACTGATGAGTGTTTCAACAGCAGATAAGCTCAGACATGCAGGGAGTCAGGTGATTTGTACAAGAAAAAGAGGCCTTAAAAATGATGAAGTTGATTTTGGTTGTTGTTTGAAAATAGCCTATTAGCTTGAGTCAGTCTCAGACACTTGCTAGAGAGATGGTAGCTAGTGAATAGAAATTTTACATGAGACTGGAAACAATGGCTTCAGTCTGCTCAATATTTAGTTAGAATAAATTATCACTCATCCAGCCCTAGATATTATCCAAGTAATCTGACAACTTAGAGATGATGGAGTGATTTTAAAAGGTGATGGTGAGTTAGAGCTGGGAATTCTATAAAAATGAGACAAAAACAATAGCTCAACTTCACTGGATACTGAGTTTTCATGTAGGTTAGAGAGGGGGGTAAAAAAGGGGGGACGTGACATTATCATAGAATCACTTATAGCTGTAGGAAAGATGATATATTAAACAGAGCACCAAATGAGGCCATTTGTGTTCAGCTCAGGAATAAAAAGGGGCAATAAAAAGGCTCACTATTATGAGTGTATTAAAGACCCCCAAATATTGGAAGGGAATTAGGGAAATCTACAGGCAACTTTCTGAGTGCAATAACAGTAGGGCAGTAATAGTTGGGGACTTCAACAGCATTAATATCAATTGGCATGCGAATGGCGTGAAGGCATTCACACCAAGGGGCATAAAATTCTTGAATCTGTATTCTAGAGAACATTTTTTAGCCAACACATAAGAAGCCCAACAAGATAAGGCACAATTCCAGATTTAATCTTTAGAAATGAAGCTGGACAAGTGGGTAAAGAAGCAATGGGAAACCATTTTGGACACAATGACCATAACGTGGCTAGATTTAGCATCATTATGGGAAAGGACAAAGACAGAACTGGAGTAAAATTTCTAAATTGGGGGAAGACAAATTTTACAAAGCTGGGATCTGGTGAAAGTGGACCGGATACAGCTACTTGAAGGAAAATCAGTGACAAATCAGTGGGAGGCATTCAAAAGTGACATTCTAAAGGTACAATAGGGACATTTCCCTGCAAAGAAAAGGATGATACTGCCAAATCTAGAGCCCCTGTTTCTCCAGAAACATACAGGTAAGAGAAAGCAGAAAAAGAAAGCTTATGACAGTCACAAAAACAAATTAATACTGTAGAAAGCCTAGAGGCGTATAGAAAGTACAGGGATGAAGTAAAAATGGAAATTTGGAAAGTAAAAAGAGCATATGGGAAAATATTGGCAAGTAAAATCAAAGAAAATCTAAAGATGTTTCACTACTTTAGGAGCAAACGAATAACTAAGGAAAAAGTAAATTCTATCAGAGATGCACATGGTAACTTATGCGTTAATGTAGAAGATGTGGACAGTCTTCCCAATGAATACTTTGTCTCTATCTTCACTAAGGAAAGGGATGATGCAGGCATTCTAGTTAAAGAGGATGCAAGTGAAATATTTGATAATATAAGCATTGTGAAAGAGGTAATACTGATTGATTTCCTTGAAGGCAGATAAATCACAGGGGCCAGACTGATTGCATCCCTGGATGCTAAAGGATACCAGGGAAGAAATATTGGATGTTCTGAAGATCATTTTCCAATCTTCACTACAGACAGATGTGATACGATAGGTTTTGAGGTCAGCAAATGTTATACCTTTATTTAAAAAGGATGCAAGGGATAAGATAGTAAATTATAGGCCAATCAATCTGACTTCAGTGGTGGGCAAATTACTGGAATCAATTCTGAGCGACAGGTTAAACTCACTTCAAAAGCACAAATCATCAGGGATAGTCAACGTGGTATTGTTAGGGGAAGGTCATGCTTTACTATCTTAATCAAATCTTTTAAAGAAGTAACAAGGAGGATTGATGAGGATAGTGCAGTGAATGTTGTCTCCATGGATTTTAGTGAGACACTTGACAAGATCCCACATGATAAACTGGTCAGAAAAGTGAAGCCCCATGTGCCACAGGGAAAAGTGGCAACTTGGGACCAAAATTAGTTGAGCCACATGAAATAAAGGTTGAATAAGTTCTTGTGAATGGAAAGTGGTTTCCACTGGTGTCCCATAGGCACAGTGTTAGGGCATGTGCTGTTTGGTGTATGTATTAATGATTTACACTTAAATGTGGGAGGCATGATTTGCAGCTGACACAAAAATAGCCATGTAATTGATAGTGACGAGAATAGCTATATCTCCAGAATTATATTAATAGTTTGGCTGAGTGGGTGGAAAAATAGCAAATGGAATTTAATCTGGAGAAGGGTATGGTAAGGAATTGGGGGAAGGCAAACAAAGCAAGGGAATACACAATAAACGGATATGTTTTGAGAGGGGTAGTGGAAGTGAGAGACCTTGGAGTGCATGCCCACATGTTCTTAAGATGGCAGGACAGATGAATAAGATGATAAAGAAAGCAAATGGAACGCTTTCCTTTATTGGTTGAGTTTTGAATATAAAGGCAAGGATGTAATGTAGGAACAGTATAAGATGCTGGTTAGGCCACAACTGAAACTTTGGCTATCACAAAAGAAAAGAACAGAATTGCACTGGGGACAATATAGAGGTTTATGTTGCCAGGATTTGACAATTCCAACTCTGAGGAAAGACTAGATTGGCAAGGGTTGTTTTCCTTCCAACAGAGGAGGCTGTGGAATGACCTAATTGTGGTGTGTAAAATTATGAGGGGCCCAGAAGGGAGACAGGAAAGAACTGTTCCTCGGCTGAGGCATCAACTGCCAGGCAGCATATATTTAAGGTGATTGGTAGAAGGATTAGAGGAGTCATGAGGAATAACCTTTTCACCCAGCCTCCTCTGTTGGAATGTCTTTCCTCAGAGCTGGAATTATCAAACCTTGGCAACATAAACCTCTTCTATACTTTCTCCAGAGCAACTATGTCCTCCTCTTTAGTGGTGGCCAGAACTGTACACAAAATTTCAGTTGTGGCCTAGCCAGCATTTTATACAGTTCCAGCATTACATTCCTGCCTTAATATTCAATACCTCAACCAATAAAGGAAAGCATCTCGAATTCAGTGTCCAAATTGATGGTTGAGAATGAAATACTCAACTCATTTGAACCTGGATCTGCACTTGAAGTGTTGTAACCTGCAAGGCTGCAGGAAAGTTGGATTAAAATTAAAGATTAATGTGGTAGCATGGCTCCTTTAAGGGACAGGTGTTCGTGGATCACAGGACCCCTACTGCAGCCAATCAGGAGGAAGTCCGTGATCCGACTTCTGTCAGGTGTGAGGGCATGCGTCCTACTGGAGAGAACCTGCAATGTGAGACTAGGAGTAGGTGGAACTAAACCTGTACCTGCATTGAGCTTACCAGTGTATAGTTTTAACATTCAAAAAATCACTGCTGTGATTCAAAGTTTCCTCATTGTGACACCTTGTGCTACTACACTGGTGATAAGAATAAATCAGACTACTAGTTTCATTGTGTTCTCTTTCTTGGCTGGCCCAGACATGATGGGTTGAATGGACTCCTTCTGTGCCATAAATTTTCTATGGTTCCAGCATACAGGTTGAAACTGATATGTTATATCACTGATATCACTGAGAGTGTGTTGATGAGAAATAGATGGGGACCAAGGATAGACCTCTGGGTAACTGCAGGAACAGTGTAAAGCAAAAAGAGAAGCCATTGCAGGTGATATTCTGGATATGAATAGATGAGGATGGAATGAGGTGAGTGCAGTCACACCCAGCTGGGTGATGCTGATAGCCATTGGAGGAGAATGGCCAACCAAATCTAAAGCTGCAGACTGCATGAGAAGGATATGGATACATAGTTTGCCATTGTCACTGTCACATAGCATGTCATTTGTGACTTTGATTAAAAAAACATTTTAGTATCATGGGAGAGGATGAAAAACAAATGATTGGACAGATTCAACTAAGAGATTTTGGAAAAGACTTAGGAAACAATAACACATGCAAGGGTTTGGGGATGTTGGTCACTTAAACAATTAGATAATACCAAATGGTTTCCCAGAATTAGATGCAGAAAAATTGTTTGTGAATGGGCTTCTGTCTCATATTGCTCTGTAGTAACTCCTTGACAGATAACATGACGTAACCAATACCCAGGAGGGCTGGATTGTTCACTAAGACTGCTGGCATATATTTAATTTCTGCTCCTGCTGTCGTTAGGTACAAAGGGAGTCAGTTTACTTTAAGTGGAAAGTACAGTTCATGGTGAAGGCTAGAGGAGTTTGCCAGCAACAAAAGGATAGGTCAATTGGTTCCCAGCCATTGACCAAATGGGCAAAAAAGGGGAACAAATTAGAGGGAACAAAAGCAGAAAAACATCTCCAAACATACCTCCCTAAGGGCAAAAAAAAATAAGATTGCTAAGCAAATATATGACAATGATCAGTAATATGATGCCAGGTAGTTACAGCATCAAGGTGCTGGCCTGTATTTTAATAAACTATTCCAAATCAGTTTATACTTCACAAAGGCAAAAAGCACCTCACATTATAAGAGTTGTACAGCATCTTTGCGCAAATTTCAATAATTCCAAATGCTCCTATTAAATTAGGAGCCTTCCTAATCTCTCCCCCTCTAATGTTTAAATGGGAATTTGAGGACAGCCTTGAGTGAATGATAGAACTCTATTCCATTTGGCAATTCTTGCAAGAGAATTGAAGTCTCCATTACATTAATAATGAAGAGCATTTCATGCTGGCTTCTTGAACAATATGGCTATCCAAATGTAATGCCACAATTTGCAGCTGGATAGTTATGAAGGTATATTTGTTATAATCCTTGGCCAAATCCCCAAGTTGTTGGTAAGATCTGATTAAGAATCAATAATGTTTGGTTTAAAGTAGACAAAGTTTGAGAGACACACAAATTAACATACTAGCTGTGGTTAAACACACCAACTTACAAAATAAATGGCAGATACAACCAATGCAGAATCCACAGATCCACAAATCCAACAACCTACCCAGCCATCAGGAAAACTGAGTCAACCAATCTGACTGGAACAGGTCTCTCTGATGGAAGGTTCCAGCCTTTACCTTTTATTATACATTTAAAAGGGTTATGGATTGCTTTTAAGAGATGATCACATGATTTGATGGTGATTTCTTTTGGGTGTTTGAATCTCAACATTGCTTACGATCACTATTCATAAAAGTCTTTATCATCATAAAACATGGCCTTTTCAAGTAACATCCGTGCTAACACTATTCCAAAGATTTTAAGTGGTCTCTCTGGTGTACAATGTTGCCTTGATGATATTCTAATTATAGGGTCCAGTGAGTAAAACATTTGAGCAATATAGAAGCAACATTGGAATGTTTTCGAAAACATTTCAAAAATTTACAATTCAGGCCATCACATATCAGGAGGACATAATTGCTCTGGAAAAAGTATAGAAGAGGTTTATGTTGCCAGGGTTTGACAATTCCATTTCTGATTTTGGCTATGGTTGTTTTTCTTACAACATCAGAGGCTGTGGAGTGACCTAATTGCAGTATACAAAATTATGAGGCCCAGAGAGGGACACAGGAAAGAACTGTTCCCCAGCTGAGATATCAATTACCAAGGGGAATACATTTAAAGTGATTGGGAGAAGGATTAGAGGAGTCATGGGGAATAATCTTTTCACCCAGAGGGTGGGTGGGCATGTCAAATTCACTGACCAAATTGGTGGTTGAGGATGAAATGCCCGACTCATTCAAACCTGGAATTGCTTCTGAAGTATTGTAACATGAAATAGAAGTGAGACTATTTCCATATGTCAGTACAGTGTTTGGGTCATATTATGATAATAAAGGGCAACATAAAACACCTAAAATGATGGAAACTATTTTAGAAGCCCCACTTCTGATAATTGTGACACAATTAAGGTCCTTTCTAGGATTGGTAAATTATTGTGGCAAATTTGTTCCAAACATAGCTACATTATTGAAGCCATTGTATAATTTACTATGTTGAAACAGTTATGAGACTGGACAATAGAATGTGAGAAAGCATACAAGGATGTCAAAAATGCCTCGCAGAAGTATGAAGTATTAGTTCATTATAAGCTGAAGCTATCATTATTGCTTGCTTGCAACATTTCATCTTATGGAGTAGGGGCAGTTGTTTCACATATTATGCCTTGAGAAGAACGACGTAGCTTTTGCTTCACGTACTGATTACTGCTAAATTTAATTATGCTCAGCTGTAATAAGAAACATTGAGTATATGTTTTGGCTTATGAAAGTTTCATCATTATGTGATTGTCATTTCACATTATTGACAGATCATTGACCCCTACCTACTATTTTTAAAGGCATACTATCAATAGCTGCTAGCCGATTACAAAGTTGATCTTATGCGTCAACAAAACTTGAATTGACCATCCATGGTAGGTGGCTATTGTGAGAATTCTGAATGATCATTCCTCCTAGTTTGCATAGAAGCGTTCTTGAACAACTACATGAAAGTCATCCTGGTATAGTCCGGATGAAGGAATTAGTACATATTTGTTTTTGGTGGCCAGGTCTGAATGGCCAGATTGAAGATAAAGTGGAACAATGTCAATGCTGTGCACAAATAAGAAATATGCCACCATTGTCTTCTTTCCAGCCCTGGGGGGGTGTGACCTAAATTGCCATGGCGGCATGGTGGCACAATGGTTAGCACTGCTGCCTCACAACACCAGTGACCAAGGTTCAATTCCCAGATTGAGTCACTGTCTGAGCAGAGTCTGCGCGTTCCTCCCGTGTCAGTGCGGGTTTCCTCCCATAGGCCGAAAGACGTGCTAGTTAGTTGCATTGGCCACGTTAAATTCTTTCTCAGCGTACTCAGACAGGTGCTGGAGTGTAGCGAGTAGGGGATTTTCACAGTGACTTCATTGCAGTGTTAATGTAAGCCTACTTGTGACACCAATAAATAAAATATCTTTTAACATTTGACTGTAGATTTTGCTGATCTGTTTGAGGGTTACATGTTCTTCATCATAACTGATGCACACCCAAATTGGCCAGAAGTTGTTATCATGCATAGTACATCTGAATAAACTATTGAAAAACTTGATGAAATTTTTGCAAGATTTGGTTAACTGGAATAGATTATTATTGATAATTGTTCACAGTTTACTTCGCAAGTGTTTGAAGATTATCTTAAAGTAAATGGTATTCAGCATATAAATTCAGTACCTTCTCATCCATCGACTAATAGATCAGTTGAAAGGTTTGTACAATCCTTGAAACATTCTTTAAAAGCTTCAAAAAAACAAGGTTTGTTATCAAGTTGTGTGACTGGCTTTTTGGCAATTTATTGAAACACTGCTCATGCAACTATACAAAGTTCATTTACTCATAAAGATAAAGTTAAGAACTACGTTTTATCTGTCATTACATCCAAAAACTTCAGAGATAGTAGAGGGTCAACAACAAGCTCAAGTTGCTACAGGAGACATGAAGGCAAAACAATTCTCATTTCATCAAGGAGATTGAATATTAGCACTTCATTATGCCATGACTGAGAAATGGATACCAGCCATAGTTTTAGCAAAAACAGATTCAATTTCTTACAGAGTTCAAGCGAAAATTGAATTAGTTTGGCGCCGCCATGCTGACCAATTGTTGGCATCTTGAAATGATTTCTCAGAACCATCTCCAGGAGTATCAACTTCGTTAATCTTTAGTGCTGTGAATAATCCGACAGAAGTCTGAGTTGAATCTGAATTGCCTGATGATTGTGTCAATGCTACTACACTGAGTGAGAATGATGCAGAATTTGTTCCAAGAGAAGCACTTACTGAAGTTCCAAATCATACTTCTAGAGTCAAAGACAGCTAAATTCCAGAATGTCATGTATAACCAAAGAAGAATAGACATTTTTTTTAATTAACTGTGTATGATGGTTATTGATGCATAGTACTGTGTCTAAAGTATTACTGATCCTATTATTATTGTAATAATTTGTTTTCATGATTACAGAAGTAAAGGGGGAGGGATGTTATTTAAAAGTGTTGCAGGTCACTTTACGTGTTGACAACATTAATGTGTTCACTGAAGCTGCTGGTTAATTTCAGTTTTGCATTCTGTACAGAGCGAAAGTATCTCTTTCAATAAAACCTGTTGTGTGTAAGCTTGAATCTACATGTGCACACCATGTTTTTTTTCTTTCTGTTAAAGCACACAACCATTCTCATAGTTAGGACATTGCCACTTTGGCGATCTATCTTGGGAACGCTCTCCAAAAGTTATTCCAACTTGGATGGCAACAACAATAACAGCTCACCTCACAGCCCACATCCCATTTGCCAAGAATCCATCCCTCAAGTATACATTCAAGCATCATGTACAAGTATAACTTCACATCTTCTATCTGGCTAAGTAGAACCCTACTGCTCCAAAGGGTACCTTTCCCCACAGGTCTGCATCATGGAATCACCAGCCTGTGGCTGTTTTCTTGAATCTTCAGGGTTTCTTCTGAGCCCTCTTCAATTACCAGGGCTTCCTTTATGCTGTTTCTATTTAAAATCTGCTACCAGCAACCATTTTCCTATTTAAAGTCTTCTTTCTCAACCTCCACGATAAAGTCATTTTGGCTTTCATAACTTATTGGACTGACCTGTTAATTGTTTAAAAGCAGCTGAATGGACATATCAGCAAGGACAAAGAGGTAGCAATCCTGATGACACTTTTCATGGCCGTATAAAGTATGAAGTCTCACAACACTAGGTTAAAGTCCAACAGGTTTATTTTGTAGCAAAAGCCACGAGCTTTCGGAGCGCTGCTCCTTCGTCACGTAAGTGGGAGTTCTGTTCACAGACAAGACATATAAAGACATATAATTGCAAAATAATGGTTGGAACACAAGTCTATACAGGTAATCAAGTCTTAAAGGTACAGACATCATGAGTGGAGAGAGGGTTAAGCACAGGTTAAAAAGATGTGTATTGTCTCCAACCGGGACAATCCCCCATGACGATGGCATTGCTGCAACTGCCTCAGCACTCAATGCTGACAATTACCAGTCTCCAGATGCAATTTTACAATTTATCCTCTTCATCCTGGACCACAATGTCTTCGCCTTCAACAACCAGTTCTTCAGACAAATACATGGAACAGCTATGGGGACCAAATTCACACCTCAATATGCCAACATCTTCATGCACAGGTTCGAACAAGACCTCTTCACCACACAGGACCTTCTACTGATGCTATACACGAGATATATCAATGAAATTTTCTTCCTTTGGACTCACGGTGAACAATCACTGAAACAACCAAATGATGACATCAACAAGTTGCCAAGAATCCATCCCTCAAGTATACACTCAAGCACCATGTACAAGTATAACCTCACATCTTCTATCTGGCTAAGTAGAATACTACTGCTCCAAAGGGTACCTTTCCCCACTGGTCTGCATCATGGAATCACCAACCATCAGACTCACTATTGACTACTCTCTGGAATTAGCTGCATTCTTGGACACATGCATCTCCATCAAGGACGGTCACCTCAGCACCTCACTGTACTGCAAGCCCATGGATAACCTCACGATACTCCACTTCCCCAGCTTCCACCCTAAACATATTAAAGAAGCCATCCCCTACAGACCATCCCTCCGTATACACAGGATCTGCTCAGATGAGGAGGGTTGCAACAGATACTCCAGATGCTGAAAGTCGCCCTCATAAGAACAGAATATGGCGCTGGACTCATCGATCAACAGTATCGACATGCCACAACGAAAAACCGCACTGATCTCCTCAGAAGACAAACATGGAACACGGTAGAAAGAGTACCCTTCGTCCTCCAGTACTTCCCCAGAGCAGAGAAGCTATGACATCTTCTCTGGGGCCTTCAACATGTCACTGATGAAGACGAACATCTCGCCAAGGCAATCCCTACACCCCCACTTCTTGCCTTCAAACAACCGCACAACCTCAACCAGACTGCAGAATATGCAGCAAACTACCCAGCCTTCAGGACAACAGCGATCATGACACCATACAACCCTGCCACAGCAACCTCTGCAAGACGTGCTGGATCATCGACACGGATGCCATCATCTCACGTGAGAACACCACCCACCAGGTATACGGTACGTACTCTTGCAACTTGGCCAACGTTGTCTACCTGATACGCTGTGGGAAAAGATCTCCCAAGGCATGGTACATTGGGGAGACCATGCAGACGCTATGACAATGGATGAATGAATACCGGACAACAATCGCCAGGCAAGAGTGTTCCCTTCCTGTTGGCGAACACTTCAGCGGTCACATTCATTCGGCCTCTGAACTTCGGGTAAGCGTTCTCCAAGATGGCCTTCATGACACAGTACAACACAGAATCGCTGAGCAGAGACTAATAGCCAAGTTCTGCACACATGAAGATGACCTCAACCGGGATCTTGGGTTCAATTCACACTATCTGTAACCCCCACGATTTGTCTGGGCTTGCAAAATCTCACTAACTGTTCTGGCTGGAGACAATACACATCTCTTTAACCTGTGCTTAACCCTCTCTCCACTCACATTGTCTGTACCTTTAAGACTTGATTGCCTGTAAATACTCGCATTCCAACCATTATTTCGTAAATTGAGTTTGTGTCTTTATATGCCTTGTTTGTGAACAGAACTCCCACTCACCTGATGAAGGAGCAGCGCGCTGAAAGCTAGTAGCTTTTGTTACCAAATAAACCTGTTGGGCTTTAACCTGATGTTGTGAGACTTCTTGCTGCGTTTACCCCAGTCCAACGCCAGCATCGCCACATCGTCCCATAAAGTATACCAGCTGATGTACTTTTAAAAACCTGTTTGGTCATTTGGTTTGCATCTGCCATATTTTGATTCAAATGATATGCAATCATTCTCTAGCTAAGGTCTCAGAATTTTCACTGCTGCTTTCTATAACCAGCATGAAAGTGCAGGCTTCAGGTTTGGATGATGGTTCCTTTGCATTCCTTCCCCTTCTATCCTTATCCTTGCATGGTATCAAGGTGCTGTCCTCTGGCAAGCTTTGTTTTTTCACAAATAAAGTGTAAATATCTCTAGTTTTTTTTCCAGCAGAAAATTAGTCATGGACAAATGAGTCATTCTCTTCAGACAGTTACTTCCAAGTTGTGGTTGCCATCGGATATCAGAGTTATGGGAACGGGGTGTTGCAAGACTGGAAAACTGGCCCACATCATAAAAGTCCTTCTGGAAAAGACATGACATGAGAAGCAGATTTACTGGACAATACAGTCTTAGTGGTCTTGATGATTTCCACTGTAATTATTATGCTAATTAGCTTTAACAAAATTTGACTCCTTAACTCTCTACTTCATTGGTCACTAAGCTCATTCTCTTTACTGTTGCTGAGTTAGAATCCTGGCATCCCTGCCGGACAGAACTGGGGCTGTAAGTAAACCACAGAAACTGCAGCAATTCAAGGTGGTGGCTCACCACGATCTGCTCCAGGGATGGGCAATAAATGCTGGAGAGGATGTCTTGTGCTGCAATGGGTAGCGTCCCTGTCTCTCAGCTTGGTTCGATCCCACCCCAGCTCTTGATGGCCATAATGCAGCTAAAACAGGTTGAGGGACAATCTGAAAAATCCTTTCAACACACCAATGACTTGCAGTAAGGGTGGGAGTGACTCCTGGTCACCCACACTTAATGCAGAGTGGTGCCCCTCACACTTCTGGTGACAGAGTTGTGCCTTGTTCTGAGCATTCCTAGTAATGGAAACAGTTGAAAATCTGACTTAGTGCAGCACTACGTGTGGGAGGAATTGGAATAAATGCTGGCTTAGCCAGTGATGCCCACATCCCATAAATGAATAAAGAAAAATAGTACTAGACAGGATAACTACAAGAAGGATGATCCCAATGGTGGGGTGTCCAAAGCTGTGTTCCGGTATCTGGATTACTTGTCAAGAGACAATACCACTATGCCATCACCTCCCTGAATGGTAGGCTATTTAGGACGGAGGTGAGGAGAAATTTCTTAACACAGAAAGTGGTCAGCCTATGGAATTCAAGTAGTTGAGGCCAAAACGTTGTATGTTTTTAAGAAGCACTTCAAGCGAAGGGGATCAAAGGATATGAGGCAAAAACGGGATCAAGCTATTTCATTGGATAATCAACAATGATAATAATGAATGGCAGAGCAGGCTCGCAGGGCCATATGGCCTCCTTCTGCTCCTATTTTCTATGTTTATAAATCTCTTTTAATTTATTGCCATGGTAGCTGTCATTAAAATATCTGGTAGGGTGTGAGTGTTTTCAGTGTATTGGAAGAATTTCAAAGGACATCAGTTCAAGATGCAGGGTTTTGTAGAACTTAACTTAATTTAATATATTTTCATATATTAAAGGTTTGGCAGCACAAAACCCACTGCTAGAATAAACCTGCCCACGCCATGATGGCTAAAGCACTTACACCCA
This sequence comes from Carcharhinus amblyrhynchos, assembly GCF_965287045.1. NCBI lineage: Eukaryota > Metazoa > Chordata > Chondrichthyes > Carcharhiniformes > Carcharhinidae > Carcharhinus > Carcharhinus amblyrhynchos. The sequence goes on along the minus strand of NC_137339.1, from coordinate 45,423,079 downwards.
CCTCTATCTCACGCCACCTCTCCCTCAGGCATCTACTCTTGTGGGAGAAGACAACAACACACAAAAAAAATCCCAAAGTCAATAAGAGTAACATGCTCTGTAGAATTATTCTCCAAACCTGCAATCACTAAGATAGACAACCGGCACACCAAACGTTTTATTTAAAGTGCTGTCATCACAGACAATGCAATGGAAAATATAATTTCCCTTCAGGAAAAATATATAATCTACAGTCTGAATCTGCATTCCTCAGTAATGAAGGGTATTGGTCAGGGAAGGGGAAGATTGGGTGAAGCTCTAATTGTGAAGCATTCATCTGCTTGCATTTATAAGTCATGTTTAATTACCTTGTGTATATGATACAGTAGCCAGTGCGATGAAGCAGGAATGTTCCTCTAGATTACAGATATGTTGTCGGCGCAAATCATCTGATCACAATTTGTAATTGGATGGCTGAGGGAAGACTGCCATGCAATTTTTAAAATCAGAGTTCTAAACACATTCCAGAGAAAATACTTCCACAGCAAACAGAGTAAATGTTCACATATTTACAATGTCACAATGACCAGTGACTACAGTGATTTTGCTGCATAGTTCTCGGAATTTTTGAATCAAAGATCGGCCCAAAGGTCTGAGACAAACAACGTGATCGCTACACTTTGCCATGGATGGAAAGATTCTAATCTCACTCCCTCCAGGAATATGTAACAGGACCTCCGGCAGCACGTGGCGATGGTTGGGGGGAACACCGAGTGGGGAACTGATGGGCCCCTCCCTGCAAGGAGCAGTGTCTTTGGCAAGTTGAAGGATGGATGTAGATACCATGAGGCAAGGGAGAAAGCAGTAAGGACAAATCCAGGATTTTGCGTGATAGGACTGTGAAGCCTCTAAGGGAAGCTAAGGAACCAGGAAGAGAAGTTAAAACTAGTCAGACTGACTAGCAGCACTCCCTAGTATGAGGGGCTTTATGGAGACAGAGACAAGGACTGCAACCAGGAGCCAAGCTGCAGAACAAGACTGGTGAGTTACTAGGGAACTGAGGCCACAAATAGCAGAGATCTAGGCACTGGCTGTGAATATCTTCTGTAAATGGTTTGTTCCTCAATGTTAAGCTTCCCCTGGAGGGTTGATAGTGCTTTGATGTCAGTGGAATAACAAACCTCATTCTATAACCTTTGTGTAGTCTCTGTGTTTAAAAATCGCACGTTACATTTTGGCGTCAGAAGTGGGATTCAGGACATAGTGGACAAAATGGAAAGATTCTTTCAGAAAGGTGCTGGGATTGTAACAGGGTTGAACACCTCCAATGAGACTACCCCCAATGAGACTACCCAAACAACCAGGAGATAACTCAGACATCGGGATCACAACCCTATTCAGCTCGACTTCATTCCTCCTTCCTTGTCAGAGGGGCTACAAGCTTGGTAAAGGAAATGGAAATGCTTGATGTACTCGACGAGAAGACTGATCATGGAAGGAAACCCAATTTTGTCAGTTCAGAGAGGATTGCAGTTAATGCCATGCCCATGCCTCAGGCAGCATTCACCTCCCAATCCTCTCAAGGTATCACATTTCTACTGATGAGGAAGATTCAGACCTGAGCCATATATCTTTGTAATCCGTCTCAAAAAAAGGTTTTCAGGCAGTTTCAGCTGGTCAGTGCATATATCAATAGATTTCACCATGACTGGAAAGCCTAACCTCCACCGACCCACCATTCAGTAGACCAAATAGGCAGGGAAACTGTTGAGATGATGGAAGAAGACAAGGAGAAAGGCCAAGTTCCTTATCAGTTTGTTCGTGACACAGAGGCTACTCATCCTGCCTCGCAGTCTCAAGCATCAAATATTGACCACAGCTCATGATCGGGTGAGACACCAAATGTCAGAAAAGACAGCTGCACTGACAGGGTGGTAGTATTAGTGACTGAAGATTACTGTCAAAATTGTGAGAGGTTCGCTTCAGCAAAAGCAGGGAAGAGGCTGGATACCTGTGATCACATGTATGATATCAGAGTTGTAGCTGGAGGGCAGCCTCAGAAGACTGTCCCAAAAGGGCATTCATTGCTCAATACCAGAAGTCTGGGGCCAGCAGCTCAGTCAACAGTATCGTGGAACCTGAAGATACAGCCAGTGATGGCCTGAGTGAAGAAGAGTCAGATGGCAATGTTTGTGTTAGGAATTCGGTATGTATCAGGGATTCCACCCAGTGTGAGGAAGTCAACTCCAGTGCCGGAAGGAGATGCTGAGATTTCAGGCAGGGAGGTTGCAACAGGAAGAACCAGTGCCACTGATCACACCGACCCTGGAACCAGGACCGATCTAGATCACTGTGTGGCTGACCCTTCACAGGGCCTGGCTAGTTCGAAAGTGCTAGTTTGGAGGAGGGGCTGAGAAACTCATCTTGAGTGAATGCTGATTATCATCCCAAATCATACCACTTCCCAGATTGGTGATTCACAAAGAGAATTCTACCACCAATCTGGGCTCGAATATGCTCGCTGTTATATCTCATTTGAACCTGTTTATCATTCAATCGCTCAGTAAAGTCACTCTGTGTTATGTCTAGGATGGCAGTCCCCAAGCCAGGAAGGTTGTAGCGGCACTTTCAGCATTTGGTGGCAATGGTGGGAGAAGGCACTGAGCAAGGAAATGGTTGGTCCCTGTCCTCCTCTTTCCCCAACCCCCACACCAATTACAGGAAGCAGTGTCTTTGACAAGTTGAGAGTCCGATCAAGATGCCAAGAGGTGTGGGAGAAAACAGCAAGGACAAACCCAGGTCTAGCAATGTGGCAGGAGCCTAAGGCAGCTTAAAGCATTCGAGAGAGGCTAGGCAGTTGGGAAGAGGAATTAGATAGTTAGACTGAGTGGTAGCTCCCATGAGTCAGAGCAGTCTCATGGACAGAGGAGCGATGACTGCAACCAAGAGCTGAAGCAACAGTTGTGAATCACTGGGGAGCTGAGGCCATGAATGGTGCAGAGATCTGGAGCATTGGCTTTAAATATTCTCTGTAAATGACTTGTTACTTGAAGTTAAGCATTCACTGGAGAGCTGATATTGCTTTTATGCCTGTGGAATAAACAAACCTTGTTTTCTAAAGCTTGTGCAGTCCTTGTGCTTAAATCGCAGGCGACATTGTGACAATATCTGCCACATCCCGATACACTTCCCACATTGTGTGGGTGAAAACACAGCCTCGATGCATGTTACTCCCAACTGGTTCAAATCTATCATGGTGAAAAAAAACACGAATGAAATGAATCTTACAAGAAGGAAAAATTGGAGGTAGGCCATCCTTTCAGGCAATGTGCTGTAACATCAATAGTAGGTTCTGCAAACACTCACCAAATGATAACTTCAAACATGTAGACTCCCATTTTTAGTCCATGTTTGAGCAGAAAGGTGTGAAAAGAGCTTACTGTATTTTGCAATGTTGATACACTTGTGGTTCAGGAGAAATAGTTTGTGGTATTAAATTGGTTCGATTAGAACATAGAACGTAGAACATTACAGCGCGGAACAGGCCCTTCGGCCCACAATGTTGCGCCGACCAGTCTTATTTTTAAAAAAAAACATTGACCCACTAATCTAAACCAATCCCTTTTCGTCCATAAACCTATCCACCAATCTCTTAAACGCCCCCAAACTAGGCGCATTTACAACTGCAGCAGGCAGGGCATTCCAGTCCCTCACCACCCTCTGGGTAAAGAACCTGCCCCTGACATCCATCCTATAACTACCCCCCCTTAATTTAAAGCCATGCCCCCTCGTGCTAGATTTCTCCATCCGAGGAAACAGGCTATCACCATCCACCCTATCTAAAACTCTAATCATCTTATATGTTTCTATAAGATCCCCTCTTAGCCGCCTTCTTTCCAGTGAAAACAACCCCAAATCCCTCAGTCTCTCCTCATAGGACCTCCCCTGCATACCAGGCAACATCCTGGTAAACCTCCTCTGCACCCTCTCCAAAGCCTCCACATCCTTCCTGTAATGTGGGGACCAGAACTGCACACAGTACTCCAAGTGCGGCCGCACCAGAGTTGTGTACAGTTGCAACATGACGCTGCGACTCCTAAATTCAATCCCCCTACCAATAAACGCCAAGACACCGTACATAAACGCCAAGACACCGTAGTTATTCATAGCATCAGCAAGGATTATCATAGAATCCCTACAGTGCAGAAGGAGGCTATTTGGCTCATTTGAGTTTGCACCAACCACAATTTTACCCAAGGCCTGTATATTTACCCTGTTAGTTCTTCTGACACACATGGCCAATCAACCTAACCTTTTGGAGGTAACCCACGCAGACATGGGGAGAATGTGCAAACTCCACACAGACAGTGAGCCAAGGCCAGATTTGAACCCGGGTCTCTGTGCTATCAGGCCACTGAGCTATAAGGCAGCAGTTCTAACCACTGTGCCATTGTGCCACCCCTATTTTGTGAATTTATGAAACAATTCTCCAAACTCAGGATTATTACAACAAAGGTTTAACATTTGACACATTGGCTTTTTGGAATTTCAGAGCTAAAGGCAGTCGATGAGACTAGTAGCCCACATATCGCTCAAACACTGCAATGTTGTATATTCTGTGTGCTATATCTCTAGGACACTCATTACTTGAAGCAACAAAAATGACACTGTTAAATGGCAGCAAAACTCTACTTCCCCAACTAAGCAGTTGTCATTCCCACACCTGACGAAGCAAAGCACAACCATCTAATTATAATCCAACTGCACTTCTGCATCATGCCATGTTGTCCTCCTGCCATGTGCAGAGCATATTTACCTCTTCCAGATATCTGTAAGTCATTGCAACAAGGCACAGGCTAGAAGCACCCACAATCCTCCCACAAACTGTACCACTGGGCATCATCCAAGCCTACTGCACCTTCTGTACAAGTTTCTGCTTCATGGCATACATCCTGCTTTTCAAATGGCCATAAACTTTCACGTGGGATTAACAGGCACCTCATTGTCAAAATAAAACTGGGAATGCTGGAAAACATCCAGCAGGGCAGACAGCACCTGTGGAGGCAGAGAGGAGCACGCACATGCACAGAGAAAGGGACAGACACACCATGGGAAAGAGAACAAGCTGAATATTCCCTGGTCCTTAGCATCAGATTTGGAGACAGCAAAGTGTGCAGAAAAGTAATGAATAATTCCACTGTCTTATGGCTCTAGATTGCCCATCTGCCTCCAGCCAGGTTTCCAAAAGATGAGTTGGTGCCAAAGGCAGGTGGAAAATCTAGACATGCAAGACAGTGGCCATCTTTGGAGAGAGTGACAAGTATGCTGGCATCACATGGGACCCCTGCAATGTTTTGGAAGTGGCTGCACTATAGGAGGTCATTAGATAGTCATCCAATAATGCACACACTGCCATCATTGACCCCAAACACTGAAAGTGGAACATTTACAGCCAAAAGCGTTGGTGCAGAATAAAAAATAAAAGCAGAAAGTGCTGGAAATATTCAGCAGATCTGGCAACATCTATGGAGAGAGAGTTAATGTTTCAGGTTATAATTAAACTTTCATCACAATAGCATTGTTGCAGAGTAACTCCCCTTCCACATTGCTGGACTCTTTAAACATGCTATCTGCACTCTTTCATTAGAAATTCCATTTGGAAGTGTCCCTTTGCCTGAACAGCAGACAACTGGCTCAGTCGGCCCACTGCATCTATCCCTTTGGATGCTCAGTAACCATGGCCTGTCTGACACAATGTAACTCTATTTGTGACTAATAAACAAACTTTTATTGATTGCAAATATCATGGTGGGCTGCCCCATACAAACTCGCACCACCAGATGCACTACCAAGAAGAATAGGCTTGGGACCCACAGGATGCATTGCAGCAACTCACCAAGGCATGAGTTGCGCTGGTGACTTTCAAGTCACCTTCCAAATCCATGACCACTACCAATAAGAAGGACAAGAACAGGCTCCATCCCTGCTACAGATGTCATGAATGCAGCGAGGCATAATGGTATGGTAGGAAAGTTAAAATGTTTTGGTGTCATCTCAGGGTTACAGATGTTAATAAATTGCACTTTTTGAAAACCATTCCATGGGTTTGTGAATGTAACAGTGAGGTAAAAACTGATCTTTTCAATCCATCTATTCTGAGACACAACCTTCCTCACCCTCAGTGTTCATTCGTGGGCTGTGGGCATTATTGGCTGGGCCAGCTCTTATTGCGTATTCCTGAGGCCATTTTAAGAGTCATCTGGAGTCACATTAGGCCAGACCAGGTAAGGATGACAGATTTCCTTCCCTAAAGAACTTTAGTGAACGAGTTGGGTTGTTACAAAAATCATCAATGGTACTATAGTCTTCATTAGACTTTTAATTCCAGATTTTTTTTAAAATCTGAATTTCACCATCTGCTGTGATGGGATTTGAACCCAGGTCCCCAGAGAATTACCCTGATCTCTGGATTACTAGTCCAGCAACAATATCAATGTGCTTCTTCCTGCTCAGAAAGGATAGCAGGACTAGAGGGCACAGCCTCAAGTTAAGGGGGGGGTGCAGTTTAGAGCGGAGTTGAGGAGGAACTTCTTCACTCAAAGGGTGGTGAATCTCTGGAATTCTCTACCCGTTGAAGTGGTGGAAGCTACCTCGCTGAATATCTTTAAGTCACGGGTAGATAGGTTTCTGATAGGGAATTAAGGGTTATGGGGAGAAAGCGGGAAAGTGGAGCTGATCCACTTCAGATCAGCCATGATCTTACTGAATGGTGGGGCAGGCTCGAAGGGCTAGATGGCCTACTCCTGCTCCTATTTCTTACGTTCTTATGCTACTGCCTTCCCACATTTCCCTCAGACGGATATATGTAGAAGTATATGACGAGGGAGTTCTCAACCTTTTATCCTCAAGGGATAGCAATGACTGAGGCAGGCTCATCAGATATGTGACTCTGTGCTTCTGGATTTCCTAAATGATTGTACTCCAAATCAAAACCTGCACTTTAAAATATGAACTCTATGCTAGTCTGTATTTCCTTCACAGCAGTGTTTGCATCCTTACATGTGTAGGAAGCATCTAGACTCAACTCACATCACTGGTCTTTCTCGCTGGTGTGGACTAATGGACTTATAGGTGAAATGCCTGCAGAACATGACAGGGGACAAAAGCCAACTTTGTACAGGCCTGAAAACTGATTCCGTTACAAACAGCTGTGAAGAGACAGGAAGAACAATAGACAAAGGGAGGCCATCCAATTATATTATTGGCTGTTAGCTGGTCAGACAGAAGTGTTCCAGGCAACAGTGAAATCTTGATCAACTGATACTGGGTCAAGCAAAACAACCCGTTTGTGCCCATTACTGAGTTGACAGAGTTCAATGAGACAAGAACCTGGTCAAATAGAAGCAGCCTGTTTATTTCTATAAATGAGTTTCAGTCTCAATGAGACAACAGAGCTTAGGCCAGGGATGCATGTGTATCATGACTTGGTACATTGGAGACACCAACAGCACCATCCCAGGAACAACATTCGCGAAAGGGAGCCCTGAATCTGGAACTCAGGGGCATTGAACTTCACAGGGATGTAGACTAATCATCTCACCTCACCATGAGTAATGTCTATGTCCAGTTGTGAGTTCTTTACTTTTCGTGTAATGAGTTTGAATACTTTGTGTGTAATGCAGTTTTAATAATATGTGTACTAGGGTTTTGATATCTTTGTGTTAAATTGGCTGAATACAATAAAGGCCATTATTGTGCAATAATTGAAGAGTTTGAGTGTCTATGTCAGTTGACCCAAGTTTGAGGTGCAACATTGGACGTTACATTTACAGAGTGAGTGCATTAGCAGACACTGATGGTCATAACTGAGGTCAGGAGTCACTAAAATGGCTTGGAGGGCGAGAGGAGATCTCTCCTGATGATCAGACTTAGTTTTATTCCTCTTGGAACCTTTCACCCCTGAGGGTATAGTGGGCACATTTCCCCTCCTCCGTGACATCATGGCGCTCATGTTGTCCCTTAGCAACCACCTGGGTTTCCTGCACCTCCTCATCTTCATCTTCCAAGGAGGGCTTCTCCACCTTTTCCTCATCCTCCTCCAGTTCACCCTCTGGCAGGGCTTTGCCTCTCTGCATAGCCAGATTGTGACGGACACAGCAAACTGTGATAATACAACACACCCTCTCCAATGCATATTGCAGAGAACCATCTGTACAATCTCTAGTTACCTGAATCGCACCTTCAGCAATCCCATGGTCTGCTCTCTGAGGGAGGGTATGTTGGCATGAGTAGACTCAGCTGGATTCTGAGGGTGGCACACTGGAATCAAGAGCCAATGTTTGAGTGGGTAGCCTTTATCCTCCATCAACCATCTTTGCAGACATTCTGCTCACTCAAAGATCCCAGGTACCTGGGGATGACTGAGGATGTAGAAGTCATTACAAATCCCAAGGAATCTTGCACATATGTACAGGATGTACTTTCAATAGTCACACACCAATTGCACATTGACAGAACAGAAGTCCTTACAGTTGATGAGTGTCAAAGACTGCTGCCACGGAACCTGTATAGCTACAAGGATGCAGTCTACTGCTCCCTGCACTCTTGGAAACCCAGAGATCACTGCAAAGCCCATGAATCTTTGAACCTGGCTATGCTCATCAAGAATAAAGCTTGCACAATGATGGGCCTTCCTCAAAGGGCATTGATCACCTTCTGTGTTGCTGACTGAGAAATGAACCACAGGTTCCCTGCTGCTCCCTAGAAAGATTCAGAGGTAAAGAATTTGAATGCTGCTGTCACCTGCAGGTCTACTGTCTTCCATAACCACATGGGAAAGAATTCCACAGATTCACCACTCTCTGACTGAAGAAATTCCTCCTCATCTTTGTTTTAAAGGATTGTCCCTTTTAGCTTCAGGTTGTACCCTCTGGTTCTAGTTTGTCCTACTAGTGGAAGCATCCTCTCCACGTCCACTCTATCCAGGCCTTGCAGAATCCAGTAAATTTCAATAAGGCCCCCCTCATCCTCCTCAACTCCACTGGGTACAAATCCAGAGTCCTCAACTGTTGTTCATATGACAAGCTCTTCATTCCAGGGATCATTCTTGTGAGTCTCCTCTGACCCTTTCCAAAGCCAGCATGCCTTTCCTTAGATATGGGGCCCAAAACTGCTTACAATACTCCAAATGGGGTCTGACCAGAGCCTTATACAGCCTCAGAAGTACATCCCTGTTCTTGTATTCAAAATGAATGCTAACATTGCATTTGCCTTCCTAACTGCTGACTGAACCTGCACATTAACCTTAAGAGAATCTTGAACAGTGACTCCCAAGTCCCTTTGTGTATCCGATTTCCTACGCATTTTCCCATTTAGAAAATAGTCTATGCCTCCATTCCTCCTTCCAAAGTGCATAACCTCACACTTTTCCACATTGTAATCCATCTGCCACTTCTTTACCCACTTTCCTAACCTGTCCTAGTCTTTCTGCAGCCCCTCTGCTTCCTCAATGCTATCCATCCCTCTAATGAGCTTAGAAATGCAATGAGTTTTGAGCAAATGAAGGAGTAAGAGTGTGAAGAAGAACTAGGGAGAGCTGTACGTAAGCCCCAAGGATAGACAGGCAGGCAGGGCAGGAAGATGGCTGCCAGAAGAGCTATGGCACAATTTATAGAGGAAGCGTGGGCAAGGTTGCTGGAGGTGGTAGAGAAGAGGAGGGACACTTTTTCCCCTGAGATAGAGGTTGAGCCAGGGACTAGAAGGCAAAGCGGTCTGGGAGAAGTGGAGTCAGTGCAAGGTCGCTGGCATGGAGAATAGGCCACCAGTGCTGAGAAAAATCAATGACCACATAAGGGCAGCAAAGACGCATGCGTATCCTGTTCCGGCATCCACCCTCCCACCAACCCCTGCCCTGACACCCTGTATGCTTCCAGTCCCTAAACCCCAAGCACCTGCCCCGCCCGCTCTGCCCCTCCCCACCCCAAGTAGCCACACAACCCCTGCTCTCTGAGGGCCACCCCCGACATCCTACATTCTTCCAGCCATCAGCCTTTACATGCCTCCTTCTGTCCCCACAGGAAAAGAACGCCCATCAAAATCGGGAGCGACAGAAGACAGGGGTGGTGTGCCCGATCTGCGAGTTTTATCCCATTTTGAGGAGAGGACACCTGACCTGGCAGGGGAGGATGATGACCGCACCATCAGTGACAGCTATGTCAGGCTGCAACACAAACATAAGCGCCTGCTAATCCTCCAAATCTTTGAGGTATCTTTAAGTTGCATGCAACCCAGAATCCTGTCCCTCCCTTGCACCCAAGCTTCTGTTCTGCATTGCATCGGGCCCATCTGGCATCACTGCCCCGACCTGCACCCCCCGGCAGGAGGAAACCTCCGAGGCCGTCATCAATCTCGCATCAGCTTCCACATCTCAGTTCACCACCCCAGAGACTATCACCTCGGTGGGTCAAGTTAGTGACGAGGCTTCTAGGTCGCTCTCTGGTGAGCACCACACATCTGCTGAAGTACATGGGGTGGAGGAGGGAACATCTGAGGCCTCTGGCACACGGGGGCCTGCTGGAGGTGAGGACTCAGTTGGTCCCCATGCCAAATGTTGGCCTATGTGATTAGTTCTTCCTCAGATGCTGGAGAGCCAGGGAATGCAGGAAGGGATGCTGGACAACTGCAATTGTGAGGCTGTTGGGAAGTGTCCCAGAGCTTTCAAGTGGACCAGCTATTGCCAGCATTGCGTAGTTCTCAGGCAAACATTGTAAGGGTGTCTTCTGTGATGGAAAGCCTGGGGCAGGAAATCATTGCCATGAGTGGCAGAGTCCAAGCCATGGTAAAGTCACAGCAGACAACAGCAGAGTGCCAGAAGGCCTTAGCTGAGGCACTTTGCATCCTAACTGAGATTCTGTGAGCCATGGCTAAGAGGCTTGACAAGTTTCAGGATACCCAGCAGAACAGCGCTGAGACATAGCGGGCTATGACTGCAGCACTTCAGAGCGTGGCCCACTCATAGTGGGGCATGGCTGAGGGGCTGCAGAGTGCGACCCAGTGTCAGAGGGCACTTGCTGCTGCCATCAACAGGTAGCCCCAGACTCATAGGGCCGTTGGCCAGGGTTCACCTACCAAGGCAAGAAAGCGAGAAAGGACTGGCAGGGCCAGGTGATGCCAGAGCTTCTGGAGCTCACTGCAGAAGCTCTGCCATCCCATGGAGTGAAGATTAAGCTGACTGTTTGTAATTACTTGATCTATCCTTTTGTCCCTTTTTCAACAATGGTGTAATGTTAGCAGCCCTCCAGTTCCTGACATTACAATTAAAACCAGAGGGGATTGGAAAGTGATGGTCAGAACCTTTGATATTTCCTCCATTGTTTCTATTCACAAAGCATGATACAGATAATATGGGTCATGAGATACAGTTAATCTATGGGATATAGTCAATCTGGGTCATGGGATTCAGTTAATCTGGGTCGCGGAATACACTTAAATTGGGCTCACAGGATACAGTTAATCTGAGTTGTGATATAGTTAATCTATGTCTGGCAATTTATCAAATTTCAAAGATTCCAATACCTTTAATCTTTTATCTCTCACTTTGTTTTTCCGAACCAACATTTCACACTCCTCTTCCTCAACTAGAAAGTTCACATTGTTCCTCTCTTTTGTATTCATTAAAAACTAGATCATAAATCATAGAAGCCTACAGTGCAGAAAGAGGCCCTTCGGCCCATCGAGTCTGCACCGAACACAATCCCACCCAGGCCCTATCCATGTCCATGACTTCAATCTCCACACATAGGTTGCCTTTATGGATTGTAATAGGCCCTGCTTTCTCCGTAATTATCCTCAATCTCATTATCTATCCTCAGATATCTTTGAGTTTTCTAAGTAAATATTTGCCAATACTTTTTTCAGTTTTCTTTCCTAATATCCTTTGATTTCACTGTTGCATTTTCTATAGTCTTCTTGGCTTTAACACCTATTTTTTGTCTTTTCTTACCCTGCATGTTCCTTGACATCCAAGGGTCTCTAGATTTGAGAGCCCCAGCCTTTTACTTTATTGGAACATATTTGTTCTGAACCTCTATTTCATCACTGAATGCCAGCTAGATCAGTAACATTGACTTTTCGTCATCTGTCTGCACTTGCAGTGCATTTTTGCTAAATCATACCTCAGCTTAGTAAAATTAGTTCAAATTAGATATCCTGCACTAAAAAACTTTTGCGCCCGGTCTACCTTTCCCATTTTCTATAACTGTGCTAACCTTAACCAAACCTGATGTTCCACATCCAGGGGTTCTCTTTTGCTGAGATAATGAAAGCGCAAGCTATGATATACTGAAATTTGAATGGATTGGAAATAAAAGGACAAAGAGAGAAAACAAAGAATTACAGGCCAGTTAGCCTGCCGTCAGCCATTAGAAAAATGCTGGAATCTAATGCTGAGGGAGTCATAACAACAATGCAATGAGAAAATCCTAGTACAATCAGACAGTGATAATGTGGTTTTTTGAAAGAGAAGATTGATTGACAAATTTATTAGACTTCTTTTGAGGATGTTATTAGTAAGGTTGATAAAGGGAAAACAGCAAATGTGGTACACTTGTATTTCCAAAAGGCAGTTGATAAGGTGCCATGCGAAAAATTAATACAAAAGATCCCTCAGATAGCAGGAAGATAATGCTTATCATTTAATACTTGGCTCCTGCATGATTATCACGTAGATAATTCCTAGTTGCTAAGATTATGAGCAATTTCAACAATAGTCAATAAAACGGAAGAAAAACGCGCATGCAGATTATCTGCAAACATAAAACTCCCATGCTTGAATAAGTTAATCCAAGACCTTTCAGGAATTTCCTTTCATGAATCTTAAAGAAGGAGTATTAATTCCAATAACCGCAAGAAACTACAAAGGATTATAAAGAAGCCCAGTCCATCACGCAAATCAGCCTCCCATCCATTGACTCTGTTCACACTTCCTGCTGCCTTGGGAAAGCAGCCAGCATAATTAAAGACCCCACGCACCCCGGACATACTCTCTTCCACCTTCTTCTATCGAGAAAATTATACAGAAGTGTGAGGTCACATACCAACCAACTCAAGAACAGCTTCTTGAGCAGGGAGGCACAGTAGCACAGTGGTTAGCACTGCTGCTTCACAGCCCCAGGGTCCTGGGTTCAATTCCTGGCTTGGGTCACTGTCTGTGTGGAGTTCGCACATTCTCCCTGTGTCTGCTTGGGTTTCCTCTGGGTACTCCAGTTTCCTCCCACAGTCCAATGATGTGCAGGTTAGGTTAATTGGCCATGCTAAGAAATTGTCCCTTAGTATCCAGGGATGCGTAGGTTAGAGGGATTAGTGGGTATAATATGTAGGGATATGGGGGTAGGGCCTGGGTGGGATTGTGATTGGTGCAGACTCGATGGGCCGAAGGGCCTCTTTCTGCACTGTAGCGTTCTATGTTCTTCCCTGCTGCCATCAGACTTTTGGATGGACCATCTTATATATTAAGCTGATCTTTCTCTACACCCTAGCTATGACTGTAACACTACATTCTGCACCCTCTCTTTTCCTTCTTTATGAACAGTATGCTTTGTCTGTATAGTGCATAAGAAACAACACTTTTCACAGTATACCAATACATGTGACAATAATAAATCTAATTAAATGTAATAAATTGACACCAAAATTGAGATGAATTGGTCTGTTTTAAGATTCTGAACTCAATGCATAGGCTAGGCAATGGATCTTTGTCCATAGATAATTTATGAAGCTACCAGTAACTGCCATTATGCCATAATGAGTTCCCAATTGTGCTTTTCAGTCATATGAGACAATGTGACAGATTCCAACTACAACTGGTAACAATTTCTGTTATGTCATCATTGAAATATATGCTTCTCCGATTGGGACGATGGAAATTTCTACAAATTCACAGATTGCATATTTAAAAGTGCTGGACATTACAATATCTAATACCTGTACTCAAAGACATCTGAAGGGCGAAACAAGCTTTAATACATACCTGTTCTTTGTTCAGAGTGGACAATTACTGCTTTACTGAGGTGATGAGAAAACTGAACAGGAAGTGCTGTCACTCTGTACCCATTTACTAACCTAAGATCAAACTGGAAAACTTCAATGCAACCAGAAAGCACTTAAAGAATTAGTGGATATGGCCCAAAATTTCTTACTTCTTCATTTATAACTGATTGCCCAATCTTCTCCAGACTGTGCACTAACAACTAGGTTCAAATGCAGATCTCTAATCTATGAAAAAAGTCAGCAACAGAACCTTAATCGGAAGTCCCCTTCCAATGAATAATAAATGCCAGAAAGTATTGATTTGGAAACTAGTAAGTCAAGGCTATGTAAAGGACTTTTCCTTGACATATACTTGATTTATCCATGGAGATTTGACTTTTTAACCTGGTGCAAAAGTCTCAAAAAGTTCTATTCAATTCTAGTATTTCTCATAATTGAATTTTTCTTTAAAAAATCAGATTTTGCAGATCCCTAACATGAAAGAAAAATATGCTAAGATGATCGACTGCTCTTTAAAAATTCTAAAAGATGCCAGAAAAGAAGATTAATGAAGTGTGGAAATGAAGTATGAGGCATCATAACATGTTGCAGCTCATTGGTGTTTATGCAATCACCCATGACTGGCATAGAATATGATTTGCATCATTTTTCATTTGTTATGATTCAGTTCCAAGTGTGTCATGGAAGACTGGGAAACCCTCACTTTAAACTAAACAGAGCAGCAAAGACATGTCTTTAGGCTACAGCCAGTAAATTATGATATATCTAAAATCTACATATCTACAAATTTTCAATTGCTTTCCCTCTTCACAGACTGCCCTGCCCAGTTGAATTCAGTCCCATTTCCAATCTCAGGCCCACCTTAACATTGTCATGTAAACAAACTGAATGGAAAAGTTCAGCTGGAGGCAAATTTACTTATTTGCCACTCTGATAACAAGTGCAAGTTATATATAAAAGGTATGCAACAAGAAGAAGCCAAATTAGGATACCTTTTCTATACCAAGACTCTGAAATTTGTAATCGCTTATCATTGCAACTTCAGCCATCACTTATCAACTAGTTCCTTAAACAGAATGGAATTTTCAGTCTAAAGACTAAGCTAAATTTAATGGCATGTTCCACTGCTTAAAATTTCCAAAATATTAGTCTTTTCATTCTGAAACATAATTGGATCCAATTTAAAATTCAAACGTAGATACCATATTTTAACATTCAAACAACTTTCAATAGTATATGAAATAGCTTGGGTGAGATTCTCTGGCGTCCCAGCTTCATGTTTCCCGCCAATGGGAGGTGGCGCATTGTTTGCTCATGGCAGGACTCTCTGGTCCTACCACTGTCAATGCGAATTCCCAGTGATGTCACCCCACACTAGCGGGAAACCCGGTCTGGACTTGAGAATCCCATCCACGTGAACAGCCAGAGAATTCCGGCCCTAGTGTGAATAAGCTAAATCCAAAATGTCTGAACTGTATTTTGGTAGTAGTGAAATAGTAGCAAATGAAGATGCCAAATAACAGGATCAGGCATGTGACATTCAGATTCAGATGCACTGCAGAAGGCCTAAATCTAAACTTAAACTTTAAAAGTGGTGTGGTTATTTTTTCAGTATCTGAGTTCCAAAACTGGATTAATATGAATCCAAAGTATTCAAATTGAAGAGGTCCAACTTCAAATCACAAAACGCCAAGCTTATTCTTACGCCGAATACAAAGTGGGCAAGTTGACAGTTGGCGCATATTAGGAGGCATTATCGTATAGTCAAGCCAAAGCAGCATTCCACAAACCCTCAGAGGATACACATCCAAGTTTAACACGGCCATCATAATTTGATGGAATCGGGAAACGAAACACACACGTAAGGGACTAACATAAAATTACACAAGCACATTTGGTGTCTATAAGCCTGGTTAGAAGTTTCAAAACCTGAGATTTCAGGGTGGTAAGTTCTATGGAACTAACTTTTCACAATTGCTTCTCAAATATCCCAGCACTTTGCAGAGCATATAGTGAGGTTGATGTTCGTCTTGGAAGGTAACCACAAAAGTTCCCCATTGCAAATCAAATTGCAACAGAGCTAATCCCAGTGTTATTGGCAACCACAGTACCAACTTGCTAAAACGTAGCCAAACTTCCATATAATCTTTCCCTGGCAAGGTTAGTCAGAAACAATATTTCTTCAGGCTCTGCATCCTTATTCTGGACCTCTTCTGAAGAAGAGATTGGATGCGCTAATTCACATTTAACATTCTATTACCAATAATAAATTTTTAACTGGAGTTTCCTCAGATGTCTTCTGGATAGTTTCATTCCATTAATAATGGTCATGTCCAGCATAACATTCTTCTTGGTATTTTTTGCTAATATAGACAGCACGGCAAGAATCAAAATCTTCATTCAACAAGTTCTTGTAGATACATTCAACAGTTAATTAACAACAACAGTTACCTTTACAATTTTTTTGTTTGGAGAAAAGAATAGAGGTTATTGTCCTAATTTTAGCCTGACCCACTTTACAGGAAACTTAATGGAGTGTAAAATCAGGCCAATGCAAATTACGTATCAGATATGAATCTGCCATCATATCAGTCAGTTTCAATTAAAACTACTAAGTCTCAGTGTACTGCAAACACAGGCTATTGAGTGACGTACACTATCCTTAACCAGTTAATTAAGTGGAAGTGTTTGTAAATGCTGCTTTTCTGATTCATGTAAAGTTTTCATCTTCTCCACTGTGAAGTTGGCCATAAGTCTCCACATATTATACAATTGTTTCTTACATTAATCCTTATTGTCTCCAATACTTTAACTGGAAGTTTCAGTGTGAAGGAGAATTTTCTATTATCAGTCCTGAAGCCGTCTTTATTAATTTCAATCTGTGTCCCATTAGTTTAATTTTCATTGTTTAAAATTCGAATCCCTTAAGCCTCTTCTTTATCTCTACAAGATCACCTTTCAAATGTCTCTTTTCAAAATGTCTCCAGTCTTCCCTTATTACTCAGAATGCAGCCTCTGGTGTCCTCTCTGCCTCCAGTGTTTGATTCGCAATCAGAAAACTGATTTTTAGACCTGCATGCTATTCTTTGGAATCAGCGCAATCTGTGCCAGGCGCGGTGAGTTCAGAAAAACCCCTCCAGTATTCATGGTATAACAAACCAGATCACAATAAAATATCAATATCTCCGATAAATATTTGTAACATCTAATCTGTCCTGGAGCATTAAAGTACGGTTACAATCAAATGTTACATTTTGAGGGGGAAAAAAATCAACAATCCAATCTCATGAATAATTTCTCAAATTTTGGTTCTGAAGCTCCTGGTCATATCCTGTAGGTATTGTTCCCTTGACGGAATGCCAATTCTACACAATTTTCCCACATGGTTTATTTGTATCAACATTACTCACATGCCTTTAATATCTACATCAACTTAACCTCAAATTCATTTCTTTATCCTCACCAGTATGCCTACCAGCAATGGCATGCCCCAGTCTTCACAGCATTACCAAATTCAGGCTTTTTCTCCAAGGATTTGAATACTTGGGTCACTCTCAAAAGGTAGACTCTGATGTTTGACTTCCAGCTTCAAGTCTTTCTGTTTCAAGATACCAGACTCAAACATTCCTAGGGTAATGATGTGGACAATTTGAATCCTTTAACCCAAATTAAAAAAGATTTTTCTCCCTTCCCTCACTCAAATACTAATCATTGCATGTTCACAAAATCTTAAAAAGCTCATCAGTGCATTACCTACACATTACACCCTCCACTGATATAAACACACCCTTTAAATTATATTCACATCAACAAAACCTTCAGTTAGTTGGTGAACAACACGATTATTAAACTCTTTGTGACAAAAATCATAAAGCAATTACTGCTGTTCTTGCCTAATCCTGCACTAATCTACCTCGAGATGACTACACCACAGCAGGAGGGTTTACTTTTAAAGAAAACTATTTTTAAAAAATAGTTTATGCAGAACAGATGACCTGAAAGCTAATTCTCCCAGCAGTCCTCAGTAGGTAATTTAAAGTAGGCCTGTTGATTCTTGATACTTCTCAATATTTATTTCACCATGAAGCATGGAAGTGGATATTTGGAACTAATTCACAGAATTAATGATCATCACTGAACACCTTTTAATGAAAAGAGTTGGATAAATACCTGCTGTAGGACAGGACTGAAGATGCTAAGCAGACATAAAAAACCAGTGTGTTAAGGAATAACATGGTCCCTGAATTCATAGAATAAAATCATAGATTCAAAGAAGCCCAAAAGTGCAGAAGGAGGCCATTCAGCCCATCAAACATGCACCAATAACAATCCCACACAGGCCCTATCCCTGTAACTCCTACATATTTACCTTGCTAATCTTCCTGACACTAAGGAGCAATTTAACATGGCCAATCAACCTAACCCATGCATCTTTAGAGTGTGGGAGGAAGCGCATGCAGACACAGGGAGAATGTGCAAACGCCAGATCGACAATCATCCAAGGCCAAAATTGAACCTGCATCTCTGACACTGTGACGCAGCAGTGCCAACCACTGTGCCACCATGCTGCCCTTTCTGGAATCACAGGAATATTAATTCAAAAAATAAATGTGCATCCCAAGATTAGACATTTGTTGCAGAGTTTAACTACCTTGGAAACCCATCTGGAAAAACCATCGCACTCTTTCCTTCTGATAACATGAAATTCATAGTAGACCAATTCACACATGCAAATGTGCCTGCTCTCACTCTGCAGTCTTACCTATATGTGAATATTCAAGGGTTTGTACAAGTTAACCTCGCTCCTATTAGCAGCAAAGCAGAAGGGAACTGATCACAGTGTGCAATACTGAACGCCTATGCAGTAAATCTTTTAATGATGAATGTGAAAGACCCACTCAGTCATTTTGTTATTCATCCTTCCACATTGTGGATTATATCTTATTTCGTTTTTATCCTGCTTTCTAACATGCATTGCAGGAACCCGGTCAGGGAATGCTATGATCGCTGGATAGATAAATTAGAATGTCCTTCCTCATCTGTAATAATGTTGTGGCATTGAGATATCAAGTCATGATTCTTTGTTAAAAACAGATGAATTAAGAACCCCACAATTTAAGTTGCTTATCATCTCATAGCTGTCCACGGCATGATCTCTACAAAGGCAGGGATTCAAGTGACCTCTTTGCACAAAAAAAACTATATTTATTACAGCTGTGTTCTATATGCTGTCATGTCAGGACAAAATGTTCCACTGCCCACATGTAAAGCCAATTTCCGTTTCAGGTTTTTCAGCTGTGGTAATGGCTTTGAGAATCTGCGCCTTGAATAACAGCAACAAATGTTTATTTTTAAAACTGCATATCAATGATAATTAGACAGTAAGACCATAAGAGATAGGAGCATTCAGCCCATCAAGTCTAGTCCACTATTCGGTTACAGATGAGGAAGAGCATTCGGTGATTTGAGAATCATGTTCATGTTTCCAGTCAACCTGGATAACCTTGCCTTTGGGATCGGAGATTATCTTTCCACTTATTTACAGCTTTATGGAGACCAGTGTTGTAAGACCTCCAAAGGCAAAGCCAACACTCTCATCTTTACAAATTAATAGCAGTCCTTCACTGCCATCAGATCAATTCCAGTCTAATTCCTTCTTTTA
Source organism: Carcharhinus amblyrhynchos (assembly GCF_965287045.1). NCBI lineage: Eukaryota > Metazoa > Chordata > Chondrichthyes > Carcharhiniformes > Carcharhinidae > Carcharhinus > Carcharhinus amblyrhynchos. The sequence continues at coordinate 45,403,392 of NC_137339.1, read as the reverse complement.
CGAACACAGGTTGACATTTTCCTCAATGCATCTAACAAATTTATAAAAGTATTCTTTGTTATTACAAATACATTAAAATTATTACTTGTCATAGGGTCATGAATTCACTCTGGCAAAGAATGAGGTCATTCAGCCCACCCAATCCATGAAAAGAGTTGGCCAAGCTCAGGATAGATAAGTTGCCTTGTCTTCAGTTTTAACACTATTCATTACTGCTACCACCTCTGCTTTGTTGGCATCCTCCTCTATATAAATACTGCTATAAAGTACTCACTGGTTTTCTAGCCTTGCACCTCTAGGCATCTATCTTCCTTGTAGTCTCGAATAGATCCACTCCACATTTTACTATTTGCTTACTGTTTACATACTGATAAAAGATTTTTGGGTTCCCTTTAATGTTAACTACCATTCTATTCTTATTCTTTCTACCAGTGTTTATTTTCTTCCTCACTTCACATCTCAATTTATAGGATTTGGCATTGTTCTTATTTAATCTGACATGCATAATACTCTTTCTTATTTTATCATATTCTCCAATCCCCTCACCATCCAAGGAGCTCCACTATCAGTTCTGTTATCTTTTACACTTTTCTGAATGTATTTTGCCTGTACCTGAAATATTTCCCCATTAAAGGTCACCTACCTGCTCTGTTACAATTCTGTCAATCTTTGGTTCCATTTTACCCTGGTTTGAACTTATCAACTTAACTCGCTTCCCTTTTAGAAGCTATACTTAGATTGTTCCTTGCTCTTCTCTGTAACTGATCTAAACCAAGAAACCCAAACCCAAAAGAACCCAAAATCAAGTGATAGAATGATCATCTCTAACCCAAATGGTCCCCCAAAGATATTTGGCCCACGTGGCCTACCTCATTTCCCAGCACCATATCATTTGCACTAATCACAATCTAGAATTGCAAAAAATTAACTTCTGCTAAATTACCAGACTGCTTGTCTGACATCCATTACTGTATGAATAGAAATTTCCTCCACTTAGGTATCGGGAAGACTGAATCCATTCTTTTTGGCCCCCTCTACCAAACTCTCTTTCCCAGCTAGGGACTTCATCCATCTCCTTGATAACTGCCTTGAGATCAAACCTGAGATGAACTATTAATTACATATCCTTGTCAAGACTAAGGTTACTTATTTCCACCTCCACAACGTCAATCGACTCTACCCCTACCTCAACTCATCTTCTGATGAAACCTCATCAATGCCTTTATTATGTCCAAACTTGGCTATTCCAATGCACTACTGACTACCTTTCCGCATTCTACCTGCCTAAATTTCAAGTCACCCAAATCTCTGTGTCTTTATTCACACCAGCTCCAGTTCACCCTGTGATTGTTGACCTACACTGGCTCCTGCTTAATACATTGATTTTAAAGTTCTCATCCTTGTTTCAAATCAATGACCTCCTTCCTCCCTATCCGTAAAATCTCCTCCAGCCTTCCAAGATTTCTGCAGTATTGTAGACAAACATAACAGCAATTTTGTGTATAGCAAGATGCAGCACACAGTAATGAGAAGTCTGCTTTTGATAGTGTTAGCTGAGGCAGAAATATTAGCCATCACTTTGAAAACACACTCTGTGTTCCTCTTTGTAGAGGGATCTTCATTATTAATGTAATAGCCAAAATCTAACACTCAACAAAAAGTAGTAGGTTAAATACCAAACTACAGATGGCTAGCAAGTGACATTTCACTTAGTTTAAAGCCTATTCTCTGATCCACAACCATTGATCATACTCTGACAACGGGATCACTTAATTAATCCATAGATTATTGTTTGAATCTAAATGGTCACGAATAAATCCTGCTGGCATTTTCCACAAATACCATTGTAAACCAAAGGTTATTGTTTCCCATCAGACACTCCAGCCACCACCACATGCTAGATAAAAGAGGTAATAGATGCTGAATCAATTGCCTTGTGCTTTCTTGTAATTCTAAAACTTGTTCATTCTGACCTCAAAAATTCCTGACATCCTCCCAACAAGAGCAACTGTGGACTAAAACTTCTGTTTGTGAAATCCTGACTTACAATTTAAAATGTGTAACCTTTAAGCAATGCATTCCAAGCAAACAACTAATTTGTTTATTGCCATTCTTTTACCCCAGTGTCATCAACCATTCTTTCTTTGGTCCTACTTTGATGTCATTTTGCTGGAAATGATAATAAAGCAAATTACGTTTCAGGTCAACTAAGTTCAATACGATTTATCTCAGTGATACCAGAATCAAAGAAAATTGAATTTGCTTGTATAGAATAAGGACACTGGACAAACAATCTGATTTGTTCCATGTTTATAGGATTGCACATATGTTGTAGATTTGTTTCACAGTGACACTAAAGTTGCGGTATTAATTCAGAGTTCCATGATCCCAGGCAACAATACAATGCGATCCAAAAGGAAGTTTGCCCCAAAACCATTTGGATTTGTGTGTGACTTTAATGTGTGTCAAAATAGAGTCACAGTTCACTCACAGGCTTCAATCTGTGCTCTTTGCAAATCAAGTAAAATCTCTCGGGCACAATTCCGGAAATGAGGTAAACTCTACTCTAGAGCTGGACATTAAAATATTGAGCCACAAATGAGGCACTGGAAGCTATACAGCAATGGTCTGTGGAGCATCTGTGATAACTGCAGAGATTATTCTCTGCTACTGATTGTTCTTATGTCAATATTACTGCAGATTCTACAATCATTCAGTTCGAAATAATGAAGTACATACCGGATATATCTGTGAGCATGATACCAGTGTGATGAGAGGAAAGATTTCCATTTATATAATGTTTTTCATGTGCTCAGGACGTTGCAATTTACCTGAATGCTTTTAAGCATAGCCACTAATGTCATATGGACAACAGCAATAGACAGGAGTGAGATAAATGACCAGTTGTTCTGTCTTTAATGATATTGACAAAGAGATGAACGTTGGCCAGGATACTCTCTCACGAATGGGAGATAAAGTAATGATGTATCTTCTTCATTGGTCTTTTGTTCCGCCTTTAGCTCTTTAGCCTCCTGCACTACTCCCTGGTCAGGTGGTAGTTCTTGCATCTAAAAGCATAAAGGCACAAAGGTCGGGTCAGGAAGAGGAAAGGGGGGAAAAGATGGCCATGGTTACACCATCTGCACTTATGAAGCATAACAGATTGTGGGATGAGGGAGAAAGTGGAACGTGAGAAGGTGGTCAAAGGGATCAAGTCATCCTTAATGATTTCAGCACTGCTTCTGGCCACATTCTTAGCCATAGCCATGTTGCTTTTCACCACCATGGGTGGTGAGAATATGCTCCTTGATACTTAGCCTCTACCACCCGCAGTTATGGGCATTTTCCTCCAAGACAGAGAAAGCAGTGCTTCACTGAATTTGGTGTAATTTGTTTAGATGATCAGTTGAATAGGAAGGAGGAATGTGAATATGCGGTTTGCAAAAATGCCAAGTGTGTGATAGGGGTGGTTCTGAATGTAAAGTATGAGTTGTGGTTGATAACGATTGATCACAATTGAGTGAATGGGGTGTGGTAAATGAAGCAGTGTGTGGGATGAATGATTTTCTTTGGGGGAATGGCATGTGAATATGTATTTACAGACCTAGACCACACATATGAGGTAAGTAAATTTCTTGCAGCACAATATCCGGGTCCTTGAAGTAAGATGGCTGACATTGACTGTGAATGCCGTCTACTCCCACTGTATTTTAATGTCCACCTGGAGGGTCCCTTGGCACCATGGGGAAAGAACACCTCACTTACTGTCCACTTCCTGTACCAAAGTCTTCAGTGCTGCATGAAAATACCTTGTCAGTTATAGAAACAGATGAAAGTCTGCTTTGTACACCATCAAGTTCAGGAAGAGAAACAACAACACTCCAGCCTATTGCGCCTTTTTACAAGATGCTTCCTCCTCATAAACTAATTACTAGCCACTGGAGTAGCTGATGAATTCAAGCTCCTCCATTTTGAACAGAAACAGGATGAATCACTGAGGGTAGAAAGGGTTCAGAATGTAATCTGGGTTGGGGACTTCAATGTCCATCACCAACAGCAGCTCAGTAGCACCATTCCTGACCAAGCTGGCTGAGTCCAAGAGGACATGGCTGCTAAATTGGGTCTGGGCAGGTGGCGAGGGAACCAACAACAGGGTAAAAATGACTTGATCTTGCCCTTAACAATCTACCTCTTGCAGATGCATTTGTACATGACAATATTGGAAGAAGTGACCACTGCACAATCCTTCTGGAGATGAAGTCCCAGCTTTACATTGAGGATACATTCCATCATGCTGTGTGGCACTACCGTCTTACTCTTGATCATCAGCAAAATGATGGAAAGTGCTTTGAACAATGCTGTCAACAACCCCCCACTACTTCCCCCACTCAGTAATAATCTACTCACTGAGGGTCAGTTTGGGTTCCACCAGGGCCACTCAGTTCCTGACCTCATTACATCCTTAGTCCAAACATGTACAAAAAAGGAACTAAATTTCAGAAGTGAGGTGAGAGTGACTGTCACTGAAATCAAGACAGCATTTGACTCAGTGTGGCATAAAGGAGCCCTAGAATATCTGAGGTCAATGGGAATCAGGAAGAAAACCCTTCACTCATTAACATCCTAACTAGCACAAAGGAAAATGGGTGTAGTTCTTGGAGGAAAAATCATCTCACTCTTGCGACAATGCTGCCAGAGTCCCTCAGCATAGTGTCTCAGCTTAACCATCTTCAGCTTTTTCATCAATGACCTTTTCTCCATCAGAAGGTCAGAAGTGGAGATGTTCGCTGATGACAGCACAACGTTCATTTGCAATTCCTTATATATTGAATCAATCCAATCCCGTATTCAGGAAACACTGGACAATATTCAGCCTTAGGCTGATAAATGACAAGTAACAATTGTGCCACAAAAGTTGACCATTTCCAACAAGACAGAATCCAACCATTTCCCTTTGAGGTTCCCACAATCAATATCCTGGGTTGCCATTGACCAGAATTTGAACTGGACCAGCCATATAAATATTGTGGCTACAAGGACAAAGCAGAGGCTAAGAATTCTGCAGTGAGTAACTCACCTCCTAACTCCCCAAGGCCTGTCAACCATCTACAAAGCACAAGTCAGGAATGCGATGGAATACTTACCACTTGCTTGAAGGAGTGCAGCTCCAACAACATTCAAGATGCTCGATTACATCCAGGACAAATCATCCCACTTAATTGGCACCCCTTCTATTAATGTTCACTCCCTGCACCACCGACACACAGTTATAGCAGTCTGTACCTACTAAAACATGCACTGCCACAACACAGCAAGGCTCCTTCAAGAGCGTCTTCCATACGCATGACCACTCCCATCTAGAGGATGCGACAGTAAGTTACTGGGAGCACCATCATGTTTAAGTTCTCCTCAAAGACATACACCATCCTGATTGGAAATAGATCCAAATAGACACTATTCGAAAGGGAACTCTCAGCACTGTGAGTGCACCTACATCATATGGACCACAGTAGTTCCAGAAGGTGGTTCACCACCACATTCTCAAGGGCAATTAGGGACAGGCAATAAATACTAATATAGCCAGCAATGCCTGTATCCCATGAATGAATAAGTCTTAAAAAAAACCTCTACTTTTGCATTTGCAGCTTCTGTCCAATCAGAATGTACCTTTAAGAACCTTTTAAGAGCTGCAAGCTGGCTTTAAGCAGTGCTAGTCCTCATATAATCTTGGAGCCTATTGTTAAGGAATGTGACCTCTCACCATTTACTTCAGCACTGGGCTGCATACCCCTATCATTATAATTAACAGGCAACATTAAGTTTGCACACTGCCTCCATAATTTGAATAGTTGTGGGTTAAATACTCATTGTGATCCTCATGGCCAATTTCACAGGTTGTCTAAACTTGTCCTCTATACGTGGCAATTGGCACCTCCAACAGTATAGGACTTCATTGGCATGTCAACATTGATTATGCGCTGAATTTTGAAGTAGAATTAAAGGGGGCAATTCTCCCAAAAGTGCTGAATTGGCAGGAAAATTGGTCCAGATCATGACTTTTTTCAGTTCAACTTCAGACCCGAATCTCCCAACTCTGCGCAATGCAGAGGTCACAATCGTGACTATCATTAAAAGCTCAGGGGCAGGGTGTATTCACGTCAAAGAGCCTGAACTCGGTGGGATGAGCGGGAACCCATGCATGCACATAACTTTGGAAGATCACTGAAAGAACCTCCCAGCATTCAGATCACTGCCATCCAACCCTCCACAGACATCGGTGGCCTCATTGCTGGCCCCCACAACCCCCCCACTCAGACATCACTGGTCCCCACAACCCCCCACAGGCATCGCTGGTCCCCTCTCCCCCATACTAACATCGCTGGTCTCATTGCTGGCACCCACAACCTCTCCCCCAACAGACTGCTGCCTCTCCCCATACAGACATTGCTGGCCCCCTCTCCCCCATACAGACATCACTGGCCTCATTACTGGCACCCACAACCCCCCCACCCCCACCCCCACCAGCAGGCACTGTTGGCCCCCCTCCCCCCATACAGACACTGCTGGCCCTCAGCTCCATACAGACATCACTGCCCCCCCCACCCCCCAACCCCCGTCTCTCCCAACACACAGACATGGCTGCCCGCTCACTCTATGCCCCCATGGATTAGGATAATGCGGGTACCCAATCCCTCCATCCATTGAATACACTGTTCTCACTGCTGCCCTGCAGATAACTAGCGTTGTGCTGACATGCACAACCCCAGATTACGAGCATTCCCTCTCTGGAATGGGAGTCTTGAATATTGCACCCCCCGGACACAGCAGCCTATTGAATGGCAGCCAATCAGCACCCTGAGGGATACATGACACTCAACTGAATGCAGCCTTCAAAATTTCTCACAAGTATTTGTTGTAAACAGGCCCTTGACTGACCACACTCACTGCACCCGCACTTCCAAATAAGCCCGAGCTATATATACGCTGCAGGAATGGACACACAGCCAGTCATGCCACAAGGATATCTGCACGGAAACCTGCTCCCAGATTCACAGAGGCTGATCCAGGATCACCTGCTAGTTGCCATGGAGGAAAGGAGTGAGTGGATCTTCCCCGGCCAGGGCCTTCACACAAGGGGTGCATTGTGGGAGGAGGCAGCAGAAGTGGTGAATGCCAGGAGCCTGACACCTCGCTCTAGCCAGCAGTGTTGGAAAAAAATGTACAAACTTCTTTGAGCAGCAAGGGCAAGTGAACCCCGAACGTGTTTAGCACAGATCTCCAACCCTACTTAAACACCCGAGGGCATGAAACACTTCCCCCAAGAACAGAATCTAACCCCTTCCCCTCACCCTCAATGAGCACCCTTTGGTGGTGATCACTTTCCCTGAAACTGCCAGCACAACACCGGACACACAGGTAGACATTTCACACCATGTGCTGCAATATATTAATGTTTGCTATCCACCTTAGTTCACAATGTACGTGAGATGACACAGACTGGTGATGGTGTGCCTGACCTGCGGCAGCCGACCAGCATCGAGGAGCGTGCCATGGAGTTGGCAGGGGGTGATGGGCCTTCCTGATTGGTCACCAGCATGCAAGTGAGCAGAAGTGCACCCTCAACCTAGGTCCTCCTCGAAGTAAGTGCGATGCTGCATGGAATGTTTTGCCTCCCTTCCCTTAATGTGTGTTCTTTATTGCAGCTCTGAACCCAGAGGAATCCAGCCCTTCTGGTGTTGCTGCCCTGAGTGAACTGCCCAGGACCCCCTAAATGACTCCTCGGAGGGAGGCACTGAGGAATCCTCCAAGGGCAACACCACTGACGTGGCACCTGCATGTACCACACAACCCTCCAATACAGTGGGTGCCTTTAATGTTGAGGCTTCTGGGTCACAAACTGATGAGCACATCACAGCTGCTGATGCACATTGGGTAGAGGTGGGCACATCCGAGGGCGCGGGCACACGGAGCTCTGCCAGAGGCCAGGATTCAGCTGTTCCCAAAGCCAGCTGTTGGGCCTCTGGGTTTGTTCCTCCCAAGGCTGATGGGGATGCATCAGGAAACCCGGGGAGTCATGGGAGGGCTGTCAGCAATCATGCTACGACTGCAAGGCTGCCTAGAGGAGTCCATCAGAATGCTGTTGCTGGAGGTGGTGCCGACACAGCGTGCAAACTAGATCAACAATGCAAGGATGGCAAATGCTGTGGAAAGTCTGGCTCAGGGATCTGTCCTCATGCGTGACAGAGTCCAGACCATCCTGGAGACACAACAGGCCATGGGTGAATGTGTTTCTGGCATTCAGGAGGCACAGCGTTTGATGGCATGGATGTCAGGGGCATGTGGGAGACGCTGCTGGCCATGACTGGCTTTCTGGAGACATAGCAGGCCGTAGCTGTGAGCCTCGACAATTTAGCCCAAGCTCAGAAGGCTATTGCTGAGAGGCTCTAGAGCCTGGCTCGCTCACAGAATGCTGTAATGGAGGGGCTCCAGAGCTTGGCCCAGTCTCAGAGGGCCAGGGCTTAAGGGATCACAGATCATGGTGCAAACACAGCTAGGCCTCCAGGACTGGCTGAGCCAAGTGACACCCGGAGCTTCTGGAGCTCAGTCCAGTTACCCTGGTGTCCCAAGGAGTGCCCCCAGGGCCTCTGGGCACCCCAAGGGAGGAGGAAGGGCTTTCGCCCATGCCGGAGCCTTCCATCCAGGAGATCCCGGACATCCAGAGATCTTCTGATTCACCCCTTCACCACATCTCAGAGCCAGCAAGATGACCAGGGTGGCACCAAAACAGTGCTATCCCCAAGTCAGCCAGGGCCCTCCAGGCCCCAGCCACCAGGGGCAACAAGGTGTGCATCACAGCTGGACATCTCCACCTCTAATGTGCATCCTGGGGTAGCACCTAGAAGAAGCAGCAGACAGCACTAAGAGGGCATGGTTCAAGGTCACCAGTAGTCAGGGTTCATTAATCAATAATGTTAAGAACACAAACTGTTAATTACATCTCCCAGCTGTGATTAATGTGTCTCTGATTCTTTCCTTCCCCGTTCCCCACAGAGCTGAGTGTTCCCGACTCGCAAACGTAGAGGTGATGTCGGTTGAGCTTTGCAGGCTCAGCCACATGTTTCCGAGTGCCTGCCCTATCTTCCCCAACATCCACTACAACCTTGGTGCAAGAAACACCCCCGCCCCCCTCTCCCCATTGGCCAAAGAACATGTGCCCCCAATCCTTACAGCTACATGGGCCAGGATGGCAGTGTGCATTCAGAGTACAGGTAGGAGTCAGACTCGAATGGCATCAGGGATAGGATCCCAGTGTGCACAACAGCAAATCATCATCATCCTCCAGCCTTTAACCAAGACTCGCAACCATTGCCAGCCCAGGCACATTAACAGGTTTGGACGTTACTGGGGGATAGGGTGGTGGGGTGACAGAGACTGGGGAAGGGTGATGTGGTGTTTTGAGTGCAGGTCAGTTTGGAAGGGCAAAGAACGGCTGGGATGTGGTGGATGTGTGGTGGTTGCACCTCCCTCACTGCACAGCACCAGCTAGGTGAAGCAGGTTGCAATCAAGACGTCCCTCACTGTCCTCCCCCACCGTACACTTGCCATTGCCACATGCTGTCCTTCCTCCAGCTCTTCATATGGCGGGATGTCCACCTCACCCCCTTGTCAGCCTTCTCCTCCTTCTGCTCCAGCTGGTCTCCCCGCTGCTGGGCGATGTTGTGCAGAGTGCAGCAAACAGTGATGATGTGTGAAGCACGCACAGGGTCATACTGGAGGGCCCTCTCAGAGCGGTCCAAGCAGCTGAACCACATCTCGCGCAGTCCAATGTACTGCTTTACAGTGGATTGGGTGGCTGCATAGGCCGAATTGTAGTGGGTCTCCACCTCGGTCTCGGGCCTCGACACAGGTGTTATCAGCATGACCTTTGTCACCCAGCAACCATCCCGGGAGCCTGGGCTGTTCTTCAAAGAGCCCAGGGATGTCCAATTGCCTGAGCACAAAGCTGTCATGGACACTCCCTGGATGGTGTGCATCAACCTGCAGGATTCTCATTTAATGGTGGCAGACAATTTGGACATTCAGGGAGTGGAACACCTTCCTGTTCACAAATCACTGCGGCCCTGCATGTCCCATCCACTGCTCCCTAGACATTGGGAATCCCAGCAATGGAAGCAAAGCCAAGAGCCCGAGCCTCCTGTTGTGCACCACATTGAAATTTATGTTCTGCCCTGCCAGGCATACAGGGCATCTGTGACCTGCCACACACATCTGTGCACAGAGCCTGGGAGATTCCAGCTAGGCCATCACTGGATGCCTGAAATGAGCCAGAGGCATAAAAATTCAGGGTAGCCATAACCTTCATGTCCACAGGGAGCGGGTGGCTGCCCCTCCCCTGAGATGCCAGGGGTCCAAGCAGCTCACAAAAGTATCGCAACATGGTCTTGGAAAGCTGCAGCCGGCAATGGCACATCTCCTCTGAGAGGGCATCGAAGGAATTGCAGGGCCTGTACCTCCCTGGCCTCAGCACCCTTCGCCTTTTGTGCACCCTCTCCAGAGCCTGCTAACCCACCTCCTGATTCTCAGCAGCAGCCCCTGCCCTCCTTCCTGAGGGACTGATAGTAGCTGATCCTGCAGTGGTCTCTCCACAACCGCCATCTCCTGAGCCGTTGCCTCCTCCTCCACCCCTGTTGCCACCATAACGGCCAGCTCCAGATCAAGCAAACCGAGATCCATCTGCACAGTAGGGTTTGGAAAGAGCGTAGAATGATAAATTATTATCATTGGCTGCATAGACCCGCACCACCCCAACCCTCACTTGGGCAAGTACCACCACTTGTGGATGCTGGCAACACCACACAATCTGTGGTGCCATGTGTGTCCCGAGTAGGGTTGTGTGAAATTCCCATCATGACAAATGCTGCCACAGATTAGGCAGGTCATTGTTAAACGTGGGCAATGCACATCCTTGAGCCATTGCTATGTGTGCAACTGCAGCATCCATTACAGGCATGCGTTCCTAGTCCGTGTCACAGGGCAGGGACAGATTGTACATCAGCACCAGATGTGTGCCCAGTGACAGCAGATTCCATGCACTCCATGTCTAACCGTCTGCACCCTGGCCTTGTGCAGCAGCTGCTCCACCTGGTTAGGCCTCAGTCAGCACATAGTACACTCCTCCCCCAAACCAGAACACCAGCACTCAGTTGAGTCCTTGTCCACACCCCGTGGTAAGACAATGCCGCTGCAAAGTGCTCTGGAGAAAAGCCGAGCAGGACTCCTTGAGAGTGCCTCCCACACTGAGCTATAGCACTGCCCTGGAGGGGAAGGCTGAGCAGAACTCCTTCACGGAACCTCACCCAGAGAGCTGCAAGAAATTAGAAGTCCCCCACAAACCCCACCCCAGATATCACTAGTCCATGGGCCAACACCTGAAGACAGCAGGAAGAAGCCCATTAGGCATCTCTAAGGCCTGCCTGCAAAATCCCCCATGCTCTGCTGGCAGCACTTACCTCCTCATGCCAGTTCAAGGCTACCACGTCAGGTTGAGACTTTTATATATCTACTCTGATTTGCGCCAAAGTGACATCACATCAAAGAGGTGGGACATGCAAACATGGGTGAAGGTTGCCGTGTCGATCCCAATAATGGCATGCTGAGATATGGAAAGTAATGCAAATCAACAACATGTTGGTTTTCTGCACAGTCCCTGCGGCACTATTTTTTTCTGGTTGGGAGATGCGCGCAGCTCGTAAACGCTCGCAGGGAACCCATGAAATGGCTGACATGTGTATCTCCCAACCCAACCCACCAGAAAATTTGCAGGTCATAAAGGGAGAATCACCCTCAAAGTCACTCACTTTTGAATTAGAGACAAAAATGCTACCAACTGGTTCAAACGTAAGTTACATATCAGTATAGCAAGGGCAATTTGAATTCAATTGCACTTTTGCTAACACTCAGATTGAAATGTTTTGCCCGTGGGCTACCTGTCTGACATGGAATGTATATTATAAATAGTTCAGAGTATTGCAATTGCACTGAAGCATCCCAGAGGCAAACATGCTGTCTGGAGAAAAGTTGAAATGTATTGCACTTTCTGTAATTTCCACGTTGAAATGTTTTTTATAGTGTACCTTTACAAACTTAATGAATAAATTATATTTTTTAGGAAAAAGGGCTGTCAGTACTGAACAGTTCTTAATAGATGAACATATTTCCTATGTGCAGATGTTCAAAAATAGCTTTGAATGACAAACAGCAAGAACGTTACAAAGAACAGAACATGACAAGAGAGGGAATGGCATAAGGTTGGTTTGAATCAATAGTAAATTTCCTTACCATGTTTACATCTCTGATGAAAACTTCCTCCTCTCCCCATTCAGAAGAGGTGGACATCAAGAAGCTTAAACAGCTACTGAAGCTTCTCGGTGTGTTTAAAATGAAAAGCAACATCATATTTGGCAACAAGACATCCCTGCTCCTGTACTCTAATCCTCATACTATGAAGTCCAACATACCATTTACCACTGTCAATGCTTGCTGCACATGCATGCTTACTTTCAGCCTCTAGTATACAAGGACACCCAAGTCTTGTTGTACATTCCCCTCTCTCAATCCATAGCCATTCAGATAATAATCTGCCCTCCCGTTTTTGCTACCAAAGTGGATAACCTCACATTTAGGTCAGGACAGACTGTGTAAGTGAATATTCCTCAACACTATTGTAGAGCAGCTTCTCCTTTCAAGCCATTATCACCTCAATTGAATATCCGAGTTAAAACAATTGGAGTAAGAGTGAATCAATAAAATATTTGAGAAACATCAACTTTGACACTTCTAAAAACTTAAATATTTTGATTGGAAAATATTTTCTGAAAATGCTGGCAAAGTTTGAAATGAAGCCAACTATCCTTGTCAATAGTCTAATCTGCAGTCTGTAATTGGGCCCCCATTAAATATTTCAGAATCCAACTGAAGGTAGAGGTATTATTTTAAATAGAAGAAAACATGGACCAGCAGGACAGAGCTTATGAAGCTCTGACCATTTTAGCCCTTCGATCTCAATTAAACATACCAGGTTAAAGTCCTGCTGAATTCAGCAACACAGTGTGAGGTGGGAGCTGAGTTAATAGACCAGGCGGTCGTTACCAAAGACTGGCCTTGGGACAAGGAATAGGACAGGTGATCTCAGATGTAGATGAAACCGGCCTAGGCAAGGCCTGGAAAAAATGTCCAAGGAAACATTTAAAAAATAATTGCAACTTACTTTATCAATGCTCTTGGCCTGCAACCCTTCCCACCTAGTTATCCTGACGAGGCTTGTTAGCAGATCATATATGAACAGGCTTTAAGCTGTCTTTTCAGGCTCCAAATGTGGAATTTAAAATCGTTCCTCACTTCCCTTGTGTGTGGGCTTTGCAGGCTGACTAAAGCTTGCCTTTGAAAATAATATGACCTGAATGGATGGGTAAGTTGTTGCAAATATTTTAATCCACCACATTCCTGTTTGTGGATGACGAGTTCTCCAATCAAACATAAAGTTAATGTTTATTTATGTATTAATCACAAGTAGGCTTACATTAATACTCTAATGAAGTTACTGTCAAAATCCCCTAGTCGCCACAATGAATCTGTTCAGATACATTGAGGGAGAATTTACCATGGCCAATGCACCTAACCAGCACATCGTTTGGACTGTGGGAGGAAACCGGAGCACCTGGAGACACCCACACAGACACAAGGAGAACATACAGACTACGCATAGACAGTGACCCAAGCCGGGAATCAAACCTGTGTTCCTGGCCCTGTGCTAACCACTGTACCACAGTGAGTGGGCTCTGTTAGTAAAGTCACCAGCTGTATAGCGTGGCACTGGCTGCACTGGAAGGTGCAGAGAAGGCTACAGGTAACTAAGGTCAGAGTGCCCTGGGCTAATATATGCAAAATAGGAATACAGCTCAAAAAGATTGCAACTTAGGTTTGTCTTACAATTATAGTGCAACTTTTTTTATGAATTACCATAAGGTAGCGCAAAGAGCTTGCACATATTTTTATGTTTATCCATGCAGCATGTGTTGACACAAGCTGTGACATATGTTAGTGTATGTAGCTAGGATGGGCATTGGGCAGGGAACGTTTGAGCATGGGTTGCTTCACATCTTAGTGTTTAAGCTAAGTTCCTTAAATGTACAAGAGCTAATTTGGGAATAAAAAAACCTCAAACTGAGCAACACTGTAATTCTTAATCTGTTTGTTGTGATAGCTGCACAAATGTTGTTTGTTTGACAGTAGTTTAAATATACTGCAATGTTTCTGGCAGATTTATGTAAGACAGCTATTCCAAATTGTACAGTAGCAAGTAAGATACTGGGATAGAAATTAAATGGATACTTTTCAGTTTCAGAATACAATTCAGAACCACTACTCTGATGGTGGTAGACTCTTCTCTTCATTATTCGAGTGTATCCAAGTTATATGTGATATACATTGTCTTTTAATGCCATTTCTGTATTCATTCATAGGACATCAGCATCACTGGTTGGGCCAGCATTAATTACCCATCTCTGGTTGCCCAAGGGCAGTTGAGAGTCAATCACATTGCTATGGCTCTGGAGTCACATGTAGGCCAAACCAGGTAAGATTGGCAGATTTCCTTCTCTAACAGACATTAGTGAATCAGATGGGTTTTTCCGACAATCAAGAATGGTTTCATGGGCATCAGTAGGTTCTTAAGTCCAGATATTTTTTATTGAATTTTAATTCCACCACCTGCCATGGTGGGATACAACTCAAAAAGATTGCATGAGTTAAAACCAACTTGGGTCCCCGAAGCATAAGCTAAGTTTCTGTATTAATAGTCCAGTGACAATACCACTAGGCCATTGTCTCTCCTGCTGTATAATCTTCATTTAATGCACTTTCTTCTTAGGCAGTCCCTTGGAGTTGAGGATGATTTGCTTCCATTCTAAAAGTGAGTTTTCAGGTGACTACAGTCTGTCACGGGTGGGGCAGACAGTCATTGGAGCAGTGGGTGACCAGGTTGCCATGCATTCATTTCAATGTTGACACTTTTATAACCTTGTTCTTGACGATAAAACTCAAGGTGTTCAGTTCCTTTCCTGATGCATTTCCTCCACTTTGGATGATCTTGGGTTAGGAATTCCCAGGTGACTGTGGAGATGTTGCACTTTTTAAAGGAGGTTTTGAGGGTTTTCTTGAAGTATTTCCTCTGCCCTCCTGGGACTCACTTGCCGTATCAAAACTTTGATTAGAGCTCTCCTTTTGGGAGTCTTGTGGCAGGCATGTGGATGATGTGGTCCACCCAGCAGAGATGATTGTACCTGGGCAATACTTTGATGCTGGGGATGTTGGCCTGAGTGAGAACACTCAGGTTGATGCACCTATCCTATCAATGGATTTGCAGGATCTTGCACTGTAAAGCAACCAATCGATGCTAACTATCCACTTTTCACGCACAGACGCACAACCTTTTAAGCCGTGATTCATGCTGCTGGCACTGAAAGCTGGATCATGCCTGACTGGATTCTATGAAATCCATCATGGCTGACATCAACATTGTGAATGGAAGATAAAACAATCACTATGTGATGGATTTTTCTTTGAAAAGAGATAGCAAATTAACCATTTTCTTTTAAATCAAATTTGTCAGCCATTTAACCAGAATTTTCCAATTCCCCCAACGCACCCCCACCCCACCCGGGTGGGTTTTTCTACAGTGGAGGCAGTTCGCAATTGGCTCACAGGCATAGAGGAGAGAAGTGATGACAAGGGTATTGTACATTTTGATCTTTGTGGACAGTATCATGTTGCACTGGTTTACCACTCTGGGGCAAAGCCTCATGATCATCTGGCTCACCTTGTTGATCCTGGTTGATATCTCATTTTCAAGTGAATCATCGTTGAAGACAACAGTTCCAAAATATTAGAAATTATTAATATTCTTCGGCTCTGTATCATCAATGGAAATGTCTGGGTGAACAATGCTGGAATTTGGAAAGGGCTGGTATAGAACCACAGTCTTTGCAAGACTGATGATCAATCCAAACTGAAGCCTTGAAACTCTGTCAACACTGCAAATCTCTTGCTTTGTGAGTGTTTAAGATACAATCAGTAAAAAGGATTTCCCTTCATGTGTTTCTCAGAAGTTTTGGTTTATGCTCAGATACATTGTAGGTCATAGATTGAGCCTGTAAAGATAATATCAGAGGTACACTCCCTCTTTGAGATCTTTGACAGCATGGCTAAGGACTCAGGTAAAGAATAGATTAAAGAGGACTGGTGCTAGATTGCAACGTTGCTTCACTCCATTCAAGATCTCAAAGGAAGCTAGCTGATGATTCACCATTTGAGATGATCTTGCATATCATTCCACCATGGAATGGTTGATGGAAATGAAATAAAGTGCCATGTTCTGCTTTTGGCATTTTTCTTGGATTTGTCTAACTGTGAATTAAATCCATTATGCTGTGACCCGGTCAAAAGCCGCACTGAACCTCAAGTAGATTTGTTTCTGCCACAATGCTAAGTCTGTTCAAGATGATGGAAACAGAGATCTTTCCTGCTATGGGTAGGAGGGAGATGCTTCACTATTTGCCACATTCTGCATTGCTGCTTTTGTTTTTGTAGAGAGCAACAATGGTGACGTCATGAAAGTCACTTTTTTTCATTCCAAATGCACAAGATCTCTATTTTGGCAGGGCCTGATGTTTTGAACATTTCCATTAAGATCCTATCTTTTCCTGAAGCCTTGCTATGATTATAATGTCAGAACAAAACAAAACCAATGCAAGCCATTATGTACAACTCTTTTGGTAGCATGAACTAAACTATTACTTAACAGGAAATTGTGCTTTACATTTTCGTTTGCCCAGGATGAACAAAAATAATGTTTTAATACAAAATCTAAATGCTCCCACTTAGTCTGACAACTTCCTCACAGAACAAGGAAACTCCAGTTGAACTTGTACCATAGTTTAAAGTTTGAAGTATATTACAAAGCCAGGCCAAATCCAACCCAAGATATTGGAATCCTCACAGTAACAATTAAAACCACATTTCTCAGCTGGAGCTATCTGGTTGCTCTAAATCAAGCACTTCTTTGAGGCACTGACTTCAAGTGAATTAAAATTTGTGAGCAATGTAAAACGAACAGATTCATTATGACCCATCTTACACTATAGTATTGCACAAAGTCAAAATCACCATTCATTTGTTGTAAAGTTTCCATTCATCTGCCATGATGGGGTGCAGGTGGGCAGTTTAAATTGCTATGGGTAAATCCCCATGCTGAAGCTGCTGGGAGAAGGCTGTTCCTGATTTTCATACGCTCAATTGTTTGAATGACTGGAGGCCAGTGTCCAGTGGTATATCGCAATAGTGATAGCGTTGGGTCCCTTATTGTTTGTCATATACATAAGTGAGAATGTGGGGGGAATGGTAAGCAAGTTTGCAGATGACTCCAAGATTGGCAAGGTGGTTAATGGTGAAGAAGAAGGTCATGGGTTACAGGAAGATATAGATGGGTTGATCAGATAGGCAGAGCAGTGGTAGATAAGCCTGATAAGTACAAGGTGATGCACTTAGGAAAAAGTAACAAGACAAGGGAATATTTAATGAATGGCAGAACACTAGGAGGCTCGGAAGAACAGATGGATCTTGGGGTAATAATTCACTGATCCCTGAAAGTGGCGGAGAAGTTGAATAGGATTGTTAAGAAGGCATATGAGACATTTGCTTTTATCAGCCTTGGCACGAAGTACAAGAGCAAGGAGGTAATGTTGGCTATATACAGAACGTTGGTTGGGCCACAGCTGGAGTACTGTGTGCAGTTCTGGTCATCTCACTATAGAAGGATTGATTGCACTATAGAAAGGAGTGATGCAGAGGAGATTCACCAGAATGTTGCCTGGGATGGAGCATTGGAACTATAAGGAGAGATTAGATAGGCTTGGATTGTTTTCTCTGGGGCAGATAAGGCTGAGACATGATTGAAGTGTATAAGGTCATGAGGGGTATGGGCAAGGTGCATAGGAAGCAACTGTTCCCCTTGGGAGAAGGAGTCAATCACAAGGGGGCATAATTTTAGGGTAAGAGGCAGGAGATTCAGAGAGGATTTGAGAAAAACAAATTCACTCAGAGGCTGGTGGGAATCTAGAATGCACTTCCAGGGAAGCCTGAAAAGCTTACAACATTTGAAAAGTATTTGGATGAGCACTTGAAACATCACAACATTCAAGAATATGGAACAAATTCAGGAAAATGGAATTAGCGTGACTTTAGTGATAGTTATTGTCGATGCAGACTCAATGGGCTGAAGGGGCAATTCTTGATAAGCAAAGGATGGGGTTGGGGGGGATTGTGAAAGATTATCGGCAGCAGGCAGGAATGTGGAGTTGAAGTTATAAGCAGATCAACCATGAACTTACTGAATGGTGGGGAAACTTGAGGGGCCAAATAGTCTACTCCTGCCTCTAACTATTATGTCAGACACTGATATCATCAGCAAGTGGCTGAAACTTTAATTCTGTAATTTTGGGTAGGAACTCATTCTCAAAATACCATTCCATATTCCGAAGGGAAAAGAGAAATTAGATTTTGTTTTGAAAAAGTAGCACGTGCCCATAAATCAAAATCCATTCCAGTGAGAATTATCTGATTCCTGGAAGTACATCATGCAAAATAAAACAAATCTCCGTCCCTTTCATCACATTCGCCAAAGCAACTCAATTGGAAATCTATCAGGAGACCAATCTCTTAAAAACACATTGACTGAAGGAAGGTTTAGACCTCACAAACCAAGCGTATAACAAAATGTGAGAGCCAATTCAAACAAAAAGTCGTTAGAAACACCATGGATTCTATCCCCTGCCTGTCCACTGACTGTCTGAATGGATAGAGTCTCAATGACATGTCATTACGTACTGCCTGATTTTGCTCCAATTAGCATTGATTCACGATGTCTCAGTGGCTGTAACCACAAATTCCCTCAAATTGGCTGTTGATGCCTCCCATTAGACTTGCTTGGGAGGCCCAGTGATCTGCACAGACCACCAAACGTACACCACAAATCACATGCAGTTATATTCCCTACCTAAACTCCATTATAAATATATGCTGCAACAAGGGACATATGAGTTCCACCTGGGACTGTTAAAGTCGTATGGAGTTTCAATATAATGAGTCCATCCCCAGGACCAATTCCAAACATGTTTCTGAAGAGGGA
The DNA here is from genome assembly GCF_965287045.1 of Carcharhinus amblyrhynchos. NCBI lineage: Eukaryota > Metazoa > Chordata > Chondrichthyes > Carcharhiniformes > Carcharhinidae > Carcharhinus > Carcharhinus amblyrhynchos. The sequence continues at coordinate 45,384,149 of NC_137339.1, read as the reverse complement.
GGGCCCAGAGGGACTGCACCATGATGAGAGTGGTAACGCAACCCAAACTAACCACATCCACAGGAAGAAATAGACTAATCCCCTCCACACTTGTGGCTGACAACATCCCATTCCTCTTTTCTAAAGTAAAAACTCCCTCACAGCAGGATTACACTGACAGGTTAACTGCAAGCAATTTTCCAATTCAAGAGACTATATTCTTGGCAGTTTGAAGATGTTAGACAGAAATAGGTGTGGAAACCCCTATTGTTGAATCTCCACCACCTTTTGTCGAACATTTCCATGGATCGATACAGACGGAGCATTTTATTGGAGATGTAACCAGCTGTTGTCATTGAACTATCCATTTCTCACTTACTGTAGAACTTGAAGGCTAATAGCACCATGTGACTCTGCAAATCCAAGGAATAATCTCACATGGGCTCACCAAAATCATTTAAAATAGCTGCATATTGAAACACACCGAAGTTCAATCAAGTTCAAGATCCAACCCAACTTATACTGAGGTAGCAAGGACAGAGATGAATTGTAGCCCTGAATAAACCCTTGTAAACAGTTATGCAAGCCACCGCCTCCCCCCCCCCACCCCCTTGAAATCAGTATCAACTGTATTCTTTTCATTTTAGAAAATGATTTTTTTTTCATTTTAGAACTGAATCTGATCAGTTTGAGAATGGAATTCAGATATTCTGGTTACACCAGGTGAATTGTGACACAGTCCCTTGAGCCACAACTATATGTGCTTCTTAAAATACCAGGGAAGTTGAGAAAAGCAGATGTCTCATTAAACACAATCTGGTGACTCTTGAGGTAATGACCCGCACATCTTCAGCTGCTTCATCAATGCCCTTCCCTCCGTTATAATGTTGGAAGTGGGGATTTTCCTTGATGTTTGCATAGTGATTGGCAGAACACTGTGAACTTGAGCCACCCTTGAACAGCATGTTGCGAGATAGCATTCTGCTAGTCCATTAGTGGGTGATACAGTGTGCCACTCAAAGTGCCACTCAGCATTTGCAGTGTACAGGTCAGTCTTGGAGTCTTTCAACTGCTGGCCTGAGTGGAGCCAGCTGACTTTAATTCCCTGCTGCTCCTTCCCTACTGGGCAAGCCTTCATTCGCCTGATAGGGGAGCACGTATTCTATGAGGCCACAGGCAGCACTCCGTGGCCATCATAACATTAATGATTAATGACTGCTCATATCCACAACAAATTCATTCAAGTCACAAAGTTATACAGGCTCAAGTTCATCTGATCAGTCCTAAATTAAAGGTGTCAACATCAATATCAGGCCTCAATTTTGTCTGAAGGAACTAGTTGTTCAAAGAAACACCAATGCTTCTCTGTAATCTTGTACAACTGTACTAACATTGAGTCCTAACTAGCCACACCTTGCTGCATTGATACATTGGTTTGCAGTAACCCACAGAAGCTTGTCAATGATAGTTCTATTGCAACATTTATTTGGCTTTCACCCAAACCACAATTTTGTAATCCAATGTTGCAGTACCATCACTCTCAAATAGAAGATAGTTTTTGATATCAACCAGCATCAAATACATGTGAAGAGATTCCCTTAGTATAAACATATCTCATGAATACTTACTGTCACAAGGGTAATGTCAGCACAAGTAAAGAAGAAGCAAAATATTTCCAATAAAGTTTGTGTGGGTTGGTGAGATGTTGAGGGAGGGGGTGAGAGAGGAACTTTGTTTTTTTCATCTTGGTTGGTTTGAAACCACTTGTGACCCTTTCAGACTTTTTGCTCCGTGAGCCAGCAGGTCTCTATTTCTTCCAAGGAGACACTGGCTGAGTTCAGATTCAATGTTTTTTTCCCTTTCACTTGTTTGTTCCACAGAAAAAAAAGTGCAGCTCATGACGTGAAAAACATGGAGCTGAGTTTTACAAGGCGGTGGAGGGAAGTGTTGGGGAGAGGGTGGTGCGTGTAGTGCCCCCTCCTCCCCGCCCTTCCTTCTCTTCCCCTGCTTTACAACAGGTGGTTTCAAACCAACCAAGCTAAAAAAAATGCCCATCTCACCACTATAGCACACTAAGGACAATTTAAGCCATCTCACAATGGGACTTATACTTACTCACTGGGAGTAAGTCCTACCTTTGATAGGGAAGGTATTAGTTGGCTCACTAAGGGGTCATGGGTCAATTGGGATAATATTTTAAGTTAGGGGGTTTAGACTTGACAGAAATCAAATTAAGCAAGAAACCCATAGAGACTGGGTTGTTCAATAGATACGTTGAAATGAGTTAAGCAGAACATTTAATCGAGTAAGATATAGCTTAATATTGTAAGATATAGTTCTATAGATATAGCTCTTGGGGCTAAATTGATCAAGGAATATTGGGGGGGAAGGAGGAATCAGGATATTGAACTTGATAATCAGCCATGATCATAATGAATGGCAGAGCAGGCTCAAAGAGCTAAGTGGCCTACTTCTATGTTTCTAAGATGCTATTGCCTCCTTTATATAAATCAGGTCACCAAATGGACATCTTCACACCTATTTTTTAAGAATACATTATACAAAATGATCAAGCAATTATGACTGCAATACTTTACTTAGATTCAAGTACACAATGCAACAATTGACATCCCTGCCATTATTCCCATAATTAAGGAAACTGTAATAAATTGAGGATGACTGTATAAGGCTTAAGAAACAAAAGTCTTTATTGCCTGCAAGCAAATAACTATATCTACAACAGAGTCAGACAGAATAATTATGTGACTGTATGCTACTCCTTCCTGGCTCCAACAACGGTCCTCCGCTGTTTCTGCTATTCTAGCTCACCAATGATACTCTACCAAAATTTTCCGTGTGACCTACCTGAGTGCCAGCAGGTGGCCTCCAGGTTACCCAATGTTCATTTATTGACAGCTTATCAGCTGTCTCCTAACATCCATTTTGGACAGACCATTGATATACATGAAGCCCCAGAGTTATAATAGTCCAGGGATCAAATTACTAACACTGGAGTCGAGGGTGAGGTGAGCTGTGGGTTTAACACTGACCTAACTCATTAAACTATGTCCTCCCCACTCAAGTCCGCCAACTAAAAAAGCTCACAGTTAAGGACATCCTGCTGTCACAATCAGAATAAAACACCAGTGTAAATACTTCTTTCAATTTTTTTTTGTTTTTATTCCAATTCAATCAAATCAAGTCCAATTCAGTGTCCCAACAAGTTGGGACATTCCCGATCCAAGCTGACAAGACAGGGCTCTCACCTCCTGTCTTGGGCTTGATCTACATGATCTAAGCTGATTGGAGTAGGTATAGCTCCTCCTCCAAGGCTTGACTTCATTTGTATCTTAGCCAAAAGGCCGAGATGCCGTTTTCAAAAATTGCTTCAAATGAAGCTAAAATGTAACCTAATGACTTCAACCAAGTATAGCATGTCAACACTACACTTGATCTTACATACTACACTTGAACGTAGCCAAAAGGCCGAGGAAGATATTTCCTGTGTTGTTCCAATTCTACCTCAACCAATTCCCCTAATGCTGTAACATTAGCTTTACTTCAAAGAAAGTAAACCATTAAATGAATGAAGTTACTCCTGAGGAAATTTCAATGCACCTATTTATTGATCAGTTACCTATTAAATCTAAATTAAAGCCTCGGGTACAAAATAGCAAGTTTAAGAATTGCTGACACACATTGGTAATAGCAAGGGGTAGGCATAAAAGTGAATGAATTATTAACATTAATGTACAAAATTATTGGCTTGTCCAGCCTAATCTACGGAAAATAATCCATCTGTTAGAGCACAACAAATAATGCTTATGTTTATAAAGCACTTCTAACATTGTAAAATGTGCTAAAGCACTTCACAGATCATAAATCTGATGAAAAGTAGCAACAATTCAAAAAAAGACATTAGGATTGTCAGAGCTTGGACATTTGGTTAGATTTGGAGATAGGTGAGCACTTTGGTGATAGTGACCACAATTTGGTTACGTTTACTTTAGTGATGGAAAGGGATAGGTACGTACCGCAGGGCATGAGTTATAGCTGGGGGACAGGAAATTATGATGCAATTAGGTGAGATTTAGGGAGCATAGGATGGGGAAGAAATCTGCAGGGAATGGGCACAATTGAAATGTGGAGCTTGTTCAAGGAACAACTACTGCGTGTCCTTGAGAAGTATATACCTGTCAGACAGGGAGGAAGTGGTCGAGCGAGGGAACTGTGGTTTAATAAAGAAGTTGAATCTCTTGTGAAGAGGAAGAAGGAGACTCATGTAAAGATGAGACATGAAGGCTCAGTTGGGGCGCTTGAGAGTTACAAGTTAACCAGGAAGGATCTAAAGAGGGAGCTAAGAAGAGCCAGGAGGAGACATGAGAAGTCTTTGGTAGGTAGGATCAAGGAAAGCCCGAAAGCTTTCTATAGGTGTGTCAGGAATAAAAGAATGACTAGGGTAAGACTAGGGCCAGTCAAGGACAGTAGTGGGAAGTTGTGTGTGGAGTCCAAAGAGATAGGAGAGGCACTAAATGAACATTTTTCATCAGTATTCACACAGGAAAAAGTCAATGTTGTCGAAGAGAATACTGAGATACGTGCTTTTAGACTAGATGGGATTGAAGTTCATAAGGAGGAGGTGTTAGCAAATCTGGAAAGTGTGAAAATAGATAAGTCCCCTGGGCCGGATGGGAATTATCCTAGGATTCTCTGGGATGCTAGGGAGGAGATTGCAGAACCTTTGGCTTTGATCTTTATGTCACCACTGTCTACAGGAATAGTGCCAGAAGACTAGAGGATTGCAAATGTTGTCCCTTTGTTTAAGAAGTGGAGTAGAGACAACCCTGATAATTATAGACCAGAGAGCCTTACTTCTGTTGTGGGCAAAGTTTTGGAAAGGATTGTAAGAAATAGGATTTATAATCATCTAGAAAGGAACAATTTGATTAGGGATAGTCAATACGGTTTTGTGAAGGGTAGGTTGTGCCTCACAAACCTCAATGATTCTTTGAGAAGGTGACCAAAGAGGTGGATTAGAGTAAAGTAGTTGACGTGGTATATATGGATTTCAGTGAAGCATTTGATAAGGTTCCCCATTGTAGGCTATTGCAGAAAATACGGAGGCATGGGATTGAGGGTGACTTTGCAGTTTGGATCAGAAATTGATTAGCTGAAAGAAGACAGAGGGTGGTAGTTGATGGGAAATGTCCATCCTGGAGTTCAGTTACTAGTGGTGTACCGCAAGGATCTGTTTTGGGGACACTGCGGTTTGTCATTTTTATAAATGACCTGGATGAGGGCATAGAAGGATGGGTTAGTAAATTTGCAGATGACTCTAAAGTCAGTGGAGTTGTGGACAGTGTGGAAGGGTGTTGCAGGTAACAGAGGGACATAAATAAGCTGCAGAGCTGGACTGAGAGGTGGCAAATGGAGTTTAATGTGGAAAAGTATGAGGTGATTCACTTTGGAAGGAGTAACAGGAATACAGAGTATTGGGCTAATGGTAAGATGCTTGGTAGTGTAGATGAGCAGAGAGATCTCCTTGTCCATGTGCATAGATCCGTGAAAGTTGGCACCCAAGTTGACAGGGTTGTTAAGAAGGTGTACAGTGTGTTAGCTTTTATTGGTAGAGGGATTGAGTTTCCGAGCCATGATGTCATGTTGTAGCTGTATAAAACTCTGGTGCGGCCGCACTTGGACTATTGCGTACAGTTCTGGTCGCGCAGTATAGGAAGGATGTGGAAGCATTGGAAAGGGTGCAGAGGAGATTTACCAGGATTTGGCCTGGTATGTTGGGAAGGTCTTATGAGGAAAGGCTGAGGGACTTGAGGCTGTTTTCGTTTGAGAGAAGAAGGTTAAGAGGTGACTTATTGAGGCATACAAGATGATCAGAGGATTAGATAGGGTGGACAGTGTGAACCTCTTTCTTTGGATGGCGAAGGCTAGTACGAGGGGACATAGCTTTAAATTGAAGACTGATAGATATAAGACAGATGTCAGAGGTAGGTTCTTTATTCAGAGAATTGTTGTTCATCCATCGTCATCGATGAGGACCTCGACACCATTAGTCATTTTGAGGCTAGTTGCGGTGACTTTGTCTTGCCATCTGATGCGTAATATTCTGCGAAGACAAGACATGTGGAAATGATTGAGCTGTCTTGCATGCCTTCAATACACAGTCCACGTTTCACAGGCATACAGGAGGCTAGTGAGTACCACGGTGCTGTAGACCTTCAGTTTTGTTGCAGGGCTGATTCCTCGATGTTCCCATACAGTGGAGTGCAGTCTACCGAAAGCAGAACTTTCCTTTGCTATTCTGCAGTTAACTTCTGTATCAATAGTCACTGCTTGGTACAGGGTGCTGCCAAGATAAGTGAACTGGTCCACTGCCTGTAATTTCTGTCCTTTGATTATGATTATGGGTTCTGTGTACGGTGCATGAGAAACAGGCTGGTGCATGACTTCAGACTTTTTAATGTTGATGGTGAGTCCAAAGTTGTCACAAGCCATGGAAAATTTGCCCATACTGACTTGCATCTCTGGCTCTGAGCCAGTATACAGGGCACAGTCATCGGCAAAGAGGAAGTCTCTCAGAACAGTCTCCTTCACTTTGGTAATAGCTTGAAGTCTCCTCAGGTTGAAGAGCTTCCCATCCGCTCTGTACTTGAGGCTGATTCCAGCAACACTGTCCTGGAAGGCATCATTCAGCATGGCAGTAAACATCATGCTGAACAGTGTGGGTGCGAGCACACAGCCCTGTTTGACGCCATTGGTGACTGGGAATGCCTTAGAGGATTTTCCACCATCCAGCACTCCGGCCATCATGCCATCATGGAACTGGCGTACCATCTGAATGAATTTGGGGGGGCAGCTGAACTTTGACATGACCCTCCACAGACTTTGTTGGCTTATAGTGTTGATGGCTTCGCGAGGTCAACAAAGATTGTGTAGAGTTCGCGATTCTGCTCTTGACTCGGAATATGCAAACTTGGAGTTTGCACATTCTCCTTGTGTCTGCGTGGGTTTCCTCCGCGTACTCTGGTTTCCTCCCACAGTCCAAAGATGTGCGGATTAGGTTGATTGGCCATGCTAAGAAATTGCCCCTTAGTGTCTAAAGATGTGTAGGTTAGAGGGATTAGTGAGTATAATATGTAGGGATATGGGGATGGGGCCTGGGTGGGATTGTATTCGGTGCAGATTCAATGGGCCGAAAGGCCTCTTTCTGCACTGTAGGGTTCTATGATTCTATGACACTTCTCCTGAAGTTGGCGCGCAGCAAAAATCATGTCAATAGTCCCATGACCTTTACAGAGGCCACACTGTGATTCTGGAAGCAGGCCTAGCTCCAGATGAGTGAGCAGATGATTTAGCAGGACTCTTGCGAGGGTTTTTCCTGCGATGGGGAGCAGCGAGATTCCTCGGTGGTTGTCGCATACTCGCCGATTGCCCTTCCTCTTGTAGAGGTGTACAATGGAAGTATCTTTAAGTTCCTGAGGAATGGATCCTTGCTTCCAAAAGGACTGGAACAACTTGGTGAGCTTCTCAATAAGTACAGAACCAGCACTTTGTAGGTCTCTGCAGGTATGGCATCTGCCCCTGGGGCTTTGCCACTGGATAGCTGGCTGACTGCTTTCGTGACTTCGGCTATTACCAGTTGGTCATCCAAGGCGCTGTTGATATCAACCTGGGGAATCCTGTCTATTGCCTCATCATTAATACTTGATGGTCAGTTGAGGATGGCTTCAAAGTGTTCAGCCCATCTCTGCAAGAACTGAGTCCTCTCTGTAATGAGACTTGTACCATCTGTAGCCAGGAGGGGGGAGCTCCCGAGAGATTGAGGTTCGTAGAGAGTGTTGAGGGCTTCATAAAACCGTTTCAAGTCGTTTCTGTCAGCGTATCCCTGTATTTCATCTGCCTTGGTGCTCAGCCAGGCTTCCTGCATTTTATGCAGTTTATTCTGGGCTGTCCTGCGAGCACTGGTAAAAGCATTTTTCTTGGCAGCTGATGATGGGTCGTTCTGACAGGCCCAATGAAGACGCTGCTTTTCAACAAGTAGAGACTGTATCTTGTCATCATTCTCATTGAACCAGTCATGCTGCTTGTGGGTAGAGGGCCCGAGCATCTTCAGTACAGATGAATGGACAGCATCCCTGAAGCGTTCCCAGTCGTCCTCAGAGCTGCCTGCGAGGTGTAGGTTAGCAAGCTTGATTTCTAAGTCTTCAGTCAGTGCTGAAGCTATGCTGGGGTTCTTTAGCTTGGCCGCATTGATTCTTTTCATAACCTTGCTTCCTTGTGGTCACCTCTTGGCTCTGATGCGGAACCTCATTTTAGAAACAATGAGCCTGTGATCTGTCCAGCAGTCAGCACCACACATGGCCTTGGTCACTCTGACATCCTGACTGTCTTTTCTCCTGACAATGACATAGTCAATAAGATGCCAATGCTTAGAGCTGGGGTGCATCCAGGAGGTCTTGTTGCAAATAGGCAGACGGAAGGTTGTGTTGGTGATGAGGAGGTTGTGTGCGGCACAGGTCTTCATTAGGGGTAGGCCATTACTGTTACACTTGCCCACTCCATGCCTCCCAATGACTCCCTGCCAGGTTGCAGAGTCACATCCTACTCTTGCATTGAAATTGCCAAGCAAGATCTGCTTGTCAGTACTGCTCACTGCTGATAGTAGGATGTCTAGATCTTCATAGAACTTGTCATTCATCTTGTACAGATCGTTCATTGTTGGAGCGTAGGCACTGATCAGGGTGGCTCGACTTCTGTTCTGTAGCGGAAGCTGTAATGTCATATGCCAGTCATTCACACCCTTGACTACACTAGCAAGTTTCCAAACAAGGTGACTCTTGACGGCGAATCCAACTCCAGCATCACGACGCTCATCGCTGCCACAACCACTCCAGAAAAAAGTGTATCCACCTCCAGTTTCAGTCAACTGACCTACGTTGGCAAGACGAGTTTCACTCAGGACTGCAATGTCAATGTTGTATTTTGCAAGCTTTCTGGCAGCTAAGGCTGTTCTTCTCTCTGGTCTGTCTACTGCTGTAGAGTTGTCCAAAAGATTGCACATGTTCCAAGTGCCAGTGGTGAGCGATGTCACCTTGTGTTTTATTTTGTTTGTTCAACCGCAAGATGGGATCCCCACCAGCTGCAGTGAAGTGGCCAGGGTGTAGTGAAGCAGGCAATGTTTAGGGCACCTTTTCTAGCCCCTTCCTCATTCTATGGAGGCGAGCAGTGCATTCCTGAAGAGGACTGCTCAATCACCCAGGTAGACGATGAGTTTCACTGCTGCTTAGGTCATCGGAAAACGCCCATTAGACCTGAGCCGCCTGTGTGCAGGTTCGTGACTACAGCTCCCAGTGTATCCACACTTGTTGCTTCATTGCTTCCCCATCGGCACAGGACTTCAAGGGTTGAACAGGACACTGATGATGATGATGATGGTGTCAAGACTAGCACTTGATTTGGATTAAAGTGAGGGCGAGTTGCACAGCAGCAGCCTCACTCTCTTCCCAATTCCCATCTGGATCCAGCGGCAAGACAAGAGTCAAAACGGCTGGAGATGAGACTAGGCGCAGTGGATGACCAGGACATCTTCTGTGTCTTGTCCTGCTGTTCATGTTCCATGATGCTTGCAGAGACCGCCTTCTTGACCGTCGGACCTTCCATTGGTCTTGTTCGCTCAATCCATCGCAGTCTGTCTTCATATGCTGGGATAGACATCTCCCTATCTCACCAAGGTTTGGGACCCGACAACTACCCTCACCTGGTTTAGCCGGCTTGTCAAAGCTGTTGCCCGGGGTATGACTGCTGTCGCATGCAAACAGCTACGGGGGGCCACAGGTGAGAGCTAAGTGCCAGGTAGGAACACTCAGAGAGTAGTAAGGGTGTGGAATGCCCTTCCTGCAATAGTAGTGGACTCGTCAACATTAAGGGCATTTAAAGGGTCATTGGATAAACATATGGATGATATTGGAATAATGTAGTTAGGTGGGCTTTAGATTCGTTTCACAGGTCAGTGCAACATCGAGGGCCAAAGGGCCTGTCCTGCGCTGTAATGTTCTATGTTCTATTTTATATTACTGTGGCCTAAAACACAACATTCTTGAAGTTTAGAGCAGTTTCACTAGTTAAACTGTGCAAACAGAAAGCTCAGGACAACCAGTTTATTTTTATCTCAGGAATATTCTTATTTTGGTTGGGTTTAAAAGCATGGGACTCAATTGATGCAACATTAGCACAAGATGCAAGGGGTTTGGTGAAGCCTTCGTGTTAAACTATTTTTGGTCTGAAATTACTGACAATGCAGATTTATTTTAAATTGTCCTAAGTTCCCCTCCTCTTATCTCACTCTCTGAATTTCCTCTGGAGCACTTGTCAATTCTTCAATCATTGGGCAAAGAAAGGATATGCACCCAAATCTCTGCTCATGCCACTCTTTGAGCCATGTCGAGGAGAGATCTGACACCAACCCACAGTAATATGGGCCGCAATTCTCCCATCACGACCCACAAATTTTCTGGTGGGTTGGGCTGGGAGATACGCATGACCCCGCCAGCTTTTACGCCGGAGAAAAATGGCACTGCCGGGAACCCGTTGAAAACCGGCAGGCCGCTGATTAGCATGAGTTTACATACCTTAAGATGCCATTATCAGGATCCACATGGCAATCTCCACCCACATCTGTGTCTCCCACCTCCTTGAGGTGTTTAAAAGTCTCAACCTATTGTGGTAGCCTTGAATTGGCGTCAGGAGGTGAGTGCTGCTAACGGACCGTGGGGGATGTTATAGGCAGACCCTGGAGATGCCTGGTGGCCTTCCTCCTGCTGCCTTCAGGTGTTGGCCCCTGGACTAGTGATATCTGGGGATTGGGGGAGGTGGATCAAGAGGGGCTTCTATTTCCTCACAGCTCTCTGGCTGATGTTCTGTTAGGGAGACTTGCTCTCCCTGTCCTGGATTCCCACTCACCCCCCACCCCTGCCATCCCGAGGCAGCCCTGTAGGAGACAGCCTTGAGGGCTCCCACTTCCCCCTACCTCCAATCACGCCCCCCCCACCACCCCTTCCTGGGCAGTGCTGTAGCATACTATGGGAAGCAGCCTCGAGGGCTCCCACTCCACTTCTTCCCCAGGCAGTGCTGTAGCACAATATGGGAGGCAGCTTCGAGGACTCCCGTTTGCCCTCCCCCTCCACAGCACTTTGCAGTGGCACAGTCTTAGAATCCCAATTACAGTGCTGAAGGAGGCCATTCGGCCTGGCGAGTCTGCACCTACCACAATCCCACCCAGACCCCACTCCAACAATCCCATGCATTTACCCTAGCCAGTCCCCCTGACACTAAGGGACAATTTAGCGTAGCCAGTCAACCTAAGCCACACATCTTTGGACTGTGGGAGGAAACCACAGCACCCGGAGGAAACCCTCGCAGGCACAGGGAGAATGCGCAAACTCCAGACAGACAGTGACCCAAGCCGGGAATCAAACGCAGGTCCCTGGTGCTGTGAGGCAGCAGTGCTAATCGCTGTGCCACCGTGCCACCTGCAGGGTGTAGTCAGGGACTAGACTAAGTATTGGTGTTCCGGGGTGGGGGAGGAGTGTACCATGTGCTGACTGAGGCCTAACCAGATGAAGCAGCTGCTGCTCCAGGCTGGGGTGCAGAGATTTAGACATGGACTGCATGGAATCTGCAGACACTGGGTACACATCTGATGCTGATTTGCGGTCTGTCCCTGCTCTGTGACTCAGACTAGCAACACATGTCTGTAATGGATGCTGCAGTTGCACACATAGCAATGACTAAAGTGTGCGAATTGCCCATGGCTGCACACCGACCTACATAATTTGTGCCAGCATTTGTCATGATGGGGACCTCACAGGACCCTAATCGGGACACGCAAGGCACCATGGATTGTGTGTTGTTGCCAGCTCCTGGATGTGGGAATGCTGGCCCAAGTGAGGGATTGGGGTGTCGTTGGGTCTACACCGCCAATGAAAATAATCTGTCATTCATGCTTTTTCCAAACCCCACTGTGCAAATGGATCTCGGTTTACTCGATCTGGAGCTGCCCACGTTGGTGTTAGCAGGGGCGGAGGAGGAAGAGGAGGAGGCGGCGGCTCGTGAGGTGGTGGGAGTGGAGAGACCACCACAAGAGCAGCCACTACCAGGAAGGAGGGCAGAGGGCTGCCACTGAGGGGCCAGGAGGTGGGCGAGCAGGCTCTGAGTGAGTGCACAGAAGGCAAAGGGTGCCGAGGCTGAGGAGGTACAGGTCCCACAATTCCTTTGAGGCTACACAGAGGAGATGTGCCATCGCTGGCTGTGCTTGTCCAAGACACATTTGTGAGGTGCTGTCACACCTGGCACCTGAAGGGTGCAGTCACCCACTCCCTCTGGATGTGAAGGTGACAGCAGTCCTCAATTTCTATGCCTCTGGATCATTCCAGGCTCCCAGTGTTGCACAGATGTGTGCAGCAGGTCACAGATGCCCTGTATGCCCAGGCAGGGTAGTTCATTAATTTTGAAATGGGTCATGCACAGCAGGAGGCCAGGGCTCTTAGCTTCGCTTCCATCACCAGGATCCTGAACATGCAGGGCACAGTGGATGGGACACACATTGCCTTGGAGGGCCCCGCATGCAGAGCCACAGCAATTTGTGAAACGAAAGGGATTCTACTTCCTGAACGTCCAAATTGTCTGCAACCATTGCCTCAAGATCATGCAGGTTGATACACACCACCCAGGGAGTGTCCATAACAGTTTTGTGATCCAGCAGTCTGACATCCCTTGACTCTTTGAAGACCAGCCTAGGTTGCCGGGATGGCTACTGGGTGACAGGGGTTACCCACTAAAGTCATGGCTGATGACACCTGTGCGGATGCCCCAAACCAAGCCACAGACCCACTACAACGAGGCCCGTGCAGCCACCCAGTCTATCGTAGAGTGGTGTCTCAGCCTGCTTAAGATGCAATTTCACTGTTTGGACCTCCAGGATGACTCTGTGCCAGCTTCACGCATAATCATTCCTTGCTGCACTCTTCACAATATTGTCCAGCAGTGAGGAGGCCAGCTGGAGTAGGAGGAGGGGGAGCAGCGAGGGGGCGAGGTGGGCACCACACCACAATGAAGAACCAGAGGAAAGACAGCAGGCGGCGATGGCAGGGGTCCAGCAGGGAAGGGCAGCAAGGGATGCCTTGATTGAAGTCCATTTCACCTAGCTGGTGCTGTGCAGTTAGGGGGCTGCAACCACTGCACATCCACCATACCCCAGGAGCAAGCACAGCCACTATTCCCCCTCCAATCCCACCTGGGCCCTCAAACCACCACATCACCATTCCCCTGCCCCTATCATCCCAACACCATATCCCCCTATTAATGTGCCCAGGCAGGCAATGGTTGTGAGACTTAGTTGAAGGCTGGAGGATGATGATGATTTACTGTTGCGCACACTGGGTCAACTCAAATCTGACTCCTACCTGTACTCCGAATGCACGCTGCCATCCTGGCCCCACATCGCTGTAAGGATTGGGGACACATATTTTTTGGCAAGTTGATGGGGGGTGATTCTGGTGGACGTTGGGGAGGTAGGACAGGCACACTGGAACATGTGGCTGAGTCTGCAAGGCTCAACAGACGGCACCTGTATGTTTGGGAACACTGTGCAGGCGGTGTGGGGATGTTGGGAATCAGAGACACATTAGTTACAGTGTGATGTGCAATTAACAGTTTATTGGGCTCTTAACATAAGTGATTACCAAACCCTAACTAATGCTGACCTTCATCTGTGCCCTTAGTGAACTACAACTTTCTAACTTTGTCCACAGCTTCTTCTTGGTGCTACCCCAGGATGCACATCGGAGGTGGAGGTGTCCAGCTGTGATGCACACCCCATTGCCTGTGATGCTCTTGGCAGACGTCCCTGGGTGGCCGTGTCCTGGAGGGCCCCAGCTGACTTGTGGATGGCACTGTTTCAGTGCCAGCCTCTTCATCTCACAGGCCTTCAGATTTCCCAGTGTGAGGAAGGGGGGGATGGTGGTGGGGGGGAAATTGGAAGGTCTCGGGGCATCCGGGATCTCCTGGGTGGAAGACACTGACATGTCCTCAAGCCCTTCCTCCTCCCTTGGGGTGCCCACAGGCCCTGGGGGCACTCAATGGGATGGCAGGGTAGTTGGACAGAGCTCCAGAAACTCCGGCGTCACTTGGCTCTGCCAGCCCTAGAGGCCTAGATGTGTCTGCTCCTTGATGTGTAATCCCTCAGCCCTGGCCCTCTGAGGCTTGGCCAAGCTCCGGAGCCTTTCCACTACAGCTTTCTGTGAGCGAGCCAGGATCAGCAGTGGCCCTCTGAGCCTGGGCTAAGATGTTGAGACTCACAATCACGGACTGCTGTGTTTCGAGAGTCCCAGCAGTGTCTCCCACATGCCCCTGACACCCATGGCACCGAACGCATTCCTCCTGGATGCCAAAAACACACTCGCCCGTGGCCCGTAGTGTCTCCAGGATGGCCTGGACTCTGTCACCCATGAAGACAAACCCCCGAGGCACACTTTCCATTGCGGTTGCCACCCTCCCAGTGAAGGCCTGAGTCTCACGCTGTTTCGGCACCACTTTCTGCAACAGAACTCTGTTTGACTCCCTGAACAGTTTTGAATTTGCAGCATGGTTGCTGACAGCTCTTCCACAACTCCCGGGTTTCCTGATGCATCTCCACCAACTTGGAAGGGACAAACCCAGAGGCCCAGCAGCTGGCTTGGAGATAGCTGAATCCTTTTGTCCAGCAGACCTCCGTGTGCCCGAGCCCTCAGGATGTGCCCTCCTTCACCCGATATGCATCAGAGGCAGTGATGTGCTTACCTGTTGGTGACCCAGAAGCCTCAACCTTAAGGATACCCACTGTGGTGATAATCTCTGTAAGGTGGGTTGTGTGGTACATGACAGTGACACTTCACTGGTGCTGCCCTCGGAGGATTCCTCAGTGCCTCCCTCCAAGGTTATCCAAGGTGTCTGAGGCAATTTGCTCCAGAGCAGCAGGGATGGCAGCCACACATGAAAGATCAGGTTCCTCTGGGTCCAGAGCTGTAAAAAAACAACATATATTAGGGGGAGGGAGGCAAAATATTCCACGCAGCATTGCACTTACTTAGAGGAGGTTGAGGGTGCGCTTCTGCTCACTTGCATGCTGGACTCTAACCTGGCTGTTAGTGATTAATCGGGAAGGCCCATCACCTCCTGTCAACTCCATGACACACTCCTCCGTGCTAGTCAGCTGCCGCAGGTCAGGCACACCACCACCAATCTGTGTCGTCTCCTGTGCATTGTGGATGTTCTTTTTCCGTGGGAACATAAACTGGATAGCAAGCATTAATATATTGCAGTGAATAGTGCGCAATGCGTGCCTGTGTCTCAGGCATTGTGTTGACAGTTGAGGGGATATCGGTCACCACTGAAGGGTGCTTGTTGAGGGGTGAGGGGAAGAGGTTAGATTCTGTTCTTAGGGGAAGGGTCACTTGCTGCATGCCCTTCAGTTGTCTAAGCAGGGTTGGCGATCCATGCCAAGCATTGCGCATTCCAAGAGGGATGCTCACTCACTCACGCTGCTCGCAGAAGATAGTACATTTTTTTGCGACACTGCCTGCCAGGGCATGATGTCAGGCTCCTGGTATTCACCACATCTGCCACCTCCTCCCACAGTGTAGGGTCGGATGCATCCAGGTGAGGGCCCTGGCAGGGGACGATCCACTAATGCCTCTCTTCACGGCATCTAGCAGGTGCTCCTGGTCGGCCTCTGTGATTCTGCAAACCGGTTTCCGTGCAGCCATCTTTGTGGTGTGACTGGCCATGTGTCCAATCCTGCAGCTTATATGCAGCTCTGGCTTATTATGGCAGTGCACACACAGTGAGTATGGCCAGTCAAGGGCCCGTTGCCAACAAATACTTGTGAAAGATTTTTTAAGGCTGTATTCAGTTAAGTAAAATGTATCCCTTGGAGTGCTGATCGGCTGCCATTCAATAGGCTGCTGTGTCCAGAGGGGTGCAACATTCAAGACTCCCATTCCAGAGAGGGAATGACCACCAGCTGGGGTTGTGCATGTCAGCAGAACGCAAGGTCTCTGCAGGACAGCAGTGAGGACTGTACATTCAAGGGATGGAGGGTTGGGTATCTGCATTATCCGGATCCATGGGGGCATGAAGTGAGCAGGCAGCCATGTCTGTATGTGAGGGAGGAAATGTGGGGGGGGCGCGGGGCGGCGAGGTGGCAGGCAGCAGTGAGGCCAGCGATGTGTGTGGTGGTTGGATAGCAGTGATCTGGGTGCTGGAAGGTCTTTTCAGCGATCTCCCAGCAACGTGCACATGCGTGGGTTCACACTCATCTTGCCAATTTGGCGCAAGTATGACCACACCCCCCCCGCCCAGGTTTTTAATAACATTCATGACTGGGACCTCTGCAGGGCATAGAGTGCAGAGATTCGGGTGAGAAGCTGAACTAAGAAAACATTTGGGAACTAAAACAGTTGGGATCTAAAACAGTTTTCCTGCCAATTCAGCACTTTTGGGAGAATCGCAGCCATGTGATTTTGCATTGCTCCTGGATTAGAATGCACCTATGGGATGCAGATTCAGATTTCACTAACTTTAACTATAAGATCAGCGAAGGTAAATCACATCACATCAATGCTATTTTATAAAAGTCGTATCAAAATCTTTTAAAAAGATGCAAGTTCGAATACGGTGTATCAAAAAGGAACTATGTTGATAGTTGGGATGAGGCACTTTTATTATAAGGCAATTCTGCAGAAGCTGGAAATTGTTAATACAGAGAAAATAAACCTCTGGTTTGAACTTTCAGCAATATTCAAGATTCTAAAGGTAATAGACAAGATAAAGAGCAAGACGTTTGACTTAGTTACAGGTGCTACAAGAGAGCAGGGAAACAATGCTAGAAGAGGGAGGAAGGAAAAAATAGAGATTTAATTTTACACTGAAAGAATAATTTGGAGTTTTTGACTTGAATTCTCCCATGCCCCCATTGGTGGGTCTAATAACAGATGGCAGGGAGGCGGGGTGTTGGGTGGAGGGGATACTAGGGAGAGAATTCAGCAGGAGGCCCAAAAATCAGTTATACGCCAGTATGAATTCCCAATGGGATCTTCCACTGCTGTGGCAAATTGGGAAACCGGCTGATAACTGGCATGATTTGCACCCTGCTGATGGGATGCAGATGAAGGCCTGACCAGAATATTCACCCCATGCCTGACTCTCCGTGACGCCAGCAGAAAAACACGCCAATCCAGAATAATCTGGGGTGCAGAAGTTGGGACATTGCTGAAGAATGCCTGTGACTGCCTCAAGAGTTCAGAATAGAGATTGTCAGTGGCCTTGGATCTTGGAATAGTCCAGCAGTGGGTGAGGAGAGCATGTATTGGGTGGATCTTCCTATTTCAGTGTAACGTATAACTAATGATGTCAGGGCCTGAATATATGACATGGTTTCCCGTTGGCATGCCCAGTGGGAAATACTTCCCATCTCCACCCCCACTGCAGGACCTAGTCCTAGATGGGAGAATTCCACCTTTCGTTTCCAATGGATATTGTGCTGTTACATTTATTATCCAAAGTTAAAATTATGCTCAACGTGATAAATATACAGACTTCCAAATGAAGAAGTGGGGGAACATTGTCTCAGAAAATATGAGACCTAGCTAAGTGAGAACAAAATGATATAAGGAGAAATACTACTGGATATAACACTGATACATGCAGATTGACTGCAATGGCTATTTTGGTCCAATGCTTCCCTATGGAATGCTAACTAGCTTCCATTTTACGTATCTTCTTGTGACACACCATGATCAGAAAATCGACAAGGGGTGGCTCTGCAGTTACAAATGTCTCTTGATCCTTTAGCTGGGATCAAGCGTTGGATTGGGACTGGGATGAGGTGCAATACTTTGTCTTGTCAGTGTCAATCTTGTTTTTCTCTCATGTGGGGACCATGAATTGGATTCACTTGGAACTTGAATTTGGTTTTTGGAGTAAGCAAGGAATGGTTTGTCTGGTCCACTCTGAGCATTGACTATGTGGTTTTAGGGATGGAGAAGTGATTTTTTAAAAAACACAATCTGCCTTTGCCAGTGCACACATAGGAGCACCAACAGAATTCAGATTATGCATTTGTTTTTATTGCTATTGTATATTTTGGCCAATTTGTTTTTTGACATTTTATGGGCTGTGACTGAGTTGCCTCAGGCACCAAAATATTATTTAACAAGCACAAAATGAAATCTTCAATTCATTGTCAATGATATGAATAATTTGCAATTTGTATAATCATTGTGACTGGAATTACTAAAAATTACTGTATCAAAGCAACGTGCTAAAGAAAATGGAATAATTCCTGCATTCTATAAACTACCGTACATCTCTTTCTACGGGCAATACCATTGACACAACATGACACACCATACCATGATGAGTCCGCACTTGGTTCACTAAGATTTCCCAACCTTCAGTGTGTCATTATTACCTACAAGCTACTAACCAAGATGGGGTTTCCTTGGCCCAATGCAATGAATCTGCTACCAACTGCTTTTAGTACTTAAACATGAAGAGTACAAATTTCATGATAAAGTATAGCAGAGAATTAATAGCAATTTATTTTTTAAAAAAATAAGTCTTCATATACTTGAAGAGAAAAAGAATTGCAGGGTTATGGGAAGATAAATTGAATACTTTTTCAAAAAAGTAATGTCCATCCTCTGTGTCATATGATCCCATGGTACTATTGTTGATGCCTTCATTTGAACAACAGAGAAAGAATTTGATATAAGAACATTCAGAATTTGTAACTGCACAAGTTTAGGCATGTTAAATGACTTAATGCTACAGAAAGGCATTTGGATTTGCTTTAAGCTGTCTGATGCACTGGTAAGTTTTAGTAAATATAGGCTGTGTCATTGAACTCAGTCCATGATTGAACATTGAGGGCAAAGAAAAATTATGAGTTGAGATGGTTGTTTAAACTGTAATGAGAAACTGGAAGATATCTAGGAGGAAATTATAGCTTTCTACAGAAGTTACCTGGAATTATTTTCTAAGGTAAATGAAAATTACCACAACAGCTCAGTGACTAGCACTGCTAGCTGTGCAGATACATGGATTTGGGCCTGTGTCTGTGGGAGTTTGCGCATTCTCCCTGTGGTTGTGTGGGTTTCCTCCGGGCGCTCCGGTTTCCTCCCACACCCCAAAGATGTGCTCTTAGGCTAATTGGTTTCCACCAAATTGACACTATTTCTTCCCTGAATCTGACTGAGTAGGGTCCCATTCGTAGACATGCAGGGTAGAATAGGTGTAGGGCGATGTGGCGGCGCGGGCTCGTTGGGCCGAAGGGCCTGTTTCCCGTGCTGGGTTGTTCTTTGTTCTTTGTTTTAAAATGGCAGACCTATTGCTGCTTAAACAGTAAATGCTGAATGTCAGTGGAGAAAGTGATGCAATGAACCCTACTTCAAGCATTGAGTATCACTGTTTGTGCAGGTTAGATCTCCCTGTAGTTTTCTGTGCCTACTCTTAAGCCTTAAGCCAACTCCAGAAGAGTGAATCCTTTATCACACAATCCATGGTATCTCTCAACTATTGATTAAGTACTAAATTTGAGGCAGTTCTGAACTCAGTAATTTTAAGTAAACTTAATTACCATAAATTAAGCCATTGGCTCCAATACAGTTGCAGAAAAATGACAGAGCTCTTTAAGTGAAGCTGTGAATGTACTCTAAATGTACTTGAAATTCTGCTGGTTAGTTACACTTCAAATTTCTGCTAAAATTACTTTACATGAGCCGAAATATAAAATCTTCTATGGACCTTGCGATTGGCTAGTAGAAAATAATAAAACACAACTTCTTCTTCCTGCAAAAAAAAGTCCTTGACATAGTCACTTGTGCTATTTTTCTTAATCCAACTCAAAACCTGTTAATCACCAAGTAAGCATTTTTATTAAGGGTGTCCAGTCCTCCAGCTGTGAGTGACTTAATTTAAAATCACTGAATTACCAAATAAAAGCCTATAGTGAACCATCCAACGGTTTTGTTGGTGCACGTAAAACAGATTTTTTAGTAAATGGAATACTTTAGATATGAAAATAAACTTTTAAAATATATCTACTCATGTCCGCATGCCTAAAAATTAGTGCAATCCTGAACCAGGGAATTTTCTCAATTTTAAATCTGAGTTCCTGCCCAGGGCTTAATTCGGACCAATTGAATCTTGACCAGTGGAAAGTAGAAAACACAAATGTAAGTGGTTTTGGATGTAACTCACTTATATTTAAAATTCCCCAACCACTTGCATGTTGGTTTGGCTGTCCCTGTCTGGATTAAGGTTTAATGAGGTATTTTTAAATAAAAGCAAAATACTGCAGATACTGGAAACCTGTAATAAAAACAGAAAATGCTGGAGAGACTCAACAGGTTTAGCAGCATCTTAATAGCATTAATGTGGAGTTAATGTTTCAGATGTCAGTGACCCTTCGACAGAACAAGGGGTGTAACCAGTTTTGGTGGCAGATTCCAGATCCTCATTAAATTTGACTGTAATAGCATGTAATGTTCTCTGCAGCACAGAATGATTTCTCACCCAAGCTAATGACATGCTCATCACAAAAACCCTCCTATTCCATAGAATTTTGATATCATGTTTGGTGTGGAACATCAACACATTGTGCAATAAAGTAAATACACATATATCATATTAATTGTTCATTATTAGTTAACCTCTGGTCTGTCATAGATAACCTCAGAATCTCTTTATCAACTATCAATAGCCTCTGTACTGCTCCATCCTTTCTCACCACCAACAAGTCTGAGGAACACAAGGAGAATCATAGAACCATACAATACAGAAGAGGCCCTTTGGCCCATCAAGTCTGCACCAATACATTAGAAACATCTGAATTCCCACCTAATTCCATCTGCCATAGCCCTGAATGTTATGATGTGCCATGTATTTATCCAGATATTTTTTAAAAATGGACCCATTCTTTTGATGTCTTTGTAGATACCTATCCAGTACACAGCCGATCTGGCTCTGAGCTTACACTTCTCAATTTCAACATGACATTCATTCATCTGGAGAAGTTCTCCCTGCATTGTTTTGGTTATAATTATTCTGGATCCAATGAACCGAATACCATCTTATCATAAGGTGCCAACTCTGATGGACCAGTACTGCTGTATTGCTGGCTGTGTTCGCTGTATCTTATCAGACCATCCCTGGATTACTTGCTGAGAGAGCATCTGTAACTCATCACCTTTGTTGGGCTTGTCACTAATTTGACTTAATTCCAGTGATGTTACCTCCACTGGATAATAGATGTTTTATCTCATGTTTCTCCAGCGGTGGTAAGTGACATGGGGCACCTGCTAGTACCATTTCTCTTCCCGGCAGGGTGTAATCTTAATACTGAAACTTCAAGAGCACCCACTGCCATTTTGCCAATGCCCCATACATTCTTTTCTTGTGGATTTGCTCTTGTGGACAATGATCACTTTCCATTATGACTTTTCTCACATAGAGATATATGTGGAATTTCTCACATATACGACTGTCAAGGGTTCTCTTTCTATGTTGGCATATCTGGTCTCAGCTGATATTAGAGCTTTGCATGTGAATGCTAGTGGTTTTCCTTCTTGTACCAGCATTGCTTCCAGACCTTTTGTAGAAGCATTTACTTACAGAGTGACAGTTTTCTCTCTGCGTAGTACAACAGACTTGTCTTCTTGCATGGCACTCCTTTCATATGACTCTGACAACCGTACTCAACATCTTCTCTGTTCAACTCTTGCAGGTTTGCTGTATGTTCTGATCTGGGGTATAAAAGAATCCTTGGACTGAATCAAACTATAGAAACTGCTAACTTCTTTCTTATCTCTTGGACTGTGATCTCTGAGATTGCTATGAATTCTGTAGGAGTCAACTTGGCTCCAACAGATGTGTACACCATTGCAAAGAAATGGTATTCTATCACTAACTGCATTTAGCTTGATCTCAGCTATCCTGATTTCTCAAGGGATTGATATAGGTAGCGACCATGGTCCTTTTCATCTATACCATAGACTTGAATATCATCAGCAATGCCAACTGCTCCTTTACATCTCCAACATGTCTCACCAATTTTCTGCTGGAACTCATCCTGCTTACTGTAAAACAGATGCAGTAATTTGAACCAACCAAAGGAACTACTGTCTATTTCCACCAGCAAAGAATCTTAGTGAAGCTTCATATTCCAGCAACCTTTTCTGGCATCAAGTGTTCTGAAAGCTTTCACCAAGAGTTGGAATCGGGCAGTGATTCTTTATTATTGCTTAACTAAAATCTTTGAGATCTAGGCAAATTCTTAGCTGTCCATTTGGCGTTTCTTACTATGATGAAATTTAGCCAGTCTGTATGCCTTGTGATTCTATTGATAACTTTCCATTCTTCCATCTCTGGGAGCTCTTTTTCAAGCTTTCTTTCTAGTTCTATTGATATCTTCCATGGGGGAATGGATTATTGGTTTCTTTGCTGGGTCAATGGTGAGGTGCCATTCAAAATCTTCAAAGCATCCAGCCATCTCACCAAAAGACTCTGGACACCTTTGTACCTGGTCTTCCTTGCTTCTAATCAGAGAGATCTTTTCAGCACTTTCAACCCTCAGCGTCATCTCCTTCACCTCATGGTTTAGTGAAATAAGACACAGCTCTTCACAACTGTTCAACCCAGCATAGCAGGACCATCAGTTTCAGTGATGTAGAACATACAGTTAACATCTTTTATTTTGTGTGTCTCTCTGATTTGAATTGGTCCTATTCCCCCATATTCCATTAAAATGACATTGCTTGATTTCAGTGCATCTTTCCTTGGATTTCAATTTTCTTTCAAATTGTCAGGAAGATGCTGGTATAGTGCAAGCAGGGTGATATTACTTTGTGCTCCAGTAACCATCTTCAGCTTCAGATTTATGGTTGCGAGTTTATTTCTCACCCTCTTCCTGACCTGGATGGTTGTGTGAATATCTTTTCTCTAGGAATGTTGCATCCCACCACTCCTTGCAGATCTATGGTTTCTTTACCTAGTGTGGGTTCTGAACTATACTGTCATCTGCAAGGGTATGGAATTTTAAATTTTTTTTCTCATTCCCCAGTTGCTGTTAGAACTTCTATTTCTTTATTTGGCACAGCTTTTCCAAGTGATTGGCTTTCCACAAGCTCTACAGTTTGATTCATCTAGAGGACATTGCATTCGGTCTCTGAACCTATGTGGTTAAATTCCTGCACATCCTTCTCTCCATAATATGGCTTTTTTTGGTGCAATCCTACTGCCTTTCTCTTGACTTAAGCAAAAGCTAGTCATTTGGTTGTCAGCATCTCCATCTGTCTACTCAGGCTCCATGTGCTCTGCAGTGTCTATAGCATGCAATACTCAGAGCTTGTCCTTTCCAAGACAATCTTTTTATAATGAGCTGGTGTATCGACCTTTCATCAGCTTGCATGAATTTACATTTCCCGGCTTCATTTTCCAATCTTGTTAAGAAACTGTCAACGGGTTCACTTGGTTCCTGCCTCATATCGATGGATCCAGTGATTTGACTTTGGCCAGAGATGTGAGCTGAATTTTTTTTTTGAAATTGTCTGGGTTTTTAACTATCATCTTCAGACCTCCCAGGTCACATTAATAAATTTAAACCCTTCTCTCCT
The DNA here is from genome assembly GCF_965287045.1 of Carcharhinus amblyrhynchos. Classification (NCBI taxonomy): domain Eukaryota; kingdom Metazoa; phylum Chordata; class Chondrichthyes; order Carcharhiniformes; family Carcharhinidae; genus Carcharhinus; species Carcharhinus amblyrhynchos. The sequence continues at coordinate 45,360,447 of NC_137339.1, read as the reverse complement.
GCCCACAAAAGGACTTTGCTAACCCTTTCTTCTTCACCAGTGCCTGATAGAATGCCAGTTTGCATTTTTGAGCTTCTCAGATATCTCTATGAAATCATCAGTTTCCCAAATCATTATGGGTTGAAAATGTGTGTCCATTGCTGTGGCAGTGGCCATTCATTTTTGCACAATTCACCCAGTTTCTTTTCTCTCTGACACTAATTTGGGTTGACTTTTCTCACTTTAATTCAACATTAAATCAATTTAAAAGGTTTGAGTCTTATTCACAGGGATCTGTTGCTACCATGTCATATCTTCTTGCTTCCAAAAGTTTGAAGTAATCACACTTTTAGATTCAACATAGAATTGTAAACTTCATAGAATCCCTACAGTGCAGAAGGAGGCCATTTGGCCCATCGAGTCTGTACTGACCAGAATCCCACCCAACCCCTATCCTTGTAACCCCACGTATTTACTCTGCTGGTCCCTCTAACACTAAGTGGCAATTTAACATTGTCAATCAACCTGACGCACATATCTTTGGACTGTGGGATACTGAAGCTTCATCCTCGTATGTGAATGGTGGACTGATACATTCTGCTGTTCACCTGACTGCAGTGCAACAGTAAATGTGGCCCTGGATGTACATTTTCATAACAATGGGTTCACATTTCTTTGTAAATAACATAACAATGCAGCATTAATAAAATGAAAGATGGGAAACAAATTAATGGAAGCTCCATCCCATTCTCAATCAGACATTACCCACATGCTGTTGACAAATTATGAAGGCACAAATTATAAACATGAATGAATAGTCAAACGAAGACATCTGAAATCGACCTCCCAAAGACTGGTTCTAATCACCTTTCACAAATCAACTCTTCTTCCAAGTGCCCTCAACTGGACATAATGTGTAATTTCAAAATCATTCAGAAATGTGTAGAGTGTGCTCTCTGAAAACAGAGCAGAATAGGAGCTGATATCTCCACCGTGTGGAAGCGCTGCAAATGTGTAGAAGTGATTTCGAACTCCCCATTTCAGGTAGTGAACTCTAACACTTTAACGAAGCGCAGTTTTGTCTCTGTATAAGTCGAGTGGATTCAAATTTTCATTCAGGATTTTATCACATCAGTTCTATACTGATATCCTCACTATTACTCTGAGGAAAAGCTGCATTGTTGGGGGCGCTGTCTTCTGGGAGATTTATCTGAAAAATTTTTGACACATTTACAAGAGATATATTTTCTGTCAAAATGCAAAGCAGGTTCTGTCTTGTTGGAAAATAAATCCTTTTCATTGTTAATGCGGATAGCATTGCTGGTGCGAGAATCCATGTCGCCCTTAATACCATGAATGGTCACTTGGGTTGTCAAAAAGAAAATGGAGCAAACTCCGGTCTAGAAAGAAAACTTAAGGTTCCAATAAAGGGCCAGGCAGGTCTTTCAACAACTTTACAATAGGAGATAAACTTTCTTGGCAACTTCACAGGGCCGAGAAAAGAAAAAGTGAATGTTGAACAGGAAATAAAAGTGAAACAGATGTTAAAGGTTTGAGAAGAAGGCGAAAGCTCCAGAAGACAGGGTTGTGGGGACCATGTTTAAAAAAGGAGGGATTGGAAACTCACAATAGATGGTCTGCAAATCTGCAAAGAAAGAAAGATCTGAATTTATAAATCATTTTTCACGACCACCGGATATCTCCAAGTGCTGTCCTCCAATGAGTTACTATTGGATTTACTCACTGTTATAACCTCTCACATAATGTAAAATAAACACATTACTGTGGAAATCTGAAATAAAAACATTAAATGCTGGATAAACCCAGCAAGTCTGGCAGCATCTATGGAGAGAGAAACACAGTCAATGTAGAAAGGTCAGAAGAACTGGAAACGTTAACTCTGCTTCTCTCTCCCATAACCTTTTGTCCAGAACTCTCTAATCCTCTAACTCTGGCCTGATTTCCCCGCTCCCCCCACCCCCAACTTCCGCCATTCACCCACCAATTGGGCGGTCACGCCTTTAGCTAATTAAACTTCAATTTCTGAAATTCAATCCTTCAAACTTCTTTCTGTAAGGCTGTCAGTGCCATCCCTGGCCAAGTTTGGAGTCGCACTTCCAAACGCCCCATTGTTTGTCTCGCACTGATTTTCACTGATGACACATAAGAACATAAGAAATAGGAGCAGGAGTAGGCCATCTAGCCCTTCGAGCCTGCCCCGCCATTCAATAAGATCATGGCTGATCTGTCGTGGCTCAGTTCCACTTTCCCGCCCTCTCCCCATAACCCTTGGAATGTTTTTTCCCATATTGAAGGCACGATATAAATGTCGTCTACACCATACTTTTCTGTGCTTTTTAAAGGAGTTTTGTCATGTTGCTCTGTCATGCGTAAGAAATTAATTAATTCAGTTGTTCTACTATGCCCATTATCCAATTTCCAGCAAAACTCATTGGATGGTGGGGTTTTCATTTTCTTTCTGCCTTGTCGTCCTGTCAGAACATGTGTATTCTGTCGACATTGTTGAATTGGTTAGCGCTAACTGAGGCAGACCCGCTAACATCGTAGTCAGGGTGAGGGAAAGCTTGTTAATGGACATGGTCTAAAGACGGGTCTTGAAGATTTCTTCCTTAATCCAGATTCGAGTAACCCTAGCTGCATCGTACAGAACAGAAATCCAACCCGGGATCTTCAATTCTGTATCACTTAATGCTGCGCTGAGCACTGCCCTCAACCACTAACTCACTGGGAGAACAGCAAAACATTTTAATAATAAATCAGACACCCCAGTAAAAATAGCAATTTCAAAGATGCAGCAAATCAAGCCATTGGCACCTCCTTCTCCTGCCCCGTTTTTTGTACCCTTGTATCTCCAGGGCAGAGGTGAGCCATGAAATACTTGGGTTTTCTTTGTACTTGCAACTAGAGAACACACAGTCTGAGTTTAAAACGAATTGCGGAGTAACATGTGGTGAGGTTTTGAACACAAGGGAGCTCGTCGCGTCGCTACAACAAACTCAAGTCTCTTGTCCGCTAATCTTCATTCACAAAAACTATTCACAGCCGAACTCTTCAGATAAGAGTATCCTTGCTTGTTGGATGATCCTTTAACTTGTGACCAGATTTGCAACCATAGTAGAAAAGAAAATCATTATTCAGCTGTTTAATTACAATAATCCAATGGTTTAAAAGATATATCATCGCTGAGTCTTGCTCAGTATCTTTTTGTCCCTTTGAATGGATTTTTATAGCAAAATATAAGCTACATTAAAAATCGACCCAGATTGCCGGTTTATGTACATTGATAGCGATTAAGTGAGCTGAAACTTCCATTTTAAGGCTCAAAGATGAAATATACAGTGGATTTGGTGTTTCTTTAAGGCCCAATTGTTTGCGCTGATTTGTCTCTGTATTCTAATGAAATTGGGAGAATACTTAGAGAATAAATTCGCACTATCAAAACGGGCACCGCTTTGGGCGCATGTTACAGAGAAGGTTGTAGTCAGTGCCAAGCCGTTCCTGTTCTAAATTATTACCACAACTTTCCCACACCATTCCCTTGCCTTTCAGTGTAGCAATGATCTTCGAATTAAATTGCAGTGACTGATAAAGAAGGAGTGCAAAAATGTTTGAACAAGTATTTAGTTCAATTAGAGGAATATTATGTTGATAAAAACAAGGCAAATGTTGTTTTGGATGGAATACTAAATAGATGGGTAACCTTCATAAATAATCAGATAAAAGCAAAATACTGCGGATACTGGAATCTTTAACAAAAAGCTTTGACAAAAGGTCGTCTGGACTCGAAACGTAAGATCTTTCTCTTCTTACAGATTCTCCAGCATTTTCTTTATCGGTAGCATAAATTACCTATATTGTGTGTCCATGCACTGGTGCTATTTTCAGGCATGTCCCATCTTTCATCAATTCCCCCTGTATCCGAGCCTCCTTCATTCCACATGTAAAGACCCTGACTGGGGATAGTACATGTTCTGCTAATTATTCCAGTCAACGACAAATTGCATTTGACACGGTAGATGTCCAGTGGAGATCCACGGGAGGATGGTCCGGAGCCCACAGACACCTGAGCTACTCATTCACCTGACGAAGGGGCTAACCCGAAAGCTAGTGAGTTTACTATCAAATAAATCGGTTGGACTGAAACCTGGTGTTGTCAGACGTTTTACTGTGTTTACCCCAGTCCAACGCCGGCATATCCACATCATGGCTACTACCTTTCGGGTCCTTTCCTTGTCTAATCGCCTAGGACGCCGCACGGTGCCATTCTCACCGTGACATCAGTGGAGCAGGGAACAGACACCACTGAAAAAATACACAATTCAAACATCTAACTGGAATATCGAATTTCAATTACTGGAGTAAGACGGTATTTTTCTTAAATGTGTATATTTTTAAACAAATGGTCTAGTTTTTTCGTATGAGCTTTACAGTAACCGTTGATATTTACATGAAAACTAATGAGACGCTGTGACCGACAACTGCGAAATTGGTGTTAATGCAAATGATTATTTCATCACCCTTTGGCGGCCACAAATGATTGTTCAGTTTTAACCCTGGCGGTTCCAAGTGGTGGTGCTGGTGTGTGTGTGCTTTGGAGCCGGGGGGCGGGGGCGGATAATTAATTCAAAATGTTGCAAGACCGATGCTAACCCAATATATTTTGAACATTTCCGTCCCTTGGCTAGGAGCCCGATTTCTTACCAAGAATTTCCCAACCAAGCAATTATTGTGTTTTCATGTAAACTGAGTCATTGCTCTGATGTCAGTCGCTCTGAGTGTATATATACAGTCCATTCCGAAGCTTCTCAACAAGCTAGCTTCTCCAGTCGCATCCGCAGTTAACTTTCACCATGATGCTAGCAAGAGTTGTGTTGAGCGTGGCTCTGCTGGTGCACAATTCCTTCAGTGTGCCGACCCGTCCGCACTTTGTGACCTTCCCGGGGGAACAGGACCTGACTGACACCGAAATGGCAATGGTAAGGCTGAAAAGCAATTGTTCTACTGTGATTCTCTCTTTACAGTTAACGCTTTTGAAGAATATAGCTGTGATTTCTCCGCAATGAAACTCCGAGGCTGACATTTTAAAAAAAAAATCAAATTAAGAGAAGCTGGAAATGTGCGGAACATCAACTTCACCAGAAGTCCACAGTCAAGTGGACTCGTCTGCAGTTCTTGCCGAAACAACTGAGCATCGAAAAGTGACAGGTAGAGGCGAAAGAGGCACCGAGTGGGTTTAGTAACCCTCAATGGGTTCACTTAGTGTTGCAAATCCACCAGACACAGCATAGGGGTGGGCGAGAGAAAGGGAATCGGCGGAATCTGAACAGAGGTGCCTTCCAGGGAGGACATTGGGGATCTGGGTTTGCAAGAGTCCATTCTCCAGCAGGAAAACTAACGAACTCATATCAGCACACTTGGAGTGATTCAGTTCAGCTCCCTGACAATCAGGTTTTTTTAAAACTTCATAGAATGGCAAAGGGTGTAGAGTCCCGAAACGGGCCAGGCGCTGCAATGGGTCACTCTCAGGGTACGTGCGCCCCGATGAATCTCTTCCCATCCCGCTTCATCCGACCCTATTACATAACCTGTTATCCAGAATTTCAGAACCTGAATGACAATGAAGATGCCAATTCTAAAGACAGCTCCACAGTCATCTGAACATAAGAAGTGGTATAGCAGCCACATGCATTTCTGTCCCTCTGTCCTCCGTTGGTAGGTCTCAGGTGGGTGGTAGATGGGACTCTACAATTGGCCTCAGCGTCCTTAATCTAGGCTGGGGGGCTCCTGTTTCTGATTGCTACCTGCCAGCGCTTGCTGGAAAGAAGCCTCGTGTGAGGTTACAGGTGTGGGCAGGATCTGAGTCACGGCTCTGTCTCCAGCCCACACCTGAATGTCAATGGGAGAATTATCTTGATTTAAACTTCCGACGTGAGATTCAATCTTGAGGAAAATGAGGAGGTGGATGGGGGGTAGTTGTTCAGGGAGTGATAACAACTGGGATACATTTGATAAGTGATTAGTTTCATTCGTTAAAGCAGAAACATTCAGCTGTTTAAAGGTGTTTTTCCAACATAGAAAAATTGAGGATTGCGCAGAATTGTATCATAATCACTCCAGCTAATTTTGCCATTCGAAAACTTATGTTGCGAGCGGGATTCTTATTTCCAGTTAGACGGGTAATTTGGTCAGTAATTCTGAAAATCAGTCTGCATTTTTAATATATAATTGCACTGTTTACATGCTTCAGATTTAATTAGGCACAACAGGCATGGCAAGAACTCTAAAACTTGTTTAATTTCGAGAGTTTTGTTCTCAAACTGCAGTTGGGGTGGTCTGTGAGTCAAATTCAAAATTCATTAAGATGCGATATTCAGGCGAGCACACTTGTGTTCTTCCCCATTGGCACAATCAGATGCAACTTGCAAGCTAACCGTCTTCCATTTGGGGTCGGCCGGCGACTAGTTTGTGTTGGGACCCAGTGGTGCCGGAACAAGTTCCACATGGGCTCAAAACAGTTTCAGAGAGGCTTCCAGTATAGCTCTTCTGATGGTTGCCTTGGTACTGCTGACAAATTCTGAGCAAGAACGTTTCTTTCATATTGGGTTAGCAGTAGGAGGCTGCACCCCCCCACCCCCGCCCCCGCTCCGCGCCCCGTCCTTCACTTTGAGGAGTGAAAAATCAATAATTATTCCCATTCTTGGTCACTACCTAGTAACAGCTTGTGGAAAGTGTATGTAATGTGCATGTGAGCCTATTTGATGCACGCTAGTGCACGCTGTTTCCGTCAGGAGAGGAAGGAGTACCAAGAAATGAATAAAATATGTGTCTGATGATCATTTCACCATTAATCATTGTGCACCAACACCGCGGACATCTAAATTAATAACTGCATGTATGCAGTGAACATCACATGCATCGGAATTGTATTGAATCACCTTGCATAGTGCAACTTGCTCTATGCAGACAACGTTTAAATACCTTTTCACCATTTTTAAGGGTCATTTTGAAATGCCAACGATGTTTCTTTGACTGCACTGAAGCAACTCAGAATGGAACAAGATGTATGGAAAGAACTTGAATATTATTGTACTTGGTGCGATGGCCACTTTGGAATGTTTATAATGTTCTTTCAAATATTCTATAAGTATAATTTTGCAAAGATAAAGCTGACAACGGATGCCTAATCTTTTTTGGGGGGGTTCTCATTGTTTCACAGAATTATTTGCAGAGGTTTGGGTACATGAATTTGAAAAATACAGACAATGCACTCATTAGCCTAAAAGCAAGCGTCACAAAAATGCAGAAAAAACTGGGACTGCCTGAAACAGGAGAATTGGATGAGACCACGGTCAGTGCCATGAAGAAGCCCCGCTGTGGCGTTCCAGATGTACTCAACTACAAGACATTTGATGATGAAAAATGGAATCATACCGATTTGACTTACAGGTGAGTGCATGATAAAGGCGCTGCTTAAATTCGAGGAATTTGGTGATGAGAAAAAAGAATGTTCCTTTTTTAAAAAAAAACAACTGTAGCATTAAACTGAAACTGTAAATTTCCTGTGGTTTGAGTATATACACGCATGTTGAGTTAGCTTCATGGTCTGACGCCGTTTCTTCAGTCTGCGGGTTGAAATGATAATTGTCGGGGAACAGAAAGGAATTGTGCGACCAGCCAGAAAAGGGTTGAGTGCAATTTAAAGTGAAGATCGGCAGTTCGACAAAACTGCAGTAATTAGGATGTTGCTGCTTTCAAACCTACTATTACGATGCACCACACACTAAAACAAAACCTTCTGCAGGGTTGTCCCAGCTAGGATGGCACTGGTGCCGTGACTATTTAATGCGACGCACCAGTCGTGTCCAGTGGGCACTGTCACAAAGGCTGGCAATGTTATTTTCCAGTCTATTTGGAATGTCATGGTTATTCATTTGGATGGTGTACAGTTACAGTGCCAGTGGTGGGTTTTCTTATTTATATTGTAGAGTATTACTTCGGATGATACCAACCTGGATGTCACTTGAGGTAAAAGTACAAGTTAAGACGGAACTGACAATGTTTCAGTGATTTACTGGAACAGAACACATAGTTTACAATAATTAATATTCCAATGTGCAAGCACCTCCGCCCCCCCCCCCCCCCCCGCAAGTAGTTTGATATCTGGAGTATTGTTGTGATGTTTTCCTGCTAGTTTGAATGTTACTCTACTTAATCATATTTTCCCCGAACAGAATTGTAAACTACACTCCTGACTTGGACCCACTTGTCGTTGATGATGCATTTGCTCACGCATTTCAAGTGTGGAGTGATGTCACTCCGTTAACGTTTGCTAGAATCTACAGCGGTGAAGCAGACATCATGATTCTGTTTGGAAGAAAATGTGAGTAAACAGACGCAACATCATCTGATGAGTTCCCTTCTTAATTAATGTTCGGGTGTTTAATCCTCCTTCTCTGTGTCCCCCAATTTGATTTTTTTTGCCCTCTCAGAGGGTATGGGCATCATTGACAAGGCCAGCATTTATTGCTCACCCCTAAATCCAACTGAATATGCTTGAGGGTTGCTGAAGAAAGGGGCATGTCAAAGCTTTTCATGTACACATATTGCACCTGTCTCAGCTAAACAAAGTAAGTGACAGCCATTCGCTGATTCATTCCTCAGGGACCAATCAAGATCAAACTGCCTGGATTAAATTTCGAACAATGCATGGCAGTTAGTTTTTAGTCATTCTCCATGGAAACGCTTCTACATATCAGAGTTTACTTGTCCACCAATCCATGCACTCTTCTCATATGGTATAAATTGTTGTTTTCCCCTTATATTGGTAATCCTGCAACGCTTCCTGATGAGTGCACACTTCTAATAATATTGTGTAGATGTAAAAAAGTGAACTAAATAGCTTAAGTTTTCTACCTCAGTCAAACAGGGAAAGGTGGATTTTGGTTGAGGCAACTTAAAGTTCCTTAACACAATGCCTGAAATACATTGACTGGTTATTTGTGGCCCAGCTCAAACATTGATGGATTAATCTAATAAGTACAAGAGTGATTATTTTCTATCTGTCAGTAAGTTTTTCATTGCTTGTTTTAGGGACTATTGGATGAATGTTTGCATTTATATTGCTAATATTTTAATTATTTTGCTTTAAGGGCATGGAGACCCATATCCATTCGATGGGAAGGATCATCTCTTGGCACATGCCTACCCACCTGGTGAAAACGTCTATGGCAGCCTGCATGGTGATGCACATTTTGATGATGATGAGTTGTGGACTTTGGGGAAAGGAGCAGGTAACAAATGTTGAATGCAATAAATCTACAATTACTTTTTCACTGATTTATATAACATTCCAGTCAATAGAATGCCTGTCTCAAGTCTTCACACTTTAAATTTCAGGAATTACTACTTACAAAATATAACTTTGAAAGGGATTTGAAGCTCTTATATTTCTAACTCTAATGATTTATATTTTCCCCTGGCAGCGGTTAAAACTCGTTTTGGCAATGCTGATGGAGCTTTCTGCCATTTTCCATTTACATTCAATGGAAAGACTTACAACACTTGTACCTCTGATGGGAGAGAAGATGGCTTTATCTGGTGTGCCACAACTGCAAACTACGACAATGACAAGATATTTGGATTCTGCCCATACGAATGTAAATAATCCATTTATTTTGATATGACATGCTCCTTGCCAATGTATGCAATATTGCTATTGGTATCCCACCTCAATTTTCAATTTTGATCTTTGATTCCAACTAATGATAAGTTGATCTGTTGCAAGGCAGTTGGAACCAGCATCAGGTCAAGTTTATGACAGAGTTGTCCCCACTGCTGAAATATTGTTAATCCAACATAGGATTAAAAAACCCCAAACCAAAAGAGAAAATGCTGAAAAATTTCAGCAGGTCTGGCAGCATTTGCGAAGAGAGAAAGAACTGATGTTTTGAGTCTAGATGACCCTTTAAAGGGTGAAAACATCTATTGCAGCCTTTAAAGGGTCATCTGAACTCGAAACGTCAGCTCTTTCTCTCCTCACAGGTGCTGCCAGATCTGCTGAGATTTCCTAACATTTTTTCTTATGGTTTCAGACTCCAACATCTGCAGTAATTTTTGTTTTTTAAAAATCCCAAGTAGCTTTCAGCTCCAGGAATTCAAATACACAGTTGGCCAAAATAATTCACTGGTCATTGTAACATATAGTTGAACCTCTAACAACAGATAAAATCTACTGAACTGTTATGGAAATGAGTTTGTTGCTTTTAGAGTTTCAGTAAAGCCTTTAGTCACTGGAATACCAATGTCTCAAGTTCAAACTTTACCATTGCAGAAAACCTGATCTCTCCCAGGTAAACTATATTTGACTTCGATCATTTCAGATTCAGGAAGAAGGAAGTCAATTAAAGAACCATTCCTGATCCATGCTCTGTGACATTTGCTGTACAGTCCGTGCATGTGGGTGGTGGCATCAGAGGTCACTAATTACCTTTATAGAAGGGCATTCTAAAGAAAATTTGGGAGAGAATAAAATCTTAAGCTCCTACTTTAAATCTAGACTTGTGGCATTACTTAATCAGCTCCCCCGCCAACCCCACGCCCCAACCACTCACATTGCTCAATACCAAATTCCATAAAGGTATAATAATTATTATTTTTCATTGCAGTTTTATTTTAAATTTCTGTCTTCTCTTCACTTTTGTTCAGTGTTATACACCATTGGCGGTAACAGCGACAGTTCACCTTGTGTATTCCCCTTTGTATTCAATGACAAAAGTTATGACCGATGCACAACTGAGGGCCGTCAGGATGACTATAGATGGTGTGCCACGACCAGCAACTTTGATGTGGATAAAAAATATGGTTTCTGCCCCAGTCCAGGTAATTATTCATAGCTAGAAAGCTTGGTTCAACAATCACCTAATATTTTCTCAACAGATAGAATACACAGTTTGAGGGCTGGATTTGTCTAAAAAAAAGAATGATTGCAGATATTATTTAACAAGTTAGTTAGTTCTGGAAATGGATGAGACAGTAGGCTGTGATGCTTGCAGAGGTAAAATAACCAGGGACACTTGATGCCTAGGCTTATACACAAGTAAGCACCACTTGGCTTAGGTGCAGGAAGGTGCTGATTTCATTGGAATGGTTCCCTCAGTGTAAGTCAGCACCTACCAAGAGGTGGAGAGAAAACTGGAGGGAGAATTCACAAGTAATGTTGGCTCTGGAGTCATTGATTGATTACAGCACAAAAAGAGACCAATTGGTCCATCATAACCATGCCAGCTCTCTGCAAGAGCAACTCAACTGGTCCATCATACTCCTCCATCCTTTCCTGGTAACCTGCATTTTGGCCCCTTCAGCTGCTTATCCAATTCCATTTGAAAGCCATGAATGCATTTTCCTCCATCACACTCTCAGCCAGTTCAATCCAGACCCTAACCACTCACTGCACAAAAATGTTCTTTTGCTATACACCTTATACCAGTTTACTCTTGATCTCAATGAATTCCAAATGTCTGTTTTATTTTCCTTGCAATGAGAGTTCTAACTTGAAAGAACATTAGGAAAAAGATCAATGTAAGAAAATGTGACCTAGTTCAGCAAGCTTGGCCCTCCTGTACTCCCAACTCACCTAACCTAATGCCATTGAATCTGAATATCCCTAACTCTTTGACTTCATTATCTTCCCTGGTTGAGTAACCCAGATATTCATGGTCTCTCTCTCGAGTAGAGATTTATTTGCTGCAATCTAATTTACATTCATCTTTCACTCATTTTTTATCATAATAGATTTTGAAATATTATTTGGAATTCAGCACTTGGTACTGACGTTTTAGCTAATCTTCCCTCACAACACACAACTGTTTTCTTGCAGTCAATGCTGTGGTTGCTGGAAATTCTGATGGAGAGCTGTGTTCATTTCCTTTCACATTCCTTGGCAAAAGCTATAATGAGTGCACCTCTGATGGCAGAATAGATAAGCGGCTTTGGTGCGCAACCACCAGTAACTTTGATGAAGACAGAAAGTGGGGCTTCTGTCCGAATGCTGGTAAATATTGAAATTTATTTTCTATTTATTTTGCCTTTTTTTTAGCACTACTGAGTAAAGCAAATTTGTCAATCTAGTAATCAAGTAGCTGAACTCTTAATGCCCAATGGTACAGTTTCATGTTGACATCCATCTTGAGGTTAGGAGAGTCTTAGTTAACTTTCCTCTGACCCATTGAAAGATGGATCATGGAGCACCAAACCAGCACACTAAGAGATAGATTGGGAAAAGTGAGCCAATCTACCTTGCTTTGCTGACTACAATTTGTCACTTGACGACCAACAATGAAGCTGCCCTTACAGAAATATTCTGTCCCACTCTCAGGTATAACATTAGTTGTCCAAAGGGAGAAGGATTTATGTTTCCATGTACATATTGTATTATCTCTCTCTCTCTTTGTCTCTGTATGATTGGTATATTATTCTGGAATACTCAACTGATCATCACCTAAATGGACAACAGATGTTTAATATTCCAAAAAGTTTTCCTAATATCTAATGTCATGGGCATACAGCAGAAGACAATGCAACAATTTCAAACTTCAGTTATGTCCAAGTTAGTTAGTCTCAAGCAAGGGAGATTCTGTAACTGATGTTAGAAGCTTTGAATGAGGACTGGGAAAAATGAGCCATTGTTGAGTTTCCAATCACAATCCATTAGATTTGACTGAAATATGTGTGTGTGTGTATGTGTGTGTGTGTGTGTGTGTGCGTGTATCTTAGATGTGGAAATGATCAGTATTAGCTGTGATAGCCAACTCACAGCCAAATGGCCTGACAACACACACTGGTAAGGCTCAAATAATAGAATCATAGAATCACTACAGTGAAGCAGGAGGCCATTTGGCCCATCAAGTCTGCAATCCCACTCAAACCCTATCCCTGTAACTCCACATATTTATTCTCTAATCCCCTGACACTAGGGTCAATTTAGCATGAACCACTCAGATAAATGCTCAGTCAATGGCACTATCTGTCAAATCATGAAACCGACATGAATTCCTTACACTGGGACTCACCAGATGGACTACAATAGTGAGTTGATTTGTTTAAGAGGATGTAAGGGTATGGGGAGATAGGACAAATATTCAAGTAATATTCAAACAATTGACAAATTTATGGGTCTTCTTATGCAGGATACAGCCTCTTTTTGGTAGCAGCTCATGAGTTTGGACATGCCCTGGGATTAGATCATTCCAGTATCAAAGATGCTCTGATGTACCCACAGTACCGATATGAAGAAAACTTCAAATTATCTGAAGATGATATTGAAGGAATCCAGCATCTCTATGGTATGGTCAATTTCATTGTTTTGCTTAAAAAAAAGTTGGTCAAAGCCTTTTAATGAAATGCCAAGATGTTTCTAATTATAGTAGTATAGTAGTAGTAGATGTTCTCACATTACCTTATTTTGAATATAGGACCGAATCCTGGCCCTACATCATCTGCCTCTACCACAATGAAATCAGTTTCAACAACTGTGCCTACCACGACCAAAGGATGGAAACCGAGCTCAACATTACCTACTTCAACAACAACAGCACCAATTTCAACAACTGTGTCACCCACGACCACAATCGAACCAAGTGTAGACATATGCAAAGTGAATATTTTTAATGCTGTTGCAAGTATAAAGAAAACAATCCATTTCTTCAAAAATGGGTAAGCAATAATAATTTTGAACTACAATTTTCAAGTTTGGGGAAGCAGAAAGAACATATTTTTTAAGTGATCTGGACTTCATAGAGAATCCCATGTGGTCACAGAAACAAGAGTGGACCATTCAATCTTTCCAGCCTGTTCTTCCCTTCAAGGAGATCATAGCTGTATCTTACATGTATTGTAACTTAATTCATCCACTTCGGTTCCATATCCCTTAATATCATTGGATAGCAAGAATCGATAATCTCAGATTTAAAATTGTTAATTGAGCTAGCATCGGTTCTGTGGGTGAGTTGCAAAGTTCCCCTACTCCTTGTGTGAAGAGGTATTTTGTAACTTCTCTCCTGAATAAGCTGACTCTGGTTTTACAGTTATGACCCCTTGTCATAGACTACCCACCTAGACACTCTCTGTCTATCCTATTAACTCTTTCAAAGTCCAAAAATTCTCAATTAAATCATTCCTCAGTTTTCTTTATTCCAGGTAATGCATGTTCATTTAAGTAACCTCACCTTGTAATTTATCTCTAATAACCCTGGCAACATTCTAAAGGGAAAGGTTGAACTGCCAATTGCTGTGATACACGTTGGTACAAATGACATTGGTTAAAAAAAAAGAGATGTGATCCTAAAAGCAGAACATAGAGAGCTAGGAAGCAAGTTGAAAAGTAGGACCTCAAAGTTGTGATCCCAGGATTACTACCAGTGCCACATGTGAGTAGAAACAGGAGGCTATATAGCATAAATACATGGCTGAAAAGTTGATGTGAGGGGGAGGGTTTCAGATTCCTGGGGCATTGGGGCTGGTTCTGGGGGAGGTGGGATCTGTACAAACAGGATGGGTTACACCTGGGCTGGACCAGGACTGATGTCCTTAGAGGGATATGTGCTAGATTTACGGGGAGGGTTTAAACTCATGTGGCAGGGGGATAGGAACCAGCGTAAAGATTCAAAACCAGGGAACTGAGAACAAGAGAAAAAGACAGCAAGAAGGATAAGAAAACTGATAGACAGAGAAATTAAGGGCTAGAATCAGATAACGGCACAATAAAAAAAAGGAATGAGGCAAAGAACATTAAAAGAACTAGCCTTGAGATTTTGTACCTGAACGCTCGGAGCATTCAAAATGAAGTGGATGAATTAGTTGTCTAGATGGTGTAAAGGGATATAATATAGTTGGGATTACAGAGGCATAGCTCCAAGGTGATCAAGGATGAGAACTAACCACTGAGGGCTATTCAGCATTTAGAAAGGACAAACAGAAAGGAAACGATGGTGGAGTTGCATTGTTGATTTAAAGTAGGTATTGACACAATATTGAGGAAAGATATTAGTAAGATGGTGGGAAATCTGTATAGGTCAAATTAAGAAACACCAAGGGCAAAAAACATTTGTGGGGCTGATATTCAGACCAGCAAACCATAGTGGTGATGTTGGGTGTAGTATTAGACAGGAAATCAGAGATGTGTGTGATAAATGAACAACTGTGATTAAGGTGACTTTAATCTGCATGTAGATTGGGAGAGTCAAATTAGTCACATTACAATAAAAGAGGGATTTCTGGACTGTTTCTGAGATGGTTTTCTGGACCAATACATTGAGGAACCAACAAGGGAATAGGCCATCTTGAACTGAGTATTGTTCAATGAGAAAGAATTGTTTGGCAATCTATTGTGAGAGAACCCTTGGGGATAAGTGACCATGTTATGATAGAGTTCTTTATTAAGGTAGATGGTGAGGTAGTTAATTCTGAGACCAGGGTCCTAAAACTCAATAAAGATGGTATGAGGCATGAGTTGGCTATGCTAAAACATTACTGAAAGGAAGGACGGTGGACAGGTAGTGTCAGGTACTCAAGAAAGTTTAGTCCTATTTGGCACATGAGTGGAAAGGGAACCCTGGCAATAACTTAGCTTATAAAGGAAATTAGAGATGGTATTAGATTCAAAGAAGGAGCATAAAATTGGCAAGAAAAAGGAATGGACCTGAGGATTGGTAGCAGTTTAAAATTCAAGAAAGGTGGACCAAGGAATTGATTAAGGAAAGGAAAATAGAGTATGAAAATAAGATGGTGGGGAACGTAAAGACGGACTTGAGGATTGGGAGCGGCTTAAAATTTAGTAAAGCCAGATCAAGGTATTGATTAGGAAGGGGAAAATAGAGCATGAAAGTAAGCTGGTGGGGAACAGAGAAAGTGACTGTAAAAGTTTCTATAGGTACATAAAGAGAACAAGATTGACAAAACCAAACTCTTACAATCAGAAATGGGGGAATTCAGAACAGGGAACAAATAAATGGCTGAGGAATTAAATTCATACTTTGCTTTTGTCTTCACAGAGGAAGACATGAGTAATGTACAGGAAGTTCTGAGAAACACAAGTTTGTGATGAGCTGAAAAAAAAATCAATATTAATAGAGAAATGGTTTTAGGAAAGTAAATGGGATTAAAGATAGATAAATCTCCAGGGCCTGATAATCTTCATCTCAGAGGATATAAGGAAGTGGCCCTAGAAATAGTAGATCCATTGGTGGTCATTTTCCAAAATTCTTTGGACTCTGGAATAGTTCCTACAGATTGCAGAGTAGCTAATATAAGCCTGATATTCCAAAAGGGAGGTAGAATGCAAACAGGGAACTATGGAACTACGTGAGCCTACTGTCAGTTGTACGGGAGTTGCTAGAGTCTGTTATCAAGGATTCAATGGAGCAGCATTTGGAAAGAAGTGGTAGAGTCAGCATGAATTTATTAAAGGGAAATCATGCATTACAAATCTACTGGAATTCTTTGAGGATGTAATTAGTAGAGTGGATGTGGTTTATTTAGATTTTTAGAAGGCTTTCAATAAGGTCTCACAAAGCGGATTACTATATAAAGTCAAAGCGCATGGGATTGCGCGAAGCTTCTTGAGATGGATGGAAAGCTGATTAGCAGACAGGAAGCAGTGTTGGAATAAATGGGTCTTTCTCTGACCAGTAAGGTCCACATTATATATTAATGATTCAGATGGGGGGACTAAATATATTATCTTCAAATTTGCAGATAATACAAGGATGGGTAAGAGGGTGAGCTGTGAGGATGATGCAGAGATGTTTCAACATGATTTGGACTGGCTTAGTGAGTGGGCATATGCATGGCAGATGTGATATGGTATGGATAAATATGAGGTTATCCACTTCGGTAGTGAAAACAGGAAGATAGATTATTACTTGAATGGGTGTAATTTGAAAGAGATAGGTATTCAATGAGTCCTTGGTGTCCTCATGCATCAGTCGCTGAATGTAACTATGCAGGTTAAGCAAGCAGTAAAGAAGGCAAATGGCATGTTGGCCTTCAAAGCGAGAGGACCTGAGTATAAGGAGAGGGATGTTTTACTGTAATTATATATGGGTGTTGGTGAGGCCAACCCTGGAGTATTGTGTGCGGTTTTGATGTCCGTTATCTGAGGAAGGATGTTGTTGCTGTAGAAGAAGTGCAGCAAAGGTTTACCAGGCTGATTGCTGGGATGACAGGTTTGTCACATGAGGAGAGACTAAGTTGGTTAGGAATACATTCATTGGAGTTTAGAAGAGTGAGAAGGGATCTCATAGAAAATTATAAAATTCCCACAGGATGAGACAGGGTAGTTTCAGAAAGAATATTCCCACTGGTGGAGGATTCCAGAATAAGGGGGTCATTGTTTGAGGATAAGGAGCAACCCCTTTTGGACAGAGGTGAGGAGAAATTTCTTCACCCAGAAAGTGGTGAATCTATGAAATTCAGTACCACAGTAGTTGAGTCCAATATTGTGTGATTTCAAGAAAGGGTTAGATGTAGCTATTGATGCTAAAGGGATCAAGTGATATGGGGGGACGTAGGGTAAAGGTATTGAATTTGATGATCAATCATGATCATAATGAATGGCAGAGCAGGCGCAAAGGGCCTAATGGCCTACTCCTGCTTTATTTTCTGTGTATGTTTCTATGTATAAGTGGCATAATACTCTGTCAAATCACACTCTGTCCTTTTTAAAATGCAATACCAAAAACCATACAGAGGCCTGGTGTGGGAATACTTGGAGATTTGAGGGCATTCACTCTATCTGAATTTATTTACACTTTTCCCAGATATGTATGGAAATTTACATCAGCAAAGAAAGCTATCACGGGGCCAATTCCAATTGCAAAGCTGTGGCCAAAAGCTCCTTCTAAAGTTGATGCTGCATTTGAAGATACACTTAGGCAGAAGGTCTACATTTTCTCAGGTTTGTCTGAATTATTAATGAGGGATAATTCTCCAGCAAATATTTAGGCAAAGCTATGGCAAACTGACATGAGGCAGGCTTCACATGAAGGATCTAAGGGATAGAGGAACTATTCTTCTGATGCAGAAACCTTTTTTAAATGTTATCACACAAATAAGTGTGAATCAGTTTAACGTAGAATGTAGGAGAAGAACATAGAACTTGATTACCATTGACCAGTGCATCTTATAAAACAATGTCAACTTTTAAGCTCGTTAAGTAACAATAAAATGTGAGCTTTTAATGTTTCCAAACATCTTTACAGACACTTATGAGCAGTGGTGCAGTGGTATTTTCACTAGGTTGGGAACCCATAGATCTGGAATAATGCTCTGCATCCCAGGTTTGAATCCCACCAAGGTAGATAGCAAAATTTGGGTTTGATAAAAATCTGGAATTAGAAGTCTAATTAACTTCTATTTTTGACTATTGTAAAAACCTATCTGGTTCATTTATGTCCTTCAGGGGAGAAAATCTGCTGTCCTTGTCTGGTCGAATGTGACTCCAGATCCACAGCAATGTGGTTGGCACAAGTGACCTCTGGAATGACCTAGCAAGCCATTCAGTTCTAAGGCAATCTGGGATTGGCGATAGAAGCTGGCCCAGCCAGCGCTGCCCATATCTCACGAGTAAATAATTTTTAAAAAAGGATCCATAGTCCTCCTTCAAGATTAGACAGACAACTCTTTGTACTGACCATAAATTGTTTTTCTAATCAACATTTGTCGAGGAACATATCGCTACACCCACCTACGTTAATCCGAAATTGCTTAAATGAAACGCCAAAAACCTTGTCAATTTACCTAATTGTCATGTTTGAGGGATTCACTTCCTAAGTGAAACATTTGAGTCTAAATTTTGCTGTCAGCAATGTTACCAAATGAACAATTAACACTACCTGTTTTCTCTGTTCCCTTTTAACATAGGCAACATGCTGTTTAATTGAGTTGGTACCATCACTTAAAGAGCAGGCAAAGGAATGTTACATGAGGGTGTTATACTTATTTGTTGCTGACAGTCATTTCTAAGCTAAATAAGTTAAAACGGTTCCTTATGATTGCAATCAAGGAAAACTAAACTGTTCCTTTTCACCTCTTCTGACAGGGAGATCATACTGGGTATTTTCTGGCAAGAGTCTTGAGCCAGGCTATCCCAGGGACATTGGCAAACTGGGCATTGATCCCAGTGTTGAACGAGTATTTGGTGCAGTTATGAAAGGACAAAGGAAAGTGCAGCTCTTTGGTGGGCAGAAGGTTTGGAGGTGAGCAAAATATGATTAGAATCAAGAATTTTAGGATTGTGACATTTTAGTTAAATCTCAACTAGTAAATATAAGACATTTCCTACAATAGTCGTGTTGTATAAATGTAAGCTGTTGTTGTAAGTAACATCTTGTACTAATGTAGACATTGTGATGGCTTTCTTTCATTCAATTTCCTTACCACTTTGTGAATAATAATTGGACAATGAATGTTCAGAATTAATTCAGGTATATAGGTACAATTAGCTTGGGAATTAATGTTAGATACTTGGCCATGTGTCCTTACAAGATGTTGCAGTGTTGCAGAGAAGCTGTTGAGATGTACAACTATGTGTTCGCAGGATAACAATTCTGGGCAGTGGTGGGAGGGTGAAGGGGTAGGGGAGGAGATGTTGTGGTGAATTAATTTAACGCATTATTTCTGCAGAAATTGTTTTTAGAGAAAATTGAAAATTATTCTTGTAGATTTATGGCACTTGTAAATTGAGCAGTTACAATTGCACTGAAATTAACTGAGTGTTATTAATCTGACATTCAGGCTCGACCTGATCTCACAGAAAGTTGGTAGGATCGATGAAATTTTTAAGATTTTCCGCCACGTGCCTATTGATGCTGACAGTGTATTCAAGCACAAAAGTAAGTTTCTCAGTCATGTTATAGCTTTGAATGCCAAATAGTGTTGTATGGTCCAACTTCTTTGTTTAGCCAAATTTGTTAATCACAAAAGAAGTTACATACAATATAAAAGGGAATACGTGCTGTTTATTGTGTAATATTGTGTAATTAAAACATTAGCCATTATTGACAACCTACTGAATGTGATCCCTAGAGACACATTACAGTATCCATCATAGCAGATTTTAAATCGCTCTATTTGCTTGATTTTAATTCTACATGTCTCTGATTTAAACAAAAGTAAATAAGTAACAGTATTTCATGATGATTCAGAGTAACTTCCTATTTTAAGCCACTTTTTTCCTCTTTAGTCTGTGAGCTACATAAATTCGTTAGGCTTGAGCAATCCGCCCCATGGTAACTCGGTTCTAATTACACTAGTACTTCTTACATACTTGTTGTCATGCATCTGGTGGTTTAAAGAAGGTCACATTTTGCTATTACTTGGGTTAAATGCCAACTTGGAACACCAAAATATACAAATCTATATTTCTGTAAATTCATGGGATATTACTTTTTATTGTACGTGCAGCCCAGCAGACCACATGGTGTACATCTAATCACAAAGGCAAAAAACTCATGAGCTGCTTTAGCAAATACTTGTTCTGATATGCAATTCGACTTACAGAAATAACTGAGACTTAACCAAAAATTAGTTCTTCATTTCATTGATATTATCACCATAACTTACAGCACACAAGGAGGCCATTTCAGGCATCATGCCCAAGCTGTCCCTTTTAATTATCCATCCAATTAATCCCAACCTAGTGTTCTTTCCCCATAGCTTTGTACTTTATTTTCTGTTGAGGTACATATCCAAAGCGATTTCAAAGTTATTATCAAAACTGCCTCAATCACCCTTTCAGCCAATGCACTCCAAATCAGAACATGCCACACAATAAAATGTATCCTCGACTCCTTTTCTCCTTGGTAGTTTTCTTAATTTTGTGCTGTCTTTCACCAAAGGAAACAGGTTCTCCTTATTTACTCTGTCCAAAACCCTCCTAATCTTGAACAACTCAGTTAAATTTCCTCTTAACCTTCACTGATCTCTAGCCTCGCCTTCTAACTGAAAGCATTCAGCGCTAGTGTAAATCTGCTAAATCTTCTCTACACTCTCTTCAAAATTTTGCAATCCTCTGACAGACAATCAATTGAAGACTGTTGCCTATTATTCATATGAAGCAAACAATGCCAGGTGGTGATGTGACTCAGCACTTGTCCCTGCAATGTTGTGCTGGTTAACAGTTTGTTGGCCATTTGGAAACAAATCTTATCAATGTTATGAATAATTGTCCCTTGACATAATACAGCATGAAGGGCTTTATAATCTGTAGGTCCTTAGATAAATTCATTGATCTTGCACTCTTTGAGACCAGCCCAAGGAAGAGCTAGTCAAAGAATTGGCAATGAAGCTGCTCTCTTTTTGCTGACATAGGATCACAGAATATCTGACATCAAAAATATTTTTACAGTTGAGAGCCTGATAATGACACCAAAGGGGATACAGCACATCATTGTCTGGTGGTGGGGTGGGGGGTTGCTGGGACAGTAAACAGAGAGAAATCATATGAGTGCACAATATAATCCTTTGCCCTGTGAGATGATCCATCACCTCTCTACTCCATTCTTTTTCAGCGGACATCTATTTCCTACAAACAAAGTACTTCTGGAAAATGACACAGAATTATCGGATTACTTTTGTGGGATACATCATGCGTAACTTACTGAATTGTAAATAAAATCTCAACCTCAGGAGCAACATTATCTGATCGAAGATTTGTTGCTTAATTTAAAGTGTTTACATTATTCTGTCACATTTTGGGATCACAGTATAATCCTTTGGTTCTCTTTTGATTTCAATTTGACTGGGTTTTGGTTTATTCTTGAAGGATGAGAAATCTGTGCCATACATTTTACCAAGGAGAGATGCTGAAACTGTAAAACCCAATCAAACTGAATCTGCAATTGAATTAAATGGTTAGACTGTGACTGGCAGTATTTTTTAAAAATTCATCACATGTAAAAGATAAATTAATTGACTTTTTTATTACATGAATTATTATTCAGGCTGAGTCAAAGTGCCTGCTGGATACATAAATGTATAATTCTGTTTGCAATTCTCACTCTACATGCAACTAACATTAAGTTATAACAGTATGACATTTTCCGTGAGGCATAAACATTAAGATGCAAATCCATGTGGATGGAATGTAAGATATAAAGAAGGATACACACTGATTGTCACTGGAATACATTTGCTTATTTTGTTATTATCTGACATGTAATGGACTTAGCTACAACAATGTAAGAGGGCTCAAATATTTCTTTCTTAAAGATAGTCAAAAAACATTATCCTAACGGCAACCCAAACATCATTGATTATTCCAAATACAGATACTTTTTATATCTTAAACAAGATTTATTATTTATTCTAATTTCTATGTTTATTTTTTCTACTTGGGAACGATTTTTGGATAGATTTTCCTTTGATGTTTGACATTATACTGTTGATCGGTATAATGGACAAATGCATTGCAATGATAGTCATGCTGTTTGTGCATCTCACTGGTGTTGCTCCACGTTAGCGTGCTTACAGCCATTGCCACATCCAGCAATCATATCATCAGATGGCAAGTAAAAATAATAGTGAAATATCTAACAATCTGGCCTGATAATCACTGCTTTGCTTTGATTGCACTGGACTTGGAAAGAGGCCTTACACATATTACCTCCTTGACATCTGAAGGAAACCTCCCTGTACAGCTCGCATTGACTGTTAGTTTGTAAAGGTTGAAAATTTGGGTGTTGTTCTCTCTCCTACCATTGATTTTCATCTCTGTATTGAGGTCGGACAGCATGGAACAAGGCCCTTTTGTTCATTGTTTCTGGAACTTCCAGTGTAGCTTTTCTTTACCACAGTAGTGTTATTAAAATGCTGATCATGTCCAACAAAATTTAGTCTGCATATCCATATGGTGCTGACATTTTATGTCTTGTTATTTTTGGGTTTTGTTTTATTTGCCATTACTGAGTGTACCATCTCTTGGATGTAAAAGAATTTCCAAGCAACACTTTCCATGCTTTTTAATATGAACTAATTTAAAGTTTAAACAATGTAATTGAACTTAAATTATTTTAATTTTGAATGCTTATCATCTAATAAAGCACTTGTTGCACTTCACAATGTGTTTTTCTTGTTAATTGTGTGGTTGAATCATGATGCATATTCTCCAGACCTATTCCATCATTCTTGTTGCTTTTTGCTGCTTTTTACTTCTTTCCTCTTTACCCTGCTAAGTTGCCTCCTTTCACTTCTCCACTCTCACTCCCCAATTCCCTCTCTCAATGTTCCAATACTCTATGATCTTCCTGCCCACTTGCTGCTTTCCCAAGTTTGATTCTCTCTTAAATACCTCTACAGATGCCCTCCTTACCCCTCTTGGCATTCTCCGAGGGGCTCTTTGAGGAACTGGGAGATATTTCCTTATGAATGGTAACCCCAATTACCTCATTCTACTCTCATGTCAACCTTTTCTCCCAGTAGACCCTCTTGGGGCTGATCTTGCCAATTCTCTTCCCACGCAACTCATCTCTTACTGCTGACCCCATACAATTTTCTCTCACCATCTGTCTGTGCATCTCCCTCCAGAATGTCTGTTCACTAGTGAACAAAATCTTTACCATCCATAATGATGGTAGCACGGTGGCACAGTTGTTCACACTACTGCCTCATAACTCCAGGGACCTGAGTTCAATTCCAGCCTTGGGTGATTGTCTGTGTGGTGTTTACACATTCTCCCTATATCTGCAAGGGTTTTCTCCGGGTGCTCCAGTTCCATCTCACAGTCCAAACAAATGTAGATGAGGTGCATTGGCCATGATAAATATTCCCTTCATGTCCAAAGATGTTAGGTGGATTAGCCATGGTAGGTGAGTGGGACTATGGGGATAGGGCAAGTGAGGGGAGAGGTGTGTGCCAAGGTAAGATGCTGTGTTGGAAAGTTGGTGAAAAGTTGATGGACTGAATGGCCTCTTTCTGCGCTGTATAAATTCTATGAAAGGTCTACATACCTACTGTTGATTATTGCACCAACATTATGGCATTAACAACAGTCTGGCTGTAGGGTAATGACAATTTCTCCTTAATGAAACCTCCCCACCTGCCTATATTCTCTACCACCTGTATTGTCAAAACTATTGTGGTGGCAGTTTTCCACTTGTCATCTATTGCCTAACAATACTGCCCCATCACCACAATTCAGAGCCACATATGCTACCTCCTGTCCCAGTGGCCATCAGTACACAAACACCAGTGGAATAGTCATTGCAGGGGACCTCAAAGGCTCAAAAACACAGAGGATTTCTGCCATCATTATCTGAGCAATCAGGACACGGATTTGAGCAGGCTATCTCTAAGGCTGCTAAAGCCACAGAATTTTTTGCCATACATCAGTAGTAGAGAAAGGAAGAGTGAGTAATTGTAGTTGTGCAAGAACATGCATGTTTAATATTATGTTTGATTATTAACGTTCTGTTCAGTTTTTCTGTACAATAAAATGTATCTATTTGCTCCAATTTCCTGTATTGTCTGGTCCTGCCTGTTGCCTGACAAGTGGCCTTCCATCCTGAGAAGAGTGAAAAGACAAGGGGTCAAGGCAAGCAATAAGTGAGGCTGAAATTGATGAATTGTTAATTGTAAAATTGTTTTGGGTTGGAGTTGAGGAAGCAAACAGGATACATTGAACTTTGATTGAATCAGGCATCCTGGGTAGCTGAGTCTCTTGGTATTGCTACAACATCACTCCTCCTACTCAGCTGAAAAGACAGAGTGCTCAGTTCCTTTCGTCCTCGTGCTGCTCCAGTCTTTATTGTTGCACTATGATAGGCAATCCAAAGCACTCCATTATCATTTTGGAATCCCTAGTTGATGCATAATGATGAACACTCCCAGTTCTCTTGAGGCACCTGAAACACATCCTCAACGTTCTGATTGTTTGTTCTACGATTACTCTGGTGGGCAAGTGGCTGCTATTATATCACTCCTTGGAATCATTTTCTGTGCTTTTCAATGGAGTCAGCAGCTGTATTTATAGAGGGTAGCCTTTGATTTCAAGGAGACACACTCTATTCTGAGAAAATCTCAGGGCAACATAACTGGCACGAAGTGGGAGCATCATTGCAGATCCCTGGATATCTGGCATAAACACAATCTTTTTGTGGTTGCAGATGAGCAAAACACTGATGGAGTCAGTTAGCGATAATTCCAGGATGATCTGGGGATGCCTTGATTGATCCATGGAATGATTCCTTGGATCTGTGGGAAATCAGCCAGTGGCAAAGCTAGATGTCTGCTCATTCTGACTGCCCTCACCAGTTGAGAAGTGTGTATTAGTCCCTGCCTTCCTGGGTACATGTGGGATGCCGAGTGCAGGTCCCTGAAAGGAGCCAGAGGTGAAGAAATTAAAGGTTGTGGTGACTTTGACAGACATTGTCAATGCATGCCCACCTGTTTCACTTGGCAGGAGGAACTCTTTCAGGAGACTGCAAATGTCTGGAATCACCTGGCAGGAAAATCCAAGCCTCCTGAGACACTTCTGCACAGTTATCTGAAGGAAGCTGGTTCTCTAAGAATAAATGCTGTGTGTGCGCGTGTGTTTGTGAGAGAGAGAGTTGTGGGAGCATGGGGAGTGGGGGATGGTGGGCACAGAGGTAGTGGTTGAGAAGAAGGCAGCTGCTGCTCCTTGCCACTGCTGTGCATTTCTTTCACCTAAGCTAAACTCATATAGGTGGTTCTCAGGCTGAACTGGAGGTTAAGTCTACAGAGTATAGATCAAAGACATTGGACTCCAAAGTATTAGAAATGATCATCAAAGAAATCAAAGCACATTCTCAGAACAAGTGCAGTAACTGAAAACCTTCGTCCTCAGCAAGGAAGTAGGTGTGAACTCTCGTTATTTAAAGGATTTCCTGTTCCTTCCTTGTTCAACCTCTATTTTCCCCTTGATTTCCCCTGAGAGTTACAAGAAGTCCAGGAAACCTTTAGACACAATTAATCCTAAATTACAGCAGCTCTTAATAAGAAATTTACATATTATAATTGCCTGCCTATCCAAAAGGCAATGACATAGGTAGAACTAGGAAAGAGATTCTGCATAAAGATTATGAGGAGCCAGGCACTAAATTGAAAAGTAAAATCTCAAGGGTAATAATCTCTGGGTTATTACTTGAGTCATGGGCAAATTGGTAGAGGGCAAATAAGATTAGAGAAATCAATGTTTGTCTCAAAGACAGGTGTGGGAGAAGAGGGTTCCAGTTTGTGGGGCATTGGCACCAGTATTGAGGAAAGTAGGATCTATACTATTGGGATGGCCGACACCTGTGCCAGAATTCTATCGCCCTGCTCGTCACAGAATTAAAGCGGGCATGGGACCAACAATGGGAATCCTGTTGACCTTGGGTGAGAACTTCTGGTCTTGCTCAAGCGAGGCCATAAAATCCCACCCCTGATCTTTGCTGGGACTGGTATTCCTGTGAACCACATAACTAGGGAAGTATATAGGGTTTTAAACCACTTCATCATCTTAGAAATCCTGCGGTGCAGAAAGAGGCCCTTTGGTCCATCGAGTCTGCACCGAACACAATCCCACCCAAGCCCTACCTCCATATCCCTACATATTATACCTACTAATCCCTCTAACCTATGCATCCCAGGACACTAAGAGGCAATTTCTTAGCGTGGCCAATTAACCTAACCTAATTAGAGATCAAATTTGGGAAAATGCAGTAAATCAAAGAGTAAAGACAAGCTACTCTTTAAACTGGAAAAATCAGATGGGTAAAGGTAATCTAACTGAGGAGTTCATAGAACGTTTCAGGATTGAGTTGCCTAACAGTCTAATTTGATCCCTTGCCTCCAATAATTTGTTTGAAGCCCTCTTACAACTTAGAACACCAGATTCTGCAACCAATCAGAGAGCAGTTTATACTAGACCTGGGATTGTGCAACAAGATAGAATAAATTAATAACCTCAATGAAGGCACTTCTGGGAGTTGCAACTGTGAGTGAATTTTGCTTTCAGTTTCAGGGAGAGAACAGTGGGTCCAAAACTGGTATTTTAACTTTAAATAAGGGCAGTTATGTGGGAATGAAAGCAGAGATGGTTAAAGTGAACTGGCAAATGAGGTTAAGGGAAAAGTCAATAGAGATTCAGTGGCGACATTCAAAACAATATTTCAGAGTACACAGTATAGATATATTCCGATGAGAAAAATAAATTCCAAGGGGGCGACCCACCATCCATTGCACAAAGACAGGTAGCAGATCAGAAGATTGTACAAAGTATAAAGAACAGCAAATAATGACAAGAAGATTAATAAGAAGACAAAAATGAGAGTATGAGAGAAAGCTAGCAAGGAATATAAAGATGGGTAATAAGAATTTCTCTAGATATTTAAAAAAGGGTTAACAAAGTGAGTGTCGGTCCCAAGAAAGTGAGTCTTTAGAATTAATAATGGATCTTAACATCTGTCATAAGGGTGTTAGAAGTTATTGTTAAGAATGTTATGGCAGGGCATTTAGAAAAATTCAAGACAATCAAATACAGTAACTTGGTTTTGTGAAAGGGAAACAATATGGCAGTCAATTTGTCAGTCAGCAATCTGATGACTATCAAAAGATTGGTAATGACCCTACTTTTTAAGTGCTGTTGGTTCAGGGAAAATTCTAAAAAAAACTGCCACAGGACCTTTTATGGCAGCTACACCTCTGGTGGTGTACCACACCCTCAGCACTATGGTCAGCTTTGGCTATTTGCTCAAATCTTCAGTGGGACTTCATCCCACAATCTTAGGATTTAGATGAGAGTGTGCTTTCACTGAGATATACCTGATGCTTTCAGTTCCTGTTCGCTGGATTGGGCTAACAGCTTTTGTTAAGGGCAAAATTAGGCAGCAGATAGAAGATAAGACGAATAAATTACGTCTTGGGTTTTCATACTTTCTTTGGTTGTTGATGGAAATTATCAACATAACTGACTAGTCTATCCATGCATAAATGACAGAAGTGAAAAACTTTATTGGCTGGACATTTGCTTGGAAATTAACACCATGTTTAATGCATAACGTAATTCACCTCACAATTTGCAGTGTGGAAAATGTGCAGCATGGAATGTGAATTGCCATCAACTGCTATACAGTACAATGTCTGACACTTCAGGTTACAGAGCATAATCGAGACTTCACTATCAAACAGTTTCCGGGTTTCAAGATATTGTTCCATTTGCACTGCTGAACAAAAATTGATCTCAACAATAAGTTAGAGCTAAGGCTTAATGATATAAGCATCCTGATAAAGGAAACATTGTATGTCCCTGTAAACTAACTCAATCTCTCTGATTAAGAAAGGGAACACTGAAACTGGAGTTTCATTCCTAGTTAGATAATATTGTTTATTCTCTTACTTTGCTGCCCTGCCTCATTTCTCTAACTTAATCCAATCTTTCCATTTCTCTTTCTGTATCCAATTTGTGTTTTTTTTATATTCGCTCATATGATGTGAGCTATTCTACCAAGACTAACATTTATTGTCATTCTTGATTGTCCTTGTGAAAATGGGAGAGGAGTGACTGCTTGAACCTCTGCAGTCCATATGGCTTAGGTAATTCCTCAGTACTGTTAGGAAAGGATTTCCAGGATTTTAATTTTGCAACAGTGAAGATACGACAATATAGTCACAGGTCAGGATGGTGTGTGACTTGATGGTGGTGGTACCCCCTTGTGCATGCTGCCTTTCTTCTTCTAGGTGATAGAGGAACATGCTTTCAAAAAAACTTTGGCAAGCTATTGCAATCTAGCTTGAAGATGGTACACACTGTTACCACTGTCTTGGAAGTGAATATTTAAGTGAGTGAACAGGGTGCTATCAAGTGTGTTGTTTTGTCTTGGAAGGTGTTGAGACTCTTGCCAATTGCCATTTCTGAACTCATGCAGGCAAGTGGAGAGTATTCCACAACATTCCTGACTTGTGCCATGTGAATGCTTCATCAGGAAGTGAGTTACTTTTCACAGAATTTCCAGCCTTTGGCCTGCTCCTGTAGCCAAAGTACTTATACAGCTGGTTAGTTACATAAATGGTAACTCTGAGGTTGTTGATGAATCATATTCATCAAATGTAATGTGTCAGGATTCTCTCTTGATAGAGATGGTCATTGTGCGGCACTTCATGTCTGTGTGACATGAATGGTATTTGCCACATATTAGCCCGGTGTTGTTCATGCCTTGTTGCAAGTAGGCATGGTATGCTTTAGTATCAGAGGAGTCGAGAATGGTGCTAAACGTGGTTCATAAAAATAAGGTGCTAACAAAGTGAAGCTACAACAGGGCTACATGCATGATGAATGGAAGAAGTAGCATATTATAAAAAGAGCTAAGTGATTCTGTTACAAACGGATCTATATGCCTGCCAAATCCAGTTGCAATTGATAGTGGACAACTATAAAACTAACCGGAAGAGAATACTTTACAAACATCTTCATTCTCAATCTTTAGAGGGCAGTTAAAAGTTAAAGACTTTGCTATGGGTCTGGAGCCACATATAGGTCAAACCAAGTCAGGATGGCAGTTTCTTCCCTAAAGGACATTAGTAAACCAGATCAGTACTAAGGCAATATGTTAGTTTCATGATTATTGTGACTGACACTAGGGCTGAATTTTACTGCCCGCCCCCCCCCCCCCCCCGTCACGGAAATTGGAGTGGGCGAGAGGCGGACCGTTGGGAGGTCCATTGACCTCAAGTCGGATTTTACAGTTTTGGGAAGAGTGAGGCTGTAAAATCCTACTGCAGATTTTTAATCTAGGTTTGTAAATTAATGGATAAATTTCTGCAAGCACTGTGCTGGGGGTTTGAAATCTCTTTGGAGCATTGGTCCAGATGTTTGGATTACTAAGATTACTACTAAATTTGCCATATTCCCTTCTTTGTTATTACAGTATTCTTAAACCTTCTTGGATAGGGAGTGAGAGCATTGGTCCTGTCATCCATCAAGGTGCCTGATGTCTCATCAACCTCTTGGTATTTCCAACAAATTGACTTTGAAAAATAAAAAAAACTAATGGTCATGGTTTAAAAAAAACTAATGGGATGGGGGGGTGGGGAACCTCAATTAAAGTTCTGCTTCAACAATACTGGCTCAATAGAAAAAGAGGCATTTGGCTAGATGGCTCTGGATTTGTCACTGCTACTGCTCCTTTCAACCTGGCCCCCCTGTGGGACCAATGTTGTATCATTCAGGCTGCTGGTATCTGACGTCAGACGCACGTCACATTCGTGACGTCAGAACAACGGCGCGCGCATGACGTCAAACGCAACCTACGTCAGAAGTTTTGCCACCGCGGCCGCTTCACCGATTAAACCCGGCTAAATATGTCCACATCCACACATTTACAAAAAAAAGTCCTCCGAATTTCCTATCAGATCACACACAGGGGACACAATTCCAATCGCTTCCTCCCGAGTCTAATTAATTGTGTGTGGGTTAGCAGAGTTTCTGGATAGGGTTGGCGCTCGGTTTCGAGCATCCCCCTGCCCCAGCTGCCAGAGCAGGTCCTTGCGCTCAGGAATACAAAAGAAGGCCCAGTGGGTGCTGCGGCTAGGGGTGGCGATATGGCGTCTTCCCAGATTGCCGTCCTGTTTGTGTAGCTTTGTCAGCGGCCGGGGGGCAGTGGTGTTGCGTTGGCAGTCCCGCACTTCTCGCTTTCCGCAGCACCGGAGTGGAGGTGAGCAACGGGCGGCCGTTCGGGAAGCAAGTTGCGGGCGAGGCGCGGGAGGCGAGGCCAAGGCGGCCTGACGGAGCGGGGCCTGAGGGCCCGGGATCACCCCCCCCTCCCCCTCTATAGGAGCTCGGCTCAGTGCCTGAGTGGAAATGAGAACAGGCAGAGCGGGGGGCAGCATGGGGGGGCAGAGAAACAGGGAGAGGGTGTGTGGGTGAGGGGCACGAGGTTAGGTAGGGAGAGGGTGCATGGGTGAGGGGCACGAGGTTAGGTAGGGAGAGGGTGCATGGGTGAGGGGCACGAGGTTAGACAGGGAGAGGGTGCATGGGTGAGGGGCATGGGGTTAGCTAGGGTGAGGGTGCATGGGTGAGGGGCATGGGGTTAGGGAGGGTGAGGGGCATGGGGTTAGTTAGGATGAGGGTGCATGGGTGAGGGGCATGGGGTTAGTTAGGATGAGGGTGCATGGGTGAGGGACATGGGGTTAGGGAGGGTGAGGGTGCATGGGTAAGGGGCATGGGGTTAGGGAGGGTGAGGGGCATGGGGTTGAGGGTGAGGGGCATGGGGTTAGGGAGGGTGAGGGGGCATGGATGGGGGTATGGGTGAGGGGCATGGGGTTAGGGAGGGGTGAGGGGCAATGTGGGAGGGGCATGGGGTTAGGGAGGGGTGAGGGGCATGGGGAGGGGCATGGGGTGAGGGGGCATGGGGAGGGGTGTGGGGTGAGGGGGCATGGGGAGGGGCATGGGGTTGGGGGGGTGAGGGGGCATGGGGAGGGGCATGGGATTGGGGGGGTGAGGGGGCATGGGGAGGGGCATGGGGTTAGGGGGCAAGGAGGAGGGACATGGGGTTAGGGAAGGTGAGGGGGCATGGGGTGTGGGGACACTGGGTGGCAACATGGCACAGTGGTTGGAACTCACTGGGTGAGGGAGGGCAGTGGATTGGACTCTGACTGAGGGCTAGTGGAGGGGAGAGGAGTGCAATGTGGAGGACACTGACAGCAAGGGGGAGGTTTGAGCAAGTAAGGGTATGATGGTCACAATCCTGATACACTGCATGCTATAGGTTTGTTTTGAATTTTTTGATCGCTGCTGCTGTGAGGCACTAGCATACATGATGGGTAGCAGCTAAAGCAGAGTGGACGGTTGATGGTAGAAACAGGAAGGCAACAGCCAAACAGAAGTGTTATTTGACAGAAGTGCCACAGGCAGCAACTTGAATATATACTTTATCAGGCAAGTTACATACAGTAGGAGGTGTATTTGTAGGGAAAGAAGGCTTGTTGAAGATTAATAGAAAATAATTAATTTTCACCAGGGTAGAAATTGTAATTAGATTCTCCTCATCATCTGCTTTGATCATTCATTTTCAAGTTTACACTTCATATCTGTGAAAGCAAATTGAAGTTTGATTTGTTTTCAAAGCCAATTGCATTCAGTAGTAAGTTAGTTAAACTTGAATTGTAATCCTGACTAAGTCCTGTTGCCTTTGTCCAAGTTTAGTTTGACCGAATGTTCTTGGTTGTTGCATAGCTTTTACTGGAATATTACAGAAAGGCTGCCAGGAATGTCATTGGGTAAAAATTCTACGAACTGCCCATCTGTGGCAGCTGATCCCTGACCAGAGTGTTGCATGTAAGGAGGAGCTTATTGCCTTTTGGGTAACATACTATGATGGTGGTGTTGGGACCAAGTGCCAAGCTGATTTATTTCTGCTGTGTTTTTAAAAAATGTTGACTAGGTTTGAGTGTAGAAATTTCTGGAAATCTGCTCAAACATAGGTGGCAGCCGCACCCTGTTATTATACTGCTAATTACTATTTACTAAATTTATGGTTTGCTGGATTATGGGGCTCTTGAAGTTAAAATTTTGGGTTGGGTGTTAAGCAGTGTTGGCTACCAAAATGACGGCAGAGGTAATGGGCTAAAGTTTATAACGTTGAACACAATGTGAATAGTTCATCAGCAATGTTAATGCCACTAGTACAGAAGGGTTGAGAAATTTAGCATGAAATGCAGAAATTAAGCCAACAGGCTAATGCCTCTCACCATTTGCAGTTGACAAGATCTGTATTACATTCGAATGATAATATTTGAAATTTATGATTATGGTGAATTCAATAGCAAATTTCAAAAATTTAAATATTTGAAGGTAAATGTTTGTGGGCCTATGGGGAAAGAATAAGAGTGGGATTCACTGAAACTGACACAAGCACAATGGGGCTGATTAGGCATTGTACTATAAGATTTGGTAATCAATAGAGACAAATAAACGTTCTTTTATGTAGCTTATGTAGTTTATTTTTGAGATACTTGGATCAAAATAGATTCTATTTAACATTAGAATGACTGCCCAGACTTCTGCAAGTCAAGTTATCTGGGGTCTGACGGCATAAGTAACAATGGTGGTGCAGGTGGTCAAATGTTCCATTTCTCTGAAGATTTTATTCACTGCCTCTGAGAAGACAGACAAAGTGAAACAATAAATGCTAACGTTTTGGTATCAAATGGACAGAACGGTAAAGTTATGGTTGCAGCATTGGAAATAAATGGCAAATTTGGTACAATAAGTATTGAGCCACTGAAAGAACAAGTTTGAAAGTTCTCATTGCATCCAATGTTTTGGGAAATTGAGTCCCAGAGGGATTTCAGCTGTACAATATGTATCATAAACTGATTAACGTGTGAATGTGATGCAGGGTATCTAATGGATTGCGTTGTTGAAACATTTACACGTGGAAATTGCTGTATATTATGTGAGACAAGACATTTCTACGACAAACACAAATTGGTCATGTTTCAAATATTTGTTGCGTTTAAACTTT
This sequence comes from Carcharhinus amblyrhynchos, assembly GCF_965287045.1. Classification (NCBI taxonomy): domain Eukaryota; kingdom Metazoa; phylum Chordata; class Chondrichthyes; order Carcharhiniformes; family Carcharhinidae; genus Carcharhinus; species Carcharhinus amblyrhynchos. The sequence goes on along the minus strand of NC_137339.1, from coordinate 45,326,935 downwards.
GACGGAATATAAGAGTGAGTTCTCTTTTTCCCCCAACTGCATGCCCAAACTTCTGCAACTGCAGAGTTACTTGCAGAACCTGGACCCATGCTGCCAAAACCATCTGTGACCACCTGCAGCTGAAACACGGTTTTCCTTTCTCCCACTCTTCCAGGGTTTTTGATTTGATTTATTATTGTCACATAGAATCATAGAAACCTAACAGTGCAGATGGAGGTCATTTGGTCCATCAAGTCTGCACCAATAATCATCCCACCCAGGGCCTATCCCCATAACCCATATATTTACTTTGCTAATCCCTCTAATCTATGCATCCCAGAACTTAATGGGCAATTTGTCATGGCCAATCCACCTAACCCACACATCATAACTAGGGTGTGGAGAAAGATCAACTTAACATAAAGTAAGTCCATTCAAAAGTTTTATTTTGAACCCAGATGATTTTGGCCATTCAGTGATTTGTAATTGTACAGTACCATTAACAGAGGAAAACCTGCCATTGCAGCTCACAAAGTGGGACACCTTCAGTAGTGAGTCAAGAATTTAGGAGGGTTAAAGAGTTGGCGAGAAAAGTGAGACGTTTGGAGGGCCTTCAAGGCAGAGCAGAAGATTCGGTCTCCATTCTGGAATTTTCCTATGTTCCAAATGTGAATTTACTAGTCTTAAATGAAATGCATTGCCAAGAAAAAATAATTAAAACTAGAAAAAACACAACCATTGCTTTTCAGCAGCCCTTGTTCTGTGTCTGATTTGCATGTCGATTCATGTTTCATTTGCAGCCTTGGCAATGTAATAAAACCAACAGCTGTGGTTGAGAAAGCTAGAATTCACATGATGTTTCCATTTTGCTTCAAAATATATTTTAAAGAAGTAAGCACGATCCATGTTGCTATTTATGGCAAATCATAGAATCCCTGCAGAATGAGGCCGTTGACTCTGCACCAACTCTCTGACATTTTATCCCTGGTGCTGTATGGCAGCAGTGCTAGCCACTGTGCTGCCCCTCAATGCATTGTCAATTCTTGAACTGCCACATAGAATAAGGAAGTCCCACATTCAGTCAGTCCTCTGTGCTGAGTCAGCTACAGCAGGGGAGAGGATTACTTGTACTCAATTCTAGTGCTAAAGGCAAAGACTATCCAGGGTTCCTATTCCTGATTACTATTCAGTAACCCACGAATGTGGTTGTTGGACTCGGCTGTGTTGTAAATTACACATTTGACTAGTGTGCACCCATGATTACTGGGGAATTATATACTTATTCCTATCACAAATATGCGTGGCAACAGAAATTGACATAAACAGTGTTTCCTGTATTCCTACCTTGTACACTGAGATGAGCACTGGATGCTCTCTGAGGCCAGATTTCCATGTACAAAAGCGTTGTGACTTGGCCATAGGGAAAGACAAAAAAACAATTGCTGATATCACTGTAAACATCAAATTTTGGACCCTAGGCTGCTCCTCTAACTGCCAGTCAATCTTCACCTCTTTTTCATAGCGAGGGGGATTGAATATAAAAGTAGGGAGGTCTTGCTGCAACTGTACAGGGCACTGGTGAGGCCGCAGCTGGAGTACTGTGTGCAATTTTGGTCGCCGCACTTACGCAAGGATATTTTGGCCTTGGAGGGAGTGCAGAGGAGGTTCACTAGGCTGATACCAGAGTTGAGGGGGTTGAACTATGAGGAGAGGCTGAATAAACTAGGCTTGTACTCGTTAGAGTTTAGAAGGATGAGGGGAGATCTCATTGAGACGTACAAGATGATGATTGGGATGGATAGGATAGAGGTGGAGAGGTTCTTCCCGCTCAGAAAGGACAGTAGGACTAGAGGGCACAGCCTCAAGATAAGGGGGGGTGCAGTTTAGAACAGAGTTGAGGAGGAACTTCTTCACACAAAGGGTGGTGAATCTCTGGAATTCTCTGCCCGTTGAAGTGGTGGAGGCTACCTCGCTAAATATATTTAAGACGTGGGTAGATAGGTTTTTGATAGGCAAGGGGATTTAGGGTTATGGGGAGAAGGTGGGAAAGTGGAACTGAGCCACTTCAGATCAGCCATGATCTTATTGAATGGTGGGGCAGGCTCGAAGGGCTAGATGGCCTACTCCTGCTCCTAGTTCTTATGTTCTTCCTTGAACCTGTTGCATTGTCACTTCAACATTGAATTGGGGAATGTGATTTTTGATTTACAATAAACTTTAAAGAACTTTCAAAATGTGACTGGAACATTAATTATATCAGTAGTTAAACCAATACATAACATTACCAGTAAGAACTGCCACCTGCAGCAAGTCAATCAACATCTGGAGGACTAGGAACAGGAGGAGACCATTCAGCCTTTACGCCTGTTCTGTCATTCAATTAAACTGCTGGTCTGTAATTCAACCCCATTTACCTGCCTTTGTTCTACATTTCTTGATAGATTTGATAACAAATCTTTCAGTCTCAATTGATGCTGCATGTGCAGCCAGTTGCAGGATGGGTTCCAAAATTCCATGATTCTTTGTGGGGGAAAAAGTACTTGATTTCATTCAAATGAGCTAGCTCTAATTATTAAGATTATGCCCTCCTTGAAAGAAAGACTATCAATGATTCAGATGAAATCCATCTCAATCTCAGCTCTTTATTCGTAGCTCAAAAACAGACCATTCTGACCAAAAGCCTACGTTTAGTCTTTATTGAATTTGGATTAGAATGACCCAAATTTAAAAATTAATCTTAAAATGCAGTATGGAAATGAAACTCTTGCTTGAAAATAAGTTGGACACCTAAGATGCTCTGTTGTGCCCTCGAGGCAGAAAACATGCATGCGTTGCTAACGTCACCGGATTTATACACTGATCAAGCAAGGGCAGAATAGACATTCTTGTGTTTGTATGGAGCCTTTTCCAACCCAGGGCGCCTCAAAGCATTTTGCAGCCAACTAAGTACCTCTGAAATGTAGCCCCTGTTGTAGTGTAAGGTACGGTAGCATTCATTAATATATTTGCTCAAAAGCAACTAAGCAATGACCAGATTTTTTCGTTTGGTAATGTTGCTTGATGAATGAATATTGGCCAGGACACAGTGCTAATACAGCACCATAGTGAATCCCATAGCATGTGAACTAGTTTGATAGGTATAAAGGATCAAGTTGGTAATTATTGTAGCTTTTAGTTATAACCTCCTGCTAATACAATTTGTGTTTTTCTAAGGGTTATTTTTTATACTCCTTGCAAAGATCAAGTGGAACAGCAGACTGAAGGTGACAGGATCTGAAAGGTTGCAAACACTATTTTCTGTGAAGGCTCTACTCTTTGCAGCTTCCAACAACTTGTTAGTTTTTACATTGAGTAAAACACTTATGAACACTTCAGGTTGATAACTTACCCCGCATGTTCCCAGACATTCGCATTTTAACCATAACTCATGAAGATGAGAATTTTGCAGTGGCGAAGATATTTCTCTCAAAGGTATGTCAAGCCTGTACATGCTCTTTGCTTAAAATTGCTTCCAAAGTCATTTTGGATAATGCTGATAATGTGCTACGTTTCCAGAATGCTCTGCTTTGATTCCCAACACTCTTTCAATTTATTAGTATATTGGAAGTGGATTCATTTGTCTTTCATGTGACATACTCCTTTTAATAGGAAAGAGTCAGTCTCACTTTGCCTCCTGAGTGCGAAGATTGGAAGTGCAAATTCCAGCCCAGAGGTTTTGCTTTGCATTATTGGAGGGTGGCACTGTTGCCTCACAACTCCAAGGACCTGGGTTCGATTCCCGACTTGGGCCACTGTGAGTGGAGTTTGCACATTCTGTGTTTACATAGGTTTCTTCTGGGCACTCCAGTTTCCTCCCACAGTCCGAATTATGCATGCATTAAGTTTATTGGACGTGCCAAATTAACCCTTAGTGTCCCAGGATGTGATAGTTTAGAGGGATTAGCAGGGTAACTAAATGGGGATAGGGCCTGGGTGGGCTTGTTGTTGGTGCAGACTCTGGGCTGAATGGTCTCCTGCACTGTAAGGTTTCTGCAATTTTAAATAAAGGTGTAGTCTTTCAGTTAAATCTTAAACTGAGGCTCCATCTGTTCATCTTGGGAAGATGTAAAAGATTAGAAGACATAAAATGGCAGTACTTTCCAGCAGAGCAAAGGAGTTTATCCCGGTGTCTCGGACAATATTTATTTACCCTTGGACCAACACAGACTATCCGATCATTTCTCATTGCTATTTGGGGGACCAAGCTATGCGTGAGTTTCCTGCTGTACTTCACAACAGAAGTATTTCTTTGGCTGTTTGGTGCTTTGGGGTGTCGTGAGGCCATGAAAATATGTGCTTTTCATTTGCTGAGGAAGAAAATGGCCTGTCAAGCATGTCCATGCCCTTTAAAGTTGCTTCCACCAGTCATTTTGGATTGAAGAGGAAGAAACTTTTTAAAGTTATGGTTTAAATTGCCAGATTTAGTAGGGTGCAAAAACCAAAGTGAAGGGAGAGATGGTTAACAAGATAATTGGAATGGAACCAATTAAAATGTATTCAGAAGTTCTTATTTTACAAGTCTTAAGTTTGATATATGAACAATTTAACTCCTGATTTGTTTTCTTTTTCTTATTTTGTGTTGAAAATATGCAGTATCAGTCATTCATGGGGCTTTGGAGTTGACCATAAAGAGGTATTCTTTTTCTGGTGACACTTGATATTAACCCTGGATTCTTGGGCATTACCACAGTAACATTTGCTAATAAAAAGCCCTGTCTGACCCTGCCTGTTGTTGCTTTTTATTGCAGACTTTCTTGTAACAGAGAGGTGAAATGATGGAGCTGGAGGAGAACGCGGTACAGAGCAGCAGTGACGCTGCTCCCTCAGGACAGGAGGAACCTTCAGAGAGTGGCATGGCAGTGGAGACATCGGAGGCTGTATCTGCAGACAGCAGTGACACAGTAACCACTCTTGGCATGGCATCTGAGGCCGACAATGGCTCAGGTGTTGACTCTGGTGTGGGCCAGAGCTCAGAACAATCTATGGTATGGAAATAAGGAACTATAGGCTGACAATCCAGCAACACAATATAATTAAAAAATGTAGTTGCATGCTTTGCATACCACTATCCATTAGATGAATTAGAAATACAAGAATGCAAGAAATAGGAGCAGGAATATACATTATAGCCCTTCAAGCCTATTCTGCAGTACAGTACAATCATGGCTGATCTTGAGTTTCATCTCCATTTTCCCAGCTGTTCCCCATATCCCTCCATGGTAGCCTGGCAAAATGTTAAATTGTCCAAATGCATGAATCAGCATCTCTCAAAGTGAACTTAGTGGATGGACTCTCAGTAAATTCTCCTGATGGAGCTCGATGCATTCTTTTGATGTTGAGGCAAATTAACCACCACGTATTCACAATTACTGCCTGGTTTACCGTTCTCTAAAGTTCCCATAAAGAAACAATTTACAGTCGCATTGCTATATTTCACAGTAATGTATTCCTTTTTTCCTTCCTCAAAATAGAAATTCTAGGTCCAAGCAATTTGTTTAATTTACAGGGTAATTGAGGAATGCTAATTCATTATACTAAGGTAAATGATGTGAAGAGCATAACCATGCCTATAATTTTAGTGAATCATGTAACTAACGATTTAATAACTGGTCTTGTTTGTAAAATAAGTTTTACTCGCTTTACAGATTGAGGCATGATTGGATTGTCACTTCCATTCATATTATTATATTCATTCATTTGGTTTTCCATTTTCAGTTGAATTTGCATCTGTATAGTTTCATTATATAATGAATTTAGTGTTTGAAAAAAAATTGTAACGTGATCTACAGCAGGGAAATCTGACAAAGGAGGGCTCTGAACCAAAGTAACTGCTAATTGGATAAGTAAGGTAAGTTTTCATGGGTTTGGAAACCTCTTCGAGGAGAAGCAAAGTCGTTTTAGGCAACGAGTTTCAAGGCTGAACTCCAGAGGATGATGGATAAGCAGGATTTTGTGCAGGATAAAAGATCAGCATTGAAATAATCAGATCTAGAGGTGACAAAGGAAATGTCAAAGATTTCAGGTACAGAAAGGCTAAGGCAGTGACAAAGGATGTCATGACTTTGTGACAGGGAAGACACTGAATCATAATCTCAATCTATGATTAAATAGAATGACAAGATTGCAAACTGTCTGGCTCAACTCAGTGACAGCAAGGAAGAGGAATAGATAGTAAAGTTTTTAATGGCATGGGTTGAAGACTTCAGTTTTCTCATATTTAACTGGAGAGATTACCCCATTCCAGATTGGATTTCAAGCAAATGGTCTGACTACTTTAAATTGTACTGCCAGTTGAAATTAGAAGATCAGGTGGCACAGTGGTTAGCACAGCTGTCTCTCAGCACCAGAACCCCGGGTTCGATTCCCGGCTTGGGTCACTGTCTGTGTAGAGCTTGCATGTCCTCCCTGTTCCTGCATGGGTTTCCTCCCACACTCCAAAGGTGTGCAAGATAGGTGAATTAGCCATGCTAAATTGCCTCTTAGTGTCAGGGTAGGTAAATGCATGGGAATAGGGCCTGGGTGGGATTGTGGTTGGTGCAGACTGAATGGGCTGAATGACCTCCTTCTGCACTGTAAGATTCTATGATTCTAAGGTGCACATCAATGTTGCTGCCATTTTGTAGATGCAAATTAGCAATACCTGCTTTAAATTTTAAAATGTTAGTTGTGTTTGGATATTTTTGTTCTCCTGGGCAAAGCTGTCTTAGGAGAACATGTGCAGTTGGAAACAGGTTTGTGTCTGTTGGAATGATGATGTGTTGGGTTAAGTGGACATTTTTGTACCCTTCAAACATGTTGTGAACCGGCGGGGGGGGTGGAATGGCAGGGTTTGGTCTCCTTTAAACATGTTGCTAACCTGAGGTGGGGGGGGATGGTTGTGGAATTCTACAATCAACTTTACAATGGAAAATGACCCCATCTAGGATTCTGAACTATCTTTGATTAAATTGAACCCAAAAAACTGTTGAAATCCTTCATAATAAATACATTTTCTTTTGCTATGAAATTCCAGGAAGTGCTTCCAGAAACAAGTTCCAGCACTGATGTTATAACCATCACACACCTTCCAGACTCTTCCTCAATTGCTCAGTCCACTCTTGTGTCCAGTGTCTCCACAGTTACACAGTCTGTCATGGTGTCTGAATCTGCTCAAGTATTGGTTCATTCCAGTGTGGCACCAGATGGTACCATGATTGTATCAGACTCGACTGCTTCTACATCATCTGATCTTGGATCAGCTATTGATAAAATTATAGAATCTACAATTGGACCCGACATTTTGCAAAGTGAGTTCCTTGGAATGTTCCTAATGGCAGACCATACCTGCTGATTTATTCATCACAACAGGAAAGCACATATTGATCAGTAGCAGGGCTTTGATGTAATTAAATGGAGCTACCTGATATTGTCGATTGGTTAATTAATTTTCTTTCATGTAAAGAAAGTAAGTAATAAAATGTTCCATTAAAAACAAAGATAATTTATGTATTGGGTGTGATACCCTTCATCAGAGTTCAAAGATTGTACCGAAGGCACTAATTTATGTTTCCTGACTTTTTAATTTTTGTATCTGATTTTTTTCATATTTTAAAATAAATAAGTCACTTGTTCTTGGTTGTGATAAGTTGGTGCTTCCCCCCAGGTTGTATCGCTGTAACGAGTGCAGGTGATGAAGGAGCTGAAGTCACTCAGTACCTTGTACTGCCATACCCCGATGATGGTAAGAATATAACTTTGCTGGACTTTTCTTTCAGAGGTGCAGCAGTTTCCTACAAACATCATCTGTATTTTTTTTTTGCTGGGTGGTAATTTTAAAATTTATTTCAGTACGTTGCACATAACTTTAAATTCTTAATTTTACTTCTGTGCAGATTGTTGCAAGCCTACAAATCACGAAGTAACTGCTTGATTTGTTATAAACCGTTGGAGATTTTCTGTTATGGTTTGCAACGTTATTTTAAATATTGACATTGCTCCTCGCAGTCCATTTCCTCCAATGTATGTGGGTGGTTTGTAAGATACGCTTTTGAAAAAGTAATCCGATCACTTGTTCCAGGCGATTTTATGATTTCTATAGTATTTAGTACCCAGCCATCTCTCACTTTGACCCTCTAATATATTTTTTAGGTGGTCATATTGATTCCCAAATGTCCAACTCACAAATGTCCAGCTCCCAACTTTCCAACATGTCAGGTGATGGATTGGGAGAAGGACCAACATCCACTTGTGCAGACCATCTTGAGCAGCATGACCTATCTAACCTGGAGGACATGATGGAGGTAGTAGTGGTTCAGCAGTTCAAATGTAAGATGTGTCCATATAAAAGCATCTCGAAGGACAATCTGATCAATCACATGAAGGATCGACATCTCAACATTGGTAATTCTCAATCCAGTGCTCGTTACTCACATGTGTTACACCATATTAATTTGCTGTGTCTGTAGCTATAGAAACATCTTGTTATTTTCACACAACTTTTATACTTCTAAATTAGTGCTTTTCTCAACTTTTTCCCTTCCCTGTAATGTTCACTGACCTGTGCTAATGCCAGGCACACTACTATGAAATCCCGTAACTTCCAGGGTTATGCCAAAGCGTTGGGAAATATTAAGCTGATGCAGACACGATGGACAGACTGGCCTCCTTTAGAGCCATAAAAGTTTCTGCATTTTAATTTTCTCACTATCTGGAAAGGAGAACTGTAGGAAGAGGATGGAGTAGTGGCAATATTTGACTTGCTGCTTTGGAAAGCCATCATGGAAACAATATCTCGAATGACTTCCTGTGCTGTAGCCATTCTATGTTTCTATTAAATCAGAACAGCTTGTCAATGATCTTGTGTGTTAGATACTAAACAAAGATCGAGCTGCTGCTGGACACAAATCAGAGTGTCAACAGGTGGTTCTCGACTTACTGAGCATAAATTGACGCCCTTGTTGGTTTTTGGATTTCAGTTTGAGATTTCAAACAGCTCTTGACTCCAATCTGATTCCAATCTACTGACCAACACTTGCAACAGTGTCTGAGAGATGTCTGGCCCACCTCCCCCTCACTTGCAGTCCTGCATGATCCTGCTACACCATGTGCCTGTCAGGTTGTGAAAAGTCAGCAGAGTTGGGAATCCTTACTGTTCTGTATCTGTTGAGAATTGAGGCTATTCTAGCACTTCTAGAGAGACAACTTGAACTTGTGTTTATGTGGTGCCTTTAGCATAATATAAGCATTCCAAGGCAATTCACAGGAGCATCGCTACGTTTGGTACTGACTCACATAGTGATATTAGGACAATGTGACCAAAAACTTGGTCAAAGGGTAAATTTTAAGAAGTTGCTCAAGGGAGATGCAGGAAAGTTTAAAGGGGAAATTCCAGAGTTTAGGGCCTAAGCAGAAATACCAATGGTAGAGCAATGAAAATTGGGATGTGCAAGAAACCAAAACTGAAATCTTTGAAGGTTGTAGGGCTGGAGGAGGTCAGCAATGGGAAATGGTGAGGCTGTGAAGGGATTTGAACAAAAGTTTTTAAACTTATGAGTTAAGATGATGTCCAACTGGAAGCTGATGTAAGTCAGCAAACACAGGCCCAATGGTTAGATGGGACTTTGTTTATATAAAGAGCTTTGGAGCTGCTAGGTTTTGTGGATGGTGTGAGGCCAGAACAGTCAACCCTACAGGTATCGCAAGTATTGATGAGGGATTCAATAACTGGCGAATTGAGGCAGAAGTGTAGATGGGTGATATTACGGAGGTGGATGTAGATAGTTTTGATGATGAAGATGATCTGGGACTGGAAGCTCAGCCCTGGGTCAAATAACAAAGAGGTAGATTCCAATCTAGTTCAGCCTCAGATGGTGGGCAAGGAGGGCGGATGGAAGTTCATGGCTAAGGAATGACCATTTGAGCTGTGGTCTTTGGACATCCATTTAGTTTACTAAAAGAAATTTTATGCTCAACCAACACTGGATGTCATTTGAAAGTAACAGCGACTCAGTCAAAATTATTTCACTGAAGCTAGCAATAATTGGTTTTGATTTTATTCCCTGTCTGCAGTCAGTAACTTCTCTCAATAAAGCTGGAATTGGATGCTTGGCATGCAAGTACGTGCCTGGTCCACCACTCTGTTCCATACATTGGAGTATCATGGGGAATGGCCTTTGACTTGATGTAAAAATAGTTATTCTGCAATAAATAAACCCTTTGTCATGGGACATTGTTACAACAAGGAAATAGAAAATGCCTAAGAACTATAAATAATTTGTAAAATAACTTTGTGCATTCCTTTTATTTTGGATTTTTTAATCTTACTTCATAGTTTTCACACAATTAAAACTTTACCTGAACTTGCATACCATTTCCTAGGTGGTTTCCTATCTAAAAAGAGAGGGAGAGGACGGCCGAGGAAGCAGAATGTGTCACCAAGACCAGAGGAAAATAAGACTGAGGAGCAAGAGCAAGAAGAGGAGGAGGACGACATTGTGGATGCTGGAGCCATTGATGACCGAGAGGGTAATGTGCCTTCAAAACAATTTGGGGATAGGCCTTTCATTAAGCATGCTTGTTTCAGGGAAAAGACCAGGAAATGTAATGAAGGTCAGCTGCCAATATGACTAGACAAAATCTGCCAGGACACAGCAAAAGGGGTTGGCATCTGTTGGCATGTCTCCATATGTTGGCATCCTGACACAATTGAAGCAAACATTACTAATCTGTTTGCAGGGTTGACTGCAATGTGATTCCATTGTTATGATTCAGTGGATTACTGATGTCTTTAATCCCTCTAGATTGAAATTCCATTTAGATTCTTTTAGTTTCACAATAGGTTTTAGTCTGTTGCATTTGATTTTATGCTCACTGAGGTCATTTGGGAAATAAAATGCCTCTTTTAGCACCATTTCAGCATACAGATGATTGCAGGTCAAAAATGGCACTACCTATTTGCAAGGTAATGATCGTTTTGCCCATGCATTAGTCTGAGTACAATACTTCCTCCAGTCTTTTTAGGTATAAGAATACTAATGATCTTGGCTAGGATTCTCCCAAAAAAGTTCTCAACCTGCAGGAAAATGCCACTCTTTTCAGTACATTACCAGAGTGTCCCAGATTGATTCCCTTTGAAAAGTAGGGAGGGGGGACCCAAGAGGCCGGCAACATGGTGCTAAGTGGGCCACTGTACATGTGCCAACCTGTCTGCACAGAGATCGGCATGCACAGTGATTTCCCACCCCCTACTCTGCCACGACCATTACTGCCCCCACAACCCCCTTTGCTGGCCTCCCGGACCTCCCTAGGGGCTGATTATGTCAGAAAACGTGACCTCGGAGACACGTGGAGGCTTGTCACCCAGTGGGAATCCCATGAACTGGTCGCTGCTGATGTCTCCTGGACCACTGCACTACTTGAGCAGCACAGCGGGCTGGGAGAATTTCCTCCGTTGTATCAGCCCCTTCATTCTACTGGGACCAGGAGCAGTAAATGTGAGCCTTAATATCAGTCAGTTTTGGTGAAATGAGTAGAATGGTTGCAGTTACGTTGATTTAAATAGGGTACCTTGTAAACTCCCACTTGGAATCAAGAGGCAGCATGTACTTAAGAAGTGGTGTGGTATGTGGAAGAGAGTGATTTGATTTGTTTGAGTTTCTGCCACTATGAAATTAGTACACCATTGATCTGAACTTAAAAAACTAGCGTGACTGGGTCCCATGACAGAGGTCAGATTGAGATCATTTTTGGAGACTGATCTAGCTTCTGGGGTGGTGTAACCTAGTCATGTGACATTCATCAAGAGTGAAGTCCTGAAAATGTCCAAAAGCAAAATACTGCAGATGCTGAAAATGCTGTAACTAATTAGCAGGTCTGGCGGTAACTGTTGAGAGAGAAACATTTAACACTTCAGGGCTGTAACCTTTCAACATTGAAACAGGGGAAAAAAAATGAGAAATGGCGCAAATTTGGAATGCTATTCTGTTTCTCTCCCATAGATGCTGCCAGGCCTGAAAAGTGTATTTTGAATGAATAGCAAATTTTGTATTTGTATGATCCGTTGTTGATAAAACAAAACTGACACTACTAGTTTTACAAAAATCTGATAAATTGCTGAGTCCTCCTGGGTAGTTTCCATTCTAGAAAATAATCTATCTTCTTCTAGCTGACAGTGATTATAACCCAGCAGAGGATGAGACACGTGGAAGGCAGCCAAACTATAATCGTAATGTCACAACTTCGACCAGTGATCGACCTCGGAGGCGCCCTGGAAGACCTCGTAAGATTTTGCGGACAGAAGGAATGTCTGGGATTAATGGTAAAATGCCTTTCCTGAAATGGCTTCTAATCAGAGCATTGTTTAACTTATTTGTGTTTGATAATATCCTTCTGCACAAACAAATAAATCATGATGTGGATATGCTGGCATTGGACTGGGGTAAACACAGTAAAAAGTCTGACAACACCAGGTTTAAGTCGCGAAGGGACAAACCCCGAAAGCTTGTGAGTTTACTATCAAATAAAGCGGTTGGACTTAAACCTGGTGTTGTCAGACTTTCTACTGTGCAAACAAATAAGAACAGTGAAAGATGGTGCAGGTGTTTTGTTTGAAATTTCAGCCTTGTCTAGCCACAGATGTAGCTTTCCAGCATCAGGAACCTTTTTGCATTTGCTTTTAATAATTTCAAAGTACTGTGCCTGTTCTTGTCACATGAAGTCTTCCCCTACAATTTATATAACTGAGCAGCTTAAAAAAAAGAAAGACTTTGAGTAAATGGCATCTAGATCTCGCCTGTTTCTTTTTCTAAGATTGGAGTTAAACATACTCCCTAACCAGAGATTATATTTGTACCTTTGTTGCATCTGATATACTTTTCAGTAATATAGTTAATATTTTTTCTTTTTCAGTTTTTTCCACTTTTCCTGAAATTGTACACTTTTGATAAGTTATAGCTCAAAGGTTGTCTACTTTTCCTAAGTAGTTTCTAACTTTTCCTTCAGGTTGAATCATAACTGTCTTCTAACAGGGCATTTGACAGTAGGAGGCATCATAGTCGACCCTTATGGGCTATACTTAGGGTACACGTCTTTGATCCGTACTGTTGTTTTTTTTGTTGTTTTTGAAATTTTTTTTTGTCGTAGCCAAGACCCTTTTAGTCAACATAGACTGAGAATTGAACTTGGGTTCTTCTTGGTCTGCAGACTTGGTTCCATAGCAAGGAATGTATTTACTTTTGGGTACTAATGCTGGTGGTGATTAATTTTACAGCAGTTTTTTAAAATTCAGAAATTGCATAAATAATAAAAGGAGAGTTGACTTTTGTTTCTTAAGAATAAATGTTTTTGAGGATGATGCATATTTTGATTTGAACTTGGAATGCACAATGATGGAAATAGAATTGTACACATCAGGATAGCTTTGCTTCCACATAGCACTGAGGTCACACAGCATGAGAAACTAACTATGGGGCATTATTCCTCTCAACCTCCTCACAACCTTAGATATGGCCTATTACTCTACTCTACTCTACCCTGCTTCAGCTCCTTCACTCTATATCAGAACCTTTCACGGTTCTAATGACTGTCTCAACATGGACAGAATATTTTCTGCAAATGGCATTTCCACCCATCCTTAACCACTTTCCACCTTTGCCTAATTGTCATTTGGTGGGATTACCTGTAAACATGTAGCCAACTTCCTGTATGCATCCTGATAACATATCTGTTTACTCCATTATAGTCGTGTATATCTAGACTCAGTGTTGTAGCCTGTATCAATATAATGCCTTTGGCATAAGCAAAAAAAACTCAAGTGCTAAATGGGAAAGTAATCAAACAGCTAAACTGTGCTAAAGAAGAAGATCTTAAGAAAAATACTTGGCCTTGGTCAGAGATAAATTACAAGGAACTTGTCATAGGAACAGTTGGGAGAGCTATGGAGAGGGAATTCTCCATCTTTGGGCTTGGATGGCATAGTAAATTAAGTTGGGGGTACGTAAGACCAGAGTTGGAGAAGTGTAGAGTTTTCAAGAGGGCTGGAGAAGTTAAGAAATTACTGGATGTGTGGTGGATGGGGTTCATGAGGTGCATGAATAGGATGTGAAGAGGTGAATGGCAGAATTTCTTTCAACGGAGGGCAGAAGATGAGAAACAGGCAAGCAGCAGATTAGTCCAGTGTACTGAGATGGTAGTGAAGTAAAGCTTTGTCCTCAGCAAGTCTGTAGAAAAAGGCGTGTCTTTGGATAATGTTACAGGGCAGCATATCAATGGGAAATAGACATGAGGCCATAGAGAGATTCTTGGAGGTCAAATAGATTGTGGAAATAGGAAACAAAAATTTCTTTGGCAATGGATTGGGTAGGTGAGAGGGGATCCCATTCAGCTGGACACTGGAGTAGAGGAGGGAGTGGTCACCTGTTACAAAGACTGGCGACAGGTCATCACATAGCTCATCTTTGTCACCATCACTAAGGGTGTTGGTTTTGATTTTGACTTAAGTCCATTTCAGTAGTGTAGTGGAGATGAAAATGTGTAGAAGGGTTCAGACAGAGTTTGGAAAAGATGAGCATGAATCTGGGAAGTGATAACATGTTCAGTAACTTTGGACAGGAAAGTCAGATTGAAATGGAATGCTAGTTTACAAAGACTTCAAGCATAAGTGATTCAGAAATTTCACCAATTTGACATGGGCGAGATTAAAACTAACCTGATTAGCACCTGACATTAAAGATTTCACACTTCAGTCTACTTCTCCATTCCGTATTTCAATTGCTCATCGAAAACTCAGTGGTCCACAGGCCTTGATGTTTTGTTTGGCCCTGACTGTACTTCAAGCTCTATCTAATCTGTTACAATACTTGACTTTTTAACTTCCATTTTCTAACTGGCTTCCATTCCTGTCACGTCTCAGCATTACTATCTGCTGCTAAAACCTGAATCTACAACTTTAAGATGCCCCAGGTGAACTATTAAGAATCTGCATTGGTATAGCACTTTTCACAACATTACAGCATCACTGTTATAATGTAAGAGAACATGGTAGCCAATTTACAAACAACAATGAAATAAATGACTAATTAAACTGTTGATTAAGGGGTAAGTATTGGCCAGGATACCATAAGGATCCTCGTGCTTTTGTTTTGTACACTACAACTGGTATAATCAGTTTGTTCAATCATTGAATGAAAATGTGTTGCGGTATCCTCCCTGCAATATTCTACACAGCTAAATTTGAATGATGCTTGATGCCTTAGTACTATGCTGTCAGCAACGATAATGTGCTGAAGTCTGAGCGTTGGCTCTCACCCACTCGGTGCTCTTCTACGTTGGTCTTCTGAACTCCTTGCACAAACTCCGACCCATCTAGAACTCTGCTTCCAGTGTTTAATTCGGCATTAAATTCCACATGTCTGTTCTCCCCCACTCGTGCTTATAGACCTCAACTGACTGGCAATATCTGGATTAAAAAAATCCTCATCCTTGTTTCAATACCCTTATGTAAACACATCTAGCAATATATTCCAGTGTTTTTAACTCTTCACACTGCACTTTCCTTTTCCTAGCTGCTCTTAGTGACAGAGCCTTCAGCCATTATACCCTGCATTCTGAAGTTCCTAATCCCTTCCTCCTTGTGACATCTCTTCCTAAAATCAGAAGACCAATATTGCCAATGCTGGAAATCCAAACACGATGCTGGAAAACCCTCCGCAGGTCTGGCTGTATCTGTAGAGAGATTTGCACATTGTTTACATTTCGGATCTATGACTTTGAAAAGTCATCTACAGGAAATGTTGACTTTGTTTCCCTCACCACAGAGGGTTTTCAGTATTTTCTCCTCAAAATTTACCAGTTAATTATGTTTTATGTTTTAAGTTTTAAGCCCAGCTCTTATAGTCTGTTAGCTGACCTCCCATTGTCTTGTATTGATAAAGGGGCAGAGGTTGAGGCACTTGTCACCTCTCAGTCCAACCCAATGGATCTCCAGAGCTCTGAAGCAGCCAGTTCAACTGCACAGGAGAATGGCGATATATCAGCAGGTAATGAGATGGTGGCAGAGTCTGGGATCAGCCAGTCCGATTCTGAGAACAAAGATCCATCATCAAACATCAATGAGATATCTTACAAGCATTCAAGAAGGCGTGGTCGTCCTCCCAAGCGGTTTGGCAGGAGGAAGTACAGAGGGTACTTGGGGCGCAGGTAAACTGATTGATGCCTTAAGTCATTAGCCCAGTGTTTAAAGATCTTATTACAAGTATGCATATTTAACTGCATTCTATCAATATGTCACATTTGTTGAAGCCCTTTGAATTGAAAGTCTGAAATATAGAACATGGCTTTTAATGCTGGCTTAATGATCACAGTATTTGCTGTTTTCATTTGGTATGAATTTGAATGTCGCTAGATAATACTGGCTAACTGGACCCCATATTTCTGTACGTATTATATCTAGCAAGCTCATAAAGACCCTTCCACCAAAAGTACAACTTTCAGAAAATTGTTAAATCCGCAGATGAGCCCTGGAACTTGCAGGTGACTCGGTGTCATACCATATAGGCCTAGGATATCTAAGATAACTGCATCATATTGGGGAGGGCCAGTTCTGTAACCAAACAGTTGGACAACTTAAGGGTTTTTTTAATGTAATTTCACAATTTTGTCTGATCTGAAGATCGTGACTGGAGATGCCTTTCAGCTGACTCTCAATTCTCTGACAGCACTCCCACATTTGCCTTCATTGTGAACAGAGCAGGCTTCCAGAAATCAAAATGGGTAAAACAACTTGGACATGGGCTCGTACCACCCTGTATCCATCATCGAAGGGTTCCTCAACACAGCTACCATCTGATGATATTGAAAGCTGGTATTTTTGAGTGAGGAACTTAGAAAGCAGAATTCCTTCCTCTACTTCCCTTCTTTGAAATAGGGACTCAAAATATATTCAGTTCCCCATCTAAAATTCCTGTAAAGTATGGGAGTGTAATATTTTTAAATGATAATCTTTCCAGATTGATAGAAATGGGTGAATATTTGTAGAACTTCTAAAGTCTGACTGAAAACTTTCTGTATTAAAAGGTACAATTACTACAGATCCAGCAAGCCGCTAATGAGGCCCCACCACTGTCGGATCTGTGGCTCTCGTTTCCTGACGCAAGAAGACTTGAGGTTTCACATCGACTCGCATGAGGGGAATGATCCAGAACGCTTTAAGTGCCTTCAGTGCAGCTATCGTTGCAAGCGGTGGTCATCGCTGAAGGTCAGTGATACCCCTGAAATGTAAACCTGCGATATCTCAACTTCTGTTGCATTAAAGAAATTGACAGTTAGGTCTCAAGAATGCAATTTAACATTAACATGGCCCATGTTATCTCTCTTGGCACCCCTACACCCCTGAAAATCTTCCCAATTATGTCATTTAAATCTTTTGGTGCACTGTTTTTATTGAAACGTTCATGATGTAACTCAATTTTTCATCTTATCATTTTGGCAGCCATGACTCAGCTGTCAAAAAGAGATGCTTGCTGTGTGTACTGTACACTACTCTTATACATTGCACCGTTGTCAGTTCCATCTTAAAGAATTGTTGGACAGCATGATGTGTGGGTCTAAAACTGCATTGGAAAATGGTTGGATAATGTTGCCACTGAGAAATGTAATTTGGTGACTTTACATATTCTACACATCTCTCTTGACTCTTCTAAATTACTAACAACACAGGCGATAAAATTATTTCACTGCTGGACTGCGCATTAGTAAGTTAGAAAGGAGCATAAAATACATGTTTTTTTAGTGCACTATTTAATTTTAATATTCTCACTTCTCATCTAACAGGAGCATATGTTTAATCATGTGGGAACAAAACCATACAAATGTGAAGAATGTGATTATACAAGTGTGTACAAGAAGGATGTCCTCAGGCACTCCTCTATTCACACTAAAGAGAGGTAAGCAAAACCACAAACTTAGACCCCAGTGTCAGAATAGGAACATAGAAAAACTACAGCACAATACAGACCCTTCAGCCCACAAAGTTGTGCAGAACATGTCTCTACCTTAGAAATTACTGGGCTTACCTATAACCCTCTATCTTACTAAGTTCCATGTAGTTATCTAAAAGTCTCTTAAAAGACCCTATCGAATCCACCTCCTCCACCGTTGGCCATTCCACGTACCCATCACTGAGTGAAAAACTTACCCCTGACATCTCCTCTGTACCTACTCCCCAGCACCTTAAACCTGTGATCCCTTGTGGCAACCATTTCAGCCCTGGGAAAAAGCCTCTGACTAGCCACTTGACCAGTACCTTTCAACATCTTATAGACCTCCATCAGGTCACCCCTCATCCTTCCTCTCTCCAAGGAGAAAAGGCTGAGCTCACTCAACCTATCCTCATACGGCATGCTCTCCAACTCAGGCAACATCCTTGTAAATCTCCTTTGCAACCTTTCAATGGCTTCCACATCCTTCCTGTAATGAGGTGACCAGAACTGAGCACAGCACTCCAAGTGGGGTCTGACCAGGGTCCTATATAGCTGTAACATTATCCCTTGACTCCTAAACGCAATTCCTTGATTGATGAAGGCTAGTACACCATACACCACCTTAACCCCAGCTTCAACGTGTGCAGCTGCTTTGAGCGTCCTATGAACTGGGACCCCAAGATCTTTCTGATCTTCCACACTGCCAAGAGTCCTACCATTAATATATTCTGCCATCCTATTTGACCTGCCAAAAATGTTTTGAGAGTTGAAGTTTTCCCATTGTGATCTTCAACCTTAAACTTAATTAAAAGAACTGTGCAAATCAAAAATATTTGGAGATATTACCACTAAGTGTGGAAGTTAAATTGAATTTATTTCTGACATTTTGCCAGCTCAGTTTGATTGTAGGTTATAAACAATACTGAAAAAGCCAATGAAATTAGTATATCACTGATATAATACAGACATGATGCAAAGGATTGTGATGTAAGGGATTTGAAAGCCAAGCACACCCTTTTTTTTTTTGGCTTTTATTGTTTTTCTCTATCTCAAACTCTGTCCTCTACCACCTCATCTCTCCTGATTATTTTTGCTCTCCATTGTAACCACTGACACTGTTTTGATGGTTTGAAAAGATTGTTTAAATTGCTGGATAGTGGAGTGATTTGCATTTGTAGTTATCTATTTGTTGTGTACCTTTTTTTTTAAATCTCCATATATTTAACTATGACATTCCTTTTGTTGGCTTGAAGAGTGATTAAAAGGCCACAAGTTGTTTTACATCGAATTTGATTTTAATATTTTTTTAAAAAACTCTGCTCTTGACCAACCTTTTCTTTTATCTCCTCACCCTCAGTCATGATTCTCATAGACACGTGAGAGGAAATATTGATTACCGAAGTAATAAAATTCTCTGGGCGTGATCTTAGCAGCCATTCATACCACCACCTGCTACAGCGAAGTTGGAGAATTTGGCACCCATCCAAATCTCAATTCACTGCAGTGGGTGGGAAAATCATGTTAGTGTGAAAGACTAACATTCTGGCCACTCTCTATGAACATGTCTGCAAATATCTGCTACTGGCTGCATTAAGATTCTGGACCTTTTGTAGTAGAGCATACTGATTACATACTACGAAACATAGTATTCCTCACAAATGGGTCTTATGTATAACCAATTTGCTAGCTATGGCCAAGCATTTGAATCTAAGAAATCCTTTTATGATAACACAAATGCTTAAACTCCCCTTTCTCGGAATATTTCATTAAATGCGACTTCTTCTTTTTCCTGCCCCCAGAAAGAAGAAAGCTGACTTGGTGAGTCCTTATTAAATCTGGGCAAGACATGGATAGAACATAGCAGTAATTGAATGCATAGAAGTAAATGAGTGAATAAATGGGTTTTTGTTTTTTTTCCCATTCTATCATGAGTATTGGAACTGTGGTGTTGTTGCCCTTCAAATCCAAATGGGGCGTAGCAGTGCATTTGATTGTGGCTTCAGCTCAGATGTTTGTTTTGCTGACCATGCAAGTTAATTATAAATGCAACAATTGAAGCAAAAACAATATAGAAGTATGGATTTCTGATTTGGATCTTAAATCACCATATAAAATGTACAACACAGATACAAGCCTTTCAGCCCAGTGAATCCATGCCAATGTGTATGCTGCTCAAAGCCTACTCCCACACCACTTCTAACCTTATTACAATATCCTTCTATTCCTTTCTTGCTACGTATTTATCTAGTTACTCCTTAAATACATCAGTATTATTTGCCTCACCTACCCCGTGTAGGTGCAGGTTCCACATTCTCTGGGTTAAACAGTTTCCCCTGAATTGCCATGACCTGAATCTTCTGAGGAGTGGCAGTCATTGTTAGGTTGCTGCTGCGCACCTATTTTTGCCCACCATTGGTATTGCTCTGCATTTCTAGCCAAGTCTGACTTCTTCAGAAATGCCCAGTGTAGCTTCCATCCAAGAGCGCTAAGATTGGATATACCCCTTTCTTTTTAATGGTCCTGGCTTTTGTAAGATGAGGTTAAATGTCCAGTGTGAATTCTAATGTGTAGGGTGCATGAGGAAAGTGAGTGGGTCAGAGAGGTAGTGAGTGATTGAGGGTTAGTGTGGTTGAATGGTAGATGGGGGGGGGTGTCAGAGAGGGTGGGGGATCAGAGGGCAGTGGGCAGGGGTTGGTGGGGGCAGTTGTACAGTTACCTAGAGGATAGACTTGGATTTTTGTGTCTTAATATTTTCTCGGTAACTGGGTAAGTATGTTGGAACTGCCCAAAGTCTACAAATCTAACTCAGTTGGAGACTTTTCCCAAAGGTCCCAGAGAGCTGGGGAAATACCCATCGGAAGTTAATTGGAAGTCAGTGCGTCAAGACATCAGCAGAGCCTCCAATGCACGTTTAGGGTTTCTGATCCGGAGACTGGAAGACCTGGACCAATGTCTTCCCTATCAAACCTTTGTCACGTTCCTGAACAATCAGCTTGAAAGCTGGATGACAAATGGTATCCCAGAGGAAAGATAATGAGAAGCTGAAACTTCAGGCTGTTGGAAGGGGTATAGTAAGACAGTGATTGTATTACTTGACTAATAATCCAAAGGCTTACATGGACTGTATCAACCATGATATTTTAAGAATTTGAATTGAGTTTTAAAATGTCTAGGAATCAAAAGCTGATGAGAGTAAAAAGTGATGTTGAAACTATTAGAATACCATTAAAATATCAAATTGGTTCAATAATGTCCTTTGGGGAAAGAAACTTGCCTTACCCAGTCTGGCCTGTATGCAATTCCAGTCCTCAATCTACACCAAAATGATTGACTCTTAACTGTACTTTGAAGTAGCTTTGCAAGGTACTTGGTTGTATTAAATCACTATAAAGGATGCTTCGCAGATTACAGTGATTCGAGAAGAAGATCAAACCACCGTACGTATTCACTCAAAAAAAAATTGAAGACTAGAATTACAATTTTTTTTTGCAAAGCGAGTGTGTACTTGGAGTTGTATAACACTAGCGTGAAATACTACAGTTTTGTGAAAAGTGTGAACAGTTTCAGGCGATGAATTAAAAAATTGCATAGGAGCTGCACTTCAACATATTAGCTTTTGTTTATGGCTCATATAGTAGATAGTACTAACTTTTTGTGAACTTCTATAACCTGGAGAGGATAAAGAATATAGTTTATTATGGCTAGCTCATCCCCGTGATTCCCTTAACATTCAAAATTCTTATTGATCTTGGTGTTGAACTTACTCCCCAATTTGACCATCTACAACCTTGTTGATGGATAATTCCAAAGATTCACAACCATCTGACTGAAGACCTTTCTCCTCGCCTCATCCTAAATGACCAGCTTCTTATCCTATAACTAAGATACCTAGTTCTAAACTGTTCAGGCAGGGGAAAAATCCTTTCAGTAATTGCCTTGTCAAGCCCTCAAAGAATGTCCTGTGTTTTGATGAGAGGTTCCCATTCCCCTAAACTTTAGAATATGGACCCATTCTACTCGATCTTAATATAACAACCCTCTCATCCCAGGAATCTATCTCATGTACCTCGCATTGATGTCCCTCTAAGTCAAGTATATTTTTCTTTATGTCAAGAGACCAAATCTGTATACCATACTGCAAGTGTGGTTTCATGAAAGCCCTATAAATTTGCTGTATAGCTTTCTTGCCCCTGTGTTTGTACTGTTTGTTTTCCTAATTGCTCACACCTGTAAACTCGTGACTCATGTTCAAGGACATCTGAATCCCCCTGAACACAACATTTCAGTGTGTTATCTGCTCTTCTATTCACACTTCCCCACGTTATGCTCCAGCTGCCACCTTCTTGCCCATTCAGTTAACCTGTCTGCATCTTTCTCGTAGCTTACTTTCCCCATGGATTTGGCTCATCGGCAGAGTTGTATACCTCACACTCGGAACCCGCAACTGAGTCATTGATACAGATTGTAAATAGTACATTATCAGAATTTATAAGCAGACTAACTGAAGGTCAAGATGTCATTGACTTCTTGTTACTGAACTCAATAGTTTTAATAAAAGAGAATTTATAGTTTCATCTATTCTTTAACTTGTTCACTTTCTTGACTTGATTTAAAAACAATGGGCGGTGATCCCATGAAATCTAATTCTGTACTGGAAGTCACTGTTCTTCCTGGTGTTTACATAGAGGCATAGAATTTGGCCTGTAATGGTTTGCAGCAGGTACCTTAAAAGCTGTAGGTCTCTGTACCCAAGAGCCCAAAATAATAGGATATCCATTTGCTCGTGCTTTTGATCATGTGTCCTAATTTTTTCTGTGGCTTGGTGTCTTTTTTTAACATACATAAGAACATAAGAAATAGGAGCAGGAGTAGGCCATCTGGCCCTTCGAGCCTGCCCCGCCATTCAATAAGATCATGGCTGATCTGTCGTGGCTCAGTTCCACTTTCCCGCCCTCTCCCCATAACCCTTAATCCCCTCTCTTATCAAAAACCCATCAACCCGCTTCTTAAAAATATTTAGCGAGGCAGCCTCCACCACTTCAACGGGCAGAGAATTCCAGAGATTCACCACCCTTTGAGTGAAGAAGTTCCTCCTCAACTCCGTTCTGAACTGCCCCCCCTTTATCTTGAGGCTGTGCCCCCTAGTCCTACTGTCTTTTTTGAGCGGGAAGAGTCTTTCCACCTCTATCCTATCCATCCCATTCATCATCTTATACGTCTCAATGAGATCTCCCCTCATTCTTCTAAACTCTAACGAGTACAAGCCTAGTTTATTCAGCCTCTCCTCATAGCTCAACCCCCTCAACTCCGGTATCAGCCTAGTAAACCTCCTCTGCACTCCCTCCAAGGCCAAAATATCCTTGCGCAGGTGCGGCGCCCAAAACTGCACACAGTACTCCAGCTGCGGCCTCACCAATGCCCTATACAGCTGCAGCAAGACCTCCCTACTTTTATATTCAATCCCCCTCGCTATGAAGGCCAGCATCCCATTCGCCTTCCTGACCACCTGCTGCACCTGCAGGCTGGGTTTTTGCGACTCATGCACAAGGACCCCGAGGTCCCTCTGCACCGTCGCCTGCTGCAGTTTTTCGCCACGTAAGTAATAGTCCTTCCTACCATTCTTCCTACCAAAGTGGACCACCTCACACTTGCCAACATTAAATTCCATTTGCCATTTCCTGGCCCATTCACCCAGCCTATCTAGATCCTTCTGCAGACTCTCCACACCCTCCGCACAATTTGCCTTTCCCCCAATCTTGGTGTCATCAGCAAATTTCGACACCCTACACTCGGTTCCCTCCTCCAGATCATCCCTGTGAAGTGACTTGGAACATTGCACTGCATTTCAGTTTTGTATTATATGATGCACACAAACACTTCATCCTTTTGTCAAAGGGAGTAAGTGTGAATTGTTTTTATATATTTCTCTCAACTGTGCTATGGTGCTGTGATGGAAGTGTCCTCTGAGCATCCTGTAATTTTGAAAAATACATTTTGCACCAACACTTCCTTGTTTACCACTCAGTCATCCTACTGTGAGAGAGTGCAGGAGGAAATCATTTCCATCCTCTTCAGAAGAAGAGTAGAGTATTGCAGTGGAAAAGCGCAGTCATTCAAAAATCTTATCGATCTTGGTGTTGAATATACTCCCAGTATAAGCATCTGCAGTCTTGTTGATGGAAAACTCCAAAGATTCACAACCACTTGAGTGAAGATATTTGTCTTTGCCTCATCCTAAACAGCCAGCTTCTTATCCTAAGACTGATGCCTTGTTCTAGGCTGCTCAGCCAGGGGAAATATTGGCTTTTTTGCCATTGAATCAGCTTGTCTAATTGTTGTCTTCTGCTTCCTTCCTGTACAATTTAATATTTCTGGGTTTTGTATTTGCAGCAAGTTCTGCATTCTTTCAAGTAAATATGTTATCTTGAAATTTGTTTTTGTTAGCATCTTAGATTTGTGATTTGTTAGCATGTCACCAATCAGTGACAACAATCTTTCAATATCTATGTTCTTTGGGTTGGAAGGCCTTTGAAGTCACCCCTCAACCTTGGGGGAAATAATAACTTCAAGTCTTTCTTCTTCTCTGTATCCCACTTCAAACTTGTTAACATTCTGATGAGTATTTGCTGCAAATTTTCTTTGCTCTATATTCTATCTAACGTGAAGATGCCAAAAACTGTATACATTACTCCAACTCTCATTATCTCTTTGCTTTTATGGGATGTGGGCATTGCTGGCTAAGTCACCATTTATTGCCCATCCCTAACTGCCCTCCATTTCAGAGAGTAGGGCTCACATGGGTCTGGAGTAACATGTAGACCAGACTAGGTAAGGGTGGCATATTTCCTTCCCTAAATTTGTAAACCAGATGGATGATTGATTTTTAATTCCTGATTTCTTTAATTCAAATTTTACAATCTACCGTGGTAAGATTTGAATCCACGTCCCCAAATCTTGTCCTGGGTCTCTGAATTACTAGTCCCATGACAATTCCATCATGCCATTACCTGCCCCAATATTTATAATCCCTTCTCTCCCTTTTATATTCAGTGCTTCAAAATGCAAAACCCATGTCATTTTATGGCCTCTGTTCTCTGTTTACTTTTATCTGTGGGTCAGTGCATCAAGATCCCTCAGCTCCTGTACACAGTCTTTTGCAAGTTAAGATGTACTAACTTGCCCTATTCTTCTGCAATGTATTATTTCATATTTTTCAATTTCCAAAAATCTGCCCATCCTGCAAATTATCTCTGCTTTTTCAGTGCACACTTTACCATGCCCTCAATTTAATATCAGTAGATTTGTGCTGACTTGTGGCTGACCTCGAGACATTAGTCAAGCTTGGGTTGAACATTGTCTGCAGGTAGCCAATGTTCTTTAGTGTATGCAGATCTAAGTAAAAAGAGAGGGTCATTTGGGTGCCATACTGGATTTATAACTTTAGTCCCTTCATCCTTGGCATTGGATCAAATTTAGCAAAACTGCTGGTTTGGCATTCTCAACTCTCTTCAAATAAACATGAGCCCATAGCATAAATCAGTTCTCAAATCTGCACAAGTGAGCACAATAATCGTAATGATGGGTGGACTAGGAAAAGGAAATCACACGTATTGGTGCAGTGCAGTTGGTCTTTGAATGTCTATGTATCAGGTGCATTGTATAAAGGGACACTGAATGCAGACACTTCATGAAAATAAAAGCGTTCAAGTTGCCAGAACTGGCATGCCTAACTTCAGCTTAGAATATCATCTGGTACAAGGTCCTCAATTTATTGGCTCCAGCCTGTTATGAAGCAGTAATGTGACACAGATGATTCTTATCTGGAGTTGCTCTGTTCACACTTTTTGGGGAGGGCTGATGTATATGGGGTTGAGCTAAAAAGAATATATTTGACCATTCTTTTCTGTAACCTTACTTAAAAGATGAAAAAATATGTTTCTAAGGTGTTTACCATTGTGATTCAAGGCTCAACACATTCTGTGGAGTTAGAAGAAACTCCTAAGTAGCTGTTTCAGCGTTATATTACCAGAACGGCATGTAGCTGATTAGTAGATGGGGGAATGACTGAAGACCAGTGGAACATAGCAGCCTCATAAATAGTTAATTGCACAAGCTTGTACAAAGTAGTGAACAGTGTGAAAAGATAAATTTAGAAATCTGAGTAATGAATAAGGTTCAAAATAGTGAAGAAAAACAAGAAAACCCAGGAATATCATTTTTAATTGCATGTTTCCATTGGCTGGGTGGGGGATTCTGTATGATCTTATTGGTCAGTTGAACTAAATGGAATTGAATGGCCTTTCTCATTTGCATAGCAGAGCTGCTTATATTCCATTTTTATTTCAGAGAGAGCAGTTATTCCTGCTGTCTACAGGTGAAATCTGGAAACTGCAGTATGTTCCTGGGAAATGTTCCTCTTTTCTACATTATCCTCAGGCTCACTGAGTAATCAACTTTTTTATTTTTAAGGACAAAATTCCTGCAGAGTAACTTATTCACTATTGTTGTTGTACACTCACTTGAGGCAGTTAAAGCAGTTTTAGAAGATTTAACAAAAATGAGAACATTCTGAAAATGCTCAGCAGATCAGTTAGCATTTGTAAAGAGGAAAGACTAGTTATTCTTTATTAGAACAGATTGTGCCTGAAAGACTAATCTGCCTCTAATCATTTACAGATGCTGACTAACTTGATGTATATTTCCAACATTTTGTTATAGATTTCAAGGCTTTTTGTAATTAAGGTAGTAAAATTTGTTATAGCCTTTCTCATTTTTTTTTTCTTAGCTCTGATTAATTCTTACCTTGCTTTGTTAACTTGCAGGTGCCCAAGGTGAATTCCTATCCTTGCCCGGTGTGCTATCGTGTCTATCCCATGCAGAAAAGGCTAACGCAGCACTTAAAAACACACAGCGCTGAAAAGCCTCATATGTGTGATAAGGTTGGAGCATTTTTTTTTATTCCTATGTTTCCTATAAATGCAGACCTCTAACTTTCTCCCAAATATGGCACCTGAATTGTTATACCACCTGGACAAAAAACTGTTCTGATATGTTATTTCTTTGACATGATCACACAGCATTTGGTTTTATCATTGACTTTTCACCATGCTGCTAGCTGTATAAAGATCCATTTTATCACAGGGACAGGAGTAGGCTGCTCAGCTCCTTGGGCCTGTTCTGCCATTTGGTGAGATTATGGCTGATCTGAATCTAATATCCATCTACCTGCTTTGGTTCTGTAACCCTGAATATATTTTCCTAACAATAATCACCTGGTCGCTCCTTTGCGATTTTTCAATTGACTTGGCTTCAGTAAGTTTTGGGACAGGCTGGGAAGAGCTCCAGATTGCCACTACTCTGAAGCCTATGAACAGTCTAATGTAAAGTTATACTCCTTGCTTTGCACTCCCCACCTGTGAAAATAATTTATCTGGATCTACCCTCTAACTTCTTTGATCATTTTAAACACCTCTTTTAATTAGCCTTTAGTTTCCAGGGAACCTAGACTTTTATGAAGCCTTTTCTTACAATGTAACCCTTTCATTTCAGTGTGGAAAATCTTTTAAGAAGAGGTACACATTCAAAATGCATCTACTAACCCATATTCAGGCTCTTGGAAACAGCAGGTAGGTCTGACTTTTACAGTAGTATTGTGATATAGTTGATTATCTGAATGCATGGAGGAAAAAGCATCCACTGAGTCTGAAATAACTTGATCTACTACCTCACCCTTCCCAGTTATGTGTGCACCTCAGTAAACAGTTGGCAGGATACTTAGTCACTGTGCATTATAGCCAAAACATGATCAACTTCTTGCCTGATGTTCAAATGTGAAACTTTTCCCACAGGATCACTTGGACGATGGATAGGGCAGGAACTGTGCGGTTTTTTTTGCCCTCCTAGTCTAGGGATGGCAAAATTGGTTGGGGTATATTCTTTGCATTGTATCAGCAGCCTCAGGCTGCATCTTCCCCACACTCCGTGGTGTACTGTTGGCATTAGTTGTTTCCCTTTGCTTCCTGGGTATCTCCAATAACCAGCCTGCTGATTCACTCTTGCAGTGTTCCCTTAGCTGAGGGGAAAGTATTGTTGGGTGCACAAATGAAAAACTGAAATAAAGCTACATTTAAAAAGGGCAAAGAGGGCAATAAAACAGGGGAAGAGCAAAAGAAAGGAGTGAGGGAGTACTGTGGCAGTAGATAGAGAGGTGGCTTCTGGAAAGAGAGTAAATCAAAATCTGGCTATCAGAGGTTTGGAGTGCAGTTTGCTTCCAAGACCTCAGTGACATTGTAGGGGAAGTTTCTGGGGAGATGAGAGAAGATGTGGGAGGCGTTGAGTGCTAAATATCAATTCAGAGTAAGGCTTCCAATTGCAATTAGTGTATTCCTGGAAGTTTCATCATATAACATCCAGCCATTAATCAGCCAACACATCCATCCTTGTGACGTACTGCTTCCTTACACCAATTGGAAAGCAAAAAGACAACACAATTGGATAATGCTTGACGATCAGCCCAACAGCCTTTTTCTCCATTTTCAATACTTTTCAAAGAATTGACAAAAATAAACTTCTTTAATGCCCTGCTGATTTTTCAGCATTGCACAGAGCTGTGTCCTACAGATGGACCATCAATTCCTAGAAATTTGAGGTCAAAATCCTGGAGGGTTAGCAACCTTAAAAACAAGAGTTATAAAGAAAGATTTAAGTGAGATAAAAAGTGAAACAAAATATTAGTGAGCAGGAGATGATAAAATAATCTAATGTGAGGTATTCATTTCAGCCAGTAGATGGAGTTGCTGCGCTTCCAAAATATCATTAATTGTCGTACTATAACATACTACTTGTTGGTGTATGTAGTTCTCCTGCTGGAATACACTTGTGTATTGTTACACTATTATTTCTTAAGCAAATGTACCCTCTAACTTTTGATGCTGAATTCATTGGATGAAAGTAACTATGATTCTTGTTAATTCTGTTCTCATGAGTCTTGGCCCCAACACTTAGGAGGTTTCAGGGCAAGTGGAAAGTAACCATGGAAACAAGACCAAACAGGGGTTGAACATCTTGCTAAACCTAACAGCAGGATCACACTATTGTTTCTTTTTATCTATTTTCTGACCTGCAGCTGGTCAAATTGGTAGGATGAATCATAAAGTAGTTACTGAAAAGGGTTTCACAACTGAGAACCTTTGGGAATGGTCCCTGGTAGTGGGGACTAGGAAAAGTTGGGGAAAGAGAGGACAATGGGCACAAGGGGAAGCTGAACAAGCTGGTGGGAAATTTAACATTTCCTTGAGGAGCTGGGTTGAGCAGTCCTACTTGTAGGAGGATCCTGGATGGAACTGAGGATCAACTTGATCTTGAAATGCATATCCACGATCCCTAAAGGCAGTAGAGCAGGTAGATAAGGAGATTAAGCATGCATATGGGATACTTGCCTTTATTAACTTGGGCAAAGAATAGAAGAATAAGGAGGTTCATACTGGAACAATATAAAACACTTGTTAGGCCACATCTGGGGTACTGTGAGACGTTCTGGTCACTAGGTTGTAGGAAGGAAGTGATTGCACTGGAAAGAGTGCAGAACAGATTTATCAGGATGCAGTCTGAGCTATGAGGAAAGATTGGAGCAGCAAAGGTTGAGAGGAGACCAAGATGTAAATGAGGGGTGTAGTATGGATAAGGCATTTTATCCACTGGTAGAGGGGTCAATAATCAGGGAACATAGCCTTCTATCTCTTAGCTTAAATCTAAGGAGGGGGTTGTGGAGAGGTTTTTACCTCTAGAAGGTGACAGGAGTCTAGAATTCACTACCTGAAAGGATGGTTGAGTTAGAAGCTGTTGTAACATTTAAGTATTTCGATATTCATTTGCATTGCCATAACCTTCAGGGCTATGGGCCAAGCACTGGAAAACGAATTTGTTTTTAGTCAGATCGTTGTTGACTGCTGTGAGTATGATGGACCAAATGGCCTTCTGCACTGTAAATGTCTATGAAGCATAGTGGCAAAGACACTTGCTTTGTGCTTCCACCATTTCCCTCCTCTTTCAATGTTAGAATTCCTGAGCCTGATAAGCTGAGCACAGAAACAGTAAAGACAGCACTGGTGTCTGCATGAAAGTTGGGAAAAATGTACAATAATGCTGGTTTTCTATCTGCTGTAAAATGTACCTTCAACCACAGGAGAGACCCTCATACTGTAATAGAGAGGCATTATTTTCTGTTTGCCATACTGATTCTTAATAATCTGTGACTCACTTTGCCAGTTTTATGCTAAATTGGAGACAGTTGTGCACTGTGCGCAGTTTGCTTAAAAAACAGTTATTATTACTCCCCATGTTGATTTCCATACAGATTGCAGAATTTTCCCTATGATTCTGAACATAACGTCTGAGACTTCTGTTTGAATTTCTTTTGCTGTGAAACACAGCAGGTTTTAGTTTAACTACTGAACAATGTTTAGCACTTTTGTTACAAACTTCAGATTAGAATCATAGACATTTTCAGCATGGAAGGGGGCCATTCAAGTCATCGTATCTTTGATGGCCTAAAAAGAGGCTATCTGGCCTGATACCATTTTCCAGCACCTGCTCTATAATCATGCTGGTTATAGCACTTCCAAATGCATATTTATGCCTTTTTTTTTTAAAGGCAGAGAGACTTTGTGTCTCTGCCACCTATTCGGGCAGTGAGCTGTAGACTCCCACAATCTCAATTAAAAAGAAGAAACTCCTCAGCCTCCTTTTTAATTTTCCTTTCAATTGCTTTAAATCTATTGTCCTTGGTGGTTCAGCTCTCTCTAGAGTATAGGTCTTTCCTATACATTTCATCTTGGCTTCTGTAAGTTCACGCACCTCAATTTAAAATCCCCTCAAAAGAACCCCCACATATCAAATATTTCCTCCCTATTAAATTTTGCCAATCCTGGCAACACCTCCATAATTCTCTGTTCTTTCTGGTGAAATCATATCCTTCCTGTAATGTGTTCACCAAAGTTGTCTTTAGTACCCTAGCTGCGGCCTATCTAGTTTTCTGTTTGCTCTAACATGCCCCTTCAACCAAAGGAGAGATTCTCTGGACCCTCATACTGTATTAGAGTGGCATTATTTTCTATTTGTCATACTGATTCTCAATAATCTGTGGTTCACTTTGCCAGTTTAGTGCTAATTTGGAGACATAAGAACATAAATAGGAGCAGGAGTAGGCCATCTAGCCCTTCGAGCCTGCCCCGCCATTCAATAAAATCATGGCTGATCTGAAGTGGCTCAGTTCCACTTTCCCGCCTTCTCCCCATAACCCTTAATCCCCTTGCCTACCAAAAACCTACCTACCCATGTCTTAAATATATTTAGCGAGGTAGCCTCCACCACTTCAACGGGCAGAGAATTCCAGAGATTCACCACCCTTTGAGTGAAGAAGTTCCTCCACAACTCCGTTCTAAACTGCACCCCCCCCCGCCCCCCCATCTTGAGGCCGGGCCCTCTAGTCCTGCTGTCCTTTCTGAGCGGGAAGAACCTCTCCACCTCTACCCTATCCATCCCTTTCATCATTTTATACGTCTCAATGAGATCTCCCCTCATCCTTCTAAACTCTAACGAGTACGAGCCCAGTCTATTCAGCCTCTCCTCATAGCTCAACCCCCTCAACTCTGGTATCAGCCTATTGAACCTCCTCTGCACTCCCTCCAAGGCCAAAATATCCTTGCGCAAGTGCGGCGACCAAAATGCACACAGTACTCCAGCTGCAGCCTCACCAGTGCCCTGTACAGTTGCAGCAAGACCGCCCTACTTTTATATTCCATCCCCCTCGCTCTGAAGGCCAGCATCCCATTTGCCTTCCTGACCACCTGCTGCACCTGTAGACTGGGTTTTTGCGACTCATGCACAAGGACCCCGAGGTCCCTCTGCACCATCGCATGCTGCAGCTTTTTGCCCTGTAAGTAGTAGTCCTTCCTACCATTATTCCTACCAAAGTGGATAACCTCACACTTGCCAGCATTGTATTCCATTTGCCAGGTCCTCGCCCACTTGCTCAGCCTGTCTAGGTCCCTCTGCAGACTTTCTACACCCTCCGCACAATTTGCTGTTCCACTCATCTTTGTGTCATCAGCAAATTTCGACACCTTACACTCGGCTCCCTCCTCCAGATCATCTATATAAATGGTAAATATCTGAGGCCCCAGCACCGATCCCTGGGGCACTCCACTAGTCACCAACTGCCAATCCAAATAGCACCCATTGACACCCACTCTCTGCCTCCTATTTGACAGCCAGTCCCCTATCCACGCTAACACCCTACCCCCAACTCCATGCCCCCTAACCTTTTGTAACAACCTTTTGTGCGGTACCTTATCAAACGCCTTCTGAAAATGGAGAAACACCACATCCACCAGTTCCCCTCTATCCACCGCACTAGACACATCCTCATAGAATTCCAATAAATTCATCAGACACGACTTCCCCTTGATGAAACCATGCTGCGTCTACTCTATCGAACAATTCTTCTCAAGATGCCTCGCTATTTTCTCTTTGATTACGGATTCAAGCATTTTTCCTACAACAGACGTTAAACTAACCAGCCTACAATTCCCTGCCTTTTGCCTGCCACCCTTTTTTAACAGCGGCGTAACATTAGCCGTTTTCCAATCTTCCGGCACTGCCCTAGAATCCAGTGAGGTTTGGAAAATAATCACCAAGGCATCCACTATCACCTCTGCCATTTCCTTCAGAACGCTCGGATGCATTCCATCCGGTCCTGGGGACTTGTCCACCATCAGTCCCTCTAGTCTGTCGAGCACTGCCTCTCTCGTAACAATGATCTCATTCAGGCCCTCCACTCCTACCATCTTTCCATCGTTAACACCCGGCAAACTATTTGCGTCCTCCTCCGTGAAGACCGAAGCAAAAAAGTTATTCAAGGCCTGTTTTGCACTGTGGGCAGTTTGCTATATGCAGTCTTAGCATGATCTCACTGCTGTGATATTCACTACCTCAGCTAATGAAAGAGTCCTGTGTGTTGTCTTTAATTGCTGTATTTACCTAACCTATTTCCTTCAGGCATTTGCGAACATGCACACAAAGGTCCCTCTATATTTACCACTTGTTGTGTATTCCCTTTCTTGTTTCCCCTTCCCAAATGCATAACTCGTACTTCTCTGGATTGAATTCCATTTACCACTTTCCTATCCACCTGACTAGTTCATTGATGGTTTCTTGTGTGCTCTGGTGATTTGCCTCACTTTCAACCTCATGGTCTATTGTTGTGTACTCTGCAAGTTTCTGAATCCTGCCACCTACATTCCAGTTGAAATCATTGATGTATTGTTGGTATGTAATTGATAGTTCAATATTCTCTAAAAGCTATTTTAATTTTTTTACCCAGTGTGTACATTCTCGTTAGGCATGATCAGTGTTTGTGTTCCTGAGACTAATCTTTGGTTTGTTTTCTAGATTTAAATGTGAATTTTGTGACTATGTCTGTGAGAACAAAAAGCTCCTCCTTAACCACCAGCTATCACATACCACAGACAAACCATTTAAATGTGACTTCTGCAAGTACTCCACCATTAAAGAAGACTTTCTGGTTTCTCACGTTGCCATTAAGCACACAGGTAAGTTGAGGGATGAGGCTTCTCTGTTTCTTGTCATCTTTAACTAGGGAATTCCACTGAAGAAAAGATGCTTTAAACAGATGGCAGATGCAGCAGGTTCCTAACACACTGTCTCCAACATATTTAACCATATTTAAGACTTCCATAACCCCCAAGGTTGCCCCTGAGCTAGTCCACCTGACACTATATGGTTTATGGTGATGGGGCCTGGGTTGGATTGTTGTCAGCGCAGATTCCATTGGCTAAGTGGGCTCCTTCTGCACTGTATGATTCTATGAAAACCCTGTCTCATTTTAAATGGTTAGCACTGCTGTCTCACAGCGCCAGAGACCTTGATTCAATTCCCGGCTTGGGTCGTTGTCAGTGCAAGATTCTCCCTGTGCCTGCGTGCGTTTCCCCAGGGTGTTCTGGTTTCCTCTCGCAGTCCAAAAGATGTGCTGGTTAAGTGCATTGACCACATTAAATTCTCCCTCAGTCTACCCAAAACAGGCACCAGTGTGTGGCGAATAGAGGGTTTTCACAGTTACCTAATTGCAGTATTAATGTAAGCCTACTTGGGACACTGATTAAATACATTTTAGAACTTGTGGTGGTAGGGAGACTTGTAATTGTGTTTAGTGTTGGGAGAGGGAGTGAAGTTGATCCACATGTACTCAAATCAAGAGCACTTAGCTCGAGCCAGTTTGTTAAATATACCTTTTTTTTTTCATCGGCCAGGTGGTTTGGAGGTGGATGTTTAAGGGACAAAATTGATGTCATCTCATTGAGAAAGATGTGTTATTTAAAACTTATTCCTTCCTCTCTCTCTTTTTAGGAAACAATGCTAAAACAACATTTGGTGTCACCAAACCAATAGGGGAGAGGCAGAGAGTGCTGGGTCAGGCTGCGGCGGAGAGCAGGGTCAGGTTGGGGGGGGGGGGGGGGAACGGGGTGAGGTTCATAGGGCAAGAGGCCCAAGTAGCGGGGGCAAGCAGCCAAGAGACACGGTGATCGATTGGGGCGGGGGCCAGAGGCCAGGAGTGGTAGGCTGGGAGGGGTTGACTGGGGACACAATTGGCTAAGGGGGTGAGTGGGGTGATGGGCCAGGGGGGAGGGGTGATGTGCAATCAACGTGGCGTGCAGGGGCAGTAGAGTGGGGGGCGAGGTTGGTAATCGACAGGATGGGGCAAATGGCTGGCGTGGGTGGAGCAGAGTGCGATCAGGCAGGGTAGGGGTGAGGTGATTGTCCTGCCCCACCCCCATACCCAGCCTGTCAGCCCATAGAGGGGTTGGGGGCAGGATGAACAGCGGGGGGCAGAGTAATCAGCCAGCGTTGGGAGGTGGAGGAGGAGATGGGAGAGGTTGATTTGGCTTAGGTAGGGTTGGGGGAAATTTGATCAATCAGGGCTGGGAGGGGGGCGGTGGCAGGAGCAGGGAGTAATGATGAGCCAGGGCGGGACTATTGGCCGTGTCGGGGGGAATACAGAGGGCCCAATTTTACTATTGTGTTGCGCCCATTTTCAGGCACAAAAACCTGGTAAAGGTGGGCACGAGGCAAGTAATGTCATCTGCACCTGCCTCCACGCCAGTTCCCCCTTACCAAGACTCAAAAATGGCCGCAGTTGGGACACTTTGCATGCATTTAAATTGAAGTAATGGGCTGCACTCCCAACTTTACCAGCTCTTCCCTCTTTACCACCGCGTTCATCCATCCAGTTTTGGCATGAAACAGACATAAAAACATAAGAACTGGGAGCAGGAGTAAGCCATTTGACCCCTCGAGCCTGCTCCACCATTCAGTAAGATCATGGCTGATCTTTTCGTGGACTCGGCTCCACTTAACCACCCACTCACCATAACGCTTAAATTCCTTTACTGTTCAAAATCTATCCTTAAAAACATTCAAGGTAGCATCAACTGCTTCACTGGGTAGGGAAGTTGACAGATTCACAACCCTTGTGTGAAGACGTTCCTCCTCAACTCAGTCCTAAATCTGTTCCACCTCTTATTTTGAGGCCATGCCCCATAAACCTAGTTTCACCTGTGAGTGGAAACAACTTCTCTGCTTCAATCTTATCTATTCCCTTCATAATATATGTTTCTATAAGATCTCCACACATTCTTCTACATTCCAATGAGTATAGCCCCAATCAAGGTAGTCTCTCCTCATAAGCCAATTCCCTCAACTCTAGAATCAACTGAGTGAATCTCCTCTGTACCTCAAGTAAGGAAACCAGAACTGTACACAGTATGCGAGGCGTGGCCTCACCAGCACCTTATACAGCTGCGACACAAGCTCACTGTTTTTAAATTCCATCCCTCTAACAATGAAGGTCAGAATTCCATTTGCATTCTTAATTACCTGCTGCACTTACAAACCAACTTTTTGTGATTCATGCACAAGGACACCCAAGTCTCTGCACAGTAACACACTGCAATTTTTAACCATTTAAATAATAGTCCATTTTGCTGTTTTTCCTTCCAAAAGGGATGACCTCATATTTACCAACATTGTACTCCATCTGCCAGACCCTTGCCCATTCACTTAGACTATCTATGTCCCTTTGCAGACTTTCAGCGTCCTCTGCACACTTTGCTCTGCCACTCATCTTAGTGTCATCTGTGAATTTTGATATTACACTTGGACTCCAAATCATCGATGTAAATTGTAAACAGTTGTGGTCCCAACACTGATCCCTGAGACACACCATCAGGACCAGGAGACTTGTCTACCTTAAGCCCCATTAGCTGACTCAAAACTACCTCCTTCGCGACAATAGTTTCTCCGTCCTCACCTGCCATAGCTGCTTCGTCATCAATTTTTGGTATGTTATTTGTGTCTTCCACTGTGAGGACTGACACAATACCTGTTCAATGCCTCAGCAATTTCCTCATTTCAACTTATTAGACCCTCCTTCTCATCCCCCTAAAGGACCAATGTTTACTTTAGCCACTCTTTTTCATTTTATGTATTATATTCTATACAAACTCCATATAAGTCTGATTCAGGCACTCTAGTTAGTGAGGAGGTAAGTGCCTAGAGTCTGACAGCTTTCTGCTTGAGATCAGTGGGGGAGGGAGTAGGAGGGAGGGGTCCTCTGCCTGAAATCAGCGGAAGAGTGGAGGGGCCCACAATAGATCTAGGTGGCATGGGGATAAGGGGTTCTGTAATGTTGTGGGGGTGGAGCAAAGCCTGAGGGGGCTGGGGGGAGGGGGGAATTGGGTCCGCTGCCACTCTGCTTGAGATTGGCGGGGGAGAGGGGGGTTCTGCTGCCACTGTGCCTGAGGTTAGGGGGAGGGGCCTGCGATTGGTCTGGCTGGCAGGCAGGGTTGGGGTAATGAGGGGGTCAGTAATGTTGTGGGGGCCAGAAGGAAACATTATCTGACCAGGAGGGATGTGGCAGGGAGCAGCATTCTATCTTTTTTTTTTCTGCGCATGCACAGTTCACGGCTCTGATTGGAGCTGCAGGGTTTCGCATTAAGCCTCGCCCACGGGCTTGTGCAGCACAATTTGGACTCGCTGATATTTTTTGCAGGCAGAGTGTATGGGGATGCTTGAGAATGGGTCTAAAAGTCAGATCGGAAACACTCCCAGTTTCAAGTCCCAGCATTTAAAATCAAAATTGGGAAAATAGGGCCCAGAGTGTTGTACGGATTGTACCCTCTAGCTATGAGCAGCAAGCATCCACTCCCAATTGGCGTGAGTCACACTTTGCCTAAAGGTTAAGTGGCATAAGATCAAGCCTGAAAGCTTGCTGGAAAAATGGGCGTGATTCTCTCCCATTTTCACACTTATTCAGCACTGCTTTTAGACTTTTTTTTGGTAACTACGCCCTAGGGTGTAGGAAGCTAAGTATTCTCAATACTCTTTGTATTACACTAATGTTTCCTCTTTAATATGGGGAAGTGACTGATTGTGAAACGAAAGATTTGTCGTTCCTATTCCATACATTTGAAATGTTATTGTAGCTTGTATAAAATAGACCTTTCATTCAGGGATAGTACTCTAGTCTTGTTGAACATGTTGATCTTTCCCTGGTCCTCTCACACCCTCTTCACAATAGTTATCAATGATTCCCATCACATCATATGAGGAAACATAAACTGCTGTGTTTTGAGGGCAAATATTTCTGCATGGTTAATACCCTATGACAGAACATGTTCAGCAAGGCGTAAGAACACAAGAAGGAGCAGCAGTAGGCCATCTGGCCCCTTGAGCCTGCTGTGCCATTCAATAAGATCATGGCTGATCTTTTTGTGGACTCGGTTCCACTTAACCGCCCACTCACTATAATCCTTAATTCCTTTACTGTTCAAAAATTTACCTATCCTTGCTTTAAAAACATTTCATGAGGTAGCCTCAGCTGCTTTACTGCAGAGAAATCCACGGATTCACAATCCTTTGTGTGAAGTTCCTCCTCGACTCAATCCTAAATCTGCTTCCCCTTATTTTGAGGATATGCCCTCTAGTTCTAGTTTCATCTGCCAGTGGAAATAACATCCCTGCTTCTATCTTAACTATTCCCTTCATAACCTTGTATGTTTCTATAAGATCTCCTCTCATTCTTCTTAATTCCAATGAGTACAGCCCCAGTCTACTCAGTATCTCCTCATAAGCCAACCCTCTCAACTCCAGAATCAGCCTTGTGAATCTCCTCTGCATCCCCTCCAGTGCCAGTATATCCTTCCTCAAGTAAGGAGACCAAAACTGTACATGGTACTCCAGGTGTGGCCTCACTGGCAACTTGTACAGCTGCAACGTAACCTCACTGTCGTTTAACTTCATCCCTCTAGCAATGAAGTGCAAAATTCCATTTGCCTTCTTAATTACCTGTCACACCTGCAAACCTACTCCTTGAGATTCCTGCTCAAAGACTCCCAAGTCCCTCTGCACAGCAGCGTGCTGCAATTTTTTATCATTCAGATTATCCATTTTGCTGTTATTCCTACCAAAACGGATGACTTCACGTTTACCAACATTGTACTCTATCTGCCAGACCCTTGCCCACTCACTTAATCTGTATCACTTTGCAGACTTTCAGCTTCCTCTGCACACTTTGCTCTGCTGCCCATCTTAGTGTCATCTGTGAATTTTGACACTACACTAGGTCCCCAACTCCAGACCATCTATGCAAATCGTAAATCATTGCGGTCCCAACACTGATCCCTGAGTTACACCACTAACTGCTGATCGCCAACCAGAAAAACATCCATTTACCCCCATTCTTTGCTTTCTGTTAGTTAACCAATTCTCTATCCATGCTAATACATTACCAGTAACACAATGCATCTTTATCTTGTGTAGCAGTTTTTGGTGCCTGTCAGATGCCTTCTGGAAGTCCAGATACAACCCACGTCCACAGGTTCCCCATGTAATTTTCTCAAAGAATTCCACGAAATTAGTCAAACATGACCTTCACTTCATGAACCCGTGCTGCGTCTTAGCAATGGACAGTTTATATCCAGATGTCTTGCTGTTTCTTCCTTGATAATCACATGTTGCTAGCACATTTACTTGGACCGCATAAGGAACAGTTGCTTGTGTTGCACGATCCAAATAATATCCTATTTAATGAGCATCTGAAATATGTTAGCTTTGGAGACAGTGCTACTATACTGTGTACATTAGTGTGAGCACAGTTTGTCTGCTAAATGCAGTATATCAGATTAGACATTTTTCTGCACAAATTATTAAATCTGACAAGTTGCCGCTGTACTTTCAAAATTCACTGTTTCATTAAATGACAGTCCTGAGTGTCTTTATTGCTTTCCATTTAGAGGATTAAATGTACAGTTATTGCACCTTAACGAGGTGTAAACTTGTTAACTTTTTCACAGCAGTCATTGCTGAAAAGTGTACAATGTAATCTGACACCAGTTTGAGGTCATTTAAAATTTGTTTGATAGAGCCGACGCAGCACGGTTTCGTTAAGTCGTATTTGACGAATTTATTGGAGTTCTATGAGGATGTGTCTAGGGCGGTGGATAGAGGAGAGCCGGTGGATGTGGTGTTTCTTGATTTTCAGAAGGCGTTTGACAAGGTGCCTCACAAGAGGTTATTACAGAAGGTCAGGGGGCATGGAGTTGGGGGTAGGGTGTTAGCGTGGATAGAGGATTGGCTGTCAAATGGGGAGGCAAAGAGTGGGGATCAATGGGTGCTATTCGGATTGGCGGTTGGTGACTAGTGGAGTGCCCCAGGGGTCGGTGCTGGGGCCTCAGCTATTTACCATTTATATAGATGATCTGGAGGAGGGAACCGAGTGTATGGTGTTGAAATTTGCTGATGACACCAAGATTGGTGGAACGGCAAATTGTGCGGAGGGTGTGGACAGTCTGCAGAAGGATCTAGATAGGCTGGGCGAATGGGCCAGGAACTGGCAAATGGAATTTAATGTTGCCAAATGTGAGGTTGTCCACTTTGGTCGGAATAATGGTAGGAAGGACTATTACTTGCATGGTGAAAAACTGCAGCATGCAACGGTGCAGAGGGACCTCGGGGTACTTGTGCATGAGTCACAAAAACCCAGCCTGCAGGTGCAGCAGGTGGTCAGGAAGGCGAATGGGATGCTGGCCTTCATAGTGAGGGGGATTGAATATAAAAGTAGGGAGGTCTTGCTGCAGCTGTATAGGGCACTGGTGAGGCTGCAGCTGGAGTACTATGTGCAGTTTTGGTCGCCGCACTTACGCAAGGATATTTTGGCCGTGTAGGGAGTGCAGAGGAGGTTTACTAGGCTGATAGCGGAGTTGAGGGGGTTGAACTATGAGGAGAGGCTGAATAAACTAGGCTTGTACTCGTTAGAGTTTAGAAGAATGAGGGGAGATCTCATTGAGACGTATAAGATGTCGAATGGGATGGATAGGATAGAGGTGGAGAGGCTCTTCCCGCTCAGAAAGGACAGTAGGACTAGGGGGCACAGCCTCAAGATAAAGGGGGGGCGGTTTAGAACGGAGTTGAGGAGGAACTTCTTCACTCAAAGGGTGGTGAATCTCTGGAATTCTCTGCCCGTTGAAGTGGTGGAGGCTACCTCGCTAAATATATTTAAGACGCGGGTTGATGGGTTTTTGATAGGCAAGGGGATTAAGGGTTATGGGGAGAGGGCGGGAATGTGGAACTGAGCCACGACAGATCAGCCATGATCTTATTGAATAGCGGGGCAGGCTCGAGGGGCTAGATGGCCTACTCCTGCTCCTATTTCTTATGTTCTTATGTTCTTAAATATACGTTGTAGTTGCACCTTAATACTCACTGAACAGCTATTTTGGGAAAAATAAGAAAACTGCTGGTGCTAATGCTATGAGCATTTCAACGGGTGGTGAATCTCTGGCATTCTCTGCATTCTCTGCCCATTGAAGTGGTGGAGGCTACCTCGTTGAATATATCTAAGTCACGGGTAGATAGATTTCTGATAGACAAGGGAATTAAGGGTTATGGGGAGAAAGCGGCAAAGTGGAACTGATTCACTTCAGATCAGCCATGATCTTATTGAATGGCGGGGCAGGCTCGAAGGGCTAGATGGCCTACTCCTGCTCCTAGTTCTTATGTTCCACTAATGATTATAAAAAATGATCTTGCTCAATTTGTCCGATTTTTAAAGGACTCACCCAACTTTAAACACAAGTATTTTAAATGTTGGTGACTATAATGGAAAATGATTGTTATTGAATAATTATTTGAGAATTGCAAAGAGCAGTTGAATGTTATGTATGGAGACCAATTCGAATTAAAGAAGGTGATGTGAATTATTTTTCTGGTTTACATACCCACCTATTTGACTAATCTCTAAGATTGCCAGTTAACTAAATAATCAAT
The DNA here is from genome assembly GCF_965287045.1 of Carcharhinus amblyrhynchos. Lineage (NCBI taxonomy): Eukaryota > Metazoa > Chordata > Chondrichthyes > Carcharhiniformes > Carcharhinidae > Carcharhinus > Carcharhinus amblyrhynchos. Next base: position 45,285,563 of record NC_137339.1, on the reverse strand, counting down.
TCAATCCTAAATCTTTTAATTATTACTGTACGATTTTATTTTAATGTGCAATGTAGTTACTCCAATACCTGGGTTAATGGGATTTGCAGTTTAAGGTTCCAGTTATGGAATTGCTCCTTTTCAAAAGCAATATTCCACATACAGTATTTTAACCATTATATTTAAACCATTAAAATAGAATGGTTGGTTTAGCAGTATGAATGATTTGTTTTTTGTGAAGGGATTGCACATATATTAAATGCACGTTCTCATAGGTGAGAAGCCATTCTCCTGTGATCTCTGCCATTTTAACACCAAACACAAGAAAAACCTGCGACTTCACGTTCAGTGCCGTCATCAGGAATATTATGATGACTGGGCAAAGATTCATCCTGAAGAGCCACCACGCAGGCGCCGGCCATTCTTCACTCTACAGCAGATAGAAGAATTGAAACAACAGCATGAGCAGATGCAGTCTACACAGGACAGCATACGAGACACCATTGTGAGTGCAATGCTCTGGACATTGGGTCCAGATTGGGATTGTTTCCAATCATCTCACACAGTGCATCGTTTTCCAAACTTGTTTTTGTCTATTCTTGTTCTGCAGTTGAGTTCGTGAGGAGTGGCCAGGTTTCTTTGTCTGTTTTCTTCACTACCAGGGCAAATAATAAAATTGGTTCCAATCGTCTAATTCAGAATTTTCCAATACAAATTTTTTTCGTGAAATCACATTTTATGAAAAATTTGGGTAAACTCACTTTGTCAATTTCTCTCCCAGTCCACCTTTCACCCCTAAAAATAAAATTTATTTTATAATAAAAGTTTAAGACCTTTTCTCCTCCCCTTATCTCAAAATGACCTATAATATTGGTACCATAGTACCATAATTCCTCTCCATGATAAGAGCTTTGGAACACTGGGTTAAATTCATTCCCCTCAACCCCACAGGCAAAAGGGAGGAAGGTTTGGATTTGAGTTTCTTCTTCAGCATTCCTGTGAATATAATTTACAACACCCAGCAGAGCTTTCTTTTGCTAAAGAGTGTTCCCAAATAATTTGTTGACAGTAGTTGCCTTCTCTATTCACCATCAGTTCACTACTTCATCAGTCTCCCTGAGTTAGTCAAATTTAAAATTCCTGTTAACATCATTCTTGTGTTTGTCTGTGCTTCCAGTTATACTTTCAAGGAATGTAAAATAACTTATTGGGTTTGGTTTATTCAGATTTTGTTCTATAACATCTCCCTGAACTGCCTATTGTCCATTGTAATCATCCTGGCTTCCTTTGTCTTGGATTCAGGTGTCTTGTTTTTCATTACCATCACCTGTGCCTTCTTTATAGCCAGCAAAGTCAGATTTTTGTTTTGTGCTCTGTACAAGTTAAATATAACCTCTGCCCACCTGAGTTTGTTCCATTCCTCAAGCAATGCACTACAAGATGTTGTTCACGTTCATTATTGTTACTACACTGAAGCTTTCAATCAACCATCCATTAGTATCCAGAATTCCTCTTTTATTACTGCTTTCCTTCTATTTCTACTGCTTATTCCTCCATCTTGAGATATTGTTTCACAATTCATTTGCAGTACACTTGTCTATACCTCATTTTCTCTGCATATTTTGTTTTGCCCTTTGAGATGCCCTCCTTGCATTTTACTTATTCTAGGCTTATTGTTACTTCAATTTTTATATATTGCCTTTGCCATTATATTATTTTGATGAACTATTCCTCTTGACAAATGCACCAAAAAAGATGTCCAGTTGCGACTTGTTTTTCACCTACTTGCATTTAAGCTTAGTGTCATTTTGATTATTCTTAATATTTTAAGTTTGTCATTGGTGAGACCGCAGCTGGAGTACTGTGTACAGTTTTGGTCGCCGCACATATGCAAGGATATTTTGGCCTTGGAGGGAGTGCAGAGGAGGTTTACTAGGCTGATACCGGAGTTGAGGGGGTTGAGCTATGAGGAGAGGCTGAATAAACTAGGCTTGTACTCGTTAGAGTTTAGAAGAATGAGGGGAGATCTCACTGAGACGTATAAGATGATGAATGGGATGGATAGGATAGAGGTGGAGAGACTCTTCCCGCTCAGAAAGGACAGTAGGACTAGGGGGCACAGCCTCAAGATAAAGGTGGGGGGGCGGTTTAGAACGGAGTTGAGGAGGAACTTCTTCGCTCAGGGTGGTGAATCTCTGGAATTCTCTGCCTGTTGAGGTGGTGGAGGCTGCCTCGCTAAATATTTTTAAGACACGGGTTGATGGGTTTTTGATAAGCGAGGGGATTAAGGGTTATGGGGAGAGGGCGGGAATGTGGAACTGAGCCACGACAGATCAGCCATGATCTTATTGAATGGCGGGGCAGGCTCGAGGGGCTAGATGGCCTACTCCTGCTCTTATTTCTTATGTTCTTTATGTTCCTCAATTCTTGTTTAATTTTCTATTTTTGCTTCCACCCAGCTTCTTATTCCCTTTAACTGATTTAATCTCTCTTCTGATCAACTTGTTAGATCTGTATTTGAATAAAGTACAATTAATTTCTTAACTGTCAATTTCTTTCCAACTCAATTCCATCTCTTTCCCCATGAGATGTGATTCCCTTGCGTTCAGTGGATTCTTGAAAATATTCCAATTATTTCTATATTCATCTCTTTTTAAACGATGAGTTCCATTCCATGATTAGAATCAATGATTTGAAAAGCTGCCACTGTTTCAAAGCAGCAATTCTGTAGATAGTTCTTATGAAAGTGAGCATAAGCATAAGATTGAATTGCCATAATAAATAGATTGGTAGTTAATTGTTCAGAATTTAACCTTCGTTTTTGACTTGTTACATTGTGCACGCACAGTACGTAATTGTGTGAAAGTCAGCATGACCCAGCAGATGATTGTGCATCCCTTCACATTTTTTCAATCATTAGTTTTAAGATTCAGTGTTATCTCTGGTCAGCAGACTGTCATGGAGAAAAATATAATCCTGTTCATCTATTTACATTGTAATGACAAACATTCCCTAGCAATCTCTTTAAAAAAAAAAAATGCCTTTCTAATTCAAATTGCCCCTTTGAGGATTGACCTTGCAACCCTGTGCCTAATTTCTGAAGCCAGCAATTTCAGAAATAGTAATTCTGTGATTTATTTAGTATTGTTGTAATAACAAGAACTTGGTTGGATAACTAAACTCATCAATTTCTCTTGGTCCTCCTCTTTTAAAACAGGTTATTATGTAAATATTCCCTTTTCATTTTTTGCCATCCCTCATCTTTTTTTCTTTCATCCTCAACTTGCAAAACAACAGCTATTGTGGATTTGCAGTAATGTTGGAAATATGAGAGCTTTTTCCAAACTGTCCACTGCATCAGTTAACGGGTCATTTGTTTCAGTTACTGTTTGTGGTATCTTGTGCAATTTGTGTTTATCCACAAACAGTGACTTCATTTGAAAATAAATCTATTGACTGTGAAGCACTTGGGGAATTTGAGGGTACGTTATTACACAAAGTGCTTTCTACCCATGCTATATAGTTCAGTGTCCAAATCTACAGCTAAGCCAGTGACCAAATGTAGAAACTGTTTGTCATCACCACTAATGTCTTAATGCGTGCCCATGTGGTAAAGTTTTTGTTTGTCTGGGAGTTTACCATGGGCTTCAGAGCCACACTGTTAATGTTCTTGTTAATCTTTACATATCTCAGCATTTCAGATCTTAGCAGTTCCATGTAGGATTTATTCCATGCATGAGCCAACAGCTCTTCTAAATCTCCAGACGCACAAAAGAGACCAAAACAGTTAGCACCCAGATTCAGTAACATTCAGTTGCTAGAAATGATTTTTTTGACTAAACTCTTTCTGAAATTCTGTACATTTTTACATTGTTAGGTACCTCTGACCTACCAGACCATTCCAACATCAATGGTCAACCAGGAATCTTTGGGAACTGCTACAATCATATACGAACAAGGTATATCACTCCGTTGGTAGAATTCCGTCAAGTAATTTTAAGCGTAAAAGCAAATCCCTTCCGCCTTCTGATCTGTGGTCCTTCGGATATAAACATCTGACCCTAAATGATGCAATCAAGGGGTATTTTGCGTAGTATCTTTATAGCAATGCTACAGGGTAGCCTGACAGAAACCAACATCAAGCTGAAGGTGGAGCTAGGTTTTGTGCATGGTCTGAAAAAAGGAGAGACAGATTTAAGGGATGAATTCCAAAGTTTAGGCTCAATAGTGGAACAAAGGAAACAGGTGGTGGGGCTGCGCAGTGTCTGTGGAGGATTTTTTGTGGAATGGATGGGTGTATGAGATCAGAGTAGAAGGAATGTTGAGTTTTTGGAATGTTGGAGAGCTGGCAGCATGCCCCAGAGATGCAAAGGGGTGAAGTTATGGATGGCTTTGAATGTGAGGCTAGGATTTTAAACTCGAAGCATAACTAAACCTGAAGCCAAGATACATCAATGAGACTGGGCTAACAAATGGGTTTTGTTGGGTATTAGAAAATAAATTCTCTGCATTTGGGATGAGTTTGGGAAGGATGTAAGTGGGCAGCTGGCCTTTTATGTTTTTAAAAACAAAATTGTGCAAGTAGCAATTATTAAATTGATAAGTTCAGCTATTGAGCCTTGAGTTCTCCAAATTGTCGTATAGCTCCTTACTTGATTTCAAGAAGAACATAGCCAGTTGAGAAATTAAGAATTTGCCACATTTACTTGGGGCAAGTACCCTAAGTTTCTGAATCTCTGCATAAATTCAGTGTCCTATTGTGACATATGGATTTCTTCCTCTAATTTATCATCATCTGATGAATTTCTAATCTCTGTCCTTCCATTGGGAGAAATGTATTGACTGTATACAGAGTGATGAATAAGCTTGTGTTGTTTTGCTTGTCAGGTACAAGTGAATCCTCAGAAATTACAGCACAAAGTGCCCTGGACCTCCTGCTGAATATGAGTACACCAAGGGAGCTGGTCACAAATTCATTACAGGTGCAGAACTTTAAAATAATCTTTCAACAAAGAGTGGTTGGGAAGTCTGCATTCATCCAATTTGATTAACAACAAAATACCATAGTCATTCATACCAAATAATAAACTTCAAAATAAATCTCAATATTTTCATTTTTATTTGGTGATCTCAAAACAATAACAGTATTATTGTCATCAGAGTTATGCAAACTATAGACCATGAGTCAATTGTAAACTGAGCCCTGGCACGATTTTTGCTTATACTTTTTTTTCCCCTTTATTGTTTGTTTGTCCTGAGTTTTATGGCCTGAAGGTTCACAGTTGGCTGTTCATAAAACTATCATCTTTGGTGAAAAATCAGGATACCAAGACCTGTTCATATCCAGGACTTGAGTTATATGGAACACTGGTTTAAATTCCATATTTCCCATTCTGCAGTTGAAAAAAAAACGCTATTAAACTTGCCCCCACTCTGGCATGTTGCCTGGCGGCCATTTTGAGTTAATTAGCTTGAGATGGACCTTCTGCTTTTGGCCCCCCCCGATTCGCTGTCAGAGGCCCCAGCAGCAGATGGGGAACCCCATGGAGGGAAGAAGACTTTCAGGATGAGTAGACCCCTACTTAGAAGAAGGGGGCTTAAGTAGAAGATACACTTCTGCCTCTTTCCCACCCAAGCAAACTTACCTGATGGGCTTCCTGCCTGCCAGCCAAAATTTTGCAGCTGGTTGAGAAAGGGGCTGAATTGGTGTGAAAGCTCACTTGCTGCCAGTTAAATTGCAGTCAGGTCAGGGGTGGTGGGGAAGGTACCCCCAATGAATTTTACAGCCCCAACCCCCTCTGCCTGCAAAACTACCCAGATGGTAAAATTTTGTCCTTTGAGTGGTATCTTAATGGCAATGTGATGTGATAGTGAGATTGTATAAACGTACTTCCTTCGCACTTTGAAGTTGCAGCTTCTACTTCATCAAAATCAAGGCTGAACTGTCCTATATCTAACTCAGGTTGCAGTCCCTGATTAAATTTAACTATTCAGTAATTCATGGAAAATATTCTGCAGTGTTCACAATTTTCTGAAAAACATATTACTGCAGATGTTGGAATCTGAAACAAAAACAGAAAATGCTGGAAAATCTTAGCAGGTCTGACAGCATCTTTGGAGAGAGAATAGAGCTAACATTTCGAGCAGGATGATCATTCATTAGAGCAGAAAATAGGGCGAGATTTATACCGTTACGGTGAGGGGGGGGCGGATTTTCAAAAATGTTAGACAAAAAGACAAAGGAAATGTAAATGGTGATGATCGTGGCTAAGAGGAATGCTGATAACAGCCATAAAGAGGTCAGAATGTATAAATAGCAGAACAAAGGTAAACAGAGTGTCAAAGGATAATCTGAGACATATAACATGGCCCGAGTAGAATGGGAGGAAGAGAGACCGTGGTCGGAGGAACCAGTTGGAAAATGAGATTTTTTTAAATGGTGGAAAAAGGAAACAATGGAAGGAATGAAAATTTTTAAAAGCTAAATGAAATGAAAATACAAAATAAATGGAAATGAGGTGAAAGTGGAGGGGAGAAAGGTCATGCACTGAAATTGTTGAACTTGATGTTAAACCTGGAACTCTGTAAAGTACCTAATCAGAAGGTGAGGCCCAATTTGCATTGGGCTTCAAGGGAAAATTGCAAGCCAAGAACAGATATGGTATGTGAGCAGGCTGATGTGTTGAAATGGCATTGGACAGAAAGCTCTGTTCTGCTTGTGGACTAACCAAAGGTGTTCTGCAAAATGGTCACCCAGTCTGTGTTTGGTCTCTCCAATGTAGAGTAGACCGCGTTCGGAGCAGCAAATACAATTCACCTGATTAGAGAGGTGCACATGAAGCACTGCTTCACCTGAATCAAGTGTTTAGGCCCTTAGACGGTGAGCAGGGAGGATGCAAAAGGGACATGGGAAGGTGCTGTGGTCAGGAGGTAAGATGATGGAGTGGGCCGGAGTATCCTGGAAGGAACAGTCCATATGGAATGCTGATTTGGGGAGTGAGGGGTTCATGTGTTTGGTGGTGGCATCATGCTGGAGTTGGTGGAAATGGTGGCAGTTGATCCCTTGAATATGGAGGCCGGTGGGGTGAAAAGTGAGGACAGGGAGATCCTGGGAGAGAAGAGAGGGGATGAGACCAGTGGCATGGGAGACGGGTTGGAGACGGTTGAAAGCTTTGTCAGCCACAGTGGGTGGGAAACCATGATTAAGGATAAAAGAAGGCACATCAGTGGTGCCATTTTGGCACCAACGGAGCTGATACAACAGGGCAAAGGAACTGAGAGAATAAGATGGAGTCCTTAAAGGACACAAGGTGTGAAGAGCTGTAGTCAAGGATGCTGTGGGAGTTGGTGGATTTGATTAAAAACTAACGGGCTGTCTATTGCCAGAAATGGAGACAGATTAAGGAAAGAAAGGGAAGAGTCAGAGATTAAATGTCATCCAATTTTTTTCTATTGTCTTTAGCTCTGATGATGGGTGATCCAAACTCGCAACGTTAGCTCTATTTTCTCTCTACACTTTCCTTGTTCTGTTGGTGATGTTTAAGTATAGAAATTATTAGTTGCATCCAGTCAGATCTTAACACTGTATAGAAGATAGGAGCAGGAGGAAGCCATTTTGGCCCTTTGAGCCTGCTTTGCCATTCATCAGTTATGGCCGAACGTCCAATTCAATAGCTAATTCTTTCTCCCCATAACTTTTGATCCCATTCGCCCCAAGTGCTATATCTAGCTGCCTTTTTGAATATTTTCAATGTTTTGGCATCAACTACTTCCTGTGGTTATGAATTACCCAGGCTCACCGCTCTTTCGATGAAGAAATGTCTCCTCATCTCTGTCCTAAATGGTCTACCCCTAGTTCTGGACTCCCCACCATCAGGAACATCCTCCCTGTGTCTACCCTGTTTAGTCCTATTAGAATTTTATAAGTCTCCATGAGATTTCCCCCCTCATTTGAGTGAACTGCAGTGAAAACAATCCCACTGTAGCTGATCTCTCATACATCAGTCCCGCTTATCTGGGAATCAGTCTGATAAACCTTTGCTGCACTCCCTCGAGCAAGAACGTCCTTCCTCAGAAAAGGACACAATATTTTAGGCGTGGCCTCACCAAGGCCCTGTATAATTGCAACAGCACATCTCTGCTCCTGTATTTGAAATCCCTTGCGATGAAGGCCAACATGCCATTTGGCACCTTTACCGCCTGTTGCACCTGCATGCTTACCTTCAGCAAGGTGCACAGTGTACCACTGCACCTTCCTCTCTCTCAATTTACAGCCATTCAAGTAGTAACTTGCTGCCTTGTTTTGCTTCCAAAGTGAGCAACTTCACATTTATCCAAATTATACTGCATCTGCTATTGATTTGCCCACTCATCTTACCTGTCCAGACCATGCTGAAGGATCTCTGCATCCTCGTCACTGTTCACCCTCCCACCTCGCTTGTTATTGCCTGCAAACTTTGAGGAACATTTTGTTTCCTCATCCAAATCATTAATATATATTGTGACTAGCTGGAGTCGCAGGACCGATCCCTGTGGCACTCCACTAGTTGATGCCTGCCAAATTGAAAAGGACCCATTAATTCCTGCTCTTTGTTTCCCCTCTGCCATCCAATTTTCTATTCATCTCAATAGTCTTCCTCCAATTTCATGCTTTTTAATCTTGCATGATAATCTCTTATGCGGGACTTTGTCAAATGCTTTCTGAAAGTCCAAACATACCACATCTACTGGTTTCCTCCTTGTCAACTCTACCAGTTAGATCTTCAAAGAATTCCAGCAGATTTGTCAATCTGTCACGATGAAGTGGATGTCTGTTTCCTGGTGTGAGCATTTTCTCCCGATGGTGAATGAGAGCTGTGCTTTCTTTTTCAAAGTAATCTCACTAGTGTGAGAGAAGTGACTTTATATTCACGTATATTCAGAAAATGCTAGCAAGTTTGTGTGGCTTGCTATTAGCGCTAAATTAGAAAAGAGGCTTGATTCATACCAGACCCAATGACTTTTACCAATTGTGTAAACAACCTTTTTAGGCTTTTGCTCTGAGGTGGAGGATTGAACTAGCAGTGCTTAGGTATAAGTTTTATAGCAGTTTTTGATTGTCACTTATCTGATTTGCTCTACTCAGGTAGCTGTACTGAAATCGGACAGTACAGTCCAAGATCAGTCTTCCCAGGAATCTCAAAACCAAGAGGAGGAGCAATTGACCGTATCACCGCAACACAAAATTGTCACACTTCATGTGGGTGAACATGGTGAGACTGTGGTTCAGGAAATGTACGAAGCCACAACCATAGAGAGCTCTGGAATCCCACAAGTCACCATCAACCCTTATACAAATGGGGCAGAATATAATATTGTCACGCCGGGAAGTGAGGAGATGCAACATGCCACTGCAGTTTACAGGTAACATGAAAGCAAATACCTGAATGCTAGAAATCCAATTTCTTGCAGGAAAAATTATCTTGTGTAGCTGAAGCTGTAAGTCACTATTATTTTTATTGCTGAGTAAATGTCCCCAGAAGCTTTTGAGAAAGCATTAATTCACTCTTAAATAAAGCTGTAAAATTCATTTCATTTGAAACATGTGACACAATACAAGCTTTTCTCTGAAATGTATTTAGGATACCATAAGACAATAAGAATTAGGAACAGGAGTAGGCTGTTTGGTCCCTCAAACTTGCTCCATCATTCAGTAGAATTATGGCTGATCAGACATTCCTTGCGTTTACTTTCCTGCCCGTTTCCCATAACCCTTGATTCCCTTAGTGATCAAAAATTGTTTCCATCTTTCTCGACCTTTAATATACACAAGGACTCTGCCTTCAAGCTATCTCTGTTGGAGTGAGTTCCCAAGCTCCTTAGTAGAGAAAAGAAACTTCCCTCATTTCAGCCTTAAATTGGTGTCCCTTTATTCTGAGACTATGCCTGTATCCTGGACCCTCCCATGAGGGGAAACATCCTGTCAGCATTTACCCAGTCAACCCTCTTAAGAATCTGATATGTTTCAATGAGATCACCTCTTATTCTTCTAAACTATAGAGTCATAGAGTTTTACATCGTGAAAAGAGGCCCTTCAGCCCATCATGTCCATGCCTGTTATCAAGCACCTATTCTAATCCTATTTTCCGGCACTTGGTCTGTAGCTTTGTATGCTATGGCATTTCAAGTGCTGATCTAAATATTTCTTAAATGTTACAAGGGTTCCTGCCTTTAACAGCCTTTCAGACAGAGTTTTCCAGATCTGCATCACCATCTAGGTGAAAACGTTTTCCTTGCATCTCAGATAACCCTTCTGCCCCTTTAACTTAATCTATTTCCACCCGCCGCCCCCCTGCTGCCCCAAAAGTTCCTTCATATCCACTCTATGTATGCCTCTCAATTTTTTTTATACCTCCATCAGGTCCCCCTTCAGCCTTCTCTACTCCAAGGAAAACAAACCGAGCCTATCCACTCTCTTGATAGTTGAATGCTTCAGCCAGGTAACATCCTGGTGAATTTGCTCTGCACCACCTTTGCTGCAATCACTTCCTTCCTATAGTGTAGTGATCAAATTTGCACACAGTAGTCCAGCTGTGGCCTAACCAGTGTTTTATACAGTTCCATCATAACCTCCCTGCACTTACTCCAATGCCTCAGTTAATAAAGACAGATATCATCTTAACTATTTTATCTACCTGTTCTGCTCACCTAGTCATCAACTTTTTGAAAAAAACAAGACATGATCTCCCTTTGACAAAACCATGCTGGTTATTCTTGATCAATCCTAGCCCCCCACGGATGGAGAAAATTTCTGTCTGTCAGAATTTTTTTTTGCAATAGTTTCCCTATCACTGAAGTTAAACTCATTCACATCTGTTTTCCTGGTTTTTCACGACTTCTGTTCTAGAATAATGGTACCACCTTAGCTGTCCTCCGGTCCTCTGGCACCTTGTACGGATCGAGAAGATTTGAAAATTATTTTCAGAACTGCTGCAATCTCCTCCCTTCCACAGCAGCTGGAATACATCCAATCTGGATCTGGGGATTTATCCACTTTTAGGCCCATTAATACCTCTTCCCTCTCGATGGTAAATTGTTTAAGTAAATCACAATGCCCTCCCTGATTTCTATACCTGCACCATCCTTGTTTAACCTTTCCTCATACGACAATCCCTCCATACCAAGGATCATACTAGTGAACCTCTGATGTTCCTCCAATGAAATAATATCTTTCCTTAAATAAGAAGACCAAAATTGCTCTCAGGTGTAGGGTGGATTTTCTAGCTGCATTCACCCCAAAACTGGAAAATCCTACCCGAGGTCAAAGGAACATTCCATGGTTTACCCCACCCAAGCCCACAACGATTCACGTGGCGGGCGAAATGGGCCAATTCGCCCTGTAGTCTCACCAGAACCTTGCACAATTGCAGCAAGAATTCCCTACGCTCATAGTCTAATCCTCTTGAAATAGAACCAATATTCCATTAGCCTTCCTGATTACCTGCTGCATCTGTGTGCTAGCTTTCTGTGTTTCATGCACAAGTACCTCCAAGTCCCAAGTGTTATAGCTTTCTGCAGTTTTTCTCCATTTAAGTAATACTGTTCTTTTGTTCTCCCTTTCAAAAAGAACAATTTCACACTTTCCTACATCATACTCCATTTGCCAACTTTCAGCCCACTTACTTAACCTATCAATATCTCTTTGTAAACTGTTCGTATCAGTGTCTCAACTTGCCTTTCCATCTATTTTTATGTCTCCTGCAAAATTGACCACAGTGCATTCACTTCCTTCCTCCCAGGTGATGAATATATATTGTATTTAGTGCTGACTTCACGTCCTGCAGAGATCTTTTAGCACTTACCTTTGCTCCTGTTTCTGATCAACATAAAAGACAAGGGAAGACAAGAGAACAAAAGAACCAGGAGCAAAAGTAGACCATCTGGCCCCTCGAGTCTGCTCTGCCACTCAATAAGATCAGGGCTGATCTTTTTGTGGACTCAGCTCCACTTACCCACCCGCTCACCATAACCCTTAATTCCTTTACTGTTCAAAAATGTATTTATCCTTGCCTTAACATTCAATGAGAGAGCCTCAATTGCTTCACTGGGCAGGGCATTCCACAGATTCACAATCCTTTGCATAAAGGAGTTCCTTTTGAACTCGGTCCTAAATCTGCTCCCCCCTTATTTTGAGGCCATGCCCCATAGTTCTAGTTTTACCTACCAGTGGAAACAACCTCCCTGCTTCTATCTTATCTATTCCCTTTATAATCTTATTTTTCTATAAGAACTCCCCTCATTCTTCTGAATTTCAATGAGTATAGTCCCAGTTTACTAGTGAATCTCCTCTTCACCCCCTTCAATGCCTGTATATCTTTCCTCAAGTAAGGAGACCAAAACTGTAAACACTTCTCCAGGTGTGGCCTCACCAGCACCTCATACAGCTGCAACACAACTTCCTGTTTTTAAACTCCATCCCTCTAACAATGAAGGACCAATTCCATTTGTATTTTTAATGACCTCCTGCTCCTGTAACCCAAATTTGTGATTCGTGCACAAGGACAACCAAGTCCCTCTGCACAGCAGCATGCTATAATTTTTTACCATTTAAATAATAGTCCATTTTGCTGTTATTCCTACCAAAATAATGACCTCACATTTACCAGCATTGTATTCCATCTGCCACACCTTTGCCCACTCACTTAGACTTATCTGTATCTCTGCAAACTTCCAGCGTCCTCTGCACACATTGCTCTGCCACTCATCTTAGTGTCATTTGTAAAATTTGGCACACCACGCTACATCTATGTAAATTGTAAATAATTGTGGTCCCAACACTAATCCCTGAGGCACACCGTTAGTCACTGTCAACTAGAAAAAACACCCATTTACCCCCACTCGTTGCTTTCTGTTAGTTGACCAATTCTCTATCCATGCTAATACGTTATCTGTAAGACCGTGCGTCTTTACCTTATGCAGCAGCCTTTGATGCAGCATCTTGTCAATGCCTTCTGGAAATCTAGATACACCACATCCATAGGTTCCCCATTGTCCACTGCGCACATAATGTTCTCAGAGTTCTACCAAATTAGTCAAACGTGACCTGCCCTTCATGAACCCATGCTGCTGCTTCCAATGGGACAATTTATATCCAGATATCTCGCCATTTCTTCCTTGATAATAGATTCATGCATTTCCCCAACTACAGAAGTTAAGCTCACCAGCCTATCGTTACCTGACTTTTATCTATCTCCTTTTTAAACAGTGGAATACAGCAAATGTGATACCAATCTACGGGAACCACCCCAGAGTGCAGCGAATTTTAATTAATTACCACTAGTGCATTTGCTATTTTCCCCCGCCATTTCTTTTAGTACCCTGGATGCATTCCATCAGGGCCAGGAGACTTGTTTACCTTAAGCCCCATTAGCTTGCCCAAAACTACCTCTTTGATGACAATAATTTCTCAGTCCTTACCTGCCATAGCTGCCTTGTCATCAATTTTTGGCATGTTGTTTGTGTCTTCCACTGAAAACTGACATAAGATGCCTTGTCATTTCCTCATTTCCAGTTATTGCATCCCCCTTCTCATTCTCTAAAGGACCAATGTTTATTTAGCCACTCTTTCATTTTACATATTTGTAGAAACCTTTGCTAACTGCTGTTAAGAGGTAACAGCAGTTTAAATTAAGACTGGCACAGTGGTTAGCATTGCTGCCTCAGTGCCATGCATATTCTTTCTGTCAGATAGTCATTCAATTCCATTTTGAACGGTCAAGGGACCCGGGTTCAATTTCGTCCTTGGGTGTCAGTCTCTGTGGAGTTTGCACATTCTCCATATCTGCATGGGTTTCCTCCGGGTGCTCTGGTAAGATGGATTGGCCATGGTAAAATTACCCTTTAGTGTCCCAAGATGTGTAGGTTAGATAGATTAGCCACCCTTCTGTTAACAATTCCTCCCTGTCTAGTTTGTCCAGATCTTTACTTTTGAACATTTCTATCAAATCCCCCCTCAAACTTCTCTAAGGAGAACAGCCCTAGCTTCTAATCTAGCCACTTAACTGAAGTCTCCCATCCCTAGAACCATTCTCATTTTTTCTGCACCCTTCTTAATGTCTTCATGCTTCAAGTCTGATGCCCAGGATTGGACACGCTACTACTCCAGTTCAGGCCAAATCAGTGTTTTATAAAGGTTTACCATATCTTCCTTTTATATTCTATGCCTCTGTTTAAACACCAGGATCCTGTAGGTGTTTTTAACCATGCTCTTAACATGTCATCTTCAATATGATTTGTGCATACATACCCCAAGTCCCTCTGCTCCTGCATCCCTGTTAGAATTGAATATTTATATGCCTCTCTTAACAAAATGTATCACTTCATACTGCCCTGTTAACATTTATCTGTCACGTATCAGCCTCTTAATAGCTATCAGCCTCTTAATATCTTCCTGAACTCTATCACTGTCCTCCTCACAGTTCACAATATTTCCCAGTTTTCAGTCATCTACGAATTTTGAAGTTGTGCCCTGTACACCCATGTCTAGTTAGTTAATGTAGATCAAGAGAAGCAATGGCCTGAGTACTGATTGTTGGGGAACTACCACTATAGACCTCCTCCAGTCCAAAAAACTACTATTCACCATTACTGTCAGCCAGCTTCATACCCATGTTGGCACCGTCCCTTTTATTCCATAGATTTCAACTTTGCTAACAAGCCACACCTTTTGGAAGTCCATGTATAGCTCAAAAATGAAAATGAACTGGGAATACCACAAGTGTGCATCCTTTTCTTGTCACTTGCGTTATGAGTGAAATCCCTACTGGGGAGCCAATAACGCAATTTTCCTCTTTAAAACAAAGTTATAAACTAAATAAAAATAGCTATTGAATCTGCCAATTCTCATCTTTCTTGTTTCAATGTTCTTTTACTCCTGTAACAGACACAACTTCAAAACTAAGAGTGTAATGCATAAAGTCTCAATCATAGCCCTGAATATGATATTGCTGGCAAGGTTCTGTGGTGCATCTCCTGTAGCTTCAATATAAATCTGTTTCACTACTTAAGTTTACTTTGTCTTCCTTTCTTAGTGGCTCAGATGGCAATGGGGATGTGGCTCACACAGTGGTTGTCAGTGGTGATGAGTTAAAGCAGCACCATGGTCACTTCATCATGACAACAAATGTGCAGGGGAACCAGTTTCAACAGATTGAGGTATGTGGTCCAACGCACTCCTCCTCCATTGGATTTCTCTGCATTGTCTTAATCAAAGTGTGGGTGCAGTAATGTATTGATTATATTATAAGACTGTTAATTTAACAAATGTGAGTTTGAATCTCCTGTTTGAAAGCAGAATACATGGTTGCACAATTGGATTAATCCCTCTTCCACATTTGTCAACTAGCATTAAAGGTTTAATTATGCCACTGAATGATCTGTTGACATACTGATGTTTAAATTCTTGTAGTTTGAGTTCAAGTTGGGTAATATTGAGCTAATGTCACTTGTGTAGTGAGTTGGTGGCTGAACTCCCAGCAGTATGTGGTGGTAGCCAAGAACATAAGAACATAAGAAATAGGAGCAGGAGTAGGCCATCTAGCCCTTCGAGCCTGCCCCGCCATTCAATAAGATCATGGCTGATCTGTCGTGGCTCAGTTCCACTTTCCTGCCCTCTCCCCATAACCCTTAATCCCCTCGCTTATCAAAAACCCATCAACCCGCGTCTTAAAAATATTTAGCAAGGCAGCCTCCACCACTTCAACGGGCAGAGAATTCCAGAGATTCACCACCCTTTTGAGTGAAGAAGTTCCTCCTCAACTCCGTTCTAAACCGCCCCCCCCTTTATCTTGAGGCTGTGCCCCCTAGTCCTACTGTCCTTTCTGAGCGGGAAGAGCCTCTCCACCTCTATCCTATCCATCCCATTCATCATCTTATACGTCTCAATGAGATCTCCCCTCATTCTTCTAAACTCTAACGAGTACAAGCCTAGTTTATTCAGCCTCTCCTCATAGCTCAACCCCCTCAACTCCGGTATCAGCCTAGTAAACCTCCTCTGCACTCCCTCCAAGGCCAAAATATCCTTGCGTAAGTGCGGCGACCAAAACTGCACACAGTATTCCAGCTGCGGCCTCACCAATGCCCTATACAGCTGCAGCAAGACCTCCCTACTTTTATATTCAATCCCCCTCGCTATGAAGGCCAGCATCCCATTCGCCTTCCTGACCACCTGCTGCACCTGCAGCCTGAGTTTTTGCGACTCATGCACAAGGACCCCGAGGTCCCTTTGCACCGTCGCCTGCTGCAGTTTTTCGCCACGTAAGTAATAGTCCTTCCTACCATTATTCCTACCAAAGTGGACCACCTCGCACTTGCCAACATTAAATTCCATTTGCCAGTTCCTGGCCATTCGCCCAGCCTATCTAGATCCTTCTGCAGACTCTCCACACCCTCCGCGCGATTTGCCGTTCCACCAATCTTGGTGTCATCAGCAAATTTCGACACCGTACACTTGGTTCCCTTCTCCAGATCATCTATATAAATAGTAAATAGCTGAGGCCCCAGCACCGACCCCTGGGGCACTCCACTAGTCACCAACCGCCAATCCGAATAGCACCCATTGACCCCCATTCTCTGCCTCCTATTTGACAGCCAATCCTCTATCCACGCTAACACCCTACCCCCAACTCCATGCCCCCTTACCTTCTGCAATAACCTCTTGAGGTACCTTGTCAAACGCCTTCTGAAAATCAAGAAAGACCACATCCACCGGCTCTCCTCTATCCACCGCCCTAGACACATCCTCATAGAACTCCAATAAATTTGTCAGACACGACTTCCCCTTAACGAAACCGTGCTGCGTCTGCTCTATCAAGCAGTTCCTCTCAAGATGCCTTGCTATTTCTTCCTTGATGAAGGATTCTAACATTTTACCTACAACAGACGTTAAACTAACCGGCCTATAATTCCCTGCCTTTTGCCTGCCGCCCTTCTTAAACAATGGCGTAACATTAGCCGTTTTCCAATCTTCTGGCACTTCCCCGGAATCCAGCGACGTTTGGAAAATAACCACCAAGGCATCCACTATCACCTCCGCCGTTTCTTTCAGAACCCTCGGATGCATTCCATCTGGTCCTGGGGACTTGTCCACAGTCAGTCCCTCCAGTCTGTCGAGCACTGCCTTTCTAGTAACAATAATGTCATTGAGACCCTCCAGTCCTACCATCTTTCCATCGCTAACACCCGGCAAATTATTCACGTCCTCCTCCGTGAAGACCGAAACAAAAAAGTTATTCAAGACCTCAGCCATTTCCCCATCCCCTACCACTAAGTCCCCCCTCTCATCCTCTAAGGGTCCAACGTTCACCCTAGCCAGCCTCTTCCTTTTTATATATTTATAAAAACTCTTGCTATCCTTTTTTATATTAAGCGCTAGCCCAGCTTCATAGTTTCTCCTGCCCTTCTTTATCAACTTCTTTGTCAATCTTTGACATTTAAACCTCTCCCAATCCTCTTCTCGCCCACTACTCTTAGCTACTCTAAACGCCTCTGCTTTTAATTTAACACTTTCCTTCACCGCCTTCGTTATCCACGGCTTATTACCTCTCCTCCTACAGTTCTTTTTAACCATCGGAATAAATTTCTGCTGAGCACCAAGAAAGATCTCCTTAAAGATCCTCCACTGCTCCTCAGCAGACCTACCTTCCAACGCGCTCCCCCAGTCAACATTCGCCAATTCTTCTCTCATCCTACCGTACTCCCCTCTGTTCAAAGAAAGGACGCGTGTCCGGGAGTCCACTTTCTCCTCCTCCATCTGCACCAGAAACTCCACCATACAATGATCACTCTCCCCAAGAGGATCCTTCACCACAAGGTCCCTAATTCTACCCGCCTCATTACATAACACCAGATCCAAGATAGTTCGCTCCCTCGTCGGCTCCAACACACACTGTTCAAGGAAACTATCCCGGCAGCATTCCAAGAACTCCACCGCGTCCAACATGGGTCGACCAATCAATATGTAGATTGAAATTCCCCCATAATTATCGCCGTTCCATTCCTGGACGCCGCACTTATTTGCGCGTTAACAGCCTGCCCCACCTCCAGATCATTATTCGGGGGCCTATAGACGACACCCACCAGCGTCTTCCTCCCTTTGCTGTTCCTAATCTCCACCCACAACGATTCCACGTTCTGCTCTTTGGTTCCTATATCATCCCTTGTACCTACTTGTCGCTTATCATTTAGGGAACATGTGAAGTTAACTAAATAAATGGAATCAGAACTTGAAGGGAGTTTTTTATACAATCCAGTTAGAAAAATAATTTTTTTTTTCAGAACATCACATTTATTGTCGTGGTGTTGATCTACTACATCAGGAAATGTTGTTCTGGTGATTCACCATTGCAGAGGTGATGTTTGTGTCTTGAGAGAGACTTAATTCATCGCATTTGAGGGCCACTGGCTGCAGACCAGCCCTGGAAATGATCCCGAACCATTCAACCCTGGATTCATCCCCCTTCAAAAGGAGGAAAGTTAAAAATTCTAAAATTATTTTCTGGTTTCCCAGTTTGCTGGCGACATCACATCTCCGCAAGTTGATTCAAACCTGCAGTCATCATCAATGAAGAAGTTTTCCTGTAAAATATGTACAGCGTCGTTCCATGGCCGCGCTGAGATGGAGAGTCACAAGAGAGCACATGCAGGGGAGCAGGGCTTCAAGTGTCTCGATTGTAACTTTGCAGCCAATACATGGCCGGAAGTCCGAGTAAGTATTCCTGTCCAATTTCCAGACTGGTTTTACTGCCTCAGCATGAGTCCATTTTAAACCAATGAGAACTGAAGGCTCAATCAGAACTTTGCTGCTTTTAGTTTTAGACTGGTTTACAACTTTAGATTTTTACTGATTCAAAATGTGGTCCCTTTCATTATTCTACGAGCTAAGAATTGTACCTCATTGTGCTCAACATCAGAGGCAGCGTGGTAGCACTGTACACTGGTACATAAATACACTGTGGCATACAATAAGATTATAGGACCCGATGTTTTTCATTCTCTTTTATCTTCTCCCTGTCTCCTGAATCTTTACAAGCCACATGTGTTTTCATATCTTGGACGTGGTGTCCAAGGCTTACCATAAGGATTGTGCATGTTCTTGGTTAACTTATTTGGGATGTGCTTCTATAATAATGTCAACTGATTTTAGTCTCATTGTAATCTTTGGTAATCTGTTTTGCCTTCAGAATCATATGCTGCAGCATTCTAACCTGAGGCCGCACAAGTGTAACCAATGTAGTTTTGCATCCAAGAACAAGAAGGATCTTCGGCGGCATCTGCTGACACACACAAATGAGAAGCCTTTTTCCTGTGATATTTGTGGACAAAGGTAATCTTTTACTCACTAGGCTTCACAGAACTGCCAATATGTCATTCCATTTACGTTAAGCCTTCTTCCCTTCCTTCCCACACTTTAATGATCGGGAATCAATAAATAGGCCTCACTGTTTCAGTGATTTGTTCTTGAAAAAGTGATGGTAAGCTGCCTTCTTGAATCACTGCAGCCCATGTGGTAATGAGTTTGTACAAATTGGGAACTTGATTTTATCATGAGGTTGATTTGGACTTGGATCTCTATAATCCCAAAATTATGATTTATAAGCAAACTGATGCACAGAGGCCTAAATTCTGTCAGATGTGGCTAGGATGGATTGAGAGCAAGATGTTGACTTATTTGTTTTCTAGACTAACATGTATTAAAGTATGTGCCAAATGTATTAACTAAACATGATATAAATAATACTTGCTATATAAAACCACATGTTTATATATAAAACAGTTTGAAGACAGATCGTATGTGTTCATTCTCCACATAGTAGTTGTCCCAGTCTCCAGACCTGCTCTGTTTCCCTATTACCTTATTTCCTTTTCCTTTAATTACTTATCAAATCTATTAATTAACATTGACACATTCCAGGTTCAGTTGCTATTTCTGGTAGTTCATGCCACAGCTTTATCTTTTATTCCTTTAAGTATCTTGTACTCTTAAAGGGGAATTAACACTGGCATAGACCAGTTGGGCTGAATAGCCTGTTTCTGTGCTGTAAGCCCTCTGTAATTTTATCTTTCTGTCCCCTAGTTCTAGACGGTCAGTCATGGGAAAGCCTGTGTTATAAGAGATTTTGTCCCATCTATCTATCTATCTATCCATCTGTCCACCCACCACTCTGCTGAGGTGCCACTCATCTTTTCTGTAACTACAGCAAAGCAGGCTGCAAAAGAATGTACTCCATCTGTGTAAATTACAGCATTTTTTTTTAAAAGTTTTGCCGTTAAGCTCCCCAGCCAAAGAACCAAGACCCTTGCCCCTCCCATTGCCGGAGCACACCAGTGGAAGAGCCATCAGCAAGACATTAAAGATAGTGATCCCAAATTTACAGGATAACAGGCAAGGGAAAATAAATCCCAAGCCACTGTGCTCAACACATGCCCTATCAGGGTAAAAGACAACATCATACAATCAGGAGTAAAATCACAAGGGAACAACGAATTGCAGGATTATAAGCCATCCATGAAATTGGAAAAGGCCAGAGCCTTGACCAGATCATTGAGGTACACCCAGGAATCAAGATGTCTAGTCCTCAAATCAAGGTGGTGAAAGCATGGCAGCCAGTTCCCAAAATTAGCTGAAAATCTCAAAGCAACTCATGGGCAATCCTCATCCAGCCATGTCCTCTTGACTTAAATGGAGTGTTTGACAAGCCATGCAGCAGAATCTCCAAGAATCGAAGCTGAGTCCTCACCAAGGAAACTTCTTTCTCAACTGAAAGGATTATCATCTCTGCGCCTTTTGTAGGATTTCTCGCAGTTCATCATGGTGAGCACTTTAAATCTTCCACATTTTTTGGTCACAAAAGTGATCTTTATCTTGGTGCCACTAGCACCACGAGCAAGGGCTGTCACTGAGCTGGGTCCTACCCAAGTCCATTCTGACTGCATCACACAAACAAGGATTTCTTCAACTTAGTTTGGCTCCCCACAGTCAAAAAAAAAAGTTAACTAGATCTTCCATAAACAGAGCACAATTGATATGTATCAGAATCAACCAATTACAGGTCATGCATCAGGACAAAAGAAAGAATTAAAAGCTGACCCCATCTCCTGTTTTAATAAAGTATAAACTCTATCCAATTGTACATCGAAAAATCAAGAAAGTTTAGAAACATTCATAACAACATAAGAAATAGGAGCAGGAGTAGGCCATCTAGCCCCTTGAGCCTGCTCCACCATTCAACAAGATCATGGCTGATCTAATGGTGGATTTAATTCCACTTACATGCCTGCTTCCCATAACCCTTAATTCCCTGATAGATTTTTAACCAATCTATCTGTGACTTAAACACATTTAACAAGGTAGCCTCTACTGCTTCATTGGACAGAGAATTCCAAAGATTCACTACCCTCTGGGAGAAGTTGTTCCTCCTCAACTCTGTTCTAAATTGACTTCCCTGTATTTTGAGGCTGTTCCCACTAGTTCTTTCCATTGTAAGTGGAAATAACCTCACTGCTTCTACCCTGTCTAGCCTCTTTATTATTTCATATGTCTCTATAAGATCTCCCCTCGACCTTCTAAACTCCAATGAGTACAGGCCCAGTGTGTTCAATCTCCCTTCATAAGCTAACCTCCTCAACTCCGGAATCAACCTGGTGTACCTTCTCTGTACCCCCTCCAAAGCTAGTATATCCTTTCTTAAATAAGTGGACCAAAATTGTACACAGTACTCTAGGTGTGGCCTCACCAGCATCTTGTACAGTTGCAGCGTGACCTCCCTGTTTTTATATTCCATCCCTCTCGCAATAAAGGCCAACATTCCATTTGCCGCCTTGATTACCTACTGCACCTGCAAACAGTTTTTGTGATTCATGCACAAGGACTCCCAGGTAGCATGTAGTATGTTATAATTTTTCACCGTTTAAATAATAGTCCATTTTACTTTTATTCCTTCCAAAGTGGATAACCTCACACTTACCAATGTTATACTCCATCTGCTACTCAGTTAGCCTATCCAAATCTCTCTGCAGACTTTGTGTCCTCCATGCAATTTGCTTTCCCACTCATCTTTGTGTCATCTGCAAACTTTGTTACCCTACACTTGGTCCCCTCCTCCAGATCATCTATGTACACGGTAAATAGTTGAAGCTCCAGCAGCGATCCCTGTGGCACGCCACTAGTCACTGATTGCCAACCGGAAAAGCACCCATTTATTCCGACATTCTGCTTTCTGTTAGTCAATCCTCAATCCATGCTAACATTTTAACCCCAACTCTGTGTACCTTTTTATCTTATGCAGCAACATTTTGTGAGGCACCTTATCGAATGCCTTCTGGAAATCTAAATACACCACATCCACCGGTTCCCCTCTGTCAACTGCACTCATTATATCATCATAAAATTCTAGTAAATTAGTCTAACGTGAATTTTTCCTTAAAAATTTCCCTTCCAGAATCCATGCTGCATCTGCTTGATTGAACCATTCTTTTCCAGATGTCCTGCTATTTCTTCCTTAAAGATAGATTCCAGCATTTTCCCAACTACAGATGTCAAGCTAACTGGCCTGTAGTTACCTGCCTTTTGTCTACCTCCTTTTTTTAAACAGTGGCGTTACATTGGAAAACAGCTAATCAGCTGGCACCTCCTCAGAGTCCAGCAAATTTTGATAAATTACAACTAATGCATTTGCTATTACGTCTGCCATTTCTTTCAGTACCCTGGGATGCATTCCATCTGGACCAGGGGATTTGTCTACCTTTTAGTCCCATTAGCCTACCTAGCACTACCTCTTTAGTAATAGCGATCGTTTTAAGGTCTTCGTCCCCTACAGTCCCATGACCGTCAGTTACTGGTATGCTATTTGTGTCTTCCACTGTGAAGACTGACACGCAATTTAAGGCCTCGGCCTTTTCCTTGTTTCCCATTATTAAATCCTCCTTCTCGTCTTCTAAGGGACCAACATTTACTTTAGCCACACTTTTCCATTTTATATATTTGTAAAAACTTTTACTATCAGTTTTTATATTTTGTACTGGCTTACTTTCATAATCTATCATTCCTTTCTTTATTGCTTTCTTAGTAGTTTTGCTTTTTTTTTGAAGCTTTCCCAATCTTCTAGTTCCCCACTAATTTTGGCCACTCTGCATTGGTTTTTAATTTGATACTCTCCTTTATTTCCTTAGTTATCCATGGCTGGTTATCCCTTTTCTTACATTCCTTCGTTTTCGCTGGAATATATTTTTGCTGAGTACTGAGAAAAGTATCCTTAAAAATCCTCCACTATTCCTCAACTGTCTCACGAATTAGTCTGTGTTCCCAGTCTACATTAGTCAACTCCATCCTCATCCTATTGTAATCCCCTTGTTCAAGCAGAGGACACTGATTTGTGTCCCTCCTTTCTCACTCCCATCTATATTAGAAATTCAACCACATTGTGATCACTCATTCCAAGAGGATCCCTCACAAGGAGATCATTAATTTTACCTGTCTCATTACACAGGACCAGATCCAAGATGGCTTGCTCCCTCGTGGGTTCTGTAACATACAGTTTGAGGAAACTATCTTGATAGCATTCTAAGAACTCTTCCTCAAGTCCACTGCATCCAACTTGAGCTGACCAATCAATATGGAAGTTAAAATCCCTCATGATTATTGCTATTCCATTTTTACGTGCGTCTGTTATTTGTTTGTTTATAGCCCGCCCCACCTTGAAGTTGTTATTTGGGAGCCTATAGACTACGCCCACCAGTGACTTTTTCCCCTTAGTATTCCTTATCTCCACCCACATTGATTCCACATTTTGCTCCTTTAGAGCCAATATCGTCTATCACTTCTGCCCTGATGTTATCCTTAATTAACAGAGCTACCCCACCTTTACCTTCCTGTCTATCCTTACAAATTGTCTGATACCCCTGGATTTTTAGTCCCCAGTCCTAGTCACCTGCAACCACGTTTCTGTAATGGCCATTAAATCATAGCCATTTTTACTGGTTTGTGCCATCAAATCATTCACTTTACCTGAATGCATGTAGCATTCAAAACAAAGTGTCTTTGTGTTAGTCTTTCTTACCTGGACCTGATTTGCTAGTGCATTCCTTTGTTTGCGTGCTGTGTCCCTTTTCTGTCACAGACTGGTTATTCTTCCCAGATCATCTCTCTGCACTGCGTTGACCACCTCCCTTCTCATGCTTGTCACCTTTTTAACTCTGCCAGAAGTTAGATTCCTGCCGCCTTCCATACTCTGTTCTATTACGTGGTCTGGAAACTTTACTAACCTCTCCTGAGCCCTAGGCTCTTTAACTAGTTGAAAAACAAGTTCATTAATAATAAACTGATCGCTTGTTACCCCAAACTTATAATCTTAACCCTGAACATAGTGAGAAAACACCAAATCCATAGGGAATGTTAATGTTATAACTTTGGTATCAAATAATTATTTTCTCTGATTTATCCATACTCTGGAAATCAAAATAAGAGTAGATTAATAAACCATAATATTCATTTTTTTTAATAGAGGCTATTGACTTGCAAATCTTAAATTGGAATCTATCCTTTTCCAAGGCAATTTTGAGCAAAGGGTTAAGCAGTAATCAAAACCAGCTAGTACATTGGGAGGAATTGCTATTGCATAATTCTCTCAAACGTCATCTTCAATTGAACCTATTTCAATTAATATATTTCATAAGTTCCATTTATTTCTTTAACATTAAAGGTTTAATCGAAATGGCCATCTAAAGTTTCACATTGAGCGACTGCACAGTTCTGACCCTCAACAGAAGCAAGCCCGACAGCAGCATGTCATTCTGAACAGTGATGACGAAGCAATCGGTAAGTTAGAAGATATTCATCCAGTCCTGTTCAGTCCACGCATGCCCCTTTTCAAAAAATAGCTGATAGAAATAACCAAAGTATTTTTGATTACATTTTAGAAATTGAACCAATGGACTTACTGAACCACAAGGTGTAGATGGAACATCAATGGCACAAAAAAAATAGATTATCTGTATATTGTCACGTTTTCTGTTTGTAGAAGCTTACTCTATACAGATTGGCTGCTGAGTTTCCTAGCTTACAATACTGGTTGCACTTCAGAAGTAATTTATTGGCTGTGAGGTGCTTTGGGATGTTCTGAGGTTGTGAAAGGCAGTATATAAATGTAGGTCTTCCTCTGCTTTGTGACTTTAGCTGTTGAGCTCAGCAGCTTGTCACTGTGATCCCATAGCCAGTAATAGTATCAACACTTGCTGTTTAAGTGCTGCAAAAGTGACATTCTGGTTTCTGAAAAGTAGTCATTGAATCAGAAGTATATTTTTAACTGAATGCACAGCAGATTTTAGTACAAATTCAAGTTAAATAGTTAAACCTGAAGCCCCTTGAGAGTATAAGTTACTTTGATTTGAAATGTACAGATTCACTTATAGCAATACTATAATGTTAGTTCTGATTTTTCTACCAGTTTTTGCCCTTTTACCTATAGGCCATTTTTCAAGTATCACATGGATTCAAGTTGTCAAACAACTGGACTAGTGAGCCACACTTATATTGTTTCCTAGTGTTACCTGTTGATGAAAATGAGATTTGTGAATTTTGCATAATTATTTCAATGTTTTCCTCCTATACCTTGGTACTGATTTTTAATCAACTGGGTAAGGAAAAGTAAAATTTCCCAGATGTGATGTAAAGTGAAAGATGATCTTAGGCAATACCTCTGAGTTGAGGATGACTTGATTCCACACAAAATCTCAGGTAACTAAGGAGTCCAATGTGTAAGTTACAGTCTCTGTCACAAGTGGGGCACACAGTGGGTGGGTAGGGTGCCTGGGTTACCTTGTATTCCTTTCATTGTTGACAATTAGCATCAACCTATTCTTGGTAATGAAACTCAAGGTGTTCAGATCCTTCCTGGTTGCTATTCTGTCACCTGCACCATGGATTCCAGGGGTTCCAATTTTTCAGGAGGGGCTTTGAGAGTGACCTTGAAGCATTTTGCTTGCCCACATGGGGCTCACTTGCTGTGTCAAAGCTCAGAATAGAGCGCTTGTTTTGGAAATCTCATACTAGGCATGTGGGTGATATGACCTACCCAGCAGAGATGATCAAGCACGGTCGATGCTTCAGTGCTGGGAATGTCAACTGGAGCGAAAACACTGACATTGCGCTTATCCTACCAATGAATTTGCAAGGTCTTGCAGAAGTAGTGTTAGTGGTACTTCTCCAGGGTTTTGAGTGAACCGAGTGTAGGGTGTCGAAATTTGCTGATGACACCAAGATTGGGGGAACGGCAAATTGTGCGGAGGGTGTGGACAGTCTGCAGAAGGATCTAGATAGGCTGGGCGAATGGGCCAGGAAATGACAAATGGAATTTAATGTTGGCAAGTGTGAGGTGGTCCACTTTGGTAGGAATAATGGTAGGAAGGACTATTACTTACGGGGCGAAAAACTGCAGCAGGCGATGGTGCAGAGGGACCTCGGGGTCCTTGTGCATGAGTTGCAGAAACCCAGCTTGCAGGTGCAGCATGTGGTCAGGAAGGCGAATGGGATGCTGGCCTTCATAGCGAGGGGGATTGAATATAAAAGTAGGGAGGTCTTGCTGCAGCTGTATAGGACATTGGTGAGGCTGCAGCTGGAGTACTGTGTGCAGTTTTGGGCGCCGCACCTGCGCAAAGATATTTTGGCCTTGGAGGGAGTGCAGAGGAGGTTTACTAGGCTGATACCGGAGTTGAGGGGGTTGAGCTATGAGGAGAGGCTGAATAAACTAGGCTTGTACTCGTTAGAGTTTAGAAGAATGAGGGGAGATCTCATTGAGACGTATAAGATGATGAATGGGATGGATAGGATAGAGGTGGAGAGACTCTTCCCGCTCAAAAAAGACAGTAGGACTAGGAGGCACAGCCTCAAGATAAAGGGGGGGCGGTTTAGAACGGAGTTGAGGAGGAACTTCTTCACTCAGAGTGGTGAATCTCTGGAATTCTCTGCCTGTTGAAGTGGTGGAGGCTGCCTTGCTAAATATTTTTAAGACGCGGGTTGATGGGTTTTTGATAAGGGAGGGGATTAAGGGTTATGGGGAGAGGGCGGGAAAGTGGAACTGAGCCACGACAGATCAGCCATGATCTTATTGAATGGCGGGGCAGGCTCGAAGGGCTAGATGGCCTACTCCTGCTCCTATTTCTTAGTTCTTACGTTCTTATGCTATAAATAGTCCATGTCTTTGAGCTACAGGATGGCAGGTATCACTGTAGCTCTGGAGATCATGAGCTTGGTACCAGATTTGAAGTTCTGATGTTAACAAAGGCTGTGCTGGCATCTGAAGATGCTGTTGAACGTTGTTGTTAATGTCTGCCCATGTTGACAGTAGGTTTCCAAGGTACCATGGTATGGAAAGTTGTCATGTTGCCCAAAGCCTCATAATGGATTGTGATTTGGGGTTAGGGGAGTTGGGCGAGTTGATAAGGAGACCTCGGTTTTATGGATGTTTAATGTAAGGCTCATTCTCTTGTGTGCCTCAGTGAAGGTGATGATCACGGTTTGGAACTCTGCCTCTCTGTGCAGATGCAAGCATTGTCTGCTTACTGTAATTCAATGATGGAGGATGGGGCAACCTTGAATGTGGCCTGCAGGCAGCAGAGGTTGAACAGATTCCCATTTGTTCTGTAGTTTAGCCCCACTGCAGCGGGGAGCTTCCTGAAGGCGAGGTGAAACGTTTCAGTAAGGAAGATTTAGAACAGCATTGGTGTGATGACACAGCCTTGCTTGACTCCAGTTCGAACATGAATTGGGCCTGTGGTGGATCTGTTGGTCAGAATCATAACTTGCTTGTGGATCAGACAGAGGAGGATGGTGACAAACTCTTGTGGTCAGCCAAATTGGAGGAGGATGCTTACGGTTGATAGCCTCAAAGGCCTTTGAGGTCAAAGTAGGTCACGTGCAAGGATGTTCCCTGCATTTTCTCTTGTAGTTGCCATGCAATGCAGATCATAAGAATTGTGCCTCTTAATGGGTGGCATCTGCATTGCAACTCCTAGGAGGTGCTCTTCAGCCACAGGGAAAAGGTGATTGAGGATTCTTGCTATTACCTATACAGTACAATATGATACAATATACTTCTTACACAGATATGCTTTTGAGAAGCTGAAACCCACCCTGGATCAGTGGTGGACAATAAACACTTTGGTTACCAATGCACTTTAAAATCAATGACCGTCCCTCGATTTGAGATTGATGTCAACATAGGATTGTGAGTTTCTTCCATGTGACTGAATATGCTGATTCTGGACCTGCATTTCTTTGGGCATGTAGGCACAATGTCCCATGAGGCAATGGGATCCAAATTGTAAAAGTTGCTTCCTTTTAATTTCTGTTGCTGCTTTGCCTCATCGTTAAGGCATTGGGACTGGAAGTATGATACAGTTTGATGTAGAATTTGTCACCTTTCCAAATGATTAGTAGCAAGCTCCTCCCAGTCTTTAATGCCAATGCTGCTGTGCTTCACATAGAAATATTGCACCATCAAAATCAAGTCTAATTGTTCATTGACCTCATTACTCTTTGTGGACTTGTATGCAGAACATAGCAACCATAATATTTACAGATAATTCACTATATGAGATTATTTTAGCTATCATGAGATGGTGCTAGAAAAAAAATCTACTAAAGTACCTCTACTTTGTGCCTTTTTAAAATTGGTGCAACATTCTTTTAACTCCCAGTTAGTGTCTAGTACAAAATGAAGGGGGAAGGTTCTTTTGTTTCATGTTTACTGAAGATGCTCCGATAGTTTGATGCTAACATTTTCCTCTTCTATTCTGGAGAGGTCTGATGACAGTGGTTGAAAAATAATGTTCTAGTTGCAGACAGCATTCTAGCATGTTACAATGGCAGGTACTGCAAAAGATTTAGGCTGCTCCAATGTTGTTCAAACAAGTTTTCACTTAATATTCTCTCGTGTATATTAAATAATTACTAAACACAGCCTGTAACAGACTCTGGAGATCTGGCTGCACCTAACTGCTGGTTAATGATTGGTATTAATGGATACCTGACAGAAACAGTTTGTATTTCCTTTCTCACCACTTTGCTCCCCCTGATTCCATAAGAACATAAGAAATGGGAGCAGGAGTAGATCTTGTGGTCCTTTGAGCTTACTCTGCCATTTAATAAGATCATAACTGATCTTCCATCTTGATTCCATTTTTGTGTACTACTCCCACTTCTCTTAATTTGTGTGCTTGGAATTTGGTTCTATAAACAACATTTCACAATTAACCTAAATTTAATTGAAGTTGGCATCACAATGGAGCATAATCCTGTATTTGTCTGATGGGATTATTTTTCAGGGGAGACCCTGCTTAATTTTATTTTTGGGGGTCCTGGGGGTGTTCCTATTTAAGGGATTTGTAAAACATTTGAACTAAATAAGTTGTGGCTGAGATCATGCACAGAGTTGAATGTGGTTTCTTAGTTCTCTTTGTGATGCAGTTACTCAGTACTGAGTCCTGTGTGCTCCATTCCAGATCTTGCTCGAAGTTTCTTCCAATTTTAGAAGCTCATGTTACTTATCAAAGGATTGAAATCTGATTGAGTGTTCTATGCTTAACTGGAGAAAACTCTTTTGTACCTACTGTGCAGCTCTGCAGACAGATGAAACGGTTATTTCACCAGACCGATTCCAGGCATTGGCTCCGGATCATATCATAGTAGCTCAGGAGCAGTCCATTTCTGACCAGGTAGATGACACACTCTGCCCACTACCCTAAGAATTGAAGTGACTGTAAATTCTCACCTTGCCTTCAAATTGCTTTTCAATTCCTCTGCTGTTTTTATAACCGTGTTTATCATATTCTGCTTCCTCACCCAGGATGAGACGACATATATCCAACACATAACATCTGATGGACAGACTGTTCAACATTTAGTTACAGCAGACAACCAGGTAACATTTAGATAACTTACTATTCCTTAATTTTAGTCAGTTGAAAGAATCCCTGAACTTTGATATATTAAAGACTGATCAGTGATCAGCTTTGGACTTTACATATAAAATATGCATACCTGATGAACTGCAGCTGTTCAGAAAGGTGGCTCACCACCACCTTCCCATAGTGCAGGTACACACAGTGCTATTAGGAAGGAGTTCCAGGATTTTGACCCAGTGACCATGAAGGAATGATATAATTCCAGGCCAGGATGGTTTGCAACTTGGGGAACTTGCATGTGCTGGTGTTCTCTTATCCCTTGTCTTTGCAGCTGATAGAGCTTCCAGGTTTGGCAGCAGCTACTGAAGGGGGTTTGGCAAATTTCTGCAATACATCTTTTATACGGCACACAGTGCTGCCACTCCATTAGTGGTAAAGGGAGTGAATGTTTAATGTGATAGTTTCAGTGGTGTAGTTCAAGCTTAATGGATTGGGAGGATAAGGTACTGCAGATCTGAAACCTGTTTTTATTGTTAGAATTATTTGCGGTTCATTATTAAAGCTTGTGAGGGTGTTATTTTTAATTGATTGCTGCAAACTTGAATTCACTTAGAATCCACGTTCACATGTCAGAATGGATTTTGGGGCTAGCTAAGTGTCGTGTTCACCTGCTGGGAAATCTGACTGATTCACATTGGAGTAATAAAGGACTTGAAAAAAGCTAGGTGTTTATATGAGGGTGTTATCTAGTGATGTGTAATGACCTTTCTTGCTCACTCAGTTGAATTGAAATGTAATTGAAAACTTGTTTAAGCAGTAGTGACTCACCATTCTGACTCGGAAATATGTCATCGTTCCTTCACTGTCACTGGGTCAAAAGCCTGAAACTCCCTCCCTTCACACCATATGGTGTACTTTTACCTTGGATGTCGGCGGTGCAAGAAGGCAGCTCACCACCATCTTAGAACTATTAACGACGGGTAAAAGATGTTGATCGAACCAGCAATGCCCAGAGCCTGTTTTTCTTTTCAAAAAAAATGAATTTTAAAAATGTGCTAATTGCAAGGGACATGTATATGATCTTTAGATCAACCAGGTGTTACATCATCTGAAATCTTTGATTTTGGTTCTTCCCATTGTGGTGATGTATCCATAATTGCCCCATCAGCTGTGCTCAACTTGTTGTACATGTTTTATATTATAAACTGTTATTAATTTAGAACTGCCACAGATCATAGATGCTGCTCGCATTCCATGATGTCAATCCCCTAAGCAATCTAGTTACTTATGGAGTTGATACCTGCTGTCCAGTACCTGCTGGTGCAGTGACAGGACCTGAATGTGTGACATTGAAACTCCTCAGTGATTTGTAATGTGTATATCCATGATTTTAAGTTCGTATCTTAAACTGTCCAAAAGCAGATCAAGTTAATTGTAAGTAAGGTGTTTTCAGTGACAGAGTATTTTTTTTTATTTGGGATCGCAAGCGGCGAGTTTAACTTCATTAGCATGTTGTTGCAAGATTCAAGAATATTTCACTGGGCTTTATTTAACATGAACACACACAAACTGTTCCCGAACAGGGTAGAGGTTCTACACTTCCAGCCTGCTGCTACCTGATTGCCTGTGTTCTGATCTTTTTCAAAAGTGCCTCTCCCCAGTTTATAAAGGTCAAAAGTGTTGTTAATATCGACTTTTTAAAAATTCATTTACGGAATGTGGGTTGGCTTAGCTAGCATCTAATGACCATCCATAGTTTCCCTTCAGTAGCTGTGGTGAGCTGGCTTCTTGAACCGCAGCGGTTCCTGAGGTGTAGGTATACTTGTTAGGGAGATAATTCCAACGTTGTGACACTTCAACAGTGAAGGAGCAGCAATTATATAGGATGGTGAGTAACTTCAAGTGGAGCCTCCAGGTGGTGTGTTCCCAGGTATTTGCCACTGTCTGTCTGCGTAGTAGTTTGCTCACTGAAAATGAGATGGGTTTGGGAGATGCTGCCTAAGGAATCTTGGTGAGTTCCTGCAATGCATCTTGTAGATAGTGCACATAACTGCCACTGTTTATCAGTAGTGGAGGGATTGAATGTTTGTGGAAGGGTAGCTATCAAGTGGGCTGTTTTGTCCTGGATGGTGTGGAATTTTGAGTGTTGTTACAGCTCCCCTCATCCAGATAAGTAGGGAGTATTCCATCACACTCCTGAATTGTGCGTTGTAGATGTGGACAGACTTTGGAAGGATTAGGAAATGAGTTACTTGACACAGGATTTAGCCTTTGTCCTGTTGTGGTATCCACAGTATTTATATGGTTAATCTAGTTCCGTTTCTGATCAATGGTAACCTTCAGGACATTGCTAGTGCAGGATTCAGCAATGCTAATGCCATTGAACGTCAAGAGGTGATGGTTAGATCCTCTCTCATTAGTCATTGCCAAACTTAGCAAACTCTGTTCGTGGGTGCTGAGTAAGTATCGCTTGATAGCACCGTTAATGATCCCTTCTATCACTTTGCTAATGATCGAGAGCAGACTGATGGGGTGGTAATTGGCCAGGTTGGATTTCTCCTATGTTTTTGTGTACAGGACATATTTGGGAAATTTTCCATATTGCCACATAGATACCAGTGTTGTAGTTGTATTGGAACAACTTGCGTAGGGGCATGGTAAGTTCTGGAGCACAAGTCTTCAATACTATTGCTAGAATATTGTCAGGGCCCATAGCCTTTGCGGTTTCCACTGCCTTCAGCCATTTCTTGATATCACATGGAATAAATCAAATTGGCCTCTGATGTTGGGGACCTCCAGAGGAGACTAGGATGAATCATGCTCTTGACACTTCTGGTTGAAGATTGTTGCAAATGCTTCAACCTTATCTTTTGCACAGAGATGTGGTGGGCTCCTTCATCATTGAGGATGCGGGTATTTGTGGACTGCCTTCTCCAGCAAATTGTTTAATTGTCTACCACCATTCACATCTGGATGTGGTGGGACTACAGAACTTGGATCCGATCAGTTAGCTGTGGAATTGCTTACCTCTGTCTGTTACTTGCTGTTTGGCACACTTGTACTGATATAGCTTCAACCTGGTGCCTGGCGTACCCTCCTGCATTCTTCATTAAACTAGGGTTGGTCCCTAGCTTGTTGGCAAGGGTATAGTGAGGAATATGCCCAGACCATGAAGTTAGATTGTGGTTGAGTACAATTCTACTGCTGAGCATACCCACAGTACCTCTTGGATGCCCAATCTTGAGTTTCTCTGATCAAGTGACACTTAGCACCCATGAACAGAGTTTGCTGAGTGTGGCAATGACTATCTCTAATAAGAGAGGATCTGACCATCACCTCTTGACGTTCAGTGGCATTACCATTGCTCGTGCAGGATTCAGCAATGTCCTGAAGGTTACCGTTGATCAGAAACGGAACTAGATTAACCATATAAATACTGTGGATACCACAACAGGACAAAGGCTAAACCCTGTGGCAAGTAACTCATTTCCTAATCCCTCAAGTCTGTCCACATCTACAACGCACAATTCAGGAGTGTGATGGAATACTCTCCACTTGTCTGGATGAGGGGAGCTGTAACAACACTCAAAGTTCCACACCATCCAGGACAGAACAGCCCACTTGATAGCTACCCTTCCACAAACATTCAATCTCTCCACTACTGATAAACAGTGGCAGTTATGTGAACTATCTACAAGATGCATCCATTTGAAGTCTTATCCCATTTAGCATAATGGTAATGCCATACAACACCTAAACAGTATCCTCAATGTGGAGACAGGACTTCTGTCTTCAAGTCCTGTGCGGTGGTTACTCCTACTGATACTGTCATGGACAGATGCATCAGACGCATTAGCGGTAGGCAGGTGGTCAGGAATGTTTTTCCCTCTTGGTTGCTCACCACTTGCCGCAGTCCCAACCTAGCAGCTATTTCCTTTAGGACCCAATCTGTGGTGGTACTACCGAATCACTGTTGGTAATGGATATTTAAATTTTCCCATCCAGAGTATATTCTGTGTCCTTGCCACCTTCGGTGCTTCCTCCAAGTGTTGTTCAACATGAAGGAGTATTGATACGTCAGCTGAGGGTGAGGGGGCGACATCAGCAGATGTCCCTGCCCATGTTAGATCTGGTGCCATGAGACTTCATGGGGTCTATAATTGATGTTGGGGACTCCAGGACCATTTCCTTCCTACTGTGATACCACTTTGCCACCACCATTGCTGGGTTTGTCCTGTCAATGAGACAGAACATACAGGAATAGTGATGGTGGCATCTGGGCCATTTTCTGTAAGGTATGATTCTCTGAGAATGACTGTGTCAGGCTGTTGCTTGCCTTGTCTGTACAAGACTGGGTAACTTCATGACTGAACTTCTGCTAACACGAGGAAACTCATCTCATTTTCAGTGAGCAAGTAACAGCAGGATTAATGTTGGAAGTACATCATCACCAAATAGTGTGTATATGTAAGGGCACAACTTGAGTCACATGCTCACTTAGCAGAGCATTCCTTGACCCTGAAAGCATGACAAATATCTGGGTTCAGCAAGTTCAGACTGTAGAGTCTTTCAAAATGATGAAATGCTGATTTGTGTTCTGGATCGTTGTTCTGCTAAACCTGGGGATCTCAATGTGGAAAGTGAAAACTGAAGGGAGGGTTGCCAAGTTCTGATTTTTGTGTATGGTACAGTCAGTTTATGGAATACAAGTTAGCAGAAAAGGAATTGGGTGAGCTGAAAAATAGGTTGATAATTCGCTGTCACCTGCTTATTGTCCAGCAACAGAAGTAAAAAATGACCTCTAATCCGTCTTGTGTAAGGAAAGGGAAAGCTTCTCTGGCAGTAGGAGGAGACACCTTTATTTCAATTTGGTGACATTAAATGCTTCTTAAAGTACTGTTCATTTACATTGGATCTATGATGGAATTGAGATTTTCCAATTAGAAATGGGAATACTTGAAGATTAGCATCATCTTGAATTACTATGTAGCAATGTCTTCCATGGAGTGTACAAACTAGGTTTAAAATTGGGTTAAAAGTAAGATTCATTTATAGTTCTGGAAGATTTTTATTTCAGAAATAGCTGAAATAGTTCTTTTTCTCTCATAGCTATTCTTTCCTAACTCTTAGAAAATGTTCTTTCTCTGAAGGTGCAATACATCATTTCACAGGAAGGTGTGCAACACCTAGTTCCACAGGAATATGTTGTTGTCCCTGAAGGTCACCACATTCAGGTAAGTGCCAATTTATTATGATATGCATTGAGATGTTAAGAACAGACATGCAATAAAAAATGCCAAATTGTATTGAACAATAGAACGTAAGTACACTTAGAATCTAAGATGATACTTAAGAGGGTATTGAGAGAATGCTGCATTGTTAGTGATGCTATGTTTCAGATACAATGTATCTAAGACCGGTCTGACTGTTTAGCTGGATATAGAGGAACCGTGGCATTATTTAAAGAAGCGCAAGGAATTTGTCGCATGCTCTGACCAATTATCCCTCAATTAACAACCCAAGATATCTTTAAATTATTGACATCATTTACTACTGATGGGACTTTGCTTTGTGCAAATCAGTTGCTATTTTGCTTACAAAGTAACAATGGTTGCACTTCAGAAATAATTTGTTGGCAGTGAAATAAACAAGAATTTGTTAAAGGATTTATTACATATAACTTGTTTCCTTTACAATTGTGTATATGTTTAGCATTGCCCCTCACCCCCATAAGTGCAGAAAGGTTAAAGGTTTGTAATTTTAACTGTGGTGTGTTTTCACATCCTAGCAGCTGACTGTAGGATCAGCAGAGTCCTGGGAAAATTCTTTGTATTTGTTCTCTTGTACTTCTCGGCCTTTTGGCTAAGATCAAGTGTACTATTAACATGCTGCACTTGGTTGAAATCGTTAGGTTACAATTTAGCTTCATTTGAAGCAATTTTTTAAAGCGGCATCTCGGCCTTTTGGCTAAGATGCAAATTAGATCAAGCCTTGGGGGAGGAGCTATGCCTACTCCAATCAGCTTGGATCATGTAGATCAAGCCCAAGACAGGAGGTGAGAGCCCTGTCTTGTTAGCTTGGATCGGGAATGTCCCAACTTGTTGAGACTCTGAATTGGCTTTAATTTGACTTGATTGGATTGGAATAAAGTAAACAAAAAAAAATTGAGTGGGAGAGAAAGGGAAATTGTGCACATAATAGCTGAAGAGTTTAATGTTTCCAAATGCATTTAGTGGAATACACCTTTTCATGGAATTATTACCCAAAATGTCAAAGTGGTCTTGTTCACCATTTTGAAATTTGCACTCAATTTGCCCATTATATGTGTAAATTATTTTCTCCTTTTTCCTATAGGATACATGTAGCTGAATTATCCAACTCTCCCTCTGTCTTATGATCCTGTGGAAAACTTACGTTTCTTGACACAGTCCTACATTATCACAGTAGCTCCTTCAGCCATATACTCCTCTTTCAAAACCTCTCTCCCTTCCATGAAAAGCTTCTTACAGCTTTTCTCTTTAGGAATGTGTCCAGCTCCTTTTCTGTCTATGTTGACAACCTCATAAAAAACAAAAAGAGATGCCTCCAAGTTATGAGGGGTGCTCCAGGAACACAGATCGCATCTTGTGCCTTGAGCCAGCTGCCTGCTGACAGGGAATACTGTGGGTGTGATTTGGCCTTGCTTAAATTCCGTTATTTCTGTTTGCCACTTTCATCTAATAACTTGAACCAAAAAAAATTTGCAAATTTGAGATGGAGAATTGCGATCCAGGTAAGTGGTCCACAGCTCTGTAGCTGTGTGTCATGTTAACCAGTGTGCTGCTTAGATTTATTTTTTTTTAAATAACTCTCTTGTGCACATAAAAGTGAATGTTGTAAGTGCTCGAGAATGGAATGTGTTTTGGTTTTTCGCTCCAAAGTATCAGATCAAACACACTCCCAGCTAAGGGATAGTGCAGTTAGATGCAGAATAAACCTGCTTCCATTTTGTCCTAATGAGCCTCAGCTCTGACCCATCAGTATGAGATCAAGAAACTTGACTATTTAAACACTACACAACAGTGCTTATAATTGACTAAGTGTTCCAGCTGTATTTCTAAATTTAGCCAGTATCATATCTCATGACCTAGTCCCCACTGAGAACACTGTGCTCCTGCAATTCTGATTTCATGTACATCCCTGATTTATTTATGCCTTCAGCTGCTTAGGCATAAGTTCTGGAATTCCCTCATAACTTCTCTTCCTGTCCATACTTCTCTGCTTTATGAAGCCTTTAAAGCTAACTGTTTTCCCAATATTTTAGACACCTGACCTAATATCTCCCTTTTCAGCTTGGTGTCAAGTTTTTTGTTTGATAATGCTCCTGCAAAGTGCCTTCAGGATGCTGTACTGAGTTAAATGTTATATGAATACAATTGTTAACGTTTTGTTGTATTTTTTAATTTACTGATACTCTCCATAGGTGCAGGATGGCCAAATTCACCACATCCAGTATGAATCAGATCCACAGATACATCAGGTCTTAGAGGGACAACAGGTATAGTTCTGTTCCAGTGAGGTGTACCAACATTTGGAAATAGAATTTCTAAAAATAAATACATTACTACATGGTGATAAGTCTGAGGTTTGTCTGAGTCAGCAGTTGTCACTATTGGCAGCAAGAAAAGGCATTTTGTGCAGTTGTTACAGAACAGTATGTCCCTGGCTCTTTAAACAATGCTCATACCAATTTCTCCATTGGTATGACAGCCCAACTTAACTTCCATGATTATTGTATGTTCATTTTTTTGAAGATTAGCATGTTGATCTCAGAAGTTCAGGTAGTGATCAGGAATGAGAATTCTGGCATTTCTCTTTCCATAGCCAATTATAACATCTGAATTGAAGCTAAACTAGAAGAAGCTCTGAATTGAGCTATGATCAAAGCTTTGAGCTTGCATCTCTGAACTAATCAGATATGTAAGGAATGATCTTTGTCCAGTTTAAGTTTCATTGTGCTTTCAGTTAATGTAACTTTATTATTCATGGGCGTCACTGGCTGGTTATCATTTATTGCCCATTCCTGGTTGCCCGAGGGCAGTTGAGAGTCAATCACATTGCTGTGGCTCTGGAGTCACACTTAGGTCAGACCAGGTAAGGATGGCAGATTTCCTAAAGAACATTAGTTAGCGGAAGATGGTCAGCCAGGTTAACCCATGAGTACAAGCTGAATGAGTAAGTCATCCCTGTTTCAGCTATATTATTAAATACACTAAAGTCATTTGATTTCAGATATTGTATGAACAATTCTTTGATGTTGGGACATAACTTAATTAATGAAGTATTTGATCAATTATATAGTTCTTGGCCCATCATTGCTTAACTAAATGCACAACGCTCAAATCAGGATCACAATTATATAATTACTTTTCTGTCTTTGGTCATTTACAAATAAAATTGAAATTTGATAGAACAAAGTTTTATAATATTAACCACATTTTATGGCATACGGTCTCTTAATTTGCAATATTGATTTTCAAATTTACAAAATCCATAATGTAAAGTTGCTGTAAGTGCAAGCAATCTGAAATAAATACAGAAAATGCTGGAAATACACAAGTCAGGAAGCATCTGTGGAGAGAAAAATGGAGTTAATGTTTAAGCATGATGATCTTTCATTATAGATTATGGAAAGTTGCCGATATCCCGTGTGTGTGTGTGTGTGTGTGAGAGTATTGTAATGGCCAGTCTCTTCAGATACTAAGAGTGGGATTTTCCAGCTGTGCTCACCCCAAAACTGGAAAATCCCACCTGAGGTCTGCAGACACGGTCTGTCCCTGTTTTTCTGTCTCTCTTCCACCCCACCCCCCTTCCCTGCCAGCTACAATTCCAGGTGGGCAAAGGGGAAAATTCCCCTCGAATCTCTGCAGTGTGCTGTAGTGCATGTTTGTGGCTGTCAGTCTCTTGATGTTGTGTTACTTTGCTAAGATTGCAGTGAGCCATGATGGACAGATCCAATACGTGCCAATCACTGACCAGCAAATAGTGACACAAGCTGAGCTAGAAGCTGCTGCACATTCCGCAGTGACAGGTAAGCAACTATTTGCATCTAGGCTTGGTGTGAGACACCAACAGTTTTCAGTATTCAAAACATGATTCTGGTCAGAATGTTTGTTCCCATCATTAATTAACAATTATTTTAAGAATATCCTCACCTGGCTGGTGATGGATCTTGCAATTTCAATAACTGGCTCGTCAGTAACAAAAAATCTTGTGGGGTATCAGACTATGAAAATTTTATTAAAACTATTAAAATTGTGCTTTTCAGGATGTGCCTGGTTGATGCTAAGTACCATAGCACTCCTTAAGACTTGACATCTGTATCTGACCTTTTCCTTTTGCTCTCAGAAACCCTTAATTTGTCTTTCAAACCATCAACAACTTCAGTGGCTTTCCTGTATAAATTATTATATTAATCCATTTTGTTGTTTAATAGTTTTTGAAAAAGCCATCTGGAAAAACATACTATTGTTAGAATTTTGACACTTGTGTTCTCTGGCAACTAAATTTCTTTACAATCTTGTCAATCATTTCTAAATTTGGGGTCCTTCAGCAAAATAACTCAATGAACGGTATTTTATGTCCAACCTGATTAAGTTTGTGGTAGGAAAGCTCACAGAGAGCCTTCCTGCCTGACTGCCAATTGAGGCCTGTTAGTGGGAAATTTATGCAGGAACGGGTATTGATCAAGTGGCAGGTGGACCTATCCCCACTCAGGGAGGTGAGCTTGAATTTGAGGAGGGTGGGGATATGTGGGACAAGAGTGGGGGGAGCACTGAGACACACCCCCTTCCCCTGTTGCCAATACCCCCATACCCTGTGACACCCACCCCAAGAAACCCTTTCTCTATAACTTGAGTTCAGGGATCCAACAAAGATTTGGGCTTTGGGTAGGTATCCTTCTTGCAGCAACAATCACTGGCCTATTCCTGCTGCTCAGGAAAAGAGCTGTCAGTTTTTGACTGGTCAGCAGCTGTGTGCGCGGAGGGGGTGGGGGGGGACTTCTCACACCCAGGGTCCTGATCCTGTGGATGGCCAACCAGTGACACTCAATTGCTTGAATGGCACATAATGCTGGCTGGCCTTCCCAGGAGGAGATAACATGGATGTCTCTCCAGCTGGCATTCAAGAATGCCGTCACCTCCATAAAATTCCACTAATAAACTCATAATTTGTATTTTGTAATGTGGACCCAGTACATTCAGTTATTAGTCCATTTAACTAGGCTGACACACGTGAAACCCTGAGGGAGTGTCCAAGAGGCTGTATTTCTAATGAGTTGTTAAATCGAGGTCCAGATTATTTGTTAGTCTCATTATTGCTGTGCACAGATAATTTGTGATGTTTTCCTACATTATAATACTGGCACTTCAAAAGTATTTAATTGACTGCAAAGCACTTTAGGCAGCAGAATATAATATAAATGTAAGCTATCTTTGTTCTCTTTCTCTAATTTTTCACTCTTACTGTTCCTAACTAATGTTGCTACCTTGCTCTGTTCCCCTAAACACAAGGGGGAATTGCTGAAATTAACAGCATTTCTTTTTGGGTTCTTTTTTAAGTTGTTTATGATTAATCCTCAATCATTAATTATTGAAATGTATTAAATACCTCTAAGCCCATAAATGTATTAGAAAAACTTGAAGAATTTCTTAAACTAAATGGACTCCCCTTTTTTAAAAAAAAAAGTCCCAACAGAATTATTAATAGTAAACATCTTTAAAATGCCCCAGCCAATGCATTAGTTTTTTTAATAAAAATGTCACCAGTTCAAAATTGTTTTTGGAGCCTTTGCCCTTATAATTATTAAGGAATTGGTTACCTTTTCTGAATATTGAGTTCTAAAAGTATAGCAAAGTAACAGCAAATTTATACAGCAGGCACTTCAGTTTGAAGAGAAAGGTAGACTTGGTACAAGTGAAGATCAGCTCTGAATTAGATTTTTCTGAAAGTTGTTGACTGTGCTGGAAGTTGTTAAAAGTATGCTACTGTTTCCTCTTCCTTAACAGCTGTAGCTGATGCTGCTATTGCTCAAGTCCAAGGAATTTACACAACAGAGGCTACAGAAGAACAAATACAGCAACTTCAGCAACAAGCAATTCAGTATGAGATGGCTCAGGCTGAGGTCATTGCATACTCTGAAGATTAAAACAATGAAAGTGGCAGCAAGAGATGACTTAAGCACTTTTCAATTTTAGTAAGAGAGGGGGAACAATGAAGCCAAGAGACAATGACTGATCCCCTTTCCCTGCCTTATAATATTTTGGGTTTGTTATATTATCCTCATACTTGCATGCAATGAACAGATAAAAGGCCTATTTGTACATTTTGTTTCCCATGCCCCTTCCTCCCTTTGTCAATGGAATTGTTCAATTATTGACCAATTTGTAAACCTGGTACTGAATCTTCAGAAATGACCCCAATTTGCAAATCACCTTTTTGATGGTTTATTAAAAGGTTTAGCACAATGTTTAATGTGGGCTGATGAACCCATGTAAAAAAAAAACGGTTCCAGCTTTTGAAAAACGTTCTGTACACAGATCTATACATGACTTATATTTATGTGTGTGTATATAGAATATATACAAAAATATTATGTATAGATTATTGAATTCCTGCAGGATGAATTCTAAAATGATCTAATTGAGGAATTTAGTTGCTAGATCATTGTCTTATTTATCATTGCCTCTTGTTTTCCATTTTAATATATAGCAGATATTGTATTTTAAAAAGTTGCCATTGCGGCAGTCTATTCTGTGATGTGGAATTTGGTTTTCAAGATGAAAGAACAGAAAATGTTCTTGCTATTTTGGGTTTTTTTTGTTTTATATGTGGGAGCCTGACATATTGATCACGTGATAGGATTTGTAATAACTTCTAGGGGATGAAATTCCCCTTCTGAAAAATTTGTGCTTGGTGTATATTGTAATCAAGTTGAAAATGTTTCAGGGAATTCGCCCTCTCCCATCTCCACCATGCCCCCACAATTGAATTGGTGTGTAGTGTACTGTCCAGTATGAAATCCAACCATAAGCCTAGCAAACATCCATCTCCAAACCCAAGTGCTGCTGAGCTGGTTGATATCAACAGTCACTGAATCATTAAATCTGGTCCCTTTTGTAGTGATTAAAAGTAAAAACTCTAGGCACCAGTAATGAAACCTATTTGAAAACCTCTAGAGAAAAGTAGAACCTTTTCTCTCACTCTGGACGGCTAGCCTGCTGAGAATAGAGATAATTAAGCATAAGGAAGCTTGTGTGTTACAGTCTTGTAACATGGGCCAAAATACCATCTTCTGGATTGAATGCTGAAGAATTTTCACTTGTCAAAACATCAGCAATAGTTTGTACCATATAGGTGAATCCAAAATGAATTGAAGGAAGCAGCAAAACCAATACTGATTGGTATCTACAGATTTATCTAATTAATATTTCTTGCATAAATATTTAGTGTTCAATGCGGTTCACCTCATTTAGCCTTGTTCGTTATACCATCCACTTGGTTGCTTTCATAATGCTGGAGTCAATAATTTATCACTGCAATTTTCCATTATCCAGTATTTGCATTGCTTTTCCATGAACACATCCTGCTAATATTACAAAACTTAACTGTATATACAGTAATGTACATACAATAATTTATTACATAGGATGAAATATTTTGCTTAACTGGACTAAAATGATTACAGTTGACTCTTATTACCTCAACCACACTGGATTCTACTCTTGCTGACTTTGTCAATTGTGGTTACTGTTTGTTTTCTAAGACCTTATTCTTTTCAATACATTGTATTCATTTTGTAATCACGCATTCCCACTTTTTTATTTTTCTAGGAAACGTTTCCACATGTACATTTCCACTGCCGTTATACTGATATTTACGCTTTGTTTTGAAGCAGTTTTAAGCATATAGATTTAAAAGCAATATATGCGATATGGCTCTTATTGCAAGCATGGTAAAGTGGGGAGGTATGATGCCATTTCTATTACAGTCTTAACCACACATGGGCTTCTCACCAGTCTAGTATGAAGCCAATTCCATTGGACCTACCAGGATCTCTATAAACTTCCCAATCTTCCATTATTATGAGACAGCTGCCACACTCAGCTTGAGAATTTGCCACCTGTATAGCAAGATTTACTGTTGGGTACCAACAGTATTAATG
This sequence comes from Carcharhinus amblyrhynchos, assembly GCF_965287045.1. Classification (NCBI taxonomy): domain Eukaryota; kingdom Metazoa; phylum Chordata; class Chondrichthyes; order Carcharhiniformes; family Carcharhinidae; genus Carcharhinus; species Carcharhinus amblyrhynchos. The sequence continues at coordinate 45,242,446 of NC_137339.1, read as the reverse complement.
CCACTTTAAACTTGAACTTGGTGTTAAATCGTCTGAAACCTGAAGAGAAAATGCTGGAAAATCTCAGCAGGTCCAGCAGCATCTGTAAGGAGAGTAAAGAGCTGAGGTTTTGATTCCACATGATGTGCTTGCTGTTTTCTCACACGATCCTGCTGCCGTACCGACATGTTGTCTGTCCTTGGCCTGTTGCAATGTTCCAGTGAAACCTCCGGCTATGCATGTTACGATTTTTCAGTCTCAATATTGAATTCACCAACTTCAGATGGTTAGCTGTATCCCACTTCAGCCCTTTTGTTTTAATTTTATTTAATTTTTAACTGTTCTCTACTTTTTATTTGTCATTTATTTTTCTCCCCCCAATCTTACCTATTTTCCCTCCCTCCCCCTTTTTCAATTTTACCTCCTCCCATCCCTTCACATTTTCATTTGTCAGAGCTTGCCCTCTGATTTCAGCTTCTCTGCCATTCACACCTTCTATTCTCTCTATGGACTTAGCACCTCTTAGCTTTTTCCCTTGTTTTCATGGCTATGACTTATCTTTTGTTCCTGCACCCTGCAGTATATCTCCTACTTTCAGTGCATTTTAGTTTTGACAAAGGATAATTTGGACTCAACGTTTGCTGTATTCTCCTACAGATGCTGCCAGACCTGTTGAGATTTTCCAGCATTTTCTCTTTTGGTTTCAGATTCCAGCATCCACAGTAATTTGCTTTTATCTAGTGAAATGGTCTGACTCTGATCTCAGTCCTGAATCTATAGTTTTTATTACTCTTCCTGCATTTCTGTAAGAAGTATTAGGACTGATTTAATTGAATTCATTTCCATTTGTGTGGAATTTTCTTATTATCACTTAAAATATATTGATAAATTTTGGTGCTATAACCAAATGTATCAATAATTAGAGTCTGATATTTGAGACCTGACAAGTAAGAGTGCACCAGCAAATAAGGTCGGAGTAGGAAAAAAAAAGTATAATGACAATTAAAAGCTCTTTATCTGAATGCATGCTAATTTGTAATAAGATGGATTATTTAATGGCACAAATAAAAATAAATGAGTGTAATATAATAGCCAGTACAGAGACTTGGTTGCAAAGTGAACACAGCTGGGACCTGAATATTCCAGGGTATTTGATATTTTGGAAGGACAAAGAAAGGAAAAGGAGGTTGGGTAACTCTGTTAATCAAGGATAAGATCAGTACAGTAGCGAAAAATAATCTTCGTTCCAGGGATCAGGTTGTAGAATCAGTTTGGGAAAGGAAATCAATCATTGGAAGTCCGTTGATAGTAACAACAGAAAATTTTAGAAACCAGTAAAAGCTGACTCAAAGTGCTGAAGAATGAGAGAAGACTAGCAAGGAATATAATAACAGTAAAAGCTAAGTGAGCATTGCCTCTTTAGAGGGTGAGACACTATGAAGTAGTATTTTGTCTGTCTTCAAAGTATCCAAGAAAGTGTAGAAAAGCAAGAGGGAAAGGTGAATGAAAAACTTAAAACATCTCAGTCAATAGTGGAAAAAGTGCTGGAAACAATAATGGGACTAAAGGCAAACAAGTCCCTTGGACCTAATAGCCTCCATTCTAGAATCTTAAACACAATGGCTGCAGAAATACTGGATGCATTCCAAAATTCCCTAGATTCTAGAAAAAGGTTCCAGTGGATTGGAAAACTGCAAACGTAACACCACTATTTTAGAAAGGAGTGAGATAAAGTAGGAAGTTATGGTCAGTTTGTCTAATATCTGTCATTTGGAAAATGGTAGAATCCATCAAGTGGAAAGTCATTTTAAAAAGTAACATAACCGGGCAGAGTCAAAATAGTTTTGTGATGTTTGACATTTATTAGTTCTCTGAGCATATAACAATAAGTGTGGATAAAGGGAAACCAGTAAACATGATGTATTTGAATTTCCAAAAGGGGTGTTTGATATTGTTGCACATGAAAGGTTACTGCAGCAGATAAGAACTCATGGTCTTAAATTTAAAAAGCATAAATAGAATATTAGATACGTAACAGGAAACAGTTGGGATAAACGTCATTTTCATGTTCTAAATAAATAGTGGAGTACTGCAGGGATCAGTGCTGGGCCTCAACTATTGGATGTATAGCAATGATTTGGATGAAGGCACTGACTATACCTGTAGGAGGATGCAAAGGTTTATAGAAAGTTAGGTGAGTGGACAAAAGTTTGGAGTAAAATGTGGAGTTGTCCACCTTAGTAGAAAGAATAGAAAAGCAATTCCAGCCTTGGGTGACTGTGTAAATGCCACACCGACAATTCTCCCGTTATCTGAGTTTCCTCTGGGTGCACCAGTTTCCTCCCACAGTCCAAAGATGCGTAGATTAGGTAGATTGGCCATGCTAAATTGCCCTTTAGTGTCCCAATATGTGTAGGTTAGATGAATTAGTCTTCATAAATGTGTGACGTTACAGAGATAAAGTGGGGGGAAACAGCCTGGGTAAGGTATTCTGTCACAGTCAGTGCAGACTTGATGGGCCAAGTGGCCTCCTGCATGTTAGGGATTCTATTCTATAAGCACAATATTTAAATAGAAATTCTGCATTCTGTGTCCTTGTACATAAAATCAAAAGATTGTCATACAGGTAGAGCAAATAATTAGGAAGGCAAATTGATTGTTTTTTTGCAGGGGATTTGGAGCACTAAAATAGATATAAAAGTTTTGGTCTCTGTTAGGACACTGCACTGAAAGCAGTTCATAGGTTCACTAGGCTGATTTCTGGGATGAAGAAGTTGCGTTCTGAGGAAAGGTTAAGCATGTTCAGCATATATTCATTGGAGTTGAGAAGGCTAAGCATTTTAAGGTTTTAAAGTCTAAGTGTTACAGGTAGCCATATATTAACACTGCAGTTAAATTACTGTGAAATCCCCTAGTTGCCTACACTGGGTTTACTGAGGGAGAATTTAACATGGCCAGTGCACCTACCCAGCATGAATTTTGGACTTTGGAAGGAAACCCCTGCAGACTCCACACAGTCATCCAAGCTAGGAATTGAACCTGGATCCCTGGTGCTGTCAGGCAGCTGTGCTAACCCCAAGAGGTGATCCCATTGAAATATAAAATATTCTGAGGAGGTTTGACAGGGCAGATGCTGACTGTCGGGATCTCTCATTTAAAATGGAGATGATGAGGAATTTCTTTTCTCTAGGTCATTAGTCTTCTCTCCCACAGAGAACAATGGAGGTTGGATCATTCATCGTATTCATGGCTGAGTTAGATTTTTGTTTGACTGGAAGTTGAGAGTTATGGGGATAGGTAGGAAAGTATAATTAAGGCTACACTCCGATCAGCCATGATCTTATTGACTGGTGGAATAGGCTTGGTGGGCTGGATGGTATATTTTGGGTGGCCGTTTTTGTTATTGATGTAAGGGTTTGTTTCTGCTACTACCTGATCTAGAGAACTTTTCAACATAAATTCGCATGTTTTTGGTGATTTTTTTTATCCCTGAACTGTAACAAGAAAAAAAATTCTCTTTTTTTTTAACCTATGCCTGTCCCGCTGCAAGAGAGAATGGTGTTCGAGCTAAAATTTGGAGTACTGCGTCCAGTTCTGATCACCTTACTACCGGAAGGACGTGGAGTCTCTGGAAAGGGTGCAGAGGAGGTTTACCAGGATGTTGCCTGGCATGGGGGGACTGGGTTACGAGGAGAGATTGAAGAGACTGGGGCTATTCTCCTTGGAAAGACGGAGATTGAGAGGGGACATGATAGAGGTATATAAGATACTGAAGGGAATAGATAGAGTTAATAGTGAGAGACTGCTCCCTAGACTGGGTACGAACACGAGAGGTCATCACTTAAGGGTGAGGGGGGGGAGGTATAATTTGGAGGTAAGAAGAAGGTTCTTTACGCAGAGAGTTGTGGGGGTCTGGAATGCGCTACCGAGTAGGGTGGTGGAGGCAGGAACGTTGGACTTGTTTAAGATGCAGTTAGATAGGCACATGAGTGAAACGAGAATGGAGGGATATGGTAGGGGCTATTAAATAGGGTTAAACCTCAGAGACACCGGAAGGGCAGGCTGTATGATTAATATTTTTTGTCTTTATTCCACAGGTGGAGGTCCACCTCGTGTCAAGTGAGGAGCATGCACACGGCGGGTCGTGCGTGGGCTGCTCTTGGAAGTCCAGGAGTGGCCTAGTACTTCATGTCGGTGTGTGTGCTTGATCCTGGACCGATAGACGGGCGCCGCAACAGCTCAGTGACTAGCACTGCTAGCTGTGCAGATACATGGATTTGGGCCTGTGTCTGTGGGAGTTTGCGCATTCTCCCTGTGGTTGCGTGGGTTTCCTCCGGGCGCTCCGGTTTCCTCCCACACCCCAAAGATGTGCTCTTAGGCTAATCGGTTTCTACTAAATTGACACTATTTCTTCCCTGAATCTGACTGAGTAGGGTCCCATTCGTAGACATGCAGGGTAGAATAGGTGTAGGGTGATGCGGCGGCGCGGGCTCGTTGGGCCGAAGGGCCTGTTTCCCGTGCTGGGTTGTTCTTTGTTCTTTGTAAAATTCCATCCACTATCACCGGCACTACAGAATCCCAGCTGCGAACAAGGATTGAGATTTTTGGTGATTGTTTCAGCTCTACCTTCTCTCTACTGTTTACTATCTTCTAAATGCAAGTATTCTTTCAGTTGCCAACATTTAGGACTGAAAAGCTCAAGGACTTTTTCATTGTCCCTTGCGTTGCTAACGATCGCAGAGTTGTGTTAGAAAAAAATTAGTGCTGTTAATAGATTTTGATCTGAATTAGTCACCTAAATTTTAAAATTGGGGGCGATTCCATCACCCCTTATTTGAAATAATGGGGAGAGGTTAAATGTGCCCATTGTTTTAAACCCCTCCTTTCACCCTTCCCATAAAGAGTTAATCACAGGAATGGGATTAATATAAACAGCATTAATTTCTTGTCTCTCAACCCATCAATAAACGAAAAGCTGTTTTAATTTCTTCCTCTCTTTAAGTGATGGCACATTTGCACTTTATTTTGGTGCAATCTAATTCTCTATGTTAATAACCCCACAGCAAGCCAGAGACAGGATGAAGTCAATGGATTAGTTTATTTGCACAGACATAAAACACTAAAGGATTTAAAATGCCCCCATCACCTTCAGATAGTAAAGTGAAGAGTAGAGAAAATAACTATAGTACAGACATCACAGAAAAAAAGTTATTGTTTCACCATCTGCATGCATCCATGAAGAATGTTCACATGAAGGAAATCACTGGTGGTGGGACTGAAAAGTAGGGAGAATAAATGATAGAAAACCTGAGGGCTTGTTTAGAGCTAGAGTCAGTGGGTGTGCACCCCTGGCTGCACCGGAATCATACTCCCTTTCTGAAAGCATTCAGTATGAGCTCAGAACTATCCTGGTTAGCGGCCTGGTTACTGAAGAACAATGTCCATCACCATTAAGGACTTTGTTTCAATTAGGAAGCCTTGATTAGATCTTGCAGGACATCTACAAATGGTACTCTTGTAATACACTATGCAGCATCTCCAATATCTGGCATTGATTTATCAGCTTGTTCAACTGGGGGTCCATGGGGCATCTGGTTTTTTTTGGTGTATTAGAATTTTATTTGTTCGGATGTGATTTGGTGGTGGGCTGATTTATTGGAAAAAAATTCAGATTATTTTACAGACCTTCAATTGGGACTGTAACTATATTCATTATAACTTGTACCTACCATTTAAACCTCTGAGCACATGAATGCCTCTAATGCAAGCAATAGTTTTGACTGTGACCTAGAAACTTTAATTTTGTCATTTTGACAGATTCATATTTGAATTTTGCACAAAGAATACTAACTAAACCTGTTGCTTTTAAGGTGTGCAATTGTCCCACTGTTTTATTTGCTGTCATGCAAGTAGGAATGCCGTTTTGATCATGCAGATAGCAATGTCAGCAATAGGTTGCAGTTCAGTTGCCACTTTGGCATTTATGCATAGTTATGGAAAATTGGACTTCGCCTAGTTTTTATGTGAATCAATTTATCGTGTTTTAAACTCGGTGTCTAGCCCTTCAAAGAGTTACATATGGCCCTGACATTGAGTTCTGCATGTCTAAAAATCCCAGGTCCCAGAAAATAATATAAAAACCCTAAAGGTGTCTTGTTTTTTGATCTTCCAGATCCTAAAAGTTGAAGTTAATATACGAAAACAGAAGAAATGGACTGTAGGCTCAGTTCATGAAGCTTGCAGATCATGTCTTAGACAATGTTATGTTAAACAACTACTTTTATAGTTTTATTGTATGCATTTTCAGTTAGCTGTATTTCAGTGGCCACAAGATGGCTTATTCATCTGAGGTTTTCAAAGCTTTATAATGTACCTGTACGTTAAAACAAGAATCTTCCCCACCTCTCCCCAACAACAAAGGATTAAAACAATTTATCTGGTAACAAGAAAACACTCTTCAAATAAGAGCCCAATGCATGAGTACTGGCATGTACTTTTACTTTGAGGAATGATTTCTTACTCTGAGTTCATGTGTATATATTTTTAATATAGGTCACTGGCATTCTAGGTCATTCCCCCTGCCCCAACCTGGATAACGTTAAACTCAAATGCAACACTTTTTACTATTACTTGGAAATATATTGCCATTCCTTCACTGCCTCTGTCCCTGGAACTCCCTCCCTAAAATCACTATAGGCGTACCTATACCTTGGGGACTGCACGGATTCACGAAGGCAACTCACCAGCTCAAGGGCAACTAGGGATGAGTAATAAAATGCTCGTCTAGCCAGTAATGCCTATTTCCCGTATAATGAACAATAAAAAGCATTTAAAAGTGTTTCATTAGTTGTGTAGTACTATGGAAGTAGAAATTTGTTTGCTGTCAACTATTGAGAAGCATCTGATGATGTTATCATGCTGGTATTATACTGTTCTTAGAACCACTGGGTGGCGCAATAGATTAGCACATTGCCCTCTATTCCAATCCTAAAAATCCTTAAAAAAATTTTAGCAGGGGCTTCGGGACCCAAGAAAAGGATTCCAAGCCTGCACTTGTTGACAGCAGCCTGGTTTGATAGTTTTACCACAGGCTACCCCCTAAATGATTGCCAGTGGGTTTGCTGTCTAAGTAAACTTAGCATGTGGGTTCCTGCAGCTGCCAGCCCAATCAGAGGACCAGTAACTCTGAAGCCTCAGCAATGCCTTAGAGGAGAGGTGAATGCTGATGAGGCAGGCAGGAGACTTAATGTTGCTCCAGGTAGGTGGGTTTTAAAAATTCAGTGGCTCTGGGGTTAGAGGGGAAACCTCTTTGGCCAGAGCACTGGGGCCATGGGGCTGCATTTCCTGCTTGGCACCTGTGACCCTTCAAGTTATGGAGCCTGAAGCTCTGATGATCCTCCCAGTAAATGCTGCAGGGAGCTGCCTCCATGATGCTGCCAATGTCCCTGTGCAACAGTGGGCCTTCCAGCCATTGGCAATTTGCCAGTAGTCTCGTAAAATGGCCTTTAAATATAACATAATTGCCTGTCTCAAAGAAAGGATTGGATTGGCTGTGATACCTTCAACAGTTTGTTTAAACTTGTAATGGCCACCTCAGTAAAGGCTTCCAAAACCAACTCTTGTGCCCCTTGATTCAGCGTTTACCAGAAGAATGGTACTTAGTGGAGGGAAGCTACTGGTGGATGTCACAGACTCCTGTCGAGCATTAAGTTCCATTGCAAAGGAGCATCTTTAAAAAAATTACCTTTTTTAGGAATACAATTTAATTACACTGTAACTTATGATTTGAGGAAAGAGAATGCATTCTGTCATATCACTGACCATTTCTATCATTCGGAAATTATTTTCATTATCACAAACCTGGTTTTGTTTATACCAGCATTTAGTCTTTGGAAATGTGAAACAGGTTTAATAATGTGTCTCTCAGTCATAAACACTGACGTAAGCTTCTGCTCTTAGTGCTCAACTAAAATTAAATTAACCTTCGTTGGAGAGCTTAGATGTTGTGTTTATGTATAATTGTAACAGATAATCACTATTACAGTCCATTCATATTGTGTAAATGGTGAGAGGAAGCTTTACTGATTCTGAGAAAATCCATGTTTAGGAAGCCCATCCAATCAGCACATCTGCACAGAAGAGCTTTTAATCAGTTTTAACATTGTAATCTGATGGTATTTGCATTTCACTGATTATCTTCTACATATTCAGATGTAGTTGCCTGTACTTCTATGCTATTCATTTTTTTTTTAACCCTTTCCTTCAACTTTTGGTCACAAGGAAATAGCTTCAGAAGGGAAATAGATCAGGCCTTTTCCAGAGTTTCATTTTGCTCTTTGCAATGATTAGTGTTAGCTGTAGCTCAGTGGGGAGCACCCTCACCTCGCAATCAGGTAGTCCTGGGATCAAGTCTAAATGCAAATTTTGAACACAGAAGCCAAAGCTGACAACCTGATATAGTACTGAGAGTCTTTCAGATTGAGATGTTAGAAAAATCATGTATGCCCTATGAGAAGACTACGAAACATCCCCCTAGTACTATTTCAAAGAAGTACAGGAAAGTTCACCCCGAACATCAAGAATTGTGATAACAAAACAGATCATCTGGTCATTACCACATTGCTGTTTGTTGGAGATTGCTGTGTGCAAAGCAGCAGCTATGTTTCCTATATCACTGTCCTTCAGAGGTTGGCCATTAACAAGCCTGGGCAGCAAGCAGTCACAGGGGTCATCCAACCTGTTTACCCCTCTTGTGGCTGGGTGGCCTGTTAGAGGAAGCATAAGGTGTCCATCATCATGCTTCAGCCTTTCCTTTACCACTGGGTGCGCTCTATGGGGGCTGGGGTGACGACACTTTGGTTTGATTTTCTAAATTCCCTTTGAAGCATTGATATCTTTTTGTTACAATGCTCCTTGAGGGGCTGTCTCCCTGTCAGTCTTGATTTATTTATTGTTTTATTAAGGAGTACATCAGCCATCCTTTTCTCAAAAAAGGCAACATCTTTCAAAGTGATTTGCAAACAATAATAATTACCTTGAAATTTAGAGCCTATCATTGTGTACGTAAATTTGTCTCCATTGCATTTTGTTGATTAGAACTAAATAGAGTATTCAAAGTGCAATGTGAATAATGTGCTGTGCAGTTACAATATAACTTGCCCTTTAAATATTTGCCTATATAGTCTGGTATTCAATTTACTTTGATTATTGGCATCAGTAGTTGGGTATATTAAATACTGATTATATAAAGACCTCTAAATCCTTTCCTGCAGTGTGTTCAGGTAAGGCTACTGAATCTGAGGCTATCTTGGTTGTGTGATTCCTCCACATCAAGCATTGAATTAATCCCAACCTGCTTGTTCATTTTCTTTAACCTCGCACTTTTTCAAAATGTAATAATTTATGGCCTCTGTAATGACTCAGGAAGCTCAACTGGAAAGGAACATAGTTTATTAGAACATGCAAAGTAAAACCAGTCCTGGGCCTGCCTTATAAAAGGCTCAGGTAATGAGTTTCAGCAGGGCAGGCTACTGACTGTTACTAGGGGAAATCATACTCAACAAGCCCCATGGGGAGATCGATCAATGGGATTCCCCATTGACCTCATCGGGGTTATCTTGAGTTTTCAGAGGGCGGAGGTTGCCGTCCACGGCTGGTGTGAAGGACGCTGACAGTGTCATGTCCATAGAAACAGTTGCATCTGCAGAGGGTTTGCTGTGACGGAGGTGATCTACATGCTTCTTTAAGGTCTTCTTCCTGGTTTTTACTTTGTAAGACACTGGTCCCGTTTTCTTGAGACTAACTCCTGGAATCCACAGAGAACAATTGCCAAATTCCTCACGTGGGCCATATCTTCCAATTTGAAGTCTCGATCCAGTCTCTTTTCTAGGCTTCTTGTTTTAACTCAAAATTGCTAGTCAAATTTGGAAATGTCAGGCTAAGCCTAGTCCAAAGGCATTGGCCCATCACTAGCTTCATCGTTATATGCAGCATGGTCTTATGGTTGAAAAAGAAGCTTGCAAGCTTTACTTCTAAAGCATCTGTGGTATGTTTCTTTGTGATCATCCTCTCAGCCAGTGTGGTGAAGTGCCATGCTGCTTTACCCCATTCATACTCATTAAACTCCCCACTGGTAAATGGGGTCCCATGTCTGTCATGAGAACCTTGGGTATACCATGCATAATAAAAGATTGAGTTTCTTCATGGTATTGTAAGAGGTAGTAGAAGCCATTGATCAATTTTGAATGAATGTCAATGAGAATTAAAACATGAGCCCATAAAATGGCTCTGTGAAGTCTGCATGTATTCGCACCAGGGTTTCCCCGGCCATTCCAAATGGTGCAACAAGGCTGCTGGTGGGGTTTTCTGGTTTTCCTGGCAAGTTTTGCACTAGTTGAGCAGGGTTTTGATAACAATCTCTATGGCAGGCCACGAGACATTGTGAATGTTTTCATCCTAGAAATTCCTAAGTGGCCATTGTGCAATTCTTTAAGTATTGGTTGCTGAACTTGGGACCATCAGCTGGGCTCCCCACATGATGATGCCATCTACTAGACTCAACTCCTGATATTGAGAGATAAGATTTCAAATCCTCCAGAAGACACCCATGTGGTCCGCCACTTAGAACGACAAGATGTATTTTTACTAACATAGCTTCCTTTTTGGATCTATGTCTGGATTTGTTTGGCAGATGCTGGCAGAGTATTATGAAGTTCAGAGTCATGGCAACTTCATCATTTCAGAGGAGAAGGTAAGTTGGTGGGTAGTGGCAGTTGGCTCAATGCATCCTCATTGGCTACATGTCTTCCTGGCCAATGTTCTAAGGTATATTCGTAGGCACCTAGTAGCAGTGTCCAGCACTGAATACGGCTGACACAATGGGAGGAATCACCTTGTCTTCTTTGAAGAGGCCAACAGAGATTTGTCATTGGTTACTATGGTGAAATGCCAACTATAGGTGTACTTGGGCAACCTTTTCACCGCAAACGCCATGGCCAAACCTTTTTCAATCTGGGCATATGCAGGTTACAATGAGTGGTCTCAAAGAGTCATAGTACGCTTAGTATATTCATTAACAGCAATTGTTGTTTAATGTTTGCAAAGGCTCTCTTGTGGCATTTGCCATGATCATTTCTGATTTTTTTTTTAACAGTATGTGGAGGAATACCAGCAGGGTCTCCAAGTTCAGTATGAATTTTCCATAGTAATTTATGAGACCCAGGAAAGACTTCAATTCCTTGGAATCAGAGCCCTTTATTACCTTCACCTTCTCTTTGACAGGATGTGATCAATCCTTGTCAACTCTGTACCCAGGGTATGTTACCTTATTGACCTGGAACACACGTTTTCCTTTTTAATCAGACACCAGCTCCAGAAAAAAAAGCCATAAGACCTCCTCCAAACTCCAAATGTTCCTTTCCTGAGATTAAAATGCCATTGGGATAGGCTGCTACTCTGGGCGCCCCTTGAAGCATGTTCTCCATCAATCTTTGAAAAATGGAACAAGCCAAAGTTAGCAGAAGGAGCAAACAGCTGTACTCATACAGTCCTTTGGTGAGTATTTATTTTGACATATTTCCTGGATGACACCTCGTGCCTCCATTTGGAGGTAGGTTTGGCTCATGTCTAATTTGGAAAATATGTGAGCTCCAGCCAGCTTTGCATACAAGTCTTCTCTGCATGGCAGAGGGTATCTGTTATTGGGAGGGTCGGTTGACCACTAACATATAATCCCCACAGATATCGATTGAATCATCAGGTTTTAAAACTGGGAGTACTGCCATGGCCCATTCAGCAAATTGCACTGGACGTATAATGCCAAATTCCTCTAGGTGTTCCAATTCATCCTCTACTTTCACACATGGGGCACAGGGGATTGGTCATGCCTTGAAATATTTAGGTTGGGTCTCTGGGTCCACAGACATTGGCCCTAACGTCTCTAATCTTTCGAAGCCTTCTTGCAATGCTTTGTGATACTGCCTGATGACTTTGTATAAATTGCTAGTACCCATTTTAAAGATCTGTTGTCAATCCAGGTGGATTTTCTGTAGCCAGTCCCTTCTCAAAAGGCTGGTCCCTGGTCCTTGCCCCATTATTAGGGGGGTTGGGCTTCTATTACCCGTGCGTAACTAGGGTTCAGATGGTCCCAATGATACGCAAGTGTTCTGTAGTTGTGTGGCCAATCTAGCCTTGATGTCCTGCAGGCTTAAAGGCATGATGCTTAAAGGCAAGATGTCCATTCAAAGTCACCCAAAGGTTTGCTTCCCAATAATAGAAACAGTGGCTCCTGTGTCTACCTCCATCTCTAGGGGATAGCCATTTACCTGGATTGGAGCCACATCAATTCCTCATTCTCAGGTTGGTTTATTTGTAAAGCCCTGTCCTGAGGTGGCTTCGCCTTTTGGCCTAAGCAGTACATGTTTTGGTAGGCTTGGTGGGGGTGGACCCTATGACTACAAGTGCAGCATGAATGTGCTCACTCCTCACTGTATTGGAGAGGCTTCCTGTCTAGTTCTGCAATCTCACAGCCCCCAAATCCAATGCCATTTCTCGGCAAATGGGAAATGTGAGCATTATCCACTGAGGACTTGGTTCTTAGTATGGGGGTCGCCCAGGGCTATGGAGCATCTCGTCTGTGGACCCCTGAAGCTCCTGGGCCCCTTTCTCTGCACTTTCCCAGGAAAAGGCTAGTTCTATGGCTTTCTTGAGGTCCAGAGTTGGTTCAGTCAGTAGCTTCCTTTAAATTGCAATATTATTAAGTCCACATATTAAACAGTTCTTTAACATTTCTGGAAGTGTTGACCCATACTCAGTATTCTTCCAATTTCCACAACCTTACGAAGAATTCAGTAACTGGTTCCCCAGGACTCTAGTTGCCATGTTATCGGGTTGCAATATAACAGACAGTTTAGAGTGGTGGTCCGATATATCTATCAAGTCACCAAAAGATTTTGAATCCAGGGCTGCCAGGTAGGTTAAGCATTTTATGATGCTGAAAGTCAGGGCTCCACAAACGGTCAGGTCGTCCCTTTCTATTCCATTTGTCTGGAAGAAATGTCTCATTCTTTTGGCCTACTGGAGCCAATCCTCCACACCCTCATCATATGTTTCCTAAACAGCGGCATTTTCAATATCTCCCTGTCATTGTCTTACTGGGTTCAATGAAAGACAGGGCTGTCTGAAACTTCTCTTGTTCCTCTACAATTTCCACTCTTATTTCCCTCAGTAACTTTCAATGCATCCTATCCACTTAATTATCCATGTCCATCCAAAATGTGGAGCTTAATGTGGGTAAGTGTGAGGTTATCCATTTTGGTTGAAAAAATGGAAAGACAACTTATTATCTAAATGGAGAGAGAATTCGGGATGCTTTGGTGCAGAGGGATCTGGGTGTTCTCATGCTTGAGCTGCGGAAAACTAGTACAGCAGGTAATAAGGAAAGCAAATTGAATTGTGGCATTTATAGCTACAGGAATAGAGTCTAAAGTAGAGTATAGAGTGTTAGATAATGGTTTTAAAAATCAAATGTACAAACTTGCGATGACACAAAATTGGATAGCATTGTAGATAGTGTTGAGGACAGCATAAAACTGCAACAAGATATTGATAGATTGGGTGAATGAGCTAAGCTGTGACAAATGGATTTTAGTATAAACAAAGTGTGAGCTTATCCATTTTGGATCAGATTTTTTTTTAGAAGGCACCAAGTTAAATTTAGTGGATGTCCAACAAGATTTGGGTGCTCAGGTACATAGTTCCTTAAGATGCCATGACCAGGTGCAGAAAATAGTCAAGAAGGCCAATAAAATGTTGGCCTTTATATCTGAAGGGTTAGAATATAGGGATGCAGATGCTATGCTGCAGTTGTACAAAACACTAGTTCGACTCCACTTGGTGTATTGTGAGCAGGTATAGGCATCACATATTAGGAAGGATGTTTTGGCCCTGGAAAGAGCTCAACACAAGGTTACAAGAATGATACCTGGGCTTCAGGCGTTACATTATGAGGAGGGATTAGATAAATTGGGCCTTTTATTCTTTTGAATTCAGGAGGTTGAGAGGTGATCTGATAACGTCAACAAAATATTTACAGGGAAAGACAGGGTGGATAAGATTAATTGTTTTCACTAGTTGAAGGCTCTAGAACCAGGGGCCATAATCTAAAAATGAGGTTCAAGCCATTTAGGAGAGATATTGGAAAACATTTCTACATGCAGGAAGTGGTGGTGGTTTGGAATTCTCTTCCTTAAATGGCAATAGATGCTGGTTCAATTGTTAGGTTTAAGTCTGGGATAGACAATTTTTTGTTAAGTAGGGTTAATAAAGGATATGTCCCTAGGGACGATACATGGGGTTAGGCCACAGATCGGCCACGATTTTATTGAATGGTGGAACGGACTTGAAGGGCTGAATGGCCTGTTCCTGTGCTTCAACCATACATGGCATTGGTGAGACCACATCTGGCGTGCCCTGTACGGTTTTAGTCAACTTTACTTGAGGAAGGATGTAGTGGCACTAGAGGCAATTCAGAGGAGGTTCACTAGATTGATTCCAGAGACGAGGGGTTTGTCTTCTGAAGGGAATTTGAGCAGTTTAGGCCAATACTGTCCAGAGTTTAGAAGAATGAGAGGAGATCTGATTGAGATGTGTAAATGACAAAAGCTATTAACAAAGTAGAGTGGATGCTTTCTTGTGTGGGGCAATCTCAACCAAGAGATAATTTTTTTAGGATATGGGGTAGCAGATTTAAAACAGGAATAAAGATAAACCACTTCTCTCAAAGCATGTTGAGTTTGTGGAATTCACTCCCCCAGAGTGTGGGGGATGCTGAGGCATTGAGTAAATTTAAGGAGAGATAGATTTTCAATTAGTAATGTTTTGAAGGGTTATGGAGAATGGCTAGGAAAGTGGAAACCAAGATGAGATCAGCCATGATCATACTGAATGGTGCAGCAGACACTGGGAGCTAAATTGCCTCCCCCTGTTCCTAATTCTTATGTTCTTAATAATAGTGATTGCATTTCAAAAAATAATTAATTGATTGCAAAGTGCTTTGGGACCTCCCAAGGATAAAATAAGGCAATTTCAAACTGCATATTTTTTTCCTTAAGACTCATGCTGATGATTGAGGATGTCAGGTGAGACTGAAATAGGGCTTCATATTGAAATAAGTACTTTCCATTGATGGGAGTAACCTGTCAATATACAGCCTAGGATCATATTCATGAAGAATGGTTATTCTGGTACCCGTTGAAATATATCCCAGCAAGAGTCAAGTTGTTCAGAAGAACGGAGATAAATCTGGGTGGGGGAGGGGAGAGCGATGTCTCTTTGTGACAATTTAACCAAGTAGCACTTAGGTATGGAAATCTACCAAAGAGTATGTTTTCAAACTCGCTCTTTGCAAAGCTGAAAAGGTTAGTTACAGGATATAAAAATAGATGTAGCCTCATTAAGCAGCAAGCATTACTGTGATAAACAGCCATTATGAACCATAAAATTCCCCAGTAATCAGTCATGCTAGCTGTAACTGAGTACAGATTGTGTGACAATGTATTAGCATGTAATGGTGAGAAAAAAACATGACAGACAAGAGCATTACTAATGTGCAGATGGGCTGGATAACGTTCCCATGCAAAGACTTTCAAAAATCAGCTTAAACTAGCTTCTTTCATTTTTAATCCCCCCCACGCCAGAAACTAAAGTCTAAACAACATTTACTCTGCAATAAATAACCTTTACACAGATTTATCGACAAAAAAAAGAGTCTTTATGTCTCCTTTTTGGCATTTCCTCAGTGTTTTGATGAACTTTGACCTTGTCCATGGAAACTGTAGCAGAAATGTCAACATTGATGGGCAGGATAAAGAAACGCTGTGTTTTAATGTGCATATGAGACAGGTTGGAAACAAAGCTGCTGCGTAGTATTGAATTTATAAGATATCAGTCTGATAAAAGAGCATACAGGCTTTTTATTAAAGTGATTAGAGCTAAGGAAAAAAGGACTGTGGTTTAGCTTTCTCTGGTTTTAACAAAAAAGGCGCAAAACCCACAGACTTGGACCCTGGGAATGGCGCATGGTCAAAGCTACGTTTGCTCTTCTTTTCCAACCTTGTTTGCATATATCAACTGTGGGATTTCATTAATCTGTTCAAATACCCCATTTTCACAGGTCAATGAATTTTTATAAGACGTTCGTTGAGGTTTAAAGAATCGAAGCAGATATCTCATTTATGCTGCGTTAGCTTCAACACACTGGACTACAAGTCCCATTACGTTATTGCCCCATAGAGGCTGTGTCCCAGCACTAGTTACCACATGGAGGCGACACATTAACAGCTTTAGTATTCCTTTATTTTCAGGTTAATTCTAAGTGTTAAGAAATTCCAAGCTAATTTTCAACTTTCCATGACATTCAAAATAAACATACTTTCTGGTAAAATAAATTTGACTTTGAGAAGCCTGCCTCCCCATGTCCCATTGCAAAGCCAAGTTTTTTTTTCTCCTTAAGGACTTACAGAAAATCTGGATGGTAAATTCACGCTGGATGTGCATCATCAATTTTCTTTTTAAATGAAAAGCAGCTTGTTCTCCAGTTGTTCTGTAAATATTAAGAGGATTAAAATAAACAAGGAGGACACAATGAAGGGAGCAGTATGGGTGTGGATTAGAATAGTTTGCATTGTTACTATGGCAACATCAATAGCATTTATGTGACATAATCTGCAGGGACAAATTTGGACTATTTTATAAAGCCTAAAGATGGAGGTATTATTGCAAACATGTTTTTTTGATTATTTGAAAAGGAACATTTTTGTACTGCTCGGTCTTTTGGGTTTTCTGTACACTACAGCACCAATGATATTGAACACGGTTACAATCCCACAGACACTGAGTTGGCCATTTTACAAATTCTTTGTGGAGAGGAATGTTTCACCTGTACAATTTTGATGGTATTTATTCTGTGTAAGCGCGCGCGCACACCCACACCCACACACACACACACACACACACAGACAAATGAAGCTGGACAGTGAATGCATATACAGTACGGGGT
Source organism: Carcharhinus amblyrhynchos (assembly GCF_965287045.1). NCBI lineage: Eukaryota > Metazoa > Chordata > Chondrichthyes > Carcharhiniformes > Carcharhinidae > Carcharhinus > Carcharhinus amblyrhynchos. Next base: position 45,225,411 of record NC_137339.1, on the reverse strand, counting down.
CTGTCCCAACACAAGTTATCATATGGAGGTGACATATTATCAACTTTGTATTTTTTTAATGTCAAGGAGGCTATTTCAATGGGTTTTGTTGGGGGCGGGGGGTGTAGTGCTGTGATTCTTGCACAGCAATGTTATTATGTACAGAGAGTTACTGAGTCAGCTTAACCAAGTGTTGCACATGATCACAATACTGAAATTTGCAAGAGTAACTGTTCAAAGTGTTGCTTAGTTTCTGGAGGAAATTTGCTTCACGTAACTGTTCAAAGTACTGCATAGCTTAAAAATAGATTATTTTTCAAGTAAACAAGGGAGAAGAACAAGTCTGTGTGCATCAACATTGTAAATCTATTCCATAGGATTATAGTTTGTGATTTTACTTATGAGAACAGAGAAATCTTTCCTCATGTGGGCTGAGGCTGGAGAGTGTGATACCCCCAAGAGGTCCATAGGGAATCACAGATTGATCTCTCTGTAGGGGCTTGTTTAGTATGAATTCTCCTGGAACTCATTGCCTGAATCTTTTATAAGGCAGGCCTGGGACTGGGCCTGCTGAACTGTTGTCCCAGGCAGGGATTACTTTGTGTACACCACGGTAGTAGTTTTACTTTGCATTCTGTAATAAACTATGTTCCTTTCCAGTCAGGCTTCCTGAGTCAGAGAGAGAAAACTCAGTTTGAGTTTCTAGCCTTTGTTTATATTTCTTAGCTACTCACATTGTAATCAATTCTAAGTTAAAAGTGCTTTAATTTTGCGTTTTAAAAAAAACAGTGGCACATACCATAAAAGCATCACGTATTTTGTTGGTGATTGGCAAGGGACCTTCAAAGATTAAAAAGCCTATGCTAATTGACCTCAGATCCGTCACTCAAAACAGCCACAGTGAACACCTCAGTTGAAAGTTCGCAAATAATGCAGCTTCTCCAACTGAGCTACCAGAACACCGCATCAATGTAGTTTAGACAGAAAGATTTCAATGCACTCCACCCACCCCTCCATTATATTTATCATTCAACTATGAGTTGATCTTTTGTGATGCTGCTCTCAAAAGTAAAAGTAATTGTCTTGCTTCCTGTAACTGTAAGCCTGAATTTAACCTCATTCAAAACCTCCCCACATGGTAGACAGAGTTAAAAATGGGCCTTGTTTCTCTGTTCACCTACACTTTTCAAAGATCTTTATATCTTTAATCTTGTCAATAGATGTAAGCATATCATAGTGTCAGACACTTGGTAAAAATACAGATCTAGTTTACCACAAGAAAGAAACTTGACAGTTAATGGAAAACAATCAAGTGAATTCATGTTAACACTTTAAATTTCACTTTATACACTATCTCTCTTTACAGATGCCAAGACCATGCATTAAACCTGCAATATCTGGGATTGCTAAAAAAAAATCAAAAATTATTATACAGAAATACAGACAAATACTTTGTCTGAAAGCTAGCAATCTCAGGATTGAGACCCTACTGGATTTTAGATCTTTGCCAATTTGTCAGGTGAATTGGGCAGAGCTGGGCTGGGTGGGGGTCAAGGGTCACTTGGATCACAGGAAAAGACTGATGCATGAGCACCTAGCCAAACAAACTAGTAAGTTATTTCACTCCTCTAATAATTGAAATGGCAGCTTAAAAAAAAAGTCCTGTGTTCAAGTGTCACCAGTTCTTGGATAATTGAATTTGAGATACTAACTTGTATTTTAAAATGTAATGCAACTTTGCATCCATTGTGAAATGGAAAGCTGAATTCTATTACCTCGCTACCACCAAGCAAAAATAAGCGGATACCAATGTACTACTCAGTTAAATAATAATTTGGGTTTATAATGCAAACACCCTAAAGTTTGAATTTTATTTTGTGTAAAGCTAGAGTGCTATAGAATACTGCTGCATTCATAGTGTTAGGGAAAGTAGATATATAAGCTTCCAGCTAGATCTTCATCGTGTAGAGTGTAGGTTGCCTGAACTATGAGACAGCTTAGGCACGATTGCTTACACACCAGTATGCCATTGAGAGCTTTTACTTATCCTGTGTGGTCTTTTACAGAGGAAGCAACCTATTAGTTACATAACAAAACATGAAAATAATGAAATAAACATTCAAATTCCTATTCTATTAAAGGGATGGAATGTAAACCCAAACTGATCAAATCTCATGTATTCAACAATTAACTCCAAACAGCTCCATTCCTGCATATTAGTTGGCATTATTCCATTTATACAACACATTATATACAGCTCAGTGAGAACCTTAGCAACTGAGCTACTGCTCAGACATGTGAGTGAAGCAGATACACACCACTTTGTGGTGATTCAGAGACTCCATGTGTGATGAGCAGCAAATATGGAATTTGCTGCTCATTCTATTGTCACTGCTAAGACATTGATTCCACTAGTTCCAGTTAGTGCATCTCCAGTTCCAGATAATGGATAAAATATAATTGCATTTTGTTCATTCTTCAGCTATGAAACATATAGGGGGTGATTTTTCCTGGCTCTAACAGTGCAACAGGCCAGAAGGTATTAGTGGAGGCCATTTCGTGGGGTGCTGCAGAGCACTGTGGCCTCCGTGCATCTCTGGGACCAAAGTTTTGGCCTACTGGCACCACCACCGCCCCCACCCCCCCCCCCCCCCGCCCCCCCCCACTCCTTCACACCTGTCAACCGCTGACCTCCTGGATCTGGATGGCCAGCCCTGATCACCCCCTCTGTTCCCTCCCTCTCCCAATGTTCCTCTGAACATAAGAACATAAGAAATAGGAGCAGGAGTAGGCCATCTAGCCCCTCGAGCCTGCCCCGCCATTCAATAAGATCATGGCTGATCTGTCATGGCTCAGTTCCACCTTCCCGCCCTCTCCCCATAACCCTTAATCCCCTCTCTTATCAAAAACCCATCAACCCGCGTCTTATAAATATTTAGCGAGGCAGCCTCCACCACTTCAACGGGCAGAGAATTCCAGAGATTCACCACCCTTTGAGTGAAGAAGTTCCTCCTCAACTCCGTTCTAAACCGCCCCCCCCTTTTATCTTGAGGCTGTGCCCCCTAGTCCTACTGTCTTTTTTGAGCGGGAAGAGTCTCTCCACCTCTATCCTATCCATCCCATTCATCATCTTATACGTCTCAATGAGATTTCCCCTCATTCTTCTAAACTCCAATGAGTACAAGCCTAGTTTATTCAGCCTCTCCTCATAGCTCAACCCCCTCAACTCCGGTATCAGCCTAGTAAACCTCCTCTGCACTCCCTCCAAGGCCAAAATATCTTTGCGCAGGTGCGGCACCCAAAACTGCACACAGTACTCCAGCTGCGGCCTCACCAATGCCCTATACAGCTGCAGCAAGACCTCCCTACTTTTATATTCAATCCCCCTCGCTATGAAGGCCAGCATCCCATTAGCCTTCCTGACCACCTGCTGCACCTGCAAGCTGGGTTTTTGCGACTCATGCACAAGGACCCCGAGGTCCCTCTGCACTGTCGCCTGCTGCAGTTTTTCGCCACGTAAGTAATAGTCCTTCCTACCATTATTCCTACCAAAGTGGACCACCTCACACTTGCCAACATTAAATTCCATTTGCCATTTCCTGGCCCATTTGCCCAGCCTATCTGGATCCTTCTGCAGACTCTCCACACCCTCCACACAATTTGCCGTTCCCCCAATCTTGGTGTCATCAGCAAATTTCGACACCCTACACTCGGTTCCCTCCTCCAGATCATCTATATAAATGGTAAAAAGCTGAGGCCCCAGCACCGACCCCTGGGGCACTCCACTAGTCACCATCCGCCAATCCGAATAGCACCCGTTGACCCCCACTCTCTGCCTCCTATTTGACAACCAATCCTCTATCCACGCTAACACCCTACCCCCAACTCCACGTCCCTCGACCTTCTGCAATAACCTCTTGTGAGGTACTTTGTCAAACGCCTTCTGAAAATCCAGAAAGACCACATCCACCGGCTCTCCTCTATCCACCGCCCTAGACACATCCTCATAGAACTCCAGTAAATTTGTCAGACACGACTTCCCTTTAATGAAACCATGCTGCGTCTGCTCTATCAAGCAATTGCCTTCAAGATGCCTCGCAATTTCCTCCTTAATGACGGATTCCAACATTTTACCGACCACAGACGTTAAACTAACCGGCCTATAATTCCCCGCCTTTTGCCTGGCAGAGTGGCAGCTGGACCCTCCCACTCCCAGCAACTTCCCCCCCTAATGGGACCCACCCCCTTTTGGCTCGACCCTTTGGCACTGCCTGATGCCAGAAATCGGTGCGGAGCTGATTACAATATTTAAATGAGGATTAGCGGACCCAGGACTATAGTCTCAGGACCTGTTAGCACATCCCCCTGCCGAGAATGGTTCCCTCCAAGGGGGTTTGCAACAACTCCCCACGCATGGGCAACAGGTGGCTGACCCTGCTGGAGGGAACAGAGGCCATGGGTGACGGGGGGGGGGGGGGGGGGGGGGGGAGCGGTGTGGGGGGTTCAGTTTGGGGGGGGGGGTTCAGTTGGGGTGGGGTGGGGGACTGGAGGGGGTGGGAGTGGGGGGGGGGGCTGGTGAAAGGTGGGGGTGGGGGGGCTGTGGGGGTGGGTGTGGGGGGTTGTGGGGGGTGTGGGGGGTGGGGGGTTGTGGGGGGTGGAGGGGTGGGGGTTGTGGGGGGGGTGGGGGGGTTGTGGGGGGGGGGTGGGGGGGTTGTGGTGGGGGGTGGGGGGGGCTTGTGGGGGGGGGTGGGGGGTTGTGGGGGGGGTGGGGGGTTGTGGGGGGGGTGGGGGGTTGTGGGGGGGGTGGGGGGTTGTGGGGTGGGGGGTTGTGGGGTGGGGGGTTGTGTGGGGGGTGGGGGGTTGTGTGGGGGTGGGGGGTGGTGTGGGGGGTGGGGGGTTGTGTGGGGGTGGGGGGTGGTGGGGGGTTGTGGGGGGGTGGAGGGGGTGGGGGGTTGTGGGGGGGTTGTGGGGGTGGGGGGGTTGTGGGGGGGGTGGGAGGGTTGTGGGGGGGGTGTGGGGGGGTTGTGGGGGGGGTGGGAGGGTTGTGGGGGGGGTGGAGGTGTGGGGGGGGGTAGGGGTGGGGGGGGTGTGGGGGGTGGTGGGGGTGTGGGGGGGGTGGGGAGGGGTGGGGGGTGTGGAGGGGGGTAGGGGGGTAGGGGGGTGGGGGGGGTGGGGGTGGGTGTGGGGGGGGTGGGGGGGGGTGGGGGGGTGGGGGGGGGTGTGGGGGTGGGGGGGTGTGGAGGGGGGTAGGGGGGTGGGGGGGGTGGGGGTGGGTGGGGGGGGGGTGTGGGGGTGGGGGGGGGTGTGGGGGGGGGTGGGGGGGTGTGGGGGTGGGGGGGGAGGGGTGGGGTAGGTGTGGGGGTGGGTGTGGGGGTGGGAGGTGGGTAGGTTTGGGGCGGGGGTGTGGGTTTGGGAGGGGTGTGGGTTTGGGAGGGGGGTGGGTGGCGGTGGTGGTGGTGGCGGGGGGGGTGGTGGCGGGGGGGATGGCGGGGGGGATGGCGGGGGGGGGGGTGGCGGGGGGGGGGGGGGGTGGCGGGGGGGGGGGTGGCGGCGGAGGGGGGGGGGGTGGCGGAGGGGGGGGTGGTGGCTGGGGGGTGGGGGTGGTGGGGTCAGCACGCTAGCGATCGGGCTGGCCAGCCATCAGGAGGCCGGTAGTGCAGGCTGATCTCCACTCTGACAGAGCAACACATGTGCACTCGCCTGCTCAGCGCTATGCTGCCAGCCTCTCCAGCGGGAATAGGCACCACCTTTGATGTTTCTCACTGGTAGCTCATGTGATGTACTTCCAACCATTTGAGGGTCATCATGACCTCTTCCACAGCTGGTAATGAAGTCAGGCTTATGGCTAATGGAAGATATCTCAGTGCATCCAGGTCTTGGGCCGGGGCCTAGGAGGTGTTCATAAATCGCCAGTAACGTGGCTCAATGTTGTATCCAGGCAGAGACATTGGTGGGGGGACGGGGTGGGGGGACGGGGGGCTGGGGTGGTGGTGGTGGGGTCTAGTCTTCTTTAAAAAGTCCCAGCAATGGTTTATGATCAGTTACTACAATGAAGCATCTACCTTAGATGTATTGATGGAATTTTTTAATGCTGAAGACAACTGCCAATCCCTCTTTCTCAGTTTGTGAATGCCTCTGTTCAGCATCAGAGAGAGTCCTTGATGTGTACACAACAGACTTTTCTGTTCCATCTTTCCAGCTGTACGCCAGTAAAGGGAGGCATCACATTTCAGGATGATGTCCTTTTAGGAGTCAAAATAGACCAATAAATTAAAGGACAAAAATTTCTGTTTAATGCTATTTAAAGCCTTGAGCTGCAGCTCCCCAAAAGATCACCTTTGATGTTTCCCTACTAGGGTATGCAAGGGGGTCAGTAAGGAAGCCAGATTCAGAATAGATATCCTGCATTAATTCACTAACCCCACTAAGATTTTTAATTCTGTGGGATTCCTTGGAGTTGACACCTCCTTACTAGCCCTCAGCTAGTCTTCCATTGGATGAAGGCACTTTGCCATCCCCCCATTAGCCCAAATAGGTCATGGCACTTACTTGGAAGATACATTTTTCCCTTTTCAGGTATACCTTGACTTCTGAGAATCAACGTAAGACCTCTTCTAGGTTTGCTAGATGTTCACATTCCAAAGTTCCTGTGACCAAGACATTATCCAGGTACACCACAACCTGAAGTAATCCTTGTAATACTTAGTGAGGTACTTATTGATGACTTCGTATAATCCCCCCATACCCAGCCTGAAGATCTCCAGCAATTTGGTCTGATGTATTGGAGCCAATCTCTCCCCATAAGGCTAGGTTCTTGTCCCCATACAATGATGAGTGAAAGTTGAGCTGACTACTGCCTGTAAGTCACTAGCGTTGCCATGGTGTCCTTTATCTGTAATGGTTCCCCTGTGTAAATGGCCAGCCTGATCTTTATGTTTTCTAAGTTGAGGAGTACTTGGAGGCAATCATAAGTCTATCCCCAAATAGCGGGGATCACAGCCCCGATATCCACTTCCATTTTTAACGTGTGACCATTTGCTATTAATTCCACCATTGGTGGGGCAAGCTTTGTCATGGGGATGTGATTGAATTGCAATGTCCCTGTTCCTGTTATGGTCCAGTACTGGTCTATTTTTGAAACAGCACGCATTTTGACTGTCCCTATATTTTTGCCTTGGTTGTGTTCTTCTGCAGCATTTGCAATAGTCCACCATCTGGCATCTACAACCTCCTGGAATATGCTCCCTAGGAGTTTGAAGGTTTCTCTACCCTCTCTTGACTGCCTGGTGATATAACTTGGCCTCTGTCATTGTAAAGGCTTCTGATACTATTGCCATCAGTTGAAGTATGGATACTGCATGAAGCCCCTCTCCCCAGTCAGAGGACGCTGCTGTCTGACGTCCACAATAGTTCCTGAGCTTCTTTCTCTGCAATCTCCAATGATAGAGCAATCTCAATGGCCTGCTATAGATCCAAAGTGGGTTCTGCCAATAATTCTTTTGGACTATGACAGGTGGACAGGGTGGTGAAGAAGTGGTTTCATTAGTCAGAACATTGAATACAGAAGCTGGGATGTTGTGTTGAATTTGTACAAGACATTGGTAAGGCCACACTTGGAATACTGTGTACAGTTCTGGTTACTGTATCATAGATATTATTAAACTAGAAAGAGTGTAGAAAAGATTTACTAGGATGCTACCAAGACTCGATGGTTTGAGCTATATGGAGAGGCTGGATAGACTGGGACTTTTTCTCTGTCTTTTTTTTTCCCCGGGACTTTTTTCCCTGTCTTTTTTCCTTGGGACTTTTTGCTCTGTCTGAGGCCAGAACTCTCCATTCACCTGATGAACAGCAAACCCCGAAAGCTTGTGAGTTTACTATCAAATAAATTGGTTGGACTTAAACCTGGTGTTGTCAGACTGCTTACTTTTTCCCTGCAGCATAGGAGGCTTAGGAGTGATTTTACTGAGGTCTATAACATAATGAAGGCATAGATAAGGTAGATAGTCAAGATTTTCTCCCAAAGGTGGGGGAGTCTAAAACTCGAGGACATAGGTTTCAGGTGAGAGGGGAGAGATACAAAAGGGTCCAGTGGGGCAATTTTTTCAGGGGGTGGTGAGTGTCTGGAACGAGCTGCCAGTGATAGTAGTAGAGGCGTGTACAATTTCGTCTTTTAAAAAGCATTTAGATAGTTACATGAGTAAGATTGCTTTTGAGGAATATAGGCCAAATGCAGGCAGTTGGAAATAGCTTAATGGTAAAAACTGGGCGGCATGGACAAGTGCAGCCAAAAGGCCTGTTTCATGCTGTAAACCTCTATGACTATGTTGTCCCTGGCAAGGCCATTGGCCTAAAATTGAATTTTCACATGAGGTGAGCCACTTATTAGACATGACTGCTATTGGAAGCTTGTCTAAATATGTAGATGGAGCCCATAGTCCCATATTTTAGTTCTTTATTTGTCCCACAACAATTTCCTTCCACTTGCAATATCTTCCCTTTAGTCATTTATTCTCTCCTGCCTTCCACCATCAAAAGTCTTCCATTTGTTCTTCCCCCCCGCCACATTCCCTGCCTCTGTACTTGCTTGTGAATCTCCACCCTTTTCCAGTTTTGACTAAAAGTCATCGACCTGAAATATTGGGCCTGATTTATCATTGCGTTGCGCCCACTTTCAGGCGCAAAAACTTGGTAAAGTCAGGCATGAGGCCATTAACGCGATCCATGCCCCCGTCTGCACAGATGCCCACTTTACCATGCCCCGAAAATGGCTGCGATCCAAATCATGCCTGAAACGAGCACAATGGTGATTTAAATGCATATACATGCATTTAAATTGAATTAATAGGCTGCCTGTCCAAGTTTACCGGCACTTCTCCCTTTACCATCGTATTTGTGTGTCCAGATTCGGCATGAAACAGACATGCTCGGCAAAGGTCTGTTTTGGGTGCTCCACTTCTGAAGAGGTAAGTTCAGAGCTTCCAACAGCTCTGACTCAGATCGGTAGTGGGGAGGGGCAGAGAGAGAGGGGGGGAGGCGGGTCAGATGTATCTCTGATGGGGGCGGGGCTGGGGTGGGGGTGGAGGTGGGTGAGGAGAGAAGGAAAGCCTGATCATTCTCTGGTGAGGAGTGGGGAAGAGGGAGGCTAGTTCGTTCTTTCAGGGGAGGAGGGACGGAGGCTAGATCATTGTCTGGTGGGGCGAGGAGTGGGTGGAGGCCAGAGCGTTCTCTTGGGTGGGGGGACAGAGGGAGGCCAGATCATTCTCTGGGGGGATGAGGCCAGATTGCTCTCTGGTTGGTGGATGGGGAGGGGGTTGGGAGGGAGGAGGGTGGCCAGATTGTTATCTGGTTTGGGGGGGGGGGGGGGGGTGGGGGGGGGGGCGCTGTTGGGGGGGTGGAGGGAGGAGGGAGGCCAGATCGTTCTCTTGTGGGGGTTGAGGTGAGGGAGTTGAGGGAGGCCAGATCGTTCACTTGTGGTGGTGGGGTGGGAGGGGGAGGTGGGGGGAGGCCAGATCATTTTCTGGTTGGTAGAGAGGGAGAGGGAGAAGAGGGAGAGAGGCCAGATCGCGCTCTGATTGGTGGGGGGGAGCGGGGAAGATGTATCTCTGGTCGGGATGGCGGAGGGACTGTCCGCTGCCACTCTGTGGCTGATCAGTTGAGGGGGCATAGGGTGGGGGGGGGGGGGGGGGGGCGCAATCTGTCTGGGTAGTCGGGGAGGTGGGTAAGGAGTACAGTTATGTTGTGGGATTGGGGCAATGTCTGTGGGGGCCATCGCTCCCGCTTTTCACTCCTGGGCCGCTTTATCTGCTTTTCGCGGCCTAGGAACAATGTGACAGGGGCACATTTTTCAAATTTTTTTTCTCACTGCACATACGCAGTTCAAATCTCCAATCCTTGCAGCAGTGTTTCAGGCAGGTTAAGCCTCGGCCGTAGCGCAAGTCAGACTTGCGAGTTTTTTTTCCAGGCTGAGTGCGTATTGGGGTGCCTGAGAACAGATTTCCAAGTCGGATCTGAATTGCGCCAGATTCAGCACTTCGAGTCAAAATGGTAAAATCAGGCCCATTCGCTCTGTTTCTTACTCCAGAGATGCTATCTGACCTCTGTATTTCTAGCATTTTGGCTGGTATTCTCCAACCTCACTTGCGTCTAGGATCCTCCAATTCCACAGCAATGAATGGAGTTTTAGTTGAGTGCCAAATTCTTTGTTCTCGCTGGCAGCAGTGGCAGCTCATACGAGACAGGAGAAGTCTGGCCTTTATGTTTACAACAACTTGCATTCGTATTGTGCCTTTAGCAAAACATCTCAAGGTGTTTCACAGGAAAATGGCACTTAACCATGTAAGGACAGATGACCAAGAACTTGGTCAAAAAATAAGTTTTAAGAAGTGCCTTCAAAAAGGTAGAAAGGTCTAGGGACGAAATGCCAGAGCTTGGGCTTTGGTAGAAAAAGGCATTACAATTGGGGAGATGCAAGGAATGAGATTTGAGGAGTACAAAGATGGCAAAGGCTTGTAAGACTGTCAGAGGTTGCGGAGATTGGGAGGGGCAAGGCCAATGGAGGGGATTTGAAGTCAATGAGAATTTTAAAATAGAACTACTGACAGACCTGGTGCCAATGAGCACATGGTGATGGATGAATGAGGCAGTATGGAAAATAAGATGTGTACAGCAGAGTTTTGGAAGAACTCAAACATTTATAGAGGGTGAATGATGAGGGGTGGATAGGGGAGCATTAGAATGGTCAAATACTGAGTTAAGAAAATTGTGGGTAAGGGTTTCAGCAGCAGAAGAGCAAAGGCAAAGATAGAGCTGGGCAATGTTACAGAGATGGAAGTAGGCAATTTTGCTGATGGAATGGCTACCTTATCAAGTCTCATCTCATGAACAAATTTAACACCAATGTATTGAATGATCTGGCTCAGCACCAGGCATTTGTTCAAGGAGAGGGATTGTAGTTTTTGGTGCAGATCAAAGACAATAGATAACCTGGTCCTGTTGAAAGTCAATGGACCTTTGGCTGAACTGCACAATGTCCCATAGCAGGCCTGCCAGACAGGGCTGGAAAATCCTGACCAATGGCTTTGCTTTCTCATATTTATTCCTGTTTATCCAGTATTGGATAACAACCATTTATTCTGTCACCATCCAAACAACTTAGTTTAATAAAAATTGTGTATTTATCGCATTATAGATTTTCGTCCTAATTTTAACCTGTCCTCCTCTCCTCCTCCTTTGAAGGTATTGACTCATTGCTAGGCTATGAATTCTATAAAACTTTGCTAATATTTGCTATTTCACCAAAGTGGTTATGTGATATGAAGGATCAGCATCCTATTTGGTGATTGATGGTATCACAGTCAAGGCTTTCTAAGTGTACTAAAATATGAGTGAGTCGATGATCAACAATTCTGAAGGCCCCCTGCCTATGTTTTCCCTGCCTATCACAGGTATATTATCACTATTGTAACTCCTTTCTACTCTTTTGGCTGTGATCAGCTAATGCAGCACAGAGCAGGGATGAATCCTGAAGTCTGCCAGAGCTGTCAGAGAAGCCTCCCAGACAGAATTTTTCTACAAATTACAACACCCTACTGAAAATGTTTGTGCAATAACTTAACATCACTATATTAGCTTAAAGACCTTAACCATGACTTTTGCAATTAATCACTAATTTTAGTTAACCCAAAATAAAACCAAAATCAATGATAAAATTAAAATACAAACATTTCTAGAATTTGTACTGTGGTAACTAAACAGGCAACTACAAATAATTCCAGACTAAGTTTGTTTGATCAAAACTAACATTTGAGAAAATGACACATTAATAGCTGTAATTCATCATTGTCTAGACATGACATCACTGAAAAAAATATTTTAAGCAACTATCTGCTCCATCACTCTGAGAAATGCTGAAGGAGGTTTTACACTTGTGTCGCTAGATTACTGAAATTAGTACTGCAATTATTGAAATCACTTAAATACACAAGTGCAATATTTTCCTTGTATTCTTATATTTAGACTGGTCATTTTAACTCTCTAAGTACCAGATTTGCAACAACGCTCAGGAAAACTGTTTAAAACCTTACACTTTCCCACATTAAACTCCATTCTGCCTTGGGTTTGCCCACTTAGATATGCACAGATGGACTGCATAACATGTCCAGCTTGTTGCATCTTCTTCATATCACTTCAAATGAGATATCTCTTCATATGTCACCTTTTTCCTTCTACAACAGTGGGCTCTTGCAACCTTTTCAGTAACACGACAGACTTGAATGAGATAAAAAGTCCAAGGCACACCTACTCTTTTTTCAGCTGAAATGATTGTTCATAAACATCATATTTATATACATTTACTATGATTATGGTCAGTAGTTGCACAAACTGAACAGCAGTGGAGGGCAGGCAAGGAAAGCAGCCACCAGACCTGGTCCAGGGGCCCATCCTCGGACATTCTGTGGGACTGACTGGCAGGTATAGTGAATAAAAGCAAGAGAATAACCCAGATTCACTCCCAACTTCCAAATCCTCAATCTGATTGATCCAAGTGTGTGGAAGCGACACAACTCAGAGTCAAACACACACACACAAAAGTTGCTCTTTACCAGGAGTCTCTTCCGCCAATGACACACTTGCAAGCTTCTCGTGGCACACCAGTGGTTGGGAACCACTACTCTACAACACAGATGAACTTGTACAAAATTGTTGAGTAAAAGTATGGATCAAACTGTTTCAGCTGCCAGTCCTGCCACCCTAGCCAATGATGATAGATATTAACTTGAATCTATTGAATGCCTGCACGTACACACACGTGAGATAGCGACTGCAGGATAAATTCCAAATGTGAATACCAAGGTATTTCAGGATTTGGAGTTTCATGTAAATGTAGATTTAAATTTAATGGACAGAATTCTCCCAAAAAAACCGGGTGTTGAATTCACGTGAAAACTGGAGTAAGTCACGCTGTTTTTTCTTTCACTGGGAGTTCAGTCTAAAATCTCCCACACTGCAATGCAAAATCTGAATATCACTAGATTTTGGCGGGGATGGGGAGGCTCTTCCTGCTGGAGAGGCTGAAACCAGCAAGCCTCTGCACATGCACTGTGGTCCCGAGCTGTCAACCTCCCATTTGCTGGCCAGCTCAATCGCTGGCCAGCCCGGGTGCCCCACAGTGCTGCCCCCCCCTCCAACTCCCCTATGGCCTGATCATTCCCAGACCACCCTGTCGCAAACTGTCCCAATCTCCAGCCCTCCATACCCCGCAGCATCAATTGTTTCCCCCCCCAACCCCTGCTGCAGTTCCAATCCCCTCCACCCCACAGGGGTGCAGACACCCTCCCCACAGGCAAACCTCCAAATTCCCCCAGCAAACCCAGATGCCCCCTTGCCCCCCCAAATGCTGGCCTTCCTCATGTCTCCATTGATCATTATAGAGAGCAGCAAAGGGACACCCACACCCCTTCACTCATCCCTAGGCCCCACCCCCATCAGGCCCCGCTCCTCATACACTCCACCCCTTGGCACTGCTCCCTTGGGCAGTTCCAAAGTGCCCACTAGGCATTAGCACTTTGCCCCTTGGGCAGTGCAAGGAGACATAGGCTGAAACTACTGGGGCGCCCATGCCATGGGAGCACAATTCCTCCACCGCCTGACCCCCTGTGGGGCCCCGATTGCCCCCCCTTCGCTCTAGTGGGGTCAGGCTGCTAGCTCCCCAAAAGTGGGGAGCTACTCTAAACCCCCTCTGGAGTGAGACACTTCAGTGGATTGGGAGAGACTAGCGGGCCTGAAGAACTCAGTCCTGGACTCACTAATAGCACTTAAGTGATATTTAAAATATCACTTAAATGCTAGCCCCGCCTACCTGGAGCAGACCACACCGGAAATCCGGCGCTTGAAGATGCTAGTGGGAACCCCACAAATCGTTCCCCCGTGTGATTCCTCTGGCCCAAAAATGCCCCGAAATGTGGATCATAGAGCTTTTTAAAAATATGTATTAGTTCTCAGGATGTGAGCAATACAGACATGACCACCATGTTTGCCATTTCTTGTTGTCCTGTGAAAGTAATGTTGAGCTTCTTCTTGAATCAATTGTGTTACAATTGAGTGCTTGCTAGGCCACGTCAAAGGACATACAGTCAACTATATAGTGTGGCACTGGAGTCAAGTGCAGACCGGGCTGGGTTGGGGTGACATTTTGTTTTTCCTGAGGGGCATCGATGAAGAAGTTTTGTTTCTGGCACTAAGCAATTAAACTGGTGGAATTTGAATTCATAATGCCTGGACCGTGACCGTAACTGCTACACTTAAGTTCATGCCCCAATAATTAATTTTTTAACGTGTGTTGTGGGGTAGTCATCCAGTCTGGTTTTTGAATACCCTGTTCGATTTATGTTACATTATGTCTGCCAGGTATCTCACAGATTTCTTACATGGGTATCATCATTGAATAGTGCCTCTAGGTGACATCTAGATTGGTTTTCCTCATTGTAAAGTCATGCTTGCAGCTGGATGAATCTTCAGAAGCTGCAGATCCCTATAGGTAGGAACACAGCATCAGTAATGCGCTGAAGGAAATTCACATTCTCTTGACTTTCTTTGAGTAATACCACAAATATCCACCAGTAATTATTAAAATAAGAACAGGATGTCTAGTTTCTAAAACAGATGTCTATTTTTCCACTTCTGTAACTTAGGACAGGACTTGAAATATCCCACCCAAAGTCAACGGATGTTTTGCTGGTCTGTTAAATTGTCCGTCTGCGATAATTCCTGGAACCAGAAAATTTAGGCCTTAGATTTTATTACTTTTAAATTTCACTAGGAACAAGTAATTATGTATGTTTGGTTCAAAAATAGTGAAGTGATTTTCATTTTCCTGAGCAATAATCTAGTACAGTGTTTTGTTACTTGATATACATTCTTGAATTGAATTTAATTCAGTTGAATTTTGATACAGCCCAGGCAGGGAAGATGGAAATCCATCCATTTTATGACTACAATATTGTGGAATAGATAGGAGTGGAGGCTCAGTGCTTCCTCACAGGGAAAGGCTGGTAAATATTAGTACTATCCTTGTGATTAATTTCAGAGTCACAAGGGAAAGCCTGAAATGAATGTACCGCCACACGAACCTTCAATTTACATTAGTATGTGGTGAGTTAAGAAATACTCTGCTCAGAGAGACTTGGAACATCCAAAGCAGATTTTCCTGTAAGTGGATAGTAGACTGACCTCACTCTGTCTAGCAGTGGCATTGTTACAATTATTTTCAGTGCCCTGGAATGGGGAGAGGGAAGGAAGATATGAGTGGTGGTGGTGTTGATGGTGGGCCAGAGACTCATTCATAATCATTAAAATCCTCTGTCAAAAAATGCATGTATTAGGGCAGGGCAAAATTGGGAAAAAAGTGTGATTCTACCAGAGTTGAACAGCCTATTGACAAAATTCTAAGAAAATTTATGGGAGTTCAGGTTGTTTGTAATAACTCCCCAGTTGTAAATCAAATCAGGTTCTACAAGATTTAACCTCCCAGCAAGAATCAATGCTTCAAAATTAAAATTAAAAGCAGGGAGGTCTTGCTGCAACTGTACAGGGCACTGGTGAGGCTGCAGCTGGAGTACTGTGTGCAGTTTTGGTCACCACACTTGCGGAAGGATATATTGGCCTTGGAGGGAGTGCGGAGAAGGTTCACTAGGCTAATACCGGAGATGAGGGGGTTAGCCTATGAAGAGAGACTAAATAGACTGGGTCTGTACTCGTTGGAGTTTAGAAGGATGAGGGGGGATCTTATAGAGACGTATATGATAATGAAGGGGATGGATAGGGTAGAGGTAGAGAGATTCTTCCCGCTTAGAAAGGATAGCAGGGCTAGAGGACACAGCCTCAAGATAAGTTTAGATCAGAGTTGAGGAGGAACTTCTTCATTCAAAGGGTGGTGAATCTCTGGAATTCTCTGCCTTTTGAAGTGGTGGAGGCTACCTCACTAAATATATTTAAGTCATGGGTCGATGGGTTTTTGATAAGAGAGGGGATTAAGGGTTATGGGGAGAAAGTGGGAAAGTGGAACTGATCCACTTCAGATCAGCCATGATCTTATTGAATGGTGGGGCAGGCTCGAAGGGCTAGATGGCCTACTCCTGCTCCTATTTCTTATGTTCTTATGTAACATTGGAAAAGCTCTGGGAACTGCCTTGTGGCTTGAAATTAGTTTATAGTCTAATGAGACCAGGTAATTTAAAAAAGAGTGAGTTCCCCCTTTAATTAATTTTGCTGTCAAGGTCTGTAGAATCTATCTAAAGATTTGCATTTATATAGCATTTTACATTACCTCAGGATGTCCCAAGGTGCTTTACAGTCAATGGAGTTATTTAAAAGTGTGCAGTGTGGGAAATGTAGCAGGCATTTCACATGTTAGGGTCCCACAGACAGATGTGAAAATTATCAGATAATCTGTTTTAACAATGTTGATGGATACTTACCAGCCAGGATATTAGGGAGGATTCCCCCTCTCTCCTTCAAAATAATGCCTTGGGATCCTGGTTTAACATTTCATCGAAATGAAGCACCTCCAAGAAACATAGATTTTGTACTGAAGCCTCTGGACCAGTGAACTGGAGTGCATGACATTCACACTCAGAGACAACAGTGCTACCACTAAGCTACAGCGTCAATTCGGGTTGATCCTGTGTTAATTTACCAATAGTGGAATCAGACTCAAGGATTTGAAGTGACAGATGCATAAAGATGGTCTTATAGGCTATTAAAGTAGCACATAATAAAGACCGATTATACAAACACATCGCAGGATGATGTCTATCACATTATTCGAGTTGGAGGGATACAGAAGATTATCTTTGTGTGATTATTTAAGCACGGTGTGATCTACTGAAATTAAAACACAGCGGCTATTACACTTGAATAGGTTGTGTTGTTAAAAAATTCCAGACAAATGAAATTAGACTTGGATGTGAGAACTGAAAAGACTTTCTACCATAAATAATATTCAATTTGCTTGTATTTATGCTCCAAAATAAACGTTTAAAAGGGTGACAGTATATTTGTTTTTGCGATCACTGTTCATGCATCACCCACCATGCTCTGAGTCACAGCAATCAGGAAGATCCCAGTTTTGAATCCTGATCTGTTAGCTGATTTCAGTTGGGACAGATAGAACTACAACTGGTGACAACACCTTGGACTGTGGAAGGTCAGATGTGGAGGTTAACCAGGATTCCTGTTTGTGATCACGAAGGGAGGACTGTTGAGGCTTGGATAGGGGGTGGCTGTGATACTTTCTACAGTTGAATAGCCTCCACTCATGAACGATTGACAACTTATCAGAGGACGTTCACTGCATATGAAACTGTAGCCCAGTAATGAAGGAAGAAAAGTGGTGTGACATTCTACTTTGTTTTTAAAGTTCTAACAAGGCTCAGGTAGCTAGCCTGTCATTCAATAAATGGACAGAAGGGACATACAATACTTAAAGTTTTTTTTAAGATAATATCTACATTTCCTTGTGGTGAATAGGCTACGCCTGTTCCACTGGCAGTTAAAAGAGTAAGAGGCAACTTGATTGAAATACAGAAGATCCTGAGGGGTTTAACAGGGTGAATGTTGGAAGAAGAATCTTGTGGGAGAATCAAATACTAGGAGTCACTGTTTAAAAATAAGTGGCTGCCCAACTAAGACAAACGAGGAGAAATCTTAACTCTCAGAGGGTTGTTAGTTTCTGGAACACTCTTCCTCAAAGAGTGGTGAAAGCAGAGTCCTTGAATTTTTTTTAAGGCAGAATTAGATTGATTATTGATAAGCAAAGTAGTGTAAGATTATCTGAGGTAGGTGCAAATGTGGAAGTGAGACCACAATCAGATCAGCCATTTGCTGATGACACCACTGTAGTGGGTTGGAACTCAAACAGTGATGAGACAGAGTACAGGAATGAGATAGAAAATCTGGTGAACTGGTGCGGCAACAATAATCTCTTCCTCAATGTCAGCAAAACAAAGGAGACTGTCATTCACTTCAGGAAGCGTAAAGGAGAACATGCCCTGTCTACATCAATGGAGACGAAGTAGAAAGGTTTGAGAGCTTCAAGTTTTTAGGTGTCCAGATCATCAACAACCTGTCCTGGTCCCCTCATGCCAACACTATAGTTAAGAAAGCCCACCAACGCGTCTACTTTCTCAGAAAACTAAGGAAATTTGGCATGTCAGCTATGACTCTCACCAACTTTTTCAGATGCACCATAGAAAGCATTCTTTCTGGTTGTATCACAGCTTGGTATGACACCTGCTCTGCCCAAGACCGCAAGATACTACAAAAGGTCATAAATGTAGCCCAATCCATCATGCAAACCAGCCTCCCATCCATTGACTCTGTCTATATTTCATGCTGCCTCGGCAAAGCAGCCAGCATAATTAAGGATCCCACGCATCCCGGACATTCTCTCTTCCACCTTCTTCCTTCAGAAAAAGATACAAAAGTCTGAGGTTACATACAAACAAACTCAAGAACAGCTTCTTCCCTGCTGCTGTCAGACTTTTGAATGGACTTACCATGCATTAAGTTGATCTTTCTCTACACCCTAGATATGACTGTAATACTACATTCTGCACTCTCTCATTTCCTTCCCTATGAACGATATGTTTTGTCTGTATAGCGCACAAGAAACAATATTTTTCACTATATGTTAATACATGTGACAATAATAAATCAAATCAAATCAAATGATCTTATTGTATGACAGCAAAGGCTCAAGGGGCCAATTCCTGCTCTGAAATTGTATGTTCATATTTTTCTTTGGACACTGGCTGGCCAGCGGGGGCCTAGTCCAGTTTGAAGATCGATCCCCATTAACATAGAATCAAGGGTCTGACAGTGGAAAACAAACACTGAGAAAGTCAAAGCTCTGGGCCTTAGGACTTTGAAATGTATGAGAGATGTTCCATTCTTGGGAATGCTAGGGCGCAGAGGGTATCTGAATGGCCTCCTTTTGTGCCATAAATTACTCCATGACTATATAATGTGGTAGCAGCCTGGTTTTTACTGTTGAGTGCTGACACTCGTTGAAGTGTCTACTGGAGGCTGTACCCAGTTGAATAATTAAATAGTATCATAGGAGTTCAATATAAATTCCTAAATTGCTCCAGTCAGCTGACTATTATGGTTATGGCGGGAATCAGGCAGCAAGTTCTTCTCCATGACTTCCACCATGGAAAGTTTTAAAATCTGTTTTACAAGAAATAGTGAAGTAATTTACCTGGACATCAGGTTTTGTACTAGAGGTAGAGTCACATATGGCACAGAAGGAGATCATTGGGTCCACTGAGATCATGACAGATACCCATGTAACAATCTGATCTGGCTGCTGATTGATATCAGATGGCTTCACACTTAGTATTTTGACCCATAGACCACTCCAACATTCCTTTCTTGATCTGCAGCAGTCTTGATGATTCTGAGATACATTAGCTAAGTTTGAGTTGACACTTTTCTCATATTACACCCCAACCACCATTCCCCATCCCCTTCACCCCGCCATCCTCTCCCCAGTCCCCCAGCCTCTGCAATGGTGCAGAATCCCCAAATGGAATGAGGTCACCATGTACATGATAACATCACCCTCGGACATGTTGTTACCAACAAGCATCACAAAATTATCTAATACCTGGTTTTGGAGGTCTCCAGTACTGGCTACCCCAGGAAGAATTGCTTGACCACAACTGGATAGTACCTCTGGGAGTGCTGAATTTTAAACTACTGATTTTTTGCAACACTTGCCCATTTCCAGCTGCTGCTCCAACCCAAACTTCCTTTCTTCACTTTATCCAATATCTTTAAGAATCATAAATAAAATTGTTCAAGGAAAGTGAAAAGGCATGTTTTTTTAATGCACCATATGCTTATTTTCTCCTGGATTGTTGGCAGCAGTGTCCAGGAGATCAATATTTAATTCCTGGGGAATCAGGACAGTCCTGGTGGGTTGGTATCACTTGTTGCTAAGCTTCTGGTTCTGGTTCCTTTTGAATCACTACTATATTCAGTTAGATTGCCAATCACATTTAGTTAGATTGCCAAAGCAAAAAAAAAGGTGTCACAAGCCAGACATTCTTAATAACAGTGGCCCTTTAAAAGGTTTAATTGTAGCACAAAACCTTTTGAATCGGAGCCAAGTTCCCAGCTTCAATCCTGAAAGCAAGACTTTGGCATTGAGCACCTCACAGCCTTTGGACAATAGTACTGTTAGAAAACTTTTATAAACATTGGCAAGTGACTGTGCTAATGTTTCCCTGTAGCCTTCTGTTAGAAAACTATCTAATGTTACACTGACATGGCACTTCCTGCACTGTTTGACACCAGACTTACAAACTGGAAATGTGTTCCAATAGCTTCACAATGCAGCAATACCATTGAAAACATCAACGTATTGCTGTTTCTTTTGTGCGGTATTAAGTTTCTGCACCTTTTTTCTTTCGACATCAGACCTATCACTTAGGTGCAATATTTGTTGTAACTCTTATTGTTCTTCCTATCAAATATAACCTCAACCCAATAGCGAGAAAAAATATTTAAGTTTGTCCAGAGTTTCTGCTGATTTACATTATTGAGACCTGTTATCAATTACGCTTTTCCATTCTGTTTTATTTTGTGTAAACTTATTTTGTGCTTGAAGGTTTGCGATGGGTACACTGTTCCATTTTAGGACGATGCTTACATTAGATATCCAAAATAGCAAAACATCCTATTCTTCAGAATTGCCACCATTTGTGAGCATTCTAAAATAACAAAAAACACTAAAAATGAATTTATTATTGATGAAAGTATCAAGTTATTAACATTTTACGTTGGATTATTACATTGTATTTACAGCATGAAAACTGGTCACTCGTCCTTGATGGTGTTGATGCCTCCTTCCACCCTTCCAAATTTAACTTCATCAACATATTCTTCTATTCCTTTCTCCCTGATGTGTTTATACCTAGATTCAGCTTGAATCACCAATGCCGTTTGTTTCAACTACTCTATTCCTTATGGTTGTAGGTTCAACATTCTAACCAATTTTCTGGGTAAAGTGGTTTCTCTTGAATTATTTATTGGATTTATAAGTGAGTACTACATATTTATTGTTCTTACTTCTGTTTTCAGCTGCAACTTATACATGCCTGCCCTATCAAAATCTTGATGATCTTAAAGGTCTCCATCAGATCACTCATCAGCCTTCCCTTTTCTAGAGAAAAGAGCATGTTCAATCTGCCTGATCTGTTGCAAATCAAAGCTGGGCATCAATAAGATGCTGTTGGTCATCAGCCGCAGCAGAATCTCATACAGCCACAATCTTGAACCATATGGCCTGGCATATTTCCTGTTCTACCATTACATTCAAGCTGGGGCATCAACTGTGGCTCAACAAAAAGTGCATGTCAAGAACAGCACCAGGCACATCTAAAAATAAGACGTCAACCTGATGAAGCTACAACACAGGACTGCTGGTATGTCAAACAGCAGTACCAGCATGTGATAGTTGGGGCTAAGCAATTCCACAATCAGTGAGCAGATCAAAGCTCTGGCATCAATGCAGCAATGTGGAGAAAAGCCCAGCTATGTCTTGTCCACAAAAAGCAGAAGAAATCTAACCTGGCCAATCCCTGCCCTATCAGTCTACTCTCAATCATCAGCAAAGCGATGGAAAGAGTCCTTGACAGTGCTATAAAGTATTACTTGCTCAGCAATAATCCAGTCACTGATGCTCAGTTCTGATTCTGTCAGTCACTCAGCTCCTGACCTCAGTACAGAAGCTGAACTCAGGAAGTGAGATAAGAATGAGTGCTTTTGACATCAAGGCATCATGTGACAACATGTGGCATCAAGGAGCCATAGCAAGACTAAAGACAATGGAAGTCATGGGGAAAACTTTCCGGTGGTTGGAGTCATACCTGTGGTTGCTGGTCAGTCACCGCAGTCACATTGCAGAAGCTCCTCAGGGGAGTGGCATGAGCCCAATCATCTTCAGCTATTTCATCAGGGAATCAGAATATAACAGAGGAAAAACAAGATGCATAAAGAATTGGGAGAGACAAGTGGCATTTGGAGTAAGAAATAGTAAGTTGTGAAGTGGGATCAGAGAAAGAGGGAATGCATTTGGCTCTAAATTAAGTTCACTGTGAGTGTATGTACATGCATGAAGTGTGGTAAATAAGGTTGGTTAACTATAGGCACAGATAGGAATGGGTGAATATCCTGTCATGATCCTACCTAGGCTCAAATAAGTGCAAGACTGGATCCTAAATACTGCAGATTGAAAGGTATTTAGGAAAGAAAGGGAAGGAAAGAAAACAGGAGTGGTTGTAGTATTGACTAAGGAGAATATTAGAATACTGAAGAGGGAGGATGTCCTGGAGGGCTCGAGGGCAGAATCTTTTAATCCAAGAAACAACAGAGGCATCATTACACTACCAAATGTGTTCTATGGGTTACCGACTAGTAGGAAAGATATAGAGAAAGGAAAGTATACGGAGGTACAATGCTATATAACTGTTATGACGGAGGACTTCAATCATCCTAACATAGACTAAGATAGTAATAGTATAAAAGACAGAGAGGGGGAAGGGTTTCTGAAGTGCCTTCAGGGGAATTTTCTTGATCAGTATTTTTCTGGTCCAATGAAAAAGAAGACATTGTTGGATCCAGTTTCATCAATGAAGTGGACCAAGTGAGTTAAATGTCAGTTGGATGACAGTGATCATAGTTTCCGAAGTTTTAGGACCAGGAAAAATTCAGAGTAAAAATAATTGGGGAAAGGCCAATTTCAATGAGGTGAGAACAAACCTGGGCCAAATAAATTGGCAGATGAAACAATTTTGGATGAACTGGCTGCCTTTAACAAGGAGATGTTTCAGAGATAGTTGAGGTATATTCCCGTGAGAGGGAAAAGTAGGACAAACAGACCCAAAGCTCTCTGGATGACAAAAGAAATAGAAAGTAAGATAAAGCAGAAAAGAGCATGTAAACTAAAAGTGAGAGCAAGGCTAAATAGAGAAAGTTCGGAAAGGAGGTGATAGAAATTAGTTAGGGCAGCACAATGGCTACCACAGCTGCTTTACAGTGCCAGGGACCCAGGGTCGATTCCCAACTTGGGTCACTGTCTATATGAAGTTTGTACATTCTTCCTGTGTCTGTGTGAGTTTCCTCCAGCTGCTCCAGTTTCTTCCCACAGTCCGAAGATGCACGGGTTAGGTGGATTGATCATGCTAAATTGCCCCTTATTGTCAGAGGGACTAGCTAGGGTAAATGCATGGGGTTTCAGGAATAGGGCTTGCGTGGGATAGTGGTTGGTGCAGATTCAATGGGCCGAATAGCCTCCTTCTGCATTGTAGAATTCTATGATTCTATAATAAAGAAAAACAAAAAAAGTATGAAAAAAAAACAGATGGCTAACATAAAAGTGAATCCAAAAATCTCTTTTTACATATAACTAGTAAAGAGTTGGCAAAAGGGGGAGTAAGTTGATTAGGAGGTAGCAGGCATAACTGAGATTCCAAATGAGTAGTTTGCACTAGCTTTGCCAAGGAAGAAGCTGCCAAAGTCACAGTGGAAAAGGAAGTAGCTGAGACATGGAATTAACTAAGATTTGAAAACAAAGAGACAATGCTTCAGCTGTACTTAGAAGTTAACAGGCAGAAATTAGTTAGGGCAGCACGATGGCACAGTGGTTAGCACTGCTGCCTCACAGTGTCAGGGACCCCGGTTTGATTCCTGGCTTGGGTCACTGGCTGTATGGAATCTGCACGTTCTCCCTGTGTCTGCGTGAGTTTTCTCTGGGTGTTCCAGTTTCCTCCCACAGTCTGAAAGACATGCTAGTTAGGTGCATTAGCCATGCTAAATTCTCCCTCAATGTACCCAAACAGGTGCCAGAATGTGTGACTAGGTGATTTTCACAGTAACTTCATTGCAGTGTTAGTGTAAATCTACTTGTGACACTAATAAATGAATAAATAGTTGTGCAGCTGGAGTCCCGGTTGGAGAACCTGTGGGAGCCCCATGTCACTGTTGTCCAGGAGGCCTGAAACTATTTAAATGTAATCAAGCATGTAACTTGCCAGCATCAGGCCTCACACACAATCAAGATCCAGTGGGGTGGCCAGTGGCCAACAGGTTTTTAATTCCTGCAGTGCCACTGGGAGTGATAGTTGCTGCTAATAATGCTCTAAAGTCTTCTGAGGGATCATTGCTGGATTCCTGCTGATAGATCAGTGGGGCAGGAAGAGAGTTGGGACAGGTGGTGGCTACGAGTGCACCCTTCTTTCCAGTGCCAGGTTTGATTGGGCATAGAGTGCCTGTCAATGAGGAACCCCTAGTAGACCACTGGCAACCTATCAGGTTTGTGGGCTCAGGGATAATTGGCTTTAAATGTCTCATTAATCAACCTATTTGGCATCCTGCTGCCAGTGGCAGGATTCCATCATAGAGTCTTTCCTGATCCTCCCACCAAATATTCACATCCAATTTGCTGAGCACTTCTCCACACGCCCCCCCCCATCAATCCTCCCCCCACGATCGTGCCCACATGAATAACCTCCATTAAATTCCGCTGTATAAGTCACCAGATCAGATACACCTGCAGATGTGGAGAAAAGTAAGAGGGTAAAATGCAGAACGACTGGCCATAATCTTCCTATCTGTCTTAGATATACAGGTGTGGTGCCAGAAGACTGGAGAATTTCAATTACACCATTGTTCAAAAAGGGGATGGGAAATGATAATGTGTGACAAAAGTAACAGTGACTAGGACAAATATGAATTAATTAAGGTACATCAGTATGGATTGTAATGGGAAGATTTAGTGATTCCATTTTTTGATGCAGTAATAGAGAGAATTGATAAGGGTAACAAGATTGATGTGGTGGAGATGGACTTCCAAAAATTAAAAATAATAGGCTTGAACGTAAAGTTAAAACTCATGGAGCAAAGGGACAGTGGCAGCATGGCTGTGAAGTTGGTTGTGTGACAGGAACAAGGTAATAGTAGTAAATATTTCTTTTGCAGACTGGAGGAAGGTATATAGTAGAGTTTCCCAGGAACTGGTATTAGGAACACACCAAAAATATACTTTAGTACCAGTCAGACCATTCCCTGCAGTCTCATGAAATTTTGGGAAAGCTCCAAAACACAAATTACAACAGGAGGCAGGAAAAATAGTTTAGCAATTAAATTCACGATCTTTTTAAATAATATTGGTGGAAGGTCCTTCATGCCATTGTGTCAAGTTGTATGAGGTTAACACAGGGCATAGACTGCAACATGGATTCAATCATGACAGCGTTGGCATCAAATCAGCATTCCACACCAAATGACTGCTAGTAGTCATTATTTGCAGATCCATGCAAATCTCTTTAACAAGGTGACATCCATTTGCCTTCAGAAATGTGAGTGTCAGACATCATTTACTGAACATTAAATTGTCTTGTTGTGCATAAAATAATACAAGTTTCATGGAGCCTAATTTCTTCCCCAGTGAGCTTGTGGGGAGAAAGATGATTGGAAACAAATTAGAATTTGAACATTTCTGTATGTTCACACAATGTTATTCCAGTTCCACTGTCTGTAAAATGACAAACTGTTTCTGGATGCAAAACAGTTATTTCCTGTGCAACCGAACTCCACTATTATCATGATGCAAAATCTCCACACAACTGTAACTGCCTTGGTTTGGTCACCAGGGAGCTCTGAATGTTTCAAGGACTATCTGTTTATTGTGTGGACCAATGGCAATGCATTACTCTTTATTCTGGCAATGGTTTTGCACAGGCACGTACTTCCGAAAGTTCCTGCTGAACTCCAGTACTTTGAAGTCTGAATCTGGATAATGAGTGCAGGGTTTTCACTTGCCTTTCAGAGATTCTGCTGGAATTCTTCTACGGAGAAGCACAGGTCAGTTGTCATGCACTGTGCCAGAATTTTACCTGCAGCAGCAGGATGGAGGTGAAACTGGAGGTGGGTGACAAAGACCCTCCCCTCTGAGCTATGTTCACAAAGTGATCTCAGGCCACACAGCCAAGTAATGGTCAGCAGGGCCAGGTTTGAGGCAGCGGTCACATCACCTGATACAGCAGGTGATTCTGGCTGCATGCTTAAAGGGCCGCCAGCATCCAGGCACCAAATGCAACTACGTCCAGCAGGAAGCATGCAATCTGTGAGCAGCCACAGTCACTGACATCACCCTTCATCAATCTGAAACTACCCTTCATTTGCCTACAACGCCAAACTTGCCCGAGATCACCCATCATTTGCCTGAGACCAAACAATCCTCATCAATCTGAAGCCACCCTCTCTTCAAACATAGAAAATCCTTCATGTTTGAGATCAAGGTACCTATGTCAGCCTCAGAAAAGAAGCTATCACCAATCTGGCCAATGAGACTATTTGGAATCAAGGCAGAAGATCCTCTTCTCCAGGGATAGAAGGTAGGAAACCCACCAATGAACAAAAAAGCCTGGATGGAGGACTGCATCCGTAGAACCAGTTGCAGTGCAGCAGGTCGTTCAACAATGTTCTCCATTTTGCCAAGGTGAGTTGCAAACCTCAGGTGCCTTTGGGAGTAAGTACATCAATGAATAAGTGTGATTGTGCAGATGCAGGCAGGTGAGGAAGACCCCATGGTCTCAGTGGCAATGGATAGAGGCTACAGCATCTCCTGCAAAAACAGTTCTGTCAGACAATGCATGTCTGGCACCAGGCCCACTCAGGAGTCCAAAGAGCCCAAGCCACTTATAGTTTTGAGGCCCTTCATCACAATATAAAATGAAGAGCTGCAAAAAAAAATCTGAGTTCTTTTTCCTGTGCAACTGCATTAATTATTGAGGAAAAATATAGCTTTTGTGCAAAGTCACAGTTGAATTAATCATGGTGAGATAATTGTAATGCTCTTGTCCAATTGTTAAATAGGGATAGTTCTTTACATGCTTCAACACATGCAATCATATGAAGCTACTGATGCAGGCAAACTGACAATTACACAATATAGTTGTGATATTAGGAAACACCAGAGTGCTCAAGTTGATTATTTCTTCCAAGCAATTCCTTTGGCTTGCAATCCAGAGAAGAATGTTTTCATTCTTGGGACTCAGGAGTAAATTGGGGTCATGACCTGGTTTGAGCACCACACTGGTACCTGAACAGCTGTCTGAGGCAATAACAGGTGAGGCCAATGACATTTGAAGGATGGTGGAGGCCAGACCCACGATGAGACCCAGGTTGATGATTAATCTCAAAATCATCTAAGGCAGCAAATGCTGCAAGTCGAGCAAGACGCATGAGAAGATCTGGCAGAACCTCCAGAGAGTATCTGTGCCTTGGTTCAGACAGTGGAGGAGTCCACCCAGGCCATCAATGCTGTACTCTCCCTCTCAATTGTGTGTTTGGCCTCCTCCACTGAGTGAGTGGTGACTCTCATGGAGAACTATATCCAGCAAGACAATGGCTGATGGAGATGCATACAGATCTGCATGGCCATATTCTTGTCCTTGAGCTCAGGAGAGAAGTGTTAAGACAATGGAGGCAGGTGGTGATGGGTGGTGTTGTTGGTCAAGGGTCTGGAATCACTACTAGGCCGTCGTCCATCTCATGTCAGCAGGAAGCCTTACAGGTGAGGAGGAGAGGCAGACTTCTGTGTTTGGGGACTCCTCTCTTGCCACCTCTGATATGAACATTGGCTCCTCAATCCCTTTGCCAGTTATACCTGGGGAAATTCAGCCATGCACCAAACCCTCTGGCTCTCTGAGTCCACTGGCATCAGTTCTGAACCTGAGGTTGGTCCTCCTGAAGACAGCATCTGTCACTGCCTTAATTCAGTGATATGCGGCTGACTGGGAGATTTTGCACATGGATTTCTGGAATGAGCATGAGGCATAGAAATTCAGGGTGGCAGTGACCTTGACAGCTGATGGCATTGGATATCCACCAATGCAATCAGGGCTCACATCTTCCACCATCATGAGGCATGGCCCCTCAGAACAGATGCAATCTTCAGGAGCACCATCAATCTGACATCTGGTAGCAGCTCATCCAGTCTTGGTGCACTCTGGTCACTGGGTGCTACCGTTTCCATGGCAGTCTGTGTCCAGTCCCCCCTCCATGCCTTCTGCCACATCCCCACCACAAGCCAAGAGGTATCTGATTTCCATTTGCCTGCTCCTCTCTTCCTGTCAAGTTCTTTTTGTTGCTGGAGGAATTTCCTCTGGAATACATAATCCCAAGCTATCTGGGTATTAAGGGGGAATATCCTCCAGTGGTTGCAGAAACTCCCAGTCCTTCTTTCAATCTCACCTTTACTTTAAGGCCCTTCCCCAATGACCCCTTGCCAGAAAACTTAATTTGTCAATGGGGCCTCAAGCTGAAACAAATGTTTGTTCTTCTCGTTCCTTGCAATTAAATGAAAAAGATTCATGAACAGCTGCTCACTGCAGAAAGCCCAGTGTCACCCAGGCATTGCTTACAAAATTCTGAGGGATTGTTGCTCCCTAGATCTCAGTTGCCTTTGGAATTCTGATTTAGACATTGTGAGGGGAGTCTTCACTTGACTTGCTATCAGTCCCCTGTGAAATCACTTCCTGGTGTAATAATATTAGGGGTCTGACACCAACTCCCGCAATTTTATGCTGCCCTCTCGCCTCTAATAGGAACCATTTTGCAAAGGTAAAACTCTGCTCAGAGACTGCAGTCCTTGCACATGGTGAGCACAATCCTTGCACATTTAGGGATGCCATTTTCGATGTTATAGCTCTGTGACCTAGTTTTCCCTTTAGGGGATTAAATGATTTAAAACCCCATATGTTTGCCTCCCCAAGGAATGAGTTGTAGCTTATGCAAGTAATAGGAGAATATGCATATGTTAGTTCACATCATCATCACTGACAAGGCCTTGTGACATTTCCATTTTTCTTGTTTACTTAGTTTTGTCCTCGAATCAGATTATAAACCAACACAATGTTAATATTTTGAGGTGAGGTTTTTTTTGCCTCCGCTGTGTTGAACATCAATTTATCCAACCATAAAGCTTTCCAAATCAGCTGAAGAAACTTATACTGCGTAATTGGCCATAACAGTATTTGCTACACAGGAGACAATTTGATCCAATGTGTTTATACCCTGGCTAACTAATTCTTCAACTGGAACAGCAGGCACTCATTCCATTTCTCTTCCCTTTCTCAGCATCATTTCACATATTTTCTATTCACATCCTCCTAAATTATGTCCCCAGTAGCCACTTATGGTGGATTGTTCTATATTCTAGTAATTGCTTCTGTGAAACAAAATTCTTCCAACTTAGAATGAGAATATTGAATTTAGATCTTCTTGTTGGTGATTTGTCTATAAATTAAAATAAACTCGTTACTTACTCACTCAAAACCTTACATAATTATGAATATTGAACAACAATTTACATTTATATGGCATCTTAAATAAAGGAAAATGAAAAAGGAATTTCATAGGTGCAGAATTGGACACAGACATAGAGAAAAGCTAGGTCAAAGGTAGCTTTTAAAGACTCTTGGAATTAGTACAAAAATAGCCAATGAAACTGAAAATAGGCTCAATAGTCTATTATTGACTGAGATAACAGAAAAACTCCCTGGGAGATAGTGGAGTTTAGAATTATGTTCTAGGGTACTTTACACCATTGAACAACAGAAGCAACGTGTAAATATTTGATACCATTACTGGAATTAAATGTGTGCCCCATAAATGGATCCTGAGTCATAGAGGTTAGCAGAAATGATCAAACATCTAGTTGAAAAGATGGGTATTCAGAAGAAAATAGCAAATGACGTTAACATAGATAAGTGGGAGATAATACATTTTTGGTTGGAAGGTGCAAGTCCACTTAAAAGAACAAAGGGATTGTGGGATACATCAGTCACAAAAAGTTGAGCACAGACTAGCGAGGGTGTAGAAAAAGCACAACAAGCACTAAGCTTCATTTTGTGAATATTTTAGGGGGTCCCTAGGTATATGTCGATATTTTAAAGGGATTTTATATCTTTTTAGTTTCTAAATTGTATTGAGAAAATTTTAAGATTGCTTATGCTTTTGTTGTTTTTTTCATACGTTAAGGAGTGAGTGAATTCAGAATGCTTAACAAACTCAGCATGTTGTACTGAGTGGTTTCACTGTAATGTGTGGCAGAGACTGCAAGTGTTATTTTCATACCCGCAAGCCATTTTTATTCTCAAAGAAACAGTATTAGCTTTGGGACCATTGATATAAATTACGTGAATATATAATGAACATGAAGTAATTCATCACTGCTATATTTTATGAAGTTTTATTTAGTTACACTGATATTTTCATCACTGCTGTATTTATAGTTTCATTCACACTGTTACTTTTATTCACAACAAACCACACTCATTCAAACCACTACAGGCTGTTTCCTCTCTGTATGGCGGCTTCAGTGGTGTGAAACCATTTGCAGAGTTTCCTGCAATAATGTTGCACATTCAAGTGGTTCAATGTGGTTAGACATCAGCGAGGGGCCCTGTGGCAAATATGTTTCAGTTAGGAGCTATATATTTTTGTGACATTAGAAAAATTCATGTGATTAGTTGTCCTGGATGCTGTTGCTTCAAATACTGTACAAATTACATCATTCTTGCTCTTATAATAGGATCTCAATGGCAGAGGCAGAATACTGAGGGAGGCAAGGGAGGAAATTGTGGGGGCCTTGAAAGAAATCTTTGTATCCTCACTGGTTACAGGGGAGGTCCCAGAGGACTGGAGAATAGCCAATTGTTATTACTTTGTTTAATAAGGGGAGCAAGGATAATCCAGGTAATTACAGGCTGGTGAGCCTTACGTCAGTGGTAGGGAAATTATTGGAGAAGATTCTTCGAGACAGGATTTATTCCCACTTGGAAATAAGTAGATAAATTGGTGAGAGGCAACATGGTTTTGTGAATGGGATGCTGGCCTTCATAGCGAAGGGGATTGAATATAAAAGTAGGGAGGTCTTGCTGCAGCTGTATAGGGCATTGGTGAGGCCGCAACTGGAGTACTGTGTGCATTTTTGGGCGCCGCACCTGCGCAAAGATATTTTGGCCTTGGAGGGAGTGCAGAGGAGGTTTACTAGGCTGATACCAGAGTTGAGGGGGTTGAGCTATGAGGAGAGGCTGAATAAACTGGGCTTGTACTCGTTAGAGTTTAGAAGAATGAGAGGAGATCTCATTGAGACGTATAAGATGATGAATGGGATGGATAGGATAGAGGTGGAAAGACTCTTCCCGCTCAAAAAAGACAATAGGACTAGGGGGCACAGCCTCAAGATAAAAGGGGGGCGGTTTAGAACGGAGTTGAGGAGGAACTTCTTCACTCAAAGGGTGGTGAATCTCTGGAATTCTCTGCCCGTTGAAGTGGTGGAGGCTGCCTCGCTAAATATTTTTAAGACGCGGGTTGATGGGTTTTTGATAGGAGAGGGGATTAAGGGTTATGGGGAGAGGGCGGGAAAGTGGAACTGAGCCACGACAGATCAGCCATGATCTTATTGAATGGCGGGGCAGGCTCGAAGGGCTGGATGGCCTACTCCTGCTCCTATTTCTTATGTTCTTATGAATGGGAGGTCCTGTCTCACTAACTTGATCGAGTTTTTCGAGGAAGAGACGAAGATGATTAATGAGGGTAGGGTGGTGGATGTTATCTTCATGGACTTCAGTAAAGCCTTTGGCAAGATCCCTCATGGCAGACTAGTATAGAAGGTGGAGTTGCACGGGGTCAGAAGTGAGCTGGCAAGATGGATGCAGAACTGGCTTGGTCATAGAAGACAGAGGGTAGCAGTGAAAAGCAGAAAGTGTGTTTCTGAATGGAGGGCTGTGATTAGTGGCATTCTTCAGGGATCAGTGCTGGGATCTTTGCTGTTTGTAATATATATATATGTAAATGATCTGGAGGAAAATGTAACTGGTTTGATTAGTAAGTTTGCAGACAACACAAAGGTTGGTGGATTTGTAGATATTGATGAGGAACATTGGAGGATACAGCAGGATATAGATCGGTTGAAGACTTGGGCAGAGAGATGGCAGATGGAGTTTAATCTGGAAAAATTTGAGATAATGCATTTTGGAAGGTCTAATAAAGATAGGAAATATACAGTAAATAGCAGTATTGATAGACAGGGTCTAGGTCTACAGGTACATAGGTCACTAAAGGAGGCAACACAGGTGGAGAAGGTAATCAAGAAGGCATACAGCATGCTTGCCTTCATCGGTCAGGGCACTGAGTCTAAAAATTGGTAAGTCATGTTGCAGCTTTATAGAACTTTAGTTAGGCCACACTTGGAATACAGTGTTCAATTCTGGCTGCCACACACTACCAGATGGATGTGAAGGCTTTGGAGAGGGGTACAGAAAAGATTTATCAGGACGTTGCCTGATGAGGAGGGCATTAGCTATGAGGAGAGGTTGGAGAAACTTAGTTTGTTCTCGCTGGAACAACGGAGGTTGAGGGGTGACCTGATAGAAAGTTACAAGATTATAAGGGACATGGACAGAGTGGATAGTCAGAAGCTTTTTCCCAGGGTGGAAGAGTCAATTACTCGGGGATATAAGTTTAAGGTGCGAGGGCCAAGGTTTAAAGAAGATGTACAAGTCAAGCTTTTTACCCAGAGGATGGTGGCTACCTGGAACCCACTGCCAGGGGAGGTAGTGAAAGCGAATACGATAGCAACTTTTAAGGAACGTCTGGACGAATTCATGAATAGGATGGGAATAGACAGATATGGTTCCCGGAAGAGCAGGGGGTTTTAGTTCAGTTGGGCAGCATGGTCGGTGCAGGCTTGGAGGGCCGAAGGGCCTGTTCCTGTGCTGTAATTTTCTTTGTTCTTTGAAACATTTTTGGGCAGAGGGACCCAATGAGGGACAGAAAAGCTTAATCAAGAAAGCACATGTTCTATGCTAACCTTTCAAGGTTAAAAATATAACCTAGCCTGATTCTGTCTTCACCTGAATTCTACAAAATCTACTTTCCATCAGTCATCACTGGACAACAATTGGAAGCAGAAGCCATTTTTGACATGCCAGCCCTTACCTTAGAACTGAGGCCAAATGTGACCTTTTATTTCCTTTCCTAATGCTTTGTGAAGCACTTTGGGTTGTTTCTCTATATTAAAAAATTATGTATTCAAATTGTTGTAGGGATCTTCACAGCTATTTAAGCTGTAATATGCCCAGTTTGAAACAAGTAACACAGGGATCAAATTACTCAAATTAGCTCCTCAATCTTGTTCTGCTTTTCAGTGAGATCGTTAGCTGATCTACAATCTCACCAATTCTGATTTGTGCACTAAAGCAACAGAACCGCCATGATGTGTAATGTCTCTGAAATTTCCAAAATGTGAAATGTTCAATATTAGCTCATAACTTGCTATTTTCAACTAATTCAGAAATCCCTTCATTATCAAAATATTTTGCAAACAGATGTGTCTGAATTTCTTGATTGTCAATAACTAATTTTTCTACAGCTGTTTCAATAGACTCCTCTTTTGGACTTATTGTGTTGACTTACATATAAGGTGCTAAGAAATGTGCTTTTAGCATTAATTCTGCAAAAATTTTCAGTACAATCAGAATTATTCACATAAAGTTATAAGCAAATTAAGAAGAGCAATTTACCAAGTTCAAAACAGATCCTTATCATTCCTTCCTGTTGCAAACAACATTCCAATCAAATACATATGTGCCAAACTAGAAAGTGGGTAAAAGCTGACAGCTTCAAGAAACTAAACTGCTCTCAAAAAAGCTGACACAATTGCCTAAACATGATGATGGAGCAGTGCTCTGAAAGCTCGTGATATCAAATAAACCTGTTGGACTTTAACCTGGTGTTGTGAGACCTCTTACCGTACCTAAAAATTGGACAGGCTGAAAAGAATTTGACCATAGGATTTACAACACAAAATTTAAGTGCTGGGCTAAAAGCGCAGTGGGATAAGAGTTACATACTATGTCATAGTTTAAATTGCAGATTGGCTACAATATTCTTCATATTGCTGATTTAGAAGGGAGTTGTAAATGCTGAAGGCAAGAATTTGATTTTCTGGGGTATGCATTGAGGGCAGGGGAAGAGGCTGGGGGCACGGTTAAGGATATCCCAGAATTTTAGTTTTGACACTGCTTAGTACATTTTCTGATGTTTTGGTGTCCACTATGATTCTTCCTTTCAAACCCAAGTAATTTCTCTGGAAAGGCTACAAGTATTTTAAATGTGATAATAAAAGTTGCTTGGACTTCAAGGTGACTTTACAGTATTCAGTGAATATAACTAGATTCATTGAGGTTAATTTTAAGGTGACTAAGGTGAGTTAATATTATCAAAACCAAATCATAGACAAAAATTTTGACGGCTCACACCCAAATATTAATTTGTCTTTTTCACTTTTGGACACTAATTAACCCGCTGTACATTTAATACATTTTGATCATTTGCTGGAAGATATTGGCAATTGTTATATCACTGGGGCAATCGTAAACAAAAAGCCAAATTTACAGAATGATCGCCAAATGAAGAAATAACCAATAAGATTCCACTTTTTATAGATTTTATATGTGAATTCAGCAAAGTAGTATTTCAAATAAAAAAGGTAAATTTCACCTTAAATAGTTGATACACAATCACAAGTATTTCCCTTCTACATGAATGGCATTACATAGATACATAATTTCATAATGTGCTGTATTTTATTTATACAGGGTAGGTCACAAGTTTTATTCAAAAACAGCTTCAACCTCAGAGTTCCGTGGGTGTAATTATTATCAACAAGGCACACTGAGATGAACACTCTAGTCTCTCAGTCGGTTCATGACAGTCCTGATGGTGTAGCTTTCCAGAATTATTTTTCAACTTACCAACTAATAATACCCCATTTCATGGGTTGACCACTTCTGGGAAAACACCCAGCTCTTTAGTGCCTCTAAGCTATTCAAACAACTTTCCAGGTTTTAGACATTTCTTAAGGTAGTTCGCACATTGTCCCCAAATGCACTTGTCTATTTTTTCTGAAAAGTGAAATGTTTGTTGATGATTGCATCCAACTCCTCCGATACTGAAGCAGACCTTGTCCCAATGCAGCGAGACCTGGACAACAATCAAGCTTGGACTCATTAGTCAGAAGTAACATTTCCGTCACACAGTGCCAGAGTGGCCAGTTCCAACAAGAGAGAATCTAATCATTGCCCCACAGTAATCTAGACATTCAATTGAATTACCACTGTTGAATCACATATCACCTACATCCTGGAGGTTGCCACTGACAAGAAACTGAACTGGACCAGCCATTATAAATACTGTGACTACAAAAACAGATCAGAGGCTCTGAGTCCTACAGTGAGTAACTCACCTCCAAAGCACAAATTAAGAGTTTGATGGAATACTTGCCTGGATGAGTGCAGCTTCAACAATGCTCAAGAAGTTTGACACGATCCAGAACAAAGCAGTTTGCTTGATGGCCACCCCATCCACCAACTTAAATTTTCACTCCCTCCACCACCAATGTATAGTGGCAGCAACGTGTTACACCTACAAGATGCACTGCAGCCACTCACCAATGCTTCTTTGACAGCTCTTTTCAAACCATCAACCTTTACCACTTAGAAGGGCAGCAGATATATGGGAACAACGCCAAGTGCATGTTCTCCCCCAAGCCACATACTATCCTGACTTGGAAATTATTATGCCATTCCTTCACTGTCACTGGGTCAAAATCCTGGATTAATTTCTAATACCACTGTGAGAATATCTGCACTAGATAGATGAAAGAGATTCATGAAGATTCACCACCCCCTTCTCATGGGCAATTAGGGATGTGCAACAAATTTTGACCTTGTCACCGCTGCCCATATCCCATTAAAGAATTTTTTAAAAATTACATGATGCGAGAGGTTACGATGGTGATAATAGCAGATGAAAGCTTAACAAGCTTGCACAACTTTCCTTCAATGCTACTTTAAGACAGGGGTGAACGTGTTTAGAGAAATGGGTTAATTTTTGCTATTAAAATATCAGCCAGAGGAAACAAATTCAAATGTGTTAACCATTTACCCGCTATTACCAAACAGTCTTTTCTGACCTGTATTGCTCTTTTACAAGTTCTTCTCAATAAAGTTTATTTTAGAAATAAAGAAATATCATAGCTATTAAAACAAAACTGAATTACATAACATAATTTGCAGGAAAGTGAGCTGAATTTTGAGTTCACAAGTCAACCTGGCCAATTGTCTGGAGTTTGAATTATATTTATCTGTTGATTCATTTTTCTTATTTCTCCACAGATATTTCACATGCTAAGAGAATGCTGCAATCTAATTTTCAATTATCACATGGCAATAGAGAGCGCTCTGGTATGAGCAATTAAATAAACAGAAAAACCCTTCTATTGTTACAAACCCTAGCTAGGCACTACAAATCACCTCAAACATACCAAATGAATCATGGTAGTACAGGATAGCAAAATTCTGATGGAATTAAATCTCATCATTATTTCAGCCCCACTCCCTCTTTTATACAAAAATCAGTTAATGTACTTACAGCAGGAAAACTTCTACCACCTAACTGGAAGACAATTTATCTTCATATCGCACACTGTTGATGATTATCCAGAATGTAACTTTGTGTAAATTGAATCTGGATTTTAGTAGCTTACTTTTTACATGTATTCTTCTGAACAAACATTTAATCAACAAACTTAGAATTGCAAATTTCTGAAACTAACAATCTATCTAAAAACATTTCTGTCTGAGTTCGATGTGAAACTAACAGTGACGAAAAGTGAAATATAGTGATCCAATACCTACTAATAACTCCAGTTCTACCATATAATCAATACGATTCGAAGCACAGTGAAAAAATATCTTCTATAAAATTCTGATATGATAACTTCTGAGCTAAAGCTCTGACTGCCAGATTATAAAGTTGATGGTTGGCATTTGAATATATGGAAATTTGGGTTTTTAATGGCTCATAACTAATATTTTCTAGTCAAGATGGTGTGTGAACAGATGGGGAGGTGGTAGTGTTCCCATGCATCTGCTGTTCTTGTCCTTCAACTCAGCCTGTTGCTTGTGACACACTTCCAATGATTTGCTCAAGAGTTTTTCCTTTTCCACATGGAAGCAATGTAAATTCCTTTGACTTACAAATAGAGTTTGAAAGATCCCGGGTGAGAACTACAAGAATGTTTTACCTGACATTTCAAAATTTGACTCAAAGTGAACAAATACTGTTTATGAGTATGAAACTCTTTGACATTTCAGTGCTTTCGGGATCTCCAGGTCATGTGCTGTTTTAAAAAATTCGGCCAGACTATTTTGGCAACTCCTCTCAATACAGTTAATACAACATGTGTATTATGCAAATTAGCGCAATTGTAAAGTCAAGGAAGGTTAATTTAAAATTGAGCAATCCGATGCCACACAAAACAGCTCATGTATTTATTTATAGCTAAGTACCTGAAAAAAAACTGCAAACATTCTCCAAATATTTCCTTCAGAAAAGTTATAAATGGCTTAAAATTCAACACGTTTTAAAAGCATCTTTAGTTCGCCCCCTTTTTGTTTTCAGGAAAATAAATGAAGGAATCTTTTCGAAATTAATTAAAATTCTCTTTGGACTGTAAAACATATGTTCAGTGGCGTGCAAGAATATTAAAGCAAATGTGCCAAATCTACCTGCATCTGATCCATTCACAGCCTCTGGAACACCGCTTTTATGAACTTATAAAACTCCTCTTAGGAGTTCTGATAGTCAGTGAGATCAGGTTAGAACTCTTACTGATGGGTCTGTTCCTAAGCTTGACCAAATCTGTCAGGTTCAGGACCCAGATGTATAAGATTACCTGCTTGTCCTTGTTCGCAACTCTGCTACACATCTAGTGGTCACTGACTACCAGTATGTGGTGTCTATCAGTTGATTGTAAGTGTTTCATAAATATTAGGAGATTTACCATTACACTATAGAGCTGAACTGGTCAATAAAAATGTAATCCAGAAATTATTTTGGTTTACGTATTTCAACTGAACTTATTGCAAAGGAGACTGATGGATTCATTGCTATTACCATCTGGTATAAACTGATGCCATCTCAACCCCTCCCCTCCTGCAGGCACAATTAAAACAGAATGTTCTCTGGTAGTGGAAGGACCACTCAGCATGCCCTGCTTCCACATTTTTTGGATGGGTGTGCAGCTCTGTGTTGTCAAATGGCATTATATTTGTTTGTTGTAAGAAAAAGAGCAGCACTGACTGTACAAACACCATAAATAGAATGGGCATAGTTATTAACAAGTACCACACAAGACAATGTCCAGCAAATCAGAAAATGAGAGTGACCGTCATTAAAAACAGGTTTCACAGCTCTGGGAGGTCATTCCTGGCTTGTTCTGGCATAAGATACAAGCCCTAATCCACCAGGTCTTTGAGTTGGCAGAGTGTGAAAGGAAACTCTCTTCGGTATAAGTCTTTGGCTAAGATCAAGTGTAGTATCGACATGCTGTGCTTGGTTGAAGTCATTAGGTTACATTTTAGCTTCATTTGAAGTAATTTTTAAAAGCGGCATCTTGGCCTTTTGGCTAAGATGCAAATGAGGAGGAGGAGCTATGCCTACTCCAATCAGCTTGGATCACATAGATCAAGCCCAAGACAGGAGGTGAGAGCCCTGTCTTATTAGCTTGGATCAGAAATGTCTCAACTTGTTGAGACTCTGAATTGGACTTGGTTTGATTGAATTGCAATAAAAACACATACTCTTGAGACAGGTGATTGTGGGCTCCAACTCCATTCCAGCAATTTGAACACAAAAGGGTGGAGCCCCCCATCCTGAAGTTCCAATCCAAAGTCAAGGGACTCCAAATTTTCCAGTCACACTCATGCCAAATCCCACCATGGTGGAACAAGAAACTCTCTGCCATAATCTTGTGCAATGCTGAAGGATTGCTACATTGTTGGAGGTGCTGCCTTTTGGACACGAGTTTACCAGGGACTGCCCTTTCAGGTGGACGTAAGAGGACCCATAACACTACCAGAGGAACGGAACAATTTATCTAGGGTCAGAGAATTTAAACTGAATAGGATAGAAGAGTGAAAGAATATAGGAAAAAATGTGAAAACATTATTAAAACCAGTATTGCAATTCAAAAAAGCAATTAAAAATACAAAGTACTAGAACGTAATGGAG
This sequence comes from Carcharhinus amblyrhynchos, assembly GCF_965287045.1. NCBI lineage: Eukaryota > Metazoa > Chordata > Chondrichthyes > Carcharhiniformes > Carcharhinidae > Carcharhinus > Carcharhinus amblyrhynchos. The sequence goes on along the minus strand of NC_137339.1, from coordinate 45,186,219 downwards.
CATAGTGTTCAAAGTAATGAAGTTATGCTAAACATCTACAGACTCCTAGGTCAACACTAAAATTACTTGGGTGGCACCAGAACTCATAAATTACAGCCACTGGGGAATATTGAACAGGTTCTCATTATTATTCAGCGCATTCAAAGGAAGTAGCAGATCATAGAATCTATACAATGCAGAAGGAGGCCATTCAGCCCATCAAGTCTGCACCGACAACAATCCCACCCAGGCCCTATCCCCGAAACCCCACTTATTTGCCCCACTAATCCTTCTAACCTATGCATCCCAGGACACTAAGGGGCAATTTAGCATGGCCAATGCATGTAACCCGCACATCTTTGGACTGTGAGAGGAAACCCATGCAGACATGGGGAGAACATGCAAACTCCACACAGACGGTGACCCAAGCCAGGAATCAAACTTGGGTCCCTGGAGCTGTGAGACAGCAGTGCTAACCGCTGTGCCACCGTGTTGCCCTAAGAATTCTAATGCATGTAAGCGATTAGATCACTGCTCTTTATTAATTTCATTCATGGGACATAGGCGTTGCTGATTGGCCAGCATTTATTGCCCACCCCTAGTTACCATTGGAGGGCAGTTGAGAGTCAACCGCATTGTTGTAGCTCTGGAGTCAACATATAGGCCAGACCAGGAAAGGATGGCAGATTTCCTTCTCTAAGGGGCATTAGTGAACCAAATGGGTTTTTCCGACAATTGACAATGGTCTCACAGTCATCAGTAGACTTTTGATTGAATTCAAATTCCACCATCTGCCAGGGCGGAATTTGAACATGGATCACCAGAATATTAGTTGAGTTCCTGGATTGAAAGTCATGTGATAATACCATTAGGCCATTGCCTCCCCATCACATTATTGTGGCCCTGGAGTCAGACCAGGTAAGGATGGAAGATTTCCTTCCCTAAAGGGCATTGGTGAACGAGATGGGTTTTTCCGATAATCGACAGTGGTTTCATGGTCATCAGTAGACTCTTAATTCCAGATAGTTTTGTATTGAATTCAAGTTCCACCATCTGCCATGATAGGATTTGAACACGGGTCCCCAGAACATTAGTTGAGTTCCTGAATTTATAGTCTAGTGATAATGATAGTGACAAAATTGGCTTCTTGATAGAAGCCAGAGGGTGGTTGTAGAGAATTGTTTTTCAAACTGGAGGCCTGTGACCAACAGTGTGCCTCAGGGATCAGTGGTGGGTCCACTGTTATTTGTCATTTGTATTAATGATTTGGATGAAAATATAGGAGGCATAGTTAGTAAGTTTACAGATGACACTAAGATTGGTGGCACAATGGACAGTGAAGAAAGTTATCTCCAATTCCAATGGGATCTTGATCAATTGGGCTAGTGGGCTGACAAATGGCAGATGAAGTTTAATTTAGACAAATGCGAGGTGACGCATTTTGGTAGATTGAACCAGGGCAGGACTTACTCAGTTAATGATAGGGTGTTGGCGAGATTTACAGAACAAAGAGATCTAGGGGTACATGTTCGTAGCTCCTTGAAAGTGGAGTCACAGGTGGACAGAGTGGTGAAGAAGGCATTCGGCATGCTTGATTTCATTGGTCAGAACATTGAACACAGGAGTTGGAATGTCTTGTTGAAGTTGTACAAGACATTGGTAAGGCCACACTTGGAATACTGTGTGCAGTTCTAGTCACCCTATTACAGAAAGCATATTATTAAACTAGAAAGCATGCAGAAAAGATTTACTAGGATGCTACTGGAATTTGATGGATTGAGTTATAAGGAGAGGCTGGATAGACTGGGACTTTTTTCTCTGGCACGTAGGAGGCTGAGGGGTGATCTTAGAGGTCTATAAAATAATGAGGGGCACAGATCAGCTAGATAGGCGATATCTTTTCCTAAAAGTAGGGGAATCTAAAACTAGAGGGCATAGGTTTAAGGTGAGACGGGAGAGATACAAAAGTCTCCAGAGGGGCATTTTTTTCACATGGAGGGTGGTGAGTGTCTGGAACAAGCTGCCAGAGGTAATAGTAGAGGCGGGTACAATTTTGTCTTTTAAAAAGCATTTAGATAGTTACATGGGTACGATGGGTATAAAGGGATAAGGGCCAAATGCGGGCAAATGGGATTAGTTTCAGGGTTTTTAAAAAAAAGGACGGCATGGACAAGTTGGGCCGAAGGACCTGTTTCCATGCTGTAAGCCTCTATGACCGCTCCACCATCGCCTCCCCAGGTTGGGGCATTTTTCTTTCAAGGAGAAGGCTTGGTGATGACTTGAAAGAGTCTTTAAAATTATGCATTGAACAGGAGAGTCTGGAGAGAATGTTTCCACTTGTGGCAGCATCCAGCATTGGGGATTATAAATATGAGATTTTATCAAAAAAATCTAATAAGGAAGATAAAAATTTCATCACTCTCAAGGAATGTTCAGGATGTGAAACAGATACCACAGGAAGTGGTTGATTCAAGTAGTTCAGATGCTTTCTGTGAAAAAGTCTGTTCCCCTTTTCACTGTACTCAACCACCAAAGCCATACAAGGTCCGCTCCTGGCGTTTTAGCGCGTACACCACATCCATGGTGGTCACTGTTTTGCACTTGGCATGTTCAGTGTAGGTCACCGAGTTCCTGATCACATTCTCCAAAAACACCTTCAACACCCCGTGGACCTCCTCCTAGATCAAGCCGAAGATACGCTTGACGCCTCCGCGGCAAGCCAGTTGCCTGATGGCAGGCTTGGTAATGCCTTGAATGTTGTTGCGGATCACCTTATGGTGCCGCTTGGCTCTGCCTTTACCAAGCCCTTTACCACCTTTCCCTCTACCTGACATGATCAATACCAAACGACCAACAAGAACTAGACAAATGTGAGGAAAGGGAATAGAAAAGAAAGGCTGTGAGGAGGTAGATGGAAAGGGAGTTGGGAGATTCATGTGGATTTAGAAATACTAGCACAGCCTAATCTGACTGAGAGATCTGTTTCTGTACTGCACAGTCTTTGTAAAATGACTCAAAAAAGTTCCTTATTTATCATGCTTTCTCCTGAATTTGACGTGGGTCACCTTTAATTTAACCACGCTTTTGCATGAGAACGCAGTAAGTCTCACAACACCAGGTTAAGGTCCAACAGGTTTATTTGGTAGTACAAGCCACTGGCTAGTTCTCCACTCACCTGATGAAGGGTCAGAGGCCCAAAATCTAGTGGCTTGTGCTACCAAATAAACCTGCTGGACTTTAACCTGGGGTTGTGAGACTTCTTACTGTGTTTATCCCACACCAACAGCAACACCGACACAGCTCGAAAATTCAACAACAGTGGCGGACTCCCGCGCAGGCGTGCTTTTGGGAGGGTGTGGCCGATCGGCGCGCATGCACACGCGCACTGGCCAGCTGCAGTTTGAAGCCGGAGGCGGGTGGCGCGCGCGAGCTGTGGGCGATTCGGTCCGTTATTTTCAGAGAGGCGGCCCCCAAACAGCTACTCACCCCGCACAGGCATGGCGGAATGCGGCACCGCGGAGGACCTGCGGGAAGATGCTCTGATCGACTACCTGGCGAAGAAAGGCGGCCGGGTGAGGAACAAGGAGCTGGTGGAGAGGTTTAAAAATTTCATCAACGCCCCAGAGCCGCAGCTGAAAGGTGAGATACGTCCTCCCTCCCTCCGTCCGTCCGTCCCGCATGGAGAGCCAGCTGGGTGGGCTTGCCGGCGACCCCCGATGTCGCGCATGGCAGCGAATGGTCAGTCCGGCTGTCGATCACTAGCGGAGCGTGCGGGGTTGGTAAACAATGGGAGTGGGAGGGTCAACCTGGGGGTGGACATTCAGGTGAGTTAATACATAGATGCAAATGGAACTTTAAAGTTTATTTATTATTGTCTCAAGTAGGCTTACATTAACACTGCAATGAAATTACTGTGGAAAATGTCCTAGTTCGCCACACTGTCTTGGCCCCTGTTCGGGGTACTCTGAGGGAGAATTTAGCATGGCCCATGCGCCTAACCAGCACGTCCTTTGGACTGTGGGAGGAAACCTGAGCATCCTGGGGAAACGCACGCAGACACTATGAGAACATGCAAACTCCACATAGACAGTGACCCATGCTGGGAATTGAAACCAGATCCTAGGTGCTTGTAAGGCAGCACTGTGCTGCCCTGTGAGTGATGTGTCAGCTGGCGTTGGACTGGGGTAAACACAGTAAGAAGTCTCACGACACCAGATTAAAGTCCAACCAGTTTACTTGATAGTAAACCCGCAAGCTTTTGGGGTTTGCCCCTTCGTCAGGTGAGTGGAGCGTTCTGGTCTCAGACAGACCGTATAAAGGCACACGCAGTTTACCGAATACTGATTAGAATGTGAGCCTTCACAGCTATCCTGCTATTCAACTCTTAAAGATGCAGACAATGTGAGTGGCAATAGCACTAGGTATAGGTTAAAGAGATGTGTATTATCTCCAGACAGTACAGTAAGTGAGGTTTTGCAAACCCAGCAAGTCATGGGGGTTACAGATAGTGCGATATGAACCCAAGATCCCGGTTGAGGCCGTCCTCGTGTGTGGAACTTGGCTATCAGTCTCTGTGCTGTCGTGTGTCGTGAAGGCCACCTTGGAGAACGCTTATCTGAAGATTAGAGGCTGAATGTCCGTAACCACTGAAGTGTTCGCCAACAGGAAGGGAACAGTCTTGCCTGGTGATTGTCAAGTGATGTTCATTCACCCATTGTCGTAGCATCTGCATGGTCTTCCCAACGTACCATGCTTCGGGACATCCTTTCCTGCAGCATAGACAATGTTGGCCGAGTTGCAAGAGTATGTGCGTGTACCTGGTGGATGGTGTTCTCATGTGAGATGATGTCATCCATTGAGCTGATCTGGATGTCTTGCAGAGGTTGCTGTGGCAAGGTTGTGTGATGTTGTGGTCACTGTTCTCATGAAGGTTGGGTAGTTTGCTGCGAACAATAATCTCTGAGGTTGTGCGGTTGTTTGAAGGCAAGAAGTGGGGGTGTGGGGATGGCCTCGGCGAGATGTTCATCTTCATCAATGATATGTTGAAGACTCTGGAGAAGATTTCATAGCTTCTCCGCTCCAGGGAAGTACCAGACGATGAAGGGTACTCTGTCCACCGTGTCCCGTGTTTGTCTTCTGAGGAGTTCAGTGCGGTTTTTCGCTATGGCGTGTAGGAACTGTCGATCGATGAGTCGAGCGCCATATTCTGTTCTTATGAGGGCATCTTTCAGTGTCTGGCGGTGTCTGTCACGATCCTCCTCATCTGAGCAGATCCGGTTTATACGGAGGGCTTGTCCATAGGGGATGGCTTCTTTAATGTGTTTGGGGTGGAAGCTGGAGAAGTGAAGCATCATGAGGTTATCTGTGGGCTTGCAGTACAGTGAGGTGCTGAGGTGACTGTCCTTGATGGAGATGCGTGTGTCCAAGAACGCAACCGATTCCGGAGAATAGTCCATGGTGAGTCTGATAATGGGACAGAACTTGTTGATGCCGTCGTATCGTTGTTTCAGTGATTGTTCACCACAAGGCCAAAGGAAGAAAATGTCATTGCTGCGACTGTCTCAGTACTCAACTCAGTGTATAGCATCGCTCAAAGGTCCTGTGCGGTGAAGAAGTCTTGTTCGAGCCTGTGCACGAAGATGTTGGCATATTGAGGTGCGAATTTGGTCCCCATAGCTGTTCCGTGTGTCTGGATGAGGAACTGGTTGTTGAATGTGAACACGTTGTGGTCCAGGATAAAACGGATGAGTTGTAAAATTGCATCTGGAAACTGGCAGTTGTCGGCGTTGAGTACTGAGGCAGTTGCAGCAATGCCATCGCCGTGGGAGATGTTGATGTAGGGCGTCGAGACATCCATTGTGACGAGGAGTGTCCGTGGTTCAACTGTTCCATGTGTGCTGAGTTTCCGTAGGAAGTCCGTAATGTTGCAACAAAAGCTGGGGTTTCTTTGTACAATAGGTTTCAAGATGCCCTCGACGTAGCCGGAGAGGTTCTCGCACAGAGTCCCATTGCCCGATACAATGGGACGGCTGGGTATGTTTGCCCTGTGTATCTTTGGGAGGCAGTAGAGATCTCCAACGCGGGGAGTACATGGAATGAGAGCACGGAGGGTGCTCTGAAGGTCCGGATTAAAGGCCTTGATTGGTGTTGGCTGGAGTAGTTGCAACATTAAATTTGACTTTTTGAAGATAGAACGAATGGTTGCTGGATGAGGAGTGCTTCCAAATCATGACAGATCTGGACAGAGGAGGGAGGAACTAATTCCGTTGGCAGAAGGGTTAAGAACTAGAAAATGCCAATTTAAGATTATTGGCAAAAGACCTGGTAGTGACATGAGGAAGAACTTTTTGTTTGTGCATAAAGTAATTGGGATGTGAAATGCATTACCTGAGAGTGTCGTGGAGGTAGATTCAATACTGTCTTAGCTTTGAAAGGGAGATTGCAGAAGCACATGTAGCGTATATATTTGTTGGGCAATTGGGGAGTGGAACCAACAGGTCTGTTTACAAAACACAGGCATGAATACAATGGGCTAAATGGCCTCCTGTACTGTAACTATCCTGTGATTCTATGTTTCCAGTGGCAGATACTATCTGGATCATAAAGACCCTTGGCCTTGAAGATACTAATTTCGCTGTGCTGGGAAATTATCTCTCAGGAAGCAATGACGCCAGTCAGCTGGAGTTTTCTGTTCCTGATTTCTATCCGTCAACTACTGTGACTTAATGAGAGCCAAATCAAGCTCAGTAGTAATGGCCATCACAGCTTAATGGTGTTCAGATTCTTTGGCTAGACATGCATGTGGTACTGGGTCCATGGCCAAAGGTGGCCTTTAATGATGTAGTTATGCTCTCTTTTTTTAAGCCCATCTATCTCTGTCCTAGTCAAATATTTACATCAAGACTTGTTTCCCATGGAATTAGCTGGGACTTTGTTTCAATAAACAATGTTTCTAACTCTGAAATGTGATACAATTCCTTACCCCGCCTATTCTAATTATGCCTCTTCTCAGAAGTATTTGATTCCTGGATTTATTTATAATGTAGACTTTAGTATTTGGGGAAAAAAAAGTGCCCAGTGCATTATATGATTTTTACCTCACTGTGTCAAGGTCAAAAGTTTTGTTTTTTATAAAATATTTTATTACATAGTTTATTTGCTGTTTGTATAGGTGGCCCTGAGAATTCTTGCAGCCTTTGCGAGAGTTAATATTTGCAGTTCTTCATGACAGGAAAAGCATGCAACTTTGATACCCATTGAAACACATTGAAGAACTGGAGCATGTTGCTTTGTGAAGGAGATGGAAAGTAGTAAGAATCATAAGAGATTTGAATGCGCATGAGATTGTTAGTGTAATTTGAAACAGTAAAAAGGTAATGCGTTGTAACATTAGGAAGTTGAGCTGGGAAGATGATGTTGAGATTGAGAGATTATCATTCTGTAGTTTATATATACATGTGTAAAATGTCTACATAGAATTTGTTGATACTGTGATTATATATTATACAGCATTCCTTACAATATGTCTGCAAATGTCTTGTATTTGCCCTCTTATAAGGCCACTTCTTTCTGTTGTTGTCTGTTGATTAATTAAACCAATGTAAGGTTTTGGGAGCACAGCCATTTCTTAATGACAAGTCAAGAGAACTTATCTGCCCAAAATAAAATCAGCTAAAGCTAATGTTTGACAGCAGCATGATCAGATTTATCTGATGAATCATCTTGCATCTTCAGTAAAGTTTCAGCTCCATAGTCTCAGCAAGACTCAAACCTAGGATTCAATTGGATATGTTTTCTCCAGTGCAAGTGATGTTAGTTAACAAACGAATGTGAATTATGACTTTATGCAATGTGATTGGTATTTTTTTTTCCCTACATGTATTAAACTTAGTTCAACAACAATTGCAATCAAAAGACGAGTTTGAAGTTCCTTCTGACTGACTGCTCCCCATTTCAGTCACTCATCACTTTACTTTGGCTCCAGATAAAATTTTCATCTGACAACAAGAATGTTCTAAGCTTAAAGCTGTTCAGAAATGAACTTAAATGCGCTTTATTTGTGTATTGAATTCTGGATTTGAAATTCTGGAGTCTGTACTCTGCACTAGCAGTACACAAAGTATAGTGATTGGCCACAAACTATGTGAATGTTTATTTCAATACTGAGTATGAACAAGTCGTGCAACACAAATGGTGCCCCCCCCCCCCCCCCCCCCCCCGCCCCCAACCACCAAAAGATCACAGCTTTGTTCCGATGTAGAGGAGCAACAGGCTATTCATTATCAGAAATAGTCAGCACGGCTTTGTCAAGGGCAGGTTGTGCCTTACGAGCCTAGTTGAGTTCTTTGAAAATGTGACTGAACACATTGACGAAGGAAGAGCAGTGGATGTGGTTTACATGGACTTCAGCAAGGTGTTCGATAAGGTCCCCCATGCAAGACTTCTTGAAAAGGTGAGAGCACATGGGATCCAAGGGACTGTTGCCTTGTGGATCCAGAACTAGCTTGCCTGCAGAAGGCAGAGTGTGGTTGTGCATGGGTCTTTTTCTGCATCGAGGCCGGTCACCAGTGGCGTGCCCCAGGGATCTGTTCTAGGACCCTTGCTGTTTGTCATTTTCATAAGTGATCTGGATGAAGAAGTGGAGGAATGGGTTAGTAAGTTTGCCGACGACACAAAGGTTGGTGATGTTGTGGATAGTCTGGAGGGATGTCAGAAGTTGCAGCGAGACATAGGATGCAAGACTGGGTGGAGAAGTGGCAGATGGACTTCAACCTGGATAAATGTGTAGTGGTCCATTTTGGCAGATCCAGTGGGATGAAGGAGTACAGTATCAAGGGTAGGACTCTTAGCAGTGTTGAGGAGCAGAAGGATCTTGGGGTCCAGATCCATAGGACACTTAAATCAGCCTCGCAGGTGGAGGATGTGGTCAAGAAGGCGTATGGTGTGCTAGCCTTCATTAATCGAGGGATTGAGCTTAGGAGTCGGGAGGTAATGCTGCAACTTTATAAGACCCTTGTCAGACCCCACTTGGAGTACTGTGCACAGTTCTGGTCGCCTCATTACAAGACGGATGTGGAAGCTATTGAAAGGGTGCAGAGGAGATTTACAAGGATGTTGCCTGGATTGGGAGGCATGCCGGTTGAGGGAGCTAGGTCTCTTCTCCTTGGAGAGACGAAGATTGAGAGGCGACCTGATAGAGTTTTATAACATGTTGAGAGGGAAAGATAGGGTGGATTCTCAGAGGCTATTTCCCAGGGCTGAAATAGTTGCTACAAGAGGACACAGGTTTAAGGTGCTGGGGAGCAGGTACAGAGGTAGGGGTAAGTTTTTCACTCAGAGGGTGGTGATTGAGTGGAATCGGCTGCTGTCGATGGTGGTGGAAGCAAACTTGCTGGGGTCTTTTAAGAGACCTCTGGATGAGTATATGGGATTTAATGGGATTGAGAGTTATAGATAGGCCTGGATATGATCGGCGCAACTTGTGGGCCAAAGGCCTGTTTGTGCTATAGTGTTCTGTGTTCTATTAATGGATTGAAGAAATGATTTAAAAATTTTATTCCACAGGATTAAAGTTTTGGCACTATAAGGTGCTCAACTCTGAAACCATGTCTGCCTTAGATGGTTGAGATATTTCTCAGACAATTTACAAAATTGATATCTGCTCTCTGTATGGTTTCTCAAGTTATGGGCCCAACCACAACTTGTTGGCTGGAATTCTTATGACAGCCAAGAAATAGGAATTGAAGCATGGAACTGAGAGGCGTGGGGTGTGTCTTCCTTCCCAATTTGATTTGGCGCCATGATGTAACTGGGATGGAGACCTGTTGGAACCAGGATCTGCTTCTAATTCTTGTCTCTGCTAAGTAGTTACCTAATGTATTGCCTTCCACAATCCTCCCCAAATCTCAAGCTCAGGAATTTTGGCAACTGAAACTTGACATTGTGCTTTAAGTCAAGAAGTTAAGAGTAGGTTATGACTGATGATTGAAAAGGGAGTGGATGTTTGATGATTCTAAGGCTGCAGTTTGAGAGGAATCTGAAAGGTACAAGCACATTTGTTTATATGTTAATAGCCTAAAAAAAAACAAGGATCATTTTAACACATTTGTGTTCCCCCTCTCTTAATGCTGCCAGAACCTGACACTGACCAAGTTGCAGCTTGCCATTAGCCCCACCCCCCGGCCCTGCCCTCAGTAAAGTAAATTGTAGTATCGCTCAAGATAGTTAATGCCAGATGGCACATGTTGCACATGTATATCAAATACTGAACGGAAGAGTATGAAAGTCAGTCATTGCATGATGAGCTTTGATGTGGAGCCAGAAATTTGCCAGTAGTTACAATTGGTTTCTCATTCAGAAGTTGACAAATGGCTAGAAGCATTTGGCTTCACCATCTAAAATCACTTTAGCACAAAGTATTTGAGCAAGACCAGGTCAGATTAAGCAAATAAGCATCACACTAGCTCTCAGACCAGGTATGTGTAACATCATGAAGAAATTGATCGGATTTCCTAGAAAAATCTGAAAGTATTGATTAAAATCTTCAAATTGATTTTTTTTTAAATCATAGTCCTAAATCAATGCATCTGTGGTTTGTATAACAGTTGTGAAGCTGTATACATGCATTGTGTCAATGTACTATATGCTTATTTGGTAGTCCAAGGATGTTTTATGTTTCTAAAATGGCAGTAATTATTTTTGAGTTAATCTGGGCAGATTTTGGGGTGAGGGAGGAGCATGTATGCAGAGGGAGGTGTTGGAGAAGGTGGTGTAGTTGGAATTGTTGCAGTATTTCTCAAGCCACATGATATATGTTTGGCTAATAAATGGCGACTCTTTCAGAATCTGTAATCTTAAAAGGTAGTTTGATTTTCATTTTTTTTTTATTCCTTCTCTATTTTGGGATTCTGACTGCTGCCCCAGTTAAATACTTAAGCCAGCACAAGACCAGGAACTGAGCCTGAGTTTCATGTGCTCTGACGTAGTGTTACAATCTATGGTGGACAGGCTGCAATCTGTTTATCTATTTCAAAAAATTTACTGCATTCTTGGCTCACACTAACGTTGCCGGAGCCACTGTTTTGAAGTTGTGGCTGACAGCCTGTTGCTTACAATCAGCATTTAATATGACATATTTCTCAAAGTTAATAAACTGAATGCAGCTGCTGAAATGATGTGTTGAAATAATAGCTTAGTTGCTTTAGTTTTCAAAGCGCTGGACAAAATTAAAGCCCTTAATGTGGCTCATGAGTTGAGTTGTGTTTATGTGTGTACATAAATCTGTTGAAAAGCTAAACATGCAGCCATTTCATAATGCGCGACCTTTAGATATTCAAAAATATTCAGTATTTTCAGGAACTCCCCCGATGCACTTTCTTATGCCATATATAGTGGTTTCCATGCCGATATTATCTGAGACAAAAAAATGTCCATAAAATGGCAAAAATGTGAGTGCATGCTGCTGTGTAAAACTCTTGCATGCTGCCACAGGAAATGCAAATAGAGTTTACCATAATAAATTTATGACTGTGATAACTTGCCAAGATTTAGTTCAGTGAAAAATGCCCATCCCCAATACAGCATTTCCTGGCTAAAGCATAGATAGGCAACTTGTTCTCTGATTTACTCGTAAAACCATCATTTAAAATAATTACACAGTCTGTACATACGTCATTAGGCCTCACACTTTGTTTCATTACTCACTTTCCTCTTGTGGGGATACCTTTGATGCCACAGTTGAATGTGTGAGGAAGCAGCTTGGTTGTGAACCTACCAGGTTTGGTGTTGTTATAACACCTTGATTGTTGCCTAAGACTGCACTTTTACAAAGAGCAAAGAAAAGTACAGCACAGGAACTGGCCCTCACAGGCCTAACCAAACTTTTTAGAAGTTACTTGCATTCATCAGATTACTTGCTTTACACAAGTTGTAGAGGACCAGATAATACTGCACATTGGTATATAAATGTATTATGCTTGGGAGTGGTTATCTCATTAACGTCTCACTTTAAGTGGAAAAATCCCAGTTATATTCTTTTTATGTAAGAACATGAGAAATAGGAGCAGGAGTAGGCCATCTAGCCCTTTGAGCCTGCGCCAACATTCAATAATATCATGGCTGATCTGAAGTGGATCAATTCCACTTTCCTGCTTTCTCCCCGTAACCCTTAATTCCCCTGTCTATCAGAAACCTATCTACCTGTGACTTAAATATATTCAGCGAGGTAGCCTCCATCACTTCAATGGGCAGAGAATTCTAGAGATTCACCACCCTTTGAGTGAAGAAGTTCCTCCTCAACTCTGATCTAAACTGCCCCCCACTTATCTTGAGGCTGTGCCCTCTACTCCTATCATTTCTAAGCGGGAAGAATCTACCTCTACCCTGTCTATCCCCTTCATTATCTTATACGTCTCTATAAGATCTCCCCTCAGCCTTCTAAACTCCAACAAGTACAGACCCAGTCTATTTAGTCTCTCTTCATAGGCTAACCCCCTCATCTCTGGTATCAGCCTAGTGAACCTTCTCTGCACTCCCTCCAAGGCCAATATATCCTTCTGCAAGTGCGGTGACCAAAACTGCACACAGTACTCCAGCTGCGGCCTCACCAGTACCCTGTACAGTTGCAGCAAGACTTCCCTACTTTTATATTCTATCCCCCTTGCTATAAAGGCCAACATTCCATTCGCCTTCTTGATCACCTGCTGCACCTGCAGACTGGGTTTTTGCGACTCGTGCACAAGGACCCCCAGATCCCTCTGCACCGTAGCATGCTGCAGTTTTTCACCTTTTAAATAATAATCCCTCCTACTATTATTTCTGTCAAAGTGGATAACCTCACACTTGCTAACCTTATACTCCATCTGCCAGGTCCTCGCCCACTCGCTCAGCCTATCCAGATCTCTCTGCAGACTTTCCACACTCTCCACGCAATTTGCTTTTCCACTCATCTTTGTGTCATCAGCAAATTTTGTCACCCTACACTCAGCCCCCTCCTCAGGATCATCTATATAAATGGTAAACAGTTGAGGCCCCAGCACCAATCCCTGCGGCACTCCACTAGTCACCAACCGCCAACCAGAATAGCACCCATTGATACCAACTCTCTGCTTCCTATTAGACAGCCAATCCTCTATCCATGCTAACACTTTACCCCCAACTCCGTGCACCCTAACCTTCTGTAGCAACCTTTTGTGAGGCACCTTATCAAACGCCTTTTGGAAATCTAAAAACACCACATCCACTGGTTCTCCTCTGTCTACTGCACTAGTCACATCCTCATAGAAATCCAATAAATTCGTCAAACGCGACTTCCCCTTAACAAATCCGTGCTGTGTCTGCTCGATCAAACCATTCTTTTCTAGGTGCCTTGCTATTTCTTCTTTGACGGATTCTAGCATTTTTCCAACTACAGACGTTAAACTAACCGGCCTATAATTCCCTGCCTTTTGTCTGCTGCCTTTTTTAAACAGCGGCGTAACATTAGCCGTTTTCCAATCTTCCGGCACTTCCCCGGAGTCCAGTGAATTTTGATAAATAATTACTAAGGCATCCACTATCGCCTCTGCCATTTCTTTCAGAACCCTGGGATTCATTCCATCCGGTCCTGGGGACTTGTCCCCCTTCAGTCCCTTTAGTCTATCAAGCACTACCTCTCTAGTGACAGTAATCGCATTCAGGCCCTCATCTCCTACCATCCTTCTATCTTTAATATCCGGCAAACTATTCGTGTCCTCCCCCGTGAAGACCTAAAAGCCTCAGCCGTTTCCTCATCTCCCACCGCTAAATCCCCCTCTCATCCTCCAAGGGTCCAACATTCACTCTAGCCAGCCTCCTCCTCTTTATATGTTTGTAAAAACTTTTACTGTCATTTTTTATATTTAGAGCTAGTTTAGTTTCTTAGTCTTTCCTTTCTTTATCACCTTCTTAGTCATTCTTTGTTGATTTTTAAATCTTTCCCAATCTTCTAGTCGCCCACTATTTTTAGCCACTCTGAACGCATCAGCTTTTAATTTAGTACTCTCCTTTATTTCCTTCGATAACCACGGTTGGTTATCCTTTCTCCTACAGTTCTTCTTTACCATTGGAATATATTTCTGCTGAGTACTGAAAAAGATCTCCTTAAAAATCCTCCACTGTTCCTCAGCCGTCCTACCAACCAATCTGCGCCCCCAATCTACATTTGCCAATTCCACTCTCATCCTACCATATTCCCCCCTGTTCAAACAGAGGACACAGGTTCGGGACCCTACTTTCTCATCCTCCATCTGCATCAGAAATTCAATCATACTATGATCACTCGTCCCAAGAGGATCCCTCACAAGAAGATCCCTAATTCTACCTGCCTCATTACACAGCACCAGATCTAAGAGAGCTTGCTCCCTCATAGGTTCCGTTACACACTGTTTAAGGAAACTATCCCGACAGCATTCCAAGAACTCTTCCTCAAGCCCACCACATCCAACTTGGGTCATCCAATCAACATGCAGATTAAAATCCCCCATAATTATCGCTGTTCCGTTTCTGCATGCATCAATTATTTGCTTGTTTATAGCCTGCCCCACATCAAAATTATTATTTGGGGGCCTATAGACCACACCCACCATCATCTTCCTCCCCTTACTATTCCTTATCTCCACCCACAACGCTTCCATGTTTTGCTCTTTGGAGCCTATATCTTCCCTTACTACTGTCCTGATATTATCCTTAATTAACAGAGCTACCTCACCCCCTTTTTCCTCCTGTCTATCCTTCCTAAACACCTGATACCCCTGGACATTCAGCTCCCAGTCCCTGTCGCCCTGCAACCACATTTCCGTAATGGCCACTATTTCATATCCATTTGTGCTGTTTTGCACCATCAGCTCATTCACTTTGTTCCGAATGCTTCATGCATTCAGGTAAAGTGTCTTTTTACCAGCCTTTATCTGGACCTTATTTGTAGAAACGCTACTAACCTCTCTCATGCCCCCTACTCCTTTTATTAGTGGGACATCCTCAACATTTTACCTGCCTGCATACACACACACACACACACACACACACACACACACACACACACACACACACACACCCCTCCCCGGCTAATTAGTTTAAAGCCCTATCTACAGTCCTAGTTATACGATTCACCAGGACTCTGGTCTCGGCATGATTCAGACTAAGCTCATTGTTCGTTGGAGCGAGCGGAGAGAAGGTTACAGAGTAAAGGTAAGCGATTGCCTTTGTAAAGATTTTCGTGGGCTTTTTTAACGGTATTTCTGCTCTAAAAGTTAAACAGGAAGTGGGCTGTAGGGCTTTGTGGGAAGGGATTTTTTTTACAGCGCAAAGTATGAAAGGAGGGTTGCAGTGGACAGCGGGCAGCAGAGTGAGCTGTAAGGGCTTTGGCTCACAGGGCTTCGGAGAAAAGGGCAAGGTAAGTTTAAATTCTTAACTGTGTTTAGAATTCACTAAGTGACTGAGATGGAGGGACATGTGATGTGCTGTTTCTGTATGATGTGGGAGCTGGTGTACCCCAAGGTACTTCCCACTGACCATGTCTGCAGTAAGTGCCGGTTGCTTCAAGAGCTCCAGCTCAAAGTAGACGAACTGAACTTCGAGCTTCAGACACTGAGGCTCATCAGGGAGGGGGAGTGTAACCTGGATAATGGGTTACAAGAGAAAGTCAAACCCCCTAAACTGACTAACTCTGAGGGTCAGGAACAGGAGGGGGTTGCTGAGGGGAGGAAGGATGAGAGGAAGGAGGGGGGGTGTGAGGAGGAAGGAGGGGGGGACCCAAAAGCCTCAGCCCCTGAATCTGCTCCCAGTGTGGATAAGAACAAGGGCTGCAAGGTGGACAAGCAAACAGCCCATGGTACAGTGGTGCCGAAAGAGGTCAAAGCAGAAGAAGAGGAATGTAGTGGTAATTGGGGATAGTGTAGTTAGGGGCATAGACGCTATCCTTTGTGACAAGGATAAAGAATACTGAAGGGTGTGTTGGCTGCCTGGTGCACGGGTCCAGCATGTCTCGTCTGGGCTGTAGAAGAACCTGGAGTGGGAGGGTGAGAATCCGGTTGTTGTGGCTCATGTGGGTGCCAACGACATAGGCAAAATAGGAACTAAGGATCTGCAGAGGGAGTATGAAAAGCTGGGAACCAAATTTGAAAAGCAGAACCAACAAGGTTGTTATCTCTGGATTACTACCTGAACCACGTGCAAATTAGCGCAGGGTAAATAGGATTAAGGAGATGAATGGGTGGCTCAGGGATTGGTGTGGGAGGAATGCGTTTGAATTTGTGGGGCATTGGCACCAGTATTGGGCCAGATGGGATGGTCTTCATCTGAATCGTGCCAGGACCAGCACTGTCCCTATTTTTATAACTTCATTCCTGCTAACATTTATTTTCATAGCATTCACATATAATACAAATGGTCATGATCACATCATTTATGAAAGCTGTGAGAATCAAATACATCAGTACATATGGTTGTTCTCTGTTTATACGGAGTGGATTGTAAACCTTTGCTCCAAGGTTGTCACTCTGGGAGGGAGATATGCGAGTCATGGCATATTTTAGGATAGTGAGCAAGAAAGCTGGGCCTCAAGTTATACACTGAGATAATTACAGTTAGTTACTGTCTGCGAGTTTTCATGCTTATAATGGAAGAGTGCTGATTAGAAAAGGAAAGCTAAAAGGGTGAGAATTGAGAGCATTTCTTCAGATGATATTCCAGAGCATAAAAAAATTCAAATCTTTATATCTAATATTTTTTATATAATTGAGTGCCAGAATTGCATTTAATAACTCTATTTGTGGCCTAACCAATATCCTGTGCAAATTCAGCTCACTGAATTTATACTCTGCACCCCTAATTATAAAGTCGAGTCTTTAAGTGCACCTTATAGGCTGACAGGTTCTATATATCTGCACCCTCAGGTATTTCTGTTTTCCCTTTTTATTAAAAATTCAGAAATAAAAAAAATACTGCGGATGCTGGAAATCTGAAATAAAAAAGAATGCTGGAAAGACCCAGCAGATCTGACAGCATCTCTGGAGAGAGAATCAGAGTTAACATTTAGCCTGATTTTTATTTCAGAGAGCTATTATTAATAGCTTCTTAATAGCTATTATTTAGGGTGAAATAACTTTTAAATGTATTTTGTTTAGCATCAGATATGATCAGCTAATTCCTATGGGAAAAGTTGTAGATTACAATAGTTAACACAGAAGCGATAAGCAAATGATAAGATGTTGATAACCCCCTTCGGTCTATTGTATAATATCCAGACAGCGTCTTGTTTCATGATTTATGCAATCTTATTTAACATATTTAACGGATGTAATTGGCACTAAAATAAGTTTTACTTTTCTATAGCTAAATATCGTGATGTCTTCAAAGATATTGTCAACAAGATTGCACTGGTGAAGCAGGAAGATGTAAGTATTGGTTAGATTTCATTATTTAAATATTAATCTCACTTGTGCCTTTTCCCTCTTTCACACATCTGCAATCTTCTCGTGCTCAATCCATTACTTTTTTGTTACATCCAACTGACTTGACTACTCACTACCAGTACAAGAAATCCATAAACATGTGTGTAAATGCATTATTTTGCATAGTTGCAAAAAAATGTGCTACTTGCTAATGATTAACAGCAGATGCTGTATTTGCTGTTTTTCCTATGCACCTAGGTGGACCCCAGTATTAGTGTTGAAGAATGTTTGTTTCAACAGGGCTGAAGATGATGGATCTAGGGCTCTTACAATATTGTTCTGATTGCTGATTTGATAGTATGTAAATGACTAGTGCAAACCAAAGTTTGATCCTTCTATGCTCAATTGCCTGACCTTAGCATATTTGACAGTGCAGTGGATTCATGCCTTTGTTACCTGTAAATTTGACTACACTGTTGCCCTCTTGACAACTTTGTATCTGCATCAGTGAGCTTATGCAAAACTCTACTATACTTTTATTAACTCACTGAGACCTAGTCACCCATTGCCCCTGTGCTTGCTGATCTAGACTGGAAGCTGGTCGAACAATGGCATAATTTAAAACTTCTCATCCTGCTCTTCAAATCCCTCCATTGCCTTGTCTCTTTATCTCTAAGTTCCTTTAACCCTATAGCATCAACAACAATTATGACTTGCATTTATATTGCAGGGTGCTTCACTGGAGAGTTATCAAACCAAATTTGACTGAGCATAAATGCAAACATTAAGATTATAGTACACTAAGTGTTATTTATTTTGACTAATGCAAAGAGAGAACTATTTTACCTGTGCGGTTAATTGGTACTTACAGCTGATCAGCTTCAAATAAAACAAACTAAATCACTTGTTGAATAACTGTTGTTTGTAATAAATATTTGGATGTATAGGCATCCAAGGTATGAGCCCATCTGTTCTTGTTCAGGACTAGTAGACTAGCTGAGGTTTTCAGAATTTTTAGTTTAATTATTTCAGCTATCTTTATCAAGTTTAGCAGCTTGGGGAAAATCCCTTTTGTGCGAAAGTAGTGTATTATAATTCTTCTGGAATTTTTGATTGTATTCTGCTAAACTCAAGATTTGCTACTGGGTATTTTGTCTTTCTTGATTGTATACCAATTCATACAGCATGAATAAGAGAGAAAGTATGAATGAAGAGTTGAATAAAAGCAAGTGTACCATGTTACACAACATTACTCTGAGCACTTCAACTGAATCATGTGCCTCTTTAGAGGATGCCTTGCCTATTCCTTTTTGATCACTTCATTTCAGCTGCCTTAGTTTCCCCTCCCCTCCCCACATTCTTGCCCACCATAAAATACCATCATCAACTCTCTGCCTACTCTGATGCCTGTATTTTTCAAGTTTCTCTTTAAACCCATTCCCTGGTCATTTAATCTATGACCCACCTCCTTTTCCCTTGGCCCCCATTCCACTAAACTACTGATTTCTTACCATTCCACCCTGACTCCTCTCCTGACATTTTTACTTCCTTTCCAGACCACACCCTCTCCCCCAACCTTTTAAAAGTACTGGCAATGTATTCCTCAGCCTATCCTGCATGCGTTGCAGATACCATCCCATCTCTAACCTCTATTTTTTCTCAATTCCCAAATACATGCCTGTTTTTCCAGCAACTGCATGTATGATTTGCAGATGAGGTTCTGTTCCTATCACAACACTTGCATGGCCTATTCAAAGTCTTAGATGTTATCCTGTGGGAATGTGGTGAATTTTCGTCCCTGACTTCTCTGCAATCTTTAAAATTGTTTACCACACTTTCGATGCCACTCTTCCGTTGTGCAGTTCAGCGGGACTGCTCTTCCTTGGTTCCACTCTTGCCTATTCAATTGTGGTCACGATATCTTCAGCAGTGTCTTCCCTTTCAAAAGTCACAATAGAATCATTTCCAAATTGCTGTTTGTGGGAGCTGATATCACTTGAGATTAGGTAAACATGTTGTGGGTTCATATATTAAAACTGAGCACGTGAGAACATATATACGTAGATAGAAAGCTTGAAAGCATCAGAGACAGAGCTTCCTTTGCACGTGCACTGCTCAATCAAAAGTGACACTAAGACTGAATCACATGAAACAGTTTCTTCTAATGATGTCACGCCACTATCTCTGAAAGGCATGTTGCAACATCCCACTTTGAAAGACATTTTCTCCTCTTCCAAACAAGTATAACTAAACATGAACATATATTGTAAATAGTCATCATCACATAAGTGTAAAGAACTGATCAATCTATAAGCCTCTAAAAGATAGAGGTAATCCACCTATTTCTTGCACTCGTAACCTTCCCTGGGGGTGTCTTACAAAGAACAACCCAGCACGGGAAACAGGCCCTTCGGCCCAACGAGCCCGCGCCGCGCATCACCCTACACCTATTCTACCCTGCATGTCTACGAATGGGACCCTACTCAGTCAGATTCAGGGAAGAAATAGTGTCAATTTGGTAAAAACCGATTAGCCTAAGAGCACATCTTTGGGGTGTGGGAGGAAACCGGAGCGCCCGGAGGAAACCCACGCAACCACAGGGAGAATGCGCAAACTCCCACAGACACAGGCCCAAATCCATGTGTCTGCACAGCCAGCAGTGCTAGTCACTGAGCTGTTGCGGCGCCCGTCTACCGGTCCAGGATCAAGCACACACACCGACATGAAGTACTAGGCCACTCCTGGACTTCCAAGAGCAGCCCACGCACGACCCGCCGTGTGCATGCCCCTCGCTTGACACGAGGTGGACCTCCACCTGTGGAATAAAGACAAAAAATATTAATCATACAGCCTGCCCTTCCGGTGTCTCCCGAGGTTTAACCCTACTTAATAGCCCCTACCATATCCCTCCATTCTCGTTTCACTCATGTGCCTATCTAACTGCATCTTAAACGAGTCCAACGTTCCTGCCTCCACCACCCTACTCGGTAGCGCATTCCAGACCCCCACAACTCTCTGCGTAAAGAACCTTCTTCTCACCTCCAAATTATACCTCCCCCCCCTCACCCTTAAATGATGACC
This sequence comes from Carcharhinus amblyrhynchos, assembly GCF_965287045.1. NCBI lineage: Eukaryota > Metazoa > Chordata > Chondrichthyes > Carcharhiniformes > Carcharhinidae > Carcharhinus > Carcharhinus amblyrhynchos. The sequence goes on along the minus strand of NC_137339.1, from coordinate 45,165,751 downwards.
TCTCGTGTTCGTACCCAGTCTAGGGAGCAGTCTCTCACTATTAACTCTATCTATTCCCTTCAGTATCTTATATACTTCTATCATGTCCCCTCTCAATCTCCGTCTTTCCAAGGAGAATAGCCCCAGTTTCTTCAATCTCTCCTCGTAACCCAGTCCCCCCATGCCAGGCAACATCCTGGTAAACCTCCTCTGCACCCTTTCCAGAGACTCCACGTCCTTCCGGTAGTAAGGTGACCAGAACTGGATGCAGTACTCCAGATGCGGTCTAACCAACGTTCTGTACAACTGAAGCATTAGACGGCAGCTTTTATACTCTATGCCCCTTCCTATAAAGGCTAACATCCCATAAGCCTTCCTAACAACCTTCTCCACTTGTGACGCAACCTTCATGGATTTGTGAACCTGCACTCCCAGGTCCCTCTGTATGTCTATACTCCTAATCGGCCTACCTTTTATCACATAGCTCCTCTCTGCATTATTCCGTCCAAAATGCATCACCTCGCATTTGTCAGGATTAAATGCCATCTGCCACCTATCTGCCCACTGCACCAACCTATCTATATCCTGTTGTATCACCTGACAATCCAGTTCCGTACCCGCCAACCCTGCCATCTTGGTGTCATCAGCAAACTTGCTGATCACTCCACCTACGCCCTCTTCCAAGTCATTTATGTAGACTACAAAGAGGAGAGGTCCCAGTACTGAGCCCTGCGGCACACCACTGGTCACTGGCCTCCAGCCCGACAAGGTCCCCTCCACAACTACCCTCTGTCTCCTATTTCCCAGCCAGTTCTCAATCCACCTAGCTACCTGGCCTCGTATCCCATGCGCCTTAACCTTTTCTACCAGCCTACCGTGAGGGACTTTGTCAAACGCCTTACTGAAATCCATATAGATGACATCAACGGCTCTCCCATCGTCAACCGTTTTTGTCACCTCCTCAAAGAATTCCACCAGAATTTAATTGTTCACAGTGACCTGAGGGATTAGCATTCTTTGTTGTCGTTTCTGGTTGCATTTGGGATTTAGTCTTCAATGCAATAGCTGGGATGCCTCTGTATTGTTCTCGGTTACGTCTCACCATTAGACCTTTGTACGCAATTACTTCCTAGAACTTTGGTTCTGAACAAATCCTTGTCAACTTGGCTGATTGCCTCGTACTTTCTCTGAGATCCTAGATGGAAATTTGTTGTCCCAATTCTAAACTTGGCAATTTTGTACTTGCATTTTTGTTGTGCTCGTTGATTATCTCTTCTTGCAGTTTTAAAAGTTGCCGCCTAATTTCTGAGAGGATAGAATGGGTAAGTGGAGGTACATTGGGATTTGATGGTCTGCTGAACATGATTTTTGTCAGTGATGGAACAGTTGAACTTAAAAGATGCCATGCTCGGATGTAACATTACAATGTGTAGATCTTGGTCTGTCGATATTTGAGAAAAGTATTTCACTGTGAGAATAATTTTTTTGGCTAGGCCTTTAGATTTAGAGTAATGAGGCAAATAAGTAGTGTGATCAATATTCTACTTCTCACATGTATTCTCAAACTACAAACTGTTATCCATAATGATCTCTAGGCACTCCAGAAAAGTGTGCATAAAAGGGTATTGTGCAATTGTTGAATAATAGGGTAATTGGTAAAGTTTTTGACAATGAAGTCAGCACCATGGACATGACATAGATGTTGGATATAATTTTAGTCCAAGGATGGGTAGGAATTTCATGTGGAATCCATTGTGCTTTGAGCTGACTATGCATAGGTCTTGCAATTATTGATGATGACCTTAGTGTCATTGTTCATACCTGGCCGGTAGATTATCTCACTTGCGAGTCTTCTTCTCATCTGACCTATGCCCATGTTTGAGGAAGTTGTTGAAAAATATCGGGTGATCTATCTGCCTTTAAAAATGATTCCCCTTGAAGTGCCTAACTCATCAAAGTAAGGCCAAAAAGGTCTAGCATGTATCTGGACATGCTGAATTGAATCAGGTCATCCTACAATGATTTTCCACATTTCTGTAGTTTTAAATCTTTTGCCTTTTCTTTGTAGCTGCTGGCATCTGTGGTGTGCAAAATATACCAGATAATTTGGAGAACACCTTCAAGCTCAATGTCAATTAAGTCGTTATTCAAAGGATACATCTTTTTGTTTTTGCTGGGTTAGGTGAACTGTTAAGTGTATCCATGTAATCACCAAGTGACCTGACTTGCATTTTTTTAAGAGGCAGGGCACTTGTCAATAATTTTATCCAAATCAGCTCCAGTTAGTTACGAAGACGCATGATTGCAAACACTAAAGCAAGTGTTCCTCATTCGATGTTGGAGCCGTTTGATTGTGTTACACACAAGCAATTGGTTTGTCTTTCCGAATTATGCGTGCTTCCAAGCCTTTCTATAAGACATCTATATCCAGGATAGTTGTCTCCCTAGGATCATTTAAAATTGCTGTGTCGGTGCTAGTGATGATGAGAGTTTCAGCACTTTGAAAAAGTGTATCACAGGAACTTCCTCAAATTCCCTTGCGCAATTAAGATTTTTCAGAAAAATTGGGAATGCATAGAGACAGAAAAATATAGCAATGTGAACTCTTCAAAATAAGGACGATCATCAAAAATATCTAGGTCTCTTTAATATATATTCTCCATTTTACTTGGATCAGGACATATTTCAGCTTTGGAATAAATAGAATTGAAGAAACTTATTTGATGTTGTGAATTTCAGACTTGAAAGAGATCCTGGCTAACAGCCCGAAAATAAGTTTTTGAAAGCAGTATCGTTTGAATAGATTACAAAACATTGTAAGCCCATGGGACTTTTCTGCGAGATGTACCAACCAGTTGCCACTCTTGACATCAAGCTCCTAGAACAATGTTGCACCATCAGATCTTGGATTTAACTGTTTTCTAGTACAGGTGTTTGGTAGAGAGTGTTCCAGAGCTGAATAATAAGGAACTGCAGATCAAGGCATACTTTCAGTGATTCAGCCTTTGATGTGCATAATTGAGTTGCACCAGTCTGCGTGCTCTTATACTCTTCTAATGATTGAGTCTTTCTCCATTTTGTTTAGTTTGAAGTTTTAATTTGTATTGTAATTGGATGCTGTACTTGGTAGATCAGTTGACAGTCTTGCATTCTCCTGCAAAGGTAATGTTGCAGCTCCCTTGAAACTGCCTATGTTGTCGAAACATTCTGTATATTTTGATATTAGGTCATGAGCTGACGTAATATGAGTTGTCTCTGAGGTTGTTCTGCTATATGAATTCTGACTGATTCCATGAATTGTTACTCTGCGAGGACATCCAACGTAGATCTGAACTGCTAAATGGCAAGTAACATTTGCGCCGCGCATGTACCAGACCAGTGTCAACTCGACAGAGTCTAGATATGTCCCCATGACATTGTGACATTTACCATCACTGAATCCCCCACTACCCACAGCCTGAGAATTACCATTAATCAGAAAATGAATTGAAGTGGCCATATAAATACTGTGGCTACAAGAGCAACTCGGAGATTCAGGAACAGCATAAATTTAAATGTAAAATAATAGGCAAATGATATTTGAGATAAAAATTTATATTTCACTTTAATTGATACAACAAAGATGCATCTTGTACAACCAACGTGCACTCATGTCACTTCCCACAGACAAGTGGCACCACATGCACTCTCAATTCGTCATCTGGTATGTAGAGTCTGTCTCTTTACTACTCAAGCAGATTGGCCCTCTGGTCACAATCACTAGTAAATGTATTCCGTCTGAGGTCCCCAGGGACGGACATCACCCAAATGGTAAGCTCCATAAGAACTTTACCTAACCCAGAGACTCCTTTTTATCAGATCCTTTTAATACATCCCATTACATGGTCTGATGAACGCCAGTAGAGCTGAAGCACCACCTTGTCTTCAGCTTTCTGTCCTGTTTAACTGTCTTGCGCGCACACACTACTGCTTGTAAATGTGCCTTGTCTGTTCTTCCCCCTGCTATAGATATCCTTTGTCTGCAGCTCTCCCTTGTACCTGACCACAGCTTTTGTACATTAATTTCCTTCCTGTTGGTACTGTTTCCAGGTCAAAGATTGGCTGATCAGATGGACCAGTATTTCTTATTATTCAAGAAAATTAAAAGTCCTTTTCAAACATCCTTAAAAACAATTACAGATTCTACAAATATTTTAAAGAAATTACAAAATTTTCTTTTAGCACTGCTTTCAGATCAAAGGTTGCTATAATTTGCAAATTGACAGATCATGGCTGGAATCTTCTAGTCTTCTCTAGACACAGTGGAGGTGCCAGAGGACTGGCAACTTGCAAATGTTATGCCCTTATTCAAAAAAAAAGTTGTAAGGATAGCTCCAGCAATTACAGGCCAGTCAGTTTAACACCAATACTGGAAAAGCTTCTAGAAACAATTACTTGGGATAGAATTCGTAGTCGCATAGAAAAATGTGGGTGGGTTAGAAAGAAACAGCATAGATTTCTAAAGGGGAAATCGTATTTTGCCAACTTGCTAGAGTTTTTTGAGGTGGTAAGTGAAAGGGTCGATGTGGTGTACGTTGACTTTCAAAAGGCATCCAATACAGTGCCACACAACAGACTTGAGAAAAGTTATAGCTCATGGAATAAGAGAGACAGAAGAATGTGATTGCAAAATTGGCTGAACCGATAGAAAGCAGAGAGTAATGGTCAATGGTTTTTCAGGTTGGAGGAAGGGTTGCATTTTAGTAAGAAAAACATGAAAAGACTATGAAACAAGGGGTAAAATTCTTAAAGGGTTGCAGGAGCAGAGGGACCTGGATGTAGAGATACAAAGAACCATAGATCATTGAAGGGGGCAGCACAGGTGGAGAGAGGAGTTAATAAAGTGTATAGAATTCTGGGCTTCATCAACAGGGGCGTAGATCGCAAGTACAAGGCAGTTATGCTGAATTTATACAAGATGATAGTTAGACCTCAGTTGGAATGTTGTGTATAGTTCTGGGGTGCCACACTTTGGTAAGGATGTGAATTCATTGGAGAGAATGCAGAAGACGTTTACAGGAATGGTCCTGGCATGAGGAACTTCAGTTATGAGGATAGATTCACTGATCCATGAGGCTAAGGAGAGATTTGATAGAGATGTCCAAAATCACGAGGATGCTGGCCTAAGTATATAGGATGAAACTGATCCTACTCATAAAAGGATCAAGAATGAGAAGGCACAAATCAAAATGATTTGCAAAAGAAGCAAGGAAAAGCTTTTTCACACAATGAATAGTTTATCTCTGGGATGCACTGCTTAGAAGTGTGCTGGAGGCAAGTTCAATCAGAGGCATTCAAGAGGGCATTAGATGAGTACTTGTATAGAAACAATGTGCAGGGTATTGGGGGCAGTGGGGGGATGCAAGGGAATGGCATTAAACTTGCCTGTTTGGAGAGCTAGTGCAAACATGGGCCACATGTCGTCCTCCTACATCATAACAATTGTGATTGTGGACCAACTCTTATATCCAGAGCATTGCTAAAAACAGGAAAATGGTTCCAGCACTGATCCATGTGGGATACCTAGACCTTAATCCAGCTATAACTACTTTGTGCCTATGTCCATTCAACCATATCTCAGTCTGGCAGAATGTATAACCACTAATACCAGAGGCTACAATTTTAAAGGTAAGTTTCTTGCGCAGTACCCTTTTCAAAAGTTTTTTGGAAATCGAAGTAGAAAATGTCAATTTGGCTTCCTTAATTGACCGATTGCATGATTTCTTAAAATGCAATTAAGTGTGTAAAGCATAACCTTTTAATGAAATTGTGTGATGTTCCAAAGATTTCCCTCACTATGTAAGTAATCAAACATTGCACCAATATAATAATTTTCACTGGCATCTTTCCTTTTTACTGATAAACTAATGGGCCTATTGTTACTTGTCTTTTTTTTTTAAAGACAGAAACTACATTAGCTTTTCAGTCTAGAGGACCCATCCCACGGACCAGTGAACCATTAAAAATTCAGGCTGGCCTTCACGTGCCTGTTTCATCTCTCTTGAGTACCCTTTAATGGATATCATCCTGCCAGGTTCCTCAGTCCACTTCCAAGACCTTATTCTTTCCAAATAAAGTGCTGACCTCATTTAATACTAGTTTTATTATTAAAAATTATTCATTTCTAACAGCTAAGTATCATTTTCAAGATTGAACACTGACGCACAGTACTGATTTAATTTTTCTTCCGTGTCTTTTTAAACTGTTCTTGAACATCCTTCAAAGTTCCAATTCCATCTTTGACAGCTCTTGGACTTTTCACATAAAGCTTTTAACCATTAGTTCCAGAAATGTCTCCTCTTTTTCCATTAGTCTTGTAGTTAATCTAACAGCAACTTTTGTTTTCTTTAGCTTTTTCTTGTGCACGACTATTTAGTTGAAAAGGAGGTTGTTCAGTTATAGGATATGTTTATTTTGTCATGGCCAGTCAACTACTTGTTACAAAAAAGTCCGCTTTTTACATATTTTGTGTTCATGAAAATTTTCCGTTTGTATTTACATTGGCCTCATCACTACTTCAAAATAGTTTGCTGTTCTCTCAAAGTCTACTGTTTTGAAATTGGAGTTACTGATTTTTAGTGCTTTTAGTTATTTTGAAGCCATATAATGTTGTGATCCTAACACGGTTTCCCCTCCAGCAGTGGAGGTTGACACAGCTAGATTTAATGGACCTCACCAGAGCTGGCTAGGTGATGGTTGGGCTCACATAATAGTGAGGGAGTCAACGTTTTGCATCACATTCCAGACGGTGGGAAACCTAACCTCCATTGTCAGCAGCAGGAATAGGCTGATGTGGGGACCCGCTTGCTGGATTATTAGGCTCATTAAAGAGCTACTTTAAAATCATTATCCTTGCACCCAGTTTGGTGGTTGCTCAAGGATACACTCAAACTCGCATGGGTTTCCCATATCTCTTGAAGGCCGACCAGCAAACCCAATTGGGAGTGTTAGTGACCTCCTGGGAAGAGGGAGGGGATGATGGTATCCGTTTTCAAAAGTAGTTAACATCTAAAAAAGAGCGTGCGCACTGAGAGCTACCCTTGCACCTAAAACTCCTTTCCTCCAGCTCTCTCTGGTGACCTGCTCTCTGCAGCCCTCATCCTTCCCTCATTCACAAATGGCCTAGCTCCCTCATTGATGCTAGGCCATTGATGGGTGCATTGTTGGCAGCGGCCAATAGTTCTTGAGGGGAATGGGTAGGGTGGAATTCTGCAGGGGTTCTAAATCCTGACACTAGCCACCAAAGTGCCTGAGAAGCATTTAATGTGGCCGCGCCCCCCCTGCCCCCCTCAAAGTGATGCAGGCCTCCCAGCAGTTATAGAATTAGTGCGTGGGCCTGCATTGGGGCCACTAAATTTGGCTGTCAGCCATGAAACAGCATTTTCTGGTTGTTTCATAGAATTTTTGGGGGGATCAATTTTGAAATTTACTTGTCGGAAAAGAGAGAAAATATTGATACTCTGGAAGGCAAGAAAAAAACTGCAGTACTAGAAACTGAAACTCCAGACAGTACAGCTCACAGCACAAATCAAATAGAATGCAACACAATTTTGTCATCAACTATAAAATATTTAATCCTTGAGACTTCCGTTTTCAAACCTAAGAATTAAAGTGATCTATAGTTGAAACTGATGGCGATATTAGATTTATTATTAGTGGAAAAAGTTCATGGTGACCTTGATTTTTAATAGGCTGCTACTGATACTTCATGAAATTTCCAGTGTGCAAATGTGAATCAATGATCACATAATAAATCCTGATGGCATATCTATTTAAAAGCTTTATTGAAGCAAGATTGTACTGATTCAACCATTTTGATATTTTGATCAAGCAATGCTAACTGTAAATTACTCATTCATTTACAAAACTTTAAACCATTGAAAAGAGCAGGCAGTGCTGATATTGGAAACAAAAGCAGCAAAATGCTCGAAATTCACAGCAGGTCAATCTGCATCCATGAAAAGGACAGACAAGCCAAATGTTTCAAAAGCTATTGGGAGTCACAACCTAGCTGAAAATGTTTCTTGTCTCTTCTCTCCTCAGATAATGGTTTATCTACCCTGTATGTGTTTCTAGCCTTTTCTATTATTTAAACCTCAATCCCAGTTTCAAAATGCAAAATGTTTTATATTTTATTCATCACTCTCTTCCAGACTGGTATACACATGATGTGCAAAGCAAGAAAAACACAGGTGACTGTTTGACCGAGCCTTCATTCTGTAGGATTGTTTGTCAAGGGAATCTTTTAGAGCACTTGTTTTTCAGTTGCTTTTGGGTTATGTAATCTCATTTATTGCTGAAATTGACATGGGTTTAACTTGTAGCATATCATTTAATTTTGTGTGGGTATTTTAACATGAGAATAGTTTTGCATGAAAACGTGTAGCAAATATTGATAATGTATTTTTTTAATTGACACTTAACTTTTAAAATTTTTAGGGTGAAAAATATATTGTTCTTAAAAAGAAATATCAGCATCTTGTGCTGGAAAGAGATGGTTGCAACAAAGAAGAAAAACTAATGTTGAGTACTCCTGTGGAAGAATTAGTTCAACAAGTACAGAAAGGAGAACTTTATTCCCACTCTGGGGAGGAAAAACTGAAGAACTCTAATGCTGATGCCTCAAAGGTCAAGGCAAGGTTTCAGAAAGAAAATATAGACATTAGTGGCCCTCTAAGTAGTAAGACGAATGCTGGACACCCTACAGCAGAGACCGTGAACATGTGCAAGTGGATTGTACAAGAAACTGATGAGTCCAAGACACCTTCAGAACAAACCAGTGTTAGCCAGGTACAGTAGTTTTTTTGTGTTCTTGACAGTATTCTTTTGTGTCTCACCTGTCTTCTCTCCTGAAAGTATCAAGCCCTCCGGTTGATTCCACAAGTATCTGGACGTATTTGGGTGCTGCACTCTCATGACCGTTCTTCATGTATGACCCAGAACAGTGAGTAATAACAGACAGCTAAATTTGATCCTGTTTTCATTCAATATCCACATAGGTGCACTTCCAACAAAAATCACTAGGTAGCAGACAAGAATGAGAAACCTGGAAGATTTTCTTCTCATTAAAGTGCTGAAGGAAGCTGAAATGCTCCTTTTTCTGCCTTAGTCACCAAAGACCATGACGGGATTCTCCAGCCATTCATGCTAGCAGGATTCTCCCTTCCCACTGCATTAAACGGATATTTGGCTGAATGTCAAATTTTCCATCCTGTCTGGCCGTGGGGTGTAAACGGCTGGAGAATTCCGGCCCATGAATTTGGCGCGTTTCAGATCTTTGAAGATAGTGTTACATAATTAACTGAGCCACAAACATCAGTAAAGCACAAATTCAGACATCAGTTTTTTTCTTTTAAATATTACTGAAGCTAAAGGATTCAATTGTTCAGCAGATCTGGCTCTGAGAATTTAAAATGGAGATTTGTAAGTAGGTATTTGAAATCTCGACCCATAGATGCAACCTCGGGAGCTTGATGATCTCCTGTTAGGAGACTGTTAAGTTTGAGGAAGGGATAATCAAAAAGATAAAGAATTCAAGGTAGGAAGTCAGGCTTTAAATACATAGATTTGGAAATGAAGCAAAACAAGTTAGGAATGACACTGTCTTACCGAGAAAATGTTAATCATATCCCTCTAACTCAGGTTAGATCCTCACAAAGAGGATCCAGCCATAAGGAAGAAACAGAACAAATAAGTTTGGTTCGGCAGTTGAATTGCTTGTGCGCTCAGACTAGACCCGACACTGGCTATAATGTGTTAGAGCTAAGTACCATGATGAAACATGCTTCAGTTAGAATCATAGAATCCCTACAGTGCAGGATGCCATTCAGCCCATCAGGTCTGCACTGACACTCTGACAAAGCACCTTACCCAGGCCCTATATCTGTAACCCCACATATTTACTTTGCTAATTCCCTTAACCTACGTATCTTTGGACACTAAGGGGTAATTTAGCGTGACCAGTTCACCTAACCTGCACATCATAGGACTGTGGAAGGAAACTCGAGCCCCCGGAGGAAGCCCTTGCAGACACAGGGCTAATGTACAAACTCCACATAGTCATTCAAGGCTGGAATTGAACCCGGGTCCTTGGTATTGTGAAGCTGCAGGGCTAGCCACTGTCACCGTGCCACCAAATTCTGAACAAATAAAACACTAAAGCTATAAAAGCAAATTATTGCGGATGCTGGAATCTGAAACAAAAACAGAAAATGCTGTAAAGTCACAGCAAGTCTGACAGCATCTATGCAGAGAGAATAGAGCTAAAGTTTTGAATCTGGATGACCCTTTTTTTCAAAGCCATCCAGACTCAAAACGTTAGCTTTGTTTTCTCTTTACAGGTGCCGTCAGACCTGCTGAGACTTGACAGCGTTTTCTGTTTTTGTGATGATAACAGTTATATTCAGAAAGTTGAGTGCTCAAGTTCCCAGTGAGCCAGGTGATGTGATTTGTCATTTTTAGTGATATTTCACATGCCAGTTTCCCAGATGTGTACTCCACAGCAGGGTTTATCATATTCTTGGTGGGAAAAAAACGAGAAGTTTTGTTCATTGGCTTGGGAGGCCAAGAAAATAGAGTCATAAAAAGTTCATTTGCTACTGAAACACTGGCATTTGTAGAAGCATTGGTTAAAGGGTTTATTTCTCCAATATATCGTTAGAAATTTTATAAATGGGACAATATGAAACAATGTTTGTTTTTAGAAGGCTGTGTTGATAACTGGTCTCTTTGGAACAATGTTCATTCAATAAAGATTGTAATTGAGTTAAGGTTAGACCTAGCAGGCATAAAATAAATGTTAGAGAAGGGAATCCTGTTTTTAAAAAATGGGTTGACACAAGTCACCAGCTATCGGACTGTTTCAGAAAAAGAAGTGCTTGCTCTAAGAAATTACTAAATATATTAGAAAAAGGGTATCTTGGCTATAATAAGGAAATGAAAAAAAAATCCACTGGTTTGTGTATATTTGGTAAAGACATTACGAGATTCATAAATGTGGAAATATCATTTATTTCTGTTTAGATTCAGTGTTCTTTAATCTTGTATTTTCTTTCAAAGCTTTCATGACAAGGAAAAGAGGGGAATCTGTCAATGTACAATTAACCACATTGTATGACAATTATCTTGTTAAGGAAATAGCTCATTAAACATACAAGATTGATTGCCCTATAAATAGAGGGAGCTGGCTATCATGTTTGCCTAACACATGAAAGGTCTCCAGTTTGAAACTGAGTAGAAACAACAAATCTTGCTCACTTAGTGTAAGGGAAGTTTGCAGAATTCAAGTCTGTTGTTGAATATTACTTGAACATTTGGGTGGAGAGCTTCTTGTAGGATTGAGAAAGCATCTCACGATAAACTGTCTTGAACCTAACGGACCTGTCTGGATTGATTGTTCCACCACACCACTTGTTATGAATAACAGGTTTGAAAGGAGAAAAAATGTCTCCTTGTCTCCATCTTAAACAGTGGACCTTATTCATAAACTGTGTACTCTACTACTCTCCATTACAATTGGAAACATCCTCCTTGTATCTACCCTCTAAAATCTGCTCAGGATCTAATATGTTTCAATAAGATCACTTCTCATTCTTTTAAACTTCAGCTTGTCCAATATTTCTTCATAGGATGAGCCCCTCATCTCAGGAGTGAGTCAAGTGACTTTCTCTGTGACCATATAGTTTTTACAATCCTTCTCTTGCATGTTTAAACATACACATATTAAATCCACATGTTCACTTAGACTATCTTGCATCTTTTTCACTTTATACTGATTGACATACTCAACTAGAACTCAGCTGACCTGGGCGTAACCAACCGTTAGCAAAGAGTGCTGATATCTGCAAGTGCAAAGCATGAAATTGAATTGATGAAAATCGGAATTTCAACCAATACTGCTCTGTAGTAAAAATATATTTGTGATATTTCAGAAAACCATTGAAGTTCCACGCATGGGATTTTCCATGCTCCCTTTGGCATGTTTTATGACAGCACAATTAGCCAGTGGAGGGATCTTATGATCCCATGGGTTTTCCTTTTTTTTTTAAACACCCCCTGTTGCCAGGGGACTCACAGGAGGGGGTTGCATTTGGTGAGACCAGAAGATCCTGGTAGTGGTAACAGCTGGAAAATTCCTGCCCATGTTGAAATATTTGTTCCGTATGAAGTGTTCATATTCACAAATGGAGGGCAGGGAGAGAGAGTGATCTGCAATTGTTACACTGCAATGCCTGAGTGTTCAGGTGATGTACAGCACAGTGTAAATTGGCTTAGCACACTGGAACACTTTATTTGGCTCTCTGGGCATGTTAATTTATATTAGAGTCCATGCTTTGTTTACGTTCAGTATTGTTTCCTTGCAAAATTCCATCCTTCATGTTTCAATGCAAATCCATCAATTTTCTTTAATATTACTCACGTCTGATCTGTAATAGATCCATGTTATACATTGAGATTCCTGACTAGATACCTACATAATTATTAACTGGATAGTTTAATTTTAAAATTTGTTTATTTGTGTTATAAGTAGACTTGCATTAACACTGCAATGAATTTGCTGTGAAAATTCCCAGTTGCCACGCTCCAGCACCTGTCCAGGTACACTGAGGGAAAAGTAGCATGGTCAATCCTCCTAACCAGCACATCTTTCAAACTGTGGAAGGAAACTGGACCACCCAGAAGAAACTCAGGTGGACACGAAGAATGTGCAGACTCCGCACAGTGACCCGAGCCAGGAATCAAACCTAGGTCCCAGCCACTGTGAAGCAGCAGTGCTAACCAGTGTTTGGCTTTTGAATAATTATGGTGTTGAAATCATAATGTGCAATGACTGGTATACAAACTCTTAACATATTCATAAGCAATTTGTTTATTTTTTAGAATCGGGGTGTTAACTTTTTTAAATTATAATTTCAAAGTCTAAGTGATGATACTCTGTTGCAGCACTTAAAAGGCTGCTATATTTGTTTTTATTGAAACTTCTTTTGTGGGTTTTTTGGAAGGAAAAACATTAAGAAAGCGGAAACGCAGGGTTTGTTTTAAACCGCGGGCCCAAGTATAGTGTAGCAGTGCAAAATGTGGTCAGTTCAAAGCCACTTGTCTTCCTCCACACTTGCTAATTTTCCCTGTTTATCAGGTTTATAACATTGGATAATAAATGTTAATTGTCATTGAGTACCACACATAATATGGTGCATAAGTGTTGCTTTTTAAAGGTTCTACTTTCTCAGAGTTAAAAACCAGTGAAGTTTTCTGAACAATATAAATAGATGTTTCTTTAAAAAGAAATTACACAAGATATTTGGAGAAATGAAATATGTTTGATCTAAATTAGTTCACCTATCCAAAAAATAACCTTGGCTTTTCTCCCACTCCTCGTTCCATTGGAGTATGAATTGCTTAAATGATTCCAGCTTAAATCTAAAAATCTCACATTCATTAATTATTCCTGTGTGAAGTTACATTTAAAATACAAATTTAGGAATAGAATTATTATTACTACTTACAATCTGTGGCACTTTGCTCTTGTGTTATGGACAGAAGGGCTTTAATTTAAGCAACTCTGATTTCTCCTCTTTCCCACTGGTTTGTAAATGGATTTTTTTGATTTCCTCCTTCAAGTGGTGGCATATTTCGCAACCACCCCCCCGCCCCCCACACACACACACACACTTTTGGTGATCCAGTGTTTATCAATAGCCCCACAGCAAAATTGAGAGGTTGTGAATCTTTGGAATTTCTACCCAGAGGGTGTGGATGCTCCATTGTTGACTGATTTTTGGACTCTCAGGGGATTGGGTGAAAAAGTGGAATTGAATTCCATGGTCAGCCGTAATACTGAATGGCTGAGCAGGCTTGAGGAGCGTGTTCCTACCAAATTTCTTATGTCTTGACCAAAGTTTATCCCTCCAATGATGTCACTGAGCCAAATTATCTGGCCATTTATCTTACTGCTGTTTCTGGAACCTTGCTGAGTGCAAATCGATTATTGTGTTTCCTGCATTAAAACAGTGGCTGCTACACTTCAGAAGTACTTAATTAGCAGTTAAGTATTTGAGATACTCTGAGACTTTGAAAGACCGTATTTCTTTCTTCATCCCTTGCTTTCTTTTCTTCCCCTGTTTATTTGTAATTCTGTAATTTCCAAACTGCTTTCCTTGATATCACTGCCCTTCAAAATCCAAAACAATGACTCTAAGACTCTAAAATAGAAAACCAGGACAACATTTGAAAAAATTGTTATAGTGAAAATATTATACATGTTGGATGCCCAAAATCCAACTCTCCAAAACTGGAAGTCAGACATTTTTGAAAATATTCCATTTAAGTTCTGACTTACCAGAACAATTTGGCTAGGTGCTCATTCTCGGTGGCGTGCCAGACTAATTATCTGCTTCGCCGCTTAATTTAGTGACATACCAACCTAGTTGCACACCCCAATACAGCAACTATTAACCCAGCCCAAACTACCCTACCTCTACCCACGCACTGTTAGTGCTGTTGTTGTACTCGTTGCAATCGTATTTTTAAAAAAAGTTAGCAGATACATCATGAATAACACTTCAAAAAAACATCATTCGTTGTCTTTAGAAAGTGTGAAGTATTGTAGCAAATAGACAGGGTGCACCCATGTGAAAGCTGAGTGAGGAGTTTGCGGTGGATATCTCCATTGCTTACAATTTAAAGAAACAAAGACTACATTTTTGTGCTGGTAGTGACTTTCAGAATGAAATAAATAAGTAAAAATACTATTCATAAGACAAAAGTGATGATTTAAAGAGGTTGATGATGGAATGGATGTGACAGAGGTGGAGCAAAAAGATGCCATTAACTGGCAGATGTTGATTAAGCAAACTAAGATTTTCTGCAATGACCTGAATATTTCAACTCCATGCAACTCTACTGGGTAACAAAATTCAAAAAGTGTTATGGAATAAAGCAATTAAAAGTGTGCACAGATAAAGCCTCAGCAGATCACTAGGCAGCTGAAAATTATTAGATGAGTTTGCAAAGCTGGAAATCTTTTCTCTTGAAACGTACAGTGCCAAGAAAACAAATTGGAACACCAAGGAAAACAGTTGACGAAAAGGCACCAACAGGTGTAAAAGATAGGAGTAGTGTTCATGTTTGTGCTAATGCGGCTGGGACCCACAAGTAAAAGCTGATGTATATCAGAAAAAGCCAGCCAAGCTGTTTCAAGGGAGTAAAAGTATTTCCAGTTTATTATAATGCTAGCAAGATAGCATGAATAACCAGGAAAACTTGCTTGGGCAACTTTGAGAAGCTCCTCATTCCTGAGGCTCATGTTCATTGTAAGTCAGTTGAGCTTGCTGAGAGGTTTTAAAAATTCTTTCTTGGGCTGTGGGCATCACTGGCAAGGCCGGTTGCCCATCCCTAATTGCCCTTGAAGTGAGTGGCTTGCTGGACTATTTCAGAGCGTAGTTAAGAGGCAACCACATTGCTGTATGTCTGGAGTCACATGTAGATCAAATAGGATGGCAGATTTCATTTCCTAAAATATATGAGTGAACCAGATGGGTTTTTAACGATAGTCAACGTGTATTCATGGTCATCATTAGACTTTTAATTCCAGATTTTTATCAAATACAAATTTTATCATCTGGCGTGGCGGGATCCCAGTTGCCAGCGCATTATCCAGAATCTCTGACAATACTGGACACCGCTTCCTCCAGTGCAAAATGTTGTTGTTGCTTGATTATTGCTCAGTGCATTCAAATGCTGAACATGGCATAAAAGGCAATATCTTTTGCATGTATCTATCCCCAAACTTAATATAATTGATGCAGCTAATGGGTCAAGAAACTCTGAGGCCCATGAAGTCTAAGTATAAAGACAGATATATGAGGCACATGCTTAGTGCTGTTGACCGAGGTTTGGTGATGGAAACATTTTTTAAAAACTTTTAGTGGAGGATGCCAACTGGGCTGCTGCACAAACATGGAATCAAGTGACTAAAGACACCATGACTAATACTGGATACATATGTAGCCAGCAATTGTACAGATGACAGTGCTAATTTCAAAGGATTTGGTGTGTCTAATGAAAAGGAAATTATTTTGGAACTGTTAGAGTATGTGAAAGGTTTGTCTCCTCAAGCTGCACAATCATTGAATAACCAAGGTATCGAAGAAGTTTTAAAACATACAGTGATACACACTTAGATGGTGAAATTTCAGAAATGGCTTTTAATTCCAGAGAGAGAAAAACGGATCAAGTAGTGAAAGTGTCTGTAAACAAATGTAATTTATAACTGTAATTTAATTAATATCCCACAACAACATAGCTTCATAATGGAGCAACAGATAATGCAGCTTTACAGGATTCAAGAAAAACTAATCATAATGAAGTCCAAGTTAATGAAACAAATGAAATTAGCTGATCTCTTTTAAGGAGGCACCCCAGCAGAGTGCTATTGACCTGACTCCAACTTCAAATGCCATTTCCACACTGGAAAACCTCTTGGTGACATATCATCAATCCCAGCTGAATCTTCTCCCTCAAGCTCACCCTTCGGTCAGTTATAAATAACCCAGTATCCATTTTTCTGCGTCTTAGTTTTGTAAGCGGATAACAGGAAGAATATTTGATCAGTACAAAAATAAGCTTATATATTTATTCACACATACATGATTATGTATTATTTTCCATACCATATTTTATTAATTGAACTCAGCCTAGGATAGATGACTGATCTGGAAAATCCAAAATTGAGCATGTTCTGTGTTGGATTTTAGACTTCCAACCTGTGTTCGCCAATATTCAAAATGTTTATTACTGATTAAAGCACCCGATACTGTATTTGCTGTTTTACCTGATATTCGTCTACAATAACAGATGTTTCATCATTCTCACCTTGTGTAGAATTAGGCCACATTCACGCACCAGATTCAGTTCTTGCTCTGTGCTGAGTTATCTGATCCGTGCCAAGGCAGTATTAAGGGTGCTGCTTAGTTGGTTTCAAATCATTGGAAGAAATGGTTAATTTGTAGCCTATTTCCAGCAGCTGTGTGTCA
Source organism: Carcharhinus amblyrhynchos (assembly GCF_965287045.1). Taxonomy (NCBI): domain Eukaryota; kingdom Metazoa; phylum Chordata; class Chondrichthyes; order Carcharhiniformes; family Carcharhinidae; genus Carcharhinus; species Carcharhinus amblyrhynchos. The sequence continues at coordinate 45,148,700 of NC_137339.1, read as the reverse complement.
CTATTGGGTTAGCCCAGTACTGGATTATTTCCACTGATAAAATAATCTAGTGGCTGGGATATTGTCTGAAGAATGGCTGTGGACAGTTATTAGAACTCTTGGTAATAGTTTACTTTCCAAGAGGTAGGAAAATAAAGTATTGTTTAAATTTCAACTGGGGAATTTACTTCAATATATTTGACTTGTACCAACAGCTCACCTTTTTATTGGTTAAATTGCAGGAAAGTCCCAGCATTTGCTGCAGTGAAGCATTCGAACAAAAGCAGAGCAAAGAGCTTGGCACTGCATCTGAAGGTGATGCAGCATATCCAGTGCAGATTGAGGTAAAGGTGGAACCCCAAGAGGAAGAATTTGATCCTGTGTTCAAGGTACTCATAAACGTGTATCTCCATAACCACTGGGGAAATTAGGAAAATTAAAAGCAAACTGTCAATACCAAGCTGATATTGAAACTTAAAACCAAATTTAAAATTCATGAAACTGTTGGTCATTGTCATTAGGCACAGAATGAGACCATTTAGCCCATTGGGCCCATGTTGTTTTTCTGTATAGGGTCTAGTCCATTCCCCCATTCTATCAGTTTAGTTCTGGAACTTTATTTCCTTCAAGTACTGATTCAATTTCTTCTTGAAATCATTCATTGCCTTTGCTTCCACAACCCCTAGGCAGAGTGTTTCCAGGTTATTACCACTTGCTAAGTAAAAAAGAAAGTTCTTCATAACTCCACCACCATGAACATCTTGCCCAAAACCTTAAACCTGTGTTCCCTGGTCCTTATACCATGGAAAAAGATACAGAAAAGCATACTGGAAAATTTGAGAATGAGGAAACTTAATAAATATTAGTAATAAAAATTTAATAGTAATGGAGAATTTATTGGCAACCGCTAATTGACTTTCTCAGCCTAAGAAGTAGGTGCAGAGACATTGGTTTCTATCTTCTAGAAATTTAACAATAATCCCTGTGGATTGGATGGTCACTGATGTAACTGTGCTGTTCGAGAAAGGAGGGAGAAATTAAACAGGAAAGTGCCGCAAACCAGAGACCCTGACATCAAGATAGTTTGAACGTAACATTAATAGGAGCAAGGGTAGACCAAACAGCGCTCACTACCCTGCCGTTCGATATGGTCATGACTAAATACTTGCTTCAACTCAAATTTCCTGCCTGTTCCCCATTTCCCTTGATCCTGAGACGTACAAAATTTGTCTATCTTAGATTTGATGGTTCATTCAGTATCTTCTGGGGTAGAGAATTCTGAAGAGACTCAACCCTTTGAGTGAAGAAATTGCTCCTAATCTCATTCCTAAATGATTAGTCATTTATCCTGAGACTGTACCCCTGTGTTCAGAGAGTTCAGCCAAGGGAAATGAGCTCTGTGTCTATCCTGTTAAGTTCCTTCAGAACTTTGTATATTTCAATGAGACCAGCACTTACTCTTCCAAACTCCAGAAAACATAGGCCCAACATACTCAGCCTCTCATCATTGGACAGCTCTCTCATCCCAAGAAGGAATCTAGTTGACCTTTGCTCTATTACCTGCAATTCAAATATATCCTTCCTTAAATATGGAGGCCAAACCTACACCTGGTACTCCAGACATGGTCTCACAAAGACCTGTAGAATTGTAGAAATGCTTCTTTATTCTTTGTCTCGAATCACTTGTAACAACAACCAACATCCTATTTGCCTTACTAATTGCTTGCTATATCTGCATGCTAATTTTGTGCCATCTTTGTACAAGTGTACTCGAAACCCTCTGAAAATCAACATTCCAAAGTTCCATGATTTAGGAAGAAAAATGTACTTTTCTATTCTTATGATCAAAGTGCGTGACCTCACATTTCATCAACTACCTTTGCTGTTCACTTGCTTGACTTGTCTGTATCTCTTTATTACCTCTCTGTATCAGCCTCACAACTTCATTTTTACCCAACATTGTATCAAGTGGGACGTCAGTTACCTCGGTTGGCTAGATTACTAGTTATGGTGCAGCATGCCGCCAACAATGCAGGTTCAATGTGGTAGTTCATGGAGGTCTATCTGTTGCCTAGCCCTATGCCTAATACGGAGTGATGCTCCTCGGCCAATGTGACCACTGACTCCCTCTAACGGAAGTAATTAGCTATAGTCCTTATGGACCAAGACTAATTACCATCGTCATCAAACTTGGATACATTACTCTTGGTCTCTTCGTCTAAGGCATTTCTGCAAATTGTAAATTTGAAACCCACCATTGATCCTTGCTACACTCCACTAGTTACAGCCTGCCAATTTGAAAATGCCCTATTTATCCCTACTTTGTTTCCTGTCTATTAACCAATCCTTTATCCATGTTAAATATTGCTCCTAACTTCAATGAGCCCTTATACTGTGTGTTAACATTTTATGTGACAGCTTAATGCTTAATGGGAAATCCATGTATGCTGTATCTACTTGTTCTTTTGCTACTTTCGAAAAAAATTTTGCTTTTGTAAAGTCATGTTGACTAAGTGTATTGTTAAGACTTTTTTAGATTCCAACCTTTCCCTCCTATTGATACCAGTGTTTCCCTCCTGTTGATGCCAGAAGAAGGTAGATGAGGGCAGTGCAGTTGATGTTGTCTACATGGACTTTAGCAAGGCCTTTGACAAGGTACTGCATGGTTGGTTGTTGCATGAAGTTAAATCTCACAGGATCCAGGGTGAGGTATCTAAATGGGTACAAAATTGGCTTAGTGATAGAAGCCAGAGGGTGGTTGTAGAGAATTGTTTTTCAAACTGGAGGTCTGTGACCAGCAGTGTGCCTCAAGGATCAGTGCTGAGTCCACTGTTATTTGTCATTTATATTAGTGATTTGAATGAGAATTTAGGAGACATGGTTAGTAAGTTTGCAGGTGATACTAAAATTGGTGGCATAGTGGACAGTGAAGAAAGTTATCTCCAATTGCAACAGCATCTTGATCAGTTAGGCCAGTGGGCTGACGAGTGGCAGGTAGAGTTTAATTTAGACAAATGCAAGGTGATGCATTTTGGTAAATTGAACCAGGGCAGGACTTACTCAGTTAATGGTAGGGCATTGGGGAGAGTTACAGTACAAAGAGATCTAGGGGTACATGTTCATAGCTCCTTGAAAGTGGAGTCACAGGTGGACAGAGTGGTAAGAAGGCATTCAGCGTGCTTGGTTTCATAAGAACATAAGAAATAGGAGCAGGAGTAGGCCATCTAGCCCTTCGAGCCTGCCCCGCCATTCAATAAGATCATGGCTGATCTGTTGTGGCTCAGTTCCACATTCCCGCCCTCTCCCCATAACCCTTAATCCCCTCTCTTATCAAAAACCCATCAACCCGCTTCTTAAAAATATTTAGCGAAGTAGCCTCCACCACTTCAACGGGCAGAGAATTCCAGAGATTCACCACCCTTTGAGTGAAGAAGTTCCTCCTCAAATCTGTTCTAAACCGCCCCCCCTTTATCTTGAGGCTATGCCCCCTAGTCCTACTATCCTTTCTGAGCGAGAAGAGTCTCTCCACCTCTATCCTATCCATCCCATTCATCATCTTATACGTCTCAATGAGATCTCCCCTCATTCTTCTAAACTCTAACGAGTACAAGCCCAGTTTATTCAGCCTCTCCTCATAGCTCAACTCCGGCATCAGCCTAGTAAACCTCCTCTGCACTCCCTCCAAGGCCAAAATATCCTTGCGTAAGTACGGCGCCCAAAACTGCACACAGTACTCCAGCTGCGGCCTCACCAATGCCCTATACAGCCGCAGCAAGACCTCCCTACTTTTATATTCAATCCCCCTCGCTATGAAGGCCAGCATCCCATTCGCCTTCCTGACCACCTGCTGCACCTGCAAGCTGGGTTTTTGCGACTCATGCACAAGGACCCCGAGGTCCCTCTGCACCGTCACCTGCTGCAGTTTTTCGCCACGTAAGTAATAATCCTTCCTACCATTATTCCTACCAAAGTGGACCACCTCGCACTTGCCAACATTAAATTCAATTTGCCATTTCCTGGCCCATTCGCCCAGCCTATCTAGATCCTTCTGTAGACTCTCCACACCCTTCGCACAATTTGCCGTTCCACCAATCTTGGTGTCATCAGCAAATTTCAACACCCTACACTCGGTTCCCTCCTCCAGATCATCTATATAAATGGTAAATAGCTGAGGCCCCAGCACCGACCCCTGGGGCACTCCACTAGTCACCATCCGCCAATCCGAATAGCACCCATTAACCCCCACTCTCTGCCTCCTATTTGTCAACCAATCCTCTATCCACGCTAACACCCTACCCCCAACTCCATGTCCCCTGACCTTCTGCAATAACCTCTTGTGAGGTACCTTGTCAAACGCCTTCTGAAAATCAAGAAAGACCACATCCACCGGCTCTCCTCTATCCACCGCCCTAGACACATCCTCATAGAACTCCAGTAAATTTGTCAGACATGACTTCCCTTTAACGAAACCGTGCTGCGTCTGCTCTATCAAACAATTCCTCTCAAGGTGCCTCGCTATTTCCTCCTTGATGATGGATTCTAACATTTTACCTACAACAGACGTTAAACTAACCAGCCTATAATTCCCTGCCTTTTGCCTGGCACCCTTCTTAAACAACGGCGTAACATTAGCCGTTTTCCAATCTTCCGGCACTTCCCCGGAATCCAGCGACGTCTGAAAAAGAACCACCAAGGCATCCACTATCACCTCCGCCATTTCTTTCAGAACCCTCGAATGCATTCCATCCGGTCCTGGCGACTTGTCCACAATCAGCCCCTCCAGTCTGTCGAGCACCCCCTCTCTAGTAACAGTAATGTCATTAAGACCCTCCAGTCCTACCACCTTTCCATCTCTAACACCCGGCAAATTATTCACGTCCTCCTCCGTGAAGACAGAAACAAAAAAGTTATTCAGGACCTCAGCCATATCCCCATCCCATACCACTAAGTCCCCCTTCTCATCCTCTAAGGGACCAACGTTCACCCTAGCCAGCCTCTTCCTTTTTATATATTTATAAAAACTCTTGCTATCCTTTTTTATATTAAGCGCTAGCCCAGCTTCATAGTTTCTCCTACCCTTCTTTATCAACTTCTTTGTCAGTCTTTGTTGACATTTAAACCTCTTCCAATCCTCTTCTCGCCCACTACTCTTAGCTACTCTAATGCCTCCGCTTTTAATTTAACACTTTCCTTCACCTCCTTCGTTATCCATCGGTCAGAACATTGAATAGAGGAGTTGTAATGTCTTGTTGAAGTTCTACAAGGCATTGGTATGGCCACACTTGGAATACTGTGTGCAATTATGGTCACCCTATTATAGAAAGGATATTATTAAACTAGAAAGAGTGCAGAAAAGATTTACTAGAATGCCATTGGGACTTGATGGATTGGATTATAAGGAGAGGCTGGATAGACTGGGACTTTTTTCTGGAGCATAGGCTGAGGGGTGATCTTGGAGGTCTATAAAATAATGAGAGGCACAGATCAGCTAGATAGTTATATCTTTTCCCAAAGGTACAAGAGTCTAAAACTAGAGGGCATAGGTTTAAGGTGAATGGGGAGAGATACAAAAGTGTCCAGAGGGGCAATTTTTTCACAGAGGGTGGTGAGTGTCTGTCGTAGTAGAGGCGGGTACAATTTTGTCTTTTTAAAAGGTTTAGATGGTTACATGGGTGCAATAGGTATAAAGGGATATGGGCCAAATGTGGGCAATTGGGATTAGCTTAGGGGTTTTAAAAATAAGGGCAGCATGGACAAGTTGGGCTGAAGGGTCTTTTTCTATGCTGTAAACCTCTATGACTCTATAACTGGCCTGTAAATCTCTTGTTATTTCTCTGTCTCTCCTTTTCTTGAATAATGGTGTTACATATGCTAACTTCCTATCTGGTAGAGCTATTCTACAATTTAAGGAATTTTGGAAAATTACAATCAGAACATACATGAATGTTGGCCATCAGATACTGGGGATTTGTCAGATTTTAGTCTCTTAAGTTTCTCCAACATTTTTTCTCTGCTAATTTTCATGACCTTTGGATTTCAGGCAACCACGAAAATGCTGCATTTAAGCTTTGTGAGAAAGATTGTACCTAATGGATTGAAAACAATCAATTCATTCTCAACGTTTGTATGACTACACATTTGCTGTCTAACATTCTTGCTTAGGGTGAGAGATGAGCAGTGAAAGAAAGGTGTTGCTGTTTTTCAGACAGCATTATGGACAAAGAAATGTTCTGTTGATTCTGTTTCTCTAATTTCCCCACTAATTTTGTTTCTGCAGCTGTTGCATGATAGAAAACAGGTGCCTTCTTATGAAGTTGCAAATAATGCCCACAATTGAAAAGATCTCAAAATACATTCAACTTGAAACATCCAACAAGCATGACTGTATAAAAATTTGGACTAAGTTTATGATATCTGTATTTTAGTATAAATGTTTTGGGAATATTCTCAGAAAATGGAAACCGTAGTTATTAAAAAATTATTGTAGATTTTTGAGAGACAAAAACAAGCATTTTGAATTAACTAATTGTATGGTAATGCTGTTTTTTTTTGGTCAGGATCAGTGCATCCAGATTTCAAATGCTGGAACATGGAAAAATACTTCAATTTAGAATAGAATCTGTAATAGTCAAACATTAAATGAAATTGTGTAAAATTGCAGTGAATTAGGAGGAATGATAATTGTTTCAGGATTTAGCATTTTGGCAGAGGTTTGTTTATGTAGCCCTGAATAATTTCAGATCTGACCGCCATTTCTATCAAAACCAACTTCTGCTTGACTGTAGGTCAGAATTATAACGCTGAAGCAAAGTAAATTCTAACTGATAAAACTGACATGGAAATTGCCATTTATTACAACATAGTTTCAAAGCTAATTGTTATCAGATTGTTTTACCTTTGTTACACTCTTGCAGCTACTACTGTATGGAACAGCTTAGCTATCTTCCCAGTCGGCAAGACTAATGGACCACCTAATTTTATTTATTAATGTTAATTGTTTGTTCTTCACTGTAGAAGTCTTGCAATCTCTACCATCTGGGCAGTCTTGAAATTGGCCTAGGCTTCAATGTTTGTGAAAAATGCTGCAGAAAGGAAAGCCCTGCATTTCCCCTTTGATTTGTAATTGTATTTATTGCTTAAACAGCTCCCAGGTTGTTAATGGTATATAATGTTATGCTTATGCACTATTGGAATGTAAAGGTGCAATTGCCAGTAACATTCTTCATCTCCTGCAGTAGCTATTCTGCAGCATGAACCCCTTGGTTTTCAAAGTATATGCTGCTTATGCAGCAATCTATCACTGCCAGTATCAGGAACAATACAGTATAGGACATGCTTTTAAAATTTGCCTTCAATGTGTAATGTCCCATAAACAGTTAAATTGCATATACAAATTATGTGTAATCTGATCTTATGCTGATTAGCACAATACCTTACATTATCATAAAAATGAAACTAGTGTTTTTTGGGGGGGGATACTTCAACTTTTCTTCCAGTTTCTCCTGAATGCAGTTGATGACCTACAGTTTTGTGAGCACCATTCAGTCAGTGGGTTCTTACCAAGTGACCATTCTTCGTGTATGAACCAAGACAATGAATCTGCAGGGATTATACATTTATGGAGAGCGTAACTGATGAACCTGATCTAGTCTTTCTTGACATCCCCACACACATTCTTTCCTGTTAAAGATGACTGGCTGATTTTTCTCATCTCAAGCTCAGTGCTGATCGTCCATTGAATTGCTCTCCAGACTTTAGGTCTGCTATAACAAAAGCAAAATGCTGCAGATGCTGGAAATCTGAAATTAACAACAGGAAATGCTGCAAAACCTCAGCAGCTCTGTCAACATCTGTGAAGCGAGAAACTGAGTTAGCATTACTGATCCATATAACTTCTTCAAGGCTTCTAGCTTGGTCTGCTAACAAACCAGGGCTTTCAAATGATTATTGACGACTTTGAGGAAAATGATATTAATCTTCTGACCTCTGTCATAGGACTGTACTTTAAATATCCTCAACAGATGCTGCATGATGAACTGCAGTGTTTTGATTCCCTATGTCACCACAGCGTGTGTGCTGTGACTTTTTGCACCCTCTTATATGTTGTGCTATTACGCAGATGAGGGTTTTTAACCATCTCATTTGAATGCATGTTACAGAAAAAGTACTTTACAAAGAAATGAGAACATTACATTTTTGTAATGTTTTGAGTAAAACCTGAGATTTTCAAGGCCATTGCATGGTTGATGGATTCAGATGTCACAAGCTGTAAGAGTGAATTCTGCTTTTAACCAAAAAGCAGAAAACTGCAAATTCTGAAAATTTGAAACATAAAACTGCCTTTTAACTAATAGAGGTAGATGAGGGTTCAGGTGAAGGGAGATTTAGAATTCCAAAGATAAAAGCTGAGGCAGCAGAAAAGTATATCAATGTGGTTGAGGACAAGCTGAATGGGATAGGAAAAGACAAAGTTTAACGGTAATAGTGTATCAGAATATCAAATTAAAAGATCTACTGCGAAATAATGCAACATAATCCAACTGCAAAGCAGAATCTTAAACTTAAAGCCAATTGCATAGGTATATGGGGAGAACTGGTTTGGGTTTATTAGGTAAATGGCCTAAAAAGTATGGCCGCATATAAACAGTGGGAAATATTTAAAGAACCAATTCAAAATATTCAACACAAGAATAGATTCAATTGAAATACAAAAGCTCAGCAAGACCAATTGTGGCTTCCTAAATAAGTAAAGATTGTACTGGATTTAAAGAAAAGACTTACAATGTTGCAAATAACCATAGTAAATCTGAAGAATGGGAATATTTTGAAATCCAAGAAATTGATAAAATGGTAAAATGAGGGTAAAGGAGCTGGGAATATAAAATTGGATTATAAAAGCTTTTGGAACTAAAGAGTAGCTGAAGTAAACATTAGTGCCTTAGAAGAATGAAAGGTAAGCTTATGGAAACATTAAAGATTATTAATGTGCTTGATGGAGCAGATACTGAGATTTTTTCTCTCCTCACTGGGGAATCCAAAACAAGGGGTCACAGTTTCAGGATAAGGGGCTGATCATTTAGGACCAAGATGAGAAGTTTCATCACTCAAAGGATTTTGAATCTTTGGAATCCTCTATCCCAGACTGAATGTGCCATTATATTTAAGGACACAATAGGCAGATTATTGATCTCTGAGAATTGAGGGATATGGGGAATAGGCTGGAAAGTGGATTTGAAGCCCAAGACCAGTCATGATCAAATTGAGTGGTGGCGCAGATTTGCCACAGTGCCAGAGACCCGGGTTTGATTCTGTGTGGAGTTTGCACAATCTCCCCATATCTGCGTGGGTTTCCTCCGAGTGCTCCGGTTTCCTCCCACAGTGCTCGTTAGCTATATTGGCCATGCTAAATGCTCCCGCAGTGTACCTAAATAGGTGCCAGAATGTGGTGACTAGGGCATTTTCACAATAACTTTATTGCAGCGTTAATGTGAGCCCACTTGTGACACTCAAATAAATAAACTTAACGGTATCCTCCTGCTCCTATTGTGTTCGTATGTTTTTAATCAGAAAATATTGGAGACAATTAGCAGGTCAGTCAGCAACTATGGAGGAAACAGACAAGCCAGAAGAACTTTGTAGTAATTAAAAGCAAAATACTAAGGACGCAAATCTAAAATGACGAAGAGAAAATGCTAGAAATACTCTGGATACTGAATGACATAATCTAACATGTTAATTCTCTTTCTCCAAGTGCTGCTAAACCAACTGAGCTTTTTTCCAGGGATTTATGCTTTTATTGAAATGACCAAGTCTGGAGCTATAAAAACTCTCAATATTTTTATCACTACGTTTGAAAATATCATTTAGGTGTCCCTATCTTATGCCCCATAATGGTAATTGAACTGCCGCAGTAGTTGCATTTGTCCATGGAAGATGTATTCCAAAGATTAATAGCGGAAATCTGTCACAAACAACCACGGAGCCTCCCGTAGCCTCTTAGTGCGTACTAAGTTTCCCAGTGGACACATTAACTACTGATTATTACTGCATGTGTACTTTGGCTATGAAGGTAACAAATGAATCTAGCACTTGTAATTATTATAAGGTGCTATTTTAGTGGAGTTTATGTACTATACTGTAAATACCTTAAAGAGATTACTTTCATTTGTCAAGTTAAAAATAAAATCACAAAGTGAAGAAATTTATTTTTCATTTATATTTAAAAATATTATTCAAGTAATGGGTAGTGACAGCTGAAATACCTATTTTCCTTTCACTTCTGAAAACGAATTATATAACTCTTGTATAATGGTTGATCTGAACTACATATGGCGAACACCTAAGTCTATATGAAGAATGTGCCAACTAATCTGATCATTGTCATGTGTACATTTCCTCTCTGAAAATGATTAATGCAACAAAATTAGAAACATCTACCACAACGACTTGTATCTATATAGCACCATGAATGTAGAAGCTTAGTACAAGTAAATAATAGGATTGGGTAAATTCTCACTTGGGATTGGGTAAAGCCTCATTTGATCTGTTTTACTTTTTCCTGTACTGTAGATTTTCACTGAAGTGATAGTTCCTGATATTTTTCCAGTTTTATTTTACACACAATGATAAATGCTGATTCATGAACAAATTTAACCAATTTAAGAAAATTTTGCAAGTTCATAGTATTTTGTAACACTAACACTTCTTCCATTGCAGTTTTAACTGCAAAAATATTGATTGCATCAAAGAATTTTCCAATAAAATAAAGTTGAATCTGAAATTATTGTTCATAACCATACTGCTTCCAGGCTTGATAATGTGAAAAGCACATTACTGGAATAATATTTGAACCATATCAGTCGTAACAAACAAATTATTTTGACCTTCACAAAGAAAACACTAAGTTCCCTTTATTTCATTGGTAAGTCAGTGATTTTAATTTCCATAATGGACATGAAAGTTGTTTTCAAAAAAGGTACACATTTCAAATACCAGTTTACCTTACAATATTTTAAATTCTCTTTCTTTTGAGCGGTTAGCAAAAAGTGTGTCCTCACTGTTGAACAGCTGGCAGGCACTTGAGCATATTGGAAGATTGCAGGCACCTATGGAACCAGGAGGAATGAGAGTGTCAAAACTTAATTGATTTAATTTTTTGTGTTCTAATTTCTGACAAATACTGTTAAATGTCTATTCTCAAAATTTCATGTACTTTCGTCCATGGCCTTTTTGTAAACATGCAATAGTTATTTTCATTAACAAATGAAAAATAAAGTTAGCATTAACCTTCTTTACAAAAACTAGAACAGGCATTGATATTTGTTGTTTACAAATGGGAACCATTTTGTAGCTGTTACCATTTTGTGATTTAATTTCCATAAATTATTATCCTGAATGTTATCCTGTTGATCCTGCATAATTGTCATCAATGTTTTAAGCCTTTAACTAAATGCTTTATTTCAAAGTAGGAGTGGAACTTCATGGTTCCTTCCAATATGATTTAAATCTATAAACAAAATGCAGTATCATAAAAGTAACATTTTTGGTTTGTTTTAGATTTGAATGACCATATGGGTTGCCATTATTTTTGATATTTTTATTAAACTAAGTTTAATATTGTTGCTTCATTGTTTTTATATGAACAATTGTACATCGATTCACTTTGAACAGTGATAAATACTACACTTGATATGAACTTTGAGAATAAATCAAAGTGGAATTTTTTGCTATGGTGCCAAGCCAGTTAAAAAGGCAAAAGAAAAGTATCGTACAAAAAGTTGAGAAGTAGCTTACATCCATTTTTTATGCTCATTTATCGCTTTAGGTTAATTAAAGTTTTGTTTTGCTAGCATTGAACCACAACTCCATTTAAGCCGACATTTCAGTTCAGAGTACAGTCTTCCTTTGCACTCAGTTTATATCAGCCCTGGGTTATAATTAAATGGTTGAGCTTGTGCAAGAAGAACCAAACTTATGTCTGTTCTTGAAGCTGACAAAATCTCCTGCACTATGCCAGCATGTTAATAGTAGATTTGCCAGCAGAGTTAACACTGGTCAGTTGGAGTGAATGGTATCAACAGATTGTCATAGAAACATATCACATTAGCAACTTTCTACTGAAGGAGTCCAACATACCTGGCAAAACTTCTGGTTTTGAGCTGGATAACTGTGTGCTAGTAGCATTAGGAGCATGAGTAGGCCATATGGGCTGTCAAACCTGCCCTTCTTTACGATCATGACTGACCTTTTACTTCAACCCTGCTTCCTTGCCCACTCCCCAAATCCAGTGGTTCCCTGAGAGACCAAAAACATGCTGTAAATATATTCAACAATGCAGCATTCGCAACCCTCTGGAGTAGAGAATTCCAAAGATTCATAAGCATTGAGAAGAAATTTCTCCTCATCTCAATCATAAATAATGGGTACTTTATTGTGAGACTGCTACCGTGGTCTGGATTCACCACCTATACTCCAGAGTCTGGGTCCATTTTCACAGACTATCATAAGATTAGCTTCTCAATCCAGGAACCAGTCTAGTCTACTTTTGCTATACTACCTCCAAGGCAAGTATGTGCTTAAATATGGAGCGCAAAACTGTGCAGAATACTCGTGTGGTCACTCCCAAAGCAGAAAGACTCCCTTGTTCTTGTACTCCATTCTTTCACAATAACGACCAGTATGACATTTGTCTTCCTAATTGTTGAAAAGCATACTAACTTTCTTCCTTGGACAAGTACATCCAAGTCCCTCTGATTAGTAATTAATCATAGTTCACAAAGGACCACAGGTAACTCTGCTCATCAGTGAGATAAAATTGGTTATTTAAAAATGAGGAGCACCGCTCAAGAAGCGTGAGGCAAGGAGGCAAGTCTCCATGAAAATGAGCCGTTCCAAGAATTGAACCAATGCCTTTGGCATCAGTCTGCATTGCACTTTCATCTAGCCAACTGACCCTCCCCTTTTCCATCCTGCCTAAACCCTTCTAAGCATCAACATCTCTATTTTTCCTGCCTTAAACATCAATGTCTCCATTCCTTTTAAAAAAAAGAAAAGTTATGTTGTAAAATGAATAATATACACTTATGGGCGGCACGGTCGCGCAGTGGTCAGCATTGCTGCATCACAGCTCCAGGGACCTGGGTTCGATTCCTGGCTTGGGTCACTGTCTGTGTGGAGTTTGCACATTCTCCTTGTGTCTGCATGGGTTTCCTCCAGGTGCTCCAGTTTCCTCCCACAGTCCAAAGATGTGCGGGTTAGGTTGATTGGTCACGCTAAAAAAAGTTGCCCCTTAGAGTCCTGAGACTCTAGAGGAATTAGCAGGTAAATATGTGGTGATATGGGGGTAGGACCTGGGTGGGATCGTGGTCGGTGCAGACTCGATGGGCCAAGTGGCCTCTTTCTGCACTGTAGGGTTTCTGTGATTCTTAATGTATTGCCAGTGAGGACTAACACATTGATGTTTTATATTTCTTAAAGGATGACTCTGAGCAAAATGGATTTGAAGATGGGAGTGGAAGTATGGGGTCACCATCTGTTGCTGTGAGTTTTGACGGATTTATAATGAGAATTTTTATCAATTCTGTTTAATTGTACATTTTCAGAGTTTGTCACAGCCTCCTTGTTTTCCGATCCAAATCCTCAAATTTGTAAAATGTTATTTTGATGGAGTTGTGCAGTAAAGCTGTTCCAAATTAAATTGAAAGAAGTAAGGGTTGCCCATTTCGTGGAACTGAATATATTGTTTATAAAAAATACATTTCCGTTAAGCAAAGAAGTTTTATGTAAAGCTTGCATAAGCAGTTTTCCACTGTCTGCTTGTAAAACAGTGGAAGTTCTGAAATACAGAAGAATCCATTTGCTTTTGTTGCTATGTTTCTAGAACATTTGGATGATGAATTCGAAACTTCAGATCACAGCACAGCACTCAAGCAATAAATGTTGCTGTCTGGCCACAAATAAATGAGGAATTGCTCACTTGTCACCGCTGAGATTTTTAACAGATGAAAAGAACTAATCGAGTTGTTGCTTAAATTATGAAATGTAAATGGAAGAATTACTCCCAGGTTTCTTCGTGAATAAATGCACCTCTGTGCTTTCCATGCTGCTATTGTAGAGCTGAATCAATCAGCATTTCCACCACATTGCTGCCCAGTTCTCTCTCTATTTTTGATAAAATAAAGAGAAAATAGTAGGGCAGATTTTGCTGCAGCAGGGCATTGAACAACATCTATTGGAATTTGTCCATAGAAATTAGTAGCATCACCATAAGAGAAACACGGTTCTGGGTAAACACTGACAAATAAAAAGATTATCTCCTTGATAAGTGAGATTTAAAAATTGAGCAATAAACAGCAGAGGGACTCGGAAGGAAGTTGAATTATAGGAGGTGAATTTAATATCAAATTGATGAAGTAAAGGAATAAAATGAAATGAAGATTTTATTGAGACAGGAAAAATAACAAAGGAAAATTGACATACTTCTTAAAATTTGACATCCTTAAACATTAGCACCATCCTTAAAAAAAAATCAACTTGAAGGAAGGAGGCTTAACACACAAAATGGCTCATTTTTAGTACCAGAGAGGTTGAATGGCAGAGTCATTAACACTTGTAATGCTGCTAAAAGGGGCTTAATACATGTAATTATTTGTACCTGTGACAGGTTTATTTCCTATCACAAAAATATAGCAACATCGCGACATTCACTACTTGTCAGTAGTGAGGCAAATAACGTGATGCTGTTTTGCCAACTTAATGACAGATCGGTGCACCTCAGACACCATCTTTTGGATGCAATTTACCATTCACCTGTTCCTTCGTCTGGAGTTCTTGTTATATTTACTCATAAATAACAGTGAATGCGATTAGCCTCACCATTATTTTGACAGCAAATTCTGGTCCAATCTGTAACGCCAAGTGTAGTTGCTAATGTAATCAAGTCATTGTGCTCACTTCTGTTTTGTTAACCTGCAGATTGGCAGGATCATTCCAGTTATTGATATTCTTTTATTTAAGTTGAACAACGCTGTCTTAGCAAACAAGTTTACAATGATCATTGTGTTTCCAAAGTTAGAGTCTATTATGCAGAATTTTGGCTTTCTCAGCTAAGTCATAATTCAGTATTTATTTTCTACCAATACTCTGGGACCAGAGTGCTGGCGAATCGAGTAAAGAGGACTGTAGACAGGGCTTTAAACTAATTGGGGGGGGGGGAGGGTGCGAGGGTAGGTGATGGTACGAGGTCTAAAGTTAAGGAGAGTGTACATGTAAGGGAAGAGGCCGAGGATGTCCCAATAATAGAGGGAGTAGGGGGCGTGAGTATAGTTGGTGGCGTTGCGGCAAATAGGGTCCAGGTGAAGGCTGGGATGAAAGCACTTTATCCGAATGCATGAAGCGTTCAGAATAAAGTGGATGAGCTGGTGGCGCAGATCGACACAAATGGATACGATCTGGTGGCCATTACAGAGACGTGGCTGCAGGGTGACAGGGACTGGGAGCTGAATGTACAGGGCTATCAAGTGTTTAGGAAGGATAGGCAGGAGGGAAAAGGGGGGGGGGGGGGCGCGTAGCTCTGCTGATTAAGGATAGCATCACGGTGATAGCAAGGGATGATATTGGAACCAAGGAGCAGAGGGTGGAATCGTTGTGGGTGGAGATTAGGAACAGCAAAGGGAGGAAGACGCTGGTGGGTGTCGTCTATAAGCCTCCGAATAATGATCTGGAGGTGGGGCGGGCTGTTAGCGCGCAAATAAGTGCGGCGTGCAGGAATGGGACGGCCGTAGTTATGGGGGATTTCAATCTGCATATTGATTGTTCGACCCATGTTGGACGTGGGGGGCTCGAGGAAGAGTTCCTGGAATGCTGCCGGGATAGTTTCCTCGAACAGTGTGTGTTGGAGCCGACGAGGGAGTGAGCTATCTTGGATCTGGTGCTATGTAATGAGGCGGGTAGAATTAGGGACCTTGTGGTGAAGGATCCTCTTGGGGAGAGTGATCATTGTATGGTGGAGTTTCTGGTGCAGATGGAGGAGGAGAAAGTGGGTTCCCGGACACGCGTCCTTTGTTTGAATAGAGGGGAGTACGGTAGGATGAGAGAAGAATTGGCGAATGTGGACTGGGGGAGCGTGTTGGAGGGAGGGTCTGTTGAGGAGCAGTGGAGGATCTTTAAGGAGATCTTTCTTGGTGCTCAGCGGAAATTTATTCCGATGGTCAAAAAGGATAGTAGGAGGAGAGGTAATAAGCCGTGGATAACGAAGGAGGTGAAGGAAAGTGTTAAACTAAAAGCGGAGGAATTTAGAGTAGCTAAGAGTAGTGGGCGAGAAGAGGATTGGGAGAGGTTTAAATGTCAACAAAGATTGACAAAGAAGTTGATAAAGAAGGGCAGGAGAAACTATGAAGCTGGGCTAGCGCTTAATATAAAAAAGGATAGCAAGAGTTTTTATAAATATATAAAAAGGAAGAGGCTGGCTAGGGTGAATGTTGGTCCTTTAGAGGATGAGAAAGGGGACCTAGTGGTAGGGGATGGGGATATGGCTAAGGTATTGAATAACTTTTTTGTTTCTGTCTTCACGAAGGAGGACGTGAATAATTTGCCGGGTGTTAGCGATGGAAAGGTGGTAGGACTGGAGGGTCTTAATGACATTACTGTTACTAGAGAGGGGGTGCTCGACAGACTGGAGGGGCTGATTGTGGACAAGTCCCCAGGACCAGATGGAATGCATCCGAGGGTTCTGAAAGAAATGGCGGAGGTGATAGTGGATGCCTTGGTGGTTATTTTCCAAACGTCGCTGGATTCCAGGGAAGTGCCGGATGATTGGAAAACGGCTAGTGTTACGCCGTTGTTTAAGAAGGGTGCCAGGCAAAAGGCAGGGAATTATAGGCCGGTTAGTTTAACGTCTGTGGTAGGTAAAATGTTAGAATCTGTCATTAAGGAGGAAATTGCGAGGCATCTTGAAGGGAATTGCTTGATAGAGCAGACGCAGCACGGTTTCATTAAAGGGAAGTCGTGTCTGACAAATTTACTAGAGTTCTATGAGGATGTGTCTAGGGCGGTGGATAGAGGAGAGCCGGTGGATGTGGTCTTTCTAGATTTTCAGAAGGCGTTTGACAAAGTGCCTCACAAGAGGTTATTGCAGAAGGTCGAGGGACATGGAGTTGGGGGTAGGGTGTTAGCGTGGATAGAGGATTGGTTGTCAAATAGGAGGCAGAGAGTGGGGGTCAACGGGTGCTATTCGGATTGGCGGATGGTGACTAGTGGAGTGCCCCAGGGGTCGGTGCTGGGGCCTCAGCTTTTTACCATTTATATAGATGATCTGGAGGAGGGAACCGAGTGTAGAGTGTCGAAATTTGCTGATGACACCAAGATTGGGGGAACGGCAAATTGTGCGGAGGGTGTGGAGAGTCTGCAGAAGGATCTAGATAGGCTGGGCGAATGGGCCAGGAACTGGCAAATGGAATTTGATGTTGGCAAGTGTGAGGTGGTCCACTTTGGTAGGAAGAATGGTAGGAAGGACTATTACTTACGGGGCGAAAAACTGCAGCAGGCGACGGTGCAGAGGGACCTCGGGATCCTTGTGCATGAGTCGCAAATATCCAGCTTGCAGGTGCAGCAGGTGGTCAGGAAGGCGAATGGGATGCTGGCCTTCATAGTGAGGGGGATTGAATATAAAAGTAGGGAGGTCTTGCTGCAGCTGTATAGGGCATTGGTGAGGCCGCAGCTGGAGTACTGTGTGCAGTTTTGGGCGCCGCACCTGCGCAAAGATATTTTGGCCTTGGAGGGAGTGCAGAGGAGGTTTACTAGGCTGATACCGGAGTTAAGGGGGTTGAGCTATGAGGAGAGGCTGAATAAACTGGGCTTGTACTCGTTAGAGTTTAGAAGAATGAGGGGAGATCTCATTGAGACGTATAAGATGATGAATGGGATGGATAGGATAGAGGTGGAAAGACTGTTCCCGCTCAAAAAAGACAGTAGGACTAGGGGGCACAGCCTCAAGATAAAAGGGGGGAGGTTTAGAACGGAGTTGAGGAGGAACTTCTTCACTCAAAGGGTGGTGAATCTCTGGAATTCTCTGCCCGTTGAAGTGGTGGAGGCTGCCTCGCTAAATATTTTTAAGACGCGGGTTGATGGGTTTTTGATAGGAGAGGGGATTAAGGGTTATGGGGAGAGGGCGGGAAAGTGGAACTGAGCCACGACAGATCAGCCATGATCTTATTGAATGGCGGGGCAGGCTCGAAGGGCTGGATGGCCTACTCCTGCTCCTATTTCTTATGTTCTTAAGAGGCAGAAGTAATATTCAGCATTTAATTCATTACAGCAAGGATTTGACATTGTTTGTAGAGCAATTACTTCATTGAGAACTGTTTTCAGTAATGTAAATCCTGAATTTTCAAGCTATATTTGTTCCAAATATTACATAATGTTGGTACTTTTGCTGCACCCCATCTATTAACCACTTGAAACAAGGGAATCTTGTTCAATTATGGGCCTTGTTGTATATTCCTTTTGAGACATTTTTGCTTGGCAACAGTTGCATAGAAATTACAGAAAGAAACAGACCATTCAATCCAACAGGTCAGCTTCATACAAGCCTTCTCAGCTTATCCCTTTCTTCCTTTCTCCTCATGCGTTTATCTAGCCTTCCTTCAAATGTACTGTGTTATTAATCTTAGCAACTCCATGTAGTAATGACCTCCACATTCTAACCACTCTCTAGGTAAGGAGGTTTCTCCTGAATTCCTTATTGAATTTATTATTTTTTTCTCTTTCATGTCTGTCTTTTCTGATTCTCCCAGTGTCCTGTTGATTTTCTTCTCTAGTTCTTTCCCCGGTCCACCTTTCCCTCTGAAATAGTTTTTAGCTTCTAACTTAACTCAAAAATGTACAAACACAGGGACAGGAGAAGCTATTCAGCAGCTTGAGTTTATTCTGCCATTCAGTTGGATCGTTGCTGATTGATACCTTAAATTTATCCATATGCCTTGACTCCGTAATCGTTAATATCTTTACAATTAGCCTCTAATTTTACTCAGCTTAGGCTCTCCTAAAGGCACTGGCCAATTTGATTGCACCTCTAATTGAGCAGCAGAATACACCAGAAATTACATGAAATAATTGTCCTGTTTTCAGGATTTCTAGCTCAAACTAAATTTTTAAGTTTTGTACTGAAAGAGTAACGGCTTTACAAGGTGATCGGAAAAGACCAAGTTGATTGGTAACTCGATTGATGTGTAGAAGCAGAATGGAGTTATTTTTGTAAGTCTGTCTTTGTGGCTTTAAAAAAAACTCAAGTTGTAATTATACTTGTTCTTCATTTCTCCCCCTACTCCTCAAACCTCCCTCACTTTGAGATAAAAGGAAGACAGTTTTTAGCTGTTTGCTGCCTGTTTCTTAGCTGGAAAGGCAGGCAGCTAGCAGACTAAAGTTTGATAGTGAAGAGTCTCCTCAGCTGTCCCAGTGACATCCAAAGCATCTCTGGTGCAATTCTCAGGCAATTTGTTTGTAGTGAGACTGCTAAGTATGCAAACCAGATGCTGATGCTTGTTGTAGGACCTTGTTTGCAATTTTCACTTATAAGCAGGTTTGCCAATTGCTGAATCAACTGCTAAGGGGAATGTTGGTGGCTATTCAGGATACTGCCCAAAAATAGCTTTGGGAGGGGTTGAGAAGAGCAGGAGTGCTCCTCCTGCTGGCAACAGCTTGGTTTTCTTTAGTATCATTTTTTTCCTCAACTGACTTCTCACATACAAATTGTATTGGGGCACCTTTTGGTGCCTGGGCTTGCGATCAACATATGGGCAAACCTGAAAGTTGTTCCTAACTTTGTGTCAGCTTCAGGCCGTCTGCTATGCCAGTATTGCAACATTTATAGGTGGATCTAAAATTGCTCCCAAGGTATTTTTTACTTTGGTCGGGATGTATTATTAAGTTATTCTTCCCTCGCTCAAAACTAAAATGCAGTTATCTTGTTCAATGAATCATTCAATGAGCTGTATTGAATAATAGACAATTTAGTTGCACCCGTACAACCATATGCAACTTAATTGAGATGAAGGTTTGATGCAGTCCAGAATTTCGTACCTGTTTTCCTCAAATAAGAATCTCAATAGATTGGCAAAACATTGAAAAATATCAGTGTTGCACAGATCCACTTATTAGCCCTAATGGAAATAACCTACTTGCATCAAATTATGTAAACACCTTCATCTTCAATCCATAATCTACTGGGGATAGAACAAGAGTGGAATTAATCAGCACATGTCCCTTCTTTGTTATATAATTCTATGAATCTATAACCTCATCTCCTTTGTCCTAATAAGTGACATACATAGCTGTATATTCCATTGTTCAATTTGTTATTTTCACCACTTGTTAACCACAAAAGTTCCCTTTCTCTTTTCCAATGTGTTGCGTTGATATTTAATATGTAATTCAAATCCATGTTTCTACCAAACCTCAGGGCATCAGACAAATTTTGCTGAACCTACATACTTCTCATTGCACATTAATTAGTCTAACGTTTCAGACTGTCATCATGGACCACTTCACTACATCTGGTGACGTCAACAATCTTGGACCTCTTGAATAATGTTCCATCCTCAACGTCATTGGGAAAGATATTAGTTTACTCCCTCATCTAATAGTTTTTTAAAAATCCCCTGAAACTATCAGTTAACTATTCAGTGTGTTATCAGTTTTCTCTGCCCCTCATTCCACCTGAACAAGTGATAAGTGGCTTGTGCCAGTCATAGAAAAGGGGAGGAAACAGGCTCACGGTAATTTTCCTTCTGTGGTTTGCTTTTCTGTTTTCCCTGTTATATTTTCAGAAATTATCTGGTATCTCCTTCAACATAGCTAGGTGTAGGAATTTGCTACACATGAAACTTTGAGCTCCAACTTGTTTTCTCCATGTATTATCTCAAAAGTTATGACCTGTGTATGAATATGTACATTTTGCTTTGAGTTAATGTGATCCATGCCTCTTGATCTTCACACTTATTGATTTATAATTGTGACCTCATTTATTCATAATGTAAGCTCACAGAGGTTTTCAGTGTGCAGTATTGTCCAATCTGTAGAGCTCCTTTATAAACATGTCGCTTGTATAAGTAATGGATGCAATATTGCAGACATCTGAGAGCACTTAGGAGGGAATGGTTGAGGAACTTTGAAGGCATCTTTTGTGGAAATGTGATAGACATCTTAGCTTGTTTACAAGAGTGAACAAAAATGATAGACACACTATGTACTATTGAAGTAAGTATGCTTAAAGCGATATTATAGTGTCACACTGAATTTTAACATAATTCACACATTGTTTGGGTGCTTGAACTATGGCAAGATATTGTGTATGCGTTGATTTAGTAAAGGTCATCAATTCTGAAGTACATTTCCAACAGTAAATATAATGCCAATTGTGAATTGTTGCAGTTGTTGAAAGATCATTTATCATGAAAGCAGAAGCGCAGTTTAACAGTCTGCCAAGACCTGTTTTTATTAGCCTTGGGTCACTCTTCATTGAATGGGATGCCGTGAGTAAGTAGTAGTGTAATCCCTTGATACTAAGTGAATTTTATTCTGGGAATGCATAAAGCTGCTTTATGGATGTCCATAGTGTATTATTCCAACATGTAATTACACTAA
Organism: Carcharhinus amblyrhynchos; assembly: GCF_965287045.1. NCBI lineage: Eukaryota > Metazoa > Chordata > Chondrichthyes > Carcharhiniformes > Carcharhinidae > Carcharhinus > Carcharhinus amblyrhynchos. Next base: position 45,127,082 of record NC_137339.1, on the reverse strand, counting down.
AGTGGTGACATTAAAGCAACTGTGATTGCAGAAAATGATCAGCAAATTAGATCCTATTACTGTGTACATCAAAAACTATCCTTAATACTTTAACTCTGTCAGTAATAATGCTATGTAATCATCCATCAGACAGACACATGCTAAATCTGACTAGGATACTGCCAAAGATCCATTTTTTATATCTGGCATTATCCTTTCAGGTTACTTTTAAATCAACCACACTGTTTTGCATTTTTATTATAATTGATGAAATAGTAAAATAACTGATAGATTTAAGTCAGCTTGTATGATTCTTCACTATGTTAAAATGCTGAAACATGGTGAGCAGAAAGGTAATGCTGTTAACTTTAATCCCCTTTCCAGTGCTGACTTTTTGTGACTCGGTATTAGTACTGTAGCACAATTTGATGAGACTTGGAGTGGAAGTAGTTCACAGCTGCAAAATATGAACTGCAATAGCAGAAAAAGTATAACTTTATTGACAAAAATTCAGCGGGGCAGGAAATAAAATTGGTAATTTATTGTAAATGTACAAGATCAGTTTGGGGATGTATGACATAAAGATAAACATCAACTTTGCTGTTGCAGTGGATTACGTTCTAAGATTATACTACAGCTATTAATGCTGTAAATATCATTCCAATATCGTACCTACAGTTAGATGAAAATTTTGTGAAGAAATTCCATTATTTGTACAGGTATTCTCTATTCTAATAATGTGTTTTTGGTTCTAAAATAGGGTTGTTTCCCAAATCGTACTTGCCTCCGTCTTTTAGAAACAAATCGTTGCTGTCCTACTTGACCCTTCAGCATGCCACTTTCCCCCTGCTTGCTGCTCTCCCCACTCCCTTCCCAGCCCTCCCATTTTCTGAGCTCGTAGAGTGAAATCACGGAGAGAGAGCGAGAGGGGCTGAGAGTAGTAGGGGAGGCAGGGAAGCTAGCAGGAAGCAGTGAGCTTACAGGGAGTATAGCGATGAGTAAGAGGGTCAGGATGGTAAGTGATGTGCTGAAGGCAAAAGGCCCAGAGCTCGAGTTGAGTGGTAAGAGTTTAACAAGTTGGTAAGAGTTTGCAAGAGGATTTTTGGATCGGTTAGGTTCAAGACAAAGTTGCAAGAAGGCAGACAAGCTACTGAAAGGACTACAAATCACAAACCCACTCCGGTCAACCTATAACACAGAATACACCGAGAGACTTTGCCATTGCACCTCTCTCACACTCCTCAACCACCTCATACACAAGCTCTACAGCACATGCCGCATCCTGGAAACCTAGATAGAGTCCATATTCTCAACTTGAGCTCAGGACGCAGATCAGCTGCGAAACTCTGCCAAGCAGACGAGACAAAGGAACTATGCCATCTATATGCACACCAAGAACAGGAAACTTGAGAAACTTGGCATCACCACCAGCAGCAACCAAGCCTCACCCGGTACCACAGTAGAAAACAGTACCACTGCAGGGAAGTCCATTGTCAACTTGTCGGACTGCACACTTCAACCAGATGAAATCAAAGTTCTCAGCCGAGGGCTCAATTTCTGCCCCACCACCAAAATAGATCCCATCAGTCTCGCAGCAGACATAGAGGAATTCATCAGGCGAATGAGGCTGCAGGAGTTCTTCCACAAACCCCAAGAGGCCAACAACGAGCGCAGTGAGAGATCCAATGAACCGGAACAGCCGACGGAGAGATCTGCGGTGCAACAACCAAAAGGAAAGAGTCGAATTGGACTCCTCCGGAAGGCCGCTGCCTTCGACTTGACATGTATGCCCAAGCCGTCTAGAGATACATCAACGCCACATTCATCAGCTGCACTCACAAGACAGTCCCGAACATCACCCAAGCACAACACAATGCCATCCGCGCTCTCAAGACCAACCGCAACATTGTCATCAAACCAGCAAACACTGAACAGAATGGATTATTTCAAAGAAGTGTACCGACAACTGAATGAAGAGGAACATTGCAGACAGTTACCCGCAGATCCGACCAAACTGTCAACTCAACAGACTGATCAAGACCTTTTGATCCAGACTTTGAGTACCCTCTGTGTCTCATCCCACATACTCCCCGCGTTGGTGATCTCTACTATCTCCCAAAGATACACAAGGCAAGCACACCCGGCTGTTCCATCATATCGAGCAATGGGACCCTGTGTGACAACCTCACCGGCTACATTGAGGACAACCTGGGCCCCATTGTTCAAAGAACCCCTACCTTTTGTCGTGACACTGCGGCCTTCCTACAGAAACTCAGCACACATGGAGCAGTCGAACCTCCTCGTCACAATGGATGTCTCGGCACTCTACACCAGCATCCCCCACGACGATGGCATTGCTGCAACTGTCTCAGTACTCGACACCAATAACTGCCAGTCTCCAGATGCAATTTTATAACTCATCTGCTTCATCTTGGACCACAATGTCTTCATCTTCAACAACCAGTTCTTCATCCAGACACACAGAACAACCATGGGGACCAAATTCACACATCAATATGCCAACATCTTCATGCACAGGTTCAAACAGTACCGCTTCACCCCACAGGACCTTCACCAATGCTACACACTAGGTACATCGATGACATTTTTTTCCTTTGGACTCATGGTAAACAATCACTGAAACAACTATATGATGACATCAACAAGTTCCATCCCATCATCAGACGCACCATGGACTACTCTTCCAGAATCGGTTGCACTCTTGGAGACACATCTCCATCAAGGACTGTCACCTCAGCACTTAACTGTACTGCAAACCCACGGACAGCCTCACAAAGCTCCACTTCTCCAGCTTCCACCCTAAACAGGTTAAAGAAGCCACCCGCTATGGACAAGCCCTTCGTATACACAGAATCTGCTCAGATGAGGAGGATCGCAACAGACGCCTCCAGGCGTTGAAAGATGCCCTCATAAGAACAGCATATGATGCTCGACTCATCAATTGACAGTTCTGATGCACCACAGCAAAAAGTCACACTGCCCTCCTCAGTAGACAAACAGCAATCCTTCGTATAGCAGTCCTACTTTCTTCCTTAAATGAAGTGTGCTAAACAAAAAACATGCTAAAGGAAAATGTGTACATTAGAAACCTACTGGCTGCCTAGAACCTAGTAAGGAGTCTCACAACACCAGGTTAAAGTCCAACAGGTTTATTTGGTAGCAAATGCTCTAGCTTTCGGAGCACAGCCTTACCTTCGTCAGGTAAGTGGGAATTCTGCTCACAAAGGGAGCATATAAAGGCACAAACTCAATTTACAAAATAATGGTTGGAATGTGAGTCTTTACAGGTAATCAAGTCATAAAGGTACAGACAATGTAAGTGGAGAGTGGGTTAAGCACAGGTTAGAGAGCTGTGTATTGTCTCCAGCCAGGACAGTTGGTGATATTTTGCAAGCCCAGACAAGTCGTGGGGGTTACAGATAGTGTGACATGAGCCCAAGATTGAGGTTTCAGTTAAATTACGTATACCACCAATCTAACAAAAACTGTGAATACTAACTTTCAGCTGCTTTCTGTTACAATTGGAAGTTCTCTGTTTTGTGGTTCCAAGTGTTCACAAAGATAGGAAAGTCTCAAATGATTTAAATTGAGATATTTACTCATAATTGCTGAGTGACAAATAACATTCATATGGCATGTAACAGAGCGGCATTTTGGCACCGTGGTTAGTACTGCTGCCTCTGTGCCAGGGATCCGGGTTTGATTCCCGACTTGGGTCGCTATCTGTGAGGAGTTTGCACATTCTCCCCCTGTCTGCAGGTTTCCTCCGGGTGCTCCGGTTTCCTCCTGCAGTCCAAAGACGTGCGGGTTAGGTGCATTAGCTGTGCTAAATTCCATTTCCGATGCACTGAAGAATCATTATCCCATTTCGTATAAAAATGCATTCTAAACATTTCAACTTTTACCTGCCATAATGGTTAATGCCGGTCACTGATGATGTAATGAACATTATCAGTATTAACTTTTATATGATATTAGCTGCCAAAATTTAAAAATTGTACTAAAAGTTAATAACAAAAGAGATGATTTTGTTCCAGAATCTAGCCACTGAGTGTCACTGTGGAGCAATATAATTTTCTTTCTGTGTTAGATAGCAACCATGTTGGTATATGAATGCAAAGGCAGTAAATAATTGGGTTTAAATGTGAGAAACTGGGTAGCTAGGATTTAGGAGAGGTTGGGAAGGAGGTCCCAGAACCACTCATCCCGTCCAACAGTTACTGCATATTTGCTACCAGTGAAAACAAAGAGTGCACGGGGAAGATGGCCATGATTCAGGCTAATGCACCATGATGCAAAAGGCAGGTGTGGTAGGAGAGCAGAATTGAAATGTGACCGTAAAAGAGACTGTATAATTAGGGGAATAAATAGCAACCTCTTCAGCCAAAAATGAGAATCCCAAAGGGTGCAATGCTTATCTAGAGCTCGGGAAAGTGGTATTTCTCAGTGACTGGACAGTAACCGAAAAGAGGTTGGATCTATTTGTCTTTGTCCATATTGGCACTGATGATTAGTAGAAATAGGGAGCATTTCTTGATGCAATAGTATCAAGAGTTGGGTTCCAAACTGAAAAGCAAGATCTTCAGGTCATTAATCCCTGGATTATTGCCTGAGCCAATGCAAATTGGCATAGAAGCACATAGATCAGAATTAAGAACAGCATAGCACACCAAGGCTGTGCCGACACATGCCTCCAATCTAATATTTTCTTGCTTCTGTTGTCCATATCTCTCTCTTCCCTGCCTATTCATGAATCTATGATGTGGGTATGCTGGCGTTGGACAGGCGTAAACACAGTAAAAAGTCTGACAACACCAGGTTTTAGTCCAACCGATTTATTTGATAATAGACTCACAAGCTTTCGGGGTTAGTCCCTTTGTCAGGTGAATGGAGAGTTCTGGCCTCAGACAGAGCATAGCCAAGTTCCACACACATGAGGACGGTCTCAACAGGGATCTTGGGTTCATGTCGCACTATCTGTAACCCCCATGACTTGCCTGGGTTTGCAAAACCTCACTTACTGTACTGTCTGGAGACAATACACATCTCTTTAACCTGTGATCAGTGCTCCTTCCACTCACATTGTCAGCCACTTCAGGTCTTGAACAGCAGGTTAGGTGTAAGGATTCGCATTCTAATCAGTAATCTCTAAACTGTCTGTGCTTTATATGCTCTGTCTGAGGCCAGAACTCTCCATTCACCTGACGAAGGGACTAACCCCGAAAGCTTGTGAGTCTATTATCAAATAAATTGGTTGGACTAAAACCTGGTGTTGTCAGACTTTTTACTGTGTTCATGAATCTATCCAGATGCCCCTTGAACATTGTTATAGAATCTGCTTCCAGCACTTCCACTGGCATTGTGTTCCAGCCATTCACCACTGAGAGAAAAACTTGCCCCTCACATCTCTCTTAAACTTTCCCTCTGTCACTTTCAACTCCAGAGATGCGCGGGTTAAGTTGATTGACCATGATAAATTGTCCCTTAATGTGTCAGGGGGATTAGTAGGTTAAATACCTGGAGTTACGCTCAGGCCTGGGTGGGATTATCATCCATGTAGGCTCAATAGGCCGACTGGCCCCCTTCTGCACTGTAGGGATTCTATGCCCCTGAGTATTTGATCCTGTGAAAAAGACACTGACTATCCATTCTGTCCAAGCCTGTTATAATCTTATAAACCTCTAGCAGGTTACCCCTTGTGCTCTGACGCTCCATGAAAACAATACAAGTTTGTTCAACGTTTCTTTGTAGACCATGTCCTGAAAACGAGGCATCCCTGTAAATCTCTTCTGTACCCTTTCCAATGCACCAACATCCTTCCGGTAGCATGGTGACCAGAATTGTGCACAATACTCCAAATATGGCCTGACCAAAGTTTTACACAGCTACAACATGATTTCCCAATTCCTATACTCAAACGCTCTGACTGATGAAGGTCAGCATGCCATATGCCTTCTTGACCACCTTGTCCACCTGAGTTGCTATCTCCAGGGAGCTGTGGATCTGCACACCGAGATCTCTCTATATACTAATATTTCTAAGGGCTCTAGTATTTATTGTATACTTTCCTCCTGCAGTAGATCTTCCAAATTGCATCATCTCACGTTCTTCTGGATTAAATTTCATCTGCCATCTTTTGGCCCAGGTGTCTAGCCGATTATGTCCCGCACTATCTTCTGACAATCCTCCTCACTATCTGCTACTCCCCCAATTTTTGTATTATCTGCAGATTTACTAATTGGACCGCCTGCGTTTTCCTATATAAACAAGACCCCAGCACTGATCCTTGTGGAACACTGCTTGTCAGGCCTCCAGTTAAAAAAACTACTCTTCGCTACAACTGTCTGCCTTCTATGCCCAAGCCAGTTTTGTACCCATCTTACCAGCTCACCTCAGTTCCCATATAACTTCACCTCCTTTATCAGCCTGCCATGACGAACCTTATTGAAGGCTTTGTTAAAGTCCACACCTACTGGTCATTTTTTTTGTCGCTTCCTCAAAGAACTCGATCGACTTTGAATTGAGAGTTAACATGACTAAAAGTTGGGAGTGGAAAAGAGGCATTCTATTTCATGAGACACTGGCACCAGTTGTGGGACATGAAGGAGCTGTGATGAAGGGATGGACCCCATTTGAACCATGTAGGATCTGTGTGGAATTGACCAGAGTAAATAAGGAGGTGAAGAAAGCTTTAAACATAAGAACATAACATAAGAACATAAGAAATAGGAGCAGGAGTAGGCCATCTAGCCCTTGGAGCCTGCCCCGCCATTCAATAAGATCATGGCTGATCTGTAGTGGCTCAGTTCCACTTTCCCGCTTTCTCCCCATAACCCTTAATTCCCTTTGCCTACCAAAAACCTATCTACTCGTGTCTTAAATATATTTAGCGAGGTAACCTCCACCACTTCAACGGGCAGAGAATTCCAGAGATTCACCACCCTTTGAGTGAAGAAGTTCCTCCTTAACTCCCCCCCCCACCTTTCTCTTGAGGCTGTGCCCTCTAGTCCTGCTGTCCTTTCTGAGCAGGAAGAATCTCTCTACCTCTACTCTATCCATCCCCTTCATTACCTAATACATCTCTATAAGATCCCCCCTCATTCTTCTAAACTCCAACGAGTACAGACCCAGTGTATTCGGCCTCCCTTCATAGTCCAACCCCCTCATCTCCGGTATCAGCCTAGTGAACCTCCTCTGCACTCCCTCCAAGGCCAAAATATCCTTGCGCAAGTGCGGCGACCAAAGCTGCACACAGTACTCCAGCTGCAGCCTCACCAGTGCCCTGTACAGTCACAGCAAGACCTCCCTGCTTTTATATTCTCTCCCCCTCGCTATAAAGGCCAGCATCCCATTCGCCTTCTTGATCACCTGCTGCACCTGCAGACTGGGTTTTTGCAACTCATGCACAAGGACCCCCAGGTCCCTCTGCACCGTAGCGTGCTGATAAGAACTTCTTGGCAGAGGGGGCAAGGTGTGATTTACATGAAATATAAGCAGCCTATTGTAAACAGGATAGGAAAAATTGGGAAGACGATATTAATGGCAAAGAAATAAGTTGATTTTAGCAAAGCATTTGATAATGTTCCCCATGGTAGGCTACTGCAGAAAATGCAGATGCATGGGATTGAGGGTGATCCAGCAGTTTGGATCAGGAATTGGCTAGCTGATAGAAGACAGAGGGTGGTGGTTGATGGGAAATATTCAACCTGGAATTCAGTTACAAGTGGTGTACCTCAGGAATCTGTTTTGGGGCCACTGCTGTTTGTCATTTTTATAAACGACCTAGATGAGGGTGTAGAAGGATGGATTAGTAAATTTGACAACACCAAAGTCGGAGGAGTTGTAGACAGTGAGGATGGATGTTACAGTTTGCAGAGGGACATAGATAAGCTGCAGAGCTGGGCTGAGAGGTGGCAGATGGAGTTTAATGTGGAAAAGTGAGAGGTGATTCACTTTGGTAAGAGTAACAGGAGTACAGAATATAGGGCTAATGGAAGGACTCTTGGTAGTGTCGACAAGCAGAGATCTTGGTGTACATGTGCATAGATCCCTGAAAGTTGGCATCCAGGTTGATAAGGTTGTTAAGAAGGCGTACGGTGTGTTAGCTCTTATTGGTAGAGGGATTGAATTTTGGAGCCGTGAGGTCATGTTGCAACTGTACAAAACTCTGGTGCGGCCGCACTTGGAGTATTGCTTACAGTTCTGGTCGCCGCATTATAAGAAAGATGTGGAGTCATTGGAAAGGGTGCAGAGGATATTTACCAGGATGTTGCCTGGCATGGTGGGAAGGTCTAGTGAGGAAAGGCTGAGGGACTTGAGGTTATTTTCATTAGTGAGAAGAAGGTTAAGAGGTGACCTAATTGAGGCATACAAGATGATCAGAGGGTTAGATAGGGTGGGCAGTGAGAGCCTTTTTCCTCGGATGGTGATGGCTAACACGAGGGGACGTAGCTTTAAATTGAGGGGTGGTAATTATAGGACGGATGTCAGAGGTAGGTTCTTTACTCAGAGGGTAGTAAGGCCGTGGAATGCCTTGCCTGCAGCAGTTGTGGACTCACCAACTTTAGGGGCGTTGAAATGGTCAGTGGATATGGATAACATTGGAATAGTTTAGAGGGTCATTTTGATTGGTTCCACTGGTCAGTGCAACATCGAGGGCCAAAGGGCCTGTACTGCGCTGTTATGTTCTATGTACAGAATGGGAATCAAAAAAGTTGATCAAATATAAATTGAGAAGACACCTCATTAAAATGCCTGTACAGCAATGCACGCTGCCTATAAGATAGGAGAGCTGGAGGCAGTCCTACGTGGGAGGAACCTCACGTTTGAGACATGACTAGGTCAGAACCTAGAATTAAACATTGCAAGTTATAACATACATTTAGAAAAATAGAGGAGGTGGGTAGCTGGGATGGTGAAGTTAGTTATACTTTGGGATAACATAGTCAACCTTTTTTCTACCGGCGTTATCAGCAAGACGAAGAATCTTTATGATAGAGATTAAAGACAGTAAAGGATCAAGCATACTAATTGGTGGGGGCTACAGATTAGGAGGTGGAGAAAGAAATAGTTGGACAAATTAGGGAATTGAATTAAAAAGCATAAATGAATAATCGGGTAATTTCAGGTACTAATTGGTCAGAGGAACTAGGTAAATGTGTTAAAGGAATGGAGTTCGTGTAATGTGTATAGACTCCCTTTATAGCCAATATGTGAAAAGGTCAACCAGAGAAGAACTGGTCACGTAATGGGATATAATCCAGAGCAGATAAGAAAGGGAAAAGTAGAGGAACATGTGGGCAGTAGTGACCATAATATAATTCTATAATATAAAACCATGTGAATAGATTGGAGAAAAGCACATTTTGAGGGATGAAAGTAGAACTTGGTGTCATGGATAGAATTTGCATTTTCGCACTGCCTGTAATCAGTGTGTGCTTTATATGAGGAGTGTTTCCGTAGCAATTGCCCTAATTTAATAAATCCAGCAACAAATTTCTTTATTGTGAATTTAAAAAGAAGGAAGGTTATTTATTATCACATAAGAACATAAGAAATAGGAGCAGGAGTAGGCCATCTAGCCCTTCAAGCCTGCCCCGCCATTCAATAAGATCATGGCTGATCTGTCGTGGCTCAGTTCCACTTTCCCACCCTCTCCCCATAACCCTTAATCCCCTTGCCTATCAAAAACCTGTCTACCCGCGTCTTAAATATATTTAACGAGGCAGCCTCCACCACTTCAACGGGCAGAGAATTCCAGAGATTCACCACCCTTTGAGTGAAGAAGTTCCTCCTCAACTCCGTTCTAAACTGTCCCCCCCCTTATCTTGAGGCTGTGCCCTCTAGTCCTACTGTCCTTTCTGAGCGGGAAGAGCCTCTCCACCTCTATCCTATCCATCCCATTCATCATCTTACATGTCTCAATGAGATCTCCCCTCATTCTTCTAAACTCTAACGAGTACAAGCCTAATTTATTCAGCCTCTCCTCATAGTTCAACCCCCTCAACTCCAGTATCAGCCTAGTAAACCTCCTCTGCACTCCCTCCAAGGCCAAAATATCCTTGCGTAAGTGCGGCAACCAAAACTGCACACAGTATTCCAGCTGCGGCCTCACCAGTGCCCTCTGAGAAGAAGTTTGATGAGGACTTGTCTGTTGAGGTAGTATGGGCTGAGATTAGAAATAGGAGAGGAGAGGTCACCCTGTTGGGAGTCTTTTATAGACCTCCTAAAAGTTCTAGAGAGGTTGAAGAAAGGATTGCGGAGACAATCCTGGATAGGAGTGAAAGTAATAGGGTAATTGTTATGGGGGACTTTAACTTTACTAATATTGATTGGAATAGCTATAGCTGTAACTCATTAGGGGGGTCAGTTTTTGCACAAAGCGTGTAGGAAGGTTTTTTGACTCAGTATGTAGGTAGACCAACTAGAGGTAAGGCTATATTGGACTTGGTGCTGGGAAATGAGCCAGACCAGGTGTTAGACTTGGAAGTTGGTGTGCATTTTGGTGATAGTGACCACAATTCGGTTACGTTCACCTTAGTGATGGAAAGGGATAGACTGGAACCTCGGGACAGTAGTTTTAGCTGGGGGAAGGGTAATTATGAGGCTATTAGGAGAGAATTAGGAAGCATAGGTTGGACTAGGAGACTACAGGGGATGGAAACGTCCGAAATGTGGAGTTTTTTCAAGGAGCAGCTACTGCAAGTCTGTGATAGGTATGTCCCTGTCAGGCAAGGAGGAAATGGTCGAGCAAGGGAACCATGGTGCACTAAAAAAGTTGTTTCGCTGGTTAAAAGGAAAAAGGAGGCTTATATCAGGATGAGACTTGAGGGCTCAGGTAGTGCACTGGAAAGCTTTAGATTGGCTAGGAGGGAGTTAAAGAGTGAGTTAAGAAGAGCTAAAAGAGGACACGAGAAGGCTTTGGCTGATAGGATTAAGGAGAATCCTAAGGCATTCTATAGATATGTTAAGAACAGAAGATTGGTTAGGGCAAGATTAGGGCCAATTAGAGACAGCAATGGGAAGTTATGTGTGGAACCGGAAGAGATTGGAGAGACATTGAACCAATATTTCTCTTCGGTATTCACGCAGGGAGACATAAATGTAGCTGTGGAGAACACTGGGTTACAGGGTTGTAAACTGGATAGTATTGCAGTTGCTAAGGAGGATGTGCTAGATGTTCTTGAGGGTTTGAAAATAGATAAGTCCACTGGGCCGGACGGGATTTACCCTAGGATTCTCTGGGAGGCAAGAGAGGTGACTGCAGAGCCTCTGGCTCTGATCTTCAGGTCGTCGTTGGTCACAGGTATAGGGCCAGAGGATTGGAGGATAGCGAATGTTGTCCCATTGTTTAAGAAGGGGAACAGAGACTTCCCCGGGAATTATAGACCGGTGAGTCTTACTTCTGTTGTGGGCAAAGTTTTAGAAAAAATTATTAGGGATAGGATTTATAGTTATTTAGAGAGTAATGTATTGATTGGAGATAGTCAGCACGGTTTTGTGAAGGGTAGGTCGTGCCTTACTAATCTTATTGAGTTTTTTGAGAAAGTGACCAAAGAGGTGGATGGGGGTAAGGCAGTTGACGTATATATGGACTTTAGTAAGGTGTTTGATAAGGTTCACCATGGAAGGTTTCTGCAGAAAATGCAGATGTATGGGATTGGGGGTGATTTAGTTAATTGGATCAGGAATTGGCTAGCAGGTAGGAGACAGACGGTGGTGGTTGGTGGAAAGTATTCGTCATGGAGTTCAGTTACAAGTGGTATGCCTCAGGGATCTGTTTTGGGGCCACAGCTGTTTGTAATTTTTATAAATGATCTGGATGAGGGTATAGTTGGGTGGATCAGTAAATTTGCTGATGACACCAAAGTCGGAGGAGTGGTAGATAGTGAAGAGGGGTGTCATAGTTTACAGAGAGACTTGGACAAGTTGCAGAGCTGGGCCGAGAGGTGGCAGATGGAGTTTAATGCGGAGAAGTGAGAGGTAATTCACTTTGGCAGGAATAACAGATGTGTAGAGTGTAGGGCTAACGGTAGGACTCTGAATAGTGTTGATGAACAGAGGGATCTAGGTGTATGTGTACATAGATCCCTGAAAGTTGGGAATCAAGTAGATAAAGTAGTTAGGAAGGCATACGGTGTCTTGGCGTTTATTGGTAGGGGGATTGAATTTAGGAGCCGCAACGTCATGTTGCAACTGTACAAAACTCTGGTGCGTCCGCACTTGGAGTATTGTGTGCAGTTCTCGTCCCCACATTATAGGAAGGATGTGGAGGCATTGGAGAGGGTGCAGAGGAGGTTTACCAGGATGTTGCCTGGTATGGAGGGAAGGTCCTATGAGGAGAGACTGAGGGATTTGGGGTTGTGTTCGTTAGAAAGAAGACAGCTAAGAGGGGATCTTATTGAAACATATAAGATGATTAGAGGTTTGGATAGGGTGGACAGTGATAGCCTTTTTCCTCGGATGGAGAAAGCTAGCACGAGGAGGCATAGCTTTAAATTAAGGGGTGGTAGATATAGGACGGATGTCAGAGGTAGGTTCTTTACCCAGAGGGTGGTGAGGGATTGGAATGCCCTGCCTGCTGCAGTTGTAGATGCGCCTAGTTTGGGGGCATTTAAGAGATCCGTGGATAGGTTTATGGATGGAAAGGGATTGGTTTAGGTTAGAGGGTCATTCCTTTTTTAATTGGTCGGCGCAACATCGTGGGCCGAAGGGCCTGTTTTGTGCTGTTATGTTCTATGTTCTGTACAGTTGCAGCAAGACCTCCCTACTTTTATATTCCATCCCCCTCGCTATGAAGGCCGGCATCCCATTTGCCTTCCTGACCACCTGCTGCACCTGCAGGCTGGGTTTTTGCGACTCATGCACAAGGACCCCGAGGTCCCTCTGCACCATTGCATGCTTCAGTTTTTCGCCATGTAAGTAATAGTCCTTCCTACCATTATTCCTACCAAAGTGGACAACTTCACACTTGCTAACATTAAATTCCATTTGCCAGTTCCTGGCCCATTCGCCCAGCCTATCTAGATCCTTCTGCACATTCTTGCATCGGAGGTTTAAAGATATTGGGGTCAATTCTCCCAGCCCACTTCACTGCTCAAGGAGAGTGGCGGTCTGGGAGATATCAGTGGGGTCGTTTTGTGAGCCTCCCGCTGGGTATCATGGCCTTCCCCATGTTATAAAAAGGAAATAGACATGTTGGAGTAAGAATGCAGGGAAATCCACATGGATTTCAGTATTGAAATCTTTATTTGCATCTGATTAACAGGCCCAGGATTGAAGTCTCCAGGCCTACTAGCATCCCCTCTGCACCCACCATCCCCCCAAAACCCCTGCTGGGAGTGGCCCACTCCTGCTGTCCACTAACTGGGCGGCCCGACCCTGCTGGAGGGAAGAGAGGCCATTGAGGACCCGCCCAGAAGGTTGGAAGGGGGAGGCCTGGCACAGCTCAAGGGGCAAACTGGCATAGCCCAAGCTGCATCTTGCCATTTCCCACTTGGCATTAGGCTGTGCCAAGAAGGAGTGGGTTCTGGTGGGGGTGATGGGGGGGCCAGCTGTCACTCTGCAGAAAGGATCAGTGGGTGAGGGAGGGTGATCACGGCTGGCCATCAGGAAAGGAGGGTGGGGACTAGCCAATGGTTGGGGGGGGAATGGGTGTTCAGTGAGATCATGTCTCTTCTGATCAATCTGCATAAATGTAAGGTAGTGTGAAGGTCACTTTATTTCTTGGAAGAAGCAAATCTAGTTGGGGTAAGGCAACTAAGAGATGTTGGGATATAAATGCAGCATTCACGAAAAGTTGCACCGCAGGTTAGCAAAGCCACAAGAAAAGCAAACCAAGTACTAGGTTTTATTTCTAGAGGGACAGTAGAATTGAAGAAGAAAGAAATTATGCCAAATATACTTCAAACCTTGTTTGGCCATACCCAGGGGCAACGTGTGCAGTTCTGATTGCCATATTGTATAAAGGAAATAGACATTGGAGAAAGTGCAGAGGCTTGCAAGGACGATACCTATGCCATATGGACTGCACCAGTTCAAGAAGCAGGTCACCACCACCTAGAAATGGGTAATTAATGCTGGCCTAGCCAGCGATGCCCACATTCCGTGATTTTTTTTTAAATGCCAGAAATGCATGAATATATGAATTCACAAAGGAGCAACAGGCTGGGTCTCTTTTTTCAAAAAAAAAAGAGGCTGCAAGGTTATTTTAATGACTTTTAATTATCAAAGATTTTGATAGAGCTGAGAGAATATTTCCCTTTGTGGAGAAGAGCATAACCGGAGGCAGTCAATATAAGAAAGTCACCAGGAAATTCAGTGAGTATTCAGAAGAAACATCTCCACCCAAAGAATGGTGAGAATGTTGAACTCGCTGCAAGGAATGATTGAAGTGAATCATAAGGGGAAACTAGACAACCACATAACAAATACGTGGTTAAGATGATAGCTTTATATGAGAAGAGATGGTGGGGTACTTGAGTGGAGCAAAAACGCTGACATGGATGGTTGTGCTGAATGGCTTGTTTCTGTCTTAAATCCCAAGTACTTCTTTGTAAATAAAATGTATAATATAATTATTGAATATCTCATTTAAAATATAATGGCTAAGCTTTTGTTTCTACAAATAATTCTTACTCTTCAATAACATGCATTGACCAAATTCATATTATTATTTAAAAACTGAAAACTGCACTTCAGCTACTTTTTCCAATTGCTGAGTCCTCGACAGTAATTCCATTTACAACAGGCAGATTAATCTGCTTTCAAATAGGGTATCTGTCTTTTTTTCTGTAGGTTTTTTTTATTTCAGATTATATCTTTTAATGTGGTTTTAAATGAACTGTTACAAAGGTGTGGGGGAACTATTAGAGAGGCTGGGGAAATATATTTATAATGGTTTCCTGCCAAATTTAAAAATATATGTATTTAATCAAACTGCCTGGCTGTTTAAGTCTGCCCAAAGCAAAAACAGTTGCCACTCTGTTCAGGTGTGAAACTTGGCACTTAGTTCCAGTAAGTCTTGACCTGGTTCCTCTGTTTCCACCTTGCCTGTTGCTGGGCGGAATCCAATACAACTTCAACCCATTCCCCTTTTCCAGGGCATCCAGTTTTACATCAGATTAAGAGACAGCCAAAATATAAGCATCTTCTTAAATCTTGCATTTGTAACAAAATACTCCTTAGAAACCGACTTCTTTAATCAGACTGTTGGTCACCATATCTAATGTTGTTTTCTGTGGCTTAGCATCCCATTTTGATAATGCTTCAGTGAAGCACTTGGAATTTATCTGTGGTGAAAATACTCTATAAATGCAAATTATCATTGACAAATTCATCTAAACTGTTTGTATTCTAAATATAATACATGAATTTGTAATACGATATAAAAATAAGGACAGTGAATTACATATGTGTGCCCTGATGTAATTATTCCCTGCCCTCTGCTAAAGACTACTCTTGATCTTGACACATTCTATGCATCCTGTGGGAGACAAACTACTTACGGAATGTAAGAAGTCTTATCTGCATGCACTTCCTGTTATGTAACAAGCTCTGTAACAGTTATGTTTGCCACTCCTGGCTTCCAGCACTACCAACCACACTTGGGAAGTTATTTTCAAGCTGTAAGTTGAGCACCCTTACCATTACATTTGCCCTTCAGATCTTTTGATGCTGCATGGCACTATTGTTCCTCAAAACTTTGTCACCTAGGCAAATTCTATTATGCGGAATCTATTGCCTGAAAGAATGGCAGAAACTACTACACTGTTATAATTTCAAGAAATGAATTTGATATATGCTTTAAAAATGAAAAAAAATACAGGGCACAGAATGCAAAGGTGTGGAAATAATAGGATTGCTGGCAAAAGGACATTTGAGCCTAATGGCCTCTTGTGTTGTATGAGTCTGTGATTTTTCTTCTATCTCCTGTTGTTTCCTTCCAGATAAGTTTTTTGCTTTTAGTTAATTCATGTAAATTGCTAACATCATATGAGAGCTAGTGCAGTTGTTTCTCAATAGTTCCCATTTATCCCCTGAAAACCGTCAACAGTGCCTGTTGACCCTTATGAGGATTTGAGTCACCTCCCCTCTGCCATTGAACTTACACCTGTCTTGTTCACTTTGCTTCCACTCCTACTGCCACCTCACCCAGCCAATTTTAATCTCTGGCCATTTGCTCTCTCTATAACTGATGTTCACCTGCCCCAAGGTTGGCCCTGCTGTGTCCCAGCCACTCTTTGTCAGTTGACTAGCACTAAGGGTCCATGAGTGCTATGATTAACAACTGTCAGTTACATAAACCATATGTATGGTTTATGTAACTGACATTTTTGTAACTGCCAACCCTATTACCAGGATGTAGATTTTCATGTTATTATCAGATGGAATGCCAGATTCAGCAGGATTTACAATCCCACTTTGAGGTCAGTTGCAATATATCCTAGCTCCACTTGGGCACAAAATTGGGAGTGCAAACAGGATACTGGACGTAAATGTTCCACGATAATTGTTTTGTAAATATTTTTTACTGAGTTTTGCACTGATTGAGATGTGTAAAATCAGGGGGGAGGAGACACTTTTTCAATGTCAGCATTGACAGCATTCAAGTTTAATAAACCACTCATTCTTAAATCATGCATTAATATCAAACTCAGTGGTACACCCTATAGCAACTTTTTTTTGTCTTCCATGCTATTTATTACTTGGTTACTCTAAACAAAGATTACTAGATTTTTTTGTTGGATCACAGAATCTTCACAATGTAGAGGGAGGCCATTTGGTCTATAGAGTCTGCACTGCATCTCTGAAAGAGCATTGTACCAAATCCCACTCCTGTAACCTTGCACATTATTTCTGTTCAGATGGGAATCCAATTCATTTTTAAATACAAGGCTGTGTACTCAGCCCCCTAATATACTCCTTGTATGCTTATGACTGTGCGGCCAAATTCCCCTCCAATTCAATTTTCAGGTTTGCTGACGACACCACCATGGTGGGTTGGACTTCAAACAATGCTGAGACAAGGGTACTGGAATGAGATAGAGAATCTGGTCAGCTGACCCTTACATCTTGTTCCCATTGTTCACATTACATCCAATGCAAAGTTGTCATTGGTTACATTCTAACACTTAATACCTCTATCAAGTCTTCTCTCCGTCTTTTCTACAAAGAAGACAGTCCCAACCCCTCTAATCTCTCTTCATAGCTACAGTTTGTATCCCTGGGATCATTATTCTGAATCTCCTCTGTATTCTCTCCAATGCTTTCACATCCTTCCTCAAGTAGGCTGCCCAGAACTGGGTGCAGCACTCCGCATGAAGCCTAACTACTGTCTTTTACAAGTTCAACATGACCTCCTTACTCTCATACTCAGTGCTCCTATTCATAAAGCCCACAATGATATATGCTCCATTGATCTGATTTATTATTGTCACATGTATTAGTATAATGTTTCTTGCGTGCTATACAGACTAAGCATACCATACACAGAGAAGGAAAGGAGAGGGTGCAGAATGTAGTGTTACAGTCATAACTAGGGTGTAAGAAAGACCAATTTAATACGAAGTTGGTTCATTCAAAAGTCTGATAGCAGCAGGGAAGAAGCTATTCTTGCTCTCAGACTTTTGTATCCTTTTCTCAACAGAAGAGTCTGAGGTGCATGGGGTCCTTGATTATGCTGGTTGCTTTTCTGAGGCAGTGGGAAATGTAGACAGAGTCAATGCACAACTCTGTCAGCATGCCCCAACTTCAGTGACTTATTACACATACGCTGAAGTGCCTCTGTTCCTGCCCTCCATTAGAATTTCTCCCTTTACTTTGTCTTTCCATAGTCTTCCTGCCAAAATGAATCACCTCACACTTCTCTGTATTGAACTTCAGTTGCCACTTGTCTGCCCAATAACCAGATGTCCAAATTCTTTTGAAGCTCAAAAATATTCACGTTACAGTTGACAGTGTTTCCAATCTTTGCATCATCTGCAAATTTTGAAATCATGCTCTGCACACCATAGTCTAGGCCATTGATATACATCAGGAATATACATATGCTGACCCCTAGGGAACCCCATTACAAACCTTCCTCCAATCTGAAAAACAACTATTTATCACTGCTCTCTATTTCCTGTCACTCAGCCAATTTCTTATCCAAGTGCTTACTTTTCTTATGTTCCATGTTCTAGAACTTTACTCTCAAATTTGTTGAATGGCTGTATGTCAAATGCCTTTTGAAAATCCATATGCACCACATCAGCAGTGTTGCCCTATTTACTTCTTCAAAAAAGTCCAGCAAGTTAGTTAAACATGATTTACTGTTAATGAATTCATGCTGGTTTTCCTGAATTACCCTGCATTTGTCTAAATGACTATTGATTTTTGCCCCAGTCTGTGGTTTCCAGAAGTTTCCTTACCACTGAAATCAAACTGATTGCATTGTAGTTGCTGGCTTTATCCTTGCACCCCTTGAACAAGGGTGTAACATTCACAATTCTCTAGTCGTCTAACACCATCCTGTATTGAAGGAAGACTGGAAGATTATCTGCAATTTTGACTCATTTCCCTTGGTATCCTTGGATGCATCGCATGTGACCTTGGATACATCGCGTGTGACCTTGGTATCCTATCAGTTTTAAGTAATGGTAGCCTTTCTAACACCACCTCCTTCTCAAATATAAATTTTCCTTGTGTACCAGTTACTACTACTACTTAGCCTGAGCAGCAACGTCATCCTTTTTAAAGACAAATGCCAGGTACTCGTTTAATGCCTCCATGTGCAAGTCCCTTTTTAAATCTCCACTGTTTCTTTTACCATCTTTTATTATTAATATGCTAGACCTTGGGATCCCCTTTTATGTTAACTACTGGTTTCTTTTCATGTTCTCTCCTTGTTTTTCTTACTAGTTTTACCACTTCCAACTGGTCCTTCTATATTCATGAGGTCGAAGTGCCAGTGTTGGGTGCCGAGTCACCTAATGAAGGAGCAGCACTCCAAAAGCTCGTGATTCCAAATAAACCTGTTGGACTTTAACCTGCTATTGTGAGACCTCTTCCATATTCAGTTGTTTCTCTCTCTATTTCTGTCTGGTATCTGTTGTATGTACACCTCATCCTTTTCACCTTCACCTGTGTGTGTCATCATTCAGGGTGCTGGATTCATTTGTTCTATCTTCTCCTTCAAGGGAATTTGCCTTGACATTGCCTGTCATACTTTTTTCTTTGAAAGCGGTCCATTGTTTAGCCACTGTGTTTTTTGCCAACATTTAATTCCAACACTATTGACTCGGATGCATTCTCAAACGGCATCTAAGTTGGTATCTCTTCTCCCCCTCCCCCTCCCCCTCCCCCTCCCCCTAAGTTAATTACCCTTGCTCTGGATTGTTCCTTGTCGTTTTCCCTGGCCAACTTCACCCTTATGATAAAATCACTGTATCCTGAATGCTCTTCCTCTGATATGTAATCGTTTGGGTCAACTCATTCCCCAGGACCACGTCTAACAATGCCTGCCCTTTTGTCAAACTGGAAGCATATTGATGCAGAAAATTATCTTGAACACATTCTAGGAGCTCTCGCATTCTTGGCCCTTTGCACTATTCCTATCTGAGTCTGTATTTGGATAATTGAAGTTTCCCATTATAATTACTGTACAATTCTTGCATCTCTTTGTAATTTCTTTGCAAAGTTGTTTCTCTCTGTCGCTTCCACTGGTGGTCAATATACTGCACTGGTCAATGTTATTGCACCTTTTTTATTCTGTACCTCTAGCCAGAGAGATTCCATCCTTGACCCCTCTGCAACACCCTCTCTTCAGTGACATCAATGCCACCATTCCACCACCATCCCCAAAAGTTCCTTTCTTATCTCTCCTAAACATCTTTTACCCAGGAATATTTAATGCCTAGTCCTGCCCTCCTTAAACTAGTTCTCTGTTATAGCAATGATATCATAATTCCATTCGTTAACCTGAGCCTGCAGTTTACCAACTTTTAATCCATGCTCCATGCATTCACGTTAATGTGCATGAATCCTCATTTACCTTTTTTCTTTCTCTCTTACTCTGACTCCATGTAATAACTTAGTATTGCCGACTCTAATTCTATTAAATATTCCAAGTACTCTATTTACCTTGACAGTATTCTCTGATATATCCTCCTTATCAGTTAATGCTTCTCTACTTCTCTCAGTTTTTTTTCCTGAATTTCCCTTCAGTACCCATCTCTCCGCAGATCTAGTTTAAGCCTCCCCCAGTAGCATTGACAGATCTCCCCAGGGGGACATTAGTCCCAATCATGTTAAGGTGTAACTGGTCCTCGTGCAGGTCTCTCTGCTCCAGCACAGGTTGCAGTGCCTTAGAAATCTAAAACCCTCCTACTTAATTTCTGCAGCCGCATATTGAATTGTTCAATATCCCCATTTTTATGCTCACTAATGCGTCCTGGTGAGAATAATCCTGAGATTACTGCTCCTGAGGCCCTATTTTTAATTCCTCTCTGAGTTCCCTAAAAGGGCCGCGTCTCTTTACCTACCTATGTCATTGGTCCCAATGAGGGCCATGACCTCTGGCTGTTTAACCTCTCCCAAAAGAAAGTCCTGCAAAAGCTCTGTGACATCCTTGACCCTGGCACCAGAGAAACAACATACCACCCTGACCACAGAAATACTTGCCTCCTCCCCTAAATATGAAACCCCCTACCATTATAGCACTTCCACTCTTCCTCCTCTCCTCCTGTGCAGCTGAGCCACCCGTTGCATCACAAACTTAGCTTTCACTGCAGTCCTCCGAGGGATCATCTCGTGCACCAGTATCCAAAATGGAGAAGAGTTAGGCAGTGAGATGGCCTCGGGAGATTCCTGCATTGCTTGCCTGTTTCTCTTAGATACTCTGCTAGTCATTTGTTTTCCTTCTCTGCCTGTTTACTTGGCTGTGATGAGACCATCTCTCTAAGCATGCTGTCCATGCGATCCTCGGCTTTCTGGATACATCACAGTGAATCCAGCCACGTCCCAGATTCTGCAAATCAACTCAAGTTTCTGCAGCTGGTCACATTTCCTGCAGATGAGTTTGTCAATTATAAACTGAATTGCATCTATCCAGTCTAATTTTATCTTGGGTGCTTTAAGCTGATGCAGACAGAAATGACTTCACCTTGCTTGTTGTAGTTAGATTAATGCTCAGGCTCTTGATCTGCAAACCTCAATAAGATGTTTGCCTTAATGGTAATGATTTTCCATAACTAAACCATACAGTTCGTAATTTTGTGTTCTTATTCTATTTGATGTATATATCAGCTATAAATGGTAAATAGCTGAGGGGTCGGTGCTGAGGGGCCTCAGCTATTTACCATTTATATAGATGATCTGGAGGAGGGAACCGAGTGTAGGGTGTCGAAATTTGCTGATGACACCAAGATTGGTGGAAAGGCAAATTGTGCGGAGGGTGTGGAGAGTCTACAGAAGGATCTAGATAGGCTGGGCGAATGGGCCAGGAAATGGCAAATGGAATTTAATGTTGGCAAGTGCGAGGTGGTCCACTTTGGTAGGAATAATGGTAGGAAGGATTATTACTTGCGTGGAGAAAAACTGCAGCAGGTGACGGTGCAGAGGGACCTCGGGGTCCTTGTGCATGAGTCGCAAAAACCCAGCTTGCAGGTGCAGCAGGTGGTCAGGAAGGCGAATGGGATGCTGGCCTTCATAGCGAGGGGGATTGAATATAAAAGTAGGGAGGTCTTGCTGCGGCTGTATAGGGCATTGGTGAGGCCGCAGCTGGAGTACTGTGTGCAGTTTTGGGCGCCGTACTTACGCAAGGATATTTTGGCCTTGGAGGGAGTGCAGAGGAGGTTTACTAGGATGATGCCGGAGTTGAGGGGGTTGAGCTATGAGGAGAGGCTGAATAAATTAGGCTTGTACTCGTTGGAGTTTAGAAGAATGAGGGGAGATCTCATTGAGACGTATAAGATGATGAATGGGATGGATAGGATAGAGGTGGAGAGACTCTTCCCGCTCAGAAAGGATAGTAGGACTAGGGGGCACAGCCTCAAGATAAAGGGGGGGCGGTTTAGAACGGAGTTGAGGAGGAACTTCTTCACTCAAAGGGTGGTGAATCTCTGGAATTCTCTGCCGTTGAAGTGGTGGAGGCTACCTCGCTAAATATTTTTAAGACGCGGGTTGATGGGTTTTTGATAAGAGAGGGGATTAAGGGTTATGGGGAGAGGACGGGAATGTGGAACTGAGCCACGACAGATCAGCCATGATCTTATTGAATGGCGGGGCAGGCTCGAAGGGCTAGTTGGCCTACTCCTGCTCCTATTTCTTATGTTCTTATGACTTTTACTCATACTATAGGTAGATAAATCCCAGGGACCTGATGACATATATCCCAGGACATTGTGGGAGGTTAGGGAGGAAATTGCGGGTCCCCTAGCCGAGATATTTGAATCGTCAATAGTCAAGGGTGAGATGCCTGAAGATTGGAGAGTGGCAACTATTGTGCCTTTGTTTAAAAAGGGCAGCACAAAAAGCCTGGGATCTACGAGCCAGTGAGCCTCACATTTGTGGTGGGTAAATTGTTGGAAGGTATTGAGAGACAGGATCTACAGGCATTTAGAGATGCAAGGACTGATTAGGGACAGTCAGCATGGCTTTGTGAGTGGAAAATCATGTCTCACAAATTTGATTGAGTTTTTTGAAGGGGTAACCAAGAAGGTAGTTGAGGGCAGTGCAGTTGATATTGTCTATGTAGACTTTAGCAAGGCCTTTGACAAGGTACTGCATGCTAAGTTATTGCATTAAGTTAAATTTCACGGGATACAGGGTGAGGTACCTAATTGAGTACAAAATTGGCTTCTTGACATAATAAAAAGTCTGACAACACCAGGTTTTAGTCCAACCGATTTATTTGATAATAGACTCCGTATACACAGGATTTGCTCAGATGAGGAGGATCGTGACTGAGTCAGACTTTTTACTGTGTTTACGCCAGTCCAACGCCGGCATACCCACTTCTTGACATAAGCCAGAGGGTGGTTGTGGAGAGTTGTTTTTCAAACTGGAAGCCTGTGACCAGCGGTGTGCCTCAGGGATCAGTGCTGGGTCCACTGTTATTTGTCATTTATATTAATGATATTGATGAGAATATAGGAGGCATGGTTAGTAAGTTTGCAGATGACACCAAGATTGGTGACGTAGTTGACAGTGAAGAAAGTTATCTGCAATTGCAACAGAATCTTGGTCAGTTGGCCCAGTGGGCTGACGAATGGCAGATGGAGTTTAATTTAGACAAATGCAAAGTAACGTGTTTTGATAGATTGAACCAGGGCAGGATTTACTCAGTTAATGGTAGGGCATTGGAGAGAGTTACAGAACAAAGAGATCTAGACGTATATGTTCATAGCTGTGTCCACCTGTGGAATCACAGGTAAAAGGTCTGACAACACCAGGTTTTAGTCCAACCGATTTATTTGATAGTAAACGCACAAGCTTTCGGGTTAGTCCCTTCATCAGGTGAATGGAGAGTTCTGGCCTCAGACAGAGCATATAAAGCACAGACAGGTTAGAGATTACTGATTAGAATGTGAATCTTTACACCTAACCTGCTGTTCAAGTCTTGAAGTGGCTGACAATGTGAGTGGAAGGAGCACTGATCACAGGTTAAAGAGATGTGTATTGTCTCCAGACAGTACAGTGAGTGAAGTTTTGCAAACCCAGGCAAGTGTTGGGGGTTACAGATAGTGCGACATGAACCCAGGATCCTTGTTGAGACTGTCCTCGTGTGTGGAACTTGGCTATCAGTCTCTGCTTAGCGACTCTGCGCTGTCGTGTGTCGTGAAGGCCACCTTGGAGAATGCTTACCCGAAGGTCAGAGGCTGAATGCCCGTGACCACTGAAGTGTTCGCCAACAGGAAGGGAACAGTCTTGCCTGGTGGTGATAGCCAAGTTCCACACACATGAGGACGGTCTCAACAAGGATCTTGGGTTCATGTCGCACTATCTGTAACCCCCAACACTTGCCTGGGTTTGCAAAACCTCACTCACTGTACTGTCTGGAGACAATACACATCTCTTTAACCTGTGATCAGTGCTCCTTCCACTCACATTGTCAGCCACTTCAAGACTTGAACAGCAGGTTAGGTGTAAAGATTCACATTCTAATCAGTAATCTCTAACCTGTCTGTGCTTTATATGCTCTGTCTGAGGCCAGAACTTTCCATTCACCTGATGAAGGGACTAACCCGAAAGCTTCTGCGTTTACTATCAAATAAATCGGTTGGACTAAAACCTGGTGTTGTCAGACTTTTTACTGTGTTTACCCCAGTCCAACGCCGGCACATCCACATCATGAGTCACAGGTAGACAGAGTGGTGAAGAAGGCATTCGGCATGCTCGGTTTCATCAGTCAGAACATTGAATACTGGAGTTGGGATGTTTTGTTGAAGTTGTACAAGACATTGATAATGCCACGCTTGGAATACTGTGTGCAATTCTGGTCACCCTATTATAGAAAGGATATTATTAAACTAGAAAGAGTGCAAAAAAGTTTTACTAGGATGTTACCAGGACTTGATGGATTGAGTTATAAGGAGATGCTGAATAGACTGGGACTTTTTTCTCTGGAGCGTGGGAGGCTGAGGAGTGACCTTATAGAGGTCTATAAAATAATGAGGGGCATAGATGAAGTAGATAGTCAATATCTTTCCCCAAAGATAGGGGAGTCTAAAACTAAAGGGCATAGGTTTAAGTTGAAAAGGGAATCCAGAGAGGCCATTGTTTCACACAGAGGGTGGTGAGTGTCTGGAACAAGCTGCCAGAGGTAGTAGTAGAGGCAGGTACAATTTTATCTTTTAAAAAGCATTTAGATGGGTATGATGGGTATAGAGGGATATGGGCCAAATGTGGGCAATTGGGATTAGCTTCGGGGTTTTAAAAAAAAGTGGCATGGACAAGTTGGGCCAAAGGATCTGTTTCCATGTTGTAAACCTCTATGACTGTATTTTCTGGAAATGTTGTTGCTTCATGAAAGGAAACAGCCCTAACCTTCTAAACTTTGTGTGCTTTAAAGAAAGCTTTGTTTCGATATTCGTTATGTATATTATGTGCACATTTGGAGATGAAACCATGATCAAATTTATTTTATTGCCATATAAAACCAATGGGCCTCTATAATTTTATTAAGTTTAGCTCTTGATTTGTGAATCATGTGAGAGTTTGCTTGGTGATGATCGCTATCAGCAGGTAAAATGGGTTTCTTACTGCTGGTATTGACATTTGATTCCAGTTGTCCCTCGCCACAATCCTAATGTTCCCTACTGACAATAATTGACCATTCCCCACTTTTCAGTTTTTAGCAGAATTCAGTTATGGAAAAGTGCCTTCCACCTGCTTGTTGGTGTGGTTGAGACAGTAAAAAGTCTGACAACACCAGGTTTTAGTCCAACCTATTTATTTGATAATATTCTCACAAGCTTTCGAGGGGACTGCCTCTTCGTCAGGTGAATGGAGAGTTAATATTATCAAATAAATAGGTTGGACTAAAACCTGGTGTTGTCAGACTTTTTACTGTGTTTACGCCAGTCCAACGCCGGCATACCCACTTCATGACAGTGTGGTTGAGAGCCAGAGTTCAACATCTGGTGATTCACTGATGCTAACCTGGATTCAGTATGTCAAATTCAAAGGATTTGTTCTATTGTCTATCCAATCAAGATTTTGTTGAGTTTTTTTGGTCTCAGAAAGGGCAGTGCTTCCAATAATACTTTCCATTCCCCATAGTGTTAGCATCAAGCACTCTTGGTATAGCACCTTTTCAGTTTGAGTTCAGTAACTCCCTTCAGTCTCAAAAGCACCTCTTCTGCAGGGTTGTAACTAAATTTGGAGTCACTTTGTGCTACAAAACCACTGTTTTTGGAAAATGTATGAAATTATGCAGATGCTGATATGACTTGCAGCTGGCAAAGGGCATTTTAAATTTTGGGGTGGATTTAACAGCAGGTTGACTCTGCATCCCTGTTCTCTGTTTGCATATTTTAAACTATATGTTACTGGTAATAAGTATGAATAGATGTTACGTTTGGACTTGCTGTAAGGTGGAGACCAGGAGATGGATTTCCCTGGACACAACATGTCACTTGCATATCTGGTTGGGTAAATCCCAACTACAAGAAGTTCCCACCAAAATTAACCTGAGTTCATTTTCTAAAAAGATTTTCCTTAAAACTGGCATTGTGTAGTTCACCCTTAGAATTATGGTAAAATACACAAAGATATTAATCACATTAGAAAATAAAACATGTAAGCCTGTATTTTTTCTTCGTTAACAAATGCATACTCACAATAATACATTTTATGCATTATTATGGTAGGCAGGAGAATCAGAGAACAGCGTTACAGAGAGTGGCCAGTGCCAGAGCGTGCACCACTGTCAGTTTACACCCCCATCATTTTCACTCTGACATTTCCAGTAAAATGGTGCAATATAAAAATGGGATT
The DNA here is from genome assembly GCF_965287045.1 of Carcharhinus amblyrhynchos. Taxonomy (NCBI): domain Eukaryota; kingdom Metazoa; phylum Chordata; class Chondrichthyes; order Carcharhiniformes; family Carcharhinidae; genus Carcharhinus; species Carcharhinus amblyrhynchos. Next base: position 45,100,604 of record NC_137339.1, on the reverse strand, counting down.
TACTTGTAATATATAATGCAGTGGAAATCTTCGGTTATTACATCAGGAATGGACTTGGCATTAATTGAGCCCTACAAAATGAATTTCCAGAGTAGCTAGATTCTGTCTTGTATTACAAATGGTATTACTTTTACAAAATTGCTAGAATTTGGCAAGTTTTTTATCCGGGGATGTAATAGTTATTTGATAAATCAGTTGCCTGAAGAGGTCCCTGTATTCTCAAGACTAAATGACGGCAAATCTATACAGCAAGTAAGCTTGTTACATACTAGATTTTTAAATGAGATCTCAATTTTTGGTTTCTTGCAGTTGGATCCTCTAGAAAAGGAGTGGCTGAAGTGTGCTGCCAGTGGACAGTTAACTGCTTTGTGTGATCTTCTCAGGCAGGATCCATCTTTGGCAACAAAAAAGGTAAACTTTTATTCTAGACAAATTTATCTCTAGGGAAGGAAGGGTTTGAAAAAACCTCTCAAATATAAATGAAACAGTCATGCAATAATATGGCCTGAAATTTGGTAGTCATGATGTGGAGGTGCCAGCGTTGGACTAGGGTAAACACAGTAAGAAGTCTCACAACACCAGGCTCAAGTCCAACAGGTTTATTTGGTAGCAAAAGCCACTAGCTTTCGAGTGTTGCCCCTTCATATGGTGAATGGGAGTTCTGTTCACAAACTGGGCATATAAAGACACAAACTCTGTTTACAAAATAATGGTTGGAATGCGTGTCTTTACAGGTAATCAAGTCTTAAATGTAAGTGGAGAGATGGTTATTGTCTCCAGCCAGGACAGTTAGTGAGATTTTGCAAGCCCAGGCAAGTTGTGTGCCACGCAGATAGTGTGACATGAACCCAAGATCCCGGTTGAGGCTGTTCTCATGTGGGGAACTTGGCTATCAGTCTCTGCTCAGCGACTGTGCGTTTTCGTGAAGGCCACCTTGGAGAACGCTTACCCAAAGATCAGAGGCCAAATGCCTGTGACTGTTGAATTATTCCTCAACAAGAAGAGAATATCTTTCCTGGTGATTGTCGAGCGATGTTCATTCATCTGTTGTCATAACGTTTGCGTGACCTCCCCAATGTACCATGCCTCAGGACATCCTTTCCTGCAGCGTATCAGGTAGACAACGCTAGCCAAGTTTCATGTGTTGGAACTGTGTACCTGGTGGACACTGTTCTCACGTGAGATGATGGCATCCATGTTGATGATCCAGCATGTCTTGCAGAGGTTGCTGTAGCAGGGTTGTGTGCTGTCATGTTCACTGTTCTCCTGAATGCTGGATGGTTTGCTGCGGACAATGGTCTGTTTGAGGTTGTGAGGTTGTTTGAAGGCAAGAAATGGGGTTGTGGGGTTGGCCTTGGCAAGAAAAGAACACAAGAAATAGGAGCAGGAGTAGGCCGTCGAGCCTGCCCCGCCATTCAATAAAATCATGGCTGATCTGAAAGTGGCTCAGTTTGTCTTCACAATATTGAAAGCTCAGGGGAAGATGTCGTAGCTTCTCTGCTCCCCTACGGACAAGCTCACCATATACACAGGATCTGCTCAGATGAGGAGGATGCCAACAGATGCCTCCAGATGCTGAAAGATGCCCTCATAAGAACAGGATATGGTGCTTGACTCATCGATCAACAGTTTCATAAGAACATAACATAAGAAATAGGAGCAGGAGTAGGCCATCTGGCCCTTCGAGCCTGCCCCGCCATTCAATAAGATCATGGCTGATCTGTCGTGGCTCAGTTCCACTTTCCGGCCCTCTCCCCATAACCCTTAATCCCCTCTCTTATCAAAAACCCATCAACCCGCTTCTTGAAAATATTTAGCGAAAATATTTTTCGATGGATCACAGTGAAAAACCACATCGCCCTCCTCAGAAGACAAGCATGGGAAATGGTGGACAGAGTACCCTTTGTCATCCAATACTTCCCGGGAGTGAAGAAGCTACAACATCTTCTCCAGAGCTTTTAACATGTCATTGATGAAGAAGAATATCTCGCCAAGGCCAACCCCACAACCCCATTTCTTGCCTTCAAACAACCATATAACCTCAAACAGACCATTGTCCGCAGCAAACTACCCAGCCTTCAGGAGAACAATGACCATGACATCTCACAACCCTGCCACAGCAAGCTCTGCAAGACGTGCCAGATCATCAACACAGATGCCATCATCTCACCTGAAAACACCATCCACCAGATACATGGTACATACTCTTGCAACTGGGCCAACATTGACAACATGATACGTTGCAGGAAAGGATGTCCCGAGGCATGGTACATTGGGTTGACCATGCAGTCGCTACAACAACGGATGAATGAATACTGTGCAACAATCACCAGGCTAGAGTGTTCTCTTCCTGTTGAGGACCACTTCAGCGGTCACGGGCATTCGGCCTCTGATCTTCAGGTAAGCGTTCTCCAAGGCAGCCTTCACGAAACACGACAACACAGAGTCGCTGAGCAGAGACTGTTCCACACGTATGAGGACGGCCTCAACTGGGATCTTGGGTTCATATCACACTGTCTGTAACACCCACGACTTGCCTGGGCTTGCAAAATCTCACTAACTGTTCTGGCTGGAGACAATACACATCTGTTTAACCTGTGCTTAGCCCTCTCTCCATTCACATTGTCTGTACCTTTTAAGACTTGATTACCTGTAAAGACTTGCATTCCAACCATTATTTTGTAAATTGAGTTTGTGTCTTTATATGCCCTGTTTCTGAACAGAACTCCCACTCACCTGATGAAGGGGCAGCGCTCTGTAAGCTAGTGGCTTGTGCTACCAAATAAAGCTGTTGGACTTCAAGCTGGCGTTGTGAGACTTCTTTCTCTGAAATTTGATGTCAGTGCTGAAGGAATGGCAACTGCCACTGACCTTGAAGAAATACACCCAAGAAGCTCTAACAATCTATTGGAGTGTGGGCTTTCTCTTTTGCAATGTCAGTTTGAACCTAGGGCCAAGTTGATGGGATCTCTGGGTGTCCAGCGACAGTCCCTCAATCAAAATAAGAGGCCAGTCATATTGAAGAACATTGGAGGACAGGTTGCACTTGACCATGCACGACACACTTGTCAACAACTCTGATACTCTCCTGGCAAACCTATTTTCCAGGAATAATAAAAGGATGTTTTCTGGGGATAATTGGAGATATTATTATATAGATTATGATAGATTCCTGTTCAACTATGTCCAACCATTTCCTTGTGAAGGAGCAGCTGAATTCATCCAGCTCAGCAAGTTGACGAAATTTCTGATGTACAAGATTATCAAACAGAGCTCACTGATTTAACAAGACATACAACAAAAAATTGAGGAACATTCCCAGAGAATGAAATGTTGGCTAAGAATGTTCCTCACTCCGTGGCAGCAGAGAAGAGGCCAGGATTTAATTACCACAACTCTGACACTTGTTTGGCATAAGTTGCAAAGTTTTGTATTGTGACAGGATCATATTGTGTCAGGATTGCTCCAGCCAAAGAAATTTTGGGAAAATACTGAAGGTGAACTGGAAACCTGATTGATCACCTGAAAAGCACACCTGACCAGGTATTCTCTGAAATTCTCCCAGTTGAGTAAACTGATGGAAGTCTTATCAAGCAGCAAATATGAGCCAGTAGAGACAACCAGATGCAGAGTAGATGCACTGAGTTTGTATATCTCATAAGGTTGCATTTATTTAGTAATGCAACCTGATTTAAGAGCAAACAAAAGAAGCAACTTTAATAAATTTCCAGTGTAAAGAATCCAGCAGCATACTCCAGTATACAAAGTTTCAGTATTACAATAGACTAAAAACAATTGAATTGCACAAGTTCTAATTAAAATTTCATTATGATTGAATCTCCTAACGAATATCCATGTTCTTGCCTTTTCTCCTCAGAATTGCAAACATTGATCATGCCATATCTCATTTTCTGCTGTACCAGCTGCAGCATGCTCTCATTCAGTTACCAGGAATTTTAAGGGTGAGATGTCACGATGAGATTGACACAGTAGGCGATGAAATTTAAAGCTTCTGTCATCCGTCTTGCTGTTGCAAAAAACTCTGAACCATCAGAAGTCTGTTTAAAAAAAAAGGCTAAGAAATTCTGGGCAGTCCTCAGTAGGTTTGTGAACATGATGGTGGCAACAGGTGGAAGGTTATTTGCGTTCCCAGATGAGCAACTGACTGGCCTAGGAAGAGCATAGATCTGGACATTAGTACTACTGGAAGTTACAAATGTCAAATGAAACTGGGAAGAAGTTTGTCAGTGTTGTATGTTTAGTAGGCAGTTACTTTCTGACTCTGTATCAGAATGACAAGTAAACAAGATACTATAGGCTACAGGTCCCATAAGCTGCTGCCTTTAGGAACACAGGTGAAGTAAAATCATTTTTTAAAGCTGTGATTTAGTTATCAGCTGATCTGCTATCTTGATGTCTTCAGTGAATTTGGAGCACTGTGAATAAGTGAAGTGGTTCATACCTTGTCAAAAAAAGGACCAGTTATCACTGGATATTTCATCACGCTTCTTGATTGGCTGACTGAGAAGTATTAATACTAATTAATAAATTACATTTCTGTGCAGAGAAAGATGATGGCTAGGATTCTCTGATCTTGCCCACAGCTGGGATTCTCTGGTTCCGCTTCTATGAATGGAGACTTGGCTGAGTGCCAGATTCTCTGTTCATGCTGGCAGTGGTGGTGGCACATGCGATATTGGAAAATTCCAGCCAATGTGCTTGCACAGTACTTGAGTTTGTGAAGATAGGGTACATCTCATTCTAAGCCAATGTCTGGTTCACTAAAATTTATCTCACAAATTCAACATCCATTGGTTGCATTAAGTAGTTATTTATTTTCTACTGAAAGCTGAGTTATTGTTCCACATGTTATTTCTGTAATAGAATGGTAAAATAATGTGTCTGTTAAATAACTAATTTTTTTCTCTCCCATCTGAATTGTTCTCATGAAACTATAAAGGACTTCACATCTGTAAGTGACTATGTTTATATACTTTGGCTTTTATTTAGCATGCTGAATTTATCATGTAAAATCTGCAGTACTTAAATATGTTCAACAAAGTTAATACCCAATCCCTTTCACAATAAGGTGATATATTTAATGAGCAACTGCTCAAGCTATGTAAGTGAGATGATTGAAAAATCTTATTAAAATATTGCAATACAATATAGTTAAATTACAAATATAGGAATTTATTAGTTTGATAATTTGTACTTTGAACATTTTATCTAAGCTTCTTTGTGTTTTTAAATGGATTTTGCTCAGGCTACTAAGTCCCCTTTTTCTGTCATAACCTTTGAACATAATAAATAGGAATAGACCATTCAGCCATGACAATAAGATCATGGTTGATCTGATGTAGCCTTAACTTTACCTTCCTGCCTGTCCCCCATAAGCCTTGGCTTGTCAATTAAAAGTCTCTCTAACACATGTATATATTCAATGATTCAGTTTCCACTGCACTCTGTGGAAGAGAATTCCAGGCACTAAAGACTGAGTAGAAATTCCTCCATCTCCAACTTGAATGGGAAAACCTTTGTTTTTAACTGTGATAGGTTCCTGTGCAAGGTAAAAGATCCTTTCAGCATCTACCTTGTCAAGCCCCTTCAGAATATTTTATAATTTCAATAAGATCACTTCTCATTCTTCTAAACACCAACATGTAAGGACATGTCCTGCTCTACCTTTCCTCATAAGACAGCCTCTTCGGTCAAGGAATCAGCAAGTGAATCTTTGTGAACTGCCTCCAATGCAAGTATGTTCTTCCATAACTAAAGTGACCAAAGCTATACATGATGTTCTAATTGCAGTCTGACCAATGCCCTGTATTGATGTAGACAAACTTTTATGCTCCATCCTTCTTGTAATAAAGGTCAATATTCCATTAGCCACCTTAACTATTTGCTGTACCTTCATGCTGACTTTTTGGATCATGTACAAGGACATGAGATTCCTCTGTATCAATGCATTCTGCAATTGTTCTCCAGTTAGTGCTCAAAACAACCTCACATTTCCCCACGTTGTATATCTGAATCCCTTTGTAAATTCTTTGTATCCTCCTCACATAAAGGTTTTCCTACCTATCTTTGTATTGTCTTGCAAAATTGATATTTGACACAGGTCATTGTCACCTTCATTAATCTCATGCAAGTATATACTTCTTACCTCCATCGGCACTGGACATTCTAATGCTACAAATTCCCATATTAAAATTCTAAAATAGCATTAATGTTTGTAGTTATTTAGAACTAAGTATTCAAAATTCAAACCAAAAAATGCTGAAATGTAAGTTGCAGGATGCTTCTTCTGCAGTCATTGGTTTCAATACATATTTTGTGAATATTTAAAAATCAGAAATAATAGCCTGCGCGCATGTATTGCACATATATTTTAGTTTCATTTATCTATTTTTGGAATAGTGTTCAAGCACTAACTTAGAATTGTTGAAAATTTAATTAGCTTATCTAACTTGAATTTGCCGGCAGATCTCGAAGTTCCAATATCATTTCCCAGATGAATAAATTCTGGACTTGCTGACGAATCCTATTTAAAACTTTATTTTTGAAATAAACTGTCAAATAAAGTGAATGCAATTTAGAAGCCTGAGGACTGATGATTTTTTTCTGAAATATCTCCAGATAAATTCATATCAAAAACATCCAAGGAAGAAACTGAAACATGTTTTGGTTTTACTTGATGCTCAATAAAGGCAGCAAGAGAATACACGTTGTAACGTTTGATTTTTAAGTTACTTTAAAACTAGGCAAGATCCATGACTAAGTATTTTAAATATTATCTTTGAAAAGCTCGGGCACATAAATCTATAAAAGTTGCCCCTGTAATAATGTTGCCTTACTTAACAACTGAAATTTGTCTACTTGGTAATTATTGATAAATTTCAATTATTAAACATATGATTTTGTTTCCTTTTTTCAATCTAATCAAAATTTGGTTATTTCTCATCTTTCAAAAACACAAAGGTTATCAAGTGATTGGGTAGAACAGATCTATGTATAATAAATCTACATGGAAGGTCAAAATCAACTTGAAGTGGTAGCTGGCTCTGTTTGCTACCTAGCCACCTGCTGAGCCTACAGTGTCACTTCCTTGGTTTAACAGCTTAGAAACTAAGTGATCTACAACAGTAATGTTGGGAACTTGGGGAATGTTTTGCTGGGGCCCAAACCCATTCTATTAAATGTCAGAATGCCATATCGTAATAATTCAAATTACTCAAACCACTGGTTAATGTATTGGGAATGTTTCAAGATTTGTCCAATAAGTTTGATTGTGAATCAACATTGATTTTGTTTCAGTGGAGGATTTGAGGACATGATTGTACTGTTAAGTGCAGAAATGTTCAAAGTATTTAGTATAAATTGAAAAATGTTTTAAGTAATTTCATTATCAGCTAATGTGTTAACTTGTCTGAAAATCTAAGTTTTAAGTTCTTCACTAAATATATTTTTGTTTTTCACCTGCACTGTATATATGAAATTAATTTTTCTGTTTTTGATTCTAATAATCATGAAACAACCTGCGTGACATTAGGGGGTAAGTACCTGACAAAAAATATTTCGCAATCTAAAATTCTAAGAATTTTCTTTTGGCTTCTTTGGTTCCGGACCAGAAGATGGTACAATATATTTTAATTGAAAACTGTTACATTTTAAATTTATTTCATGCTAATACATTGAATATGATTTTTTATTTGTTAATAAAACAATTATTTTTAACTAGAGATGTACTATGTAGTAATACACTCTAGTCTAATTCTGTTTGCTAAAATGTTGTATTTTACTTAATATTACTAACAATTTATTTCTGGTTTCCATTAACCAGCAGTTAAACAGAGTGCTTTGTGGGCTGCAGAAAATATTGATTTAATTTGATTGCTGTTTTTCATTTTGAAAAGTTAGTTTTACATTCTGTTTATGCTGTTAAAAACACATGAGATTGGAAACACTGATCATTTCAAAAGGCTTATTTGCATGTTGCTTAGTGAGTTTGAGATCCCATTATGTTAAATTTATTTTTTACTATGCCTAATTATTCTGTTGAAATCCCATGTTTCCCACATGACATTATATAACTTCCCTCCTTTTAAGTTACTGATCTCATATTTTTAACTTGACATTTTTTTAAGCTATCCTCACTATTTTTCCACTCTTATTTCCCGGTCATTTCCAATTTCCCTCTCTCACCCCTCTCCATGAATCCAAATCTCCAAACCCTTCCCATTATAACCATGTGCCAAGTTCATGATTCAGTTAGAATCAATTTCTCTCAAATGGAAAGAAAGTAAAGCAAATTCAAAAGGTAAAAATGTGTACCTGAGGTGAGTGAGAAGAGTGGTGCATCTGAAGAGAATTTATGCAGGAAGTGCAAACTGATCAAAAGGTGCATAGAAAAGGACTAGAGTCCACAGGTGGGGATCATAGTAAAGAAAAGTTACGAAGCAAAGGACAGACTTTCAAAAGGAATGGGAAGATTTGAAGATGAGCAGAAAGAAACAAGAGGAACATATATTCTAAGTCACCAAGGGAGGAGAAGGATGAATGAATAAATGACACTGAAAATAAAATTTTCACAGTAACTTCATTGCAGTGTTAATGTAAGCCTATTTGTGACAATGATAAAGTTTAAATATGTGCGCGTTACATCAAGAGAAAATACAGATCTTATTGTTTTCTATACAACTATCCATTCCCAGCTTTTTATTTTTCAAACCATTTACTGTGTGAAGAACTCATCTTTATATTTGTCTAATGACGTTCAACCTAAATATTAGGTTATCTTTTTTAAAAGTTTGGGTTGAGAGAACAGACTCCTTCCCTGATGGGTACGCATGTCAATAACTTAGATAATGCCAGAATTCCCAATACACAGTCCTGGCAGGCAAAGCTATTTTCGAACTAGTACAGTTACCCCTTGCTTGTGTACTGCTATTTTTGGTGATCTTTCAGTTGATTGTTCTGTGAGTTAGAGCCTGTATGCAGTTAAATTTTGAAAATACAAGTTATTAACTGGCGCATTTTGTGCAACACAGATTTTTGCACTTAAATATAGAGCAAATATTGAAATATATATTTATATGTTGTGCTCATTTTGATACTAATGTTTTGTTCTATTTTCCCATATCAATTGCAATTTGCTTCTCATCTATGAATTGTGGATCATCTCTTCAATGCTTGAATTTATGGTGCTTCACAAAAGTTTGTAAGTATTATTTTGTCCCATATTAAGATATATTATAGTTAATGAAGGGAGATAATTGGAAAAGACGAAACACTGTCCTTTTTATTTGAGTAGTTTTTACAGTCCATTAAAGCTAGTTATATCCTAAGTCTCTTAGCCTAGCATTCAACTGCAGTTTAAATGCCCAAAATGTCTTCAGCCTTCAAATGCAATGTTCATTTTTCACCGGTACATCTTTTTTGTAGCTTGGTGACTTCCAGATGTGGGTATAAATATCATTTTGAAATTTTTGGCATAATTTCTATATATTTTGCTGTTCTGGCCACATGTTCCAATATTATGTTCACCTTTACATTTGGTTATTTGTATCGCCACATTGAACAATTGAACAACAAAATTGTTACGTCTAATATTATAAAGATCCTTTAAGTATCATTTGATTATTCTTCTTGTATGCTTAATATCTCAGATCTTGCCATTGTCCAATACTTCATAAGTGTTGACATTAAATTTCATATTATTTGTTTGGCCAGTTGTGAAACCGATTTAAATTCTTCAACGAGTCACTAAATTGCGTTTACTGTCGGTCAAGTGAAACCATCAGCGATTCAGTGATTAAACAATAATGTATGAAACCACAAGACAAAAGGATTTACAGCAAGCAATTTACTAGGACTCTCTGCCCCTTTGCATTGTGATGCAAGCCAATTTGGAAATTTAGGATTGACTCTGCATAGCAGAGGAAGTTTAGGAAAATTTGGAGGCCAGTGTTAATTGGATAAATTTTGACATTAATGCTACAGTGACCTGCTTGAAACTGGAATCTAAAAATCAAGGAAATGTAATAAACATCTACTGATTTATAACAGTATATGGAGTTCTTTCAGTGTGATAATAGAGCAGCAAAGGGACAGGCTTGTAACAAATAGTTTTACTTATCTATTAGGACTGGCAACTTCTTTAATCCCAGCAAATTGTCAGATGTGAAAGCAATTCTGAATTTGCCAGAGTAAACTGCCAAGTAAACAGGATTTCTTTCCTTTAGTTCCTGTCTGTTTTTGACCTCAAACTGCACTTTTTTTCAAAAGTTGAGAGGTTTGTTTTTCAGGTAATGTGCTTAGAAACCTGTCACCTATGCTTCCACATGAGCAAATGTTGAAGTGGATTTTTCTTTGTTGTATATTTAAATAGTTGCATATTTGCTTTAAGAGTTGATCACTTTTGATGGTGTTGGCCTTAGGGTGTTGCACAGGCTGTTGTTTTAGTTTCAATTTGTACTCTACATTGCAGAGAACATCTCTTTCAATAAACCTGTTGTGTGTTATTTTGAATCTGTGTGCAAACTACGTTATTTTCTTTCAGTTGAAATCCCCAATGTCCTAACATAGTTAGGATATTACACCCTTCAGGTTCAAGTGACAAGCAAATGTCTTCAGAAATTAATTACAATAGTCACATTTCTTTGAGTGAAAGGATCTATATATTTTCACCTTGATCAAAGGTGTGATCCTTGGAGATAATTTTTAAGCAAGTCAGTTGGACTATTGAGCCAGAAATTTAATCTTAAAGTTTTGAAGCTTGTGTATTGCAATCCCTGGAATTTTACAAGATTAAGGGGTGAATTGGAGTTGACGAGATATTAGATGGAGGATGGTGGATAGATGGAGAGAAACTACTTCTTTTTTGTCAGTCTGGGACTAGGGGACTTTGTTTAAAATTAGAGACATGCCTTTCAAGAATTAAATTAGCAAACACTTCCGTAAGCAAAGGGTTGAAATTGTTTGGAGCTCTCCTTCATAAATGGCAGTTGATAAATCAGTTAATTTTCAAATGGGATTGTTGTTAATCAATAGGTACGAAGGGATATAGTGCAAAGAAATGCCAATGGAGATAGCCATGATCTTGAAGAATGATTCTAGATTAAATGGCCAATTTCCATTTTTCATGGAAACTGAAGGAATGGCACAGGCCCAGATTAACTGATCCTTTTGGTGTGGAATTGTAAAGTCCCGTTAACTGTCCAACATTCAACATGTGAAGAATATAATAACACAATCTTGCCATCCATGTAATTCTGTTCCTCAGATAGATATGCATACAATCATACAAACCATATAGACCAAATTTTTCATGCTATTTTGGGAGATTGAAGTATTCAGAGGTGCCTTTAATAAAATGGATCAGTTGGTCCTTCTGGCTGGTAGAGGGCATGAGTTTAAAGATTCTGTCATAGGGACATACAAACCAGGGGCAGAAATAGGCCATTCAGTCCCATCAAGCCTGCTCTGCTGTTCAAGATCATGGCTGATCTGTTTGTGTTTGAGTTCCACATTTCCCATCCACACCTAATAACCTTTGATTTGGGAGGATTCAGCTATTGTAATCTCATGGAATGTCAAGTTGAGATAGTTAGATTCTCTCTTGTTGGAGATGGTTGTTACCTGGCACTTGTGTGGCTTGTAAGTTACTTGCCACTTATCAACCCAAGCCAGAATATTGTCCACGTCTTGCTACATATGGACATGGACTGCTTCAGTATCTGAAGAGTTGCGAATGGTGCTGAACATTGTACAATATCCGCAAACATCCACTGCTGATCCCCTGATGAATGGAAGGTCATTGATGAAACAGCTGAAGGTGGTTGGGCCTGAGGCACTACCCTGAGGACATCATGCAAAGAAGTCCCGGCAGTGAGATGGTTGACCTGCAACAACTACAACCGACTTTATGCTAGATATGACTCCATTCAGTTTTGCTAGGGTTCTTTGATGCCATACTCTGTCGAGTAATGTCTTAATGTCAAGGACAGTCATTCTCACCTCATCTTTTGTGATCAGCTCTTTTGTCTGTATTTGAATCCAGGCTGTAATGAGGTCAGGGGCTGAGTGGCTCTCACAAAACCCAACGTGAGCATCAACGAACAGATTATTGCCACTTGATATCATGTGGAGCAAAATGACATTTATGATGCTGGGGACCTAAGAGGAGGCTGAGATGGATTATCCACTTAGCATTTCTGGTTGAAGATGGCTACAAATGCTTTAGCCTCGACTTTTGCACTAATGTGCAAGGCTCCCCCATCACTGAAGATGAGGATATTTGTAGTACCTCATCCAGTGGGTTGTTTAATTGTCCACTATTCACAATTGGATGTAGCAGGGGTACAGAGCTTAGGTGATATATTAGTTGTGGAATCACTTAGCCGTGTCTACTGCGTGCTGCTGCTTCCTTTTGGCATGCAATTAGTCCTTTGTTATAGCTTCATCAGGTTGACAACCCATTTTTAGTTATGCATGGTGCTGCTCCTGGCATACCATCCTGAACACATCATGGAAACAGGGTTGATCTCCTGGCTTGATGATGGTAGAGCAGGAGATATGCCAGGACATTAGGGTTCAGATTTTGGTTGCATACCGTTTTGCTATAGGTGGCCCCCAGTGCCTCATCGATGCTCAGTTTTGAGTTGCTAGATTTGTTCGATTATTTATCCCAGTTAGCACAGTGGCAGTTCAACAGGATGGATGACATCTTCAGTGTGAACACAGGACTTTGTCTCTATAAGGACTGTGCTGTAGTTACTCCTACCAATACTGCCATAGACCAGATTAATGAGGACGAGGTCAAGTATGTTTTTCCCTCTTGTTGGTTCCCTCACCATCTGTTAAGGACCCAGTCTAGCAGACAGACGTTGAAACCCCCCACTTAAAGTGCATTCTGTGCCTTTGTCATCCTCAGGCTTCCTCCAAGTGGCGTTCAAGATGGAGGAGTATTGTTTGATCAGTTGAGTTGGGGGTGATAAGTGGTAACCAGTAAGAGGTTTCTTTGCCCTTGTTTAAACTGTTGCCATGAGACTTAATGAGTCCAGAGTCAGTGTCAAGAACACTCTTCTGACTGTTTAGCACTGTGTGACCATCTGAGTCTTTTCTGTCAGTGGGACTTCTGATGGTGTCTGGGACGTTGTCTGTGAATATAGCTACGTCAGGCTGTTGTTTGAATAGTCTGAGGCAGCTCTTCCAATTTTAATACAAGCCCTCAGATTTTAACAAGGGAGACTTTGCAAGGTTGAAACTGGGTTTGATGTTGTCATTTCCAGTGCCTAGTTCTGTGCCAGGTGGTATGTCTGGTTTCATTCCTTTTAAACTTCGTCACAATTTGATGCAACTGAGTAGCTTGCTAGGCCATTTTAAAGGGCATTTAAGAGTCAACCACATTACTGTGAGTCTGGAGTCACATTTAGGCCAGACCATGTAAGGATGGAAAATTTCCTTCCATAAAGGACATGAATGAACCAGATGGGTTTTTACGACAGTCAGCAATGGTTTTTGGTCACCGTTAGACTTTTTTTAAATTACCGATTTATTGATTTGATCCCAATAGCTGCCATGGTGGAGTTAAACCCATGCCTGCTTTCCACCACTAAGCTACTGCTTCCCCCTCAAGTATTGGTAACTTACAAAGCTTAATAGCAAGGAAAAATTTGAAAAAACATGATGGAAATGGTTTTAGTTTATTGGGTTGAAAGTATATTTCAGAATTTTTTCTGGAGAATACAGTGAATGAAAAGTTTATAAGATTTGTGTATTTCTCCAATCTGAGAATGAATTATTTTCATCAATTCATTTTTCATTCTCCAATTACCTGACCCGTATTCTAATGTTTCTTGAAAACACAGCCCCCTACACACCAACTCCCACTTCTCTCTCTCTTCCCTCCCTCCCCCACCCCCACCCCACAAATGTGTACTTGTGGAACTATTTAAAATTTTTAAATTTCTGTCAGTGCCAGTCTATAACTAGCCATAAGGTGGTGAATGAATAGCCTGGTCAACTTGCCTGTCTTGCCCACCACTGCATCCTCACATGAAGTGTGGAGCCACCTTGCTGTTGACTCTGGCAGATGGACTGATGGAAATTAGGTGTTATTCACATAAATCCTTCAAGTGTGCAAAGGAAAGCCTCAAAGATTACAATGAGAAGAGAATATTGCTTTTAGAACTGATGACTTTTATTTATGTACGTGTTTAATGTGTGCATACCAAAAAAAAATCTGCAGATAGATAAATCTGTACATTCTTCAGAAAAATGCCAATCTTAGTAATGTCTTTGCCACACACATCAGAGCTTGTGCACCTCTGCACAAACTGCTACGAATTACTATCCAAAACTAGGCATGCATTGTCTAAATTGAATGTTTAGATTATGAGGACACAATCAAAAAAGCAGCTCAATTATAATGAGGTGGTAATAATACTGTCTCATGAAAATAAATTGGCTTCTAGTGGAAGTTTCTTCTCCCAGGTGTCTAATGAGCCCATTGCAATTACTCTGGTTTTCTTTCTTTCACTAAAATCATTTTTAACATAAATATTAAGCTTCAGTTGTGACATTCCCACTGAGTAAGATTTTGGTGAAAGCATAACTAGGGCCCTGTTCAGCACAGCCGATGGGTCGCAGCAAACATCATCAATCATCAGCCCTGACAGGCACTTACACCTTGGCTTCATTTGAGGCACGTTTGGTTTGTTGTTTTGCAATTAGCTTGGCCAAATGGGCAGGAAATGTCGTACATACACTCCTCGTGCAGCTGGCAAATTCAGCAAATTTTCCGTCGGTATGCTGCAAACACTGGAGTTCCAGGGAAAAAATACGCTGACACATTTCTTAGGATCATCAAGGACATATCCATGATCCATGTTAAAAAGGATCATGTAATTTCAGCATAGCACTTAAACTGAGGGCCTATTTGAAGATAAAGTTTTTAAAAATATTTTCTTTTGGCCATTTGCAGTTCAAAAGAATATTCGTACCCTCAGGTTTAGCAGAATTAGAACTGTGTTAAACATGTCTTTTTTTTATTGGCAAATTTGCCTTAGGAGTTGTATTTTGTTTCATAGCAAATGCAATTCCTATTCAGTAAATACCTGTAACCTGCCTTTGTCCATCTGTTACAATGCAAAGAAGTGCATTGGATGTGAATACTTTGATTTATAAACTGTAAATACTGAAAATAATGAACAGGTATGTTGACTTTTTAAAAAGAAGAAATGTGTTAATTTTTTGATGAAAGGGAATGTATGTTGGCTTTTCAAATGTTTTTCTTTTCATTGCTATTTACCATTTATATAGATGATCTGGAGGAGGGAACCGAGTGTAGGGTGTCGAAATTTGCTGATGACACCAAGATTGGTGGAACGGCAAATTGTGCGGAGGGTGTGGAGAGTCTACAGAAGGATCTAGGTAGGCTGGGCGAATGGGCCAGGAAATGGCAAATGGAATTTAATGTTGGCAAGTGCAAGGTGGTCCACTTTGGTAGGAATAATGGTAGGAAGGATTGTTACTTACGTGGCGAAAAACTGCAGCAGGCGACGGTGCAGAGGGACCTTGGGGTCCTTGTGCATGAGTCGCAAAAACCCAGCTTGCAGGTGCAGCAGGTGGTCAGGAAGGCGAATGGGATGCTGGCCTTCATAGCGAGGGGGATTGAATATAAAAGTAGGGAGGTCTTGCTGCGGCTGTATAGGGCATTGGTGAGGCCGCAGCTGGAGTACTGTGTGCAGTTTTGGGCGCTGTACTTACGCAAGGATATTTTGGCCTTGGAGGGAGTGCAGAGGAGGTTTACTAGGCTGATACTGGAGTTGAGGGGGTTGAGCTATGAGGAGAGGCTGAATAAACTAGGCTTGTACTCGTTAGAGTTTAGAAGAATGAGGGGAGATCTCATTGAGACGTATAAGATGATGAATGGGATGGATAGGATAGAGGTGGAGAGACTCTTCCCACTCAAAGGATAGTAGGACTAGGGGGCACAGCCTCAAGATAAAGGGGGGGCGGTTTAGAACGGAGTTGAGGAGGAACTTCTTCACTCAAAGGGTGGTGAATCTCTGGAATTCTCTGCCCGTTGAAGTGGTGGAGGCTACCTCGCTAAATATTTTTAAGACGCAGGTTGATGGGTTTTTGATAAGAGAGGGGATTAAGGGTTATGGGGAGAGGGCGGGAATGTGGAACTGAGCCACGACAGATCAGCCATGATCTTATTGAATGGCGGGGCAGGCTCGAAGGGCTAGATGGCCTACTCCTGCTCCTATTTCTTATGTTCTTATGTTCTTATGCTGATTATTGTTGGTGTTGACATTTTCTTTCTTTCTTTGCTGATGATTAACTCCATACTGGGATACAGTTCCATAGGCTCCCTAAAATACCTTGCTAAATCCAGGATTGTTCATGTTTGAACCTTTTAATTCATAGTGTTAAAACATTATTCAAGTAAGTGGGACATTGCCACCAAGCCCAACCCTCTCTCACATACCCGCATCCATTCCCGGAAGGACCACTACTCTTGATTACTTTTCTAATCCACAGTCGGGTTGAAGGGGCATAAGTACTGAACCCATCAGATTAGGGATCAAACTTTTGGGTTATTTCAGTCTGTGATTCAGCTAATTCCTGTATGAATTCATTGAACTGTGTTGTACTGTTGTAATGTAGAAAATGCAGCAGACAATTTGTACATAGCAAGATCCTGCAAACAGTACTGTCATAATGACTAGATAACCTTTTTAATGGTGTTAGTTAAAAGATATATATACCACCTTTGCTGTCTCAGACAAATATTGGGCATCTCCTGGCAGCAAAGTGCTGAAAGCACACCAGTATTCAGCGACTCCGGCGTGTTTTCCCTCGAGTCAGTGGTGACTTTGGCTGGGTCATGTGAGCTGAATGGATTGCGGCCACACCCCCAAAAATATTCTCCATTGCAAGGCAGCCTGCATGAGATCACCAAATTGCCAGTGTCTGTGAAACAAGGCCATTTGCAAGCCAGACTTCAAATTGACCAGGGCTGATGTTCACATCCCTGGAAGTCCTGGCTGCTGACTGGATTGCCTGGAGATGAGCAGTCAAGACCATTTGAATAAATAGGGGACAAAAAACGTGACCAGATGGCAGAAAGGACAGAATGAATCAGCATCAGTCAATCTCTTTTACTCCCATCTGAGAGGGTAGTTTATCCTTTCATCTAAAAGACTGTACCACCAACAGTGTAGCATACAGGAGCTTTTTAACTTTCAGCTTTCTTAATAGGCTCTCATATCAGTCTGGGTAACATGCTCAGTGTTTTGGAGTGGGGCTGGAAGTGCCAGCACTATGTTGAAACTGGTACCTAATTTTTAAAAGGAGCTTCAAATCTGCTGCAGATGTCAAGAGTGGGAGCATACTAACAATTTAAATTAGTGTCTTTCTATTGTTTGAAAATAAATGTAGGTTTTTTTGTATGAAATACTATACTCAATTACTAGGGGGGCATAAGTTTACAGTGGGAGGAGCAAAGTTTAAAGGAGATATACCAGGCAAGTTTTTAAACAGAGGGTGCTGGGTGTCTGGAACTTGCTGCCAGAGGAGATAGTGGAAGCAGATACGATGGTGACTTTTAAGGAGTGTCTGGACAAATACATGAATAGGATGGGAATAGAGGATATGGTCCCCGGAAGGGTAGGGGGTTTTAGTTCAGTCAGGCAGCTTGGTCGGGTGGGTTGAAGGGCCTATTCCTATGCTGTAATTTTCTTTGTTCTTTATGTTATGAAGGTTAAAAAAAACTTCTAAAATTGCAGCTTAAAGCTTTTGACAAAAATCACATTTCTGTTTAATTTGATGTCAACAATGACATCACAATTCACAATAAATGGGCAGCATGACACTTGTACTGCAAGTGTAAAAAAGTTGTGAAAAATGCACCTTATAGGGTCTGCGTTTTCAGCTTTCTATCAGTGAAAAACATTTCAACATGGTTGAGTGTGTTCGCTCAGCTGTCAGCAGTTTTGGGTGTAATTTTTTTGTGGATTGTCAAGTGGGGTGAGTTAGAATGTAAGAAAATGTTTTTAATCATTTTCCCATCTCCCAGCTCAGGATAAGAATGTCTTTGTCATATCGAACAGCAAGAAAATTACAATTCTGCATCTTCGGTATTTCTCGTGTTTACAAATTAGCGAAAAAACTGGTAGCATACAGGAGCTTTTTAGCTTTCAGCTTTCTTAATGTACCTTGACTTTCCTTCATTGAATCATAGAATCCTGCAGTGCAGAAGGAGGCCATTCAGCCCATCAAGTCTGCACTGATCTCAATCCCACCCAGCCCCTATCCCCTCAACTCCATGTATTTACCCTACTAGCTAGTTCGCCTGACGCTAAGGGGCAGTTTAGCATGGCCGTTCAACTTAACCTGCACATCCCTTAATCAACTTCTTTGAGATTTGCTCATATCCCTCTCAAATTTAGTTCAACCACAGTGAATAATACACCAAGCGTGCAGCAGCAAAATCTTAGTTGCTTTTTTTCCAAACTGTTTTGAAGGTGTTTCGCTGAAGCTATGGAAATTCCCTGAGCAAAGTAATCAAAGCTCCCCATGGCTGCATGGACTTGCAGGCTAAAGCGTTAACATAGATAAAACACATTCAGGAAATGCCAGTAATTCTGCAATTGCAATATTATGTCTCAAGAATATATTCCATACTTTGACATCATTGTGGACAGCTGACTGTAACTAATGTACATCTGATTCTGGTGCCTGCATTATTAATTTATAGTTTGATTGCTGCAAAATAGGTAAATGCATCCTTTAGAAATGAAGATAATTGGTTATTGAGTGAAACACTGAAACTGTACCTGCCTAGTTAAATGTTGACCTTTAGCTGTCCTAGTAAAGGGTTTTTTTAACCAGAACAGGGTTGTGTATTACAATATAAAGCATAGCAAAACTAACTGAAGGTGGTCTGTAACTGTGCAAGTTAGTGCTATGCATTGAGGGCAAACCCGTCAGATAGTTAGGTCCATTTGTAATAATGTGGGTCATTTTGCCTAGGAAAGGGGCAAAGCTTAAAAGAACTGGAGTAAACTTTGATTTAGAATCCTTTTTCAGTTAAAACATCTAATTTACATGTTTTGTGTATAATTTTTTTTGGCAGACGGCTTTACACTGGGCAGCAAAACATGGCAAAGAAAACATGGCACGAATGCTAATAAATGCGGGTGTGGATATCAATCTCCGAGCAGTGAGTTACTTTTTTAATTAATTGCTGTAGTTTTACTACTGAATAGGAACTTTGGTGTCTAAAATTCTTACAGTTCTCTGCTTCTCCATTTTCCTCCTTGAAGCACTTCTTATCTCTGTGATCAGGCTGTTGATTATCTGGCTTATCCTTATTATGGTTCAGTGTTTTGTTTTTTAATGCTCCTGTGAAACCTCTTGGAATGATTTATTACGTTAAAGGTACCATATAAATATGTTGTTGTTGTTGAAACTATAAAAGCAGCAGACTTTCAGCTTGTCATTTCTGAAAATGCAATTCTTTACTGGGTTGTTAATCATAGAGGAAAAATAGACATACTTTCTTGTTTCCCTTAAAAGAATGATATCACTCCCAAGTTCACAATTGTATGACACATCAGTATTTAAAGACCAGCTATAACTCTGTTTCCTAACATTTCTTTCAATAAAACAAAATAACGAATGTATTTCAGTTGCACACCTGTGATCTGAAAGTTAATCCTTAAATATATAACTTCACTATTATTTGACTCTTCTGAAATTTGGTATAAATACGTTATTTAATGCAAAAAGTTATTTTTACTTAAGTTTTCAGCCCCATACCATACTCTTCCTCGATGCAGTGCAATTCATAACCATGCTTAACCACTGATGGCTATCTCTGACACTCGAATTGCCATTTCTTTTTTTTTTCATTCTCATTGTTCACAAGCCATAAAAAAAAGTCTACTTTGCTCAGCACAGAGGAAATGACCTGAAACAGGGGAAGGGGCCACATTGGTGTTCTGTTACTGCTTTGCATAAAGTCTCAGGATTTGTGCATTTATTTTCTCCCTATTTTAATTTCATTTCCTGTTCTGCCAAAAGTTTGAGAGAAAATCTCCTGCATCTCTGCTGAGTAAGTTAGAAAGTATCAGAATTTTGTTAATTGTTATTTGCTTGCCTAGATCCTTGTGTTTCTTTGTCAAGTTTCCCAATACTCTCAGGTGTCAAACAAGGTTGGCACTAGATATTAAATTTTAAGAAATTAGCATTCTAGCAATAATATTCATGGGCACTCACTGTATTGTTCCCAAGATTATCTTTGCTGCCTTTAGCATTACTCCCCCCAGAAACGCATACAGATTTTGAGGGACTGCTGCAATCTTCAAAGGTGAAAAAAATATATCATGTACATGTTTTAAAGGCTTGACTTGTTCTACGTTACTACTGAATCACACATTTTTCAAGGAAATCCTTGCCTCGATTCGGGCCACGTCACTACCTGTAATTTGAAAGATTACTTTATGTAGGAGTACATATGAATGGCACAGAAACTGGCCATTCCGGCCAGCCTGTTCATATGGTAATTGTGCACCACTAACTCTCCTCCTACCTTTCCTCCTCCAAGTCTATCATTTTAATCCTCTATTCCCCTCTCCTTTTGTGTGCATTTTCAGTTTTCCCTTAAATATATTTATATTATTTGTTTCAATCATACCCTGTGGCATAAGAACATAAGAAACAGGAGCAGGAGTAGGCCATCTAGCCCCTCGAGCCTGCCCCACCATTCAGTAAGATCATGGCTGATCTGAAGTGGATCAGTTCCACTTTCCTGCTTTCTCCCCATAACCCTTAATTCCCTTGTCTGTCAAAAACCTATCTACCCGTGACTTAAATA
Source organism: Carcharhinus amblyrhynchos (assembly GCF_965287045.1). NCBI lineage: Eukaryota > Metazoa > Chordata > Chondrichthyes > Carcharhiniformes > Carcharhinidae > Carcharhinus > Carcharhinus amblyrhynchos. Next base: position 45,079,714 of record NC_137339.1, on the reverse strand, counting down.
TATTCAGCGAGGTAGCATCCACCACTTCAACGGGCAGAGAATTCCAGAGATTCACCACCCTTTGAGTGCAGAAGTTCCTCCTCAAGTCCGTTCTAAACTGCAACCCCCCCCCCCTCCCCCCACTGCCCCTTATCTTGAGGCTGTGCCCTCTAGTCCTGCTATCCTTTCTGAGCCACCAGAGGTAGAATCTCTCTACCTCTAGTGGCAAGTTTCATATCCTCATCATTCTTGGGGTTTCAGAAATTTAGAGAAAATATATTTACCCAAAGGATTCATTTGGTCCAAAATTGTATTGTGATACCATCTTTCAGCTCAGCCTTGTTCATCTGTCAACATCCAAACGAGGTTCAGAACGCTAAAGCTGAAGCTCCTTACAATAGGTAAATGCATGAATGTGTTGTAATTCAGTTACTGAGCCAGTTTTTAGCACATTCTTAATATCAACAGTGGCAATGTCTGACCATACCTAGCTGTTACATACCAGGTGAATAGCAGCACAAGCTGAAGATGCTTAAAAACATAAATTTGGGGTGAAAATAGCAGAGCTTTAAAAGCAGTTTCTTGAAGGGATTAACACATTTTAACAAGGCACGCAAAGCTTATGGAAATGCCTAAAATAGCAGGAATGCTATTTGCAGTGCCTTTGTCATCAACTTCTAAGGTGATGGAAAATGGTTGAAAAATTATTTGGTATAGTTGGTTGCTTGTCATGAGCAAGGTTGGAAAATGCAGTCAATCTCAGTCAGTGAATTTAAAGATTTTAACATGAACTATCTACCAAATTGTGCTTATAATGTAAAACTACATCTATATTTACATTGTATGCATACCTAAAATTGCACTGTATAATTCAAATTATAAGCACACTTGAATCCTATTTCAATAAATTAATACTATTTAAGGTATATATCACTAAAATGACAACATTATTTACATTATCTATAATTACACACTTCTGTGTATGATTAAAATGATTTGCACATGTGCTACAGCACAAACATGTTAAATTGGAACTGTCATGTCAGTTGTGGAATACATAGCATGCGAATCAAGTACGAGCAGAAATATGCAGACAGGCTTAGATATCATAAAATGGGTAGACACTGAGGGAAATAAGTGGGCAAATACGGAGCTATTTATAGCAAAATAAGAGGGGATTATTAGATAGCCTATAATATCCATGGGCACTCACTATATTGTTCCCAAGATTATCTTTGCTGCCTTTAGCATTACTCCCATCAGAGATGCACACAGATTTTGAGGGACTGGTAGAGGGATTGAGTTTTGGAGCCATGATGTCATGTTGCAGCTGTACAAAACTCTGGTGCGGCCGCACTTGGAGTATTGCGTACAGTTCTGGTCGGCGCATTATAGGAAGGATGTGAAAGCGTTGAAAAGGGTGCAGAGGAGATTTAACAGGATGTTGCCTGGTATGGTGGGAAGGTCTTATGAGGAAAGGCTGAGTGACTTGAGGCTGTTTTTGTTAGAGAGAAGGTGGTTAAGAGGTGACTTAATAGAGGCATGCAAGATGAGGATTAGATAGGGTGGACAGTGAGAGCCTTTTTCCTCAGATGGAGATGGCTAGCATGAGGGGATATAGCTTTAAATTGAAGGGTGAAAGATATAGGACAGATGTCAGAGGTAGATTCTTTACTCAGACTAGTAAGGGCATGGAATGCCCTGCCTGCAACAGTAGTGGATTCGCCAACATTAAGGGTATTTAAATGGTCATTGGATAATCATATGGATGATATTGGAATAGTGTAGGTTAGATGGGATTTAGAGTGGTTTCACAGGTTGGCGCAACATTGAGGTACGAAAGGCCTGTACTGCACTGTAACGTTTCATGTTCTATAATAAAACATCCCCTGAATGTTTGACAGGGAATTATATAACTTTGCACATAAGGAACATCAGATGGAGGAAGAGGGTGGATGATGTACAGAATACATGTTTGGGCATTTAGATAGGTGAGAAAAGTGACTGAGTGACAAAACAAAATTAGACTTAAAATTAGACTTAAACTTCGCAATAAACTTAAATGGTGGCAGTAGATGAAAAATGCTTCTGATTTTTAACTAATACAATAAAGCGCACCACTGTGCAGGAAGGCTTGCACACAATGATGGGGAAACTTCCATTTGAAATAAAATTTACCACCAAGTACCAAAAAAAGAAGCTTTATGCTAGTATATGGATAGCAAACTACAGTGTTTTACATAATAAGTTAGGAAGTGTCACTGCTTGTAACTATTCAAAGACTTTTCCAGTTGTGTTCCATTGTTCTTTCATCTTTCTAGATGCTTATGCAAAAAAACTGAGATACTGGCTCTGATATTGTGGTAGTAATATTGGTGTAACTCTGTTCACCATCAATATTCTACTGAAATTGACAGCAATTTATGGAGGTTACATATGTACGTTTAAACAAGAAATCCAGAAGTTGCTCTGTGAAACTTCGCATCTTATTATTACAATTTTGAAGCCCTAGTAGAAGAGCAATCAATTAGAAATTACTGATGTAACTTATTTTTTATACTATCGGTCTCACTTTAAAATCTGAGAGTGTTGCACCTTATTGAATGAGATGTAACTGTGTTCTAATGGTCTATGTAGTATGTTTGTAATTATTACTGAATGTTCTCAACCTACTTTATAGAATTTCATTTTTGATATTTTTAAACTTAATGTTTTAGCTTCTATCCAAATAGTTTATTTCACTCTCTAAATTTCTAAAAATGAAAAATTCATTTCTTCTTGGTTTACTGTCAGAGACAATGCCCTGCCTTGATTGGCTGTTTACTGTACTTGATGATAGTACTTGCTGGATGCCTGGTGAATCAATTGAAGTGGCATCAGTTTCAAACTGACATCAGGATATGGATAAATTCACAGCAGTGTGATTACTTGCACTTGATGGATAGTTTTCTTCAATATCAATGGCAAGCTGCTAACTGCAAAATCTGGGCTAGTATATTGTTTGTATTGTCCCAGGAATTGAGGATAGATCTGAAAGATTTTTTAATTAAGAAACCTTTATGAAAGATCAATGTTCCATTGTGCAAACCATTTTACATTTAAAAAGAGTGAAAAGATAAATAAGCAGTTATTTATCTAATGCAGTTTGATCTTTGCAAAGCTAAAGATTGTAGGAGCAAGACTGAAGGAAGTAAAAATGTCAACAGTTGTAATGTCTTGTGTAAGAATGAGTTAATTCAGGATACTGCATTCTCAACAACAACAACCTGTATTTTGTACCTTTTATGTTAAAGTGCCTAATGCATTTCACAGGAATGTTAAAAAGCAAAGTCTCACACCAAAACAAAAAAATGAACAGTCATGCAGATAACCAAAAGATTGGTCAAAGAGGTTTTATGAACATTCTTAAAAAAGGTAAAGAGAGGATTTTAGAGCTTGTGCAGTTTAAGGTGCAGCCACCAGTGATGGAGCAGTTAACATCAGGAATGTTCAAGAAGTAGAATTAATTATACATGACTGTCTCTGAGGTTTGTGGGTTTGGAGAAGATTATAGGGAGGCCATAGAGGAATTTGACAACAAGCATGAGAATGTTAAAGTTGATATGTTGCTTGACCAAGAGCCAATGTATGTCAGTGACCAGAGGGTTAACAGGTGAATGGGACTTGATGCAAGTAAGAGCATAGGCAGAAGGGTTTTGGAAGACCTAAAATTTTCACAGGAATATGGGAAGCTATCCAGGAGTGGGTTGGAGTAATCACGTCCAGAGGTTAAAAAAGACATGGATGAGGGTTTCGACAGTGGTGCGCAAGTAGAATGAGCTTGAGCAATGCTACAGAGGTGGAAACACAGTCTTCATGAAAATGCAGATATCTGATGGAGAACGCATTTTGTGATCAAATGTGAAACCAAGGTTGCAAATGCTCTGGTTTAGCTTCAGACAGTTGTCAGAGGGAGGAATTGAGCCAGTGGCAAGGGAATGGAATTTGTAACTGGAACCAAAAACAATGGCTTTGGTCTTTACAATATTGAATTGGAGGAAATTTATGCTCACCCATTATTGGATTTCACACAAGGAATTGGATAATATGATAACAGTGGAGGAATTGAGAGAGATAGTGATGAGGTAGAATGGTGGGGTGTTGTCAACATAGTTGTGAAACCTCATGCTGTGGTTTCAGATGACAAGGGGGCGCATGTAGATAAGCAGTTGGGAGGATGTGAAGAATAGACTCTTGGTAACAGTGCGGGACCAGGAAAAGATGGTCTGGTTGCGATAAGATAGATAAGAATGAAACCAGGAGGCACAGCCCTGCTGGCAACTGTGGAAAGGTATTGAGAAGAATGGTATGATCGACCATGTCAAAGATTGCAGACAGGCTGAGGAGAGACATTTTACCTTTTAATCATGTTGGATGTAATTTCTGTGTTTGACAAGTCTTTTTGGTATGTGGCAAGGGCAGAAACTTAATTAGAGGGATTCAAGCCACGGAGAAAAATGGGCATGAACTTTCAACCGAATTAAGATTATACAATATATAGGACATTCTATAGTGATCTTAAAGAAACAGGAAAAGCAATGTCAGATATGCCTTGGCTATGGTATTACTGATAAGAGATGAGAAGGATGTGACGGAATGATAGAAGCTTGAAGTGAGAAATTGAGTGACTATCAGATGGCCAATTGTTTATTCTGTCCAGCGTGTCCTCAGTTCCTCGCCGCTTCTTCTGCCTGATGACAGCTTTTGCTACTATTTGAGCCACTCCTTTGCCCCTTTCAGATGGGAAATTTAAGTATTGAAATACTTTCAGTTACAAGTGACATACTGAAGGAGGTTGGTTAATTAGTTGAACCCTTGCCACTTTCATGGGGGCAATCACAGCTGAGCCAGATGGAACACAGTTGTGTTGAATACTGGACAAATGTGGCATAAAGATCTCTTCTGATCTAGGATATTTAATCCATCTTTTTGTTATTTCAATGTTGTATCAAATTGTAGTTAAATTGAAATTAAAATGAATAACACATTTTTCTTTTATTGCTTCCTGCCAACTGATGAATAAACACAGCATGTAAGTTTAAGTTTATTTTAACAACATTGTTTTGAAAATTATTTTCTGTTATAAAGAAAAATGTAATTATGTTCAGTATATAAACTACTTGATAAATTAACTACAGAGCACATAAACTGATTGCCATTACTTTGAGGCATTATTTTAGATTTTATCTTGCAAATTCACTCTGTCAGTTTGCTGCTTTTCCCCTGAAATTATCGAATGCTTGTTTTGGTATGGCTTCACTTACATGGTCACCCTCTGACACCTCACTCTTGGACATTATTCAACAGGTTATTCAGCGGTAGGGAATATCCTTGCCTACCTTGATTCCGGCCTCACCTACTATTTGATCATAAGAACGTAAGCAGTAGGAGCAGAAGTAATGCCATACGGCCCGACGAACCTGTTCTGCTGATCTGATCTTGGCCTCAACCTCACTTTCCTGCTTGTTCTCCAGAACCTTTAATTTCCCTATAGATTCTTGATCTGTCTATCTCAGCCTTGAATATGATTAGTGACTCAGCCTCCACAATTTTCTGGGATGGACAATTTCACAGATTCGCACCCCTTTGAAAGGAGAAATTTCTCCTCATCCTATAATTCCAAATTCCCCCACCAGGAGAAACATCAAGTAGAATTTAATGAAAGTTTTGGAGCAGGAAACCTGATAAGTGTGGTGAGTTGCAATCAGATGGAAGCCGAAATACTGAAACCATAATGCGTTCAAAATGAATAATTAAGTCTTCCTTGTGGCAGGTCAGGCCTCATGCAGTCCTATTGTGTGTCCCCACTTGTGCTACATTTGTATGTCATGATCTGTAGTTTTTCTAGTCCTAGTAGTATTTGCACTAAACATTGGTTTGTCACAGTAATTGCTCAGATATTTACCAAATTGCAAATTTAGGACAGTTTTGCAACTGTGACTGTATAGCTTTGGTGTCTCCATTAGATGTCTATTCAAAGCCAACCTCAAATGATAATTTGCATTTTGCCACCCTTGGTTGAGTTTCCATTGCACTCAGAAGGATTGCCTGGTTACTCAGCTGGAAAACTATAATGGGCAGATTTTTCTCCCTTGTGCTGCTTGCTGGTGATAGGACCTTGTTGGTGGGGTTTCCTGTCGAATGCACCCTCCTCCCGCCACTGAGAAACCCAGGGGTGGTGGGGGGGGGGGGTGTGTCAGCTCCCACTGGCACTGGTGAACAGCAGCAAGATTTTAGATTGATTTGCAGCATATGCATTGGAGGCAGTACAGCAAAGGTTCTCTAAATTGATTCCTGGGAAGAGGGAGCTGTCCTATGATGGGAGGCCAAGTAAAATGGTCTTGTATTCTTCGAAGTTTAGAAGAATGAAAGGCAATCTTATTGAAACCTAGAAGGTTCTGAAGGGAAAACAGAAAATGCTAGAAAATCTCAGCAGGTCTGACAGCATCTGTGGAGAGAGAATAGTGCCAATATTTTGAATCTAGGTGACCGTTTTTCTTAGCTCTGACAAAGGGTCATCTAGACTCAACATTGGCCCTAATCTCTCCCCACAGATGCTTCAGACCTGCTGACATTTTCCAGCATTTTCTGTTTATATTTCAGATTCCAGCATCTGTAGTATTTTGCTTTTATCTTAAGGTTCTGAATGGGCTAGGTAGGTTTGATGCTGAGAGGTTGCTTCCATTATTCGGGGAATGTAAAATATTGGAGCACAGTCTTTAGCATAAGGACCTAATTATTCAGGACCGCGATGAGGAGAAATTACTTCTCACTGGGTTGTGAATCTTTGGAATGCTCTACACCAGAGGGTTGTGTATGCCCTATTGTTAAGTACTTCTAAGGCTGGAATAATTTGATTTTTGTTGTCTCAGTGAATAAAGGGAAATGGAGAGTGGGCAAGAAAGTGGAATTAAAGTCCTAAATCAGCCATAATTGTTTACTCCTATTTCTTGTGTTCTTAAGTGTGTGAAGATCCTTTTTTGACAGCCAGATTTCACCCCATCTTGGTCCTTTCCTTGGTGAAAGGTGATCATCTAATTGTATGGTTAAATTATCTCTTAAATATTTAAAATCTATTGCAATTTCACTTTTGGAGGTGAAACGCAAGGAGAAATATACTGTAACAACATACAGTTAATGATCATGATGTTTGCTACAGGTTTGCTGATTGATAATCGATTCCAAGTTACTAGGCAACAATATATGTTATACAGAGAGATGAATACTGGTCAACATTAATTGAACAATGCTGCTAGATGGGGTTGTGCTCTAGAATCATATGTTACCGCATAGAAACACACCTTTTAAACTAAAAAGTCTATGCCTATACTTTGTCTCGTTCGAATTCCAACCTCCTGCTCACTGTCAGTATTTTAATATTCCTCCTTCGCCAATCACTTCCAAATTTATTTTCAACAATGCTTTATGGCCAAGTTCTACATTGTAATAGCACTGACTGAAGATCATTACCATTCCGTAAATCAGATTGAAGTATATTTACCCATTTCCTCTTCACACACCTCCATCTCCAAACAGCTTAATGTTACTACTCTGAATTGGGCATTGGAAGAGATTGATGAGAGATTCCTATGAAGAGAGTATCTTCAATATGGGTGAAAGCGGTCTCTAGAAAAATGTTAACTGATGCAAATTAAATCTTGAAAGAGCAGTTTGTTTAATTAAACTTGTTTTTCCTCCTTGCTTTTGGTGATTGTCTTGCGTCTGCTTCTGTTGCAGGGAGTGAGTATTGCATTTTTTTAATTTTTTTATTTTACATTAACTGTTAAAAGTTATTGCATTTTCTTCAATTTCTGAACTATATTAAACTTACTGTTTGCTAATATCTATTTTCCTGTCTACATAAAGTGCTTTATTTCATAGACTCGTGTAGAGATTGGAATGCTGCAAAGTTTGAAACCTTTTTACCTGTTTATATTTCTTGGTTAACATTCAACCAAATAAGTTTTGTTGGTATACATATCTTTCATGGGGAAAACTTTTGTTTCCAGTGAGGGAGAAATGAGGCAGTGTCCATGCTTTTATCATGATGCATTTTAAACACATTCATCATTGGAGGCAGCACAGTGATTAGCATTGCTGCCTCACAGCACCAGGAACCTAAGTTTGATTCCTGGCAGAATCTGTGTGCTCTCCCCGTGTCTGCATGAGTTTCCTCTGGGTGCTCTGGTTTCCTCCCACAGTCCGAAAGACCCGCTGGTTAGGTACATTGGCCATGCTAAATTCTCCCTCAGTGTATCTAAATTGTCATCGACGTAATAGTTGAATAAGAAGTTTTCCATTTGTTCTAACAAAACATTTTTCTGTTACTTGGACCATGTTCTAGAAAATACAACTTAAAATAGATCGATGATTATTATTGTTTCCCCAGGGTTACACACCACTGCATATAGCAGCCCTCCATTCCCACATGGATATCATGGACCTTTTAATTCATAACTATGGTGAGTTTCCTGCTGAATTACAGTCTATTGCAGTAACATTTTACTGTTTTGTTCATTGTTGGCAGATATTTAAACTGGACTGGAATTACTGAAGTATGGAAACCTATCCCATTAAAACTGTGGATTACGTGTAATGTACTGTGGAGATCAGCCATTTAGAAATTGTGTCTTAGTATTCATTAAATATATATTTTTCTTGTTACTTGGACATTTTTAATGTTTTTATTGAGTGTTTTCCATTTTACCACAAGGTGCAACAAATCCCCAAAATCTAGTGCAGTACAGAGTGAGTATTATTCGACATATACAGAAAAGACCAGCAAATACTTATAAATATGGTTCAGATTTTCAATCATTGTAATCATTGTAGTCAACATCTCCTTTCATACGAACAATTAAAGGATACCAAAAAGAGAGGAAGTCTCAGGAAAGCAGAATAAAGCCGTGATCACATGGCACCATGTGCAGCTCCACAGGATAGCACAGAGAGGTACGCAATATACAGGATCCATTATGGAATAAAATATAATCAATCAGGACCCCAACTCAGCATCCCAAGGCATCCAAGTGATGAAAGGGTTCCACTTTTCTGTGGAACATTAGGATACCGTCATCGGTAGAAGTTGTGGTGTGGCAGTGTACACTTGCATATACAGGAGCCAGTAAGCAAAGGATTCTTAGACAACGCCAAGGCTCAGAACAGACCAGACCTCATTCCACCAGATCAGAGACAGTGTTCATGCCTGACTATTTTCCAACAAGGAAACAATACCTTTAAGGAGAAGAAAAATTGTTAAGACACAACAAAATAAGGAAAACCTCTGTGTTCATATCTGTATGATATAAGACAATATCACAGAATCAGGACTATAATCACAAGGGAACAAAGTTCAGGGTTAATGATGAATTATGTGGTAATAGAACCGTTCATGGAGCTTGAAAAGGCCAAAGCCATGAAAGGATCGTCGAGCAACATCCAGGATCCTTAGTGTTTCACTGAAGCCTTTACACCTTTGCCATGTCGTCATCCCGAACCCCCAATAAGGAGAAACCTAGGCCCCAACAGGTGTTAAAGAGCAGTCAACCTGCTCAGTGAACACCAAGGACAAAACAACGCAAAACCTATAGTCGAATTCTTTGACCGACCCCAGGCATCGAAGACTGGATATTCCATCGAAAGTCCAGCCTTCGAATTTAGATTGTGAAAGCATGGGAGTCAGTTCTCAAATTCAGTCGGGTTTTATCTCAGCACCCCTTGGCAGACCAAGCATGTGGATATTCCTTTCTGGCACCATCTCCCAAATCAGTTGAGATGCTTGACATACCATGCAGCAGAATTTCAAAGAAGGTGAGCCTCCACTGGGAAAATTGCCCTCTAAACTGACAGGATTCTCTTCTTCGCTTCATCCATTTTGTTATCACAGTTCATCAATGTGAGCACCAATAATCTGTGCTAGAGATCCGAGACCATCGTCCACAATGTCACTCACAGTGGCAGCCATCATCTCAATGCCTATGGTTCTGGAGCGTAGGCCCGCTCACCAGCAAAACTGTCACTGTGAACTGGGCCCCACTTTAGCCATCTCCAACTGTCTCAATCAAACAAGAATTTTCTTGACTTAACTGCCCCCTATCACCAAACTTAAGCCAGGAACATAGCATGTTTTATACACATCAAGATCAAATAATTATAGGCTATACATCAAAATAAAAAATAGGATTAAAAGATGCACGCAAAAAACGCAGCCGTTCCTGTGTTTGCATCGTGTGATTCCCCACTTGGATATCTTTTCAGTTACCTAAATCAGACAGGACCACGTTCCTAAAGAATGAACTTTAAATAATGGATTTCCTAGAAGGACCTGAAACTATAAATCAATCAGTGGAATTGTAGTTGTATAGGTGACATCATCTTTTAAAATCTAAAATTGCTCTAATGTCCCTAGCTGTTTGTTGTTTTGCATAATATATATATGCCCATATTCAGATTGTGACCTGTGGGTTTAAAATTGTAAAGCCTCAATAAATGTTCTATAATTTTGTTTCCATTCCCCAAGATTCTGTCCTTGATTCCAGGATATGAATCCTGCTCAAGCATAGTTCCATGAATTTTGGCCATCCTCCTGTGCTGTATCTGTTTAGTCATTATTCACTTGTAAGCTTTAATAACAAGGGTTGATGGGACTTGAGGTGGGAGGCAATAATTTTGATTTATTATTGTCACATGTATTAATATACAGTGAAAATTATTGTTTCTTGTGCAGTTATAGACAAAGCATATGGTTCATAGAGAAGAAAACGAGAGAGTGCAGAATGTAGTGTTTAGGTTGTAGAGAAAGATCAACGTAATGCAAGGTAAGTCGATACAAAAGTTTGACAGCAGCAGAGAAGAAGCTGTTCTTGAGTCGGTTGGTACGTGACCTCAGATTTTTCTATCTTTTTCCCGATGGAAGAAGGTGTGAGAGAAGATGCCTGGGATGCGTGGGGTCCTTAATTATGCTGGCTGCTTTGCTGAGGCAGCAGGAAGTATAGACAGAGTCAATGGATGGGAGGCTGGTTTGCGTGATGGATTGGACTACATTCACGACCTTTTGTAGTTCCTTGCGGTCTTGGGTAGAGCAGGAGCCATACCAAGCTGTGATACAACCAGAAAGAACGCTTGCTATGATGCATCTGTAAAAGTTAGTGAGAGTCATAGCTGACATGCCAAATTTCCTTAGTCTTCTGAGAAAGTAGAGGTATTGGTGAGCTTTCTTAACTATAGTGTCAGCATGGGGGGACCAGGACAGATTGTTGGTGACCTAGACACCTAAAAGCTTGAAGCTGTTGACCCTTTCTACTTTGTCCCCATTAATGTAGACAGGGGCATGTTCTCCTTTTACGCTTCCCGAAGTCGATGACAATCTCCTTCATTTTGTTGACATTGAGGGCGAGATTATTGTCAATGCATCAGTTCACCAGATTCACTGGCATCTGCTGTGGACCTGTTGCTGCAGTAGGCAAACTGTAGTAGATCCTGGTAGTCCAGGAGGCTGGAATTGATTTGTGCCATGACTGGCCTTAAAGCACTTCATATTGATGGATGTCAGAGCCACTGGCCGATAGTCATTAAGGCACACTACTTGGTTTCTCTTAGGTACCGGGATGATTGTCGTCTTCTTGAAACAGATAGGTATGTCAGATTGGTGAAAAGAGATGTCTGTGAATACCCCCACCAGCTGATCCGCGCAGGATCTGAGTGCTCGTCCGGGTACCCCATCTGGGCGAGTCGTATTCCACGTGTTGACTTTCGACAAAGCTGTTCTGACATCTGCGACAGTGACCCCAGATACAGGTTCTTCCAGGGTGGAGGTCGTGCTTTCGCTGACCTCTTGCTCAAAACGGACATAGAATGCATTGAGCTCATCAGGGAGGTGTGCATTGGAGCTGGCAATTTTACATGCCTTCATCTTGTAGCCTGTTATGTCTTGCAGACCTTGCCATTGTCAGTGGATGTTGGTGTGGCTAGCCTAAGACTCTAGCTTGGTCTGGTCTTTTGGCATCTTTAATGGATCTCCTTAGATCGTATCTGGCTTTCTTGTATATACAGTAAGAAGTCTGACAACACCAGGTTTAAGTCCAACCGATTTATTTGATAGTAAACTCACAAGCTTTCGAGGTTTGCCCCTTCGTCAGGTGACTTTGAAGGGGCAAACCCCGAAAGCTTGTGAGTTTACTATCAAATAAATCAGTCGGACTTAAACCTGGTGTTGTCAGACTTCTTACTGTGTTTATCCCAGTCCAATGCCAGCATCTCCACATCATTTCTTGTATATGTCAGTGTCACCTGACTTGAACTCCTCAGACTTGGTCATCAGCAAGCAATGGATATCCCTGTTCATCCATGGTTTCCAGTTGGGGAACATACGGACTTCTTTTGTACACTATGTCTTCAACTCACTTACTAATGAAGTCAGTAACTAAATCACTTAAGTCAGTTAATTGGGATGAAGTCAGTTAATTGAGATGGCATCATCCAGATTCAAAATGTTAGCTCTGTTCTCTCTCCACAGATGCTGTCAGAGCTGATTTAAATAATTGAGCCTAATTTTTGTACTCATCTAACTTCAGCGAACATACAGAAACTTTGGATGTAATTAACAGTTGAATCTGTGGCCTCCCAATACTCAGAGCACTGATGTCAATTGTAGCAATCCCAATCATCAACCAGATTGAGATCAGTTAATTCAGAAAATCTTACTCAGCTGTGTTTGGAAACATTAGGATTGGACTCAACAAGGTTCTGTTAGGGAGTGTGACTACTCAAGTGTGATTAACATTCATGTAACTACACTCCAGTGAGGAATCAAAGCCTTCACAAGAGGAGTGGAGAAAATTGGTACATCAGGTTGAGTTCTTTGACAGTCCTGGTCAGTATGGCCCCTTCCATCATTCAGTTTTCCTGTTCAGGTTCTCAGTTTATGTCCTTTGTCACTGGCCCAGTTTTCCATTCTGTTAGTGGAGTTTTGCTGTGTAGCTTTCTATAAAACGTGGTCGGAATTATTCTAATAATACACCAGAGGTTTACTGTATCACTTCTAATGATGCTGCTGTTCTCTGGATAGATATAATATCTATGTATTGCATTTACTGTTTGATTTGAAATAGATTAGAGAAATAGTCAAGTACATAATTCTGAGGTTCACATGATCTTATTATTTTGGTTTGACTTCAGCTGAAACCTTGAATGTATTATTGTATTCTATTGCTTCCTAGTGCTGATAAGGACAGAAATTTCCAAAATCAGCTTGGCATAAGTGCAATTTGAAAGCAAAGTTGTGCTGTTCTGTTTGTTTTGTAGAACCTTGTGTAATTGTCTGTCTTATGCTGGTTTTATTCCCAAAAGTCATTGTGTCACCTTCCCAAGTGAAACCCCACTTGACTCATTAATATAGCTTTCACTCCTCCCCCCTCCTCCACCATACATAGGACCAGGAAATGCAAGTTTCTGGCCCTGAGTGGATGTAAATTTAGACTAAATATTTAAAGTGCATAGAATCCAAAGTAGCTACTTTGAAAATTTTTAATAGTTTCCTCTCCTTACTGAGGTCTGCACTACTACTTCTGTTGCATTAAATTAACAACAGCTTCCATTGTTGCATTCTTAAAAATGCTGTGCTTAATATTCATAAATGATTGTTTGGTGGCTTTGAATTTTAGTTTGCATAACTTCAATAAGAAGCATATGCATGCTGCTTTTCGTAATTGTTACATGGATTTATACGAGTTAATATAGTTCTCAGGAAATGTGGACTAATATTCCTGCCATCAAGATTGGTGTGGAAAACTAAATTTTTTGCATAATTTCTGTCTGATGCAGGAATTTCCAAATGTGTGTGTCATTCCTCGGCATTCACCTTCAGTCAAATACAAGCATGTTCGGTACAAATATCGAATGTGGGTAGATTTGTCCTGCATTTGTGTGAAGTATGTTTTCAATATACTGTGCTGTGCTTATTGTTGCCTTCATTGTGACTCAGATTTCTATTTCTGAAATAGCCTATTCACATTTCAACATATTGATAGATTTTGTTATCTTTACATTTTGGTCAATTTTAAGATGGTAATCTAATCATGGTGTTCACATTATAAGCATGAGCCACTTAAACTTTAATTTCAAATTTTCTGAATTCCATGATTGGATTAATATGTTGTAATTTATTTTGAGTTGCTCACTATTTTTTATTGTGCCTCTTTGCATTGTATATCCACTTTTAAGGCACACAACTGCGTGGTTTCTGTTCAAATTTCCTGATATTAGCAGAAAAATGTTTAATTTCTTTTTATTGACTTTTCCTGTCCTCAAATTTTATCTCCTTGGTCAATTTCCTTCACTTGTTGCTTTTATTTCTTGCGCATCTGTCCTCATCAAGCTGAAGGGTGGTGCTACTGGTCTCTTTGAACCGAGAGACAGCCTCAAGTACTCCTAGGAGAGGTGTGGATTGAGTCCATTGGAAGGCAGGATATCCCTTTTCATTGCCATCTTCTTGAGAAGAACATGCCCTGCTGCTCCCCCCTCCAACCAAACTCCCCACTAAACCAGGGTGAATTTTGTCTTTTGAAATATCGTGTCATATTTTTGAATTTGAAGCCATTTTGTATTCCTGATTCTGACCCACTAATGACTAAATGACTAAAGCTACTTATGTGAAGGCAATACAATTCCAGTTAGATCTCAGGCTGAGACCTTGGGGGTTGGGTGTAAGGGAATTTTCTCAGGGTGTCCCACTGGGGTGTCTTGTATTCAGCCAATCTTAGCTAACACACAGACTTGTAACGGACAGTATGCAGTTAAAGACATTCTTTATTTGATCAACTCATATTGGGAAAGAGAGGATTCCAATATCTCTTTGATGTTACATCACATGAGCACAACAGACACATTTTTGAAGATGCATTCTTCCCACCCAACTTTGTCATCCATGTTGGACAGACCAATTACATAAATACACCTTATTTACTTCAGCCAATAGCATTCTACCTTCCAGCAGATTGCCTGCTAACCTTATCTAAGCAAATCCAGTGCGTTCAAGGGTCGCTCCTAACACCTACAATCCTGGGAACGAGAAGGGAGCCATCTTGTCTGCTTTCTGTCCCCCTATCAGTGGAGGCTGAATATGTCTTTTCATTGCGGCTAGAAGATGAATCCTTCTATTCATTTTCAAAAATCTTGGTAGCTTGTAGCTGTCTGGTCTGCCCCTGTTAATAAGCTCTATCCTTCATTGTTCCAAAAGAATGTGGTCTAATTAAACTTATTTCCCACTATACCAATGGATAATTTGCCTGTTGGCCATAGCTGATAAGAAAATACAAAAATACAGTTTAAATCTATAAAACTTGTTCAAAAATGATTATATGTGCTTATATAGACAATACCTTCATACAGTATATAAGAAAGCACATTGTAATACCTTATGTATAAGGCACACTGGTCCCTATTTTAAATTAATCTACTTTGTTTTAATAGTCTTCAATAGGTTTCTGTATTTTCTGCTACAATTGGGTACTATAGAAGGGTATGAAAAGGTACATAGGTTCAAAAATCAATTCCCTTCTTTGAACTGAAATACAATCAGTTCAGTTTTGGATCAGGTATAGATTCAGCCCCCAAGTAAGACAGAGATTTTACAGTTACCCTATAAACCAGATGAGCCCCTCTCGCAGTGTTTTTTTTCTGGTTATAGTACAGTAAAAACTTTTTTTAAATTATGAAATGGTTTCAAATTATTTTAGGCACTATTACTTAAGTGTTACTCAATAGTCTATCGTATTCTAGTTTTAATAGCTCTTAGCTTCACTAGAACAAAACCTTTACAATTAACATATATAGTGCTGTCTGTACCATTAACACTAAAGCCTGTAGTTGAAATACTTTAATGCTATACTTACCCACTCATCAGTGTTGCTTTTGTGAGAGATTTTGGAAACAGCATTATAAAATACATTTTTTTTATTTTAAATAGGTGCCAAAACAAATGTGAGAGACTATAGTGGACGGTTTGCATCCCACTATCTGAAAGACAATGATGACTCTACTGACTGTTTAAATAGCTCTTCACGTAAGCTTTTCTTATACCACTTGCATTGGTGATAGCTGATTTGTATGCTATATATGCTGGTGATTCATCTTAACAATATGCTGCCATTTAAAAAGGCAAGTTCTTCTTAAATTCCATATCATTGTATTGTACAGTATATTACATAAGAACATAAGAAATAGGAGCAGGAGTAGGCCATCTAGCCCTTCGAGCCTGCCCCGCCATTCAATAAGATCATGGCTGATCTGTCGTGGCTCAGTTCCACATTCCCGCCCTCTCCCCATAACCCTTAATCCCCTCTCTTATCAAAAATATTGACAGTGATATCAGCATTCAGATAAGTCAAGACATCTGAAAAATGAACTGCTTTTGCAATGTATTTTGTGGAAGTCAATCCAGTCTCATTAGTTCAAAGCTAAAGCAACTTCTGTGATACAAATAAACGTGTAATTGGATTTCAAGAACTGGCAACAATTTACTCTCAAATTGTTCAAAAGATAAATTTGTCAAGATGTTCTGTTGATAACCACTTACCTGTGTTTATGATAAGTAAGACGCCAGAGTGCCACTGTAACTCAAGTATGATAGATTAAGACAGCAGTGTTTGTGAGTTTATAAAACCTACAATAAGTGTAATTTATTTTCGTTAAAACCGTCAGTCTTTTCCCCAGTGGCCAAGCTATAATAATGTATTGAATCGCTGAAAAAAACATTCCTAAACAACGATTAGTTGATTGAGGCAAAGAACATGCATGCAACTTTATCTGAGGAAAGGTAAAGCACTGCTTCAGAAGAGGAGAGGTATAAATTGGACTTTGACACATATTCAGTTTATACAGCATACAGGACAGGCATCTTCATTATGGGTGTACGTCTTGTGCTTAGAAGTATAAATATTTGTGCTTCTTCAGCGCACTGTTGTAATTGTGAATGGCCATGTGAATTGCATGTTTTAGTTTTTGTATCTGTCACAAATACTTGCAATATCAAAATAGTCGCAACCAAACTCACTGTTCCTCACTGATGCTAACATACACATCCAGCAGGAGTCATTGAATTGTAATCAAGAAAGGGAACATTGACCAATGTTGCTTTTTTAGCACAAGTAATTGCTGAAGTCAGCAAACTCTGGGCATCAAACACTAAAGAAGGTATTGCTCTTCTGTCCAGCCTTCAACTTCCAGCCTAGTTTATTGATCATTGCCACATTCTCACTATGACTGCAGAAAGAGTGAGGAAACAAATACTGGTGACCACAGGAATATGGGTATAAAATTTTCTAAAGGAAATGCCTCAGGAAAAAAAAAGGATTTGTATCTGTTATGTACTTTTTAAAACGGAGGCTGTCACTGGATGAGCTTATCCACAATTGATTCAGGGCAGCCTGTTTATTCATAATGTGCACACTACATATGAAATGCATTGCATTATAATTAGAATCTGCTTCAGCAGAACAAAAGCCTACATGGACTGGTGAGGTAGAATAATCTGTTTCTGTGCTGCCTATTCTATGAGGTGGATTTGAATTAAAATGCCTCTTAATTATTAATGTTTGATAGAACTTCTGTACTATTGGTTATCTTTGAAACTATGTTTTGCAATGTGAGGAAGTATTTTAATTAAGACTGTGCATCATTCGTAATTCAGTTAGTAGCACCCTTGCTTATGTTGTGGAATCAAGACCCAGGCCGGGAACATGAACACAGAAATTCAGCTGACACTGGGTGTGCTGCACTGCTGGAGGTGCTGTCTTTGGAGTAAGATGTTAAACCAAAGATGTTCTCAGGGAAAATTCTTCCTGATGTCTTGAATAATAATTATCTCTTAACCCTTAACCAACATCTCTTTTAAAAACAAATCTAGTCATTGTCACAGTGGCGTTTATGCAGTCGCGTCTGCCAAGTATTAGTACACTCCAACATTGCACTTAATTGGTTGCAAAACACTATAGGGCATCTTAAGACTATGAAAAGCTGTCTAAACGCAAGTCCTTTCATCTTAAGAATAATGTTAACCTGAACAGACTCATCATATTATTTTCTGTGCATCTTAATGGTATACTTTTAGTTTTATTTTACATAAAATATGGTTTATGTTATTAAAGCCAGCTGAAATGGTAAACCACGACCAGCTCGAACGTTTTTACAACTCAACGTGGTCCGGTACACATACATTTTTGCTGGAATGACAATGCATAGCTGACAGTAAAGAATATGCTGATGACACTTGTGTGTAATGCTTCAGAAATTTTATTTTGACAGATGTAAATGTATGTTTCTATCAAGAGTCCACATTTGTAAGTTATTCTAAAAAAAACTTGAATTGTTGCTAGATTATTTTTCTCCTGTTGGCTTCTTGCTCAAACACATTGCATTTTCTCAGTTTGATGTTTCACAGGTTTAGGATAAAGTTTAGTGCAAGAGTTCTTGAACAGTTTTGACATGGGGAATGAGGAAGCTTTGGTGGGCTTAAAAGTGGACAAATCCCCAAGTCTGGGTGAGGAAGAAATTTTTAATTCCTCCCTGGCCAAAGGAGAAGTCATGATGTGGAGATGTTGGTGTTGGACTGGGGTAAACACAGTAAGAAGTCTCGCAACACCAGGTTAAAGTCCAACAGGTTTATTTGGTAGCAAAATCCACTAGCTTTCAGAGCGCTGTTCCTTCGTTAGGTAAGTGGAAGTTCTGTTCACAAACAGGGCAAATGTAAAAGAGAGGTGCCAGAGAACTGGAGGACAACTTACGTGGCGAAAAACTGCAGCAGGCGATGGTGCAGTGGGACCTCGGGGTCCTTGTGCATGAGTCGCAAAAACCCAGCTTGCAGGTGCAGCAGGTGGTCAGGAAGGCGAATGGGATGCTGGCCTTCGTAGCGAGGGGGATTGAATATAAAAGTAGGGAGGTCTTGCTGCGGCTGTATAGGGCATTGGTGAGGCCGCAGCTGGAGTACTGTGTGCAGTTTTGGGCGCCGTACTTACGCAAGGATATTTTGGCCTTGGAGGGAGTGCAGAGGAGGTTTACTAGGATGATGCTGGAGTTGAGGGGGTTGAGCTATGAGGAGAGGCTGAATAAACTAGGCTTGTACTCGTTAGAGTTTAGAAGAATGAGGGGAGATCTCATTGAGACGTATAAGATGATGAATGGGATGGATAGGATAGAGGTGGAGAGACTCTTCCCGCTCAGAAAGGACAGTAGGACTAGGGGGCACAGCCTCAAGATAAAGGGGGGGGG
The DNA here is from genome assembly GCF_965287045.1 of Carcharhinus amblyrhynchos. Taxonomy (NCBI): domain Eukaryota; kingdom Metazoa; phylum Chordata; class Chondrichthyes; order Carcharhiniformes; family Carcharhinidae; genus Carcharhinus; species Carcharhinus amblyrhynchos. The sequence goes on along the minus strand of NC_137339.1, from coordinate 45,060,433 downwards.
GGGGGGGGGCGGTTTAGAACGGAGTTGAGGAGGAACTTCTTCACTCAAAGGGTGGTGAATCTCTGGAATTCTCTGCCCGTTGAAGTGGTGGAGGCTACCTCGCTAAATATTTTTAAGACACGGGTTGATGGGTTTTTGATAAGAGAGGGGATTAAGGGTTATGGGGAGAGGGCGGGAATGTGGAACTGAGCCACGACAGATCAGCCATGATCTTAGTGAATGGCGGGGCAGGCTCGAAGGGCTAGATGGCCTACTCCTCCTATTTCTTATATTCTTATGTTCCATATTCCAAGAAGGTGGTAGAAATAAACTAGGGAATTATAACCAGTGAGTCCCACACAAATGGTAGAGAAACCATTGAAGAAAATTCTGAAGAAGAAAATTAATCTCCACTTGGAGAGGCAAGGTTTGATCAGGAATTGTCAACATGGCTTCGTCAGAGAGAGATTATGCCTAACAAAATTTGAATGGATTTTTCAAGGAGGTGACCGGGGATGTAGATAAGAATAGTGTAGTTGATGTAGTTTATATGGATTTCAGCAAAACCTTTGGCAAAGTCCCATGTGGTGAAAGCACATGGGATCCAGGGTAACACGGCAAGATGACTCCAAAACTGGCTTAGTGGTTGGAAGCGAAGGATAGTGGTCGAAGGTTGTTTGTCAGACTGGAGGACGGTGTCCAGTGGTGTACCACAAGGGTCAGTGCTAGGTCCCTTTATTGTTCATGATATATATAAGTGATATAGATGAGAATGTGTGGGGAGGGGGGGGTGGTGCTGAAGGCAGCAGGGCAAATTAACAGGTAAGTTAAGGAGGCATATGCCTTTATCAGCCGTAGCGAAGGATATGAGCAATGAGGTTTTGTTGGAGCTGTACAAAACTTTGGTTATGCCGTAGCTGGAATACTGTGTGCAGTTCGGGTTGCCTCAATATAGGAAGGATATGATTGCGCTGAGAGACTGCAGAGGAGATTTGCCATAATGTTATCCTGGATGGAGCATTTGAACTATGAAGTGAGGCTGGATAGGCTCAGATTGACTTCTTCAGAGCAAAGAAGGGGGACTTATTTGAAGCGTATCAGATTGAGGGGTATGGACAGGGTGGATAGGAAGCAGCTGTTCTCCTTACTTGAAGGATCAATAATGAGGGGAACATAATTTTAAAGTGAAGGACAGAAGGTTTCAAAGAGATCTGAGGAACCATTTTTTCATCCAGAGAATGGTGGGAGTCTGGAATGCACTGCTTGGGAGGGCAGTAGAAGCGGGAAACCTTATAACTCTTAAATGTATGTGGATGAGCATCTGAAACGTCGTAACACTCAAGGCTATGGACCAAGTGCTGAAAAGGAGGGTTAGTGTAGATTTAGTATCGTCGTTGCAGACATGATGGGCCTAAGGGCCTCTTCTGTAATGCATGACCATGACAAAGGTATTGCAATATTTTGTTTAGAAAATGATTAAATAAAATGTTGGATATCTTGATATTATTGCAGATAGGCTAGTTCCATATTGTTACAGACATGATCTGACTTTACATCCTCTAGTTGATTTGTGTGCACTCACTTTCATTAGTTTTCAGCTGCACCACAAAGTAGGACACTTCATTTTCCCATTAAAAAGACTGGCTTTTCATCAGCCTCTGGAGGGAACCTCCTACAGATTCTTTCAAATATGGGTATTGAAAGCATTTCAAAATCTGAGCCTTGTCTCCAGATTGCAGCAGCACGGTGTGCCATTTGCTGCCTTCTGAGTTATTTTTACTGAGATTCACAAACGTGTGATAAAGTGTCCACTACTTATAATTGTGAATTCATGATGAGGGAACAATTGAGTTATATTTTTAAACTTGCTAATCTGATCCAGTGTTAATATTGAGTCTCAAATGCTGATGGTGAAGGGTAATAACAGTAAACTACATCTATTCTTGAACTTCAAATACGTAAGTTACTAGTAGATCCTGGTAGATTCCAATTGTCTGGGACTAACTGTTTTTCATCTCCCAAACCACAACATTGAAACGAGCAGTTATTACAGTAATGGAGGTATTTTGTTGTCATGACTCAATGTGGCTATGACAATGCAACACTAAACCCTTTCTTAAAACAACCGTTTACACTTGCACTGAAAGCTCCAATTTTTTGGAGCCATTTCTTGGTTTTAAAATGGTTTAATCAATTAAACACTTCTAGTCAATTCAATACCATTTTTTCTAGGCTATTTAATTTTTTAATTTTTCTTGACCTAATTTTCCTTGTGCTACAAGTTCCACTGTCCATTTATAAGAGGGTATCTATTCCAAACTATTATCTTTTATGAAATTTGGCTTCAAAAAACAATTCCCAATCCATTAGCCTAACAATGTAAAGGTTGACCTGGTTTCTCGATTGCTTTTCAATAATCTTCCAACATTCGTTCTTGAACACAGATTCCTTGCTGGGGTAAAGTTTCACGTGTAAACTATATCTCATCTATATATTATACCCCATTATCCTGGTAAGTGAATATTGATAGGCTATTAACCACATGAATATCACAATCTGATTGTCATAGCCACATTGAGTCATGACAACAAAATACCTCCATTACTGTAATAACTGCTCGTTTCAATGTTGTGGTTTGGGAGATGAAAAACAGTTAGTCCCAGACAATTGGAATCTACCAGGATCTACTAGTTACTTACGTATTTGAAGTTCAAGAATAGATCTAGTTTACTGTTACTACCCTTCACTATCACCCAAATTGTATATTAACAAGAGGTCCCAATTTCAAAAGAAGCAAAGAAAAGTTGTCATTGAATCCCATAATAGAATTCCTACGGTGCAGGAGGAAGCCAATCAGCCCATTGAGCTCGCACCAACAAAAATCCTACCTAGGCCTGATGCCTTAACCCCTCATTTAGCCTGTTAATTTTCCAAACACTAAGGGGCAAGTTAGCATGGCCAATTGACCTAACCCGCGCATCTTTCGAGTGTAGCAGTAAATCAGAGTACCCGGAGGAAATCCATGCAGAACTCCACACAGTGACCCACGGTTGGAATTGAACCTGGATCCCTGGCACTGTAAGGTGGCAGTGCTAGTCACTGTGCCACCCAAATTTATTAAAATAGTATTACAATTAAGGTAAAATGTAAATTTGATAAAGATAATGGATATTTGTGTATTGTATAGAACATCTTTGGCAGTATAATAAAACTTTTCTCGACTGAAGGCAACTTAATTTTATGCCAAAGTTTTAGATATAGTCAGCTGCTCTTAATTTGCCATAAACTTAATTCTAGTTAATGGATAATTCAAATTTTGTAGTTAATATTTTTAAAGTCATGTGGCACTTAAATGTTTAATTTGATTGAATTTCAGTGGAGGATGCCAACCAAAAATTGACTTAATTAGCAGGAATTTCCTTTCAATATGGTGTTTAATTTAAAAAGAGTATATGCCTAATATTTCATTGTATCTTCATACGATCTTTGTTGCAATTTTTTTTGAGTATTAATATTTATAGTTAACTTTGAGTTACTACTGTACAGCCAAGCAGTAAGTTTGCTGCATCCACTTTTATTGTTCAGGTGGTAACTGGTCTCTCTTCTTGTAGAATTCCAGCACTCCCGGGGAGAACGACGGAACAGAAAACTTGCTGGACTCTTCCTGCCAAAGAGCCATGGAAGCAGTAAAAAGAATTGGGGTTCAGTAGAGAACCTGACAATGGAAGACAAAGATGGTTCCATGTTCCTGTCTGTGCCAACATCATACAAGGCTGTGCGCAAGTTCTCCAGATAAGGCACTTCAGTAAACTAGAAATTGTGACACAAATAAGTCAGCAGACCTGTTACAGTATTGCTTTTATGAACTACACACATCTTAACTTGTTAAATGAATACCAATGTTCAACAGTAAATTGATACTCGTAAGCAAATTTACTTCAGGGCCCTCTTTTCCTACTGTACAATATTGCTACATGTAGAAACCAGAGGAAATTCCTTACTAGTTTTTAATATATAATGGCAAGTTAATTGTTTTCACAAATATGATGCTAGTTGCACACATTTTTTGAGATTTTCTTCCTCCTACTTCTTATCACAAGGCCAGGATGACAAGAACCTAGTGCATAGGCGCAAAGCGTCATGATTAATGAACTTAATGTAGGAGGGATGGTGGGGCCGCACGAAGGTGGTTTTTGCATTGTGTGCCAAATTTAATATGTTTTCTCTTTTGGCAGTTCTAATAAGATTTGCTTCAAACCTATCTTATCCAGAACTATATTTTGGGTGGGACATGGATCAACATTTAACAACACTATTTCTTTCCTCTTATTTATTTGTGTCATAAATAGGCTTACATTAACACTGCAACGAAGTTGCTATGAAAATCTCTAATCACCACACTCCGATGCCTTTTTCGGTACGCTCCGAGAGAATTTAGCACCTAACCAACATGCCTTTTGGACTGTGGGAGGAAACCGAAGTACCTGGAGGAAACCCGTGCAAATTCCACACTGACAGTGACCCAAGCCAGGAATCGAACCTGGGTCCCTGGCACTGTGAGGCAGCATTGCTAACCACTGTGCTGCCCCACCTTAGTGCTCATAAGAATAAATATCCAGGCAGTTAATGGACACCAAAGCCCTTGCATTTGAGTAATGTTAATATACGCAAGCCAGCCATTTTGTTACATCACAAGGGATGGATGTTCAATCAACACTTTGGTGCTCCATCCTACCCTAAATCTATTTCCAGTATAGATCCCAGTGACTTAGTCATGAGCACATATTGAGTTTGTCTAGAGGATGATGATCTAGTTTCATTATACTGGCCTCTAAGGCAAACATGATCAATATTCCTTCACACATAAGCATAGTCATTTGTGGAAGCAGTGGGAGGTCAGATGCACCTATTGTACCATTATGTTAACCAGAATCAATGAATTTGGTAAGAGAAGAAAACCAGAGTGGTGGAACCTGAGACAGAATTTAAGTTCCCTGCCACATGTTTGCGGGTTAGGGGTCAGGTGAGTATAAAATTCCTTGGATGATCTTCAGCCTGCAGCCATCCCTCTGCAGTCTCGCCTCAATTTTCAGGATAGGAGAAGTTCAGCCCCATCACATCCCATCCCTGACAAGATCTAGCCCTGGGTTGTTTGCTTCGCATCCTGCCTCCCTGTCTGCCCTGAGATCCCTCTCCACACGTGCCTGGTTTTGACTCTTGGAACTTAGAAACATAGAAACTAGGAGCTGGAATAGGCCATTTAGCCCTTCAAATCAGTCATGTCCACTGTAGTTTCTGGCGCAACTGGACGAGAGGGCAGTTGACTATTCAAAGTGGCCAGCACACTCTTGAGATAAGACTGCCTCCAGAGTGAGAGGTGGAAGTCCCAATTCCAGTTAGTTAACACTAGACAGTATTAAGTGGCTCTGGGGCAACCAGTATAGGCAGGAATGTAATCACTATCAACTCATCAGATGGCGTGGGGAAGAAAACCCACAATTTTAAAACTCCTGCCATAAAAAATAAATCCATTTCATTGACGTATAGTGCTTCATTTAGAGAACAAAGATTTTTTTGTTCTGTCTACTGACCCTTCTATGTAGAATTGTGGTTGACCAATTCATGAACAGTAAGCCCCTGATATTCGAATACCAACAATTCTATGGCAGAATATGATTTTCAAATAGGCCAAATTACTTAAATGTAACATGAACACTGAAATATATGTAAGCCCAATTGCAGGCAGACATGAAGCAGAAGTACACTAAGTATTCCTCCTGTTAATGATATAATAAATGTATAAGAATGAGAGTATATATTCACTATTGTCTATTTGCAAGCAAACTTGCAATAAAATTCATAATTATATCCTTTTTTGTGAAGTGATAAAAATGTCACCTAGTGCGAATGTGACTTAACCAAGCTCACACTAGAAATTTTATAGTCATGTTAAGGCTGTGCTTACACAAAGCTGCTGGTTTCATATGAGATGGAATGTACAGGTGGTAAACAGGAGTCTTATTGATTAATCTCACTGGAGCTATGCTACAGCTGGTGCAAATTAGATGCTGTGTGGATCGTTTCTTGGAAAATGTGTTATACTATGTGACTTTAGTGCTCTTTGCATCAGATCAGACACTGACTCAAGTTGTAGCTCTTTAGTTTTTCCACTTGTAACAGGTCTTCGGTGTGGAAATGACATAAGTGTGTAACTGCAGCTTTAGAGAGTGAAGAGTAGTTTCTCAACATAACTCCACTTTGGACTGCTTTACTTTGAATCTATATTTTGCTACATTAATGCAGTCCCTATGTTCTCATGCATGGATTTAAGATCTTGGTGTCCTCCTTTAGATGTGAGTCTCTGCCACCAAAGTAAGATTCTAGTCTCACTAAGTTTGCAATTATTTAGTATCACCTTAAAATATGGTCAGATTTATCCTGGAGTGAATTCTTCAAGTTACTTCATATTTTTCATACATTCAATTAGCACGTAGTTGAGGTTAAAGTACTCTTAATTTTTTATTTTCTAACTCTATTATGTAGTGTGAAACTGTACCAAGTTTACCAAAACAACCTCAGAACCAAACTCTGCTGTCTTACTGAGTTGGTTGGTTAACAAGCAATAGTGCGGTACTGCCAATCCCTATCCACTGGTTTAACTGAAAGTCCACAAATATAGATCTGAAGAAATGATAGTTGGGCTCAGCTGAGATGGTCTATTATTCGAATAAATCAGGAACATATGGCTCCTTTATGGAAAATTTTCCATTTGGGTGAGATGACAGGAGGAGATATCTTTATGGATTACCACCATGGTATGAACCACAACTTTCAGGAGTTGATTGGATAACAGGAAAATCAGAGAATGGATTATTCCGATTAATATTGAGGCACAACTACCCAATATCATCAAGCAGTAAATGTAAGGATAGCAGAACAAAAAGCGATTGAAGTGCTACATTTATTCTTCCAAATGCATTTTGTTGCATGAAATTACAAAATACGCAGAGGTGAATTAGTTCTGAGTATTTTCATCACTTTCTTCCCAAAAGCTTTACGCTAATGAAGATATCTATGAAATTGCACTAGGGAGTGATGATGTAACCTTTGTTATAGGGAGCTGTAAAAAACAAGTATTTCTGCTTTATCCTTTTCAGAAGAGTGGTTATTTAAGCTAATTTGAGGAGTGGGTGAGGGTGGATGGAAGGGACATTGAGGAACTTAGCTATTCAGGTACCAGGTGATAAGACTTCCTTCTTGGTAGATGCCAGCCTCCAAATCAAGATGACATCTTAACTTAAAGACATTGTAGCTCGGATTAACCACACTGGAAAATGTCTTGCCCAGTTAAAAATATTTCAAAACATCAAAAGCACATTGAAAATACAAAAATATCTTGCTGTATTAAATAAAATGTGCATATTACCCTGTAATTCCTGAAAAGAATGGTATTCCAGAAAATATGTGGGAAGTATAGCTGACAGTGTTGTTGGCTGTAAATTGTTTGTACTTGGTACTATCCTTTAATGTTAACAGAAGAGTTATGTGATCCTCGGTAGTCCTGAATTACAAGCTCTTTCAGTTCCTTCCATCCCTTAGAGGATTTGTGTAAGGTTATGCCAGCTCATGTAAAAACTTTATCCACAGTGTGATGGTGCATTATACTTCAAAGGAAACTGGGTGACATGGATGAACAGAGAGATTGCATGACATTATAAGTGACACTGTAAGTGAAAAAGACCATTGATAAAGCTAATGGAAAGCCCAATTTTATGGCAAGTAATTTGGAATATAAAAGTTAAAATGGAAATTTATTCTATATAAAGCTCTATTGAGATCACAGTATTGTGCTGTCCTGAATGTCACACTGTACAGAAAATGTTAAGTCAATACAAGGGATACAGCACAGATTCTTTCATATACTATGTGGTGTGAAAAATGCCAATACTGAAAAACTGGGGCTATTTTCATTAGAACAGAGATGGTTAAGGTGTGATTTGTTGGAACAAAATAGAATAAACAGACTACTTCGAATAGAGTCCAGAATGAGGGGACATAGATATAAGATTAAATATGTAAAATTTTTAAGATCGAGCGGAAGAAATTTTTTTACACAAAGGACTGAGACTGTGGAATTTTCCACCAGACCTGGTGAATAAAGCTTGGGACCATGTCAGTATTTAAGAATAGATTAGATAGGTAGTTAACTAAAGGGAAATAAAGATACATGGAAACAGAGAGGGCACAAGGGATTAAGACTACTGCTTCTGTTGGAGGACTAGCACAAATACAGACTGAGCAAGTATCTGTTTCGGTGTTGCAATTTTTGTGATTAACAATGTGACTTAGTGTTATACTGTTTAAACTATAAGCTAATTATGTACTGCAGAGAATGAGTCATCGAATCAGTATAAAAACTAAAGGAAGGTAAGAGTTGCACATACTGGGAGAATGAAGAATACTAGAGCATTTAATTTGTTCCTTTATAAATAAAACTATGGGAAGTCCTATATTGCACAGCAATCTACACCACCACATTACTACCCATTCAGGGAAGATTTTAAAAAAACCTCATTTTACTCAAGGGATGTTGTCCGTTTCCTAGATTACATAATTCTAAACTTCTAATTCTAATATAGAAGCATGGCTGTCTGTGTGGGTACAGGTATACTAAGTAAATGTTAATGTTTTGCTGCTTTTTTGTTGTAAGGAGTACTAAGAACTACAATAACCTGGCATCATATTGCTATAAATTGGGTGAGAATAGAATAATAAATCCTATAGCACAGAAGGAGGCCATTTGACCCATTGTGCCTGTGCTATACCTTTGAAAGAGCTATCCAATTAGGTCTGTTCTCCCACTGCCCTCACAGCCCAGCAATAATTTTTCTCCTTTTCAGGTATATATCAAATTCCCTTTTAAAGTTAATATTGATCTGTTTTCACCGCACTTTCAGGCAGTACGTTCCAGAATAACTTGCTTTGTAAACAAAAATAAAGTCTTTTATACCACTAGTCCTTTCCTCTAGTTAAATTTAATTTGTGTCTCTGGTTAGTGATTCACCTGCACATAGGATCAGTTTTTTTGGATTTACTCCATCAAAAAAGACCTCATTATTTTCAGCACCTTTATTAAATCTCCTCTTAACCTTTCCATCTCTAAGGACTTTTTTATTATTCATTTAAGGGATATGGGTGTCACTGGCTGGACCAGCATTTATTGTCAATCCCTTTTTGCCCTTTAGAAGGTAGTGATGAGTTGCCTTCTTGGACCACTGCAGTTCCTGAGGTGTAGGTACACCCACAGTGCTGTAATGAAGGTAGTTCCAGGATTTTGACCCAGCAGCAGTGGGAACAGTGATATATTTCCAAGTCAGGATGGTGAATGATTTGGAGGGATACTTCCAGATGATGGTGTTCCAATTTGTTTGCTACCCTTGTCCTTCTACTTGGTAGCAGTTGTGTGTTTAGAAGGTGTTGCTTATGGAGCCTTGGTGAGTTTCTGTAGTGCATCCAACTGTTCTAATCTCTCCATATAAACTGAAATTACTCAAAAGATAAATTTCTTTCAAAAATAACTTCAGTGTCTGTTCACTTGTAAGCTAACACCCTGTTCTACCTCATCACATTCTCTTTTGATCCCTCCACTTGCAACTAAATTGTCCAACTGTTTGTTTGATATCCAGTATTGGATTGTTCACAACCTGGATATTATATTTGACCTCTTCTGATCTTCCAATCATATACTCGCATTGTCACATGGACTGTATATTTCTACAAACGAGCTCTGCCCCCTGCCCTCTCTAATCACCAGATGAACCCCTCATCCATGCTTTTGTTACCTAGGCTACTCCACTGCTGGTGTAGGTCAACCTCCCCCAACCAAAACTCATGTCCTAACATGTTTCAAGTCCTATTCAACAGGACAGCCATGCTCACTTTGAGGACTCCTGCTCAAACACAACTTGATTTTAAAATTCTCATCCATTTTCAAATGTCTATGGTCTCACCCATCCCTATCTCTGATCTTTTCCAGTTCCATTATCTTTGATCTCTACAATGCTCCAACTCCACATTGCTCTTGATATCTGCACTAATGCTGGCCTCATGTGCATCTCAATTTCAGTCACTCAACCGTTGGTGGCTGTGCATTCAACTGTCAAGGGTCTAAGCTGTGGAACACCCTCCTTAAACATCTCTAACTCTCCTCCTTTAAGACACTCTGTAAAGTCTACCTCTTTGACCAAGCTTCTGGTCATCTGCCCTACTATCAACTTATGTGCTTTGTGTCAAATCTTGCTTTATGACATTTGTGAAATGTCTTATTTCATAAATGTGCAACATAAATAAAAGTTCTGTAATTATCATTGCTACCTTTGCTCCATTACTGCTTTTGCAGGTCTTAATTTTTTTTCCCTGTTGGAATGTGAGTGCCACTGACCAAGCCAATGTTTGCACATCCATCATTGAAGATTGTGGTGGTCAGGTCTTCTTGAACCACCGCAGTTCATCTGGTGTAGGTACACCCAAGTTGATGTCGGGAAGAAAATTTCAGATTTTGAATTTTGCTCCCATGACAACTGAAGGAACAACAATATAGTTTCAGGTCAGGATGGTGTTTAGCTAGGAGAGAAACAGGAGAACTTGTAGTGGTAGTGTTTCCATATGTCTGCTGCATTGATTATTCCTTGTGGGTTTGGAAAGTGGTTTGGTGAGTTGACATAGTGCACCTTATATTTGCTACAACTGTCACTGTGTGCCAGTGGTGGAGAGGATGAATGTTTTTTTTTCAGGTTGCAGTTATCCAGGCAAGTGGAGAGTATTCCATCATACTAACTTGTGCCTTGTGGTTGGTAGGCAGACTTTGGGGAATTAATATTTGAGTAAATTTGTCTTTTTTATATAAAGGACTGGCATATGAAATGTTAATATAGAACATGTATTTTAATGAGAGCCCAGTTAATGGAACATTTGCTCCAACTAGTTAATTTTATATATAATGCAATGAAAAAGCTGATGACTTTTCTATATTGAGTCTGAGTTACACTATGAGGTGTATCCTCAGCCAATGCTGTAATCGATTCCAATAGAGGTAGAAATATTTGAAAGTTCAGCAAACTTCGCAAAGCTGTACTTTTCAGGTTTTGTTCATCTGTATCCTGTCAGTTTTCTTTTTGGTAAATCAGTAATTGTTGAGGTCAAATTTGTCTAGAACCAGTTGTTATCTCAACAATAAAAAAGTAACATGCTATGGATGATGCAAATCTGAACTAAAATCAGAAAATGCTGGAAATGTTCAGGTCCAGACAGAATCTGTGGAGAAATGTGTATGTTATGTTATTATATTATGTTACCAATAAATTGTTGTTTGTGTTATCCATCTTAAATAATAAATATAAATAAAGTTATATTTAATATTGAAACATGATGTATTTTTAATGGGAAAAATTCCATTATAAATTTTCTGTTTTAGGACTTACCTGTAGATGAGGCAGCTTTTTGGCCCAAACCTTCTAATTTTCTGCCAAAATGTTTGTTGACTTCCAATATGTGGCTGAGTAGCCTGCACTAGGTGACTCATCCACCATCTGAGAATGTGGCCAAATCTGCATTCATTTGTGTGGAATAAGGTCCCAGATATGGTCCCTAATCTCTTGGCTTTAGCATCAGCAAGCGCCGTAAGAACATAAGAAATAGGAGCAGGAGTAGACCATCTAGCCCTCCGAGCCTGCCCTGCCATTCAATAAGATCATGGCTGATCTGAAGTGGATCAGTTCCACTTACCCACCTGCTCCCCATAACCCTTAATTCCCTTATCGATCAGATTATCGGTAGCCTCCATCACTTCAATGGGCAGAGAATTCCAGAGATTCGCCACCCTCTGAGAGAAGAAGTTCCTCCTCAACTCTGTTCTAAACTGCCCCTCCCCCCCTTATTTTGAGGCTGTGCCCTCTAGTTCTGGTTTCCTTTCTAAGTGGAAAGAATCTGTCTACCTCTACCCTATCTAGCCCCTCAGCCTTCTAAACTCCAACGAGTACAGGCCCAATCTACTCAATCTCTCCTCATAAGCTAACCCCCTCATCTCTGGTATCAACCTGGTGAACCTTCTCCGTACTCCCTCCAAGGCCAATATATCCTTTTGCAAATAAGGGGACCAAAATTGCACACAGTACTCCAGTTGCGGCCTCACCAGTACCTTGTACCGTTGCAGCAAGACCTTCCTGCTTTTATATTCTATCCCCCTCGCGATAAAGGCCAACATTCCATTTGCCTTCTTGATCACCTGCTGCACCTGCAGACTGAGTTTTTGCCATTTGTGCACAAGGACCCCCAGGTCCCTATGCACATTAGCATGCTGCAACTTTTCACCATTTAAATAATATTCCATCCTACTATTATTTCTTCCAAGGTGAATAACCTCACATTTGCCAATGTTATACTCCATCTGCCAGGTCCTCGCCCACTCACAGCCTATCCAAATCTTTCTGCAGACTTCCTGCGTCCTCCACGCAATTCGCTTTTCCACTCATCTTCGTGTCATCAGCAAACTTTGTTACCCTACACTCAGCCCCCTGCTCCAGATCATCTATGTATATGGTAAACTGTTGACACCCCAGCACCGATCCCTGCGGCACGCCACTAGTCACCAACTGCCAACCAGAAAAGCACCCATTTATTCCAATTGTCTGCTTCCTGTTAGATAGCCAATCCTCATTCCACGCTAACACTTTACCCCCAACTCCATGTACCCTAACCTTCTGCAGCAAACTTTTGTGGGGCACCTTATCGAACACCTTCTGGAAATCTAAAAACACCACATCCACTGGTTCCCCTCTGTCTACTGTACTTCATAAAAATCCAGTAAATTCATCAAACATGACTTTCCCTTCATGAATCCATGATGTGTCTGCTTCATCGAACCGTTCTTTTCTAGGTGTCCTGCTGTTTCTTCTTTAATAGTTTCTAGCATTTTCCCAACTATGGACATTAAGCTAACATGCCGGTAGTTACCCGCCTTTTGTCTGCTACCTTTTTTAAACAGCGGTGTAACAGTAGCTGTTTTCCAATCCAACGGCACTTCCCCAGAGTCCAGCGAATGTTGATAAATAACTACTAACGCATATATTACTTCTGCCATTTCTTTCAGTACCCTGGGATGCATTCCATCCGATCCCAGGGACTTGTCTACCTTCAGTCCCATTAGTCCACCAAGCACTACCTTTTTAGTTATAGTAATTGGATTAAGGATCTCATCTTCTACCAACCCTATACCTTCAATATTTGGTAAGCTATTTGTGTCCTCCACCGTGAAGACCGACACAAAAAACTTATTTAAAGTCTCAGCCATTTCCTCGTTTCCCACTATTAAATCCCCCCTCTCGTCCTCCAAGGGTCCAACATTCACTCTAGCCACTCTTTTTTATATATTTGTAAAAGCTTTCACTATCATTTTTTATATTTAGAGCTAGTTTAGTTTCATACTCTATCTTTCCTTTCTCACTTTCTTAGTCATTCTTTATTTTTTTTTAATTTTTCCCAATCCTCTAATTCCCCACTATTTTTAGCCGCTCTCTACGCATCTTGTTAATTTAACACTCTCCTTTATTTCCTTCGATATCCACGGCTGGTTATCCCTTTTTTTACAGTCCTTCTTTATCACCGGAATATATTTTTGCTGAGTACTGAAAAAAAACTCCTTAAAAATCCTCCACTGTTCCTCAGCTGCCCTACCAATCAGTCTGCGCCCCCAGTCTACATTAGCCAATTAATAATAAGAACATAAGAAATAGGAGCAGGAGTAGGCCATCTAGCCCTTCGAGCCTGCCCTGCCATTCAATGAGATCATGGCTGATCTGAAGTGGCTCAGTTCCACTGTCCCGCTTTCTCTCCATAACCCTTAATTCCCTTGCTTGCCAAAAACCTATCCACCCGTGTCTTAAATATATTTAGCGAGGTAGCTCCACGACTTCAGTGGGCAGACAATTCCAGAGATTCACCACCCTTTGAGTGAAGAAGTTCCTCCTCAACTCCATTCTAAACTGCACCCCCCCCCCCCTTTATCTTGAGGCTGTGCCCTCGAGTCCTGTTGTCCCTTCTGAGCGGGAAGAATCTCTCTACCTCTACCCTATCCATCCCTTTCATTATCTTATACATCTCTATAAGATCCCCCCTCATCCTTCTAAACTCCGAGTACAGACCCAGTCTATTTAGTCTCTCTTCATAGTCCAACCCCCTCATCTCCGGTATCAGCCTAGTGAACCTCCTCTGCACTCCCTCCAAAGCCAAAATATCCTTGCGCAAGTGCGGCAACCAAAACTGCACACAGTACTCCAGCTGCGGCCTCACCAGTACCCTGTACAGTTGCAGCAAAACCTCCCTGCTTTTATATTCTATCCCCCTCGCTATAAAGGCCAGCATCCCATTCGCCGCCTTGATCACCTGCTGCACCTGCAGACTGGGTTTTTGCAACTCATGCACAAGGACCCCCAGGTCCCTCTGCGCCGTAGCATGCTGCAGCTTTTCGCCCTTTAAATAGTAATCCCTCCTACTATTATTCCTGCCAAAGTGGATAACCTCACACTTGCTAACATTGTACTCCATCTGCCAGGTCCTCGCCCACTCGCTCAGCCTATCCAGATCCCTCTGCAGATATTCCACACCCTCCGCACAATTTGCTTTTCCACTTACCTTTGTGTCATCAGCAAATTTCGTCACCCTACACTCAGCCCCCTCCTCCAGATCATCTATATAAATGGTAAATAGCTGAGGCCCCAGCACCGATCCCTGCGGCATCCCACTAGTTACCAACCGCCAATCAGAATAGCACCCATTGATACCAACTCTCTGCCTCCTATTACATAACCAATCCTCTATCCACGCTAACACCTTACCCCCAACTCCATGCCCCCTAACCTTCTGAAGCAACCTTTTGTGCGGCACCTTATCAAATGCCTTTTGAAAATCGAGAAACACTACATCCACCGATTCCCCTCTGTGTACCGCACTAGTCACATCCTCATAGAAGTCCAATAAATTCGTCAAACGTGACTTCCCCTTAACGGGTCCATGCTGCGTCTGCTCTATCAAACAATTCTTCTCTAGGTGCCTCGCTATTTCTTCTTTGATGATGGATTCAAGCATTTTTCCAACAGCAGACGTTAAACTAACCGGCCTATAATTCCCTGCCTTTTGCTTGCTACCGTTTTTAAACAGCGGCATAACATTAGCCGTTTTCCAATCTTCTGGCACTTCCCCGGAATCCAGCGAAGTTTGGTAAATAATCACTAAGGCATCTACTATCACCTCTGCCATCTCCTTCAGAACCCTGGGATGCATTCCATCCAGTCCTGGGGACTTGTCCGCCATCAGTCCTACTAGTCGATCAAGCACTACCTCTCTGGTGACAGTAATCGCATTCAGGCCCTCAACTCCTACCATCCTTCTATCTTTAATATCTGGCAAACTATTCACGTCCTCCTCTGTGAAGACCGAGGCAAAAAACTTAATTAAGCCCTCAGCCATTTCCTCATCTCCCACCACTAAATCCCCCCTCTCATTCCCTAAGGGTCCAACATTCACTGTAGCCAGCCTCCTCCTCTTTATATATTTGTAAAAACCCTTACTGTCCTTTTTTATATTTAGTGCTAGTTTAGCTTCATAGTCTATCCTTCCTTTCTTTATCAACTTCTTAGTTGATCTTTGTTGATTTTTAAACCTCTCCCAATCTTCTTCTCGCCCACTACTTTTAGCCACTCTAAAAGTATCAGCTTTTAATTTAATACTCTCCTTTATTTCCTTCGATAACCACAGCTGATTATCCCTTCTCCTACATTACTTCTTTACCATTGGAATATATTTCTGCTGAGCACCGAGAAAGATCTCCTTAAAGAGCCTCCACTGTTCCTCAGCAGTCCTACCAACCAATCTGCGCCCCCAGTCTACATTTGCCAATTCCTCTCTCATCCTATCGTACTCCCCTCTGTTCAAACAGAGGACATAGGTTCGGGACCCTACTTTCTCATCCTCCATCTGCATCAAAAACTAAACCATACAATGATCGCTTGTCCCAAGAGGATCCCTCACAACAAGATCCCTAATTCTTCCTGCCTCGTTACATAACACCAGATCTAAGATAGCTCGCTCCCTCATTGGTTCCGTCACACACTGTTCAAGGAAATCGTATAACGGCGGCGGCGCAGGCTCATTGGGCCGAAGGGCCTGTTTCCCGTGCTGGGTTGTTCTTTGTTCTTTGAAACTATCCCAGCAGCATTCCAAGAACTCTTCCTCAAGCCCACCGTGTCCGACATGGGTCAACCAATCAATATGTAGATTGAAATCCCCTATAATTATCGCCGTTCCATTTCTGCATGCATAATTTATTTGCTTGTTTATAGCCCGCCCCACCTCCAAGTTATTATTTGGGGGCCTATAGACCACACCCACCAGCATCTTCCTCCCCTTACTGTTCCTTATCTCCACCCACAATGATTCCACGTTCTGCTCTTTGGAGCCTATATCTTCCCTTACTACTGCCCTGATATTATCCTTAATCATGATGTGGGTATGCCGGCGTTGGACTGGCGTAAACACAGTAAAAAGTCTGACAACACCAGGTTTTAGTCCAACCTATTTATTTGATAATATTCTCACAAGCTTTCGAGGGGACAGCCTCTTCGTCAGGTGAATGGAGAGTTCTCATTCACTCTCCATTCACCTGACGAAGAGGCTGTCCCCTCGAAAGCTTGTGAGAATATTATCAAATAAATAGGTTGGACTAAAACCTGGTGTTGTCAGACTTTTTATTATCCTTTATCAGCAGAGCTACCCCTCTCCCTTTTCCCTTCCATCTATCCTTCCTAAACACTTGATACCCTTGGACATTCAGCTCCCAGTCCCTGTCACCCTGCAACCACATTTCCGTAATGGCCACCAGATCATATCCATTTGTGCTGATCTGCGCCACCAGCTCATTCACTTTGTTCCGAATGCTTTGTGCATTCAGGTAAAGTGTCTTTATCCCAGCCTTTATCTGGACCTTATTTGAAGGAATGCTACCAACCTTTCTCATGCCCCCAATCCCTTTATTATTGGGACATCCTCAACATTTTCCTGTGCCCGTACCCTCTTTTACTTTAGACATTGTAATTTCTCCCATCCCTGCACCCTCCCCCCACCTAATTAGTTTAAAGCCCTATCTACAGTCCTAGTTATACGATTCGCCAGGACTCTGGTCCCAGCACATTTCAGACCAAGACCATCCCATCTGAACAGGTCCCACCTGCCCCAATACTGGTGCCAATGCCCCATAAATTCAAACCCATTCCTCCCACACCAATCCTTGAGCCACCCATTTATCTCTTTAATCCTATTTACGCCCATCTGCACGCGGTTCAGGTAGTAATCCAGAGATAACCACCTTGTTGGTTCTGCTTTTTAATTTCATTCCCAGCTTTTCATACTCCCTCCGCAGATCCTTAGTTCCCATTTTGTCTACGTCGTTGGCCCCCACATGTACCACAACAACCTGATTCTCACCCTCCCACTCCAGGTTCCTCTGCAGCCCAGATGAGACATCCTGGACCCAAGCACCAGGCAGACAAAACACCCTTCTGTATTCTTTATCATTGTGAGAAAAGACAGTGTCTATACCCCTAACCACACTATCCCCAATTACCACTACAATTCCCAATTCCACCCTCATCTTATCATTCTCCTCTCTGTTCAAGCAGCAGACACTGGTTTGGGACCCTACTTTCGCACTCTCCACCTGTATCAGAAATTCAGCCATATTGTGATCACTCATCCCAAGAGGATCCCTCACAAGAAGATCCCTAATTCTACCTGACTCGTTACACAGTACCAGACCTAAGATAACTCGCTCCCTCAAAGGTTCTGTAACATACTGCTCAAGGAAACTATCCTGACAACATTCTAAGAACTCATCCTCAAGTCCATCGTGTCTGACTTGAGTCAACCAATCAATATGCAGGTTAAAATCCCCCATGATTATTGTCGTTCTGTTTTTGCACACATCAATTATTTGCTTGTTTATAGCCCGCCTCACCTCAAAGTTATTATTTGGGGGCCTATAGACCAAACCCACCAGTGACTTTCTCCCCTTACCATTCCTTATCTGCACCCACGACGATTCCACGTTTTGCTCTTTGGAGCCTATATTGTCTCTCACTACCTCCCTGATATTATCCTTTGTTAACAGAGCTACCTCACCTCCTTTTTCTTCCTGTCTATCCTTCCTAAATGTCTGATACCCCTGGATATTCAGTTCCCAGTCCCAGTTACCCTGCAACCACGGTTCTGTAATGGCCACTAGATCATACCCATTTGTACCATCAACTCATTCACTTTGTTTTGAATGCTTTGTGCATTCAGGTAAAGTGTCTTTATGCCAGCCTTTATCTGGACCTGATGAAATGCCACTAACCTCTTCCATGCCCTCTACTCCTTTAATTAGTGGAATATCCTCAACATTAACCTGCACTCGTACCCTCTCTTTTACTTTTGATTTTGTAATTTCCCATACCCCTGCACTCTACCCCCCCCTAGTTATATGATTTACAGCCCTAGTTATACGATTCGCCAGGACTCTGGTCCCAGCACGATTCTGACAAAGACCAGCCCATCTGAACAGGTCCCATCTGCCCCAATATTGGTGCCAATTCCCAATGAGTTTGAACTCATCCCTCCCACACCAATCCTTGAGCCACACATTCACCTCCTTAATCCTATTGACCCTGTGCCAATTTGCACGTGACTCAGGTAGTAATCCAGACATTACCACCTTATTGGTTCTGCTTTTTAATTTGGTTCCTAGCTTTTCATACTCCTTCTGCAGATCCTTAGTTCCTGTTTTGCTTATGTCATTGGCGCCTACATGAACCACGACAACTGGATTCTTATCCTCCCACTCCAAGTTCCTCTGCAGCCCACATGAGACATCCTGGACCCCAGCACCAGGCTGGCATCACAACTTTCGGGATTCTCTATCCTGGTCACAAAGAACAATGTCTATGCCCTAACTACACTATCCCCAATTACCATTACATTTCTCTTTACTTCCTCCGCTTCAATGGCTCCCTGCGCCACGGTACTGTGGGCAGTTTGCTTGTCCACACTGGGAGCAAGAATCTCAAACCTGTTGTGCAGATTCAGGGGCTGAGGCTCTTGGGACTCCACCTCCTGCATCCGACTCCCTGCCTTCCCACCTTCTTCTCCCCCAACCCCCACCCCCACCACCCCTCCTCCTCCTTCCCCCCCAGCCCCCTCACCCCCACCATTCTCCTCCTCCCCCTCACCCCCCCACCCCTCTCCTCCTCCCCCCACCTCTCTCCTCCTCCCCCCCACCCCCCACCCTCCTCCCCCCCACCCCCCACCCCCCCACCCTCCTCCCCCCCACACCCCTCCTCCCCCCAACCCCCACCATCCTCCTCCTCCCCCCCCCACCATCCTCCACCTCCTCCTCCTCCCCCCCACTATCCTCCTCCTCCCCCCACTATCCTCCTCCTCCCCCCATCATCCTCCTCCTCCTTCCCCCACCCTCCTCCTACTTCCCCCACCCTCCTCCTACTTCCCCCACCCTCCTCCTACTTCCCCCACCCTCCTCCTCCTTCCCCCACCCTCCTCCTCCCCCCACCCCCCACCTTCCTCCTCCTACCCCCCACCCCCCACCTTCCTCCTCCTCCTACCCCCCACCTTCCTCCTCCTCCTCCTACCCCCCACCTTCCTCCTCCTCCTACCCCCCACCTTCCTCCTCGTACCCTTCACCCCCCACCTTCCTCCTCCTCCTACCCCCCACCTTCCTCCTCCTCCTACCCCCCACCTTCCTCCTTGTACCCTTCACCCCCCACCTTCCTCCTCCTACCCCCCACCCCCCACCTTCCTCCTCCTCCTCCTACCCCCCACCTTCCTCCTCCTCCTACCCCCTACCTTCCTCCTCCTCCTACCCCCCACCTTCCTCCTCCTCCTACCCCCCACCTTCCTCCTCCTCCTACCCCCCACCTTCCTCCTCCTCCTACCCCCCACCTTCCTCCTCCTCCTACCCCCCACCTTCCTCCTCGTACCCCTCACCCCCCACCTTCCTCCTCCTCGTACCCCTCACCCCCCACCTTCCTCCTCCTCCTACCCCTCACCCCCCACCTTCTCCTCCTACCCCTCACCCCCCACCTTCCTCCTCCTCCTACCCCCCACCCCCCAGCTTCCTCCTCCTTCCCGACCCCCGGCTGAATTAGTCTGGGGGATGTGACTTTCTCCTGAAACACATTATCCAGGTAACACTCCCCCTCCCTGATGTGTCGCAGTGTCTGTAGCTCAGAGTTCAGCTCGTCTACTTTTTTTTTCTTTCAACCAGCCCCAATTTCCATAGTTCTTTCGGGCCGAACCAAACAAGCAAACTTAAATTACATTCGGACAAAGGAAAAAGGGGGCAGCTCCCCAAAAGGAGGGGGAACGGCCCGAACAGAAACAAAAAGTACAAAGGAAACTTAAAACAAGTCAAATCAAAATGTGATTGTCAGGGTCTATAACGCACCTCAGCCCAAGCGGTGCCCAACGGGCACGGAAGCAGCTCGTCTACTTTGAGCCAGAGCTCCTCAGGCAACCAGCACTTACTGCAGACATATTCACTGGGAATCACCTTGGGGTCCACTTGCTCCCACATCATGCAGAAACAGCACATCACATGTCCCTCCATCCCAATTACCTAGTTTAAGTTGGTCCTAATTAAGATTTACGCTTATCTTGCCTCACCCTTTTTGCCTAATACAATTGGCCATAGCAACCTTTGCTGGCGTTGTGTGCACGTGGATAATAAATGAGGACATTTGGAACTGCATTAAGGAGACAAAGCCTTCAGGAGAAGAAGGTAGAAAATCAAAAGGAAAAACAAGGCAGAAGCAAGCCTCCATCAGAGCCCAATGTAACCTCTTTTAGTGCATTTAAACATGTTATATTGTTGTGGACCCAATTCTTATTTGTATTGACACCAATTTGTTTATATAGGTTGATTGTTAAAATAGTACACATTAAATGTAGTTCACTGAAGGAATCAAATCCTTGTACTGTAATTGTGCAGTTAATCTTTGGAGTGTTAGAAAATGTATTCAATTTGTTATTTCAGTTCTCAATAATAAAGCTTTCTTTATTTTCACAACATAAACAATCATCCACCTACTACAGATGTAAGATTTAGACTTTTGAGAGACATTTTTTAAATCTCAAGCTGTACTTTCTTCCTATGTATTGTTGCTGTTTTGTTAGCTACTTGCCAGTCGGTAAAGAAATAACTTAACATTTGCAACCTTCATATCGTTTGGCAGTCCCAAAGTACTTCACAACCAGTAAGTAAATTTTGAAGTATAGTCGCTGTTGTTCTGTAATTAGGTGTGGCAGCCAAATTTCACACAGCAAGGTCTCAAACAGCAACAAGACAAATGCCCAGACAATCTGTTTGGTGATGTTAGCTGAAAAACAAGTGTTAACCAGAACACTTAATTAAATTGCACCAGTATCTGTTCTTTGTCTTAGGCCATTTAGCTATTGACAGATAACCCAGCCAACCTGGACTCTGATCTCAACTATAACTACTTTCCAACAAGATCATTAAAGGTAATTCAGGAATGGGAATAATTGCTAGTTTGCTCTGCCTAACCTCATGATGCTGGATTATTGTAGCATTCCCAACCAGCTTGCTTAATGAGATCTATTGCAGCATTGTACAATGTTTTGCTACAAATATTTTGCTTCTAAATATTTTTAAATCTGCCAACCATAACCTGACAAAAAATTTAAGGAATCTCTTTAAATCATCACTTACAATTTTAAAATTATCATTTTATTAGTATTGAGCAATAGAAATCAAACTAACGATTAGCTCTGCTAGTTAAGTTGTGCACCTATTGGTATGTAAGGAGAAAGCACTTTGGTACACTCATTAGAAAATGCTGGGAAATAATGTGCATAATAGTGAAATAATATAATGGAGGAGATGGTTGCATGGTGGTAATGTCACTGCACTAATAATCCAGGACCCAGACTAATATTCTGGGGACAAGGGTTTGAACCCCACCAAAAGCTGAATTAATGTATGGACTTGAAAAACTAGTCTCAATAATGGTAACCATGAACCATTGCCAGTTATCATAAAAACACATCTGATTTACTCTTGTCCTTCAGGGAAGGAAATCTTCTGACCTTACTTGATCTAACCATATGATTTTAGACCCACAGCAATGTGGTGCCCTCTAAAATGGTGTGGCAAGCCACTGCATTCAAGGGTAGTCAGAGATGGGCATAAAATGCTTTCCTTGCCAGAAATGCCTACAATCCATAAAAGAACAAAACAGGTTTGAATATTTCTACTAGATATGATAAATGCATTAACTTTTCCTGGTCCTTTACTCCGCTTGCCTTAACCTCCCCATTTTATCTCCTAATTGCAGGTACTTGTGGATTTGTCTTTTCTCTTTGTTCCTCTGATGCATCCTGACTTTACTTCTAGCTGACTTGGTGTAACAGTGAAAATGTTATGACTGGCAGATGGTGCAAAATTAAACTCACTTTTTGAAAATGATTACAAACCAGTTTCCCCAAACTCCCCTTATGGCTCAGCAAGAGCATCCATTGAGCCGCTGATTAGATCAGTGGGGAAACTGATCCCAGCTAGGCCTTTGCTGAGTTTGGTGATTTTAATTGAGACAATAGAGGGTAGTATATTTGGCTTCTGTGCTAGTTAGGACTGGGTTGGGGATGTCAGCCAAGGTTACAACTCCTGATTGCTATCCAATAACTCCTGCTGCAAGTTGGTGAGGGGAGATGTTGGGTGAGGTCAGGATCAAGTTCCTTTGCGGTGCCCCATGCAGTCAAGTAATCTGTCGATGCTGTCAGTTGTTGTTTAGACTTACACATCAATAATAAACCTCAACATGGAGTCAATGATTTCAATGGGAGGGGGTGGAAAATGGAACACAAAAAAAACCTGTTGTCTAATAATTATTGCGCACTGATGTATTTCTTTAATTGTTGCACACTGAATATTTTGTTTTGTCATTTTAACTAGATTAATGATTACGCACAGAACAATATTTAAGTCTTTTCCTACAACTCTTTAATGGCAACAAAATTTGAAAAAAAGGAAAATATGAAATGGAAGAGGAAGGAAAGAACATAAAACCCAGAGTTAGTTCGGACAAGACAAAGAAATGGAAAATGTAGCAGCATAGGCAAACTAAATAGATGCTTATATTAACTTCCTTTAAATACTTATATTTTGCTATGGAAATACATCTGTACAAAACATCTCCAAATTAATCAGTTGAATAAACCATTATACTACATTTTTTTTTGGAAACTCATTGAGGCAGTTTCCAAATTCATCATTTTGTGCTTCATAGCCGTCTGGCCTCTGCTGCTGCATTTGGGTTGGTAAGTAGCCAAAGCCAATTTGCATAGTGTATGCCGAGAGATTCATGAGTTGTAACTTATAATGATCCAGCACAAGGAAATATAAGTTTTTAAAGGGTACTGTGTCTCCAAGTACAGCCCACCATTCTTCTCATCCATGAAGTGAAATCAGACTCCTGATGAGGTGACTACAACTCAATTTGTCAGCACAGTGATATTGCAAAACAAATCTCCCTCAGATAAAGCCATCGTTGATGGATCTCACAACCTTGGAAACCTTGGTGGTGGAGGATCAGATCTAATTATTTGGCAGGAATACTTTGCAACCCTTCCATCTGCATTGCCTCTATGCCAGGCTGATTAAGATTTGGACAGGTGGGCTCATGATTTTCACAGCAGTTAGTCAATCAGTGTGTATTCAAGCCAGAACTCAGGAACATAGCTAGCAATACATCATTGCTGCTCCAAATACAGGGTAACTCCCCTGTGTTATGACTGTATGTATCAACAGTGGAGTGAAGAACTTCAGTCAAAGCCAAAGTCATGGCCTTAAATGAACTGTTGAATAAAATAAAAAAATTTCCATGTGCAAACCTCTTTCAAATGAATGAGACGTTTAAACAAATTACGTAAATCTTTATTTACTCAAGTGTTATAATACCTTGCTAAATCTGAAGTGTTAAGCATTCTTAACCAATTAGTGTGTTCAATTCTTACATATTTTATTGACTGGGTATGAACTAATTTGGTGATGTCCTAATTTCTCACCTTTTCAGGTGTCTGGGCTGAAGCATTTTTGGTGACTGGTGACCATTACTGGTGTTTAGATAGGAAACCCACACTGTCAGGGGCTCGAGCTTTATGAAGCTCTTTTAAAAAATATAACCACATTTTAGTGGCAGACAAAGCCTGTGGCAACATACTGGCAGAACCTTCCCCTGGGAAACAAAAAGGTTGTCTTGCTGAAGTGAACATAAACGGTGATGCTAAATGAGACCACAAAAAGCTCCACCCAATTAAAATATAGGTTGGAATGTATGTTACAAAATAAAGATCAAGTTATAGAATAGAAATAGTATCAGAATACAAACCCAGAAAGAAAATGATAGGAGACAATAAGTAGCACTTTGTCAAAGCTGTGGTATTAGTTTAAGAATGCCTATGCAGTCAGCATTCGAACAAATAGTCTGCTTACACAATGGAAGGTTTTTTAAAAAAGGCCTAGCAGGATAGGTAAGTCAAATCCTAACAATGGTACATTGTTTCACTTCAAAATTATAGACACAACATTGGCTTTAGTATGGTTTGCGATGCTGCTTATCCAGCATTGGAAACACATGGGAAATAATTAATGAGATCCAATCTAAAATGTTAGAACTGATGTTTCAGGTCTCTCTCTCTCTTAGGGCAATTCCAGAAATAATTCTGTCCTTGTAAAACAATACATAATCACAATTTTTCAAAAAAAAGAGTGACATAGACATGTACACCAATTTAGGTGGATCTGGAAACAATAGGCTTTTTAATTGTAGGCAAAAGCCTGAATCCAGTTTGCTTTTGCAGTGGTTATTTGGAGCAAGTGGCAATTAGTGCACAGATTTGCAGAGTGGTTTCAGAAGTTAAACTTAAGAAACAATGTTATTTTCCCATTTCCCCTCTCTCTTCAGACTGCGTTTTATTTACACAGAAAATTGCTGGAAATAAAAAAATGTCACCTTTGCATCTGGGACCCTGTGATGATCATGCCCAGTCATCTCTCCCTTTACCAAATGACATTTAAAGATAGGGGGCAAAAACAGCAAATAACAGAGAAGGAAATACAGTGATTAGAATCAAATTAGATCTGGGAAGAGAAATGGAGAAAAGAATAGTGGATTAAGAGAAAAAAGACAAAAGTATAAAAAGAATAGAAAATAACATTGTAACAATGTTTAATAATTGTACTGTTGCTTGATATGTTATGGATGTGTGAATGATAGAGTAGATATGCACAGTATACAAACTTTTTTTGTACTGTTTCCTAATTTTCTGGAAGTATTCTATCTGGTTTATATTTGAGGGTCAGAAAACTTTAGGTCTTGAAGAATATTGCCTTCTCCCCTTAAAAGGCAACGTGGCAAGGCTAGCACACAAATGCTGTTGAAATGGACTTCTGTTAAATTATTAAAAATATATAGGAACAATACACTGCCAGAGTGAAATTTGTTCCTCTTCTGAGCCTCCATTCAAGTTGCATGATTAAATTGCATAATTACTGGGCCATTGCATGGATTATCAGCCCCAAATAGCAGTTTGTGATTAATTCCAATTTTTATTCATTCGTGGGATGTGATTTCACTGGCTATTTGTTATCCACCCCTAATTGCCCTCGGAAGTGAGGCCAAGTGCTGCCTTGAACCACTGCAATCCCTGAGGTGTAGGTGCACCCAGAATGCTGTTAGGAAGGGAATTCAAGGATTTTGACCCAACAGCGGGCAAGGAACAGTGCTGTTTTCCAAGTCAGGATGATGACTGTCTTGGAAGGGAAGTTCCAGGTGGTGGTGACCGTGAATTTGCTGCCCTTATCTGTCTACATGGTAGTGGTCATTGGTTTGGAAGGTATTGTCTGAGGAGCCTTGATGAGCTCCTGTAGTACACCTTGTAGATGGTACATACTGCTGCTAATGTGCATCCAAGGTGGAGGGAATGAATCTTTGTGGATGGGATGCCAATCAGGTGGGCTGTTTTGTTGGGGATGAATGTAGCAATTTCCTGATAGGTAGAGGGGCTCAAATGATGAGTTTAATGTTTTTCAGGTTTTGGTGAGGCTAACAGCAGGATGGCATCAATAACGCTAAAGCTGGTGGAAAATCAAACCTCAAGGTGCTGGATTTTCTTGGTAAACTAATAATGGTGAGTGCCATTAATTGGCCATGATTTTTCCAGTAATTTTGGAGTGTTGTTTCTTGATGTTGTCTAACCTGAAACTGATTTTCATGACCCCACAACTGCACCACACAAAAAAAATTAACATTGCCAATCCAGTTTCTAGATTAAGGCATCACTCAGAAGTTCTCATAAAGAGATGCTCTTCGCAAATACAGTGTTTGATAGCAGAGGTGCTGAATCAGAGGATGAACTGCTCAAAGAGCTGACAATTTGGATTCCCCACATGTTATAGTGCAACATACAGAGAAATATGCTTCGGTGATCTGAAAATATATCTGTATTTTGACTGGATAAAATTAAAGAACTCCTGTGATTGATTATATTCAAATTCCAAGATCATTAGAATTAAGGACAGTATGTTTTGGGGAACATGATAATGCTGGAATTGTTGAATGTTAGAGTTGATGAATGGAGCAAAACTGAAGATTGGACTCCATCCCCATTTCCCATCAAAATTCAAACAGATCATGTTTAATGGAATGCAGATATTACTTGGAATGTCATTCTGTACCATCAGACCCATTGATTAACTGCTTTTAAAAATAAAAAGATTAACTGAGATATCATACAGTATTAATAATGAGTTATCTATGTTTACAGCTGCTGTAACGTAAATGACAATTGCACTCAGCTATGGTGACCATTTTTGCAGTCCTGTCATTGCAATCCTGTTCGCATTCCATTACTGACTCCAATTGTCAAATATAATTGTATTTAGTTATAATTAAAACTGATAAAACAATAAAATGGTTAAGTTCATAAAATGATTTGGCAAAAGAATTAATAATTTAACTGTTTTGCTTAGTACGTATGATCAACTTGACTTAATGACACATTAATGCAGAATGTCTAAATATTTAAATTTTGTTCCTAACCCCTCAGAAAAGTCTTTACAAGGAGGCACTCTTCATGTCTTTGAGGAGCTAATGACCTTTTTCATTTGGGACATAACTATAGTACTTTTTTTTTCAATTTTTAGTCACACTGAAATGAAAAGTACCCAACATCTGAGCTTTTATTGTAAAATGGTTTCCAAAAGCAATTCTGAAATACCAAGTGCTATGAATTAGTCTGAAACCCAACGCAATTGTAATTTTTAAAAACCCTTGTGCTGCAGTAATTTACTCGTTTCTAAAGTTTGAGCTATGAGTAGCTTTGAAACTGTGTATTGTGGATCAAGGATTTGCACTACTAATTTTGTTGTATTTAGAAAAGGATGTCGGAACTTGATCATTGGCCCTCAGGATCCAAAAGTGCCAACAAACGTCTGCGTATTGATCCACCTGAGGTGGATTTTTGTGTACTGCAATTGGTTTAGTATTGCGGGGCTAAACTCATTGACGCTTGCTGGAAAGTGTGTACATTCTAAGAAAAATCAGATCTAGGGCCATACATGAAGAATGATCTAATGGGAGAGATACAGCTGTCAACCAGAAAGATGACAACCTTAAAAAAAGTAAAAGAGAAGAGAGATGCTGGACTTCACCAGATTTATGTTCTAATATCTGTGACTCTGAAAATTAGCACGCTGTTAAAACTTGCATTTATATAATGTCTTGCAATTTCAGAATGTCCCAAATCACTTTAAAGCCAGTGAAGCACTCTGAAGTCAGGTCACTATTGAAATGTAGGAAATGCAGCAGTACAATCCCACAAACAGCAGTTAGATTTTAATGAAGTTTGTGGGAAAGATAAATATTGAAAACCTCCCATACTCTTCAATTTAGTGCCATGATTTCTTTTGTGCCTACCTGAGAGTGTAGCTTTGCTTAATATCTCGTACCAAAAGCAGCTTATATGACAGAGCAGCACTCCCTCAGTATTGCACATAATTGTCATCTTGGATTATGTTTTAAAGTCCCTAAAGTGGAGCTTGACCCCATGACCTTTGATTTCAGAAGCAAGAACACTACCGTCAGGCCACAGCTTGAGACTTGAACCTGATGTGTTGATTTCTGTCGCCTGCTGATTTCCTGTAGTTCTCACAGCTATAGTGTTGAGATTGATTCCCTATTTTGCCTTAGTTGCTTCATTGGGAACACCTAACACATTCTAGATATAAAACAATGTTGTCAGAAATGCATATATGGCAATGCCAATTATGTCACACTACGAAATGCCAAGTTAACAAACTCTAGAATCAACAACTTTGTTTACATAACACTTAAACATAAAACATCCCAAGGTGCCTTACAGGACTATTGCAAAATAAAAAATGATAGAGATTGGGTTTTAAACCAGTTGACCAAAGGCTTTGTCAAAAAGGTAGGTTTTAAGGAATGTTTTGAAAGGAGAAAAAGAGGCAGAGAGCTTAGGTCCGAGGCAACTGAATGTGGAGCTATCAGTGGTGGAGCAATTAAAATCATGGATGTTTGAAGGACCAGAATTTGATGAGCACAGATATCTTGGAGGAGAGTAAAGGTAAGGAGAAGGAAGGCCATGAGGGATTTGAAATTTAGGATGAGAATCTTAAAATCAAGACATTGACCCCTGGTTAAGCAATGTAGGTTAGTGAGCTAGTGAGTAATAGGTGAACTGAATTAAGAAATAGACAGCAGAGCTTTACGTGGGAAGAATGTATGAGACAAGCCAGGGATTTATTGCAGTAATCAAATCTAGAGGTAATAAATGCACGAAAGAGTGTTTTAGCAGCAGATGAGCTGAGACGGGTAAATTTGGATGATGTAACAGGTGAAAATAGGCATACTTAGTGATAGCTTAAATATATGGTCGGCAGCTCATTCTCGGTCAAATATAGTGGAGTCTTGGAGACATGTGAAGACAGTTGTTATGGAATAGAGTTTGAACTAATGGCTTCAGTTTTCCCAATTTTTAACGGGAGGAAATTTCTGTAACAGTGGAGGAGTCAAGAGAGATGGTGGTGAGGAAGAGTTGGATGTCATCAGTGTGAAATTCAAGGCTGTTCTTTTGGAAGTCACCAAGGGGCAACACGTAGATGAGAAACAGGTTGGGTCAAGGATAGACCCTTGGAGTCCAACAAAGCTAATGGTGCAAGAGCAGGAAGAGAAGATGCAGCAAATGATACTCAGGCAATGATAAATAGATAAGAATGAAACCAAGTGGGGACAGTTACACCCAGAGGAGAGGCTTTGGTGGAGAATGGTGTGGTCAACTGTCAAAGGCTGTAGACAGATTGAGAAGGATGAGAAGGAAAGCTTATTTTTCTCACCATCACATGGGATGTAACTTGTGACTTTGAAAAGAGCCACTTCAGTGCTGTGGTAGGGGCAATTTTTGATTTGATGGTTAAACTTGATGGTTGATTTAATTTGATGGTTTAATTTGATGGTTTCAAACATAGAGTTCTAGGAAAGATGGGCACAGATTTAGGAAGTGACAACACCTACAAGGACTTTTGAGAGAAAAGGGAGATTGGGGATGGGGCTGTAGTTCAAAAGAACAATAGGATCCAGGATATTTTTTGATAAGAGGGTGATCATGTCAAATTTAAAAGGGAGAAGAACAACACTTGGAGAGACAACCTAACATGGAGACTGGGGAGGGGTTGCTCAGCAGGTTAGTAAGAATAGTATTGAGGGAGCAGCAGGTGGATTTTATAAACAAATGGATTCAGACAGAGCATGATGGATTTGGAGAGAAACTAGGACGGGGAGAGGACTTTCAAAGAAGTCCAGTGGGTGCATGGAAGAGAAGGACAGATGACGCAGTTGATTGGATGGAAGTAAAGGTCGAGAAGATAAGGGAGAGGGGTTTGTAGTAGAGAAAAGAAGCCATGGATTTACATTCCAGGGTAAGCCTGGAACAGACAGTGCTTTTAGCAGGTGAGAGCAAGACCCAAAAGTGCTTTATATGGTTCAACCAGACCTGGCAATGAATGGTTAAACCAGTTGTCTACTGTATTCTTTCAAGTTTGCATTCCTTGGACTTAAGGCATGGAGATGAAGGCCATATGTGCTGGTGAGAGTGAATAATGATTTTATTGTGAACTAGAGCATCGAGGGCGAAGCAGAGAGTTCTGTTGAACAAGTTAGTAGCTGCTGTCATGAAAGTTAGGAATTTGAAAATGCAGTTGAGTGAATTGGGGAATAGTTATTTTCCAGAATTAACACATGAGGAGGTAGGGTTGGAGTATGGAAGAAGGATGTAGAAGTGATACAAGAAAGGGATCAGAAATGGCCTTATCTGAGATTGATATAATGGGACTATGATGGAAATTATGTCTAGCCTATAAGTATGTATGAAATAACTCTGAAATAAGTAAAGAAATTTTATTCTACTGGAAACTATTCAAGGTTTTGTTTCACTACGAACAAAGCTGGTGGAATTATTCCTAATGACAGCAGTATGTAGCCTGAAAAGGGGTACATTGACAGACCAGGCCCAATATGAGAGCAAATGACAGATACTTAAACAAGTATCATACAAAGATGTGTTAGGCTTTTCATTTAGTCATTTAAGTATCAGTCTGTAAAGTACCTGGATGAGTACTTGGCACACCATAACATTCAAGGCTATGGGCCAAGTGCTGGCAAATGGGATTAGGTGGGCAGGTCAGGGCCTTTCATGCAAATGTGCAGACTCGATGGGCCAAAGGGCCTGGCCTCTTCTAGACTGTAGGATTCTGTAAAGGAGTCAGCTGGAATGTAAGTTCAGTAGTGTGTGGAAGTAAATAGAAGTTAGTTTTGTAAACAACACCATAGTTCAATAGCCTGGTAAGGAATTGAAATAGCTGAACTGAATGGCCATTATGAACAGCTTGTTACCAGGTCTTACAAACAGCCGTAGGCATAAATAACTCATGGTGAAGTAGATAGACATAATGAATTTGTTGGGAGTTTGTTTGATGCCTGAGATGGATTGTCACTGGAGGGTTGAGCTTGAGATTGATATGGAAACAATAAGGTAAGAATAATTGATCAAGGCCAGAAAGGTACAAGTAAAGGCTCAAGAAGCTAATGGCAGGTGAATGTCAATTGATACTTTCAACCCGAGGGTTAGACAAAGAACTCAACATTTTAAGGGGGTTTTCAGAATAAAGTAAATCATGATAGGACAAAAAAGGCCCTATCAATAATCTATCCAGGTATCATTCCCTGAAAAAGGGTAAAAAAAAAAGACACTTTGGGAGAGCTCAGCGTAGTAGATGGAGGAAAAGAACTCTTCAGAAAGATTCTAGTCAAACTGGAGCGGTTTGGGAATTCAAGAAGACTTGAGACACCAAGAAAAGTGGGGAAAAAGACACTGATCATGTATGCCAGCCATCCTTCCCAACCTTGACTGGTCATTGCATATGAATGTTTATTTTTTGCTGTACAACTAATATGTTATATCCCATCTTGAACTTGATTGCTGTTGATCCTGATTGATTAATTAGATAGCTATCACTTACAACTATCTTTCAAAGATTAGTAGTACAGCTGTCAAGAACACAAGATAACAAGGTAAAAGTAGTAGCTGTGTATATCAGCTGGGGAGTTTACAGAGAAGAAGTTCTGAAAGATAAGAACAATGAACTCAAAGGACAGAGCATCATTTATTGAGATGGAGTTAAAATCACCAATGGTTAGAAGTTGTTCAATGCAGTGCTCAGGGAGGAAAACAGTCAAGATTATTATTAGTGTCGCAAGTAGGTTTACATTAACACTACAATGAAGTTACTAAGAAACTCCCCTAAGGGTACACTAAGGGAGAATTTACCATAGCCAGTGCACTTTACTGGCATGTCTTTCAGATTGTGGAAGGAAACCGGAGTTCCTAGAGGAACAGATCCTTGGAGACTCCCATACTGGGAACCCAGGTCCCTGACGCTGTGAGGCAGCAGTGTTAACAACTGTGCCACCGTGCTGCCCTGTCTGTGAGAAAATGTTTGTTGTATATGGGAAGGTTTTAGAGAACAATGTATTCTGAAAAAGAGGTAAGAGGATAGAACATGGTGAAATTCTTGGAGGAGGAAAAATTGCTGAAGGAGTTGGGGGGTCACACCAAGATTTGATTTGGTGATAAGTAACACAATGTCACCACGGCGGTCTTGTTGGGGCAAGCGGTGGAAGTTATAGCAAGGTGGGGAGATTTCAATAATGTTTCCGTCAAGGACATGGTGTCAGTGAACCATCCATGCTATGATGGCATTTACGCTGCATGTGAATAAGTTCAGATTTTGGCTTGGCAGGCATGTGCAAAAAGCAAGACAATTTACTTGAGTGCGTCTTAGGAAAACCACTTGCTGATGTCAGGACAGTCATTGGATTCAAGCTAATTAATTTACTAAGCAGACTCCCATGAATGAATGCTCTGCAGACTCTTCCACCATCCACATTGCACAATAATGTAACAGAAATTATAATTTATTTTTATTAAACTCTGTCTTACCATATCTGTATATGAAGAGTTGATCATTGAATCATTTATTTATTCTTAGAATGTAAGATTTAAGAATTTGTGAAATTAAATAAAGACAAATAGCAGGAAAAGTATTTCTGACCAAAAATTAGAGCAAAGTGGAATTGCAGCCATAAAAAATGCATTTGAAATGTATTCAAGGAAAAAGAAATAAGACATTTAATTATCATAGAATAGAATAGAATAGAATCCTCACAGTACAGAAGGAGACCATTTGGCCCATTGAGTCGGTACCGACCACATCCTACCCAGCCCTATTCCTGTAACCCCACACATTTACCCTGTAATTCCCCACTAAGATCACTTAGATCAACTTAGCTTTATTTTCTATCCATATGATTACTGCATAACTTCCATGTATTTTTTCCCCCCAGTATGGAGCTGCTTTTAATGTTTTTAGCACCTTCTGTGAGATTATTAATAAGGTTCCTTACATCTTTTATGGGACAATGGAATGAAGTAACAATAACCTCCAGCTAATAAAAATTGCACGTCTATTGCACATTCTTATTTCCTCAATAGGCGATCCCTCTGTTCATACTGAATGTAAACGTGCCTGTATTTGCTACTGCGAGACAGCGATGTAATTTCAGAGAAAGTGATGGAGCAGAAAGATCTAGTTGCTATCAGCAGAATATGTATGAAGACCAATCCCTGGGAGGTGCAGCGATTGATGGAGTG
Source organism: Carcharhinus amblyrhynchos (assembly GCF_965287045.1). Classification (NCBI taxonomy): domain Eukaryota; kingdom Metazoa; phylum Chordata; class Chondrichthyes; order Carcharhiniformes; family Carcharhinidae; genus Carcharhinus; species Carcharhinus amblyrhynchos. Next base: position 45,027,049 of record NC_137339.1, on the reverse strand, counting down.
AGTAGTAATGGAGGGAAATTTGAGTCAGCAAGATTCACTCTTACACAACTGAAGAGTCAAGCTCTTCACCTGATAGAATTGATCCTTGCTGAGGTGCAGTTCCAAAAATGTCAGCAGGCCTCTGGTCACTCACCATTTGACGTTTTTTTTTATAAATGAGGCTGAATGTACTTGTGGTCAAATGACAACAGAGACTACAATTCAAAAAATACACCATTTTCTGTAAAGCTCTATGGAGACATCCAGTGGTCATGTCTTTCCTCTTAAAAGGCATTACATGCAATTCTGATCTTGTTTATATACGTAAATGTATCACTCACTCAGACACAAATACCTCTTCCTGCAAGGGACGTTGAATGATGATAAGAACAGGAATACTGACTGATTTTTTTTTTCCCCCTCATAGTCCAGGGTCACGGAAAACTACTGTAACATTTTAATGGTTGCTCCAGCTATGATCAGAGAGTTATTACAGAGCAAAGATCAGACCTGGGTCTTTCAGGTCTATATAGCCAAGCATTGCCTTTAGTCACTCAACAACCTGGTTTAGGACTTTACTTTTAATGCATTTGGTGCTGTTCAGTATTTTAAGTATTTAAGATGTTTATTTACTGTTCTTCATCTTCCTGCCAAAGTGTCTGACTGAGAAAGAAGTATTATGGTTCTTCAAATAACCTAAGGACATTAAACTTAAATAAATGATAACTGTCCACCTTGTGTTATGCAGGCAAACAGCACTGGATATACATCCCTCAACACTAAAATAACAATAGATGCCAATATAGGGAATTTTTCTATAAAATCCAACCAAGGTGAGTCTCAGTTTGTTAATGTGTCCGTGAAGGGCCGGGGGGGGTGGGGTGGTGGTGGTGGATGGAGACGGAGACGGGGACGGGGACGGGTAGAGGGGTGTATGTGTGTGATCTTAAATGCCATTATTTATTTTCTATACAACTGCATTGTTTTTCATGTACACATTATATGAAAAAATGTAGTCCAGTCTAACACAGCTAAGGAGTCTATCTAATTCTGCTGAGGAATGCCACAGTAAGTGTTAACAGGATTGAAGACACTAAACAACTAGTTGACGGTTAACTAATAAGAAGCGTCTTTTACAAACTCCGGCAGCATTAATGAGATCAGTGGATAGCTGGGCCACTAGCACAGTTCTTCATCCCCTTACCCCAATAATCTGACTTTACAAAGTTCCTTTGATCTACAAAGCCCAGTGTAAATCAGTTTGAGGTGCACAGATGGAGTAAATATGGAGATTAACTGTTCTCCATACGGCTTTAGCAGCTAATGCCTGATTAGTGCAGAATGGCCCCAGTTGTTTCAGTGTCAGGTATCAGAGCTGGGTGACTCAGAAGGGGGTAAGATGAAGGCAGTTTCTGTAACAGATACTTATTTTGACCCAGTTCTCTGAAGAGATTATAGGCCTATGGTGGCACATTAGCCATAATCCAAAACTTCTGTGCTGTCCCTTCAATGCATTCAGACACCACTGTTGTAGGCTGAAGAACAAATGGGCAACTCGGTTTCACTGTTGGGGAGTCTGAGGTGTCATGCTGTGCCAAAAAGAATACTGGCTCCCTGCATGAGGCTGGAAGAGCGCAAACTGCTGTGTAAATGCCTGATCCTTTAGCTCAGAAGATTAGGCTCTCATTGTCTTACAGTGGCTGCACATTCTATTGAACAACTGAGCATTGTGTAGAGCGCAGCTCAGACTCAGATTACAGCTCCCTTTGTTGTTCAGAGCTCTCCGTTTGCCTTGTTTAGAATTCACATTCTATGTTTTCCCTAAAAAATGTGCATGAAAGTCAGTAATTAGTTCTCTGCATGACGTAAAGTTTTGAAATCCATAGGGTAAAAAAATAGAAAATAAAGAATTAAAATGTTACGGGATCTTTATTTTTATTTACTTTTAACTCTTTTCCTTTAACTCATCAAAGTGGCCTTACATGTGCACCAGCCAAGCCTGTGTACCTGATATAATCTCCAGTTTCCTGAATCTCAAACTGATAGATTCAGAGAGGACCGATTCTCCAGAATGTGAGGAAAGAATATATTTGCTGAATGGGTGATAATCAAAAGAATGGAAACTGAACCCAGGATAAGTGAAGAATTTTCTTTTGACTTGTGGTCTGCTTTTTATTAATCTACCCTCTACCACCCCCCACCCCCCACTCCACCCATTTTCCCCACCTACTTTCCTGAAGAACTAGCTCATGCTGGAGTACAATTGTGTGGGGTCCTAACTGCTTTCCATTGCCTACTGAACTGGTAATCCCTCAAATGTGAAGCAAGATGTGGGAATATGGGTGGACTATTCAACAACAGAGGGCATCAGAAAACCTGGCATCCGTTTTCTTCTTGAACAGTAAGGAAAGTCAAGAACTGTGACTGCTGTCAGTTACAGTGCTATTTTAACTGTCTGCTAACTCAGTGCAGACCATGAATCAAACCTCAATAGGCATTGTAGAGGCACTGAACCACCTGACTGGTATATAATCTCTACAGTGCAGAAGAAACCCATTCAGCCCATCTAATCTAACTGACTCTTGGATGTAGTATTTTACCCAGGCCTTCTCCCTTGTCCTACTCTGTAACCACACACATTTACCATGGTTAATCAATCCATCTAACCTACACATCTTGGGACACCTAAGAGGCAATTTAGCATCACCAATCCACCTAGCCTGCACATTCCTTTGGGGGGAAACCATAGCCCACGAAGAAAACCTACACTCCACACAGTCACCCAAAGCTGGAATTGAACCTGGGTCTCTGGAGCTATAGTTGTGAGTTCATTTGATTTTCAAATTAGAATTCTCATTAGTATATCAACTGTATTGTGCTTATCGGCTCAAAATAAACTATTAAACATTTTGCATAATATTTAAAATATAATGCATTAAAATAATCAAACACGGGATATAATAGTTACATGGTTTTGAGTCATTTTGACAGTGGTGCAGATAGATAGTTCCTGCAGCCCTTGAAGAAATAGGGAACATTCAAACTGGAACAATTTGCTCTTTTAGCAAACACTGGGATGCTTCACAAAGAGGACAAAGCCACTCAGCTGGGGTTTGGGTGGAGGCTTAGGTGAAGTGGCTGAAAAAGTGAGTTCTGAGGAGGACTTTAAAATGGGGATAAATGTGTTCAGGTTGAGGCCAGTAGGCTTGGAATTTTAGAATTCAAGGATCTAGTGGAGCGGCAGGAAAGAGGAGGGTAGAATTGTTGCAAACAGCTAGAGAGAAAGACTAGTGCTGTCTTTGTTTCATCAGTGCATTATGGACTGCAAGAAAGAAAAAAAGCAATATTTCACATTTCTGGGTATTCTGCAAAGGTAACTCACCTTCTGACTCCCCAGAGCCTGTCTGTGATCTCCAAGGCACAGGTCAGGAGTGTCATGAATACACTCCACTATCCTGAATGACTGCAAATCCAACAACACTCAAGCAGATTGACACATTTAAAACAAAGCAGCCTGCTTGATTGGTACCCCAACCACCACCTTAAACATTCACTTCCTTCATCATTGGAGCATTCTGGTAGCAATGTGCACCACCTACAAGATGCAGTGCAGCAATTTGTCAAATCTCCTTCAACAGCACCTTCCAAACCTACAGGGTAGCAGATACATGGGAATAACATCACCACCTGCAAACCCTTCCAGGTCACTCACCATCTTGACCTGGAGCTATATTACCATTCTTTTGTTGTCACTGGGTCAACTCCCTCCCTAACAGCACTGTGGGTGTACCTACAGCATATGGACTGCAATGATTCAAGAAGACAGCTCACTACCATCATCTCAGGAGCAATTAGGGATCAACAATAAATGATGGCCTTATCAGTGGCGCCCATATCCCAGAACAAATTTTAAAACGTTCAAATCCTTCTTCCATGACCCTCTGTCTATGTTAAAGAAGTGAGGACAGGATTGCACCCTGTTGCTCTGCTCCTCATAGATAGGTAGGAAGTCTACAATGGTCTCAGTCAAGACTCATACATGAAGAGTGCATCTGGGTAAGGTATCAAAGACTGCCTTTGCATGAGGAACTGTATTCCTGTGTAAACAACTGTCTTTAGAATAAAAGGGATAAAGGGAGCAAAATGTGAGGGAAAAGTAAAAATGGAGCAGAAAACATATCACATAGCTCACAACCCAGAAACTCTACTCCAGCAGCACTACCATTGCCTGGCAACATGGATAATTTGGTGCCAGAGGTGCCTGACATCTTGCTGGCATGTGGCCATTGTTACATGCCATTATTCAGAGCCACACTACTGTGTCTGTGATGTAAAAGGAACAAACGCAACTGATTATCCCAGTAGCAACAGTGAGAGCTTTACCAGAGTCACAGCATCTATTGGCACAAATATCATCTCTGTACATTAACAGATCAACATTAGTGTAAGCCATTAAAATCTGACAAGGACAGCTGGACAAAGTGGTGTTTACATTACAACAGCAACCATTAGCTTTAAAATCCTTTGCGACGTCTGAGGGCATATATAAATGCAAATTTGTTCTTACTGTTACATATAATGGCACAGTTAGCTCTATGGTATTGACTGTCAAGTTTGCTTTCTTGGCTACACTGATGCATTTACTGAGGAGCCACAAGTTTAATGTGGGAACTACAAGCTTTACTGGGTTAACTCACAGCTGGTCTTATGGCCCTTTCTATTATAAACAATCTCTGATACACAGGGCTCAGAGAGCCAGCTCATACACATCAAAAACCAGAGACACTGGCACTTTTTAAATCAGATGTCCAATATATTTGCTTTTGGGCTAGCACAGATCTTGCAACAAGCAAACAAAAGTGTTAATTCAAAAGAAAAACAAACTTAACCCCTCCAGCCAGTTTTATTCTCAAAGCTGGTTAAGTAACTAGTTTGTAACATGTAGAGGACAGTGTGTGTATTCAGCATACCACACACCCAGCTGATCCATAGCTTCAAAGCCAAGCCTCACACCTTTACCATGAACCAAACCCATTGTCTCTTGCCCTTCACTCAAAGCATCCTGCTGCTATGAAGTGTTTGAATCTCACTAATAACCTGACTGTTGCATTGTCCATTTCTATTCAGCTGGGAGAGGTGCTTAGCAGCTTTGCTTCACATAACAGGCTTTTCATCACCCAGCCTGTTGCGACAGCACATCAACTAAGTGGTGAATGGCTGGGGCGGGGGAGGGGAGGGACTGATTTGACATCTCCCTTTATCGCTGATAATAAAAGCAGTGATTGCTTTTCAGTAGAGTAACCACTGCAAGCACTACTTCTAATCTGTGCATAGCCATTAGCTTTGTTTATTGGATGTTGCTAATTCCAATAAAGCTCCATTACATGGGAATCAGATCAAGTTCAGCTCAACCTGTTGTACTTTTTAAGAGTTCTATTCACTCATCAGATGATGGTTAAAAACTATAGTGTGCGATGCCAATAGGTTACACTTATGTTATGGTTGATTATGGGAGCACTGGTCAATAGAGGTTCACCACAAGTGTGGTGGAGCCAGTGATAGCAATGTGCAGAGGCCGTTCATTACCTGATGCATACTTGGTATTGAATTACATTTTACCTTTAATGTTGTAAAACAACCCATGGCACTTCACGGGAATGTTATCAAATAAGATGTGACACATAGGAATAGGATTTAAGGAGCTTCTAAAGCAAGACAGAGACAGAGAAATTTTGTGAGGGCAGCTCAGTGGCACAGTGGTTAACACTGCTGCCTCACGGTGCTGGGGACCTGAGTTCAATTCCAGCCTTAAGTCACTGTCTGTGTGGAGTTTGCATGTTCTCCTTGTGTGTGTGTGTGTGTGTGTTTCCTCCCACAGTCAAATGATGTGCGGGTTAGGTTGATTTGTCATGGTAAATTGCCCCATAGTGTCAGGCAGACTAGCAGGGTAAATACATGGGGTCAAGGAGATAGGACCTGGGTGGGATTGTGATTGGTGCAGACTCAGTGGGCTGACTGGCCCCCTCCTGCACTGTAGGGATTCTATGATTGACTCTATGAATTTCAGAACTTAGGGCCTAGACATCTGCAGAGACAGCTACCAATGGTGCAGTGAAAAAAACTGAGTATGCATACTGCAGATTTCAAGGTGGTTAGTATTGGCAGTAAAGGTTGAGATCAGGTAATTGAGCACAGGCTAGTGTTTGAACCTGGCTTGGAATGTGTTGCTCAGTATCGTGACATACTGCATTGAACCTTCAGAGTCACAGATGGAATATTTTATGCAAGAGTGGACAAAGAATTAACATTCATCACAGTTTGAGCAAAAACACTTCCAGGCCTTCATTCCTCCTTACTTGTGACTGAATTGCTGCTTGCCTTTTCATGCAGTGAGAATGTTTTACAGCTGTACCCCATTTGAGGGATGTATGCAACAGATGCGGTGCTGTAAACAGTATAACAGTATTTTAAATACCAGCCAAATAAACAAAATTGAACTTCAAACATGAGTTTACACCAACTTTAATTTATTGTCATATTTAGAGGTTCTAGTGCTTATAAACAGAGCTAATTTAGAAAAGATTCTATTATTTATCAGTCCTGGATGAATCAGGGTATAAAAACATGGGGCTAGCTTATTTCATTGTTCCAACTCCTTGGTCCTTTCTGTCTGCTTTAAGTTTGAAAAGCTGCTGTGTACCTCTGGGACATTTCAGTTTTTTTTTTGTAAAGGAGTAAAGCCAATAATCAATAATGAACTTCTTGCTTTTCCTAGTCACTAAATGAGCAGATGCATCATTCCATGTGGAATTTGTGCCAACAATATTTTATTCAAGCTTATGCTTAGCTGGAGCCATGTTTGAGGGTGCAAGAATTGTCCTCAGTGCCCACTGGACCAAAGAGAGAAAAGTCAGCCAGTTCACCTATTGTAGAAAGCTAGCCAGTACCAACTTCATTCACTCCTTGCTCCTACCTTTGCTGGCAGTAGCTGTGTTAACACAACAGGTTCCCAATGTTAACATTCATTATTGAACACTGACTGATTCGGCTCACACACAAAGAACTAATGCACATTGAACTGTGATGCTTGCTGTATAACTGAAACCCAGCATCAATCAATGCCTTCAGGAAAGGAATTATGTTCAAAATCAGAATGGATGAAAAATTCAGCAAATTAAATTAAATCAAGCATAGTATATTTACCCATACTTTCATATAGGCCATCTTCTGTTCCACCGAATTGCAGAATTATAGAATTTTACAGTGTAGAAAGAGGCCATTGCCCTTCAAGTCTGTACTGCCTCTCTGAAGGAGTATTCTACCTGGTCCCACTCCCCTACTTTACCCCGTAACCTTACATATTCTTTCTTTTCGGACACCAATTCCAATTCCCTTTTCAATACCTCAGTCAAACCTGCTTAGCCCACCCTCTCAGAAATTCGTTCCAGACTCTGGGTGGAAGTTGTTTCTCTCACATCACTTCTACTCTTTTTGCCCAATATTTTCAATTTGTGCTCTCTAGTTCTTGAAGTTCTCTTGTTTCTCATTATTTACCCTATCCATATCCCTCAGGATCTTGAATACCTCTCTCAAGATTTCTCTCAGCCTTCTTCTCTCCAAGGAAAACACACCAACCTCTCCAATCTATCCTCATAGCTACAGTTCCCTGGAATCATTCTTGTGAATTTTCTCTGTACTCTCTCCAATGGCTTCACATCCTTCCTGAAGTAAGCTGCTCAGAACTGGACACAGTATTCTCGATGATTTCTAACTAGTGAATCATTAAAGCTCAACATGTCCTCTTTACTCTTGTATGCAATGCTCCTATTAATAAAGCCTAAGATACTATGTGATTTATTAACTGGTCTACAAACATGCCGTCATTTTCAATGACTTTCTGTACATACACACTGAGGTCCATCTGTTCCTGCATTTCCTTTAGAGTTTCTCCCTTTATTTTGCACTGTCTCTTCACATTCCTCCTGCCAAAAAGAATCACCTTAAACTTCATCTGTCACTTGTCCGCCCAATCCACCAACATGTTTATGTCCTTTTGAAGGTCAAGACCATCCTCATCACAGTTGACGTTTGTAATCTTTACATCATCTACAAATTTTGCAATCTGCCTGCTACAGTCTGGGTCATTAGTATACCAGGAAGATCAAAGGTCCCAATACTGACCCCTGGAGAACTCCATTACAAACATTCCTCCAATATGAAAAAGAACTATTTATCACTACTCCCTATCTCCTGTCATTTAGCCAATTTCTTATCCAGTGCCTGTTTCACTTTTATTCCATGAGGTAGAATTTTGCTCACAAGTCTGTTGAGTGGTCTGTATCAAATCTTTTTTGAAAATCCATATACACCACATCAACAGCATTCCCCTTATGAACCTTTCTCTGTTAAGTTCTCAAAAAGCTCCAGCAAGTTATTTAAACATGATTTACCCTTAATGAATCCATGCTGGTTTTCCTCAATTACACTGCACTTGTCTAAGTGACTATTGATTATGCCCCTATGACTGAAGTCAAACTGACTGGTCTGGCATTATCCTTGTATTCCTTTTTGAACAAAGGTGTAACATTTGTGATTTTCAAATCCTCTGGCAGCACCCCTGTATCTAAGAACGATTAGAAGATTATCACCAGTGCCTCTGCAATTTCCACTCTCATCATCTTCAGTACCCTTAGATGTATCTCATCAGGTCCTGGTACCTTTATCAATTTTAAAATAGCTTTTCTAATATTGGTTAGCATTGTTGCCTCTCAGTACCAGGGACCCAGGTTTAATTCCAGCCTTGGATGACTATGTAGAGTTTTCACCTTCTCCCCTTGTCTGCATGAGTTTCCCCGGGTGCTCCAGTTTCCTCCCACAGTATAACAATGTGAAGATTAGGTGGATTGATCATGTTAAATTGCTGCTTAGTTTCCCAAGGTGCGTAGGTTAGATGGATTAGCCATGATGAATGTGTGGGCATAGGGCAGGATGGTGGACCTGGGTAAGATACACTGTCGGAGAGTTGGTGCAGACTCAGTGGGCTAAGTAGCTTCCTTCTGCACTATAGGGATTCTATCATTCTATGAATACCCTCTCCTCTTTTATAAATTCTTCCAGTACCTCCTCTCTCACCTCTGCCTGGATAATATCCTCTTTCTTTGCAAAGACAGATGCAATGTATTCATTTAATATTTTATAAAAACAAATTACGGTGTATGCTGGAATCTGAAACCAAAAGAGAAAATGCTTTAAAATCTCAACAGGTCTGGCAGCATCTGTAAGGGGAGAAAAGAGCTGACGTTTTGAGTCCAGATAACCCTTTGTCAGAACTAAAAGGCATAGAAAGTGGGAGATACTTATACTGCAGGGTGAGGGAATGAAAGATGAGTCCTAGCTACTGAAACCAGGGAAAAGGCTGCTAATGGCAGTCCATAGAGAGAATAAAGGGTGTGAATGGCCATTCGGCAGAGAAACTAAAATCAGAGGGTAAACTGTGACAGGTTGAAGAGTTGCGGGAGTGGAAGGGTGGGGTGGGAGGGGAATGGGTGGGAGAGAATTAAAATGTAGAAAAAGGGAGAAAGGGGGAGAAAAGGTCAGGGAAGGGTGGATAAAATAGGGGGAAAGAGTGGGGGAGAAGAAAAACAATAAAGAAATGAAAAGTAGAGAACAGTAAAAAATTAAAACAAAGGGGTCAAGGTGGGGTAGAGCTAGTCATCTGAAGTTGTTGAATTCGATGTTGAGACCGGAAGGCTGTAAAGTGCTTAGCCAGAAGATGAGATGTTGTTCCTCCAGTTTGCATTGAGCTTCACTGGAACATTGCAGCAGGCCAAAGACAGACGTGGGCATGGAAGCAGGATTGTGTGTTAAAATGGCAAGCAATCGAAAGGTTGGGGTCCTGACTGTGCACAGACTGAAGGTGCTCAGCAAAGTGATCACCCAGTCTATAGTTGGTCTCTCCAATATAGAGGAAACCACACTGGGAGCAATGAATGCAATACATCAAATTGAAAGATGATTTTAGCTTCTTTGCCATTTGGCCATTCACACCCTTTGTTTTCTCTATGGACTGTCATTAGCAGCCTTTTGCCCTGGTTTCAGTAGCTATGGCTCATCTTTTATTCCCTCATCCTGCAGTATAAATATCTCTCACTTTCTATGCCTTTTAGCTTTGACAAAGGATCATCTGGACTCGAAATGCCAGCTCTTTTCTCTCCTTACAGATGCTGCCAGACCTGCTGAGATTTTCCAGCATTTTCTCTTTTGCATTTAATGCCTCCACTATTTCTCCTTTTTTTCAGTCCCTGACAGCGATACCCTCTTCTTTAACCACACTTTTGTTAATGACATACAATAAGGAGGAAAGATAAAAAAGGAAAATTCAACCTAGGCAGAATTCAAGAAGCCTCTCCTAATACAATCTCATTGTCAGAGGATTAGGAACATCAAACTGCCCAAACTCTCAGCTGGGATAGTGCTGCTCAGACAAAATACAACTGAAAACCAACTGAGGAGAAAACATGAAAGAGAGAATCTCACCTTCAATGCAAATAAATTAACAAATGAACAATTAATAAAAATACATTAATATTTGTCCTGGCAGTAGTTGTAGCATCCACTGATGGCATTTAGAGGCTGAATGATGAGGTAAAAGACAGATTGGTTAGTAATAATGATAATTTATGTTTTCCCATGTGGCTTCTTCCCAGTTTATGTTTTAGAATTTCCCCATTCTATTCCCAAAGCCACTGATTATTGATTTTGAAGATAAAAGAAGGCAACTTGGTAACTTAAATTACAAAGCGAAATGCTAAATCTGCAAATGTTGGCACTCTGAAGTCAAAACTGAAAGCAATAGCTGTCAGTCAATATTTGTGATGTTTTGATGGTGTGTATATCATTCGCGGAGTGAAAAACAGCAATCGTTAATGGGAATTCAAGACAGCATGATAATCAAACAGTTTAAATTAGTGTGAAATAAAGCTTCTTAATGCTTCATAATTATACATGAAAGAATGACTTGCATTTATTCATTGCCTTTCACAGCTGCAGGATGCCACAACGTACCACACAGCCACCAAATTTATTGGTCTAGTGCAGGAAACACCAAGTCCACAATCAGCAATGTGATTATCACCTTTCCCTTTGTCTTAGTGACGTTCATTGAGCGCTGAGTATTGGCCAGGCCACCAGAGAGAATTGCTTTCTTTGAATAATGCCATAGGATCTTTTACGCCCACCTGAGGGAGTGGGAGTTGGGGGGGGGGTGCGGGGGGTGGGGGTGCAGTTTACGCCCACCTGAGGGAGTGGGAGTGGGGGGGGCGGGTGGAGGCAGAGGCAATGGGGGAAGACAGGCCCTCAATTTAACATTTCAATACAACACTACCCCAGTACTCCCAGCCAAGATGTATTCTGCTCAAATCTGCAGAGCGGAACTTGCACCCATAACCTGCTGGACTCTGAAACAAGAGTCAAGAAACGGTCCCAATCCCCCCAATTTTGGAATGATGGCTATGGACCACAGGCAGTATCACAGTCCCAAACTATGGCCGATTCCCCCATTGTCAGCTGCATGTTGTGTTGACTTGCTGTGTTCCAGTGGAAATAGAGATTTCATTTATCCTGAAAGTTAAGAAACACTGCCTATTTCACCAAATCTACCTCTCCCAGAGCCTTCTGGAGATTTGCAACAAGTGGAAGTATTTTTGGGAGACAGCAGCACTGAGAGGCTGGTGCAGTGGAAGCTCTGATGGTGCTGGTGGTGAAATAAGGTGAATTGGGAAGTCAACTGAATTTGGAGATACAGCGATGTAGCGACTAAACTTGATCCCATTCATCCTACAACCACTAATGCACGGCTTACCAGCAGAAGGCATCAGATAGTATTCAGGGTAGAAACTTTGGCTGCTTTTTTCTACCCTCTTCAGATGGAGGGGTGAAGGCTGAAGTCATATCAAAAACATTTAGGGGAGAGCAGCTGCTCGCTTTCTCTGCCAACTCATCCAGGAGGGAATTTGGAATCTGAATGAAGTAAATAGTAAATGTCATTACTCAATTTCATAAACCATATACTTAATCCATAAAATCTGATTTTGTATTAACTAGAGAAACTCTGATTGTCACTGAGGGCATAGGACAGTTTGGGCTGTTGGTTTAGTTATACCAGAGCTGCAGCTCAGTTGGTGGCATACTTTCCTCTAAATCAGCAGGTTGTAGGTGCAAGTCCCACTCCAAAATTTGAGGCTAACATGTCAGTGGAGTATGGAGAGAATGTTGCCTGCTGGGGGATTCTATCATTTGGGATGGCACCTTAAACTGAGGCCCATTTTGTCTTCTCAGATGAACATGAAAGATCAAATGGCATTGTATTGAAGGAAAGCAAGGGCGTATTCCCTGGTATCCTGAAACACTTTCCCCAAATCAGCATCACAAAATCAGTTTATCAGTCACTATCATATTGCTGTTTGTGGGATCTTGCTATACATATGTTGGCTGCCATATTTCCTACATTACAATAGTGAAAACATTTCAAAAAGGAGTTTATTGACTGTAAAGTGCTTTGGAACTTCCGATAGTTGTGAAAGACTCTAGATAAGTATACATCTTTCTTCCTTCTGAATTATTTTTACTTTTGTGTCAGGAAGATGGTCTCTGATTGACTTCAGTGGGATAGTTGTCAGTGTATTTTGAAGGAGTAGCTCTTGAACGGAGTTAGGAAAGGGAGAAATCAGCTAGAATTCTCACTCCAGTGATATCTGTGGATATGAGGTTAGGCCAGGATTGAGTTCAGCCGTCGTATAAACAGGGCGGCATGGTGGCACAACGGTTAGCACTGCTGCTTCACAGCGCCAAGGACTCAGGCTCAATTCTGGCCTTGGATGACTGTCTGTGTGGAGTTTGCACGTTCTCCCAGTGTCTATGTGGGTTTCCTCCGATGCTCCAGTTTCCTCCCACAGTCAAAAGATGTGCAGGTTAGGTGCATTGGCCATGATAAGTTGTCCTTTAGTGTCCCATGTTGTGTGGGTTGGGGAGAGCGGAATTAGTGGGGTAAGTACGTGGGTTTACAGGGATAGAGCCTTGGTATAATGCTCTGTCAGAGAGTCGGTACAGACTTGATGGACTGAACGGCCTCCTTCTGCAGGATGCTATGATCCTTATTTGACTTACTGTCAAATGTGAACACTGGTCACTTGGCTGAGGCACCAGGTGACACGGCTGAGGATTGGTAACCTTATGGAGGTGGTGGAGAGAGAGAGGCATATAAATAACAGGCTACAGGTGGCTAACTAAACACTATTAAACAGTCCTTGGAGACTGCAAAGAAGTTAGTTTTGGATTAATGGGACCATTAGTAAATGTTTTCATGGAAGTTTCAAGGTTAACATTTGCTTCGGGCATGCCAAGTCTCAATGTTGAAGAATCTAACTGTTTTTGTTGGAAGGGACAACTGTTGTTACAAAAGCATTTCTAAATGTTACACCTCTAAAGTGCTACTTTTCCACATGATTACCACATGTTTTAAGACCATTCTTGCTGAGTCACTAATCTGGTCTCCTTTTAGTTACTGCTGCTATTATTCACTTAAGAAATGTGCAAGCTGTGGCCCAATGCTAGCACTCTTGTCTTTAATAAGAAAATGTGTGGCCTCAAGTAGCTGTAGTATATTGGATATGACACTGAGCCATATAGAGCAGATAGTCATGAGCTTGATTCTGCTTCTGTGTCAAGAAATGAATGTCAACTAGCCCTGGGCTCAAAAAGTCAGGGCTGTGCATCTGATTATCCTCTGGTAGCCATGCTTGAAGATATATATGTGTGGACAAGCTTGGAGATAGTCGGCCTCATACTAAATTAATAATTTCTAGGAGCCGAATGTCTACTTGGGAACACTATTTCATTTTGACTTCACTTTACGTCCATAATGGGTAAAATAAGGGACATTATTTTTGAAGGTAATCTGTAATGATGCATGCCCACAGACTTTGTCAGGAACACAATGGGTATTTATTAATAAGAAAAGGTTGTACAGAGGCTGGCAGCCTCCTACCTGCCCTTTAGCAGCCCAATGGCTTCCCCAGTCCCTACATGTCTTCATACTGTCTTTGGCCTGAGAGAGGTCTCCACCTCCTAGGGTGATTACTCACTCTCCATCCCAATTGGTCCCTCAAGCCAGCTGATCCTCTTCTGTTGTGTTGCCTTTAAAGGAACAATTGCCATAATCACCACATAATCTGAAATACGAACAAAGAGCAACTGTAACTTTCAGCCCCTCGGGCCATGCTCCACCATTTAATATGTTCATGATTGATCTGATAGTAACCTCATATCTGCATCCCTCCTATTCCCGATAACTTATCACCCCCCTTGCTTACCAAGAATCTATCCACTTCTGCTTTAAAAATACGCAAAGACTCAGTTTCCAACACTTTTTCAAGAAGAGAGTTCCAAAAATTCATGACCCTGTTGTTCCTAATCTATCCTTGGAACTTTACACTTTCTCACCTATATGTTCCCCGATGGCAATATGCACAAACTTGGGATCAACTGTTATGTTTGTGGATGCTTCTACTGTCCACCTAAGAAGATACTATATATATGTAGAAAACCCTTTTAGATTTGTGCATACCAGTACAGCAATTACACTTCAAAAGTAATTGGTTGGTATTGAAGTATATTAGAGTTTCCTGAAGATATGACAATTACTGTATAAATACACCTTCTCAAGCTTCTTGAGCTTTTCAACATTCAAAGTGTCTCCAACACTTAACATTTTGTACACTGGGATCACTGCAGCCTCGTCTCTAAACTCTTCTAAACTTCTTCAATGGTTTCATACAACTAATTCTGTTCACAAACAGGATCATTCCTGGCAATCTTCATGGGTTTTATTGTTCCTGTGCAGTGCCTTGGGAAGTGTTACAACATTAAATGTTCTCTATAAATTCAAGTTGTTGTTATACATTTTTGTGACCAGAATTGAGTAGAATACTCTAAGTTTCTGGAGGCTATGCACTGGTATAATCAATGCATTGTAAATCCCCAGCATAACCTCCAGAAGTATATTCTCTTAAGTCCTGGTTCAATATCTGAGCATTCTGTTTGATCATTTACTTGTAGATGTTGTAAATTATGAGTCTTTTTATCACTTCCAAATTCCTTTTTTAATTTCCGTTTAGTTCAATTCTGTTTATTGTACCCTGAAAATGCTCACCCCCACTATGAGCGTACAACACAATGCTGAATATTTCAGTGCCGAATGGTCTCTGATATTTTCTCCATCAAACGGATCTGTAAATCTTTGCTACGTCTTCTGTCACTGCTTCTATGCAAATTTTCCTGTTGTTGATGTAATCTGGCCATTTTACTGGTTGTTTCAATACTTGGGTCATTAGTAAAGATTAGAAGTAAGAGGGGAATGTAGAACCAACACCAATTATCACTAGCCTTCCATTCTGATATTCTTACCTTAACATTCGCTCTTCTGTTTATTAACCAAACATGGCCAACTTGCATTGTTTTGGTTACCAGTTAAATGAGTACTCTTCTAAGTGGCATTTTTGTCAACAATTTTCTGATAGTTCTGACAACAGAGAGTGCTACAAACTATCTATTAAATCCCTAAAGAAGTCAAGGAGCTGTCCTAGACCTGATAGTCGGCCCTTAAAAATCCATGCTGCTTGGTTCTCATTAAGTATCTCTAAGGCAGGAATTCTTCCAAATTACCTTGAAGAATAGTTTCACTCATTTTGCCTATTATTGATGTAAAATTAGTAGGCCAGAAGTAGCCTGGCTCAGATATGTTGGTGTTTTTAAATGTACAAATCCCCAGTGCCTAATGCAACTTTGTGCTTGAAATCAGTTTTCCACAGATTTCTTCCCTGAGCCTTAGAATTCATACTGTTTGGCCCAGGATTTTTGGTACTCACATTACGAACAGGAGCAGATGATTTAGCCCCTTATGCCTGCTGCATTCAGTGAAGTTATGTTTGCTCTCTCAGGTGAGTGTAAAAGATCCTGAGGTGATGGCTTTATTATAAGTGGTATCTAGTGGTATTATCACTAGATTATTAATCCAGAAACTCAGCTAATGTTCTGGGGATCTGGGTTTGAATCCTGCCATGGTAGATGATGGAATTTGAATCCAATAAAAAATATTTGGAATTAAGAATCTACTGATGACCATGAAGCCATTGTTGATTGTCATAAATACCCAGCTGGTTCACCAGTGTCCTTACCTGGTCAAGCCTACATGTGACTCCAGAGCTACAGCAATGACTCTCAAATGCCCTCAGGCAGCTAAGGATGGCTGATAAATGCAGGCCCAGCCAGTGACACCCAGGTTCCATGAATGGATTTAAAAAAATATTGCGGGAAAACAGTTGTGCAGTTTTTAACTGGTTTATGTTTTTCAGTCCACATTAGAAAGATAGGCCAGAATTTTACCACCTTGCCCAAGTGAGGTTGTAAGATACCGACCAGAGAGACAATTGGCTTGAGAGGCACCACTCTAAGCATGGGGAAGGTGAGGAGGTAGTTATTAGAACTAGTACTGAGATTGAATCCATACCATTGACACCATACTGCACCACACTTCAACCAACTGAGTTAACCAACCCCATCTCCATAAAGCCACCATTAAATTTCCAAATTTGTCCTTCTGCCCTAATTATGCTGTAGTTTCCATGTTTGGAAGCAGCATCAGTGATAAGTCTACAATTGTTCTTGACCAATAATTCTTCTTCAATATGACTAAAGTAGATGATCTGTTCATTAATGCGTTACCACTGATGGAAGTTTATGTAGAAATTTGTCTGCAGATAAATTGACCACTACATTTCCAACAGCAACTCTCATTCAAAGCTGCTTCTTGGGCTATAAAGTGCATTGAGACATCCTATGGCTATGAAGGCTTACAAGACTTTTTCAGAATAAGTTGAGTATTAGAATCTGCAAAGCAAAGAAGGCACTGAAGGTGACCTGAAAATCTCAGAGTCATAACACAGTTCAGATGAAATTCGGTATTTCAATTCTTTGTATCAGTCTAATCAGGATGATAGCATTTCCCACAGACAGTATTGGGGCAATTGCACTGAAAGGATAAGGGGCTGATCATTTAGGAACAAGATGATGGAAAGATTTGTTCTCTCGAGGACAGTGAATCTTATGAATTCTCTACTCCAAACATGGCATTGTTTAATCTATTTAAGGCTGACGTAGACAGTTACTTGATCCCAGAGAATCGAGGGAAGTAGAGACTTGCAGGAGAGTGGAGTTGAGGCCTAAGATGATCTGTGGAGCAGGCTGCATGGCCTACTCCTGCTCCTATTCTTGTGTTCCTCAGGACTGAATGGCATAGCTTTTTCTTATCAAAATGTTAGAAAGTGACAGTCAGTTGTTATTGTGAATGTTCGATATAACTTGGTTACCGTCAAAGTGTTTCTACTTTTTCTAGTGGTTATTCTAAGCTAAAAATTATGAGAAAATTAAACAGTTGACTGATATTTAAGAGAACAGTATTTTTTTTAAGAGACCAAAGCAGCCCTTTACGAGGCCATGGTTAATGAGTTGAAAGTCATCTGGTTTCTGCTATGGTTCAGTAGGTTAATGCACCGTGTGATGTGGCACCAAGTCACACAGGTCAGGAACATCTTAAGTTTCATTTCTGCTCTGCAGTACGTTAGTTAGCCTATCCAATCACATGAACCCCACAACATCTAGGCAATACCACCTCACAAGATGCTAGTGCAAGGGATGAAATAATATCTGCAGGGATATTGAATGCAAAATTCATCATTTTATTCGAGCCACGAGCAGGCTGAATGTTCATTTCTTGGACTGTATGTGTTACATTGTTGGCCTGTATGAATCTCCCTGTCATCAGGAATGCTATGCAACTGCAACAATAAATTTGCAAGCCACGTGTTCATGATTAGTTGAATAGTTAATTAACTAATTAATCACAGAAGTGGCTGAGGTGAATAGAATGGATGTTTTTAAGGGGAACCTAAATTAACAAGTCAGGAAGAAAGGGGTGGCACAGTGGTTAGCAGTGCTGCCTCACAGCACCAGGGACCTGGATTCGATTTCTGGCTTGGGTCACTGTCTATGTGGAGTTTGCACGTTCTTACTGTGTCTGTGTGGGTTTCCCCCGAGTGCTCCAGTTTTGTCCCATAGTCCAAAGTGGGTGCAGGTTAGGACTAGCTAGGGTAAATTCAAGGGGTTATGGGGATAGAGCCTGGGTGGGATTGTGGTTGGTGCAGACTCAATGGGCCAAATGGCCTCCTTCTGTACTGTAGGGATTCTATGGATAATAGATTTAAATGAAATCATGTGGGAGGAGGATCCTGTAAAGCATAAACATTTGATGGGCTGAATGGCTTGTCTCTGTGCTACTCATTCTGTGCAATGTGTAATTCTAGTGTTGTCACTGCAGCTCTGAATCCAACCCTCTATATGTAGGTGTGCCAGATCTAGAGAACAGGAACACCCACCATATTGCCAAGGCCATGGAGACGTTCTATAATGGATACTTCACATCACCAGGGACAGCATCCAGAGTAGCATCATCATTTCTGGGCTAGGAAAGGTAAATATCAGCTGGGGATCCTGTAAATGATTGCCAAATAATGAATGTATTTTTATGTTGCAGTGATGCCATTAACTCCAGAAATGTAGACCCTCCCTCCCGTCTCAGTACAGTGTTCCAAAAGATAAACTTATTGCACTTTGGAAACTCAATGGCATCAGATCATCTGCTTTTTGAGGGCTTCCTAATCTGCTGCCAGTTCTTGTAACTCAGTGAGCTTCCCAGCAAAAGACCATAAGAAATAGGAATATGAGCAGGCCATTTGGCCCCTTGAACCTGCTCCACCATTCCATAGATGATGGCTGATCTGACATTCCTCATGTCCAGTTTCCTGCCCTTTCCCCGTAATCTTTGATTCCCTTACCTATCAAATATTTGTGTACCTCAGCCTTAACTATATGCTAGGACTCTGCCCCCACAACTCTCTGAGTTCCAAAGACTCACAACACTCTGAGAGACAAAGTTCCTCCCAAGGATGGACTCAGGTGAAAAATGAAAGCTCCAGAATATTGTTGACCTGGAGACATGATGCCATCAGTACTTTGACCATTCATGCATGCAGTCCCAGCAAGATGGCACAGGCTACTTGTGTTTATAGAGAGAGCAGTTCTCTGCTATCAGCAGCCAAACTGCCCAGAGGTCTCTAAATGTATAATAGTTGCATACATAGCCTACAGAGCAAAGGTATGGACCTATCCAGAATCATTGCTGACTGACGGAGAGGGCACTGACTCTCCACACATCTTTAAGAGTGAGTTAAACTGCTTCTTGTCTGGGCCAGAGATTGCCAAATGTGTGCACTTAATCCCTTTATCTGAAATTGATTCCCTAAGGGTATAGCACAGGTATTTTCCAGTATTATTCCTGGGCTATTCTCTGATTATTTTTCCCCTCTTCTGGCAGATTGGATGGCTATGGGAAGGGGAGTGGTGATTGGATATGTTTAGTCATAATCATCCACTAATCATCATGGAATATGGGGCAAGTTTATTTCTTTCCCTCTGCCATTTAATGTCATAGGTTGATAGAAGTGTAAAGTAAAATGTTGTGGATATTGGGTGATTGGACTCATCTGTGATGTTTCCCACTGCTGCTTACCATCCTATCTGGACTGATCCTGGAAGAATGACTGGATGCCTTGCATATCAAATTTCCTCCCAACACAATGAATGGCAGAACACTAGGAAGAAAAGAGGGCCCGAGAGATCTTGGGATCATGTTCATAGATCCCTGAAGACAGCAGGACAGGTGGATAAGATGGTTAAGAGGGCATATGGGATACTTAATTTTATTAGCTGAGGCATAGAAATGTAAGAGCAGGAAAGTTATGATGGAACTGTATAAAATACTCAGGCTACAGATGGAGTACCATGTGCAGTTCTGATCATCTCACTCTGGGAAAGTTATGATTGCTCTGGAGAGGGTACAGAGGAGATTCACCAGGAGATTGTCTGGGCTGAAGCATTTCAGCTATGAAGAGAGGCTATTTATCCAGGGTTTGTTCTTAGAGCGGAGATGGCTAAGGGGAGACATAATTGAGGTGTATAAAATTATGAGGGACATAGATAGATAGGGGTATTGAGAGGGTAAATAGGAAGGAACATTTCCCCTTAGTAGAGGGGTCAATAGCCAGGGGGACATAAAT
This sequence comes from Carcharhinus amblyrhynchos, assembly GCF_965287045.1. Classification (NCBI taxonomy): domain Eukaryota; kingdom Metazoa; phylum Chordata; class Chondrichthyes; order Carcharhiniformes; family Carcharhinidae; genus Carcharhinus; species Carcharhinus amblyrhynchos. The sequence continues at coordinate 45,006,842 of NC_137339.1, read as the reverse complement.
TTAAGGTAACAGGCAGGAAATTTAGAGGGGATTTGATGAAAAACATTTTCACCCAGAGGGTGGTGGGAATTCACAACATTTAAGAAGTGTTTAGATGAGCATTTGAAATGCCATAGCATACAAGGCTATGGACCAAGCGATGGAAAATGGGATTGGAATAGATAGGTGCTTGATGGCTGGCACAGACACGATGGGCTAAGGGGTTTTTGTGCTGTAAAATTATGATGTTATGAGAACCAGCGGGCCAGACTTCAACCGTTGCAGTTGTACATAAGAGATGGCTGCAAATAAAAGGTCCACTTGATGAGATGCTTGAGGAGAGAGGGTGTTCGCATTATTCTTGAATCACCCCCTGCAGAAAAATGGGGAAATCAACAGAAAAGGCCACATTTTAAGCAGTTAATCACTGGGTGGTCCTCTTCAGTCTTTCGTTGATGTTAAAATGTGTGAAAGCCATTTACTTGTCAGATAGCAAGACCTCATTAAAATAAAAACCACTGCAATTAGTGTTTGAATGAGATGTGAGGAGCAGTACAATGAACAAACATGAAAGAAGCTGACTTGGGGAGAGGACTTAGATCATCTTTGTGATACACCAGAATAAGAAAGTGTGAATAGGAGAAGGGAGCAAACATACTTACAGACAGATTTGTGAATAATACAAGTTTTCCATTTATCTATTAGTTGGGTCAATGTTGTTCTTCACTAGAGCTCTGGTTGAAAGTGGATTTGTCTTGAATTGACATGGCAAAGGGAAAACCCCAGCACCAATTAGAAATTAAAACAGAAGAGCCTGGAAATATACAACAGGCTTCCAACGAATAACCTGATGATTGAAGCATTATGATTAAATCCTATCCAATCACCATTTCCTGCAGAACCATCTTATCTGCTGGGAAAAGCAAAAATATAAAATTTAACATTTATTTAGTAGTCACAAATAGGCTTACATTCACACTGCAATGAAGTTACTGTGAAAACCCCCCAGTCGCCACACTCCAGCTCCTGCTCAAATACACTGAGGGAGAATTTAGCATGGCCAGTTCACCTAACCAGCACACCTTTGGACTGTGAGTGGAAACCGGAGCACCCGGAGGAAACCCATGCAGACACAGGAGAATGTGCAAACTCCACTCAGGCAGTGACCCAAGCTGGGAATCGAACCCAGGTCCCTGGCACTTTGAGGCAGCAGTGCTAACCATTGTGCCGTTGTGCTGCCCTGGAACTTAGGGTCTAATGTGAAAGCATCAGCAGCATGTTGCCACGGTGGTTAGCACTGCTACCTCACAGCGTCAGGGACCTGGGTTCAATTCCTGCCTCAGGTCACTGTCAGTATGAAGTTTGCACAGTATCTGCTTGGGTTTCCTCCAGTTTCCTCCCACACTCCAAAGATATGCAGCTTAGGTAGATTGGCCTTGCTAAATTGCTCCTTTGTGTCAGGAGGTCTCGAAGGGTAAATGAGTGGGGTTCAGGGATAGGGCCTGGGTGTGATTATGGTTGGCACAGACTCAATGGGCTGAATGACTTAGGGATTCTATGAAAATTGTATTCTGGAAAAATACCTCTGCAACACGATCAGTATCGGACCAATAGATTAAATGGACACACACCTTCCATGTGCTGCAATCTCTGCCCCAGTTAAGAACCAGTTTAACTCATGCTTGAAGTCATTGGAATTTTCAGCCATTCAGCATCACATTCCAGAGGCTTTTGCTGTTAAGCCCAGCTCCCTATGGGTTATGCACGCAGCCTTTCTTCATTTACAGGTCTCTTAAATTGCTCTGTCTACAAACACAGAAGCCTCACAACGCCAAGTTAAAGTCCAACAGGCTTATTTGGAGTCGTGAGCTTAGGGAGCGCTGCTGCTTCATCAGGTGATTGCATATAAATCTGTTGGACTTTAACCTGATGTTGTGAGACTTCTTACTGTGTCCACCCCAGTCCAGCGCCAGCATCTCCATCTCATGCTATAAGGTCAGTAATGCACTAGAACTTTAATTTTTCAGCCAATTCCATGCTTTTGGTTAGGACAGATGCGGAAGCCCTGCTGAGGTAGGGCAGTGAGGGTAATTTCCACATCTATTATGCAATTGGGAATGGGAATAAGGACGAGTCCATCTAGACTGGAGGTGAGGGCAGAATTGACCCAAACCCCTGCATGCTCATGACATCCAACTTTGCATGATTACTGAGGGAGAGGTGATCAGCTATACCAAGTTCCTGGGGACACATAGCCCATGCTAACTATCTTGTGGATGAGTATCTCAGCCAGAAGAAGCAGGTCACAACTGCTGAAGTATTTTAAGAAACTACCAAAGTCAGCTTTGCAAAGATAATTATTTCTTGCCACATAATTTCCTCTCTAAATCTCTTCAACTCTGCACTTTTCTCCATTAAGTTTCTTTTCAAAACCCATCTTTTTGACCACACTATTGCTTAACTCCTGTAATTTCTTGTTCTTTGACTCAAGGATGTTAAAAGCTATTAAATAAATGAACGTTATATTCTCCAATTCTGAAGGATTTCTCAAGTTTTGTGGAGATCTTCAAAATTGTTGTAATCTGGAATAATCATTTCAAATATAATTAACGTATACTTTCAGTAATGGAAAAATCATTTGACCTTACTGTCTTGATTACAAAATTTCCTCAATATCAATTACGACCATTGTCCCAATAGGGACATTTCAACACATTCAAGTTGTTGCCACAATATCTTTAATGATTTCTTCCTCTTATTCTTCCCTTCCCACTCTTCCAGTCAAGTCTTAAGGGTGGAGCACTAACTCTGAACACTGACAAGGTCAATGGAGATGGTATTTAAACGTAAGAACATAAGAACTAGGAGCAGAATTAGGCCATTTGACCCCTTGAGCCTGCTCCGCCATTCAATAAGATCACAGTTGATTTTTCTCGTGAACTCAGCTCCACTTACCTGCCCACCCATAACCCTTAATTCCTTTACTGTTCAAAAATGTATCTATCTTTGCCTTTAAAACATTCAACAAGGTAACCTTAACTGCTTGACTGGGCAGGGAATTCCACAGATTCACAACATTTTGGGTGAAGAAGTTCCTCCTTAACTCAGTCATAAATCTGCTCCCCCTTATTTTGAGGCTATTCCCCCAGTTCTAGTTTCAACCCACCAGTGGAAGCAACCTATCTGCCTCTATCTTATCTATTCCCTTCATAATTTTATGTGCTTCTATAAGACTCTCCCCCCCGCCCGCCACCCTCCATTCTTCTAAATTCCAATGAGTATAGTCTCAGTCTACTTCGTCTTTCCTCAGAAGCCAACCCTCTCAACTCTGGAATCAACCTAGTGAATCTGCTCTGTATCCACTCCGGTGCCAGTATATTCTTTCTCAAGAAATATAATTTAATTTTAATTTAATTGTGGCCTTTCCCAAATTTCCATGGGTGAATGACTGAATCAGTTGTAACATTTGTGGGGTGCATTTGTTGATCTCTGAATCCTGTCACAGAATGATGGGTGGAATTAATGCCATTCCTGCAATATTCCTGCAGTTCCATATCAATTTCCGGATTTCAGCCTCGCGCAAGGACAGATAATCCCAAGGAATGGACAAATCAATGGCAGACTTCTCTGATTCCCCTCCCTGGCTGCTTTCTTCCACCATCATAAGATAAACTCAAAGTCATCTCGGAGCAGTCTCTTTGCTTGGTTCTCTTGCTTGATTAGAGGCCAGTGTGAAGAAGCTGAAGCTATTATTCATCTGCGAATTGAGACAGTGAGTGTCAGCACCATATTTCATTATGGAAGGTATCACAGCCAAGTTGAATTCTGCTCTCACCTGGTCTCCACATATGTACCTTTGGTCAAGAGCACGCTATATTGAAAGTGTCAGCTGTGTCTCAGTCATGACCACTCTCACCTCTGAGTCATAAATGAAAGTTCAGCTCCAGCAAGGCTTAAGCACAAAATGCAATGCTAACACTCCAGTGCAGGAGTGAGGGAATGCTACATTGTTGGAGGTGCCACTGCAGATGAGATGTTAAACTGAGGCCCATATCGGGTTAATTCAGGTGGATGTAGAAAATATATGGTACAACTTGAAGAAGAGCAGAATAATTATCCCCAGTAACCTGATCAATACTTATCTCCATTCAATGCTACAAAAATATGTTTTATTATGTCCATTCTCATATTGCTGTTTGTGGGAGTTTGCATAGTGGCAGCTGTGTTCCCTGTATTATAACAGTGACCACACTTGGGGGAAAAAAAGTCTGCATTGGCTGTAAAGCACTTCGAAATATGGGGTAGTCCTGAAAAACAGCTACATCAATGCAAATCCTTCTTTCTTTAAAAACAGCAGCCTGGCTACACATCCTTACCTACTTAAGGGATACTGCATCCCACGTAAGTTTCTAACTGCTTGACTGTTTGAGCCTAGCACAGGATGGGACCACCTGCCTTATAGGTTTAATGCCAGAGGCAGGCCATTGGGTGATGTCACTGAGATTTCTAATTTAGATGAGTCTGGTGCAGAGAAATCCTTCAGTAGAAAGCAATGTTTCCTTTTTGTGTTTAAATGATCAAATAAAGATGGAATGTGCATTATTGTACTGAATATTCTGTAAATTCCGAAACTAAACTGTGACAAAACAGGTGTCCTTAATAGAACTTGCACACAGGTTCGTGTTATTGTGCTTCCATACTATAAGTTGATGCTTTACAACACATGGTTGGTATTAGAAGGGCTATGCAGTCTATTCGGGGGACCCCTATCCCTATGTGCTATATTGAAATCGTGAGTATGGAATTGTTACAGAGGAACTTTCCAAGGCAGTCCAAGAAACAAGAGTTAATATTTCAAGTCCGAATGTTTCTCCTTCGGAGAAAAATAACAACTTCAGTACAGTACCCAGGGCTTGGGCTCCAAGAAAATAGCTTGTCATACGGCCTCGAAACTTTCTCTCCACAGATACTGCTAGACCTGCCGAATCGCTCCAACATTGTTTTTATTTCAGATTTGCAGCATCCGCAGTTTTTATTTTGCTTTTACTTGAAGAGAAACAACCTAACTGGACTTGAGAGCTTCTTAGGCATTAGGCAAATGGTGTATATCTCACCTTCGTCAGTTCAAGAATGTGCATGTTCCCGCTGGTGTGAACGTTTACTAATTATAACATTGCTAACGGTGATATAAGCAGTGCAATGGACAGTGTCCTCACCTCTGTGCCAGATGCTTCGGGTTCAAATCCCATTCCAGGAATTGGAGGCCATTGAAGCTTGTTAGAAAAACTCGGCAGGTCTGTCTGGCAGCATTTGTAGCGAGAGAAACAGTTCACGTTTGGAGTCCAGCATTGGATTCGATGCTGAGTTTTTCCAACACTTTCTTTTAATTTCGGATCACCAGAATCCACAGTATTTGATTCTGGTTGTTAACCGAGAAGTCATGACCCCGCTCCCCCCCCCCCCCCGCCCCCCAACACTCAACTTGTCCATCTGCCATACCTACTGCCACCGTCACCTCATTTCCACTCAGATTGCTTAATGTTTACTCAATTGTTAGTTACACAAAGCTCTGAGCCCATGCTCAGAGTGGACGGGGCAAACCCAAATCCATCCCCTCACTTGCTCCAAAACCAAATTCCAGTTGAATCCTATTCAAAGTTCCTACAAAAGAGACACACAAGATCCAAGCTGGCAAGATAAGGCATTGTGCCCCATCTTGGGCTTGATCTGACGCTTGATCTTAAGTCAAAAGACCGAGAAGCAGCATGGTGGCACAGTGGTTAGCACTGCTGCCTCATTGTGCCAGGGACCCAGGTTTGATTCTTGCCTTTGGTCACTGTCTGTGTGAAGTCTGCACATTCTCACTATGTCTGTGTGGGTTTCCTTCAGGCGCTCCGGTTTCCTCGCACAGTCCGAAAGATGTACTGGTTAGGTGCATTGGCCATGCTAAATTCCCCCTCAGTGTACCCGAACAGGCACTTAAGTGTGGTGACTAGGGGATTTTCACAGTAACTTCATTGCGATGTTAATGTTAGCCTACTTGTGACGCTAATAACTAAACTAAAAATAAATATAAATTCTGAAATGCCAAATTATATTTCTCCAAGATCTTGCTGAGGACTTCCATTGTCTTTTTGCTTCCGAAGTTCCCTACAGCACAACAATCGATGCACTTCCAGATAATTGGAGCACCTTGAGGGTGGAGAACTGGTGATATATCACTGCAAAATTATTTTCCTAATACTACATACAGTATATGATGTGCAACTTTTGGAACAAAATGGGAATGAAGCATATTCCCCTCCTGATCACCAGTTCTCGGTCCTTGAGGTGCTGCAGCCCAATTATTTTTTAATGAAAGGATCACCGAGATAGGTCGCAGAATACACTCGGGTAGATAACAGGAGGATGGAGAGGCAGACAGTTCAAACCTTGAATACAGGAAACTTAGTCTATGAGTCTTAGTAAAGACTCATTTAATCGTCACCATTTACAGACCCCCATTCGACTCGAGAGTAGCAGGAATGGTGGCGCTGAGAGCAATATTTACACATTAGAGACTCCTTTGGCCCAGCGGTGAGCGGACGCTGTTAATAAATCCAATAGAAAACCGGAGGAGGTGGTGGTGGGGGCCGGGGGAAGTACAGCAAAGAAAATGTTTCCAGAACCCACTCCGAGAGAGGAAAGATCACAGGCGCAAAAAACTCAAGAGATTTCAAACATATTCAGTAAAACGAATGCAGCCTTTCGTCCTGTAGAAGAAAAAAACTGCACCAAAATTCTGAGGCAGAATACGCATGGTTGTGGGGAGAATGTGTGAAAATGGAACTCCCTGAGCTGCTCATCTGGACAGCCGGTGTAGACAGGATGGGCCAAATGGCTTCCTTCTGCGCTGTGACAATTCAGTGTTCAATCCTGGATGAAATGTTACTGCATAAAGGAATTGTCCGAACTGTTTACTGTGAAGTTCAATGGCTTACTGAGGTGTGCTGGCCAATGTTGGACCCTAACATGAACTTGCTGTATTTTAATGGAGTATAATTGGACTATAATTAATAACAAACAGCGTTGAAGCACGTTTTCCAAAATTAGACGTTTAGTTTCAGACGGCCATATATTTAATAATTATCCAGTTAAACTCAAAAGTTGAGGTCAAATTGACCTTTCCTGCCATCGGGCTAATCAATTGGAATCGATCTTCCCAGTCAGCCTTTTATCAATAGGCTACTTATAACAGATTACAGTTATATATCAAAAGGTTTTTGGTTAACCATACATTGACAAAGCTTTAGAAAGAGTGGCGCTGATATGACCATAACACACTGATTGAAAGTTCGGCTGAGGTGGAGATTTAGGCTTTCCCCTAAACCTGGCAGCGGCTCCCAGACGCTGCTATTTAAACGGGTACAAATCTCACTTGTGGATAACCTGCGTTTCCCGCTATTATTCCGAACAGATTCTCTGCTCCAACCCAGCTCCCTCTTGCCGAGTTTTCTAATAAGAGATCGGGGGTGGGGGGGGGACCGGGGGCGGGAAACGCGGAGAACAAAAGCTGATAAGCAATAAAAATAAAAACCTAAATGAATTAACGGTAAATATAGCGAATTAGGATTCCTCAGTCGTGAAACAATTTGAGTGGTTGAAGTGGGAAGAGAATGAATTGTCTGTCAGGGTCCGGACCGTTTGCTCACATACTGTAGTTTTAACTATTTCAGGACACTTGTAAATTGAAAACACTGTGAAGCTGCTTAGTTTGATTTTAAAGAGAGAATCTTCCTATTGTCTGATTTTACTTGTACTCAAATTTGAAAGGTGCGATTAATTTGCTGCCCAGGCAGAATTTCCCGTGGTGCTGTGTGCTGAGACAGTGTGTAAAAGCATGACTTTTATCACATAATAAACTTCAGTGTGTTTGGAAGTTGGAAGTGGGTGTCTGCTAATTGGGAGCTCGGTCATGCACTGGTTAAATCTCCCTAATCGTATGTAAATATCATTTACTGGGCTCCCGTCAATCACGCCAGCGCTCTCCAATGGACTGGACAGAAGGGGATATATAGAGACAGAAGGTGGATTAGTTTGATAGTGTTTTTTTTTGGTTGAATCGCATTATGGCTGTACCTCAGCTGGGATATAGCGATGTGGTCACCGCCGGGAAGGGATCTGCAATGAGCGCTCTGCCGGCTCTGTTTGTGGAAAGGCAAGCGGCGATGTTGGGCTCTCCCGCTGCCGCTCTCAGTCTAGGGGTACCCCCGCCTCTCCATGCACTCCTGGCCCGCTATCCGGGTACATATCCCATTCCACAAGGGTACAGCCTCCAGCCTTACCCTGATCTCAGGCATCTGTCTCATCTGGTAAGAAAACGTCCTTTTGTTTGGTTTTGGTTGTATTTTAAAAGTTTTTGAATTTCTCTCATGAATTAGTTACTTTTTAAAAATCGGGTTCTGTAATGCTTGAACTCGCACCGGTAGCACGAGGGGGCTATTCTGCGAGTGAAGTTCATCCCTCCTCACCGCCACACTTTCTGTGTTGAAATTCGACTTCAACATCAGTGAAATTTCGCCTCGTCACAATGCATTCTTTCAAGACCAGACCTCAAATTATCCACTGAGTTATAAATGCATTCAGTACAACACAACAAGCGCTAGTTAATATAAAACTAACCAAGTCAATAATATCGATACCAGGCTGCGTTAGCGGCATTGATTTTATCACCTTTTAAATACAATACTGTAACAATGCTAAATGTACCATGTAAGTTGATCAATGATTTCATGAACATCTAAATTTTTAAGACATACACCGAATTAAATATAAAAATACTCTATTTCATACAACATGTACTATGTCGTATAGGACTAGACTTGGAACCAAACATTCTGGAAGTGGAACGTTCACAAAATGTTTGCTTAAATCGCAGTATGTTCACATAATTTTAAAATTAAGTTTCTATATTACTGCACGGTTTACTCTGCGGCGGTACAAAATCCTTCACATAAGCAGCCCTTTTGTGAAACGCGACAAACACCCTCATCAGGTCTGGCAACATCTGTGAGAGGGAAAGAGAGTCAGTCTTTCAGGTCAATTTATTTAACATATAACTAAACGTAAGAAGCGATTTTTCAGTACGAAATATGTGACTGTTGCTCAGTGTTGACCTGATTGGAAAGCAGATGCCCCTCGGCCGGATGCCCATACCGATATTGGACTGCTGTCAGGTTGTGATGTTAGATGATTGGTCCGGCCTGTTTCGCAAGTTTGATTTTTAAAAACATGATCGCGGTTTTAAAACAACTTCACAAGTTTTCTAAAAGTTTAGAGTATCGTGCCATATCTTCGCTGAAATTGGCTTCAGATCTGAGGGTAGCTCAGTAAACTAGTTTATTTTAATCTCAAATTGTCAGAATACAAAAGTGGCCCAGTATAAATAATCCAGTCATCTATTTATGCAATAAATACAAACAAAAACTATTCCAATTTAGATTGGTAAACAGAGTCCGAATGAAAAAAAATTCTAATATGAAACATGACCATTCACTCAAACTCGAGCTTTGGGGTGTTTGTGACAGATAAATGAACGATATACATGCGAGTTGTTGTACAGAAGTTAAAAAGAATCTTAGTTTATACAGTTACAGTAATAGATGTAGTAAATATTATTATTACATAAAATTGTATCAAGTAGTGTCTTATACTAAATATTTAACGTTGTATATTATATTCTAACACGTGCACTATATTAGCTCACTTTAATTCTGATTTCAGGGGTCCCCCTATGAACTGAAGGCTGGATGCGTCTACTCCCAGGCCAGTTTCTCCCCAGCCGGAGCCCTTTATTCTCCTTACCGACCCCTGGCACACGGGGACCCGGGCCGAGCCAAGAATGCCACCCGAGAGAGCACTAGCACTCTGAAAGCCTGGCTGAACGAGCACCTTAAGAACCCGTACCCAACCAAGGGCGAGAAGATCATGCTGGCAATCGTTACCAAGATGACCCTGACTCAGGTCTCCACCTGGTTCGCCAACGCCAGGCGGCGGCTGAAGAAGGAGAACAAAATGACCTGGGTACCCAAAACTAAATCGGACGAAGAGGCAAGTGAGAGCGAGGACGAGGAAGACAAGAAGGAGGAGGAAGCTCTGCCCAAAGCAGAGCAGCAGGAGGCGGGCAACGCCGCGGGGCAGCAGGTTAACGGGGACTCGGGGGTACAGTGCCCTGCACACGGGGGTGTCACGGACTGTGAAAAAGAAGGTGCCAGCGAACTGAGGACACACTCGGAGGGAAGCGAGTCGAGAAAATCCGAATGGGCAGCACCCGGGGAGGGATGCACGGTACAGAGCGCAGGCAGCACCCAGTCCAAAGACAGTCCGCCTCTCAAACCCAAAATCTGGTCCCTGGCGGAGACGGCGACCTCCGAGCACGGGAGGAGCAGCCGGCCAGGTCCGCTGGGTGGCCGCTCTTCAGCTGCCCTCGGTCACTACCAGCTCTGGGCTGGTGCCTGTTTTGCAGAAGGACAGCTCGTATTAAACAGTCACTCCAGGCGGGAATCAAAAAAGAGAGACGGTGCAGGTACGGACCAGTGAGAAAGAGACAGATACCAACCGCAATCCTATTTGCAAATGTTGGACGTTTTCCGCTCCCGCCCTGATAATCTGCACTTTCATCTAGTTCCTTGGGATCTCTCTGCTGGGCAATGGTGTACTTTTGCCTAATGGTGCTGTGAACCAATCTGTCCGACTACGTTCTCAGTACTTGTGTAAATGAAGCGGGCGGGGGTCCCAAGGCATTAATTTATAGTAATGATCGCGATGTTAATAACATGCTTCGACAATTAATACAATGCAGTTCAACTGAGAAAAAGTTCTCCCGATATCACCCTGTTCCTTATATACTCACCATACTACTTAACAAACCCAAACCGCAATCTGGGCAAAGTGGAACTTTTAGCAAAAATGTGTAAATATTGTCAATATCTGAATCCCAAACAAATTACACGTGTGGACATACAGATGGACCACTCCTCTTACACCACAACAATACTCGGTCTCTAAACTGATTGAATAAGACTCGAATGTTCACACTTGTGAACCTGGTTGAACGTGGTCTGTAAACCAACTGGCTTATTCACACTTGATACATATCGTGGCCTGGTTAAAGTAGTAACAGTGTGGTCTGTAAACCAACTGGCTTATTCACACTTGATACAGTGGCCTGGTTAAAGTAGTAACAGTGTGGTCTGTAAACCAACTGGTTTATTCACAATTGATACAGTGACCTGGTTAAACTAGTAACAGTGTGGCCTGTAAACCAACTGGCTTATTCACACTTGATACAGTGACCTGATCAAACTAGTAACAGTGTGGAAAAGGAACATTCTCCACATTCGTTTGCAGGGTTACCGAAGGGTAATGTGTAAATGTTAGTCAGTGTGGCGACGTGCTATGTTCTTAAATGAATTTGTTATATCTCGATATTTTTACTTGTTGCTGAAGCCCAGAACTAGTGAAATCTAATCCGAAGATGTGGGTGGAAAAGCTGGGTGTCATCTCACTACAATCCTAGTTTTTAAAAACTTTTCATGGGTTGGGTAATAGCTTTTTAATGAAAACTCTGCCTTTGATCGGTGTTAAATTACTCCAGCTTGTAAGAGCGAGCACTGAAACAATTACCTTGTATAAGCTGCCTTCTCCAAAACTATCTCCAGGTGTTTAAACCTCCGAGATGTTTTTTTTTGGGGGGAAACGCATGCTGACCGGTTCTAATGATCTGTTTATTAACATCACAACTTTAAAGAATGAGAGAGTTAATTGGAGGAAAGAGCCAGGATTGGGAATACGCTGGTATTTATGAAAATAATCCAATCTAGCACTCGGGGAAATATCCATAAAATCTGCATCTTAAATCTATAGTTTTGTTAAAATTGCAAAATTATTTCAGTGATGCCAGAAGTAAACATCCACAACAAGAAAAGTGCAGAGGAAAATCCTAGTGAGAAGATTACCGAGGGTACCTTTTCCAGTGAAGCTTTGGCAGTCGAAACAGTGTCTTTGGATCCTGTTAGGACAGAAATGAATCGATTCTTGGTAAGCAAGGAGTTATCAGGCGGAATGCAGATTTGAGGTTACTATCACAGCAACCCTGATATTATAAATGGCGGAGCAGGCTAGAAAGGCCGAATGGCTTCTCACTCCTGTTCCTATCTTTCAGTTTTGAACACCTCTGTCTTCTAAACAATATCAGTCTATCTGTTAGTGTGGTATCTTTTTGAAACAGATTTTTCAGATTTTAATCTTTTTAAAATATCAATTAATGCACATCCCCTTTAATGATCCATCATCTTTCCCCCTGCTTCTGCTTTAGATTGTGCTTGCCGAAGTTTTATCCACCTTGTTCCAGGTTTCAGAAGCGGATGTGATCTTTTAACACAAATCAAAGGTTTTCTCATCTTTTGTCACAGTTTATCCAGTGTGCTTTGTATATTAAGTGTTTATACGGAAAAAAACCTGTGAATAAACATTGGGATATAAATTCTTTATATTTTGTCTAATAAACTACGCAGGGTTTTCTTTTCCTCTTCACTTGTGCAGTTTAATTGTGATCAAGTTGCCTTCTCTCTGACCAGGAGATGTTCGGGGGCGGGGCGTGGCAAAAGTCACTCTGGTGGTGACGAGTGCACCAGGAGCAAATTCATTACCTGAGGTTTTACCACATCTGGAAATACAAGAAGTTGGCTGCCAGTAAAAGTGCTCACGGATGTGACGGATGATTATCCTTCACAGATCTTCTAGCGCAGGAGAGGTATTGCCCTCACCACCCAGTTGGATGGAGGAGTTGCTAGAGGTTTTTTTCTACCAGCTTCTGAAGGCTTCCCGGGACAGTAACTGGCGGCCTTGCCTGTCGCACCCACAATTTAAAATGGAGCTCCGAAATAAAGCCCCTGAAATAATAGGCGGGACATGGCTTTCAAATTCCCCTTGCACGTAGTTTAAAGGAGGCATTGGCTTCTTTCAAATAAATGGACTGAGGCTTCTGTTGAAATTAGGAGTGGCAGTTTGGCACATAGGCACCGCATGGTAGCACAGTGGTCAGCACTGCTGCCTCACAGCGCCAGGTTCAAGTCTTGCCTTGGGCCACTGTCTGTGTGGAATTTGTATGTTCGCGCCCCTGTCTGCGTAAGCTTCCTGCCGGCGCTCTGGTTTCCTCCCATAGTCCAAAGATGTGTGGGTTAGGTTGATTGGCCATGGTAAATTGACCCCAAGTGTCAGGGATTTAGCAGGGTAAATATGTGGGGTTACAGGAGTAGGGCCTGGGTGGAATTGTTTTTGGTACAGCCTCAATGAGCTGAATGGCTTCCTTCTGCATTGTAGGGATCCTATGTCTCTAACTTAGGGTAGATGGTGAACACCAAATTAAGTGTTCCTATGCCTCAGTCCCCTTCATTTCAGCTCTGGGGCTCTATCTCTCCCCTGGTGACTCAGTATTAAAATGCTTCACACCAGATGACGCCAGTCAGAAATCGGGGATTCTCAAAGGGAAGGATTTGGAACAGCGCAGAAATCTTGGAGGTAAAAGCTACACAAAGAAATGGCACAGAAAGAGGCCATTCCACTCACTTTGTGCCAGATCAAAAAAAAAGCCTGGTCTGTAGCTTTGTAGGTATTTTTTAAATGAATTTCTACTTCAAACACAATTTATGGGCAACAAATTTTAAATACGTATCACCCTCTAGGTGAAAAGCTTTTTCCTAATACCTACTCTAATTCTCCAACTGAGCACCTTCAATCTATGCCCCTTGGTAATTGGTCTCTGAGGGGGGAAACAAGTCTTTCCTACCAACTCTGTCTATGTTCCTCAGAATTTTGTACACTGTAGGATTGGAAGAGATCACAGAGATGGTGATGCCATGACAGGGAGTGGGTGGAATTTAAAAAAGGATGAGAATTTAAAAACTAAGATGTTGCTTTGTTATGAGTAGCCTAGTGAGCGCAACAGTGATGGGTGGTGAGTGGAATTTGGCTCCGGTTCTGATGCACATTGCTGCATAATTAAAAAGGCAGCTCACCATCAATTTCTCAAGGGCTTCTCAGATGCAATTAAGTTCAGGCAATAAAAACTAGTCCAGCCAGAGATGTTCATATCCCAAGAATTAATTTTGGAATTATGGTAAGTAGAATGTAGGAATCTGGCCAGGAGTCTGTTAGAATAGTTAAGCCTGGAACATCAAAGGCATGAGTGAGGTTTTCCGTAGAAGAAGAGCTGAGGCAAGAGTGGAGATGGGTGATGTCAAAGATGTGGAACCAGGTGATCTAAGTGACAGTGCAGATATATGGCTGAAAACTCAACCGGGGGCCAAATGTGACACTGAGATTTTGAACAATATGCTTGCGGTTCCGATGGTTGCCAGAGAAAGGATTCAAATCAATGGCAAGGGAAGAAAGTTTGTTGTGGGGACTGAAGGCAATGGCTTCTGTCCTTCCAATACTTAATTGGAAAAAGTTGAATAAATAGTCTGATAATTTAATGAGTGTAGATGAGGTAGAGCTGCATTGCCTCAGTGTACACATAAAAAGTGATGATGTGTTTTCAGATGATCTTTCTGAAGGGTAGCATGTAGATGGGAAATGGGAGAGGACCAAAGATACATCCTTGGAGAACGTCAGGAATAACACCATGGAGGTGGGGGTGGGGGGTAGGTGGTGGTTGATGGAAGAGAAGCCCTTGATGTGATTCTCTTATGATTAGATCAATAGGAATAGAATGGGTAGGTGAAGTCCCACCCAGTTGGATGATGGTGGGGAGGTATTGGAGGGGGGTGATGGCTCAGAGGTTGCAGACAGGTTGAGAAAGACAAAGATGAACCTTCATCACAGTTTTATAGAATGTCATTGTGACTTTAATTAGAGCTCAATGCTTCCATGATAAAAATGGGTAATCTGCAGGATTCCTGTAATTGGTTATCTCCACAAAAAGGGCACAAGTGAGGGAAGGCTATAATTGCTATACTAATAATTATAGTTGCATTAACACTTAATCCTAGATGCTTCAATGCATAAAGCTGATTGGATAATCCAGGCTCCCTTTACATAAATGATTATTTGGGTAGGACCAGGGGGCTCCTAGTCTCAGTTAAATGTCTATCCGAGTTTGAGTTATTACCTTTTTGAAGAAGAAGATTGAAATTTGCTATGTAATAACTTGAACATCATGTATACAGCATGGAACACATCCCAATACAGAGTCCTTATATAGATCATGGGTTGCATTTTGTTGTACAAAAACCCAGTTGATAATAATGATATGGAGAAGAAAAAGAGATTAGGATGAGTAAGTAATAAACGTGAATTAACTCCACGTTGAAACCGTGTGACCATTTCCAAATTCTCACCTAGTCTGTGTTTGGACTGGGCAATCAGTGTGTAAAAATGTTGTGTTATGCTTGGGCAGTAGAGGAAAGTGCAACAGAGGAGGATTTCCTTGTTGTCTTCATTGTAGTAAGATTATAAATTTGTTTTTTAAAAGAGCAGGTTTCCAATTTTAATATAAATATAAAGCACAGAGCAAATATTATGTGTTCAGGGAGATGAGGGGTGCTATTTTCCACTGCCCCATTTCACTGGTTTCTTATATCCTAGAGAAATGCCTTTCCAGACCTCACCTTCACTTTAAAACACCTCCATTAATTTGCATTTCCTTGTCTCTGCCATGTCTTCCAGCAGTAGGTTCCATTGTGGATATGTTGCTCCCCTAATGTTGCGTGAAATTTTGTCCCTCGTTCCTTCTGCCTCTGATTCAGCAGCTGCTCTTTCCATCCCAATGTCCCCTCCTGTAGAACACACAACCTCAACCTGTCTGCCTGGTCACTTCTCTCACTGCTTTCAAAGCTTCATAAAGACCCCCTAACAACCACTGTTTTTGCTTTTCCTCTTGGTGCCTGTGCATTTTGTATTGGGACTGAGAAGAAAGTGAGACTGAGATAAACATAGCACAGTATAAGAGCAGGCAGAGGGAAACTGCAAGGCTCGGTGGGACTGGAGGTCTGGAATGTATTTGTTCAATGCAAGAAATATAACAGGTAAGACAGATAGATAAACTGAGACCCTGGATTACTGTGTGGAATTATGATGTTATTGCAATTATAGACACATGGTTAAAGGAGGGATGGGACTACAGTTTAACATTCTGGGATATTGTTGTTTAGACAGGACAGAAGGAAAAACAAAAGGAGTGGGAGAATTGCATTATTGATTAGGGAGCACATTGTAGCAGTATTGAGGGAGGACACATTGGAGGGATCTTGTAGTGAGGCATTATGGATGGAGCTCAGGAATAGGAAGGTTGAAATCACAATGTTGGGAGCGTACAGTAGGAACCCAACAGCCCACAGGAGAGCAGATGTGTAATCAGATACTGAAAAGGTGGGAAAAAAATACAGGGTAGTTGTAGTGGGTGACTTTAACTTCCCCCATATTGACTGGGATTCCATCACAGCCAGGGGTTCGGATGGAGAGCAATTGTTAAATGTGTCAGGAGGGCTTTTGAGGCTGCTTAATTGTGCAGGCCAGTTACACCCAAATTAGACAGGAACTGGGCAATGTGGATTGGAAGTGCCTATTTGACGGCAAATCCACATCTGGCATGAGGGAGGTATTTAAAAACTAGTTGATGAAAGTGCAGGACAGGCAAACAAAACTGAAGGATAGAAATGATAGGATTCAGAAACATGGATGAAAAGGCAAATTGTAAGCTTAGTCAAGAGATAAAAGGAAGCATATGATAGGTCTAGGTGTCTAAAAACTGGCAGAGTCCTTGAGGAGTACGGTGAAAGTAGGAAGGAACTTAAACATGGAATTAGAAGGACTAAAAAGGATCGTGAAGTGTCTTTAATAAACAGGGTCAAGGAGAATCCCAAAGCTTTTTATGCATTCATTAAGAGCAAAAGGGTAGCAAGAGAAAGAGTAAGTCCACTCAAGAACAATGGAGGGAAGTTATGCGTGGAGCCCAGGCAGAGGGTGAGATTCTTAATGAGTACTTTATATTGGTATTCACTAAGGAGAAGGACAGAGATAGGTTTATGAATGCTCCAGAGAATGCCAATATATCAAGGAAGGCAAGGGTAGAAATAGCCGGGGCCTTAACAGATATCTTCGCATCCCCTTTGACCACAGGCGAGCTTCCAGAGAATTGGAAAATAGCCAACGTTGTTCCCTTTTTTAAGAAAGAAAGCAGGGATAGTCCAATTGTAGGCCAACGAGCCTGACATCAGTGGGTGGGGAAGGTTTCGGAGAAGACACTGAGGGACAGGATATATGCGCATTTGGAAGAAAGTGGACTAGTTAGTGACAGGCAGCATGGTTTTGTACAGGAAAGGTCATGTCTCATCAACTTGATTGAGTCTTTTGAAGAGGTGACAAAGAAAATTGATGAGGGAAGGGTTGTGGATGTAGTTTAAACGGAGTTTAGTAAGGTCCCAAATAGCAAGCAGGTACACAAACTAAAATCACATGGGATTTGGGGTGGGCTGGCTAGATGGATACAGAACTGGCTTGGTCATAGAAGACAGAGAGTAACGGTAGAAGGTTTTTCACAATGGAGATCTGTAGCTAGTGGCGTTCCGCAGAGATCAGTGCTGGGTCTTCTGTTGTTTGTAGTACATATAAATGATCTGGAGGAAAAATGTCGGTGGTCTGACTAGTGAGTTTGCAGATGATACTAAGATTGATGGAGTTGCTGGTAGTGCTGAGGATTATCAGAGGATACAACAGGATATAGATCAATTGGAGACTGGAGCACAGGAATGGCAGACAGCGTTTCATCCGGATAAATGTGAGGTGATGCATTTTGGTGGATCAAATTTATGTGTGAGTCACATTGTAAAGGACAGAACTCTTAGGAACATTAACATTCAATGGGATCTGGAAGTGCAGGTCAACGGTTCCCTAAAAGTAGCAACACAGGTGGCCAAGGTGATTAACAAGGCATATGGCATGCTTGCCTTCATTAGCCAGGGCATTGAGTACAAGAGTTGGAAAATCATGTTGCAACTATATAAAACATTGATTAGGTTGCATTTGGAGTATTGCATGCAATTCTGGCCACCACACTACCAGAAGGACGTGAAAGCTTTGGAGAGAGTGCAAAGAATGTTCACCAGGATGTTGCCTGATCTCGAGGACTATGAGGAGAGCTTGAATAAACTAGGATTATTTTCATTGGAAAAATAGAGGGGAAGCCTGATAGAGGTCTACAAAATTATGAGAGGCATAGATAGATTGGATAGAGGCTTTTTCCAAGGGTGGAAGTGTCAATTACAAGCAGGCACAGGTTCAAGATGAGAGGGGGGAAAGTTTAAGGGAGGTGTACAGCAAAAGCTTCATGCAGTGAGTGGTGAGTGCCTGGAGTACGCTGCCAGACGAGGTTGTGAAAGCAGGTACATTAGCAACATTTGGATGGGTACATGAATAGGAAGGGAAATGACGGATATGGATCGAAGGGCAGAAGGTTTTTTTTTAGTTTAGTTAGGGCATCATGATCAGCACAGGCTTGAAGCGCTGATGGCCTGTTGCTGTGCATTACTTTTCTTTGTTCTTCATGAAAGTACTTTGAGACTCTTCCCTATCAATAAGGAGCATAGGCAGCACAGTGTCACAGTGGTTAGCACTGCTTCCTCACAGTATCAGGGACACCGGTTCGATTCTCGGCTTGGGTCACTGTCTGCATAGAGTCTGCACATTCTCCTTGTGTCTGTGTTTCCTCTGGGTGCTTCGGTTTCCTCCCACAGTCGAAAAGACATGTTGGTTCGGTACATTGGCAGTGCTCAGTTCTCCCTCAATGTACTCTAATGGGTGTCTGAGTGTGCAACTAGGACATTTTCACAATAAAAATCAACACCAATAGGTGTAATGCTGGGAAATGAAGTACTTTTAAATTTTTGTGGTTGTATTATTATACTGCACAAATCACTGTTTCCCTCCAGATTTCCTTAATGATGTGCCTCTGATTTTGGAAGAAATATTTGGTCATGCCAGATTTTAGATTCGTTATGAAGTCTTTTACCTCACACTTCTTCCTAAGGACAGCAAAGATCATTTTTGCTTCTGGGCTACATTTCTTTGGATTTTCCAGATAAATCCTGAATGTGTCTGCATCCCAGGGAAAATCTTTGTAAGAAAATTCTTCAGCTTGGTCAGTCTTGCATTCAAATAAAGCAGACAGGTTTGGCCCAGTCTTGTGTTTGCTTCCACTGCTGTCAGTGTGACATTGTGCACATTCCTGTGCAGAGATTTTCTTGCCCCTTATTTCCCACCACAGTCATCCTGCAGCTACCAGTTGGTACAAACCAAGGGTAAATTTCTGCTACAGATCCTTAACCTAGAGGAACTGGGAGGAAGTTGCCCAAATCCATTTTACATAGGGTCCATACTGAAGGAAAGAAGGAAAATATGTTAATTGCATTTGTCTGGGCTGGATCTGAACCCAGGTCCCAGAGATGAAATGACATTGTCCAACCGATAGCGCTGTCTAATCTTACCGAGTTATCAGTATTAATATAGTAACAGTGGAGTGAGGTTCAATGATGGCGAATGGGGTTAGAGCCTGTTAAAGATGGCAGGGATGAGGTGGAGGGAGGGAGGAGGGAATAATTTAAACAGCACTAATTTCTCCTCTCCTTCCGTAAACAAAAAGATACTTTGATTTGTTCCCCTCTTTATAAGTGCTGGCATTTTTACTCAACCCCTCATTTTTTGTGTGACCCAATTTTCTAGTAATAACCCCAAACTAAACTTGAGATTGGATGAACTCAATGAGATTGTTTATTTGCACATACCTAAAGTGCTGGAGAACAGTTGTAATGTCACTTCCGTACTCAGACAATGAAAAGATGGATTGTGAAAAGAAGGTTTTACTACAGAGACCACAGAGAAAATAAAGGTTGACATGAGCTTTGGAATCCAGCATCAAAGGCCAAAAAGGTATTCCTTCATTGAGATTGGCAGGCTGAAAACTGATGCTGTATAGTTCACTTGCTTGATTGTGTAGACTTCAAATGATTAGATAATCATGCAGTGATTAATCAGTCTTGTAGGCAATGGCACAGAATCTCCAATATAAGCAGGAATGATGGACCCAAGTGTTCAGCCTAGAACAGGGCTCTTTCAGTGTGGCCTGTTAGTCAGATGTTAAACAGCAGACAGTATTTTCGTTCAGAAAGGCTATATTGCTGCTTGACAAGCCAGAGGCCCATGCCACGCACTCCCACCTCTCTACTATCTCTGACAAATGTTGTGTAGCCATCTTCTGGATTCCAATGACTGTTAAATATCTCAGTCATTATTAATTGAAAGGAGTGCCTTTGACTCAACAGATGATCAGCCTCCTTCTAGCCACTCTGGTTAGTAAATGCAGATGGCCTTTGTATAACTCTTTTTGAAATTGCAGTATACAGTCCACAGGGCTTGTTAGTGGCTCCTCTTACATAACAAAGTGTGAGTTTTTCTAAAACTGTCAGGTGGCTTCTTTTGTTCAGGTATCATGGGCAAAAATGTTTTCATCATTTTAAGCATCTTTGTTCAGTTTTCAAAAATGTAGAACTCGTGATGAACTTATCTACATATATTTTAATAAGTTACACAGTGCAAGAGTGGAGTCCCTCACAGATCTAATTAGCAGACTTATTTCAGACTGCTGTTAATGACAATCTAAAATTTGTTTTCAGACTAAGAATTTTAAAAACCATTGTACACACAGTAGATGAGGCTTCTTTTGTTTTATTTTGATTTAATTTATTGTTGTCACATGTATTAATATATAGTGAGAAGTATTGTTTCTTCAGAGCTATACAGATAAAGCATACCGCTCATAGAGAAGGAAATGAGACAGTGCAGAATGTAGTGTTACAGTCATAGCTAGGGTGTAGAGAAAGATGAACTTAATGCAAGATAAGTCCATTCAAAAATCTGACAGCAGCAGGGAAGAAGCTGTTGTGTCGGTTGGTATGTGACCTCAGATTTTTATATTTTTTTTCCTGACGGAAGAAGGTGGAAGAGAGAAAGACAGGGGGTGTGTGGGGTCCTTAATTATGCTGGCTGCTTTGCCAATGCAGTGAGAACTGTAGACAGAGTCAATGGATGGAAGACTGGTTGGTGTGATGGATTGGGCTACATTCATAACCTTTTGTAATTCCTTGCAGTCTTGGGCAAAGCAGAAGTCATACCAAGCTATGATACAACCAGACAGAATGCTTTCTATGGTGCACCTATAAAAGTTAGTGAGAGTCATAGCTGACATGCCAAATGTCCTTAGTCTTCTGAGAAAGTAGAGGTGTTGGTGGGCTTTCTTAACTATAGTGTTGACAAGGGGGGACTAGGACAGGTGGTTGGTGATCTGGACACCTAAAAACTTGAAGCTTTCAACCCTTTCTACTTTGCCCCCGTTGATATAGACAGGGGCATGTTCCCCTTTACACTTCCTGAAGTCGATGACAATCTCATTCATTTTGATATTGGAGGGAGAGGTTATCATTGCTGCACAGTTCACCAGATTCTCTATCTCATTCCTGTACTCTGTATCAACATTTGTTGAGATCCGACCCACTTCGGTGGTGTCATCAGCAAACTTGAAAATCAAATTGGAGGGGAATTTGGCTACAGGGTCATAGGTGTATAAGGACTATATTAGGGGGCTGAGAATACAGTCTTGTGGGGCACTGGTGTTGAGAATGATCATGGAGGAAGTATTGTTGCCTATCCTTACTGATTGTGGCCTGTGGGCTAGGAAGTTCAGGATCTAGCCGCAGAGGGAGGAACTGAGGCCCAGGCCGTGGAGTTTGGAGATGAGTTTCGTGGGAATAATGGTGTTGATGGCTGAGCTGTAGTCAATAAATAGGAGTCTGATGTAAGTGTCCTTGTTATCTAATTATTCCAGGGTTGAGTGCACGACCAGGGAGATGGCACCTGCTGTGGACCTATTGTGGTGGTAGGCAAATTGTAGTGGATCCAGGTAGCCCAGGAGGCTGGAATTGACTTGTGTCATGACAAGCCTTTCGAAACACTTCAGAACGATGGATGTCAGAGCCACTGGCCAATAGTCATTAAGGCACGCTGCTTGATTTTTCTTAGGTATGGGATGATGGTCATCTTGAAGTGGATAGGGATCTCAGATTATCATAAAGAGAGGTTGGAGATGTCTGTGAATACCCTTGCTAGCTGATCCATGCAGGATCTGAGTGCTCATCTGGGTACCCCATCTGGGCCAGTCACTTTCTGTGTGTTGACCTTCAAGAAAGCTGCTCTGAAATCTGCAATGGTGACCCCAGATACAGGTTCATCCAGCTCTTCCAGGGTGGGGGGCATGTTCTCACTGACCACTTGCTCAAAACAGGCGTTGAGCTCACTGGGGAGGGGTGTGTTGGAACCGGCAGTTTTACATGCCTTCATCTTGTAGCCTGTTATGTCTTGCAGACCTTGCCATAGTCGTCGGGGATCGGTACGGCTAGCTTGGGACTGTAACGTGGTCCGGTACTGTCTTTTGACATCCTTGATGGATCTCCTTAGATCATATCTGGCTTTCTTGTGTAGGTCAGTGTTGCCTGGCTTGAACACTTCAGACTTGGACTTCAGCAGTGGATATCCCTGTTCATCCATGG
Source organism: Carcharhinus amblyrhynchos (assembly GCF_965287045.1). NCBI lineage: Eukaryota > Metazoa > Chordata > Chondrichthyes > Carcharhiniformes > Carcharhinidae > Carcharhinus > Carcharhinus amblyrhynchos. The sequence continues at coordinate 44,984,226 of NC_137339.1, read as the reverse complement.
TTTCCAGTTGGGGAACACCATTTGCTTCTGTGGCACACAGTCTTCTACACACTTATAAATGAAGTCAGTTACCGTAGTGGTGCACTCGTTCAGACTGGTTGCAGAGTTTTTAAATACTGACCAGTCTACTGACTCCAAGCAGCTCCTTAGGAGATCATCCGATTCCTTAGACCAACATTACATGACTTACTTTGGATTATCCTGCTTCAGTTTTTGCTTGTAAGCTGGGAGCAGGAACACAGTCTTGTGGTCTGATTTGCCAAATTGTGGGCCAGCGACTGAGCAGTAGACATGTTTGATATTTGTATAGCTGTCATCTAGGATGTTTGGGCCCCTGGTGGAACAGGAGATGTGTTGCTGGTAACTTGGTAGTACCCTCCTGAGCTTGACCTGACTGAAGTCCCTGGCCACGATCAAAAAGGCCTTGGGGTGTTTTGCCTTAAGGCTATTCATAGTTGTGTATATTTTGTCCAGCGCGATCTTCATATCTGTGCGATGCAAACTGCCATCAGGATAATGGAGGTGCCAATCATGAGGGCTTTTATTATTATTAGCAACTAAACTGGGGGAAAATAAAAAAAGGATCCCCAGGTTGTAATTAACTGGTTGCTAATTCAGAGGAAAACATTTTGTTTTTTTAGTACTTATCATTTTTATTCGCACACGTTCAAAGTGATTGTTTCCAATTAATGTCAGTGGGTATTCACAGAGTGTGACAGTTTCCCATTGTGACAATGTGCCACATGGCTGCGGTTGACTGATTGGCATCAGTGTTCAGACATCATTGTGCTTGAAATTGTTTTTTTTAGAAAAGAGCTTTAACAGGAAAAAAATGCCCATTAACACACAAAACCACAATTAATGTTCTCAATCCCTGTAGAAGTCCTTTTAATGATATGCCCTAATTGGAAGCTCTTCTGTATTAACAGTGCTATTAAAGAAAACTAACACTGAGTAAACATAGTAACATCATTATGTGGTGATAAAAGGCTCCTTTCTATAATAATCAACTGTTCTATCAGTAGTTGTAAGAGTGCATAGACAACTGTTTTCACATTGGGAGTTGAGCGAATGCTTATACTACAGCTTCTCCTATATTAAGTCAGCATGGAAAACGACCTCAGTCAATCTAACAAATTTACTTCAAAATTGCTATGAATTGTGTGAATTCCATTCATTCGGAACTGACAGCACTGTCACCAATTGAACCAACATGAAAGCTTTAACTATTTGCAAATGTCTTATTTTCATAGAATTCCCAATCCAAAAGGAAGCCAATCAGCCCATTGATCCTGTACTGACAACAATGCTAACCAAGCCCTGTCACACATATTTAACCTGCAAAGGCCCCTGACACCAAGGGGCAATTTAGCAAGGCCAATTAACCTTATCCACATATCTTTAGACTGTGGAGGAAACCAGAGCACCTGGAGGAAACCCATGCAGACACAGAGAGAATGTGTAAACTACACAGTCACCCAAGGCCAGAATTGAACCCAGGTCCCTGGTGCTGTGGGGCAGCAGTGCTAACCACTGTGCCCTGAGAGTGAAGATTTATCCCTGAGAAGTAGAAGCCCGTGTGACAAGACGCTTTAGTGGCCATTACTTAATTAGCACAGTTGTTCCCAAACTGGGGTCCTTGGAGCCATGATGTTTGTGACAGGCCTCCAGAGCATCTGTGGAAGTTTCAGAAGCCACCCGACAAAAAGGAAGTAATTTTAAAACCCCTAAAAACTATGTGTAAACTAAAATGCACATGTAAATCAGTCGAAGAAGCAAAGATTCCAGATAGATAAATGACCACAAATCAAAGAACAAGAAAAATCAAATTGACCAATCAGAGCCCACCCTCTCTGAGCATTGGCTTTTGATAGGCTAATTAGTGAGCCTGTCAGTAGCCAAAGTTTGGAGAAACAGGGCTCTGATTGGCCAATTTTACTTCTTGTTTCTTTCCTGTTGCTGAACAGGAAAGCAGTTGAGCAATTGGAACAGTGGCCTATGGTGAAGGAAAGGCAGCTGTGGCAAAACTTAGTACTTACTCAGTAAGAGAAATCGTTACCTTAGCAGTGTCAACCAAATCCTGAAATCGCATTTAAAAAAAATGTAAATCATGGCAAATTAACTAAATGCTATGTAATGGGGCTTTGGGAGGGCATTCACAGGATGGGGCTTTGGGACTGGATTCGTGAGGTGAGGCTTTATAATTCTTAACTGCTAGTTATCTCTATTAGTTCCAATTTAAGCAATAATCCTCATAGTCATAAATTCTTCAGAATCAGTTAGCAAAATCACACAGGCTTACATGCATCGCCAGCCTTCAAGCCTTTCAACACCTCCAAATAGAGATACAGAGAGACACCTGGATTTAGACTCTCAGACAACTGCCTCCAGGCCAAGATCTGTCTTCAACCAGCAGAACTCCAGAAAGAGAAAAAAAAAACACCTCTTTTGCAGACCTCTGGAGAGTGTTACCTATTTTTTAGAAGGTCCCAGACTTCTATCTCTAGAGAGAGAAAGAGCTGCTGCTCTTCCTTTCAAACTCAAACAGCAACTGTCTGTTTATCTCTGTAAACCTGGCTCCGCCTATCCATATGGTTCTCTCGCTTTTGTCAATCAACTTAATTAAATCCTAATCTGGCTAGGGTGAATGTTGGTCCTTTAGAGGATGAGAAAGGGGACCTAGTGGTAGGGGATGGGGATATGGCTAAGGTATTGAATAACTTTTTTGTTTCTGTCTTCACGGAGGAGGATGTGAATAATTTGCCGGGTGTTAGCGATGGAAAGGTGGTAGGACTGGAGGGTCTTAATGACATTACTGTTACTAGAGAGGCGGTGCTCGACAGACTGGAGGGGCTGATTGTGGACAAGTCCCCAGGACCGGATGGAATGCATCCGAGGGTTCTGAAAGAAATGGCGGAGGTGATAGTGGATGCCTTGGTGGTTATTTTCCAAATGTCGCTGGATTCCGGGGAAGTGCTGGATGATTGGAAAACGGCTAATGTTACGCCATTGTTTAAGAAGGGTGCCAGGCAAAAGGCGGGGAATTATAGGCCAGTTAGTTTAACGTCTGTGGTAGGTAAAATGTTAGAATCTGTCATTAAGGAGGAAATTGCGAGGCATCTTGAAGGGAATTGCTTGATAGAGCAGACGCAGCACGGTTTCATTAAAGGGAAGTCGTGTCTGACAAATTTACTGGAGTTCTATGAGGCTGTGTCTAGGGCGGTGGATAGAGGAGAGCCGGTGGATGTGGTCTTTCTAGATTTTCAGAAGGCGTTTGACAAAGTGCCTCACAAGAGGTTATTGCAGAAGGTCGAGGGACATGGAGTTGGGAGTAGGGTGTTAGCGTGGATAGAGGATTGGTTGTCAAATAGGAGGCAGAGAGTGGGGGTCAACGGGTGCTATTCGGATTGGCGGATGGTGACTAGTGGAGTGCCCCAGGGGTCGGTGCTGGGGCCTCAGCTTTTTACCATTTATATAGATGATCTGGAGGAGGGAACCGAGTGTAGAGTGTCGAAATTTGCTGATGACACCAAGATTGGGGGAACGGCAAATTGTGCGGAGGGTGTGGAGAGTCTGCAGAAGGATCTAGATAGGCTGGGCGAATGGGCCAGGAAATGGCAAATGGAATTTAATGTTGGCAAGTGTGAGGTGGTCCACTTTGGTAGGAAGAATGGTAGGAAGGACTATTACTTACGGGGCGAAAAACTGCAGCAGGCGACGGTGCAGAGGGACCTCGGGGTCCTTGTGCATGAGTCGCAAAAACCCAGCTTGCAGGTGCAGCAGGTGGTCAGGAAGGCGAATGGGATGCTGGCCTTCATAGTGAGGGGGATTGAATATAAAAGTAGGGAGGTCTTGCTGCAGCTGTATAGGGCATTGGTGAGGCCGCAGCTGGAGTACTGTGTGCAGTTTTGGGCGCCGCACCTGCGCAAAGATATTTTGGCCTTGGAGGGAGTGCAGAGGAGGTTTACTAGGCTGATACCGGAGTTGAGGGGGTTGAGCTATGAGGAGAGGCTGAATAAACTGGGCTTGTACTCGTTAGAGTTTAGAAGAATGAGGGGAGATCTCATTGAGACGTATAAGATGATGAATGGGATGGATAGGATAGAGGTGGAAAGACTCTTCCTGCTCAAAAAAGACAGTAGGACTAGGGGGCACAGCCTCAAGATAAAAGGGGGGCGGTTTAGAACGGAGTTGAGGAGGAACTTCTTCACTCAAAGGGTGGTGAATCTCTGGAATTCTCTGCCCGTTGAAGTGGTGGAGGCTGCCTCGCTAAATATTTTTAAGATGCGGGTTGATGGGTTTTTGATAGGAGAGGGGATTAAGGGTTATGGGGAGAGGGCGGGAAAGTGGAACTGTGCAGCGACAGATCAGCCATGATCTTATTGAATGGCGGGGCAGGCTCGAAGGGCTGGATGGCCTACTCCTGCTCCTATTTCTTATGTTCTTATGAAACCCCAGATGGAAACCCTAAAAGTAACAGAAATACATTAGCTCTGACTAAAACAAACACTCCAATAATTAGGAGCAATTATGCACCTGCATGCTTAGCATATGAAGTATAGGTTGCAGACAAATCGGCACCGTTTCAACAGAGCTGAATCTTAACATTTCCTTCACAGGGAACATGGCACAAATACATTTCTTAAAGGCACAGTATTGTCACAACTTTGATGAAAAATGCTGCAGTTGAAAATGTTCTGAGAGAACATAAAAGATTAAAGAAATTAAATAATGAGAAATGCACACTCAGGTTTCCAGCCGTGGGTGATTGAGGAGAAATTAGGGGATTAGTCATTCTTCGTGCTGTTTCACATGCCAATCTTCCAGATGAATATACTGGCACAGCAAGGTTTATCATACTGTTGGTGGGAAAGAATAATGAATGTTATCCATTGACTTAAGAAGCAAAAAGAAATGAGAAGGGTAGTTAAATGTACATTAGCTGCTGAAACATTGCTCTTAGTGGAAGCAATGGATAGGAGGGTGTGATTAACTAGTATACTGAAAGAAGGGGCAATTTGAGAAATGTATGCCAGTGGAACTCTATGTGGATAATGGTTATCTTTGGAAGAATGTTCTTTTGACAAAAGAGTGTCACTGAAAGAGGTTAAGAATTGAATTTACTAACATAAAGGAAATGTTGCAAAGAAGAACAAGTTCCAAAATAAACTGGGTGGATGCAAGTCACCAATTGTCAGACTGTTTTACAAGGAGGGGACCATAGACCATAAGAGGTAGGAGCAGTGGTAGACTATTTGGTCCATCAAGCTTGCAGTCATGCTTAATGAAAACATGTCTGATCTGATATAATCCTCAACTCCACTTTCCTGCCTTACCCCTATAACCTTTGATTCCCTTACTGATTAGAAACCTGTCTATTTCAACCTTGAACATATTTAACAACACAGCCTGGTGTGCAAGATTGGGTTACTACTTAAAAATGGCGGCCCAATTTTAGAACAGCGGAATCAGATGGTGGGTTGCCTGCTAAGAATAAAAATTAACATTTATCAAGCGGACAGATGCCGCTAACACCAATGGGAAACTCTCCAGGTTTCCCACTGGCGTGGGCACTTTGTCCCATTTCGGGAGAATAGCAGTCTATGTACCTATCTACAAATGTCTGTGTACACAAATCCTTGGAGGTGTCAGGATAATGTTTTTCCAAAATCTTATAGAATCCATAACTTTATCAATGGAGGTAAATTATACAAAAAAGAATTATGCTAAACATTTTGAATTGGAATTTAAATTCTATCGTTTAAATCTGGAGTTGAAAGCTAGTTTAGGGATAATGATCATGGAACTATCACCAGTTGTACTAAAAATCCATCCAATTCACTATCGTCCTTCAGGAAAAGAAATCTGCAACATTACCTGGTCTGGCCTACGATAGAACCATAGGATACTACCATAGAATTTCTGCAGTGCAGAAGAGTCATAGAGTCATAGAGGTTTACAGCATGGAATCAGGGCCTTCGGCCCAATTTGTCTATGCTGCCCTTTGTCTTTAAAATCCCTAAGCTAATCCCAATTGCTTGCATTTGGCCCATATCCCTCTATACCCATTGTACCCATGTAACTATCTAAATGCTTTTTAAAAGACAAAATTGTACCTTCCTCTACTGCTACCTCTGGCAGCTGGTTCCAGAAGCTCACCACCCTCTGTATGAAAAAATTGCCCCTCTGGACACTTTTGTATCTCTCCCCTCTCACCTTAAACCTATGCTCTCTAGTTTTAAACTCCCCTACCTTTGGGCAAAGATATTGACTATCTATTTGATTTGTGCCCCTCATTATTTTATAGACCTCTTTAAGATCACCCCTCAGCCTCCTACGCTCCACAGAAAAGAAGTCCTAGTCTATCCAGCCTCTGGATTTGACCCATATTCCTCTATACCCATCATACCCATGTAACTGTCTAAATGCTTTTACAAAGACAAAATTGTACCCTCCTCTACCTCTGGCAGCTTGTTCCAGACACTCACCTCTTTCTGTATGAAATAATTGCCCCTCTGGACACTTTTGTATCTCTCCCCTCTCACCTTAAACCTATGCCCTCTAGTTTTAGACTCCCCTACCTTTGGGAAAAGATATGACTATCTAGCTGATTTGTGCCTCTCATGATTTTATAGACCTCTATAAGATCACCAGCCTCTCTGTATAACTCAATCCATCAAGTCTCAATCCATCATGCTAGTAAATCTTTTCTGCACTCTTTCTAGTTTAATACTATCCTTTCTATAATAGCGTGACCAGAGGGCACTGCCCTCATCTACCTTCTTGGTTATTCCTTCAAAAAACTCAATCAAATTTGTGAGACATGATTTTCCACTCACAAAGACATGTTGACTGTCCCTAATCAGTCCCTTCATCTCTAAATGCCTGTACACCCTATCTCTCAAAATACCTTTGAACAATTTACCCACCACAGATGTGAGGCTAACTGGCCTGTAGTTCCCAAGCTTTTAGCTGCAGCCCTTTTTAAACAAAGGCACAACATTTGCCACTCTCCAATCTTCAGGCACTTCAACCATGATTATCGATGATACAAATATCTCAGCTGGGACCCGCAATTTCCTCCCTCGCCTCATACAATGTCCTAGGATACACTTCATCAGGCCCCAGGGATTTATCTACCTTTAAGACTTCCAGCGCCTCCTTCTCTGTAATATGTACACTCCTCAAGACATCACTATTTATTTCCCCAAGTTCCCTAACATCCATGCTTTTCTCAACAGTAAATACTGATAAGAAATATTCATTTAGGATCTCACCCATCTCTTGTGGATCCGCATATAGATGGCCTTGTTGATCCTTAAGAGGCCCTACTCTTTCCCTTGTTACTCTTTTGCCCGTTATGTATTTGTAGAAGCTCTTTGGATTCTCCTTTGTCTTATCTGCCAAAACAATCTTGTGTCCCCTTTTTGCCCTACTGATTTCTCTCTTAACTCTATTCCTACACCCCCTACACTCTTCAAGGGATTCAGTTGATCCTAGCTACCTATGCACATCATGTGCCTCTTTCTTCTTCTTGACCAGGGCCTCAATATCCCGAGTCATCCAGGGTTCCCTACTTCTGCCAGACTTGCCCTTCACTCTAAGGGGAATGTGTTTACCTTGAACCTTTTGAAAGCATGTCACTTACCAGACATTCCTTTGCCTTCCCACAGTCTCCCCCAATTAACTTTTGAAAGTTCCTGCCTGATACCATCAAAATTGGCCTTGCGCCAATTTAGAGTATTAACTTTTGGGACAGATCTATCAAACTCCATAGCTATCTTAAAACTAATAGAATTATGGTCACTGATCCCAAAGTGATCCCTCACTAACACTTCTGTCACCTGCCCTTCCTTATTTCCCAAGAGGAGGTCAAGTTTTGCCGCCTCTCTAGTCAGGCCATCCGCATACTGAATGAGAAATTCTTCCTTAATACAGTCAACAAATTTTTCTCCATCCAACCCTCTGATACTATGGCTGTCCCAGTTAATGTAGGGAAAGTTAAACTCTCTGACTATTATCAGTTCTTGGAGCTATCTGTAATCTCCTTACATATTTACTCCTCAATTTCCCACCAACTATTTGAAGGCCTATAGTACAACCCTATCAAAGGGAAAGAGGCCATTCAGTACATCAAGTCTGCACAAACCCCCTGAAAGAGCTTTTTTACACAGTACCACCTCCCTGCCATATCCCCATGCATTTGTCAGGTTGCATTGCCAAAGTGAGGGAGGTGGGAAGGGCTGAACATGAGTGGGGGGGTAGGGTTAAAGGGGGCCCTGAAAGGTGATAGGAGGGGAGAAGGTAGGCCTGAAAGGTGTCCTGAAGCAGGGGCCTTTGGTGACCCCAGAGTAGGGTGTTGCTCACTTGTGGGAAGGGGGTGAGGGGCTGATGCCAGCGAGTGGGCGGGTCTTTGCCAGCAGCTGGTGAAGGGGTGTGCATGGTTGTCTGGAGATTGGGAAAAAAGCGCCCCATCTCCGAGGAGCTGGCATCATCATCTTTAGGTCCCCACTCCACAAAAAACTTCTAAGTGAGGGAAAATTCAGTGAGAATCTCCCCAGGCTCCAAAAACATTTTGGGAATGGGAGAATTGTGAACTGACCCTCCCAACGGGAATCTCATCGCTTTTCTCTAGAAACGTTTTTTTTGGGAGAATTCAACTAATTGAAGCAAGTATTGAATTTTCTTTGAAATGTTACAAGGCCAGTGCCAGAGAGGTCAGTGTGCGAATGTGAGGGGGAGTTAAAATGGCGATCCACACGTAAAGCCACATTTGCACCAGTCACTTTGTTGATATTCTTGTTAATCATACTCTCCTTTTTGAATTAAGGACCAGGTCATCCATTTTCTATTTGAGCACGCCTTTACCTAAAATCAGAGCCCAATCTTATCCAAACAGCTCAGTCCCAGTATTAGGAAGGGAATTCTGCTGACTGGACCAGATAACAATTAAAAGTTCTTAAGCAAACTATTTATGGTAAAACACAAAACTTTTATCTGGTTGTTTTGGCTCTGTGATAACAATTTTGGTTAGGACACTATTAATAGAATAAAATCACCAGCTAATGAATGTTTTCTGGTTCTGATAAAAGGTGAGGTGTAGCTGTCCTGCCCAAGGCTAGGCAGAGAGATCTCTTGTAACTTAATCATATCCTTTCAGTCACTGTAAATTGCAGCTTGACTCTTGTTTCTCTCAGCACCTCTCTAATCTGTCTAATTACACAGATTGTCAGAGACACACACACTGTTTGTTCTCTTTAGGATACACATCAGGCCAAAAACATATGAGATTTCTAGCAATGGTCAGGATATATTTCTCATTATTCAGACCCGGTATGAAACAGATAGATGGTTAGAGTTACGGCCTTGATAACACAGTCTTTATGTAAATTTACACTTGAACTCCAGCTCTTCTGTCTTAATACATTCCAGTTTCAGTTTCTCCAATTTACCTGAGATCAGAGTAGCTCTTATCACTGGCAGATCAATAGAATTAATACCAGGATACTTCATTTTATTAACTTCTTCCTTAATAGCTGCAAAGATTGTGCAAGTTTACATTCTGAACAAGATGTTAATAAATGCCATCAATGGGTTGTCTTGTCCATTGATTTATAGTAAGTGAATACTCAATTTTTACTACATGGGATTCTTTGAGCAGTTTTCAGGGGTGTGCTCAGTGATTCCATCTGTTTTTCTATGAATTGGGTTAGCACAGAGATGAACACACTGGCTTTCTATTGGAAAGAACAGTTCCAAAGAAGAGTCATATCGGACTCAAAACATTAACTCTGTTTCTCTTTCCACCAATGCTGCCAGATATGCTGAGTTTTTCCAGCACTTTCAGTTTACAATTTTAGATCTCCAGCTTCTGCACCATTTTGCTTTTATTGCACTGACTTTCTACCTCTGCTGACAGGAGCAATCCAATGTGTAATGAAATTGGACATTCTTGATCCAACACACAAACTGACTGAAGGAATCTAATTGATGAGATGGGCAAAAAAACATCAAGACTGGTAACAATGAGGTAAGTAGACTTGGTTGGGAGAGTTGAATGATTTGACGAGGCTGCTTCTGAAGAAGATAAAACCAGGAAGAAAATGATTGAAACATTGAGTTTTATGGCAGGAGGAAGTGGTTAGATTGGCTGATTAATTTCTCGACACACTGCTCAGGGTGAAAGATAAAAGTCTTGAGTATATATACAACACCTTTCATTGCCTCAGGATGCCCCAGAACATTTCACAGCCAAATGCAGTCACTGCTGAAGTGTGAAAATGTCACAGGCAACTTTGTACATGGCAATGGAGGGAGTGCAGAGGAGGTTTACTGGGCTGATACCGGAGTTGAGGGGGTTGAGCTATGAGGAGAGGCTGAATAAACTAGGCTTGTACTCGTTAGAGTTTAGAAGAATGAGGGGAGATCTCATTGAGACATATAAGATGACGAATGGGATGGATAGGATAGAGGTGGAGAGACTCTTCCCGCTCAGAAAGGACAGTAGGACTAGGGGGCACAGCCTCAAGATAAAGTGGGGGCGGTTTAGAACGGAGTTGAGGAGGAACTTCTTCACTCAAAGGGTGGTGAATCTCTGGAATTCTCTGCCCGTTGAGGTGGTGGAGGCTGCCTCGCTAAATATTTTTAAGACGCGGGTTGATGGGTTTTTGATAAGCGAGGGGATTAAGGGTTATGGGGAGAGGGCGGGAATGTGGAACTGAGCCATGAAAGATCAGCCATGATCTTATTGAATGGCAGGGCAGGCTCGAAGGGCTAGATGGCCTACTCCTACTCCTATTTCTTATGTTCTTATGTTCAATGTTCCACATTCTGCAATATGGTCATATGAAAATAAAATACTAGGGATGCTGGAAAATTCCAGCAATGTAGTTGTCTTCATTTTGCTTACTTAATTCAAAGCTTGAATTGTTGAATTAAGATGAGTTGAATGGTCTACCTCATCTATAATTGTCACGGTCCTGCGAAAAGGACCACATTTTGCTAGCAATCTATTAGTGCAGTCAAAGTGGTGGCTCCATGGTGTTTAGTGAATGGACTGCAGAGCAATTCTGGTGCACTGTGACAGGGAAATTGTGATATGGTAAGAAAAGGGCCCCAGGATTTTGCCCCAATTTTCATCTTAAGATGATGAATGGATCCCAAAGGGGTTCATATTTCTAAACTGATACAGAACTTGACATAGGAGATGTTTACAAAAATGTTAAGAAACTTCCAGAATATTTTTTTTAAGGTTAGGGAAGAGTATCAAAATTCCAAAAGTGGATTAGATAATTTTTAATTGCTGGATAGTTTGCGAGCAGCAGTGGAATGGGATCACGCAAAGACCCAGGCAAAACATAAGAAGGTAAAAGTCAACTTTGCAGCAAAAAGTAAATGCTGCCACTATTGTAGGAGGAAGTGGTTAGATTGGCTGATTAATTTCTTGACACACTACTAGGGTGAAAGATAAAAGTCTTGAGTATATATACAGCACCTTTCATTGCCTCAGGATGCCCCAGAACATTTCACAGCCAAATGCAGTCACTGCTGAAGTGTGAAAATGTCACAGGCAACTTTGTACATGGCAATGTTCCACATTCTGCAATATGGTCATATGAAAATAAAATACTAGGGATGCTGGAAACCTGAGATAAAGACAGAAAATGCTGGATAAACCAAGCAGCATCTGTAGAGAGAAAGAGAGTGGATCTAAGTGACCCTTCTATAAGACTGAAGAAAGCTTGAAATGTACAGAATATATAGTAGGAAAGGGAGCAAAGGAGATATGGACAAATAATCATCTGTTTTAGTAATATTGATTGAGTGAGTGAGTGCAAGCTAGGCCAACAGCTAGCTCCCTACTTTTCTTCAAAATAGTTCTCTGGGAGCTTTTATACCTACCTGAGAGGGCCTGAGGTTATCTGCACATGTCTTTGAGCGTATTTGAGGAAGATATGGATGATAGCTATAATCTCAAACTCAACGGCATTTCAGTACTTATTCAAATAGAAGCAAAGTACTACGTACTCTGGGGATGTGTTAAAAATTGAAAGTGTTGGAAAACCTCTTTTTCTTAATGGACACAAAAATTAAAGTACATGGGATTGCAAGTAATGTCTTGAGATGGATAGAAAGTTAATTAGTGGATAGGAAGCAAAGAGTTGGCATAAATGAGTCTTTTTCTGATTGGCAGTCATTGACTAATCAGGTTTCGCAGGGTTGGGGTTCCGAGGACTCCCAACTGTTCACGTTATATATTAATGATTTGGAAGAGGGAACAAAACTCCAAGTTTGTAGATCATACAAAGTTGAGTGGGAGGGTGTGCTGTGAGGAGGACACAGAGTTGCTTCACTGTAATTTGGATAGGCTGAGTGTGTGGGCATATGCATGGCAGATGCAGTATAAGTGGATAAATGTGAGGTTATTCACTTTGGTAGCAATAATGGGAAGACAGATTGTTATTTGAATGGATATAAATTGAGAGAGGTGGATACTAGTGAGACCTTTGTGTCTTTATGCATCAATCACTGAAAGTAAGTGCGCAGATACAGCAGGCAGTAAAGAAAGCAAATGGTATGTTGGCCTTCATAATGAGAGGATTTGAGTATAGGGGTAGGGATGTTTAGCTGCAATTGTATAGGGTGTTGGTGAGACTGCATCTGGCGTATTGTCTGCAGTTTTGGTGTCCTTATCTGAGGAAGGATGTCTTTGGTATAGAGGGAATACAGCGAAGGTTTACCAGGCTGATTCCTAGGATGGCAGGTCTATCATATGAGGAGAGACTAAGTAGGTTAGGATTACATTCACCTGAGTTTAGGAGAGTGAGAGGGGATCTCATAGAAACTTATAAGAATGTTCCCAATGGTGGAAGAGTCCAGAACTAGGGGTCATAGTTTGAGGATAAGGGGTAAACCTTTGAAAATTGAGGTGAGGAGAAATGTCTTCACCTAAGAGAGTGGAGAATATGTGGAATTCATTATCACAGAAAGTACTTGAGGGCCAAAACATTACCTGATTTCAAGAAGATATTAGATATGACACTTGAGGCTAAAGGAATTTTGGGATATGGGGGGAAGTGGGGATCAGGATGTTGAATTTGATGATCAGCCATGGTCAAAATGAATGGTGGAGCAGGCTCGAAGGGCCAAGTGGTGTACTGCTGCTTCTAGTTTCTATATTTCTATGTTAAAACATTGGGTGGGATTTTCCACGCAACCATCTACATCTTTCACAGAGGTGGCATACCATTGGCTGGTACCAGGATCAACTGGACTCGTTGTTGACAAAGTTTCTTGTTGAATGTACCCTCTCTGCTGAGAAACCCATGGCAGGTGTGCACCGTCGGAGGGACAGGAAGATCCTGCAGGTGTGAATGGCCAAAATTTTCCAGCAAGTAACTCTGTTTCTCTCTCCATAGATGCTGCCAGATCTGCTGAGACTCCCCAGCACATTCTGTTTTATTTCAGTATTTATTCATTTTGCTTTCCAAGTTATTAATTTGTAATCCTTTTTTAATAATAACAGAAGCTGAAAGTGAAGCTATGGCACAAAACCTGTAGCCCAATGATGAGTTCAGCCTGACAATGGTTCCTCCCCAACTACATTCAGTTTAATTGTGGCTTGATTAGTAACACTGTTGTCTCTGAGTCAGCAGGCAGTCGCTTCACATCTCACTCCAGAGTTTGAATACAGCAGCCCAGGCTGATTCACCACAAGTAGTGGAGTCCTGTACCTGTTAGAGCTGCTGCCATTTGGTGAGAATTTAAACTTGTCTACCCTTTCAGGTGAGATGTAAAACATTCCATGTCACTATTTCAAAAGTAAGAAGTCTCACAACACCAGGTTAAAGTCCAACAAGTTTATTTGATAGTAAACCCACAAGCTTTCAGGTTTTTCCCCTTCGTCAGGTGAGAACGCCGGCATCTCCACATCATGACTATTTCAAAAGAGCAGGGGAGTTCTCCATGGCGTTCAAACTAATATTTATCCCTCAATCAACATCACAAAAACATTATCTGGTCATTATCACATTGCTGTTTGTGGGAGTTTGTTGTATGTTAAGTGGTTGCTGCGTTTCTGACATTACAAAATGACTACACTCCAAAAGTATTTAAGTGGCTGTAAAGCAGTTTGGGATGATCAGCGGTCATGAAATGCAAGTCTTTCTTTTCTCTTTGATATATCTTTCTACTTCCCTTTCCTCCTTTAAGAGCCTCTTTAAGCTTTTGGTCTCCTGCCCTGATATCTCCTCATGTTGCTTTGGGTCAGATTGTTTGATAACACTCCTGTGAAGCTTCTTGGGATTTTTTCACAAAATCACAGAATCCCCACAGTGCAGAAGTGTAGACTCCCCATTGAGTCTACACCAACTCTCCGACAGAGCATCCTACCCAGGCCCTATCCCTGTAATGTCACAAGTATGGGAGGAAACTGGAGCACTCGGGGAAAACCCAAGCAGATTCGTGGAGAATGTGCAAACTCCGCACAGACAGTGAAGCTAAGCTGGGAATTGAACCTGGGTCCCTGGCGCAGTGAGGCAGCAGTGCTGACCACTGTGCCACCATGCCACCCTTTTGTTTTGTTATAATAAAGGTGCTACATCACTGTTGGTGTTGTTTAGTTCGGATTGTGATCATTAGCCTATCTCCCCACATTTACAACGTCAGGACAGCCAGGCTGATCCAGGCTTCAGAACCGGCGAAGGCTAAAATTCTATCAGGGGCAAAGCTTGAAGAATGCAAACACCTTCCCAGCAGTCTGGACTGAGTGAAGCACCTGAGCATGATAAAGTTTCCAATAAGCACAAAACACCAACAGAGACAAAAAGAAACAGGTTTACCTGTGCGTAACTAAACTATTAACAGGATAAGTTCACAGAACAATCAACTGCAGAAGATACCACACAGAGTACTGCAAAATCTTCCTTCATCACTGACTATTTGAGTGAAGTTTTTTTAATTTGAATTGTTTATCTGTAGAATCTACTTTGAAGAGGAATTATCTGTGTCCTGGAGACATTGGCATTTGAAGGGAAAATGTTTCTTTTATGATTCACGGGCTTCCTTTGTACTGGGACCATAAATCCCTGATTAGACCATTAAGGGATTTGCATAGCTGCAAATAAATCACTAATCCTCTGAAATTAGCAGTGCTGAAGCCTGCTTATTGTTCCTTGTAGCAGAAAGGTAATGAATCCATTTAAATTTAACTAATGATCCTACTTACTGAGGGCAGGAGAACAAGCTGCAAGTTCTTTCAAGTTCCCACAGGCCTACGTGAGAAGGCTGTAATATTATCCTGATCTTGCAACAAGTAAATATCGAGATAACATCTCAAAATTTAAAAAAAAACTGGATGCTGTTAATTAGAAACACAAACAGAGGACAACAGGGGAAGAGGGGGAAGATGTGAAGCTCTTTAGATAGTTCTTTCAAAGTGCTGGCACAAACAAGATGGGCAGAATCGCCTCCATTTGCTGTATGAGTTTAAGAAAATGGCACTGCCAGTTTCCAGTCATCAATTCTGGTCATTAATTCTGGCCCTAGTCATTCAGTATCTGGTCACTGATAGATTCACTGAAATGATATCAGTGCTGAGAGATTAGGAAAGATTGAACAGGGTGGGGTTTTTTTCTCTCGAAGAGTGAGAAACGACCTGATAGAGGTGGAATAGACTTAGAAAAGGTGAACTGGAGCCACAAATATAAGATAGTCACAAGCAAACTGAATAAGAAGTTCAGAAGAAAATTCTTCACTCAGAGCACGGTTAGAATACAAAACTCACTACCACAGGGAAAAGGAGGCCTTATGGCTCAGTGGTAGCTCCCTTACCATTGGATAGAAGCAGTGGGTTCGAGTCTAACGTCAGAAGTTCACACGGCTCAATGGGCCTATAATCAGTTTGGAAATACTTCCACCATTTCCCTTACTATCCCCCAAAGGGTAAAAATAACAGTATGGGTGTGACAATACACTAACAGCAACTACCACAGGGAGTAGTTAAGGTGATTCACTTAAATGCATTTTAGGGGAACTGTGTGGAGGAAGGATTAGTAGGATATGCAGATAGGATTAATTGATGGAGGGAGGAAGGGGTCATGTGCGAGATATGGGCACCTTAAAAGACCAGCTGAGCCTTGTTTCTGTGCTGCATTTCATATTTGCTCAGGCACGGGTCTTTGCCTTGCCCATACAAGGTTGGGTATTCTTATTGGGTGAATTGGACCTCATTGCACAGGTGCAATGGGTGCAAGGAGATTCAATAAAACACCAAGAATGACTGAAAAATATCCACTTGAAACTGGACTGGGCCATTTTTCATTATATTTACAACAGAGTCCACAAATATGTGAATGAGGGCCACATGCCTGTTTTAGTTCTCCCCACAGAAATTGGAGATTGATGCGATGGATTGGCCCTGGTTCAATCTCACTCAGGTTTCTTCAAAATTCTCTGTGGTCTAGGCAACAGCTTCCAATGAAAAGCAAGTTTTACTTTTAAACAAAAAATGTACTTGTCACAGTCGGCCTCGCCCTGCTCTTGTCCACTTCAACCACTCTTTCCAGGCCTGACTTTCAAGTCACAGCTGTCTGACAAGTGTGTCCATTTTGATACTGTTCAATGGGGGCTGGTGCCTGTGGGGGGGGTACGTCAAGTCCTGCAGTTCTTGTACAAAATGTCAATGAGGTCCAATGTCCAACTGCAAGCCAGCCTCCAGCCTCCCTCTTGCAGTTTGTGCAACATTGAATCTGATCCTGAAAACAGCATTTTGAACCTATCAGTTAAGGATATTCTGGATACTTCCTTGCATCTCTGTCTAATCTTTCCAGCCCAGAAACACTGATACATCTTTACTGTTTGGAATCAGAATGGAACAGTAGTTGAACCTGGGTTCCTCATTCACACCCTATAGTCACCTCAAGCTGTTGACTATTCCAATACCCACATTGTCAGTTTCCTGCATTCTACTCTCCATAAACTTGAGGTCATCCAAACCTTTGCTGCCTGTGACCTGATTCACAGCAAGTCCTGTTCATCCATCTGTCCGCTGTTTGCAGTTCTTCATTGGCTTCAGGTTACACAACACCTTAATTTTAACATTCTCATCCCTGATTGGAAATTTCTTCCTGACCAGGCCTATCTCAATCATTTCCTTCTACCATTAGAGATATCCACACTCCTCTAATTCTGACCTGGGCAAGACCCCAAGCTCTGGAATTCTCTCCCTCAACTTCTCTGACTCTCTCTTTCTTCCTTCAGGCACTTCTAGAACCTACCTCTTTGACCCAAGATTTTGGTCATTGTCACTTTGTGTCTTAGGGTGAAATTTTATTATACAATGTTCCTGTGAAGTGCCTTGGGATGTTTTGTGATGTTAAAGGTACAGATTGTTGATGCGTCGGATTGCTTGGGAAGTAAGTGTGTTGTCCAATGATCAAGGATTTTTTACACTTGTGATGCTGCAATAGCACAATAAAATGTGACACTTCACGGCTATTTGCACTGTTGACATGCAGAAAACTCCAATCATGGATCACCCACCCATTACGCCCCAGCCCCATTTTCTCTGCATTGACTTGACTCTATTACAGGATCCACTGCTAATCCAATACTCGTGGTCATCTGGCCCTTGCAAAAATGGAAATTAACGACTCCCTGCCCAGGCTCTCCTCTTAAAGAAGGGCCACTGAGAGATTTACACTGAAGCTGGCATGGTGGCACAGTAGTTAGCATTTTTGCCTCACAGTGCCAGGGACCTGGGTTCAATTCCGGCCTCGGTCAACTGTCTTGTAGAGTTTGCATATTCTCCCCGTCTCCACTCAGTGCGCCTGTTTTCCCTCACATCCCAAAGGTATACGGGTTAAGTGGATTGGCCATGTCCCTAAATTATTCTCCCCTGAATCTGGTTTCCAATGGGGGTACCGTACGAATACACATGGGTCAAGGTAGGTGTAGGGAAATGCTTTGTTAAGATGGCGGTGCGGGCTCGTTGGGCCGAAGGGCCTGTTTCCTGTGCTGTGTTGTTCTTTGTTCTTTAAATTGCCCCTGAGTGTCAGGGGGATTAATAGGGTAAATACCTTGGGGGACAGGGGGTAGGGCCGGTTGGGATTGTTGCTGGTGCAGGCTCAATGGGCCGAACGGCCTCCTTCTGCACGGTAGGGGTCCTGTGAGGCGGGCGTAACAGAAATCTACATTCTCACTTTGATGCCAAGTAATTGGAGGCATCATGCACAATTCCTGCAGAGTTTATTGCATTCTTTTCACCTCCCTGCTTCTTCAGTGGCTCAGCACTTTTGTGCAGGGAGTGACACTCAGTCCGTGATAGCCCTGGGTTTAATTTTTAGTTCATACTAATTTAGTTCTAATTCTGGAGACTTGAGCACATAATTCAAGTTGACAATCTAATGCCGTACTGTGGGACTGCTGCACTGCTGGAGGTGTCATCCTTTGGAAGAGGTGTCAAACCCGAGGCTCCCCTCAGGTGGCATCACAGAATCACAGTTTGTTCCAGCACAGAAGGAGGCCATTTGGTCCATCGTGTCTGCACCAGCTTTCCATACAAGCATCATGATTTTGTGCCATTACCCTGTCTTTTCCCCTGCACATTGTTTCTATTCAAGTAATCATCTAATGCCTTCTTGAATGCTTCAGAACTGAAGTTCCTCATCCCTGGAACCATTCTTGTAAACCTCTTCTGCACCCTCTCCAACATGTTCACATCCTTCCTATATGGTGTTGCCTAGAACTACACAGTATTCCAGCTGAGGTCTAACTACTGTCTTGCCTAAGTTCAGTAAAAAGTCTGACAACACCAGGTTTAAGTCCAACCGATTTGTTTGATAGTAAACTCACTAGCTTTCGAGGTTTCCCTCTTCTTCAGGTGAATGGAGGGTTCTGGCCTCTGATCTTGCCATTCACCTGAAGAAGAGGGAAACCTCGAAAGCTAGTGAGTTTACTATCAAATAAGTCGGTTGGACTTAAACCTGGTGTTGCCAGACTTTTTACTGTGTTTACCCCAGTCCAACACTGGCATATCCACATCTTGCATAAGTTCAGCATAACCTCCATGCACTTGCACTCTATGCCCCTATACTCTGCAATAAATCCCATGGCACTATTCTGAAGAAGGACCGAGGATCTTTTACATCCTGGAAATAATTTACAGCAATAATTTGCATTTATATGGCACCTTTCAACATAGTAAAGTATCAAAAGACACTTTGCAGAGACATTAAAAAGTTAAATACTGCCACATAATTGAGCCACGAGGGAAGAGCAGGGGAGTAGGACGAATTGGATAGCTCTCTTAGTGAGCTTGCACAGGTACAAAGGATTGAATGGCCTCTTTCTGTGTTATCCCATTCCAATAGTGCTAGAGTGACTACACTAGAAAGGAGTTTCATTGCCTGTAAAGATCTTTTTGGGATATTCCGAGGTAACTCAGTATAAATGATGGTCTTTCATTTTCCTTTTTTACCAATTGGAGAGTCAAAACCTTCAGGAAAGGAGGGGAGGGAAATGATAAGGGAGGAATACTCTTCACCTCAGATTTCATTCAGACTCCTTCAATAACTCAGCTTTTGTTTGCCAAGTACAGAACTCACAAACTTCACTCATTTCCCTTTTCATAAATAAGAATGTTGAGAGGTTTAGTGAAACGTGAGTGTGATATTTCATATGCCCCTCCCCCAACTCAAAGCTCCAGTGGCTTTAAAGCGACAAGCCCCGGGCTTCCCAGCACAGGTCCAGGCTGCATTATCTTGACCATCTCACCAGCAAGAGAGGGAGATTAGGCTCAGGGTCCCCAGGGTGAGCATTTCAGCAGCGCTGATTGAGGACAGGCAGGATGAAAGGGCCACTCCCTTCAGTTTACATGGAAATTCAGCAGCCCACCCCTCTAATCTAGAGATAATTAGAAAACCCATCTGAGGACAGCAGCCTATCAACAAACCCATCAGCTGCTTAATCCTGCTGTTACCACTCACAAACAGTATGAAAGGGGTGAGGAATAAACCCATCAACAGGCAGTAAAACTAGCTGTAATTCTGCAAGCCTCTCTGTGCCTCGGACCCATCTAATGATTTGTTCCCATTAGTGTTGGTATCAGATTGCACCACTCCTTCTTCCAATCAGTTTCTTGAAAGAGCAGAGGAATTGTTCCCTGAAATATCCAATGCTGGTATTCTCAAGTAGCCTTAAAAATCTTACTGAATCACTTGAAGATGAGAAGGAAAAGTTTGACATTTATCCTGGGACCAAAGTGTTGAATGTGAGTTTGTGTGATAGCATCCTGCTGGTGACAGCGCATCAGACTCACAGCCTGTTTGGTATTTGTCCCAGTTGTTTATTTTCTCCATTGAAGTGAATGGAAAGATGTAAATTGGGGATGTCTCACTGTCACCCACTTCAGACTACCAGGCAATGTCAAAATCTGCCCTGTTATCAGTCACTCATTACTGTCTATGGGATCTTTCTGTGGACGCATTTGCCTCCAGTGCTACAGAGATGGTACTCTGATAACAATTCTCTGGATGTGAAGCTATACTGTCGTTCTACCTGCTTGTATATTCGGCATCGGCCATGAAAGATAGTAGAGTTGCAGGAGGGAACTATCCATGGACCAGACCCTTTTGCTGCCACACTAGTTAACACTTATTCTGAGTGAACAACCATAGATCTTCTGGCTCAATAGACATTTTCATATTGTCCAGGATCTCTGTTGTTTCTGCTGGATTTTCCAAACAATCAACATGTTTGGGAAACAAGATATGTCTCAGAAAGGCCCGTTTTTTACAACTGAAAACCTGTTCACACACAGTTAAAATTGGGCCCAAAGCACTGAGGTAGATAGCATCCATGGAGGTAAATTAGTGATTCGGGTGTAGATCTTTAGTTAAAACTAGCCCTGATGTAGCATCCACACCTGAAATGTTAACTTGTCTGTTCTCTCCACAGACACTGCCTTATCCACTGAGAGCTCCCAGTGTTTTATATTTTTGTCTCACAACTTCCAGCTATTCTGACATTTTGCATTTTATTATAATTGCCAGGATTGTCTTCCTGATGCAGATTGGCTTTAGCAGTTACCATGGGAACACTATCATAAGAACATAAGAACATAAGAAATAGGAGCAGGAGTAGGCCAACTAGCCCTTCGAGCCTGCCCCGCCATTCAATAAGATCATGGCTGATCTGTCGTGGCTCAGTTCCACATTCCCGCCCTCTCCCCATAACCCTTAATCCCCTCTCTCATCAAAAACCCATCAACCCGTGTCTTAAAAATATTTAGCGAGGCAGCCTCCACCACTTCAACGGGCAGAGAATTCCAGAGATTCACCACCCTTTGAGTGAAGAAGTTCCTCCTCAACTCTGTTCTAAACCGCCCCCCCTTTATCTTGAGGCTGTGCCCCCTAGTCCTACTATCCTTTCTGAGCAGGAAGAGTCCACCTCTATCCTATCCATCCCATTCATCATCTTATACGTCTCAATGAGATCTCCCCTCATTCTTCTAAACTCTAACGAGTACAAGCCTAATCTATTCAGCCTCTCCTCACAGCTCAACCCCCTCAACTCCGGCATCAGCCTAGTAAACCTCCTCTGCACTCCCTCCAAGGCCAAAATATCCTTGCGTAATTACGGCGCCCAAAACTGCACACAGTACTCCAGCTGCGGCCTCACCAATGCCCTCTACAGCCGCAGCAAGACCTCCCTACTTTTATATTCAATCTCCCTTGCTATGAAGGCCAGCATCCCATTCGCCTTCCTGACCACCTGCTGCACCTGCAAGCTGGGTTTTTTGACTCATGCTCAAGGACCCCGAGGTCCCTCTGCACCGTCGCCTGCTGCAGTTTTTCGCCACGTAAGTAATAATCCTTCCTACCATTATTCCTACCAAAGTGGACCACCTCGCACTTGCCAACATTAAATTCCATTTGCCATTTCCTGGCCCATTCGCCCAGCCTATCTAGATCCTTTTGTAGACTCTCCCCACCCTCCGCACAATTTGCCTTTCCACCAATTTTGGTGTCATCAGCAAATTTCAACACCCTACACTCGGTTCCCTCCTCCAGATCATCTATATAAATGGTAAATAGCTGAGGCCCCAGCACCGACCCCTGGGGCACTCCACTAGTCACCATCCGCCAATCCAAATAGCACCCATTGACCCCCACTCTCTGCCTCCTATTTGACAACCAATCCTCTATCCACGCTAACACCCTACCCCCAACTCCATGCCCCCTGACCTTCTGCAATAACCTCTTGTGAGGTACCTTGTCAAACGCCTTCTGAAAATCCAGAAAGACCACATCCACCGGCTCTCCTCTATCCACTGCCCTAGACACATCCTCATAGAACTCCAGTAAATTTGTCAGACACGACTTCCCTTTAACGAAACCGTGCTGCGTCTGCTCTATCAAGCAGTTCCCCTCAAGATGCCTCGCTATTTCCTCCTTGATGACGGATTCTAACATTTTACCTACAACAGACGTTAAACTAACAGGCCTATAATTCCCCGCCTTTTGCCTGGCACCCTTCTTAAACAATCTGGCACCCTCTTAAATCAAACACTCCAGAAAATGAACATGGTCATCTTCACCTCAAACAACAAAGAGGATTTACTGTTAAACTCAATCTTGAAATAGTCACCATGAACGCTACACAAACACTTGCATCTCGATGTGTGGCCAGCTCTGTGTTGGTAAGGCACTACCAATGTAATGGGACAACTGGATATTTTAAAATTCATTTATGGGATACGGGCATTGCTCGATAGGCCAACATTTACTGCCCATCTTTAATTGCCCTTGAGAGGATGGTGGTGAGCTGTCTTCTTGAATCATTGCAATCCATGTACTGTTAGGGAGGGAGTTTCAGGATTTTGATCCAGCAACAGTGAAGGAACAGTGAAGGAATATATTTCCAAGTCAGGCTGGTGAATGACTTGGAGGGGAACTTCCAGGTGATGGTGTTTCCAGGTATTTGTCAGCTTTGTCCTAGATGGTAATAGCCGTGGGTTTGGAATTTGAAGGAACTTTGGTGAGTTTCTGCAGTGCATCTTGTAGATGGTACACACTGCTGTCACTGTTTGTCAGTGGTGGAGGGACTTAATGTTTGTGGAGGGGGTAGGAATTAAGCAGACTGTTTTGTCCTGATGTTGCTGAGCTTCTTGAGTATTGTTAGAGCTGCCTTCATCCAGGCAAATGGAGAATATTTCATCACAACTCTGACAAAGGGAATTCAAAACATTGGCTCTATTCTCCCTCCACAGATGCTGTCAGACCTGCTGAGATTTACAGTATTTACTGTTTTGGTATTGCATCACACTTGTAGATGGTGGACTGGATTTAGGGAGTCAGGTGGTGAGTTACTCACCACAGGATTCCTAGCTTCTGATTTGCTCTTGTAGCCACGGTATTTGTACGGCGTGTCCAGTTCAGTTTCTGGTCAGTGGCAATCTCCAGGATGTTGATAGTGGAAGATTCGGCAATGTTAATTCCATCAAATGTCCAGGGGTTATGGTTAGATTATCTCTTATTATTACCTGGCACTTATGTGGAGCGAATATTACTTGCTCCACATTCGCAGGACTCGCTGCATCTGGACATAGACATAATAACGTGGGGGCGATTCTCTCATCCCTGCTTTTTTAGCACCGCGGGCCGGGAGACTGTAGCAGTGGCTGATTTGCGCTGGACATCTGGATCTTCGTGCATCTCCCAGCACCAGATTTCCAGTGCCATCACTCCATGCCGGAAATCGGCATGGAGCAGATGGCAGTGGCAGTCAGCTGGGGGGTTTTGGGGCTGCAGAGGAGGGGTTGGCACTGTGGTGGGTGGGAAGGTGGGCTGGAGATTAAGGTGGGGCGGGTGGGGTTGGGTGTGAGGAGGGGTGGTTAGAGGCTGGCCTGGCCTGACCTGGACATGTCCAGGAGACCAGCAATTGGGCTGTTGGAGAGGGGGGATTGGTTGCATGGCTGATGATATGGGGGTCGCGGGGCTGGCCAGCATTCAGGACAGGGATCACTGTGCATGTGCCGATCTCGGCGCTGACAGATCAGTGCACGCACAGTGGTCTGCTCAATGCAATGCTACCAGCCTGGGAATAGGCCCTGCTCCCTGATTTCTAGAGTGAATTATGCCAGTGTACTCTGCAGTGCACAGAGTGTGGGAGATTCATTTTGAAAACCCTGCTTAAAAAAAGCAGTGGGATTTACTCCAGTTTCTATGCAAATTCGATAGAATTGTTTTGGGAGAATTGCCCCCATGGAACCTGTAGGTTGGGTCTGAGTGTCAGCACTGCCACCTGCTGGTACAACGATATAATGCTTCTATGAAACTCTATGATTGTAAAAAGGGCAGTGAAACAACAGCTTATATATTTCAATCTAAATCATAACCATGAAAAAATCTTTCTGAAGTGTTTCTCCTCTAAGGGAGAAGACTTATGCTGTTATGTAGTTTCATGGGAAGCCGTGAGGTGCTATCTTTTAGATTGAATGTTAAACCGAAGCCTCAAGTAGATGTAAAAGATCCCATGGTAGTTTTTGAAGTAAGAAAGTTCTCTATGAAGCCCCGACCATATTCTTGCCTCAGCTGGAACCACAAAAGAACGGATTATCTGATCAGTATCACATTGCAATTGATGGGACCTTTTCCATGTTCCACCAGCACTTTAACAGACTGGTTATCCAGGAAAACGCAACCCATTTTTATTGGCACACCACTCACAAACATTCAATCTCTCCATGACCGATGCACAGTAACGGCTGTGACAAATACTATACAAACACAAGTGGAGGGCCATTCTTCATGTGTAAGCCTATGGGATTTTCCAATCACCTTGGTTTCAACAGTGCTGCAAGCTTCCCTTTCTACTACACCAGCTGAGTTTGGTTAAATCTTCACAGAGCGGAGACTGACACTAGTCTCCCAGCCAGCTGGGTGCCACTCATAGAGTCATTGGGATAAGCTGCCTCATTTAGGATATCAGGTGGCTTACTCCTGCTCCTAGTTCTTATGCTCTTCACTATTTATGGGTGTAGCTATGGAACTCCTATAATCTTAGCTATGACTGTCTTTTTATGAGATTTGTGGGACTTTCTTTGTTCCAATTTACTTTGCTCCCCTCCCTCAACCCTTTCTCTGATACCTTGATGATGGTATTGGCAACATTTCCTACTCTCACTCCAAACTGGAATATGTCAATATGAGTTCCCAACTTTCACACTTTCCTCACTTCATAAGGTCCAGTTCCAACTTCTCCCTTCCCTTCCTCACCTTCTCTGTTTCTGCCACCATGATGTATGATGTTACCACCAAGCAAATCTGCTCCTTCCTTCCCATTTCATTCTTCACAAGAATAGGAATCATTTGGCTCTTGAGCCTGCTTCACTATTTGAAAAGATCCAATTGTGACTTTAACTTCACTTTCCTTTATGGTCTCAGTGTACTGTTCAATCTGTGATGCCTTGCGTCACTCCTCAGTCACCCCCAACATCCCCTCCCCAGGACACCTTTCCATGGAAGCTTATGAGATGCAACACTTGCCCTTTCACCTCCTTTCCCCTCACTGAGCAAGGCTCCAAACCATCTTTCCAAGTAAAGCAGTGATTTGCTTGTATTTCTTTCAACTTAGTACACTTATTTCACTTCTGACGATTTTGTCTCCTTCGCATTATGGAAACTAAACATAAGTTGGGTGACTGCCTTGCTTGTTTGGTCAGCAAACATGGCCTTGAGCGTCTAATTGTCTGAAACTTTAATTCTCTGCCCCACTCCAACCTCTTGGTTCTCGGCCTCCTACATTGTTCCAATTAAACTCAACATGAGTTTAAGCGAAAGCATCTCAACTTTGGATTAGATATTTTACAGGGTTCTGGAGTGAACACTGAACTCAACAATTTCAGATCATAACCTCAACCCCATTATGTTTTTGTATGGTAACTGTTACAGATGATTCTATTTTTCCCGTTGCACTTGCTCTAGACAAGTATTTTGGGATTTTTTTTGAGTTCCATTATCATTTCATTTTTCCTTACACCATCACCTCTTTTATCACTTTCTATATCTTGCCCTCTACTCTATCATTCTTGTATATCATCTGACACCCCAACCTCTCCCTGTCTCTTTACTTGTTTAAACCTGTTACAACTCTAACTTTCTCCAGTTCTGATGAAAGGTTCTGACCTGGAAAGTAAATTTTGTTTCTCACTGCAGAAATGCTGCCAAATCTGTTGAGTATTTCCAGCATTTTCCGCTATTGTTTCTGGTTAAGAGAAGATTTGACAGAGGTCTTCACATGAATGATGGGCATTGGTAGAGTAAGTAAGGAGACACTATTTCCAGTAGCAGAGATATTAAGCAGCGGGTATAAGGTAATTCTCAAAAGAGCCAGAGTTGAGATGGGGAAAATTTGTGTCAGGCAGTGAGTTGCTAGCATCTGAAATACAACCACCTGAAATGGTGATGACTGCAAATTGAATAATAGCCTTCAAAAGATAGTTTCACACATAAATGAAGGGAAAAATGTGTAGGGCTATGGAGAGAGAGAGAGCAGGAATGGGACTAACTGATAGTGTGTATAGGCTCAATGCAGCAAATGTCCTCGTTCTATGATGTACCATTCACTAATTCTTTAACTTCAATTGATACTCCAGTGTCATGCAGAGGGAGTGCTGTACTGTCAAAGTTGCTACTCTTTGGAGAAGGCATTTAACACTCAGAAAGGAGTAGCAAATTCTCCTGTGCAAAAAGCCCATGTTAACCATCGGCATCCATGATTGGACGTTGACCTTACAGTTCTTTTAAAAATTCACTCTTGGGATGTGGGAGTCACTGAGAAGGTTGATATTTACTGACATTCGGTGTTTGTTGATAAGGAGCAGCTTTCTGGAATCACTCCAGTCTCTGTACTGTAAGTGCGTCCACTGTGCTGTTAGAAAAGGAACTGTAGGACTTTGACCCTGTGATGATGTTGGAATGGATAAAAGGTGCCTGTGCATGTCAAGATAGTATGTGACCAGGAAGGGAATATGCAGTGGTGGTGTTGCTACGTGCTTGCAGCCCCTGTGAGGTGTTGTTGAACGATACTTGGTGAATTGCTGCAGTGTCTATGGATAGTGTAACAATGCACAACATGAACACTTAGGTGGATTTAAGATGTCTGAGATCTTGTCTGCTATGTGCAAAATTGCTGCTTTTGTGTTTGACTACGTAAGACTGCAATGCAGAATGTATTTGTGAAGATTCAGATGTGATAAGTGATTAGATAGAGGTAATTTTGTAATGTGACTGTGCAGGATCTATTCTATTTCCTGACTTCCTACTTACTATTGCCTTACTGCTGTTCATTGGCTCTGCTTTCCCCTGAGCAGAGGAGTGTTAATATGAAGTCATTTTCACTGAAAGAATTTGCATTTATATAGTGCCAGATCTCTCAAAGAGCTTCACAGCCAGTGAAGTATTTTTGAAGTATAGTCACTGTTGTAATATAAGAAACACTGCAGCCAATATGCACAGAGCCAGTTTCCCAAGCAGACATGAGATGAGCATTCAGATGACCATCTTTTTTAGATTAAATTAGTAAGTGTTGAGGGGGTAAATATTAGCCAGGATGCCAAGGAAAACTGCCCTTTATAAAAGTGACAAGAGAACTTTTACATCAACTAAGAGGGGTGACGGAGCTTTAGATTTGACCAAATCTTTTTATCATTAATATAGTTAAACCTGCACTTAGACATGCTCTGTTCAAGATTTTCTGAAGGTTACAGCCCTCTTGTTAACTACTAAAAGACTATTATTCTGGAAACAAGGAGCCACTGTTCAACTCTGTTGTTATTTTTACTGATTTTGCTTTAAAATCACAGAACCCCTACAGTGCTGAAGGAGGCCTTTTGGCCCTAAGAACAATCTCACCCAGGTCCTATCACTATAATCCCATATATTTACCTTGCTAATCCCCCTGGCACAAAAGAATAATTTAGCATGGCCAATCTACCTAACCCTCACATCTTTGGACAATGGGAGGAAACCGGAGGACCGGGAGGAAGCCTGCGCAGGCACAGGGAGAACGTGCAAACTCCACACAGACAGTGACCCAAGGCCGGAATTGAACCGAGGTTCCTCTTGCTGTGAGGCAGTCATGCTAACCACCATACCGCCCCTGTTTGCACCTTGCAAAATTCCAGACTTCCAGTGAGAAAACGGAATGAAAAAGTCTGTTAAGGCTCTTGTGTGACTGATCCTCGCACAGACGTAATGTGCAAAGTTGCAACTTGGGAGTTAAGCCCAGGCCAAGCTGGGCAGCAAATGGCAGGAAATGATCCATATCTTTCCAAAGGGGACATGGTCAACTACTTGAAAAGAAAGAAATACCAGGGCTGTGTGGAAAAGATCAATGTCTGCGGGAGTAATTGGACAGCTCTCTCAAAGAGCTGGCACATGCACGATGGGCTGAATGGCCTCCTCCTGTGCTGCAAGAGTCTATGATTCATGGTGTAGATTTGACGTTTGTGTCCTTTCAAATTACAGCAGAGGTTACAATGCAGAAAGCAGGTTTGGAATGAAGATGTCGAACACTCACAATCACTGGGGATTTTGAGATGAACGATTAAAAGAATTGCCCTGAAATCCACCATGTTCTGCCCAGGCTGCCAAGCTTGTGAATATATTCACACTGCAAGCCAGTTTCAATCACTCGCTGCTTGGCCATGTCAATGTGCTGTTATGCTTGACAAGCACAGACCACCCCAGTGGTGCATTTAGATTATTTATTGTGTAATGTGAACACAAACATCCGCTTGTTTCTGTGCTGGGGACAACGGATAGATGTTTACTGATGCAGCTGAGAACTCGGGAGCTTATTCCAAGTCAAGATCCAACTGAGCCTTTCTCATGTCTGACCTCAGTTCTGGCCTGTGAACTTCTTCTTTCTTTTCCTTCTGAATCTAAATTGTTTTAAAGTTTCTCCTTTTCTCTTGCCGTAAACACAGGACAGGAAGCAGAGTGCGACAGACTGAAGATAGACTCCTAGGGATTGGAAGTGTACTTTGGAAAGCAAGGGGGTACCATTGTGTCCTAGTGTGTCAGTATGGGAAAGCATTGCAAGAGATTGAATAGGCATCTACCTAATGGTTCAGTGCATTCATTCATTGCCCAGTGTGATATTGAACTATAGAGACTAGGGGAAACCCAAGCTTCAATATTGAGCCTGTGCTATAATAGTTGGATTGTGATATAAGGAGAGGAAAAATTTATGTTCTTGCTTCTGCCAGAGATCTGGTGACATTTTTTTGGAAAGTTTTTTTCTGGCTTAATTCAAGTTTGTTATTTTTGTTAATTCTGTTCATTTTCTTTCTTAAAACCACCTCTACCCTCCCTGAGCTATCCGTACTACTGTCCCTTTAAGAGATGTTCTGGTGGGGTTAGATTGGCCCGACACTTTAAGCTCTTCTTTGCATTGACCCTTTGAGAGAAAAGCTTGTGCCTCCACTACACTTCCAGGCACTGCATTCCAGACCTGAACGATTTGTTATGTGAAAACATTTTATTTTCACATCACTTTTGCTTCTTTTGCAAATCACTTTAAATTTGTTCCATTTCATTCTTCATCCTTTTATGAGCAGGAACAGTTTCTCCCCGTATGTGATATTGAACGTCTCTATCAAATCTTCTCTTAGCCTTCTTCACTCAAGGAACTGTCTCAACCTTTCCAGTTAATCCTCATAACTGAAGTTTCTCATCCCTGGAACCATTATTGTAAACCTGTTCTGCACTCTCTGTGATGCATTCACATCCTTCCTATGGTGTGGCACCCAGAACTGTACACAATACTCCAGCTGAGGTCTAACTATTGGCCAGGGTAAATTGCCCCTGAGTGTCCCAAGATGTTTAGATTAGGAGGATTACTGGGGGAAATACCTGGGGTTATAGGGATAAAGGACTGAGTAGGATGCTTGCTTGGGGAGTTGGTGCAAATTCGATGGGCCAAATGGCCTCCTTCTGGACTGTAGGGACCCAATGATTCTTGTCTTTTGTAAGACGGTAAACCTGTTGTATTTGGGTCAAAAGGTCTATCATCAGTGCAGGCAAACTCCCCCAATATCAAATGAGGAACTCTTGTCTTCAGGCTTACTAGTTTCCACACCTACTTACTTGGGAAACAGTTCACAGTCGAGACAGATCATAAGCCACTGGAGAAAACCACTCACGAGTGCATTCCACAACTCCGAGCTTACTCACTAAGATTCAGCAATAGAACTGTGATAGCAAATACAGAACAAGTTACCAAATGTTCATATCAGATATGCTAAGTAGACTGCCTAACCTTGTGAAGTTATGAAATGTACCACTCAACTGCCAGATGTACCAAGTGTGTGCAAGTTTCAAGGATGTCTGTTATGCAGAGACCACGGACTTCAATCAAAACAAGAGAGAGGAACTCCAGAGGAAGACTTCTCAGGATCCCATGCTCCGAGCTCTGTGGCAGGTAATCAGTGAGAGTTGGCTTGATAATATCCAAGAAATCCTGACCATTCTCAGGGACTTTCCCAACCGATCCAATGGAGTTTTATCCATAGGGCCGTAGATGGTCATTTTAATGAAACTAGTCCGACATATTTACTCAATTCCACCAAGGACACATGGGAATAGAGAGGTTGCGAGGACTCCCTTGTTGTTCTGGTTTGACATCAGCAAGGATATTGATCAGGTGGTGATGTATAAGAGGGAAACCAAGCTAGTCAACAAAAATAATCGATTCAACTGTGTGACATACCATCCACACTCTGACCAAGACAGTTCCAAATGTGGTCATGGTGGATGGAGATGAACATTGACCATGACTGAGTAGCTACAAAATTCTCTATTGTTCAGCAGCTTTGAGAAAGTTTGAGAGCAGCAGTGGGCAGCACTGTTGCTCTATTGTTAGTCTTTGTGATGCTCCAGTAGAAGCAGTGTCTAACTGCAGTCCACAGTACAATGGAAAAACATTCCAGGGCATGTGTCAATGATGGTA
Source organism: Carcharhinus amblyrhynchos (assembly GCF_965287045.1). NCBI lineage: Eukaryota > Metazoa > Chordata > Chondrichthyes > Carcharhiniformes > Carcharhinidae > Carcharhinus > Carcharhinus amblyrhynchos. Next base: position 44,953,212 of record NC_137339.1, on the reverse strand, counting down.
CAATCCTTGGTCAAAAGGGATGGCTGAATGGATGGTAAAATCTTGAACGAAGAGTGTTTGCAAACTATGAGGGCGATTCTCCCATTCTGAATGCTAATTTTTTGGTGGATCCGATCGGGAGATGCTCATGTGTGTCGATTTGTGGGATTAACGTATGCATTCCTGACACATGCAACACCTCTCACAGTCGGAAATACAATGCGGTCAGGACCATGCAGGAAAACAGTGGGAAGACCAGATAAATAATTTAAATCTATTTTTAATGTTATTTGACTGTGATTATTGGGCCCGGGACTGAATTCTCTGGGCCTGATAGCATCTCCCACTGCTCCAATGTAAATTCACTCCGGTAAGGTTTAGAATATCTCCCTACTTGTGGGGAACTAATGGGACACCCAGCTGGAGTGAAGTTGGGGGGGCAGTCAGGACCCCCCCATGGAGTTGGGTGGCAGGAGATGCAAAATGCCCATGCCCAGGGGGCACCTTGGCATTGCCCATTGGGCATCAGGCAGTAGAAAGGGGTGGGGCCTATCTGGGTGGGGCCTGATGGAGTGGGGCTTAGGGGCCATTGGTGGGGGTGTCCTGTTGCCACTTTGCCATTTGGATCGATTGGAGCTGGAGAGAGGCCAGCGATTGGGGTGGGCTGGGGGAGGGGGGAGGCTCTCTCTCGTGCTCTCCCTCACGCTCTCTCTGTCTGCTGGGGAGGCCTGCCTCCTGTGGAGAGGGATCTACCAGGATGGTTGGGGGTAGGGGGATCATCACTGCTGAATGCGGTGGGGGGGGGGGGGGGGGGGGTCGCCAGAATGGGAGGGGAGATTAGGGCTGGCCTGGGAATGCTTATGGGAGCTGCAATCAGGCCGGGGGGGAGTGGGGGGGTTGGGGTGGTGAAGGAGGGAGGTGGGGGGGAGGTGGGGGGCAGGCTGGGGGAGCAGCACTGCGAGGGCCCTGGGCTGGCCAGCGATCGAACTGGCCAGCAAACCAGAGGCTGACAGTTTGGGGCCATTGTGCAAGTGCAGAAGCCCGGAACTGTCAGACTCCGGTGTGAATAGGCCCTGCCCCCCTTAGCCTTTAACGATACTTACAACTGTGACTTCTGCAGTGCACAAGAGTGTGGGAAATTTGAGCCTGAACTCCCACTGAATGAGCAATTGTGATTTATACCATTTCATCCATGAATTCAGCATTTCGAACTTTTTTGGAGAATTGCCTCCAAGATCTAAGTACAGACGCTTGTAAAGAACCATGCTTGTGTAAGGTTACAACACCAACTGGTAAGAAGGCACTGTGAAGGATTAGATTTCACCTGTAGGAGCTCTCTGCTAGTTATGCATAAGGTGATCAGCCATCATCACCTACGTGCAAGCATGTATGTTCTACAGATGAAGAAGCAATGAACAACAGACTGAACATCAGAACAATTGTACATGAACATGATCAACCCACACATTCTTCAGAGTAAGAGAACAAAGAGTTCAAAATCTTGCCCATATGTAGTAGTTACAAGGTCAGGGTGAATCAACAGAAGACCAGCACACTTCTGAGAATATGAAGCCTAGGTAACACCTGGCCACAGCTGGATGTTATCTGTAAACAATGGTCATGGTTGCCAATTGTCATCTGGGTTACTTGTTCATGTTGGTGTTAATGCCAGGCAGTATTGATTTTTATTTAACTCAAGGAAAGGTGGAAGTTGTAATAGTGTGCTTGCTGATTTGTAAAGTGCACTCGTTTAAATATGTTTGTGTAGATAATCGTGTAATTAAAAGAAGTGATGCGATGCCACATACAATTCCCTACATACAAAGTGGCACATTGTAGCAGCATCAGCAAGAAGAAGCCTCCATTATTATTGTGTATTCAAGCTCCAAGTCTATCTTCAGATCCCTTTGTATTAGTCTAGAAAGAGGTAATACAACAGGGAGACCAAAATTAGGGACGATGAATATCAGATAGGCATTAATAAATCCAATTGGGATTTCTGGGAACTTCTTTCTCAACGAGTGATTATTATATGGGACTCACTACATTGTATTTTTATAATGATTTAAAGGCTCAAAACACTCATAAGGCTTTGTGTTGACACGATGGGGCTTAATTTATTAGACAAAGGATGTGAGAACATTTATTCAAAGGTAGAAAATTTAAGATCATCAGCAGCAGAGCTGTTGTATTTCGCTCAGAGACTGAAGTGAAACTGAAACTGGATCACATGACACACTTCCCTTCCAGTGATTGCATGCATATTACATTTGATGGGTATGGCATCAAGGAGCTCTAGCAGACCTGAAGTGAATGAGAATCAGAGCAAAACTTTCCATTGCTTAGAGACATACCTGGCACTAAGGAAAATGGTTGTGGTAGTTGGAGGTCAATCATCCCAACTCCAGGACATCAATGCAGGCGTTCCTCAGCATAGTGTCCGAAGCCTAACCAGCTTCAGCTGCTTCATCAATGACTTTCCTGCTACCATAAGGGTGGCATGGTGGTACAGTGGTTAGCATGACTGCCTCACAGTGCCAGGGATCCGAGTTCGACTCCGGCCTTGGGTGACTGTCTGTGTGGAGTTTGCATATTCTCCCCTTGTCTGCATGGGTTTCTTCTCACTCTCTAAAGATGTGTGGGATAGGATGATTGTCCAAGCTAAAGTTTTAGAGTAAATACATGGGGTTATAGGGATAGGGCCAGGGTGGGATTGTTGTTGGTACAAGTTCAATGGGCTGAAAGGCCTCCTTGTACACTGTAGGGGTTCTATAATTATATGCTAAGTTCAGAAGTGGGGATGTTCATTGATAATTGCACAATTTTCAGCACCTTTGGATACTCCTCAGATACTGAAACAGTATATGTTGAGATGCAGCAAGACCTGGACAATATTCATGCTTGGGGTTGACAAGCAGCATGTAACATTCGCTCCACACAAGTGTCAGGCAATGATCAACAAGAAAGAACCTCACCATCATTCCCTGTCATTCTATGGCATTATCATCACTTAACCTCCATTGTGGGGGGTGCCATTGACTAGAAACTGAACAGGACTAGCCATATAAATGCTGTGACTACCAGAGCTGGTTACAGGCTAGGAATCCTGTGGAAAGCAACTCACCTTCTGACTCCCCAAAGCCTGTCCACCATCTACAAGACACAAGTCAGGAATGTGATGGAATTATCTCCATTTGCCTGGATGACTGCAAGTGTGACAACATTGGAAGCTTCACACTATCCAGGAAAACACAATCCATTTTTATTGGCACACCACTCACAAACATTCAATCCCTCCACAACCGATGCACAGTAGCAGCTGTGTGTACTACCTATAAGATACACTGCAGGAACTCACCAAGGCTCCTTAGACAGCACCCTCCAAACACATGGCTGCTACTATCTAGAACTGATGTGGAGATGCCAGCGATGGACTGGGGTGGGCACAGTAAAAAGTCTCAAACATCAGGTCAAAGTCCAACAGGTTTATTTGGCAGCACAACCTTTCGGAGTGAGACTTCGAAAGCTTGTGCTGCCAAATAAACCTGTTGGACTTTAACCTGGTGTTGTGAGACTTCTTACTGTGCTATCTAGAAGGACAAGGGCAACAGACATATGGCAACACCATCGCCTGGTATTTCCCATCCAGTCACTCCAAAATCCTGCCTTGGAAATATACCACTGTTCCTTACCATCGGTGGGTCAAAATCCTGGAACTCCCTCCCTAACAGCACAGTGGGTGTACCTCCACCACATGGATTGCAGAGGATCAAGAGGCAGCTAATCACTACCTTCTCAAGGGCAATTAGAGATGGGCAATAAATGCTGGCCGAGTCAGTGATGCCCTTGAATGAAAAACAACAGCAAGCAGAATGGTAATTAAGGTTAAATGGTGTGATGGACTTGAGGAGGCGCTAAAATGAGCAAGAGAGAAATAGAAGGAAATAGTGATGGAGATGCCAACTCTGGCTGGACACATTCCTGGCAATGTCATAACCTGAACCCCTGTCACTAACTGCCCCACCCTTTGATCCATTATTAGTCACCTAACACATCTATCCTCATGGTGGCATGACCAATTAGAAAGCAGCTCATTATTTAATTGGATAATTCTTGACCATTTACTCCTTTCCCAGATATTTTAAAACTGGTAAACAAAAGGGAACAATTAAAATGAAATTCCGCTATAATATCTCTCCTGCACTGCGGGGTAGATTAATCTCCAATTCCTGGAGCCTACAGAGCAATTCTCAAGGGTTGGCGATCCTGGATTTGGATGAAATTGCCAAGAGGTTTGTGCGGAACCCAAACGCTAGCCTGAACCTGTTCTATGCAATGCTATGAATTTTGTGTGTGAATGAGAGATGGAGCATGAGAGAGTGAGACAGATCAGAATTTATATTTGTAAAGGTAACACGGAGTTGTAGAAGTAGATTAAAAACTGTATGATCTGGGTGTGCATGAGGGAGAATGGGAAACAAAAACAAGTGCATTCCGGAGAACAAATCTCATTGGGGGATACAAAGAACAAAGAACAAAGAACAACCCAGCACGGGAAACAGGCCCTTCGGCCCAACAAGCCCGCGCTGCCGCATCACCCTACCCTGCGTGTCTACGAATAGAACCCCTGACTTAGCCAGATTCAGGGGAGAATAGTGTCAATTTGGTAAAACCAATCAGCCTAAGAGCACATCTTTGGGGTGTGGGAGGAAACCGGAGCGCCCGGAGGAAACCCACGCATCCACAGGGAGAATGCACAAACTCCCACAGACACAGGCCCAAATCCATGTATCTGCACAGCTAGCAGTGCTAGTCACTGAGCTGTTGCGGCGCCCGTCTACCGGTCCAGGATCAAGCACACACACCAACACGAAGTACTAGGCCACTCCCGGAACCTCCAAGAGTAGCCCACGCACGACCCACCGTGTGCATGCCCCTCGTTTGACAACGAGGTGGACCTCCACCTGCGGAATAAAAGACAAAAACGTTAATCACAAGCCTGCCTTTCCGGTGTCTCCCGAGGTTCTAACCCTTATTTAATAACCCCTACCATAACCCTCCATCCTCGTTTCACTCATGTGCCTATCTAACTGAACCTTAAACGAGTCCAACGTTCCCGCCTCCACCACCCTACTTGGTAGCGCGTTCCATACCCCCACAACTCTCTGCGTAAAGAACCTTCCTCTCATATCCAAATTATACCTCTCCCCCCTCACCCTTAAATCATGTCCTCTTGTATTTGTAACCAATCTAGGGAGCAGTCTCTCACTATTGACTCTGTCTATTCCCTTCAGTATCTTATATACCTCTATCATGTCCCGCCTCAATCTCCGTCTTTCCAAGGAGAACAGTCCCAGTTTCTCCAACCTTTCCTCATAACCCAGCCCCTCCATGCCAGGCAACATCCTGGTAAACCTCCTCTGCACCCTTTCCAGAGCCTCCACGTCCTTCCGGTAGTAAGGTGACCAGAACTGGACGCAGTACTCCAAATGCGGTCTAACCAACGTTCTATACAACTGAAGCATTAGACGGCAGCTTTTAAACTCTATACCCCTTCCTATAAAGGCTAGCATTCCATAAGCCTTCCTGACAACATTCTCCACTTGTGTCGCAACCTTCATGGATTTGTGAACCTGCACTCCCAGGTCCCTCTGTGTTTCTATACTCCTAATTTGTCTACCTTTAATCACATGTTCCATTTTTTTAAAGAAGAAAGGCCAATAACTGGTAAAAGTTAATTGCAAGGCCATATTCACAATGGTCAATCAAGTGCTATAAAGTAGTTTATAAAGATAAATATCCAACTGGAAATTTATAACCAAATCCACTAAAGTTGCTGCTCCAGCGCTGGAACACAATGAAACAAATAATCAATAAAGCTTTCAGATATAAACTTGAAGCTGGCATGGTGGCAGAATGGTTAACACTGCTGCCTCACAGAGCCAGGGACCCAGGTTCGATTCCTGGCTAGACTCTCTGTGCGGAGGCTGCACATTCTCCCTGTGTCTTGTGGGTTTCCTCCGGGTGCTCTGGTTTCATCCCACTGGTTAGGTGCATTGGCCATGCTAAATTCTCTCTCAGTGTACCCAAACAGGCGCCACAGTGACGTGACTTGGGGATTTTCACAGTAACTTCATTGCAGAGTTAAGGTAAGCCTATTTTTGGCACTAATAAATAAACTTAAACTTGCACGTGACAAAATAAATCAAATTTAAGCAATGGCACCCTCTGCTGGTGAGTAGATTACTCTGCAGTTTGTCTGCAATATACTGGAAAGTATGTTTTATAATAGTTGATAGCACAGAGAGATTTGTCCTTCTGAAGTTCAGTACCGGGTTCTGCCATGCTGTGGAGAAGCTCAGTTCTGACACTACACTGAACTCCAGTGTTCTTGTTTCAGTTCGATTTATTTTGTTGCGGACCACCTTCCCCCGCACTTATCTCAAGCAGAGAGCTGTTGGACCCACCTTCCTCCCTGCCCTCACCCCCCCCACCCCGGAAAACCCCCCCCTCCTCCTCCACCCCCCTCTGATCTCAAGCAGAGAACTGTTGGATGCTTGGCACTTACCTCCTCACTAACTGGAATGCCTGAATCAAACTTCTGTGGAGCATGTCCGCTTCGTGCTAATTTTGGATGGGCGAACACGATGGTAGAGGGGGAAGTGACGGTCAGGTTGGGCGTGCTGTCCATTAAGTCAATTTAAAAATGCATGCAAATTCATTTAAATGGCTGTCGCACCTGTTTTGGGTGTGGTCCTGATCGCGGCCATTTTAGGGTCTTGGTAAAGGGGAAAACAGCATGGAGGCGAGCATGGATCATGCTACTCGCCTCATACCTGACTTTACCAAGTTTTCGCATCTGAAAATGGGCACAGTGCAACTTGATGGTAAACTCGGGCCCGTAGTGTTACAGTCATAGCTAGATTGTAGAGAAAGATCAATTTATTGCAAGGTAGGTCCATTCAAAAGTCTGATAGCATCAGGGAAGAAGCTGTTCTTGAGTCAGTTGATATGTGACCTCAGATTTCTGTATCTTTTTCCCGAAGGAAGAAGATGAAAGAGAGTATGTCCGTGATGCATGGGATCCTTAATTATGTTAGCTGCTTTGCTGAGGCAGCAGAAACTGTAGACAGAGTCAATGGATGGGAGGCTGGTTTGCGTGATGGATTGGGCTACATTCACAACTTCTTGTTGTTTCTTACTGTCTTGGGCAGAGCAGGGGCATACCAAGCTGTGATACAACCAGAAATAATGCTTTTTGTGGTGCATCGTAGCTGACATGCCAAATTTCCTTAGTCTTTGAGAAAGTAGAGGCATTGGTCGACTTTCTTAACGATAGTGTTGGCATGGAGAGACCAGGACAGGTTGTTGGTGATCTGGACACCTAAAAACCTAAAATAAATGAAGCTTTCGACCATTCGACTTTGTCCCATTGATGTAGACAGGGGCATGTTCTCCACTACATTTCCTGAAGTCGATGACACCTCCTTTGTTTTGTTGACATTGAGGGAGAGATTATTGTCATTAATCTAATTGAACAATGAGGCAGACTTAATGGGTCAAATGTTTTGCTCTGTTCCTATGTTACTAAGTTAAAATAACTTGAAGTCATGAAGAGGCTTGACAGGGTAAGTAGTGAAACATTGTTTCCCTTGCCTGTGGTGTCCAGAAGATGAGGACATAGATTCAGGTTAAGGAGAACATGATTTAGGACTGAGATGAAGAGATTTTTCTTCAAAAGGTGATGGATCTTTGGAATTCTCTACACCAGAGGGATTTTGGATGTGCCATCATTGAATATTCTTAAGGCAGATTTGGACAGATATTTGGTTTCTTGGGGAATCAGAGAATATGAAGGGCGAGTGGAAAAGTGGGGTAGAGGCCGAATACAGCCATGATCATATTAATGGTGGAGAAGGCTCAACAGACCATGGGGTCTTCTCTTGCTCCTATTTCTTACTTTTGTTTGACCAGTCACTCTATTAGCAAGATCATATCAGCACAAAATTGAACAAAAAGAGAAGCTGAGGTGAGGTGGATAAAATAGAAATGGTCTTTTGTGGATTATAAATGCCAGGACAGGCTAGTTGGGCCATGTGACTTGCGGCTTCTATGGAATTTTCTCTGGGCTGCAGTTTGCACAACAAGGTGAAGATGCAGCAGTAGGCAGAAATTTACCCCACACCAACACTCAGTAACTGTCAAATGGTTTTGACTAAAAGACTCTGCTGTAAAAAAGGAAAATACAGTCCAAAATAGTAATTTTATTCAGCTTCCAGAAAAAGTGCCAGCAACAAATTCACAAATCAAAGATTCTTCCTAAATAATATACAAGTCAAAAACAAGATACAAAGTAACAGCTTTAGTTCTGTTTAAAACATTAAAGATCATGTTCCAGAGCTAGAGTGTGAGTTCCAGGGTAAAACCATGTTAGGTGTAGACAAAATGGAACAAGAAAGAGTATAAGGATAACATTCCAATTGCACAGTTTAACCTAACCTTTGGGAAACTTATGGGATTGCTCGCAATGTTGGTTTTACACTTGCTGAATTTCATTCCCCATTGCAGTAACTGGAGGGTAACATTGAGCTGAATGTAAAACTGTGTTCCTGGTGACCTTGTGGTTTTCTTATCCCGGAGTTGGGTTCACAAGTTAGGTATCCCAGATTAAAGAAGATTGAAACAACTTTAACTGTAAATGCACTTCATACTACCCACCTTTCTGATAGTGGGACTGGATAATTCAGATCACTGCCTCAGATGTTATCTGTCCCTGACACCAGTGGTCTCTGTTAATAACTTTGCAGTTGCTGATTGGGATGTTTTAATACAAGGATGGTTCCATTTTACTGAAGGACACCAGAGTGTGAGAGCCCCCAGCAGCAAGCATGCACTCGGTGTGTAACAAAATAAAAAAAAATAAAAATGACAAAAATTGATGTTTTAGCCTGGCTTGAGATGATGTTCAAAGGGAAATATAGCTTTGAACTGGTGACAATAAATGGGTGACAATTCAAACTACTTGGACGACGTTGCTTAGTCAGCTTTCTACTGTGAGTGGCAGTGCAATTAAAATAAATGGACAGAATAACTTGAGTCCCATGTTATTAAAATAAATGTGTAGAAAGTTGAATGGTGATTATATTGCACTGAAAATATATGTTGAGCTTTACTTGAACGCTGTGTGAAGCCAGTGATGATGACGTCAATGTGGTAATGGGAGGGGGAAGTAAAATGTTCTTTCACATTTGAATCATTTGCTGTTGCTCTTATTCATTTTTTTTGTTGTAAGTCATCCATTTTCTCATTCATTATACCTTTAGGCCAAGCCACTTCAAAAATACTTCATTGGATGTAAATTGTTTGTGCAAATCTTTACAAAAGCACAATAAACTCCTGACAGCTGATACCAAGGCCTGAATTCTTCAATGGTGCATGCCCTGCCGCCACTGCCAGTGAGAACGGAGAATTTGGTGCCCAGCCAAATCTCCGTTCACTGCAGTGGGACTGGAGAATCCCAACCACGGCGGGGGGTAGAGAATTCCAACCTAACTTCTGTTAGGACAGCTAACACAATGTTATCCAAAATGAGTGTGTGTGTCAGGGATCCGGCTGCTAAAATCTCTCCCAATATACGCTTCCACCCATCCCTAACAAAATCTGTGATTCATCTGCATCATTTAGTACTGTGCTTAGATTTGTGCAATTGTTATTGCGTTGGGATGGGTGTAAAGTTCATTCTGCTGCTGTGTTTTAGAGCAGTTGGAATCCTTCAGTGTCCACTGGCCTCAGCCAAAGCCACTTAAAATCCACCAAAATCGAAGCCTCCAAAATCCATGCCTCCTAAATCCATGCCTCCTGAACAGAGACCCCCAAAATCAATACCTCCTGAACTAAGGGCTCCAAAATCAATACCTCCTGAACTAAGGGCTCCAAAATCAATACCTCCTGAACTAAGGGCTCCAAAATCAATACCTCCTGAACTAAGGGCTCCAAAATCAATACCTCCTGAACTAAGGGCTCCAAAATCAATACCTCCTGAACTAAGTGCTCCAAAATCAATACCTCCTGAACTAAGGGCTCCAAAATCAATACCTCCTGAACTAAGGGCTCCAAAATCAATACCTCCTGAACTAAGGGCTCCAAAATCAATACCTCCTGAATTAAGGGCTCCTAAATCAATACCTCCTGAATTAAGGGCTCCAAAATCAATACCTCCTGAATTAAGGGCTCCTAAATCAATACCTCCTGAATAAGTGTCTCCTAAATTGAAGGCTCCTGAATTGAAACTTCCTAAATCTATGCCTCCTGGATAGAGGCCTTCTGAACAGTAGCCTGCTGAATTAATAGCTCCTAAATCAATGCAGTTCAGATAGAGGCCTTCTGAACAGTAGCCTCCTGAATTAATAGCTCCTAAATCAATGCAGTTCGGATAGAGACCTTCTGAACAGTAGCCTCCTGAACTAATAGCTCCTAAATCAATGCCTCCCGGATACAGACCTTCTGAACAGCAGCCTCCTGAATTAATAGCTCCTAAATCAATGCCTCCTGGACAGAGATTTTCTGGATAGAGACCTCCCGCATCGAGGCCTCCTGTATCGAGGCTTCCTGAGTAGAGGCCTCCTAAACCCAGCCCTCCTGAATTGAGGCATCCTGAATCTAAGCCACCTGAATTGAGCCCTCCTGAATCAAGGCCCCCTGAATCTAGGCCACCTGAATTGAGATCTTCTACATCACAGCCTTTACAACAGATACGGAAAAATAATTTTAAGCAAAGGCGACAACATTTGTGCGCTCCAGATTTCCTCTGCTTCTTCTTTCCACTTCTGCCTGCAGTCCTCATTGTATTGTTATTTTGCCTTGGTCTTTCTTCTTGCTGGCTAGTGCTGCCTCCCATATCGACTTAATTTTGCTGAATGAAGTTAAAAAACAGGTGTAAGTATTGATATAATTATTGATGACATTAAGCTTTGTATTAGTTTTTGTTGGAGAGAAAATGACTAAGAGATGAGGAAGGAACAATGAAAGGACAGAGATAGATCTATGTGGAGGTAGTGGGATTAAGACTAAAAAGCAACTTAGTATATGAGACAAAGGAGGAATTCTGTTTTTTCTAGTCTCGCTTGATCTTTCTGTATTCAGGAGCTCAGCGCCCACAGGATCAGTAGGAGTTGTGAGGAGGTGAGGGATAATAGCCTGATAATACTTGACCATTGATTTTCCTTGTCTCCCAGGGGAAGGGGAGAAGTCAGAGAGTCATGGCCTCAACTCAGAACCACAATGAGGCTGTGTAAGCACTGGGACTGAAATTCATTTGTGGGTCACTTTTAGTCACTGGGCCAAGTGATTTTCAATAAATTGCTGTCCTGTGTTGTTACCTCAATATGTAATGATTCCTAAAGGGTAACAAGTTTGACATAACTGCAGCAAATATCAGCACCCAGGGGAATTTGCACAGGGACACACAAAACTGGGAGGGAGGAAAATACCATGGAGTCTTCTGTACACAATCAGAATGTGCAAAGCATTGGGATTAAAGAACCTCCTTCCACAACACTCATGACATCTCCTGATGACCACCTTTTCACTTTTCTGCTGGATGCTGCTTGCCTGCCAGGGAAATCCCAGTGGTCAGACAACTTTTCCTCTTTGCTCGCCTGATCTTCCCCAGCAGCCTTTCCCCAATTTTTTGATCCCCTCCTAGCCCTGCCAACCCTCCCACCGAGGCTCGGATTCTCAGCGCCATCCTCAATCTGGGCAATGGATGTTTATTTATGACAGGAATAATGATGAACTATTTGAGTTTACAATCACAGAATCACAGAGGTTTACGGCATGGAAACAGACCCTTCAGCCCAACCTGTCCATGTTGCCCTTTGTTTTAAAACCCCTAAACTAATCCCAATTGCCCACATTTGGCCCATATCCTTCTGTGCCCGTCGTACCCATGTAACTATTTAAATGGTTTTTAAAAGATAAAATTATACCCGCTTTTACTACTACCTCTGGCAGCTTGTTCCAAACATTCACCCCTCTCTATGTGAAAAAATTGCCCCTCTGGACACTTTTGTATCTCTCCCCTCTCACCTTAAACTTATGCCCTTTAGTTTTAGACTCCCCTATTGACTACCTATCTTTTTAAATGCGTTAGAGTTTATGAAAGAAGCATCAGGATACATTAAAGACCAAAGGAATGTCTCAAATGGACTTCCAAATGGAAAAGAATAAAATTAGATAGAACATGACGTGGGTTTGTTCTGGGTGCTCTGGTTTCCTCCCACAGTCCAAAGATATGCGGGTTAGGTTGATTGGCCATGCTGAGAAATTGCCCCTTAGTGTCCAGGGATGCGTAGATTAGAGGGATTAGTGGGTAAAATATGTAGGGATATGGGGGTAGGGCCTGGGTGGGATTGTGTTCAGTGCAGACTCAATGGGCCGAAGGGCCTCTTTCTGCACTGTAGGGTTCTATGGTTCTATGGCAAGTGAAGTGAAAGGTAATAATAATGATTTTTAATTATATGAAGATAAAAAATAAAAATGCTGACTGGAACATTGGGAAGTGTGTTTGGGTGAATGTGATAATGAAGTCTATAAAATTGGTAAACAAGTGAATATACACTGTTCCTTGAGCATGATTTATAGATTGCAGTAATTTTTCGATAACAGGTATTCAGCTAACTGATTTCTAATTTCCCAGTTTCCCTCTCTCAGCTTTTATATATAGCAGAATGAGCTGTGCAATATTTTGTTCAAGAGATATGACTTCTGAATCGGGAGAATCATAAAATTCGACCCATTGAGCCTGCACTGCTAACAATCCCATCCAGGTCGTATCTCCATGTATTTTACTTGTTAATCCCCCTGAGACTAAGGGGCAATTGAGCATAGCCAATCAACCTAACCCGCACATATTTAGACTGTGGGAAGAAATTGGAACACCTGGAGAAAATCCACGCAGAGACAGGGAGAATGTGTAAACCCCATGAAGACAGTCACCCAAGGCCAGAATTGAACCTAGGTCCCTGGTGCTGTGAGGCAGAGGCACTAACCACTGTGCCACCTTGCCGCCAGTAATCTTTGGAAGATTATAGTTGGGGCATCTGCAATGTTCTCACCTATTTCATTTAAATCTCTAGGATTTAATCCATCTAGTCCTAGAATCCTGTCACCCTTTAATGATATTGTTTTCTTCATTATTGTTACATTAATTGCTTGCTTATGATTCAGTCTTCCCTTTCTTTGGGAGGTACACTGTTTCAGAGCAATTCTTTAACATGTCCCCCATTTCCTTATTATCACTGACAGTATCATTGTTAACAATCCGACTCACTGCTTTCCTTTGAGACTGTGGCAGAGTAGCTGACAATGGTGGTGGGGATCTTCAATTTCAGTCTGACCTTTGATACAATTCAACTGGAGAGGCTGGCACTGAAAACAGAGGAAATGCAAATCAGCAAAAATATTTGTAGATGAAATGTACATGGCTGATCAAAGGGTGGTGGCACAGGAATTGTCATTATCCTTGGGAATCCATAGTGAGTTCTCACAGGCGTGTGTTTAGGGAACTCTTTTGTTTCATATCTTTACAAATGATCTGGAGCTAGGAGGTGCAAGCACACAAGCAACACCTTTAAATAACGTGAAGCAGAATGATTGAGGGAACAGAAGTGATAACATAAACTGAGCAGGTTCTCACTGGGAATGAAAAGATTGCGAGATGATATGATTGTTGGTTTTAAGATTCTATAAGCAATAGGTAAGGCAATTGGGATACACAGCACTGGGAGCCGACCAGGCTTTGCCATAGAGTCTCAGAGTCATAGAAGTCTACAGCACAGAAAAGGCCTTTTGGCCCATTACGTCTGAGCCAGTCAAAAAGAATCACCTAACTATTTTAATCTATTTTCTAGCACTTGGCTCATAGCCTCACATGCCTTGGCATTGCAAGTGCATATCTAAATACTTCTTAAATGTTATGAAGGTCTCTGCCTCCAGCACCCTTTCAGGCAGTGAGTTCCAGACTCCCACCACCCTTTCGGTGAAAATATATTTCCTCACATCCCCTCTATTGCCCCTTCCCTTAAATCCAAGTCATTGAACCCTTGACCAAGGGGAAAAAATTCTTCCTGTCTACTCTATCTATGCCCTTCATAATTTTATACATCTCAATCATGTCCCCCCTCATTCTCCTCTGCTCCAAGGAAAACAATCCCAGTCTATCGAATCTCTCTTCATAAACTAAAACTCGTCAACTCAGGCAACATCCTGGTCAATCTCCTCTGCATCCTTTCCAGAGCTATCACATCCCTCCTATAATGTGGATCCAGAACTGTGCACAATATTCCAGCTGTGGCCTAACTAAAGCTTTATATAGTTCCAGCATAATCTTTCTGCTATTAAACTCTATCCCTCAGCAAATAAGTCGAGTATACCACATGCTTCTTAACCACTTTATCCACCTTATCTTTATCTACCTTAAGGGTCAAGTGTATACGCACATCAAGGTCTCTGATCTTCAATGCTTCCCACTTCATAATGTCCCACCTAAGTGTATCACCTCACACTTACCTGGATTAAATTCCATTTACCACTGATCAATCCACCTGACCAGCCTCCTATAATCTGAGGCTATCCTTCCTCACTACCACCCCACCAATTTTCATATCATTCGCAAACTTACTGATCAACCCTCCTATATTCAAGTTTAAACCATTTATGTAAACCACAAACAGCAAAAGCCCCAACACTGATCCCTGTGGATACTACTGGATACAGACTTCCAGTCATAACAACACCCCTCAATCATAGCCCTCTGCTTAATGCCACCCAACCATTCCAGGATCCAATTTAAATTTCCTTGGATCCCAAAGGCTCTTCCTTTGGTTTCAATCTGTCATGTAGAATCTATCAAAAGCCTTGCTGAAATCCAGGAAGACTACGTCAAATGCATTGACCCCATTTGCACACCTGGTCACCTCTTCGAAAAATTGAATTAAGCTCTATTAAGTTTATTTCTAAGTCACAAGTAAGCCTTACACTAACACTGCAATGAAGTTACTGTGAAATTCCCCTAGTCGCCACAGTCCAGTGCCTGTACGGGTCAATGCACCTAATCAGCAGTTGGTCAGACATGATCTCCCCTTAACAAAACCATGCTGACTGTTCTTGATTAATCCTTGCCTCTCCAAATGCAGATTAATTCTATCTCTTAGAATTGGTTCCAATAGTTTCCCCACCACTGAGGTTACATTGACTGGCATGTAGTTTTATAGCTCATCCTTTCCTCCCTTCTTGAATAATGGTACCACAGTGGCTGTCCTCTGTCATCTCTCTTGTGGCCAGACAGGAATTGAAAATTATTATCAACACCCCGACTATTTCCTCCTTTATTTCACTCAACAGCCTGGAAAACATTTCATCCAGCCCTGGAGGTTGATCTACTTTTAAGCCTGCCACATCACTCAGAACCTACTCTCTGTTTATGCTCATTTCTTTAATTGTATCACAGTCCTAATCCCTGATATCTATACCCACATTGTCTCTCTCACTAGTGAACACCGACAGAATGGATTCATTTAGAACCCTATCTACGTCTTCCAACTCCACACACAAATTACCACTGTGGTCCTTAATGGGCCTATCTCTTTCCCTAGTTATCCTTTTATTACTGTTACTAGAGAGGTGGTGCGCGACAGACTGGAGGGGCTGATTGTGGACAAGTCCCCAGGACCGGATGGAATGCATCCGAGGGTTCTGAAAGAAATGGCGGAGGTGATAGTGGATGCCTTGGTGGTTATTTTCCAGACGTCGCTGGATTCCGGGGAAGTGCCGGAGGATTGGAAAACGGCTAATGTTACGCCGTTGTTTAAGAAGGGTGCCAGGCAAAAGGCGGGGAATTACAGGCCGGTTAGTTTAACGTCTGTGGTAGGTAAAATGTTAGAATCCGTCATTAAGGAGGAAATTGCGAGGCATCTTGAAGGGAATTGCTTGATAGGGCAGACGCAACACGGTTTCATTAAAGGGAAGTCGTGTCTGACAAATTTACTGGAGTTCTATGAGGATGTGTCTAGGGCGGTGGATAGAGGAGAGCCGGTGGATGTGGTCTTTCTGGATTTTCAGAAGGCGTTTGATAAGGTACCTCACAAGAGGTTACTGCAGAAGGTCAGAGGACATGGAGTTGGGGGTAGGGTGTTAGCGTGGATAGAGGATTGGTTGTCAAATAGGAGGCAGAGAGTGGGGGTCAATGGGTGCTATTCGGATTGGCGGTTGGTGACTAGTGGGGTGCCCCAGGGGTTGGTGCTGGGGCCTCAGCTATTTACCATTTATATAGATGATCTGGAGGAGGGAACCGAGTGTAGGGTGTCGAAATTTGCTGATGACACCAAGATTGGGGGAAAGGCAAATTGTGCGGAGGGTGTGGAGAGTCTGCAGAAGGATCTAGATAGGCTGGGCGAATGGGCCAGGAAATGGCAAATGGAATTTAATGTTGGCAAGTGTGAGGTGGTCCACTTTGGTAGGAAGAATGGTAGGAAGGACTATTACTTACGTGGCGAAAAACTGCAGCAGGCGACGGTGCAGAGGGACCTCGGGGTCCTTGTGCATGAGTCGCAAAAACCCAGCCTGCAGGTGCAGCAGGTGGTCAGGAAGGCGAATGGGATGCTGGCCTTCATAGCGAGGGGGATTGAATATAAAAGTAGGGAGGTCTTGCTGCAGCTGTATAGGGCATTGGTGAGGCCGCAGCTGGAGTACTGTGTGCAGTTTTGGGCGCCGCACCTGCGCAAGGATATTTTGGCCTTGGAGGGAGTGCAGAGGAGGTTTACTAGGCTGATACCGGAGTTGAGGGGGTTGAGCTATGAGGAGAGGCTGAATAAACTAGGCTTGTACTCGTTAGAGTTTAGAAGAATGAGGGGAGATCTCATTGAGACGTATAAGATGATGAATGGGATGGATAGGATAGAGGTGGAAAGACTCTTCCCGCTCAAAAAAGACAGTAGGACTAGGGGGCACAGCCTCAAGATAGAGGGGGGGCGGTTCAGAACGGAGTTGAGGAGGAACTTCTTCACTCAAAGGGTGGTGAATCTCTGGAATTCTCTGCCCGTTGAAGTGGTGGAGGCTGCCTCGCTAAATATTTTTAAGAAGCGGGTTGATGGGTTTTTGATAAGAGAGGGGATTAAGGGTTATGGGGAGAGGGCGGGAAAGTGGAACTGAGCCACGACAGATCAGCCATGATCTTATTGAATGGCGGGGCAGGCTCGAAGGGCCAGATGGCCTACTCCTGCTCCTATTTCTTATGTTCTTATGTTCTTATGTACTTGTAAAACAACTTTGGATTTTCCTTTATTTCACCTGTCACTGTCCTTTCATGTACCCCTTTTGGTCTCCAAATTTTCTTTTTAAGTTCCCTCTTGCACATTCTGTACTCCTCCACGGCTTCTGCTGTTCTGAGGCATCAATGTCTGCCATTTCTGCCTCGGTTTGTAATAATTGCGAAACTCAGTCAATTTGGTAGGAAATCTTGAGGAAGTGAGGGTGTTTGAAATGAGTAAAACCAGAAATACAAGGCAATGGAATTTCAAAAGGAACAATTTGTAAATAGCCTGCCAGAGGAAACAAGCATACCTGGGTGAAAGACCTCCTAAGAATTTTGGAGATTCTGACCTGTCAGTCGGCTTCCTGTGGATCGACAAGTTAAGCAGCTTCAAGCTAAAGGAGGGCTGATAAGTTGGCCTACGGGGTACATGTACACACATTAAAGTTAAAAAGTAAAATGATTGAAAGGAACAGGTAAATTACAAAAGGAAAGTGAAGGCTGGCAGGAGAGCCATTCTGCGCAATCCTTTACACTGGGAACACACTGGCCAAAATCTTGAGCCTGCATTCGCCATTGGCGAGGCTGCCAGTGGGGGCTCAATATCTGAAAGTTGTAGTTCCTGTCGCGACTTTGGATCCTTCACATCCCTCGCTTGCAACTCCATCAGGTGCAAGCCCTGAATGGGTGTGAACCTGCTTTGCATGCATTTACTTAATCCATTCCTCGTCATATCTTGACTCCCTCGCCATATCTTCAAACTGCGTGATGTCACATCGATATGGTTTACAACAGATGTGAAGATGTTGTGGTTGGTGTCCCTAGGGTTGATCGCCCAGTGCCCACTGGCACTGCCCATTGGCACAGGTTAGCTCAGCCCAGCCAGCAGCATGCCAACCTGGCTGTACCAAATTGTGCCAAGGGGTTGGTCCCAGTGAGAGTGTCATGGGAGTGGTGGGAGTTCATGCAGCTGTGATTGTGGGCCAGGAGCAGTCCAACCAGAAGGGGATGCTGGCAATAACTGTTGCAGGGAGGGTTGCACCAACTTTGACTGTGGGGGGAGCAAGGGGCCAATGATTGGTGGAGGGCAGGGAGGGGTGGGGAGAAGTGAATGCTTGCTCCATTTGATCGTGGGGAGGGGAGCCCTTGAGGTCTCAGTGGTGGGGTGGGGGGCTGGTTTATTGGAGAGCTCTGATCTCTGAGCATTCGGGTTTTTCTGGCGTGTGTTTAGGCCCCTCTTCATTCTAAGACAGTATGAATCAGGCCCCCTTGATTTTTTTGGCAGAATCTGGAGAAAAAGCTGACCGATTTTTTTTGCCAGAAACAACATTCGACCATCTTTTCAGTAAGATTCCCCCCAAAAGTGTGTGACATTACACACAAAGAAAACTGGAGAAAATACTGGGACAATACATTGAGCTATAGGCTGAGAATGCCAGAATATTCAAGGAGCAAGAAGATGCAGCAGGAGCTTCAAGGAAATTAGTCTGGCACCAAACCATGATCTCTCCGGAGGTTTCACTAAAATCTGTCAGATCCAAGCGCACATCAGCCAACTGAGGGCAGTTATTACTGAGTGGGCTGAGGTGATGTAGTTGGGAACCTTACCCCCTCCCCTCATTCTCTTCCATAGAAAGACTGCAGAATCATCTTTAAATGTAAATGTTTTTATTATTGTCATTACATCACATTGATACCACAATGAAGTTTCTGTGAAAATTCCCCCCGCACTCCGGTACCTGTTTGGGTATGCTGAGGGAGAATTTACCACGGCCAATGCACCTAACCAATATGTCTTTAGAACACTCGGTTAGTGGGGCATTGACTTCCACCAAGTCCTGACAATTATCAAGCAGGACTCCACTGAAAGCCATGAGTATCTTTACAGATAAGCTTCATCACAACTTCCAGTAAACTGGGGATGGTAGAGGCTTCAGTACCTTCATTCAGAATGGCCTCCACATATTCACATGCAGCACCCTGTGTGTCTCCGTCATTAAAAACAACCTGGGGTGATCTGGCTCCCTTTGTAGACACCCATATCTGTATTCTCCAAAACAACCATCAAAATTAAGATTGAGGCCGACAAAGATCCGATATCCAGCAAGGGATCTAGGTCGTCCAGAACCCATGGACAAAGAAAGGGTTGTTTTAATTGCTAATTCCTGGGCCATTCTCTTTGTTACTGCTGCAATAGTTATATGATCATGACTATAACACTGAGTCCCATTTTCCCCTCCTCTCCCTGGACAGATGAAGCCTGAGACTGTCGAAGAGCTACTGGAGAGGATGAGGGCAGCAACAGAGACCTTGTAGATCAATAATGGAGCACAGCTGGGTGCCACTGTGCATCTGTCATCCAAACGACTCAAGATCTCCAGTGATTCCAGCAGGCCTCTTGGCAAAGTTGGTTTCTCTTCTTTGACGTGATGATATTGGGCAACCTGTAACCCCACACTGGAGGCCATCAAAATTAATGTTTGATCAGTTCCACTGTTAGCATCATTCCCAAACCTCAACACAAACCTTGTTCATGCCTCAAGTTTAAGTAGAATGTGACAATTTAAGCCAGATAACGATGCAAGAACCTCTCAGCCTCAAGCTAGACAATGATAGGGTTCAAGTCACAGTCCTCTGCTCCATCCAGATGACCATATATAATATTCAGGGATTTGGAGTACTGATGGGCCTAGAGATTATCAAGCAGTAATGTATTACCTCTGATGTAACACTAAAAAACGCACCCTCCACTCTGATGTGTGACGTGCACTTGAAAAGAATCAGAGCCAGGTGAACCAGCCATCTCTGATGGCTCTGAGTTACAGGCCATCCTAGAGGCAGTGTTAAGTAGATTCACAATCCATTAACATGATTCATAAACATGAAGAGATCTGAAGAAATGAACCTGTTCCCGAGAAGCAGTACCATTAGCTCGCAGAGAGTATGTGATACATTTGAGTGAACATTGAATCATTGTTAACTCAGGTTGTTGTCTGTAAACATCAGAAATTGTTCAAGTTTTAACAAGTACCAAGAGATGTTGAGATGGGATGGAGGGCGCAGGTGGTGACAGTTCTTTCCAACTGTGAATTTTTTTTTGCAAAATATTACCTGAAGTGACGCAATCACATGTCCTGGAATGTTTTGCCCTGGCCTCTTGCTAAAGGTAGAGAATTTAACCCTCTCCATTAACAATCTTTTCAAACATACATTTACTGTACAATAACCTTTCTGTTATTTGGCCATTTAAGTTTTTCAGTTGCCAGATAGGCTGGTAGAAAAGGTTAAGGCGCATGGGATACGAGGCCAGGTAGCTAGGTGGATTGAGAACTGGCTGGGAAATAGGAGACAGAGGGTAGTTGTGGAGGGGACCTTGTCAGGCTGGAGGCCAGTGACCAGTGGTGTGCCGCAGGGCTCAGTACTGGGACCTCTCCTCTTTGTAGTCTACATAAATGACTTGGAAGAGAGCGTAAGTGGTGTGATCAGCAAGTTTGCTGATGACACCAAGATGGCAGGGTTGGCGGGTACGGAACTGGATTGTCAGGTGATACAACAGGATATAGATAGGTTGGTGCAGTGGGCAGATAGGTGGCAGATGGCATTTAATCCTGACAAATGCGAGGTGATGCATTTTGGACGGAATAATGCAGAGAGGAGCTATGTGATAAAAGGTAGGCCGATTAGGAGTATAGACGTACAGAGGGACCTGGGAGTGCAGGTTCACAAATCCATGAAGGTTGCGTCACAAGTGGAGAACGTTGTTAGGAAGGCTTATGGGATGTTAGCCTTTATAGGAAGGGGCTTAGAGTATAAAAGCTGCTGTCTAATGCTTCAGTTATACAGAACATTGGTTAGACCGCATTTGGAGTACTGCGTCCAGTTCTGGTCACCTTACTACCAGAAGGACGTGGACTCTCTGGAAAGGGTGCAGAGGAGGTTTACCAGGATGTTGCCTGGCATGGGGGGACTGGGTTACGAGGAGAGATTGAAGAAACTGGGGCTATTCTCCTTGGAAAGACAGAGATTGAGAGGGGACATGATAGAGGTATATAAGATACTGAAGGGAATAGATAGAGTTAATAGTGAGAGACTGCTCCCTAGACTGGGTACGAACACGAGAGGTCATCATTTAAAGGTGAGGGGGGGGAGGTATAATTTGGAGGTGAGAAGAAGGTTCTTTACGCAGAGAGTTGTGGGGGTCTGGAATGCGCTACCGAGTAGGGTGGTGGAGGCAGGAACGTTGGACTCGTTTAAGATGCAGTTAGATAGGCACATGAGTGAAACGAGAATGGAGGGATATGGTAGGGGCTATTAAATAGGGTTAAACCTCAGGAGACACCGGAAGGGCAGGCTGTAAGATTAATATTTTTTGTCTTTATTCCACAGGTGGAGGTCCACCTCGTGTCAAACGAGGGGCATGCACACGGCGGGTCGTGCGTGGGCTGCTCTTGGAAGTCCAGGAGTGGCCTAGTACTTCATGTCGGTGTGTGTGCTTGATCCTGGACCGGTAGACGGGCTCCACAACATCTCAGTGACTAGCACTGCTGGCTGTGCAGACACATGGATTTGGGCCTGTGTCTGTGGGAGTTTGCGCATTCTCCCTGTGGTTGCGTGGGTTTCCTCCGGGCGCTCCGGTTTCCTCCCACACCCCAAAGATGTGCTCTTAGGCTGATTGGTTTTACCAAATTGACACTATTTCTTCCCTGAATCTGACTGAGTAGGGTCCCATTCGTAGACATGCAGGGTAGAATAGGTGTAGGGCGATGCAGCGGCGCGGGCTCGTTGGGCCGAAGGGCCTGTTTCCCGTGCTGGGTTGTTCTTTGTTCTTTGTTCTTTATATAATTGGACAAATTAAGCCATTGGTCTCTTCATCTTTTTTTAATAAACAAATGACCATAGCTTTCAGTTCTGTGTGAATATTGATTGCACAGCAAGAGATCCAACAATTTTAAAATCTAAGGACTGATCTGCAGACACTACGGACAGGATTTTCTAGCTGTGCTCACCCCTAACCTGAAAATCCCAGCCCAGGTCAATGGATCTTTGCATGGTCTGCTTGCACCCCCACTAAATTCCATTGCACAAGTCACAACATCGTTATTTAGGTGGAGGCTTTGTCTTTCAATGTTGAACTATTTTTCAGGACAAAATGCACGCAAAGGGGGAAATATGGACGATCCTCCAAAATAACTGTGAGAACCTTGGAACCATAGAATTTCTACATGCAGAAGGAGAACATTTGGCCCATCAAGTCTGCAATGACTCTCCGAAGGAGCATTTTACCCATGCTGTTGGGTTTGCTTGTGGCCAAATTTTGGGCATGGCCCCTCCTTCTTAGGTTAATTGAGGGACTATGGAATGAGATGAGGCTTCATGCCTTGGGAAAACACCCTCTAGTGCTTGCTTCCTACCCCTATCCCTCATCTTGTCACCACTTTTTGATTTGATTTGATGCATTATTGTCACATGTATTAGTAATCAGTGAAAAGAATTTTTTCTTGCATGCTATATAGACAAAAAATACCATTCATAGAGAAGGAAACGAGGGAGTGCAGACTGTAGTGTTACTGTCATAGCTAGTTTGTAGAGAAAGATCAACTTAGTGTGAGGTAAGTCCGTTCAAAAGCCTGATGGCAGCAGGGAAGAAGTTGTTCTTGAGTTGGTCGGTACGTGAGCTCAGATTTTTGTACCTCTTTCCTGACAGAAGAAGGTGGAAGAGAATATGTCTGGGGTGTGTGTCCAGACATACTCTCTTCCACCTTAATTATGCTGGCTGCTTTTCAGAAGCAACAAGAAGTGTAAACAGAGTCAATGGATGGGAGGCTGGCTTGCATGATGGATTGGGCTACATTCACAACCTTTGTAGTTTCTTGTGGTCTTGGGCAGAGCAGGAGCCATACCAAGCTGTGTTACAACCAGAAAAGCTGCATCTGCAAAATTTGGTGAGAGTTGTAGCTGACATGCCAAATTTCCTTAGTCTTTTGAGAAAGTAGAGGCATTGGTGGGCTTTCTTAACTATACTGTTGGCATGGGGGGGAACAGGGCAGCTTGTTGGTGATCTGTGCACCTAAAAATGTGAAGCTCTTGACCATTTCTACTTTGTCTCCATTGATGTAGACTGGGGCATGTTCTCCACTATCCTTCCTGAAGTCAATGACAACCTCTTTTGTTGTCTTGACATTCAGGGAAGGATTATTGTTGTTGCACCAGTTCACCAGATTCTCCATCTCATTCCTATACCCTGCCTTGTCGTTGTTTGAGATTCGACCCACTGTGGTGGTGTCATCAGCAAACTTGAAAATCAGGTTGGATTCCTCCTTGTCCCCTCCACATCTAGCTCACACTCAACTTTCTCCAGGAATCCAATGATGATTGTTGATGAATTTCTAAGTGAAGTACCCACAGTGACCAGTTGTCTCAGTAGCGTGGCCAATACTGGAGAACAACAGGCTTCTGCAGCTTTCCAGAGTAAGTGAGATCCACTCATTTCCAGCTGATTTTTGCCAATCCCCAACCCCATCGCCAGTATTAAATTCTGCCCCTCCAGACAAAACTGTCTTCCAAATCATTTAATAAGATCAGTGAGTGTCCAAAAATGGCTTGCAGCAAATGGTATGTATAACATGATCTTGGAATACCAGTGTAAGTGAGATTAACATGCAGAGAAGCATGGTAAACTCACACTGTAAAATGGATATCAGATATGTTCAACTACTTGATAACAGCACAGCATACAATGGTTAAATGGCCACCAGAGTGTGACAACATTTAAAATCATCAAGGTATTGGCACCTAGAGAAACCAACTTGGAAACCATCAGGGAGGAAGGCCATAGAACTTGAATTCAGAAAATTGAAGGCAAGGGACAAATAACACTTAGCAAGAACTATCCATGAGTTGGATGCACGTTAACAGAGAGCTGCAGAATCTTTTAAACTTATACATGTTGTTTGAAATATGTACAGTTGCATTATGCCAATAATTTAGAGTTAGCTGCACTTCCTCAGACGGGTAAGGAATATCAGTGAGTGATCTGCAGGTAGATATTGATGATGGATCATATCTTACTGGTAATATTTTCATTGAAGTGAAATAAATGGTTACACTCTTTGTGGAAAAGAATGCTGGAAAAGATTACGATGAATTACGGTCCCCTCGGGTTTGAATTGTGGGAGGGAGTGTATTGAACAGCAGATATAGTACAAAATTTTCAAGAAGTCCAAGACAACATTTATCAAATAATTAAAGAATCTAAGGAAAGTGTGGAAAGAAAGATATTCATCCACTGAAACATAATTCAGTTTCTCTCTCCATAGTGGCGATCCAACCTGCTAAGTATTTTTTGTTTCTCTTTTCCTGTGGAAATAACCTCAACTGACACACTCTGATACATTGTTCAGTTTGGTTTGCAATTTACAATTTGCTTCCCTCAATTTCCATTCTCTCACTCATTTTGACAAACTCATAATTCAACATATAATCCATATAATCTGTCATTCGTTTGCCTCTTTGCTAACTGCTGCTAGCTGGGTTGTTGTTTTCAAGCACACATAGAAACACTGCTTCCTCACAACGCCAGGGACCTGGATTCCATTCCTGGCTTGGGTCATTGTCTGTGCAGAGTTGCATGTTCTGCCCACGTCTGCTTCCTGGTGCTTCGGTTTCCTCCCACAGTCTGAAAAGATGTACTGGTCATGCTAAATTTGTCCTCAGTGTACCTGAACAGGTGCCGGAGTGTGGGGATTTTCACAGTAACTTCAGTGTTAATGTAAGCCTACTTGTGACACTAACAAAATAAATAAAAACTTTAATCTCCCTCTGTATAAAAGCAAATTACTGCGGATGCTAGAATCTGAAACGAAAAGAGAAAACCAAAAGAGAAAAGAGGAAAGGCATTCCTGGAAGAGAAGTGGCAGTTGGATAAAAGCGAATTATTGCGGATGCTGGAAAAGAACCTTTTGACAAAGGGCCATCTGGACTCAGCTCTTTTCTCTCCTTACAGATGCTGCCATTGCTGAGATTTTCCAGCATTTTCTTGTTTAGTTTAATCTCCACCTTCTCTGTCTCTGGTGCAAACATCCATCCTAAATAATGGAAGAGTCATTCTTTCATCTGCCATTGCTTCTGTGCTAAAACTACCAAATAGTCCGTAGTCATACAAAGTGTCGTTATGGCATAAGAACATAAGAAATAGGAGCAGGAGTAGGCCATCTAGCCCTTCGAGCCTGCCCCGCCATTCAATAAGATCATGGCTGATCTGTTGTGGCTCAGTTCCACTTTCCCGCCCTCTCCCCATAACCCTTAATCCCCTCTCTTATCAAGAACCCATCAACCCGCTTCTTAAAAATATTTAGCGAGGCAGCCTCCACCACTTCAACGGGCAGAGAATTCCAGAGATTCACCACCCTTTGAGTGAAGAAGTTCCTCCTCAACTCCGTTCTAAACCGCCTCCCCTTTATCTTGAGGCTGTGCCCCCTAGTCCTAGTGTCTTTTTTGAGCGGGAAGAGTCTCTCCACCTCTATCCTATCCATCCCATTCATCATCTTATACGTCTCAATGAGATCTCCCCTCATTCTTCTAAACTCTAACGAGTACAAGCCTAGTTTATTCAGCCTCTCCTCATAGCTCAATCCCCTCAACTCCGGTATCAGCCTAGTAAACCTCCTCTGCACTCCCTCCAGGGCCAAAATATCCTTGCGCAGGTGCGGCGCCCAAAACTGCACACAGTACTCCAGCTGCGGCCTCACCAATGCCCTATACAGCTGCAGCAAGACCTCCCTACTTTTATATTCAATCCCCCTCGCTATGAAGGCCAGCATCCCATTCGCCTTCCTGACCACCTGCTGCACCTGCAAGCTGGGTTTTTGCGACTCATGCACAAGGACCCCGAGGTCCCTCTGCACCGTCGCCTGCTGCAGTTTTTCGCCACGTAAGTAATAGTCCTTCCTACCATTCTTCCTACCAAAGTGGACCACCTCACACTTGCCAACATTAAATTCCATTTGCCATTTCCTGGCCCATTCGCCCAGCCTATCTAGATCCTTCTGCAGACTCTCCACACCCTCCGCACAATTTGCCTTTCCCCCAATCTTGGTGTCATCAGCAAATTTCGACACCCTGCACTCGGTTCCCTCCTCCAGATCATCTATATAAATGGTAAATAGCTGAGGCCCCAGCACCGACCCCTGGGGCACCCCACTAGTCACCAACCGCCAATCCGAATAGCACCCATTGACCCCCACTCTCTGCCTCCTATTTGACAACCAATCCTCTATCCACGCTAACACCCTACCCCCAACTCCATGTCCCCTGACCTTCTGCAATAACCTCTTGTGAGGTACCTTGTCAAACGCCTTCTGAAAGTCCAGAAAGACCACATCCACCGGCTCTCCTCTATCCACTGCCCTAGACACATCCTCATAGAACTCCAGTAAATTTGTCAGACACGACTTCCCTTTAATGAAACCGTGTTGCGTCCGCCCTATCAAGCAATTCCCTTCAAGATGCCTCGCAATTTCCTCCTTAATGACGGATTCTAACATTTTACCTACCACAGACGTTAAACTAACCGGCCTATAATTCCCCGCCTTTTGCCTGCAACCCACGGTTCTACAAGGTAATCTTCAAGTTAATGTTGAACTGGAAGTTAACATTCAAAAGCTGGTTCTGTAATTCACACCAAAATCTTTTTGCAAAATATAATTTGTTCATCAAATACCACACTAAGTGCAATAATATTCAGGTTCTCTACATACATTGCGCACTCTTGAGGTGTTTCAATACAGTCATAGAAACATTAAAGACATTTCACTGCTAACTTTCTGGCACTGTTCTGGGGTTTACTCACTCTGGTCTCACTGCTCTGACTAACAGCATTGACACTCACCTGTAGCAAATTCTCAAGCTGTAATTGTAGTTGACATGACATCTCTGGAAACACCCTGTAACTCCACTCTACTGTGGTCAAATTAACTATGAACACAATAGTTCTGCGTTCTGCGTTGAGGAGTAGAGGAAGCCCTGTCACCAAATCCTTAAATGGAAAACAATGCAAGGTATGTGTTTGACTGACATCTCACAGAACCAATAAGCATTCCTGACTGTGGGATCAATGTATTAATTGGGAGCAACTTTTACGCACAAAGTAAATTCAGTGAGTTGGGAGAAGTTACTTTCTCCTAAAAGATCAGTGGGGAACCAAATCTCCTTTATATACAAACTGGAAACCAAATTATCAAAGCATATCGTTTCTATCAGCAGTAAGCTGAATGATTAACAGCATTTTCACATTAATTTTGAAGGACTTTGATGAAGTTGCTGAAGATGGTTGGGTCTACAATGTTACCCCGAGGAACTCCTTTAGTCAAATCCTAGGCCTGAGATGATTGACCTCTAATTACCACAAGCAGCTTCCTTGGTACATGACATGACTGCATGTGCAATGTGGTAGCTTTCAAAAGGGAATTGGGTATATATCTAAAGAGAAACCATTCATCAGAGTAAAGAAGTGTAAAAGGGCTAATTGCAGAGTTGTTCCAGAGTCAGAATGGCACAATGGTCTCCTCGTGTTTTGTATCATTTTGTGATTCTAAGATTTATTCTTTTTAAATGAACAGATGAAAATATTTAGAAACCACTCGGGGGAACTGTGTGCTGAGGCAGCCTTGCATTTAGCTATGACTTTAATAAAGAGGAGAGACCTTTCAGAGATCAAGGACTGGATCGAATGAATAAAAGCAATGATCTATTTCACATTGGGGTTGCAGATGTAGAAGTCAGATTTTTGTTATATAAAGTTGAGGACCATGATTTGATTTTGATTTGATTTATTATTGTCACATGTATTATCATACAGTGAAAACTATTGTTTCTTGTGCGCTATACAGATAAAGCATACCATTCATAGAGAAAGAAATAGGAGAGTGCAAAAGTAGTGTTACAATCATAGCTAGAGTGTCGAGAAAGATCAACTTAAAGCAAGGTAAGTCTATTCAAAAGCCTGTTGGCAGCAGGGAAGAAGCTGTTCTTGAGTCAGTTGGTACATGACCTCAGATTTTTGTATCTTTTTCCAGAAGGAAGAAGGTAGAAGAGTGAATGTCTAGAATGTATGGGGTCCTTAATTATGCTGGCTGCTTTGCCGAGGCAGCGGGAGGTGTAGACAGAGTCAATGCATGGGAGTTTGGTTTGCATGATAGATTGGGCTACATTCACAACGTTTTGTATGTCCTTGTGGTCTTGGGCAGAGCAGGAGCCATACCAAGCTGTGAAACAACCAGGAAGAATGCTTTCAGGAAGGCCTGATCTATGGTGCACCTGTAAAAGTAGGTGAGAGTCGTAGCTGACATGCTAAATTTCCTTAGTCTTCTGAGAAAGTAGAGGGATTTCTTAACTATAGTGTCGGCATGGGGGAACCAGGACAGGTTGTTGGTGATCTAGACGTGTAAAAACTTGAAGTTGTCGACCCTTTCTACTTTGTGCCAGTTGATGCAGACAGGGGCATGTTCCCCTTTACACGTCCTGAAGTCGATGCCAATCTCCTTCATTTTGTTGACATTGAGGGAGAGATTATTGTGGCCATGCCAGTTCACCAGATTCTCTTGGCCTGATTTTATGTTTGAAAACAGGCACAAAAACTTGGTAAAGTCGGGTCTGAGGCCATTAATGTGATCTGCACCCGCGTCCGTGCTTGAATATGGCTGTGATCTGAATCGCGCCCGAAACTGACGCAACGGTGATTTAAATGCATTTGCATGTACTTAAATTGAATTAATGGACTGCCTTCCCAACTTTACCAGCATTCCCCCCTTTACCATTGCATTCGCCTGTCCAGGTTCAACACAAAACAGACATGCTCTGCAAAGCCCTGTTTTAGGTACTGCAACTTCTGAAGAGGTAAGTTCAGAGTTTCCAACAGCTCTCTAACTCAGATCGGTAGTGAAGGGGAGGGAGACGGGCCAGATCATTCTCTGGTCGGGGGGGGAGGGGTTGGCGGATGGGGTGGGGGAAGGTCAGGGGCCCGATCATTCTCAGGTGGGGTGGGGGAAGAGGAAAGCCTGATCATTTTCTGACGAGGAGGATGGTAGGCGGGGGAGGCCCGATCATTTTGTGGTGAGGGGAAGGAGGAGGTGAGTTAAATGTATTTCTGGTGCGTGTTGGGGGGAGGTCAGATCATTCTCTAGTTGGGTGGCGAAGGCGGGGAAGATGTATCTTTGGTTGTGGGGGGGGGGGGGGTGGGGGGGGGGGGGGTGGGGGAGGGGGGGGGGGGGCGGGGGAGGGTGCGGGGCGGGGGAAGGGAGGCCCAATCGCTCACTGGTTGGGAGGGAGGGAGAGAGGGAAAGGGAGGCCAGATGGATCTCTGGTGGGGGGGAAGGGGGGAGCTGGAGAGGTCCGATGCCACTCTGTGGGCAATCGGTGGGGGAGGGAAAGGGGGCAGAGGGTCGCGATCGGTCTGGGTAGTGGGGGGAGGGTGTGGGTGGATAAGGGGGACAGTTATGTTGTGGGGCTGGGGTGATGTCTGTGGGGCCATTGCTCCCAGGCCGCTTTATCTGCTTTTTGCGGCCCGGGAATGATGTGACAGAGGTGCATTTTTCAATTTTTTTTCACTGCGCATGTGCAGTTCAAAGCTCCGATAGGAGCTGCAGTGATTCGGGTGCGATAAGCCCTACCCACAGCGTGATTCAGACTCGCAATTATTTTTACAGGCTGAGTGCATATGGGGGCACCTGAGAACAGGTTTCCATTGGTTCTGAATTGTGCCCAGATTCAGCACTTAGAATCAAAATAGTAAGATCGGGCCCCCTCTCTCACTCCTGTACTCTGTCTCATCGTTGTTTGAAACCTGACCAACTATAGTGGTGTCGTCAGCAAACCTGAAAATCGAATTGGAGAGATATTTGGCCACAGAGTCATAGGGGTATAAGGAGTATAGTAGGGGCTGAGAACACAGCCTTGTGGGGCACCGGTGTTGAGGATGATCATGGAGAAGGTGTTGCTGCCTGTCCTTACTGATTGTGCTCTGTGGGTTAGGAAGTTCAGGATCCAGTCGCAGAGGGAGGTGCCGAGGCCCAGGCCATGGAGTTTGGAGATGACTTTCATGGGAATAATGGTGTTGAAGGCTGAGCTGCAGTCAATAAATAGGAATCTAACATAGGTTCCTTGTTATCTAGGTGTTCCAGGATTGAGTGCAAGGCCAGGGAGATGGCATCTGTTGTGGTGGTAGGCAAACTGTAGTGGATCCAGGTTGTCCAGGAGGCTGGAATTGATTTGTGCCATGACTAGCCTTTCAAAGCACTTCAGATGTCAGAGCCACTGGCCAATAGTCATTAAGGCACGCTGCTTGGCTTTTTTTAGGTACCGGGGTGATGGTCATCTTCTTGAAGCAGATGGGATCCTTAGATTATTGTAAAGAGAGGTTAAAGATGTCTGTGAATACCTCCGCCAGCTGATCTGCGCAAGGTCTGAGTGCTCGTCCGGGTACCCCATCCGGGCCAGGAGCTTTCCATGGGATGACCGTCGAGAAAGCTGCTCTGACATCTGCGATGGTGACCCCAGATACAGGTTCATTCAGGGCTTCCAGGGTGGAGGGCATGCTCTCGCTGACCTCTTGCTCAAAATGGACGTCGAATGCATTGAGCCCATCAGGGAGGGGAGCCAGCGATTTTACACGCCTTCATCTTGTAGCCTGTTATGTCTTGCAGACCTTGCATTAGTCAGGGTCAGTATGGCTAGCCTGGAACTTTAGCTTGGTTCGTTACTGCTTTTTGGCATCTTTGATGCATCTCCTTAGATCATATCTGGCAAGGAACCAATCTAGAAACTTCATGGATTTCATTGCATATGGAACAAGTCTTGGAAAAGGAGTGAGAAACAGATCAATGTCTATCTAGTTGACTGGCAGACAGGTGAATGACAGCATGGCCCATTCATGTTCCTTTGTATGTAAATGTACTTACAAAATATCTTCTTACCTGCGGGTTTCACAGTCCATTTAAGCCAAATATGTTATCACAGATCTAGGCTTGAATGTTGGAATCTGTGCTGAACAGCCAGGAATGTATTGTGTCTTAGAATAAGTGAACAGGTTTTTCAACATGTCTGCCCCTAATTTGAACCCTTCTGGTAAAGGGCAGGCTTGGAAACTGAATGGTTGCCAGAAAAGCTCTTCACTTTTTTAGATCCAGTTTATTATGCCACACCCTCAAGTTCT
Source organism: Carcharhinus amblyrhynchos (assembly GCF_965287045.1). Classification (NCBI taxonomy): domain Eukaryota; kingdom Metazoa; phylum Chordata; class Chondrichthyes; order Carcharhiniformes; family Carcharhinidae; genus Carcharhinus; species Carcharhinus amblyrhynchos. Next base: position 44,921,719 of record NC_137339.1, on the reverse strand, counting down.
GGGACAATGCAATCCAGAGGATTGTGGTTAGTAGTTTGACCCTGATTACTGGAACAAGTCAGGTTTGAAATCGGCATACAACTGGTAAACATGCATTTTCTAAAAGTACTTACCACTTGTACATAAAATACACAGGACTAGAGTTCCTGTTAATGGAGGATTTAATTAGCAGTAATCATGCACTAAACATTTGGACCTGAATATATTCAGTTAGCCTGCATGCAATAGCTGCCTGTAGGAGCTCACAGGCTTAGAAGCAGAAAATTAAAGAGCTTCTGCAGCAGCGGCAATTGTTATTTTTGCTGAGAGACAGTTGCTGTTTATTCTTTTGCAGCAGTGGCTGACTGGGTCGCACGTCCAAATCCAACAAATTGAACAGAAAACCCAGAAGGCATTTTGTTGGAGTGCTGAAGAAGTGCTGCACTGCCAAAGGTGCTACCTTTGGATGGAACTTCAAACCAAGGCCCACTCTACTCTCTCTGATGAATAAGAACAATCCCCCAGCACTATTTTACTCATTCTTCCCTCACTAAATATTACCTGACACGGACTCTTTGTGGATTACAGCTGTGCATGGACTGAATGTTGATTTTGTGTAGTGAGCACAGTTCAAAAGTAACTTGTTGAATGTAGAGTTCATTAGAATGTCCTGAACCTGAAAAGGTACCATAATTGCAACTATTTTCTTTCATTAAATTAGAACTATTTCTGATTATGCAACCATATGTTGGCCTTTTCATTTCCTCACTGAATTTTCTATATTCTGCTCAGTCCTCATTTGTATCATCAACCTGACATTTGTCATAAGCAACATTTTTCTACTTCATCTTACCTCTCTTGGCATGTGGGGAAATTTTGTTTGTCCTACCTCATACCCCTGGGGGAATGTATGAGAATAGGACCCAAACTATCTCTTCTTTGAACTCTGCCCATTTTAGATTTTCCTGCCAATCTTTGATTCCTCTTTATTTTGCACAGAACTATCTTGCACCTTACTGAAATTACTCAACGGAGTATTTCTGTTAGATATCTGCTGGTCCTTATCCATCACTAAACTGAATCTAATGACACTCTCTGACCACTGTTTCCTAAAAGATACCCAACAGACACTTAATCCATGGGCAAAACCATGCTGGTTTTTGTTTGTTCAAAACCAGCAGAACTTTGCGTGGTTCTATAGATTGCTGTCTGAATTACCACAATACCGCATTTGGACGATGATGCAACACTTGTTACGAGGTCAAATGGCTTAGACAACCATCAATGCTCTTAGCTAAAAGATAAAGCTGGAAATACAAGTCCTTTGTCAACAGAATTTCACCAGAGACAGAGAGAGTGTGGCAGGTGCCTTTATCTTACCACTGCAATCAACTCTGCAGCCAAAGTGTCTAATCACAGTACAGTAGAGTCCTGCATTTCCCAACTTCCTTCTTTACACATTTTCTGTCCACACCCTTGCTGAAGGCTATCAAGGATTCTTTAACCCCAAAATGACAAAAGTACAAAAATAATATGGAATACGGTAGGTCTAACATAGGGTTGTTCTCACTCATTATGAGGACTTAGATGGCCATACCCACCACCTCTGTATCATACCATCTACCCACCATCTTGCTGTGGTGCTGCTCATCTTATCTATAAACAAAGCAAAGGATACTAAAAAAAAAGATAGAGGTAAGGTCGCCATAATCCCAGATGACCACGGGCTACTCTCCCCTTTGAGGTGGAGGGCTGACTGGTGATGATTTAACCTGATGATCACCACATATCAGGTAAAGAGAAAGTATCTCACTCTCACACATACCCCTGAGCTAGTATTGAACTCACATTGTTGGCATCACCCTACTTCACTATCCAGCAGTCCAACCAACTGAACTAAACCAACCCACACCAAAAGAAAGCTCCTTCACTGAAAATGGAAGGATTACAACACAAAAAAGGGGTAAAAACATTATAAAACCAGGAGTACAATCACAAGCGACAAATTCAGGATTACTGATGAAGTGCAGCATTACATAGCCATCAGTGGAGTTTGAAAAAGTCAATGCCGTAACAGGCAAGTCAAAAACATCAAAGGTCCATCCAAAAATACACAAATTGTTTTTGACTTCTGCTATGTCATTGCCCAGAAGTTTCGCTGAAGAGAAATCTGGGCCTCAGCAGGTGATGAAGTCTCGTTGCGTCTGATCGCCTCCAGCCCTTCTTAATGAACAAAGAGGTCAAGACCACATAAGACCCACAATTTGTACCCTATGCCAACCCCAGGCCTCGAAAGTCAGAGACAATAGGCCCCCTTTGAACTTGAAACATCCAGCCCTCAAATTGAGATTGTGAAAACATGGCAGCCACTTCACAGATTCAACCGGGAATTCATCATCAGCTCCCCTCAGGAGATGGGACGCATGGGCACTCCTTTTCCAGACCTATATCTCTGAATTAAACAGGATATTCAATATACCATGCAGCAAGATTCCCAAGTACTGAAGGTGAGCTCCCACTGAGGAAACTGTACTCTCAACTGACAGGATTTTTATCTCCATTTCACACATTTTCTTACGGATGTTTTTCAGTTCATCAATGTGAACACACTATGCCAGGGATCTGAGGCCATCGTCCACAGCTTTACGCTCAATGGCAGTCATTATCTTGTGACAGCATGTGCCTGCTGTAGGAGCACAAGGTGTAACAATTAGGAGTTCTTGTTTCACAGCAGTGATTTATTAACTAAGAACAAACAAGCTCAATGGAACTACAGGTCTAGTTCCACCAACTCCCAGTCTAACAATAAAGGTTCTTTCCTACCAGGAGCCGCACTCTAACACCCGATAGGTGCTGGTTTGCGTGGTTCCTTCTGATAGGCCCCTGGCAGTTGGGGGGGGTGGGGTTTGGTCCTGTAACCCATGAACACTTGCATCTTAAAAGAGTCAAACTAGCACACCAGCAAAGACTGCCACTGTGAACAAGGCCCCACCTTGGCCATCTCTGACTGCCTCAATTAAACATGGATTTTCCTGACTTAGCTCGGCATCTCGTCATCAGAAATGTAACCAGAATCTTTCAGGAACATAGCACGGAGTATAAACTTCAGGATGAGATCATTATGGGTTGTGCATCAGGAAAAATAAAATAATTAAAAGATAAGTAGTGCCAGAGCTCACGAAAACATAGTCGTTCCTGTGCCTATGTCATGTGAATCCCCCTCCCCCATTGACATGTTTTAATGGGGGAATTGTGTTGAAGCCTGTTGGAGCAGACTCCTTCCATTAATCCTGGGCATGGACATTTAATTCTCTTTTTTAAGCATCTTTCCAGCAGAGGTGAGAAGCAGTGCCTGGAGTGGTTGCTGTTGAAGTGTAGCCCAAATGGTGAGATTAACCTGGAATGGTCTGAATCTCTTGGTACAGAGGTGTAATAATGGCTGTTTGATTTTCAAATGTTCATCGATTTTGTCTGCCAGTTTTGAGATGATTTGTTTTTTCCTTAAATGAGGATGGTTTTTAAAAATGTTGAATACATCTTGTATTGCTCAGAGGCTCCCCCTTTCTGTCTTCTACAGGTACTACAAACAAATGTTGCCCTCCCGTTGCTGGAACCTATCTAATTTACTCCCATTGAAAAGCACGTTCATCATTTGTGATTGAGCCATTTACGAGTTTTCGAAAATATGCTTTGATATTTTTGATAAAGCTTTGTAATAAAATGGCCAAGACAGTTGAGCCTTGGTCTGCAGTCATGAAGGAGGGTCAGGAAAGGTCATCCTGATTCAAGGTCTACAGCCCACACCTTAATAACCAGCCACGTGGAGAGTTATAACTATCAGACAGGTCCAAGGGATGTTGCGGCTGAGGTTTAAAGAAAGTTTAAAAGATAGCAACTAAACACCGAGGGGGTTTGAATTGAGGGATAGCCAGAAACTTGGAGTTTCACCTGTGATTTTTTTTTGAGAAGGCATTTTATTAATTGTTTCAAGAGTTATGTGGCATCATTATACTGGTTTAAAGTTATTATATTAGGATTTGAGTTTCTTTTTTCTGTTAAGAACATTTGTGGTTAAGTCTAAAACTTGTGTCTAATACTGTTCTTTATAAATTCCTAATGTCAAGAATTGGCAGTAAGAGCAAACAAGGGTATGTACGCCTAACACCTTAATCCAATTATCCTCATCCTATCTCCCTGCTCTTCTTACCTGCCTACCTGCTGGACGCCTAGCGGTAAAATCACTGGACTAGAAATGTCTCTAAGCTAGGTTCATTCTGCAGGGGCACGTGTTCAAACCTCACCAGGGAAGCTGGAAGAATTTAAGTACAATTAATGATTAAAATCTGATTTAAAAGCCAATCTCACTAATGGTGACCATGAAACAATCACTGATAGTGGCAAAAACCCAAGTTCACTAATGTCCTTTGGGGAAGAAAATATGTCATCATTAGCTGGTCCAGCTATGTGTGACTCCTGACCCACAGAAATATGGTTGACCTATAACCACCCACTGAAATGGTCTAGCAAGCCATTTGGTTCAAGGGTAATTAGGGGCAGGCAACAAATGCTGGCCTTGCCAATGACATACACATCACAAGAAAGAATTTAAAAAATCTCATCCCATTTAGTACTCTGCTCTGATGGACTCTGCGTGTAGATCGACTGTCAACAGTTTCTATGCACTTTCCCCTCCAGAATGTGTGTTTAATTGTGAATTACACCCTTGTCATCCATGTACTTATCATTACATTGACAGAGACTGAGGGTTAATAGCACTTTTCCCCTTAATAGAGCTTCCCCACCTAGATATAGCTTGCACCAGTTATCTTGCTCCACGTGGCAGTGATTCCTTACTTGTAAATCATACTGACATGGAGGACGTAAGGGAAAAGGGTGGTTGGAGGGAGGCTTGGGTTGGTACTAAATTGACATAGACTGGCCTTGGGGTGCGTGAAGCATGTATGGGAGTGGGAAGTAGGTGAAGAGATGATGAAGAGCGACATGTAGATGGTCTGTTGCTCATGAAAACAACAAGGACAGGCCCCAGAAAACTGAGAGCACATGGGTTTGGAAAGCAGGTATGAAAGTATAATCGAAGGAGGGGAAGATCAGCCTGACCATACTGAATGGCAGAGCAGGCTTGATGGGATTTATTATCGTTCCCTCCTCTTTTCCAATATGTTTAACGTTATTTATGTCCAGTTACATCCAAAGAATCTTATGCCCAGTTATGTCCCATTTTGACATAAGACAGTGAGCTCACATTGACACAAGCCAGTCCTCACAGACATAAGTTCACAATGACAAATAAGGAAATGGAAAGGTGCTGATAAGTTGAGTTGGGTTAAATATAGTGGCAGAAATCAGGTATGGATTACAATCACCAGGACAGACTAGTTGGACCAAGCAACCAGCAGCCTCTGTGCTGCAGATTCAATGGCATTTTGTGTCAGACTGGAGTGTGAATGAGCTGGAACAACAGGGTAAGATAGACAGCTAACCAAAGTCATAATGCAGAGGTCAGCTCTTAACCTGATGTATTTAACTACCATTTTACATACTGTTCGTGATGTCTATGACTTGTTGAGATATGCCCCCTCCAGTTACTACCAGGAGCAGTAGGGGCAGCCAATTGCAAAATGAATCCCATTTCAAACTAATGAATGTGAACTGAACTCAATGTCAGATTCCAGAATTTGATGGAGCAAACTTCACTCCACACCAGCACTCAGTTAAATTGAAATTGTGGGGACTGAAAAAGATTGTTTTATAGAAGGAAAAATACAACATAAGATAGTAATTTTATTCAATTTGCAGAAAAAATACCAGCAACAAGTACACAAATCAAAGATTCTTAAATGAAAAACAGTCAACAACTAATAGGTTTAATTGAGTTAAAATAATTAAAGATCCAGAGCTGGAGTGTGAGTTCCAGTGTAAAATAATGTTTGGCGTGGAGAAAGTAGTACAAGGATGAGTAAAGATAACATTCCAGTTGCAGTTTACCTTAATTTTCCCTTTAGGAAAATAATGGGATTGCTTTGCAATATTTGTTTTACACTTGCTGAATTTCATTCCCCATTGCAGTCACTGGAGAGTAACATTGAGCTGAATGTAAAACTGTGTTCCAGGTGATCTTGTGAATTTCCTATCCAGGGAATTAGGTTCACAATATTCCAGAAGATCAAAGCATCTGTAACCATTAATGTACTAATGGGACAGCATGGTGGCACAGCAGTTAACACTGCTGCCTCACAGCACCATGGATCTGGGTTCTATTCCTGGCTTGGGTCACTGTCTGTGCAGAGTCTGCATGGTCTCCCTGTGCTGCGTTAGTCACAAGGCACCAGGAAGCACACTATGGGGCTAATTAAAAGGTAAGATAATGAGGAGCACATTTGGAGGGAAATTATATCTATACAGTAATTATAATGGGGGACTTTGATTATTCCAATATAGATTGGAACAGTGACAGTTCAAAGGACATACAGGGGAAAGAATGTGTTCAGGAGATTTTACTTGATTAGTGTGTTTCTGACCCAATATGGGAGGGGATATTGTTGGATGTGATTCAGAGAATGAGATGGGACAAGAGGATCAAGTGTCTGTTGGGTATCTTTTAGGAATTAGTAATCATTAGATTCAGTTTAGTGGTGGATAAGGACGAGCAGATATCTAACAGAAAAATACTTAATTGGAGAGGAGTAATCTCAGGGAGGTGCAAATGGTTCTGTGCCAAGTAAAGGGGAATCAAATATTGGCAGGAAAACTGTAATTGAACAATGGACAGAGTTCAAAGAGGAGATTGTTCGGATATGGTTGATGTACATTCCCAAATGGGTGAAAAATGTAAAAATAATGCCAGAGCTCCCTGGGTGAAAGAAGGTAGAGAATAAGATGAAACATAAAAATGATGCATATGATAAATGTCAGGTTGATAGTATGCATGAGAACCAGGCTAAATGTAGATGTTCAGTGGGAAAGTGAAAGAATACATGTTCTCTACCTTGAGATGGATATGGACAGATAAACAGTACTAGGTCTAATTTAACAAGAGAAATTTCTTACAATTATGGTGACTTTCACAGACTCAGGTCATTCCAATGAGCTCTACATCCCATAAATTACTTTTAAAGAGTGTTAACTATGATTATGAAGTTTATTGAGGGACGACTGAATGAATTAGTGCTGTGGGACCCATGTTAACTGGAGGTTAGATTGGACCTTGGTTTAAGGTTTCATTACAAAGATCCTGCCAGCATTTTCGATGATTCTCCACAAGTATGGGAATCATTTACATTATCATTAATATTTTCTTGCATTCATTTAGTGCCACTGTGTACAGTTCTGGTCACCCTATTATAGAAAGGATATTATTAAACTAGAAAGAGTGCAGAAAAGATTTACTAGGATGCTACCAGGACTTGATGGTTTGAGTTATAAGGAGAGGATGGATAGACCGGGACTTCTTTTCTGTGAAGCTTTCCCACTGAACATCTACATTTAGCCTGGTTCTTATGCATACTATCAACCTGACATCTATCATATGCATCATTTTTATGTTTCATCTTATTCTCTATCTTCTTTCACCCAGGGAGCTCTGGCATTATTTTCACATTTTTCACCCATTTGGGAATGTACATCAACCATATCCGAACAATCTCCTCTTTGAACTCTGTCCATTGTTCAATTACAGTTTTCCTGCCAATATTTGATTCCCCTTTACTTGGCACAGAACCATTTGCACCTCCCTGAGATTACTCCCTGAGATTAAGAATGATTTTGTAGAGGTCTATAAAAAATGAGGGGCATAGATCAGCTATTTGTCAATACCTTTTCCCAAAGTTTGGGGAGTCTAAAATTAGAGGGCATCAGTTTAAGGTGAGAAGGGAGAGATATAAAAGATTCCAGAGTGGCGATTTTTTCACACAGAAGATGGTGAGTGTTTGGAACAAACTGCTCATGGTAGTAGTAGAGGCGGGTACAATTTTGTCTTTTTAAAAAGCATTTAGACAGTTATATAGATAAGACGGGTATAAAGTGATATGGGCCAAACACGGGACTAACTTAGTGGTTAAAAAAGGGGCAGCATGGACAAGTTGGGCTGAAGGCCCTGTTTCCATGCTTTAAATCTCTATGACTCTATGACACTCATAACCTTAGGCTGTTTTAAAGCAGTGTACACCAATTAATCACTTTTTGAAGCATCATCAGTTGCAGCGTAGGAAACATGGCAGCAATTAGCAAATAGCAAAGTAATAGAGACCAGATAATCTGTTTTAATGTTTTTGGTTGAGGGATGAATATTGTCATGTAGAATGGGGGAAATAAGACCCTTGTCAGACTCCACTTGGAGTACTGTGTGCAGTTCTGGTCGCCTCACAATAGGAAGGACGTGGAAGCTATTGAAAGGGTGCAGAGGAGATTTACAAGGATGTTGCTTGGATTGGGAGGCATGCCTTATGAAGATAGGTTGAGGGAGCTGGGACTCTTCTCCCTGGAGAGACGAAGGTTGAGAGGTGACCTGATAGAGGTTTATAAGATGTTGAGAGGAATAGATAGGGTGGATTCTCAGAGGCTATTTCCCAGGGCTGAAATGGTCGCTACGAGAGGACACAGATTTAAGGTGCAGGGAAGCAAGTACAGAGGAGATGTTAGGGGTAAGTTTTTCACTCAGAGGGTGGTAAGTGAATGGAATCGGCTGCCGATGGAGGCGAACTCGCTGGGGTCTTTTAAAAGACTTCTGGATGAGTATATGGGATCTAATGGGATTGGGGGTTATAGATAGGTCTATGGCTTAGTAGGTATAGAAGTGATCGGTGCAACCAGTGGGCCGAAGGGCCTGTTTGTGCTGTAGTGTTCTATGTTCTAAATTCCCCAGTTCTTTATTGTGTCCAATTTGAGTGGGCAGAGGGGGCTTTAATTCAACGTTCCATTGAACATCATTTCTTCAGCATTCTTGGGCTTTGTGATCAGTTTGCTGGATTTGGACTTGTTATCTTTCTGGTAAATTTCTCCATTAACAGGAACCCTAGTTCTGCGTGTTTTATGTACAAATAACAAGTCCTTTCAGAAAGTGCATGCTTACCATTATCATGCAGATCACATTCCATTTTTCAAACCTGACTTGTTCCAGTAATCAGAAAGAAGCTACTAATCCTCAATCCTTTGACATGCGCTGTCCCGGAAGCTGAGGGTGTGGACAAAATATGTTGTGTGTAGAAAGAGAAAGAGCTTTTCTGGCAACCATTCAATTTCCAAGCCCGCCCTTTACCAGAAGGCCTCAGATTAGGGGCAGACTTATTGAAAAACCTGTTTCCTTCTTCTAAGACATAAAACTATGACTGCGATTTAGCACAGATTCCAACATACAAACCTAGATTTAAAACTAACATAAGCTGACTTCAAAAGATTGTGAAACCAGCAGGTAAGGAAATATATTGTGAATACATTTCAGGGTCTTGTAATTTTAAAATCTCTTGTGCTTTCGACCAGTTTGCTTACTCCAATGTTTTACCCTGGTGCCCTTATTTATTGGAGTTCTATGAGGATGTGTCTAGGGCGGTGGATAGAGGAGAGCCGGTGGATGTGGTCTTTCTTGATTTTCAGAAGGCGTTTGACAAGGTGCCTCACAAGAGTTATTGTAGAAGGTCAGGGGGCATGGAGTTGGGGGTAGGGTGTTAGCGTGGATAGAGGATTGGTTGTCAAATAGGAGGCAGAGATTGGGGGTTAATGGGTGCTATTCGGACTGGCGGTTGGTGACTAGTGGAGTGCCCCAGGGTCGGTGCTGGGGCCTCAGCTTTTTACCATTTATATAGATGATCTGGTGTCGAAATTTGCTGATGACACCAAGATTGGTGGAACGGCAAATTGCGCGGAGGGTGTGGAGAGTCTGCAGAAGGATTTAGATAGGCTGGGCGAATGGGCCAGGAACTGGCAAATGGAATTTAATGTTGGCAAGTGCGAGGTTGTCCACTTTGGTAGGAATAATGGTAGGAAGGACTATTACTTACGTGGCGAAAAACTGCAGCAGGCGACGGTGCAGAGGGACCTGGGGGTCCTTGTGCATGAGTCGCAAAAACCCAGCCTGCAGGTGCAGCAGGTGGTCAGGAAGGCTAATGGGATGCAGGTCTTCATAGCAAGGGGGATTGAATATAAAAGTAGGGAGGTCTTGCTGCAGCTGTATAGGGCATTGGTGAGGCTGCAGCTGGAGTACTGTGTACAGTTTTGGTCGCCGCACTTACGCAAGGATATTTTGGCCTTGGAGGGAGTGCAGAGGAGGTTTACTAGGCTGATACCAGAGTTGAGGGGGTTGAGCTATGAGGAGGCTGAATAAACTAGGCTTGTACTCGTTAGAGTTTAGAAGAATGAGGGGAGATCTCATTGAGACATATAAGATGATGAATGGGATGGATAGGATAGAGGTGGAGAGACTCTTCCCGCTCAGAAAGGACAGTAGGACTAGAGGGCACAGCCTCAAGATAAAGGGGGGCGGTTTAGAACGGAATTGAGGCGGAACTTCTTCACTCAAAGGGTGGTGAATCTCTGGAATTCTCTGCCCGTTGAAGTGGTGGAGGCTGCCTCGCTAAATATTTTTAAGACGCGGGTTGATGGGTTTTTGATAAGCGAGGGGATTAAGGGTTATGGGGAGAGGGCGGGAATGTGGAACTGAGCCACGACAGATCAGCCATGATCTTATTGAATGGCGGGGCAGGCTCGAGGGGCTAGTTGGCCTACTCCTGCTCCCATTTCTTATGTTCTTATGTTATGTTCTTATGTTATTTGCAAGATGGACAAAGGACAAACACAAGCAAAGGTTCAACAAGTTTATTAACAATAACACGACTAACCCTTAAATTACCCATATAAAACAAGAGGATACCCCAAAATCAGATATACTACCCGCAAAGATGGTTTGGTTAAAACTGCAGGCTCGATCTTCTGAGTCCCTCTGGTCAGTCGTCACGAAGGTGAGTCTCGATGGCAGCTTCTTCCTTCCTTCTCTGGTCAGCCTTCCGAATGGTCAAGGGTCGCCTCCTTCATCGAGTCTCCGCTCGTCTTCACTGCTGGTGTCTGATAGTGTGTTCCTTTATCCCCTGCCTGCTTGCCTTTCCAGAAACTTCTCTGGCTTCCGGCCAATGAGGTCCCAGGAAGGGGTTCCAATACCCAGTGGGTTTCTTGATGTCTGCCTGACAGGACACCAGGGTACGCCCTCAAGTGTCCATCTCCATGCTGCTGCTTACATGTAACCTGTTATCAGATTAAGCCAATTGCAGGAACTCTTGGTGACAGAAAGTCTGGCCCGACCTGGGCTTCTAACAATAGGCTGGTGCATTTCAATGGGGTGCAATCATCTCCTGCTAAGTATCAGTAGGGTGCAGGGGAGATTGATGATTCAGGCCCAGACAGGTTTGTGTATTGTACAATTGGCCTGCCTGAGGTTTGGCTGTGATTTTTAATATGCCCAATTCTTTAATTTAGGACATCCAATTTTAATCAGCCTCAAAATAGAATTAAGGTCACAGTCAGATCAGCGCAGACCGAGTTTGTTAGCATGACATGACTGGGTGGAGGCTGTGTTAGTAAGTTTAAATTTATGTTTAAGTTTAAATTTTAAGTTTATTTATTAGTGTCACAAGTAGGCTTACCTTAACACTGCAATGAAGTTATTGTGAAAATCCCCTAGTCGCTGTACTCTGCGCTTGTTCGGGTATGTTGAGGTAGAGTTTAGCATGGGCAGTGCACCTAACCAGTGAATCTTTCGGACTGTGGGAAACCAGAGCACTCAGCAGAAACTCACGAGACACGGGGAAAACATGCAAACTCTGCACAGGCCAGGCATTGAACCTGGGTTCCTGGCGCTGAGAGTCAGTAAAAAGTCTGACAACACCAGGTTTAAGTCCAACCGATTTATTTGATAGTAAATTCACTAGCTTTCGAGGTTACCCTCTTCGTCAGGTGAATGAGGGTAACCTCGAAAGCTAGTGAATTTACTATCAAATAAATCGGTTGGACTTAAACCTGGCGTTGTCAGACTTTTTACTGTGTTTACCCCAGTCCAACGCCGGCATATCCATATCATGGCTGAGAGTCAGCGCCAATGTGTCACTGTGCTGCCCTCAATTTATTATTTCTAGCAATACAGCGGTGACCTCTATACATTCATGCCCATTTTCAGCCATGCCATCTAGATGCCTTAATCTTCTTAATCTTCCTCACCCTCCCACTATGTCCAGTGCTTCCCCAGGATCTGCGGCTGAGGTTGAGGAGGCCTACTGACTTCCACGCTCTGTTGCCTGAGATAACCTTGGCAGATGCCCCATGAAAGACCTGGACCTTGAGTGCCTGGGCCTGCTTTCGGGCAACATGTGTGTTGCAGTGCTGTCCTCATTGGTGTGTGAGGCTGGAGGAGTAACGTTCACAGGATGGGGTGACTGAGATAGGCTGGACATCCCCAGGGTCTCCTGGGTGGAAGGCCTTGGGCTGTGCATCACACAATCCTCATCTTTTTGGGTGCCTGAAGGGCCTGGTTGTCCTCCACAGCATAGAGGGAGTGAGGTCCAGAAGTCCTCCACCAGTGCCTGCACCATTCCGTTGAGGCCATGAGACATGGTGGTCATGAAGTGACATCTCCTGCCATGAAGTGCATATTCTGTACCAAGGTCTCCTACCAAGGACACAAACCTTGCAATATTGGCCTCATTGCACTGAAATTATGGCACCATCCCCTTGGATAGAAGGCGATGGGACTCCTCCAGTTGGATTTGCGGTTTGTGATGATGGAACATCTTCCTGATGTTCGTGACTCTCATTTGAGACTTGAGGAATGACAGCATGTTTGTGGATTTTCATGTTTGTCTGCTGCCCCACTTCACCACCAACCTCTTCCTCCTCCCCGGCCAGCTCAAGGGCTCTCTGCTCAAATGACATGAGGGTTCTGAGCTCTGGCTTTACTCTGGGTGAGCATGCTTGCTGGTGTTAGTTGTAGTTGAGTTTGTCCTGCAGTGACACAAATAGGGAACGTGTAGGTGGGAGTGTTGACATTTAAGATAGTGATGAGGTGTGTCAGGCATGGGTCTTGAGTGCGACTTGGAGTGTGAGGAACATGGAAGCTAGTGGGGGCAGGGGGGGAAAGTTGATTGGGGAAGGGAGAAGGGGGGGCCTCCTTACAGGTGTTGGCAAGGCTGAAGTGGCTAAATGACAGACAAATGTAGAGGTGGGAAGATAGTCTATCTTCTTGTGGTACCTGTGTCTCATCCTGTTCTGCAGTGAGCTGGCACTCACCAGTGCTGTCACTGCATCCCAGGCAGGGGTGGTGATCTTGCTGAAAGGTTCTTTTTGGGAGTGGGGTAGAGTGCATCCTGGTTTTGGTACACACCCCATCATGGCTCTCTCTGAGAATCAAGGTGCTGGCTTCCTGGCTGCCACGCCCTGCAGTTGCTGTGGATCAAGTGCTGGGGACCATTTATATGGATCTCCCCATTGATTGCCTTGGTGAAGTTGTGTGACGGAAACAGAGGAAATGCTCTACAAGAGGGGCGTGATTCTGGTGGGCACAAAAATGAAAACTAATGAGGGATAAGATTTGGTCCAAAATCACATTGGCACTGTCGGCAGGAATCACACCATTTTTCTCAGCAGGATCAACAAACTGCCAAAGTCTCGTAGGATTGTGTCCTCTGTTTTTCGCTGTCCACAGAATCTGTCAGATCTGCTGAGTTGCTCCAGCATTTAATCTTTCTATTTCAGATTTCAGAACCTTGCCAGTGTTTATATGCAGAGCGCTGGCTAAACCAGGCTCAAGAGCAATTTGGTCTTGCCAGTGATGCTCACATCCCATGAATGAATAAGCAAAATCACCAAAAGACTCAGACATGCACCAACAAGGCTGGAAATCCCCATCTGCTTCTTCAAGTGCCCCATTCCAATTTGTACCTGAGGTTAAGGACAAAACAAAATGCACAATTTCAAATCTTCACATGTCTAAAATATTTCCGGCTTCCTCAGTTTCAATTTTTTTCTACTTTGCTTTGCCCAGGCTGTGTGCTGGGTATCTCATCCCACACTGCAATCACTTCACCAAGTGGGCATTTCTCAATGAGAGCCCAGGACTGAGTGTCTTCATTTGATTTAATCAGGGGAGGGATCAAAGCTAAACCTCACTCAGGATTCAATTTCCCTTCATCAGAGTGTGGGCAGAATGGACATTCTATTTAATTCTCCATCTATCACTATTGAGTGAGAAGCAGGGTGAGGGAATTTAATTAAGGTTGGAAAAATATCATTGACATGAGCGATCCTGCTCTTAGGCCAAAGATGTGCAGGTTAGGTTGATTGGCCATGCTAAGAAACTGCCCCTTAGTGTCCAGGGATGTGTAGGTTAGAGGGATTAGTGAGTATAATATGTAGGGATGTGGGGGTAGGGCCTGGAAGGGATTGTGTTTGGTGCAGACTCAATGGGCCAAAGGGCCTCTTTCTGCACTATAGGGTTCTATGGTCTATGGTCTAAAGTAACGTTGAGGGTTTTTCCACCTGACAGAATTTATTTTGTGTGTGTTTCATGTGTGAATCATTGTCTCGTATCAATTTCACAGGAGATAAAGGGTGTGTGTGTTATTCCCTTAAGCGAAGTCCACTTGGACTGGGGATTGAGAATTCTGCACTGGGTGAGTGTGGATGTGTCGGATGTGCTGCTGTTAGTCGGAGCAGCGAGATCAGACTGGCCTCAAAGTGAGGAAACCCCCAGTTAGCAATGCGTGTGAATTGCAACGCAAGGGCGGTTTTTGAATGTTAATTTCCAGTTTGACATTCACTTAAGGGTAAATTTCATGGACCTGGGCATTTTGTATCACTATGGAATCTTTGGTAGTTTTAGCACAGACACAATGACAAATGAAACAATGACCTGTGCGTTGTGTGGAATGAATGGTTGGAACAGAGACCTTTCTATTTGTGTTAATCGTCTTATAAAAGACAGGCAAATTCTCAGGCAGCATAAGCATGGCTAATGTGTTCCCCTGGGCTAGTTTGTGATCACTACGAGGGGTCTGGGAGAATTTCTCTGAGTTGTTACCAGGACCTTGCTTCTGGCTCACTCGCCCAAGAAATGTCATGGCTTTTGTGGGAAGTGTTCGATTTGGAGGCTAGGATGTCTTTTCTTGCCTGTCACTTCTGAACATTGCTCTGCAAATTCTTGTGCTCCTCTTGTGTCTTATTAAAAAAAACCGCAACACCACAATTTGCTGAAAAACATTGGGTCTCATTTTCAAAAGAGGCCCAAATAGAAATTTTGCACCCCTGTGCTTTGCCACTACATTCCCCCCTTTCTCTGGGTAAGAAGAAAAATCAACAGTCAAGTAAAGGTACTGCGGATATCTGAAATAAAAACAGGGAATGCTGGGATATCTCAACAAGCCTGGCAGCATTGTGGGACGAGAAACAACGTAAATGTTTCCACTCTGTTTGCATTTCTGTTCAAAATCAACTTTTATGTCCCATTAGGCCATTGTCAATCGCCTTCTAACAATTGCTACCTGTGTTCTCCAGACATCCCCCTGATTAAACAAGGGGCGAGTAAGAGCTTAGTAAAATCAGAACCACTCCTTTCTCTGAATTCTGTCTTTGATTTGATTTATTATTGTCACATGTAGTGGTATACAGTGAACAGTGTTGTTTCTTGCGTACTGTACAGACAAAGCATACCGTCCATAGAGAAGAAAATAAGACAGTGCAGAATGTAGTGTTACAGTCATAGTTAGGGTGTAGAGAAAGATCAATTTAATGTAAGGTAGGACCATTCAAAAGTCTGACAGCAGCAGGGAAGGAGCTGTTCTTGAGTCGGTTGGTATATGACCTCAGGCTTTTGTATCTCTTTCCTGAAGGAAGAAGGTGGAAAAGAAAATGTCCAGGATGTGTGGGGTTCTCAATTATGTTGGCTGCTTTGCCCTGAGCAGCAGCAATGTTAACTGTTGCTACCACTGTGCTACCATAGTATAAAAACAAAATACTGTGGATGCTGGAATCTGAAACAAGAACAGAAAATGCTGGAAAATCTCAGCAGGTCTGACAGCATCTGTGAGGAGAGAATAGAGCCAAATGTTTTGAGTCTACATGACCCTTTGTTAGACCTCTATTCTCTCCCCACAGATGATGACAGACCTGGAGAGGTTTTCCAGTATTTTCTGTCACTGTGCTACCATGCTGTCCTCAAACAGTGCTGACCTTTATCCTATTGGTAACAGATCCTGCTACTTTGCTTTCAGACAGCACTGACCTTTATTCTATTAATAACACATTCTGCTATTTTGCTTTTAGACTGTACTTCCCATTAGATAAAAACAAATTAATGCAGATGTTGGAATTTAAAGGAAAAACAGAAAATGCTAGAAAATCTCAGCAGGTCTGACAACATCTGTGGAGAGAAATTAGAGCCAACATTTTGAATTTGGCTGACCCTTTGTCAGAGCTGATAGAATATAGGATGATATTTAAGCTGTTCGGGTGAGCCAGGGAGATGGTGGGCATTGACAAAAAGCTCATAGGCAAAAAGACAATGCAATGGTGGTGATCATTGTGTGAAGAGTGCTAATAGCGGCCATTTAAAGATCAGAATGTGTAAATTGCAGAACAAAGGTAAGCAGAGTGTCAACATGAAACATGTGACAGTTGTTTTGAATCCACCCAGGATTACAGTTATCTCCAGTACATATAATATTCCTTGGACTGTTGATCGATATAGCACATGAAGTGAAGAGGATCAAAGGATATGGGGGGAAGGTGGGATCAGACTGTTGGGTTGGATGATCAGCCATGACCATAATAAATGGCAGGGCTCAAAGCCCTCCTCCTGCTCCTATTTCTATGTTTCTGTCCTCATCCTCAGTTTAATTTCATTCACCAAATCAGTCGACGCTGTAACAAGTGATTATTTATTTATTTTTTGTTTTCATTTCCTCCATTGTTTCATTTTTCCACCCTTTTTAAAAAAATCTCTCTTTCCATGTTTTCTCTCCACCAAGGCCTCTTGCCCCCATCCCCCCCACTCCACTAGGGACATCTTTTACATGTCTCAGGTTGTCCTTTGACACTCTCCCCCTGTTCTTTCGTTTATACATTCTGATCTCTTAATGCCACCATCAGCACCTTCTTAGCCATGATTACCACTATTTACATTCCCTTTTCCTTTTTGCCTATGACATCTTTGTCAATCTCTTCCCCGTCCTCACTCTAACAGTATAGATATTATTCTATTTTCTTTTGTCTTCAGCCCTGACGAGGGGTCATCCAGACTTGAAACATAAGCTTTATTCTCTCTCCAAAGATGCTGTCAGACCTGCTGAGATTTTCCATCATTTTCTGTTTTTGCTGCGCTGACCTTTATTATGTTATAAACACATTCTGCTACTTTGTTTTCAGACAGTGCTGACCTTTGTTTTATTATTAACACCTCCTTATTTACAGTAACACCTTATTCACTTCTTTAATATTGTTATTAACACTTTCTTTGTCTTTGGTTCCATGACAAAAGTCGTAGGTAGAAGAAGGATTGGAATGAGGCACTCACTGAGTGTTAAAATGGGAGGCGTGGGCTTGTAGGGCTGAAGGGCCTGTTTCTTGTGCTGTGTTGTTCTTTGTTCTTTGACATCTTTGTCATTTAATCTCCCCTGCCCTCTTACTTACTTCTGACTTTCTCTTTGATTCTGCCTGCTTCGCCTCATTATCATCAGCACAAAACGCATCACATTGCTACCTCTGTTCAGTTCTGAAGAAGAAATTGTGGACTCATGACGCAGTTGCTCTCGCCATTGATACTGCCACTGCTACTGAGATTTTTCAGCACCTTTTGCTTTTATTTCAGGTCTCCAGCATCTGCAGTATTTTGTTTTTATATTATTAATAATTATGTTAATACCTAACCTTGTTTTCTGGACCACGTTTAGCAATTTTAAGAAGATGGGAGCTGGGACCAGCAAAAAAGGGGGAAGACCGAATCAAGATAACAGTGAATCGAAGAAGAAGAGGAAGAAACAGAAGAATCGATTCAGAGGTGCATCCAGTAGCAGTAACTTTAACACAACCACATCTGATTATTGTTCGGGAGGAGGCTTCGATTCAGGTGGTTTCGATTCGGGCGGTTTCGATTCAGGAGGCTGCGATTCAGGAGGGTGTTGTGATGGGTGTTGTGACTAGCCACTGTTGGGGACCATGGCCAGTAGTTTTAAGGTATCCCAACTGCTCTCAAAGTGCTCTGAAGCAGAAGGATTTCTGGTTACACCCATTAAATTTTAGAGACCAATTCATCAACAGTTTCACACTTTTATTCACAATACCTCAATGATACAGAAGGACACCAGTCTGTGTTGTAAACAGGGTGGGAGCTTGAGACTGGTTCTAACACCCGTATCCCAAACACATGCATTTTGGGCAGCATTATTTCTGGAGCACTAATAGAAAATTACTGTTTCACTGTCAGCTGACAAGAATGTGTCACACTTTCTCAAAGATTGGTATTTGTACTACACCTTTCACAATCCACCCCAAGTACTTTTCAGCCAATGAAATACAGGTAGTGTCTCAAATCCGGCTTCCAAAATCCAGAAATATCCAAAATCCAGGCATTTTTTTAAGCTCTCATACATGAATTTGAATTGTATTCAGCGCATAAAACAACTTAAAATTACTGGCTTATTAAGCTAGGTGTTGCTTTGGTGTGGTGGTGTGTAGACTAGTTATTGGTTTTACACATCTGTCCTTGCTTCTGGTGCAAGTGACTCTTAATCCCATCCAGTTTGACCATACCCCCCACCCCCTGGCCTCTCCCCCAACCTGAAACCCAGCAAGATCCAAAATTTAACACAGACTTGGTCCCAAGGATTCCACTTCTGAGACATTGGCCGCAATTTAATCGCCCTGATTCCGGGGTCGGGCGAGGCTTGGAAAACAGCATTGTCCATTGGCCTTGGGTGGGATCATAAGAACCTTGGACTGACATGCCAGTAAAATTCTGCCCATTATACCTTTTTGTTGAAGTGGCTTTGGCTTTAGGTACTGGTGTCCTGAAGTGAAAATGGATGGCTACACTAAAAATATTAACACAAACAACAGAAAAGTGAAATGGTGCAATGTGGATCACCATTTTACCTCCATCTCCCATAATCACACTGATCACTCTGTCATTGGCCCCTCACAGTGTTCAAGCAAAGCTAAAGATATGTCTTAAGAGCAATACCACTTCTTTTTCTTTGGATACTTCCAACCTTCTGATGTAAAATTTGATTTTATTAGCAGTAGGCCCTATTTGTTGTTCTGCCCATTTATTAGAATAGCTGGCAAAGGAACGTTAAATAGCTACCCATTTATTGTTACCATTTCAAAGCTCCATTTTCCTTTGGGCATTCTCCCTAGCCAGGCAAATAAAAAACAATTAATAACGGCCAGTTTTACTCTTTTTTTATTCCAAAAAAAATACACACAGAATTGCTGCTGGGAGCTCTCACACTCTCATGTCATTCAGTAAAATGAAGCTGTTCTCATATTAGAACATCTTGATAGCTAACTAAGACCATCCGTGTCAACTGAGGCAGTGATCAGTCCACTCCCTTTAATTTACTATTTCATTCATTCCTGAATCACAGATGTGTGTAAGTTTATAAGTTTATCTATTAGTGTCACAAGTAGGCTTACATTAGCGCTGCATTAAAGCCACTGTGAAAATCCCCTAGTGGCCACACCCTGGCACCTGTTCAAGGTGGACACTTTCTCTCCAAATGAGCATGATATCTTAGTGCCATTCTCCCGCCTTTTCCTCATACCCTTGCACACTTCTTCCATTCCAAAGATCATCTAATACCCTCTTGAAATCCTCAACTGAATCTGCCTGCACCATAATTTCAAGCAATGCATTCCAGACCTAAAACAGTTTTCTCTTACATATCATTTGTTTTACAAATCACTTTAAATTTGTCACTTTAAAGTTTATTGTTCAATCCTTTGTTTTAGTCACAAATTATATTGAAATAACAAGTTTTAAATCATTTTGCATTCATTATATCAGAATATTTGTTCTGGTATTAGTTCTCATTCCCATTGAGTTTTTGGAATTGTTCCCCATTAATTGTAGAAATTTACATGTAGCTTTTAGGATGTCTTTTAAAACTTTAATCCATTTATTTTGAACTAGTTAATATTTCTGTTAAAATATCAGAGGAGAGTTGTATGAAGTGCATTAACAATTACAATTGTTTTAATCTCCTGGGATATTGTGAACCCAACTGATTGGATAGGAAAGCCACAAGTTTGGTGTTTTAACATCCAGCTCAATGTCACCCTCTAGTGACTACAATGCAGAATGAAATTCAGCAAGTGTAAAACGAACATTGTGAGCAATCCCATAGGTTTTCCAAAGGGCAAGTTAGGTTAAACTGTAATTGGAGCATTTTCCTTATACTCTTCCTTGTTTCACTTTCTCCATACCAAACATTATTTTGCTGATCTTTAATTTTTAAAACAAAATTAAACACATTATCAGTTTTTGCTTTTGTATATATAGAAAGAATCTTTGATTTGTGCTCTTGTTACTGGTATTTTTTTCTGGAAGCAATAAAATTACTATTTTGTACTCTTCTTATATTACTGTATTCTTCCCTTTCCACAGCAGAGGTTTTAGTAAAAACCATTTGAAAGTTACTGAGTGTTGGTGTGGGGTACATTTCTGCCCACATTGTGCGAACTGCAGCCTAGAAAAAAATTCCAAAGGGGGTGGTGATTTTCCTGCTTTACCAAGCCTGGCATAGATTGGGGCAATCCTGGAAAATTGTGTGCAGGCCTAAAAAGGGGTTTTGCGCCCAGCATCGAACAGTCTACAATCATCCTGGTCTCTTTCTACTGGCATGAACCTGACCCATGTGGGGGAAGGAGTCATGAGGAGTAAGGCATGTTGGGGATCATGATGAGGGACCTATTGAGAGGGCCCCAGTGCCCCAATATCAGCAATCCATGTTGCAGGGGAGGGTGTGGTTAGGGAAACATGCTGCTGATGGGGGATAGGGAGTAGGGGCTCTACCGATGTTTAAACTTTTTTTTAAAAGTTTATTTATTTGTCACAAGTAAGCATACATTGACACTACATGAAGTTATTAATTGCCACTCTCTGTTCGGGTATACTGAGGGAGACTTTAGCATGGCCAATGCACCTAACCAGTATATCTTTTGGACTATGGGAAGAAACCGGAGCACCCTGGTGTTGTGAGGTAGCAGTGCTAACCACAGTGCCACCCATGCCTCATGCGTGTGGGGAAGAGAGAGGGTCTCCTAGTGCACTGTGTGATTCGGCTGCTTTTTCAAAAATGGCACCTGAATGCTTTGTTTAGGCCTCGTTTCTCCCAGAAACAGCACACGGGTCACCACTCTCCCAAAAAATGACTATGTTTTGGAAAATTGAGGTCTGGTAGTCATTTTTTGGGAAAATTCCAGTTATAGGATCTGCAGCATAGAAGCTGGATGTCATGTAGCTCAAGCAGCCTGTCCGGTGTTTATAATCCACACTAGATATCTTCCATTTTTTCCACCTCATCTCAGCTTCCCTTTCTATTCCATTTAATATTGATATGACCCTGTTGGTGGAGTGAGTGGT
The DNA here is from genome assembly GCF_965287045.1 of Carcharhinus amblyrhynchos. Lineage (NCBI taxonomy): Eukaryota > Metazoa > Chordata > Chondrichthyes > Carcharhiniformes > Carcharhinidae > Carcharhinus > Carcharhinus amblyrhynchos. The sequence goes on along the minus strand of NC_137339.1, from coordinate 44,900,109 downwards.
CAAACAAAAATAAGAAATAAGAGCCTTCTCCACCATTCAATTTGATCATAGTTTATTTGGGCCTCACCCCCTCCCCCCCTCCCGCGCCCCCTTCCACTCACACCTCATATCCTTTGATTCCCTGAGAAGCCAAAAATCGTCCAAATCTGCCTTAAGAATATTCAGTGACAGCAAGTCCAAATTCCTCTGGGATTGAGAATTCCCAAGGTCCACCACCTTCATGTCAGTCCTAAATCATCTTCTCCTTATCCTGAAATTATGCCCCCACCTTCCAGATACCACAGGCAGGGGAAACAATGTTTCACTGCTTACCCTTCAAGCCTCTTAATAACCTCAAGTTTTTTAACATAAGAATATAGGAATAGGAGCAGGCCATTCGATCAATCGAGTCTGCTCCATCATTCAATTAGATCATGGCTGATCATCTACCCAATGCCACATTCCAGCACTGCCTCCGTATCTAGTCTCCAGAAATTTATCCATTTCTGTTTTCAACCTGATCAATGAATGAGCTTCCATCGTTCTCAGTTTAGAGAATTTGAGAGATTCACCACTCTCTGAGTGAAGAAATTCTTCAGTTTCAGTCATTAATGGCCTATCCCTTATTCTGAGACAGTGTCCATAATTTCTAGACACACCAGCCAGGGGATGAGATTCCCGATCCAGGAATGTGTGCTAGTCCCTGGAAAATCTGGTAATTGCTTCTCCAGATCACCTTACAAACTTCAACTGCTTGAATGGTGACAACATGATTCTTATGATGTGGAGATGCTGACATTGGACTGGGGTAAGCACAGTAAGAAGTCTCATAACACCAGGTTAAAGTTCAACAGGTTTATTTAGTAGCGCAAGCTTTCGGAGTGTCGCTCCTTCTTCAGGTGAGTGAGGAGCTGTGTTCACAAACAGGGCACATACAGACACAAACTCAATTGACAAGATAATGGTTGGAATGCGAGTCTTTAAGGTAATCAAGTCTTCAAGGTACAGACAATGTGAGTGGAGAGAGGTTGAGCACAAGTTAAAGAAATATGTATTGTCTCTAGCCAGGATAGTTAGTGAGACTTTGGAAGCCCAGGCAAGTGTTGGGGGTTACAGATAGTGTGACACGAACACAAGATTCCAGCTGAGGCTGTCCTCATGTGAGCGGAACTTAGTTATCAGTTTCTGCTCAGCGATTCTCGTTGACATGTATTGTGAAGGCCGCCTTGTAGAATGCTTACCCAAAGATCAGAGGCTGAATGCCCATGACTGCTGAAATGTTCCTCGACAGGAAGAGAACACTTCCTGGAGATTGTTGAGTGGTGTTCATTCATTTGTTATCGTTGTGTCTGCATGGTCTCCTAATGTACCATTCCTCAGGACATCCTTGCCTGCAGCATATCAAATAGACAATGTTGGCTGAGTCACAAGAGTATGTACCGTGTACCTAGTGGATGGTGTTCTCACGTGAGATGATGGCATTCGTGTCGATGATCTGATAGATGTTGCTGTGGCAGGGTTGTGTGGTGTCGTGGTCATTGTTCTCCTGAAGGTTGGATAGTTTGCTGCGGACAATGGTCTGTTTGAGATTGTGCCAGCTTGTAGTTTGTCTTCTGTGAGCACATCACAGGCAAGCTTGATTCTTCCCTCGTGTGTTGTCTTGTACATTTGCTTCCAGAGTGATCATCAATAGGAGCAATTTTTACTTCTCTATCACAAGAGAAGCCAATTGTAGACTCGTTATTATTGTCCAGTCAGTGAACCTAAGACTGAATCTGCCCGGTCTGCATTCTTGTTTCTGTTTGCTATACCATTAGCGAAGCTTTGATTAATAATAGCATTAGTCCAAAGAGACACATTTCTCATCCTAGCTTCACAATGGTGCAAAGCTATTTCAATTTCTGTTGTCATTCGGATGAAGCGCCTTAGAATACTGTAAGAAAAGTGCAGATGTTGCCTATTTGTTACAGATGAATGTAACAGGTTTTCAGCTACTTGTTGTTACATTTTGAAGCATACTTGTTTTTAGTTTCCATATTGAAGATCAGTTGTGATCAGAATTAAACCCTGAAAGATAGACAAATGAATAACAAGGTTAAAATTAAGTTCACATTTTCATACCCAACACTATTCGATGCCGAATGCAGCTGTAGACTTTAAGGGTACTATTTGTTGTAGTCTTTTTTTCCTCTCATTCCCTCACCCAGCTTTTAAAATAAGAAAACTAGACTGGGCAAACATTTGCTAGGTCTCTACTGAAGTTATTTTTTAATGTGTATTAAAAAGTTGCTTGGAAGAGACTTGCACCACTTTCCCAATTCCTTCCAGTCCCAATCTGTGGAAGCTCCTCACTTCAATTATGATAGATTGTTTCTCACAGCCGCAATGAAAATGGTGACTCAATGTTTGCTATATCCCAGATTCCTGAGCATCAGCTCACCCCAAACATCTTCAGTGGTTTTCTTTTGATTCTTGCAAAATGCAACCTCTTTACAAAATAATCTAAAATTTTAAAAAAAACACTTTAATTAACATAATAGTCATTTGGTAGTACAGTATTTGAGTACGGCATGGTGGCACAATGGTTATCACTGCTATTTCACAGCCTAGGGACACGGGTTCAATTCCCAGTTTGGGTTACTGTCTGTGTGGAGTCTGCATGTTCTCCTTGTGTCTATGTGGGTTTCCTCCTGGTGCTCTGGTTTCCTCCCACAGTCCAAAAGATGTGCTAGTTAGGTGCCTTGGCCATGCTAAATTCTCCCTCAGTGTACTCAAACAGGTGTCAGAATGTGGCGACTAGGGGATTTTCACAGTAGCTTCATTGCGATGTTAATCTAAGACATTATGTGACTTTTGAATGGACTTACCTTGCATTGAGTTGGTCTTTCTCTAGACCCTAGCTATGACTGTAATGCTACATTCTGCACTCTCTCGTTTTCTTCTCTATGAATGGTATGTTTTGTCAAGAACAATACTTTTCACTGTATGTTAATACATGTGACAATAATAAATCAAATCAAATCAAGATCATGAACCCACATCAAAAATTCTGTAACCACTTGTAATTTCAATCAAACTGTGAGACTGGATGTTTGTGAAATCAGCAATGCAGCACTCATTCACTATTGGAAGCCCTCAGGCTTACGTCAACAGACAAAGTGAAATAGCAAGCAGTAATTTTTTAAATACTCTGAATATTTTTCAAAAAATTTAAAAGCAGGACTTTTAAATGACTTGACAGCTTGACAGATCTTCTTGACAGGTGCTTCTGACAGTTTTGATTGTTGATTCAATCAAGTCTGTTGATAGTTCCAATGAATTTGATGGTAATGAGTTTAATTAATTTTTACGCACAATAAATAAACTAAAAACTAAACTACTGCTGATAAAAGAGACAAGAAGCAGAGCATGAGTGCTGATTGGATTTAGCCATTATCCTGCAAGATAGCTTTGGTACAGCCTACTTCAGCATCAAGCTTACATGCTGAAAAATGGCTCGGGTCCAGACTACATCAGTGGGGTACGGTGTCTCAAACATTTGAGCAACAGGTGAAGCTAGCCAATGCACCCTATAACTATGCATTGGCAATACAAGTGGTCTTCTCCACTAACAGGATGCCGCTGTCAAACCAAAAAGATGTTCTACCACACAAATGACTAATGTGGTACATGAATGTCAGTGCCAGTTTGATGCCAGGTATGTAGGCCATACTCCCAGTAACTAGCAGATTGTATCCCACACTCCAAAGATGTGCTCTTAGGCTGATTGGTGTAACAAATTGTCCCTAAATTAGTCTTCCCTCAATGTGGAATGCCATAAGCATAGACAAGGGTCATGGGTAGAGAGGGGACTCATAATGTTAAAATGGCAGTGTGGGCTCGTTGGGCCGAAGGGCCTGTTTCCTGAGCTGTGTTGTTCTTTGTTCTTTGTACCAGCCAGTTTGTGTTTGCATTGGCCAAAACATAGGGCAGATTTTCCAGCCCTTTCTACTGGCAGGATTTTCCAGTTCTGCCAAAGGTGACCCCTTTATGTGCGTTCAGAATGGCCAGTGAGTAACACAAATGGCCACTGAATTCAAGTCCCGCCAGCGGTCCAGGGCGAGCCACCCCCACCACCAGAAAACCCGTCACAGAGAACTGGAAAACCCTGGCCATAGTGTCCAACATTAGATATTCTTCCATAATTATAAAACTCCTGATGACTTGATGAATGTATATTACAGGCAGGAAAAGTAGGGTTGTCAGTCCCCCAGCATTGTTCTCGGGACATCAGGCACATCTCCATGACTGTTGCAAGCAATCAAGAAAAATATCTTAGTGGTGGTGAAAAAGAACGTGATTACTTTTCATTTTCTTTTGAACATTTTCCTTTGTTAGTTATAAAAACATTGGATAAAAAGGCAGCTAACCAGAGTCAGGATCAGTCAATTCATCAACCAATGAAGAGTCTGTTTGCCTTCTTGTTAGTGGGAGAAGAGAGTAAACCACAAAGATGGGTGTTTTAGATGCTTGATAAGAATATATGGAATAGGAACATGGTCATCTGGCCCCTTGAATGCTCAGCAATTTAACAAAATCATGGCAGATTTGATGGTGGGACATGAAGTGGGAGAGGTCAGAGGTCATGCAATGAAACCTTCACTCAACCAGAGTTGGCAACACAAGCGAAACCTCAAATATTGATCACATGTGAAGGTGATAAAATCAAGGGTGAATCTCCTTGCCAATAGTGTGAATTTGTAAAATCAACTCCTTGACTATTGGCATTAATTCTCCTTCAAAGTAGATGGATTAGGCTGTGAAATGACAGGGCTGATTCCTCAAGTAACTTTTGCATCAAAAAAAAATTGCAGGGAGCATTAAGTGGAATGTTATGCTTTTTGGTCGGGGAAATTGGACTTTATTGCTGAATGTTTTGCACAAGGCTTGTGTTGGCAATAAACTGGCTTCATTTATTGATGGTACTTCTTGAATATGCTCCATTTCTGTTTGTACTTCAATGTGAAGGAATTTATTACTCATGCATTTGAGGCTTCTTATTTTTCTAAAGTACTTTAGATACAAATTCTTCCAATGTATTTTTAAATGCAAGAACATATTGATTTTAATCTTGAATAATTTTGATTATTTCTGGTTAAGGCACACTTCCATTATATAAGTATTTGGACATATGAAGGCCATATGATAGCTAAATTCACAAACTAATGATTAATAGAAATATAATTAAGATTAATTACACTGTTACTTCAGAATTTTATCTTAAAGCTTTTTCAAGTGGTGATCTCAGGTTCAATTATATTTTAAAATCAATTCAACATTTAATATGTTATTGAATTCCATAACCAAACCTGAGTCCATCATTTCTAATACCCCTCTGTGTTTCCATTCCCCTTTACCCTTTCCCACCGTTAAGCCTCCTTTCTTTACTCTGACCTCAGATAATCTCCCCTTATATATTATCCCTGTCAGCTTGATCATTAAAATTGCACTAATTTGGTTCCCTTCTTAGCTATCTTAGAGAATTTCCTGATCTCTGTCCATTCTTGCTCTGCTAGCTCTGGAATTCCCCAAGCAACTACCTTTTATTTCTCACCTAGATGCTTTCCTTTGGTGATATCATTCAAAAACACAACATCACGTTCAACATATATGTTGACGACACTCAGTTCTATCACATCACCCACTCTTCGGATCCTATCAACCCTCTCTGCATTGTCACACTGCTTTTTGTACATCCAATATTGTGTCCAGAAAGAGTAATTCTCTCTCCTCAGATGCTGCTAAAAATTAATCTCAATGATCAAGCTTTATCATCATCTTCCCTGATTTCTCCTTTTGCGCCTCAGTTTCAAAGTATGTGAAAAATGTTTTCTGATTATATCCATCTTGCTAAATGCCTTGAAATGTTCTACATTTAATGCACTATATAAATGAGGCTGTTGTTGCTTTGAAAGCCCAGTTATTGACAACATGAATGCACTCCTGATCTTGAAGAAAGCAGCCCTCAAAGATCTACTGATTTATATTCATTCATAGAGTCACAGAGGCTTACAGCATGGAACCAGGCCCTTCGACCCAACTTGTCCATGCTGCCCTTCTTTTTAAACCCCTAAGCTAATCCCAATTGCCCACATTTGGCCCATATCCCTCTATAACCTTCTTATTCACGTAACTGTCTAAATGTTTTTTAAAAACAAAGTTGTACCCACCTCTACTACTACCTCTGGCAGCTTGTTCCAGACACTCACCATCCTCTGTGTGAAAAAATTGTCCTTCTGGACACTTCTGTATCTCTCCCCTCACCTTAAACCTTGTCCCCTAGTTTTAGACTGCCCTACATTTCGGAAAAGATGTTGACTATATAGCTGCTCTGTGCCGCTCATTATTTTATAGACATCTATAAGATCACCCCTCAGCCTATATGAAGTAGATTCCATCTATCCCAGCATTAATTTGATTCTGGTGGGTGGAAATTTTAGGTGATGTCTGGAATCCAGTAATGGTGATGTCATCAAATAGGCTAGCCAATCTTAGTGAAGAATTCTCAGGGACAGCAAACCAGGAAGTAATATGCATTGACTATCATTCACATTTAAATTATTTTACAGACAGCAAAATAAAGATTGCAGCATACACAAGGAAATAAGATAGAAACTGAAATAACAAAGAAAACTTTTAAAAATATTTTTATATCAAACATTTATCCTAGTGAAAACGTTGAACATTCCCCAAGTATAAAATCAATTTTTCAGAGTCAGAGAGGATATTTAGCAGTAGTCATGACTCAGTAGGCCATTAACATTCACTTAAACCTCATTTAGCCAGATGTGACCTTTAGAAAGATTTTATATCAAGACTAAAAGGTGCAAGTTTTCCCGTCCCGCCCTTCACAGGAATTGTAGCGGGCGGGGGGATGGACCATGCCAACTTCCGGGGATTTTCTGGTTTTGGAGTGAACATGGTTGGAAAATCCCACCCGTTGTGTAAAAGTGACAGTTCATTTCAATTTAAGTAATCCTAAAGATCCGTGGGGCATCAATATTACACCTTGTGGAGGAACAGGGAATCAGTGTTAGGACTGAACTTGTATGATGAACTGTTTTTGTGTATTTGTCAGAAGTTGTTGTTAATTTCACCGTTGTAGCGACAGAGAATAGTTTCACCATCATTACAACTGCATAATTCTGGGCAAAAAGTTAATCTGTACTCCACTGTACATTTTTCTGCATATAAAGAACAAAGAACACAATTTACACAATTAAATCTTTTGCTTGAGTAAATGAGAAAAAAAGATGAAGCAGTACTTTCTCTTTCCATAGAACATTAAAAATGTGAATCTGTTACCTGTTCAATTTTAAGAACTGGATCAATCAGCGATACTTTGTCCAATGTTGGTATGATGAATCCCTTTTTCAGCTTTGCTACATGACAGTTAGAATGAGAAACACATTTATTAACTGCTCATATATAAAAAAAGTTAAGGATATATTTACCCCTTTGATGATTGGGAGCACTTTCCCCATTGTACTAATCCCCTCTTGAGAGAGGAGGGCAGAAGCCATGTTTGGTGGGAATGGGTTGGGGGACATTGGGAGAGGGAATCTGGTGGGATCAGAGGATCCAATCCAAACAGTAAGCCAGTGGGTGCTGCTGTCTCTTCAGCCCACAAGCAGAATTGTAGCAACGTTTAACTTTCTCCCTTGAGCTGCTGAATACCTTGAGACTTGGGAAACTCAGCTGGCCAGGGTTAAATCTATTAGGGTAGTCTCAATATAATAATGACAGTTCCAACCTGCCTGTGGGGAAAAGTTGGCTTTCAACACCTTATCCTACTCTACGTGGAAGTAAACAGGTAGGAGTTGGGTGAAAAATATAATGTAAATCTCACTCTACCCTAAACCTTCCTGTTTTTGGGAATTTAAGTTCATTGAGCCTATTCCACCATTTAGTGAGATCATGGCTGATCTATGGCCTTTGCCCAAATCCCTTAACATCTTTGCTTAACAAGTATTTACCTTTCTCAGGTTTAAAGAAGTCAACTCATCTAGCGTCAACTGCTGTTTGTGGAAGAGAGTTACAAACTCTACCAGTCTTTGTGTATAGAAGTTCTTCCTAACATCTCTCCTGAATAGTCTGTCCCTAATTGGGTGGCATGGTAGCACAATGGTTAGCACTGCTGCTTCACAGCTCTAGGGTCTTAGGTTCGACTCCTAGCTTGGGTCACTGTCTGTGTGGAGTTTGCATATTCTCCTCATGTCTGTGTGAGTTTCCTCCGGGTGCTCCGGTTTCCTCCCACAGTCCAAAGATGTGGTTGATTGGCCTTGCTAAGAAATTGCCCCTTAGTGTCGAGGGTATGTGTAGGTTAGAGGGATTAGTGGGTATAATATGTAGGGTTATGGGGGTAGGGCCTGGGTGGGATTGAGTTTGGTGTAGACTTAATGGGCCAAAGGGCCTCTTTCTGCACTGTAGGGTTCTGTGATCTAATTATTAGATTATGTTCCCTAGTTCTAGAATCTCCGACTCGTGAACATAGTTTACCTTTGTGTATCCTGTCTTTTGCTCTTAGTGTCTTGAAGACTTCGATCAGATCACCCCTTATTCTTTTAAATTCAAGAGAAAACAGGCCTTCATAATTAAATCCCTGAAGTCCAGGTATCATTGTAGAGCGGCATGGTGGCACAGTGGTTAGCACTGTTGTCTCACAGCTCCAGGGACCTGGCTTCAATTCCTGGCTCAGGTGACTGACTGTGTGGAGTTTGCACATTCTCCTTGTGTCTGCGTGGGTTTCCTCTAGTGCTCCGGTGTCCTCCCACATTCCAAGGATGTGCAGATTAGGTTGATTAGCCATGCTAAATTGCCCCTTAGTGTCCCGGGATGTGTAGGTTAGAGGGATTAGCGGGGTAAATATGTGAGGTGATGCGAATAGGGTCTGGGTGGGATTGTTGTCAGTGCAGACTCGATGGGCCAAATGGCTTCCTTCTGCACAGTGGGGTTTATATGATTTCTATGATTCTGAACCTACACTGCACTCCCAGTATATCCTTTCTAAGGTGTGGTGCCCAAATCTACTCACAGTACTTCAAATGGGATCTAACCAGAGTTTTGTATAGCTACAGCATAACCTTTGTGTCCTTCTATTCCAGTCCTCTAGATATATAGGCCAGCATTCCATTAGCCTTCTTGATTATTTCCTGCATTATTTTCAATTTGGGCCGTTTTAAAAATCTGTGCACCTGGACACCCAGATGTTTGGACATCTACTGTATTTAATATTATACTATCCAGAAAGTATCCTAATATATCATTTTTCTGTACAAAATAAATAACCTCACCCTTGCTTCGATTGAAATCTAACTGCCACAGTTTTGCCCATTCACCTAGTCTATCTTGATAATTTTACATTTTATCTACAATGTCCACAATGCTGGCTAACTTTGTGTCATCAGCAAATTTAGATATGTGATTTTCAATGCCATTGTTAATAAATAGTGTGAATAATTAAGGCCCCAACACAGATCACAGGACACCACTTGACACATCTGTCCAATTCGAGTGCCTACCTATTATCCCTACTTTCTGTCACCTGCCACTCAACCAATTTTCCAGCCATTACGGTAATTTGCCGTCAGTTCAGCCCTATATAAAGATTAATCCTACAGCACAATGTCTAAAATGTGAGGCCAAACTATTAATATTAGTTTCTGCAAATAACTGGCAAACTTTAATCATTCAGAGATAGTTTGAATATATGTCCTATTTACAAACTAAACTATTTTATCAATGTTGTAATCATACTGGTGTTAGCAGCCACTTTTGAATTGATTATACTGGTAAAGTCACAATAACATATATTTAATAGGATCTTAGAAAATGAAAAATTCTCAATTTCAATATTTTAGATGTAGTTCAAAAAACCTCATGCAGACTAACAAATTGTTAAAGAATGCTTGAAGGATTACTTGCATAATGACATTGGTCTTAATGTGATCTACACATTTCTCTGAGGGTCTGAACCACAAGATATGATGGGAATTTAGTGGTTCAGTGTTTCCCATGTCTGTCGTGGTAGACTTTGCAAGGCTGCCATTTTCTCAGAATGGGATGTACACAGAGAAGAATTCGGAGATGTCAGCCATAGTTTTTCCAACTGCATAATCTGATTTTGGAGGGGCAATTTTGCAAAATGAATTACTCAAGGTCCAATTACACATTGATGGTATTTTATGAAGTAAGGGGAATAAATGCAATCATCTAACAAATGGTAGCAGCTCAATTTTAATATTAAAACGGACTGAAGATATCCCCTAGCTATTTTCAATGTTGTGGCATGTAAGGTCTCTATAGGTAGGATTTCTGTAGGAACCCTCTCCAATCTCACCTGTGACTGGGATTCTCCAGTCCCATTTTAGTTGAGTGCCAAATTCTCTGTTCTCGTTGGCAGCTGTGGCAGGACATTTGAGATCAGAGATTCCCGCCCTAACTGATGTTTTCTGAGGAAGTCATTTGTTGACGTTGTCCACAGTGGAATATTTAGACTTAACCCCACTGTACCCCAACTCCTTGCAACAGACTAACCTCAGCTTCACATGAGCAACTCTGCAGCAGTATTTTACATTACAATGTCACATCATCATCCAGTAATTTCTCTCATATTTTGTATCTGAATTACTCACTAATAATTACTACTACTTCTGCACGCATATCCACCTGCCTGGATGAGTGCAGCTCAAAAAGTTGACACCACCCGTGTTTGAGACACCATCCATTAACACTCATACCCTCTATCACCTCGCACATTAGCAGCAGTGTGTACCATCTACAAGATGCACAGCAGGAAATCACCAATACTCCTTAGGTAACATCTTCTAAGTCCATGACCACTACCATCTAGAAGGAAAAGGGCAACTGATGTATGGGAACACCACCATCTGCAAGATCCTCAGAAAGCCACATTTGATCTTGACTTGGGAAACGTTGCCATTCCTTCACTATTGCTGGGTCAAAATCCTGGAACTCCCTTGATAAAAGCACTGTGGGTACACCTACACCTCATGGACTGCAGCCGTTCTAGAAGGCATCTCACTACCACCTTCTCAAAGGCAATTATGCATGGGCAATAAATTCCCACATTCCATGAATGAATAATAATAAAAAAATGACAGCAGAGACCACTTGGATAAATAAGAGAGACTGTAATATGACATTTTGACTGTACAAATGCAGTTTAAACAGTAGTTTGTTATTTTTAGATAGACCTACCATTTATCTTTGGAATCACCATCATGTGTAACCCAAGCTTCAGCGTGTTTTCCATCACTTGTGTCTTTGATATAACAAAATGTTATTATAGTAACAATTAATTTTACACAACACTTAGTCTGTGGTAAGTGGTTAGGCTCTTAAGAGTGAGCAATTGCCAGTTCTAGAATGACTAATAAAATCAAGAGTCACTCTAAACAGTAAGCATTTCTGTGTAAACACAAAAAGCTGTACCTTGCAGCATTTACATTTGTTATGACCACAGCAGATGTTATTTGCTGAGCAAGACATATCCCAGAGGGAAACTCGTCTAACTGATCATAATCCTTTTTTATGTATGCTGAAAATGAGGAGAAACCTACTGATCCCAGAAGCATAGAATTCCAGTAACACCTTTGGGATTTTAAAAATTAAAAGATTTATTAATACAAGAACATGAGAATTAGAACCAGTAGGAGGCCACCAGGCCCTTCAAGCCTGCCCCACCATTCAATACAATTATGGCTGATCCATTCCAGTCTCAAATCCTTTTCTGCATCATTTCCCCTCAACCCTATAGTCCTAGATCTATAAATATTTAACCACCTCCACTTTAAAAATTTCTAATGATCCAAGCTCCATTATCCTTTTGGGGCAGAAAATTCCAGAAATTCACCACCCTCTGTGAAAAGAAATTTCTATGCACCTCAGTTTTAAATGAGGCAGCCCCTTATCTTGTAGCTAAGTCCCCTAATTGGAGACTCTCCCACTAGTGAAAACATCTCACCATCTACCCTGTCAAGTCCCCTCAGAATCTTATATGTTTGAATAAGTTCAAGCCTCACTGTTCTAGACTCCAAGGAATACAGACCCAAACTATTTAGTCTCTCTTGATAGGACAACCCACTCACCCCTGGAATTAGCCTGGTGAATCTCCTTTACTCTACCTTCAATATTACTATATCTTTTTAAGGTAAGGGGACCAAAACTGTATGCAGTATTCCAGTTGAGGCCTTACCAATACCCTGTACAACTGCAACAAAACCTCCCTGTTTTAAAACTCCAATCCCTTTGCAATAAAGACCAAAATCTGTTTACCTTCTTAAAAACTTGTTGGACCTGTCTGCTAGCCTTTTGTGATTCATGCACTAGAACCCAGATCCATCTGTACTTCATTCACCTACAGTCTCCCTCCGTTTAGATAATACTCTGCCTTTTGATTCCTCTTACCAAAACGCATGACCTCACACTTCGCCACATTAAACTCAATTTGCCAGGTTTTCGCCCATTCGCCCAATCTATCCATGTCCCATTGTAGAATCACAATATCCTCATTACAACATGCCCTTCCACCTACCTATGTACCATTGGCAAATTTGGGAACGTTATATACTGTTCCTTCCTCCAAGTCAATCATGTAAATAATGAACAATTGCGGCCAAGAACTGATCCCAGCGGTACTTCACTAGTTACATCTTTCCACTCTGAAAGGAACCATTTATCCAACTCTCCATTTTCGATAAGTCAGTTTTAAATCCATGCTAACTGACTTTCTCTGATTCCATGGGCTTTTATTTTATGCACTAGCTTCTTATGTGGCATCTTGCCAGAAGTGTTTTGGAAATACACTACATCTACAGGACCCCTCTACCTATTCACCTTGTTGCATCTTCAAAAAATTTAAGCAAATTTGTCACTTAACCTATTTACTTATAGATCCACTTCATCATGACATATTACAAGTGTATGTATTTAGAACATTTACCTTTTCATCTCTCAACTGTCCCAGACCCCACACACATGCACACACATGTATACAGGCGTGCATGTACGCACACACACACACATACACACATACACACACAGACACACACACACCTGTACAATAACACAGTATTCCCCCAAAATATTTGACATTTCACTGTAAAACGTCAACAATCAGTTTAAAGTGTCCATGGAAATAAGAGAAATAAAAAGACTTACTGGGATTTCCCCCACTTTGGATTCTTCCACGGTTAGGTGCACGCTGATTTAAAAGTTAGAAAGTTGTTTTTAATTATCCTGTTTTATATGGATAAACTACAGAAGTCATATAAACAAATGAATTGCAACAAACAAAGGGAAGACTTTGACAAATCATACTGGGACTGATGGAATGGCTGGTTATGGATGTTTTACATGATGCAACTATCAAATCTCAGCTGGAACTCTGGGGAAAAAAGCCCTAATTCAAAGTCCAACACTTGCTTACAAGGATACCTCTTCTGTAGCTGCATTAACAGCATTCTAGAGATAAGTTTCATACTTACTTTCTCCCTTCAGGAATTGATGAAGGGCTAGGAGAATGTAGACAGTAATTTATGTTGTATGGAGATTATGACAATAGAACCTGACCATTCTAAACTGTTTACTCACAAATCTATCTTTATAACACATACCTTACCAGACAACTCCATAAGGAACATAATATTTATACTATCTGATCTGAAGCAATCCTTAAGAACTGGGATATGGTATGTGGTGAAAAAATCAACATGAGGAAAAATCAACTTTTCCTCTTCCTTACAAACCCAACAGCATTGTTAAAAGTGGCCACTGAAGATCTGCTGCGGAGAGTAAGTTCCACTTTCACACTCAAGCCATCCTCCACTGTGCTGTGTGGTACGACCAATATGAAAATTGGGATAGATTGAAAACCATTCCAGCAGTGGGGCAATCTTAAGACTCTTTGGACCATCAGCATCAGGAGAATAGTAAACTATTACAACCAGTAACTTCGTGTCTTTCCATATGCCTCTTACTTCCATCATGATTTAAACCAGGTGATTCACCATCCTGACTTGGATCTGTATTGCTGTTCTTCATTGCTCCTTGGTGGAAATCTTGGAATGCCCTACCTAACAGTGCAGTGGGGACAGTTCAAGATAGTGCCTCACCACCATTTTCTCAAGGGCAGCTAGAGATGGGCAATAAGTTTTAACCTTGCTAGAAATGTTCATACTCCAAGAATGAATCAGAACAGTACAATCCCTGAGTTGTCCCCATTTATTACTTTAAGCAATTTATATTCAACAAATATGATTTGTGGAGAATTTCTCTTGTGATTGAGATCTCCAATGTGAGGGAATAATTAACATCATCTCTTTCTCACTGTACTCCTGGTGAAAACCACAGACGTACATTTGCTGTGAAGGTTCCATTCATACAGATAAATTGAAGTGCAGCTTACTTCAAAAACAGACAGATCTTTGAACATAAGAACATAAGTAAAGGGGGGGCTTTTTAGAACGGAGTTGAGGAGGAACTTCTTCACTCAAAGGGTGGTGAATCTCTGGAATTCTCTGCCCGTTGAAGTGGTGGAGGCTGCCTTGCTAAATATTTTTAAGACGCGGGTTAACATAAGAACATAAGAACATAAGAAATAGGAGCAGGAGTAGGCCATCTAGCCCTTCGAGCCTGCCCCGCCATTCAATAAGATCATGGCTGATCTGTCGTGTCTCAGTTCCACATTCCTGCCCTCTCCCCATAACCCTTAATCCCCTTGCCTATCAAAAACCTATCAACCCGCGTCTTGAATATATTTAGCAAGGCAGCCTCCACCACTTCAACGGGCAGAGAATTCCAGAGATTCACCACCCTTTGAGTGAAGAAGTTCCTCCTCAACTCCGTTCTAAACCGCCCCCCCTTTATCTTGAGGCTGTGCCCCCTAGTCCTGCTGTCCTTTCTGAGCGGGAAGAGGCCTCTCCACCTCTATCCTATCCATCCCATTCATCATCTTATATGTCTCAATGAGATCTCCCCTCATTCTTCTAAACTCTAACGAGTACAAGCCTAGTTTATTCAGCCTCTTCTCATAGTTCAACCCCCTCAACTCCGGTATCAGCCTAGTAAACCTCCTCTGCACTCCCTCCAAGGCCAAAGCTTTATACATATGTGTTTCACTATCTGAAGCAAAGGAGCAGAGTACTAATTGGAATAGAGTACTAAATCCTTGCTATTTGTTAATTATCACTACTGTTTTTTTGCATGGAACAAAATAATGTAGTTTGTAGCTTGAAATAATAAAGCTGGAATCTTTTTATAAAGAAATAAAAATGTCCTTCTTACCTATTCAAAGATACTGATCCATGAAGTCTCATGTCTGAAGTGAAGATCTGTCCGCGCATGCTGACTGTCTGTGATCAACACAATTTATGATAATAATGTTAACACATGATGACTTCACAAGAAAACAAATTTGAATCATCGTGTCGTTGCTTTTCTGTATTGAACCAAGGCACTTTTTACTGGGCAAGGTTCTTGCTGACATCTATGATCTTACATATTATTGGCCTTATTGAGGCGCATAGGATTCTCAGGGGGCTTGACAGGTAAATATTGAGAGGTTGTTTTCCCTTATGGGAGAGACTAGAAGTCTAGAACCAGAGGACATAACCTCGGGGGTAAGGGATTGTCCACTTAAGACAGAGACGAGGAGGAATTTACTCTTTCAAAGGGTTATATATCTGTGGAATTCTTTCCCTGCAAAGGGCTGTAGAGGTTGTATCATTAAGTATGTTCAAGACTGAGATAGACAGACTTTTAATCAGTAAGGGAATCAAGGGTTATGGGGATAAGGTGGGAAAGTGGAGTTGAAGATTATCAGCTGGAATTTTATTGGCCGCCCGACATGGCAATCGGAGTGGGCAAGGGGTGGAGCATTGGCAGATCCATTGACCTCAGGTGGGATTTTACTATTTCGGGGTGAACGAGACCATAAAATCTGGCTCGTATATCAGATCAATCATAATCCCATTGAGTGGCGGAGCACACTTCTGCTTCAATGTCTTATGGTCTTGCATTCATTATTCAAAGAATGGACCAAACTTGCTGAATATTACAAGATCAAGCTCTTCTATAATTGTCTTGCAAATTACTTAAAACAGAAATCCATAACTTTGACGTAATGGAATAGATTGAAGCAAACAGTGAAGTAGATTGTAGATCATTGTTGCAATTACAGTGCTGGACTTAATTAAGTTCAGACAAGCTTACATCTATAGACAACTCTTACTGGAATAAAATTGTTTTGAAGTAAAATGAACTGGGGTGTTTTCTCGTAAACAGGCATCTATAAATAGAAAATATACTACATTTGTTACTGGTTTTACAATCCTATTTTAAGAGATCACAAAAGCATACTATTTACCTGATGCCAGATTTGCCACCACTTCCTGTGGCAAAGTTAAATATTAGTAATGCTGACAAAACAAAAAACACTTTTGGCATTTGTGAGGTGGTATGGCGGTGGGTTGAGGGATGGGCGGGAGGGTGAGAAGGGGTTATTATCTGTGAACATTTTGATACAGTTTACTATTTCTTCTGTACATCAGGGAAAAAAAAGAGGTAATTAAGGATAGAAAAAAGGAGCCTGAGGCTATTCTTGTTATCATGGAAAATCCTAGAGATGTGGGTTATTTTGGAAGGGGAATGTCGGGCCTGGTAGATTGTGATGTGGGCAAGCCAGACCATAGAGTGATAGAATCCCCGCAGTGCAGAAAGAGACCATTCGGCTCATCGATTCTGCGCCGCATCTCCGACACAGCACACCACTCAAGTGCATCCCTCTGCCCAATGCCCCTAATCCTGTACGTTTACCATGTCTAAGCCACCTAATTTATACATCTTGGAGCACTAAGGAGCAATTTAGCGTGGTCAAGGCACCTAACCGGCATATCTTTGGACTGTGGGAGGATTCTGGAGCACCTGGAGGAAACCTACACACACACACGGGGAGAACATGCAGTCACACAGTCACCCAAGGCTGGAATTGAAACTGGACCCTTGGTGCTGTGAGGCAGCAGTACTAACCACTGTGCCACCATGTCAACCCTAGACAATAACTATCAGCTTGAAAGAAAATTGTGGTCAGTTAATCAGGCCGTTTGGCCCAACTGGTCCATGCTGACCATGATGCCCTCCCGTATAGTCCCAATTGCCCGTGATTGGCCCATGTCCCTCTAGCCCTTTGCCATCCATGTACTTATCTAAACGCTTTTTAAATGTTGGTTTCTACTCTAAAATTATTTTTCTGCTTCAAGTATAGCATAATTTTCTGTGAAATAAAAATCATACCTCAAACTTACAAGGAAACTAAGGTGGTGTGTTTTGGTTTTAAATGAGGTCTAAATCAGGAATGAACCCAGGTCTGTACAAACATGAATATACACAAAAAGCTTGATTGATCACTGTATTTTTCTGTTATAATCTTTCACTGCTATTTATTTATTTTTTTAATAGGAAAATTGAGCAAAGGTAACAACACTCACAATGCCCAGCACAAATAATTCCGCTTCGGATTTGTTCGGAAGGATTGCAAATACTTCAGTTGCAACAAACACATCAGCTCTGAGTTTTCCTGGAACAAGCCTCACTATTGGTTGCTTCGAAGCGCTTATCACGATTTTCATCAGCAGGTTGGGATACAGCATTGCAACCTGGAAGGAGTCAAAATCATCTTACACCAACATAAAAACTGATACTTGTAGAACTTATGGCAATATCTATTTGTTCAGCATCTCAAACAAAAGTGTGAAAGAGCAAATTAATGCACTTGTTTCCTTTCTGAATGTTTCTCAGACAGTTCCAGCTCCAAAAGTCTGTACATTGAGGTCACATTTTTGTGCAAAACAGGCATTTCTGTATGTCTAAAATAACGAATTATTAATAATAACTTTGCTGTGATTGACTCACAAAAGGCGTGATGGATTGGTTTTATCTTCAGATTGGTTGCTGTTGAGCATATCTTAGGAGAAGCAAATCAGATCTGAGACACAACCATTTATTAAAGAAAGCCGGTATGACAATCTGAAAATTTAACCTTGTTCAGGACTGCATTCTAAAGCAGCAAAGGAAGTGAGATACAAATAGAGCAGAATTTTCTCTTATTTTAACAATGGTGGATTTTCCAAACCCTCCACCCACCGCCATGATGTGTTTTGCGGTGGTAAAGGTGGCCGCCATTGGCTGGTGGAGGGATTAAAGATCCTGGAGATGGGCCCCACGACATCATGCTGGTGGCTTATCAGCAATCTTAGCCCCTGACAGATTGGGAGCATTTTCAAAGGACACCCCAATGTGTAAAAAAAAAGTCCTGTCCCCAAATACAGAAACCCCCTCCCTCAAGACACAAGGAAACCCCTGGGATCCAACACCTCAGGGGAAAGTTCCAGGGGGCAGTGTCAAGCCTGACTCTCCCTGAGAGCTGTACTTATCTCTGTGTGCCCGGTGGTGACCAGTGGTCAAGACTTGTTGTAAACCTACCAATGGGGTGTCATGCTGGCAAGGGGGGAATTCCTTATATGGGGAGTAGTACAGCGGGAAAGCCTGCTAATGGCAGTTAAATGTATGTTAATAGGGCTCCCACCCTTTCATGGCAGGAACCCCATCATGTCATTGACAGGGGGCAGGGACAATGTCAATGGAAAAGCCCATCGGCATAAAGCCATTGGATTGTTGCTCTTTCTGGCTATTCTGCTTACCAAAAACAGCAGTAGAAAATCTACTCCCCCCATCCCCCCACCCACATAGTAACTTATACAGAAACCTCCTGCAGTTCACAAACTCTCGCTTTGCAAATCCATTTATCCAGACAGAAGGTTTTGTACACCTGATCACGCACTGTGGCTCAAATCTTCATTCATACTTGTTGCAAAATATCTTCAGAAATTGGAAGGTTTCTCTTAAGATTCATTTTAAAATATCTGTTTCATCATCTCCAAGGGATTACAAATAAGGGAAAGAGTACTGTCGTCAGTGGCCAAGTTTCAAACACAATGTGTGGACCTTTACTGTCCTATTGTGACAGGGGTGAGGCTGTGAAATGTGGCGAGCCTTTCAAATGTCCATTGGCTTCATGGGGACAGGAAATTCTTAGCAATAGCAGGAGACCTTAAAATTCTGCCCAATACTAATTCAATGTGGGGAGTAGGAAGCAGTCAGCTGGTGAGCTACTTCACAGAATAATGCTTTGCAGATTTGAATTTGTTGAGACAGAAATATGGATTTGATTGGATGAAAAGGTTAAAAGTGCATGGAGCTTTTTTATGAAGTGTGAATAAGCTCAAAGACAAACTGCAAAATAACATGCTGGCAGAGCAATTATAAGCTGGGTAAATCTAAGACACTAATTGCTTGTTTCGATAATAAAGATTTTGTTTATGCTGATGGCATTCCAGGACATTGCTATTTATGTATTTAATGCGTGACTTTGAAGGTTGTCACTGTTCAGGAGAGTTTGGAAAAAATTGGACAGATTTCCAGATACGAAAAGCAAAGTAGGCAAGTAGCTTTGTGATGGCTGGAACCTATCCAATTCACTGCCATTATAAAGTATGTTCACTGTTCACTGTCTTCCTTGAAAGTATTCCTAAGTGTGTCACATACAATTAAATACAAACACTGCTGTTAAATGTATGTCAACTCTAGACCAGCATCTCCCACGACGATGGCATTGCTGCAACTGCCTCAGTACTCAATGCTGAAAACTGCCACTTTCCAGATACAATTTTACAACTCATCTGCTTCAACAACCAGTTCTTCACCCAGACACATGGAATAGCCATGGGGACCAAATTCGCACAGGTTCGAACAAGACCTCTTCATCGCACAGGACCTTCAACCGATGCTATACACTATTTACATTGATGACATTTTTTTCCTTTGGACTCGTGGTGAACAATCATTGAAACAACTATATGATGACATCAACAAGTTCCATCCCACCATCAGACTCACCATGGACTACTCTCCAGAATCGGTTACATTCTTGGACACACATCTCCATTAAGGACGGTCACGTCAGCGCTTCACTGTACTGCAAGCCCACAGATAACCTCATGATGCTCCACTTCTCCAGCTTCCACCCTAAACACATTAAATAAGCCATCCCATACGGACAATCTCTCTGTGTACACAGGATCTGCTCAGATGAGGAAGATCGCAACAGACACCTCCAGATGCTGAAAGATGCTCTCATAAGAACAAGATATGGTGCTTGACTCATCGATCGACAGTTCTGACGCGCCACAGCGAAAAGTTGCACTGATCTTCTCAGAAGACAAACATGGGACATGATGGACAGAGTACCCTTTGTCGCTCAATACTTCCCCGGAGCGGAGAAGCTACAACACCTTCTCCAGAGCCTTCAACATGTCATTGATGAAGGCAAACATCTAGCCCAAAGCCATCCCCACACCCCTACTTCTTGCCTTCAAACAACCACACAACCTCAGACCATTGTCTGCAGCAAACTACCCAGCCTTCAGAAAAACAATGACCACGACACCACACAACCCTGCCACAGCAAACTCTGCAGGACATGCCAGATCATCGACACGAATGTCATCATCTCACGTGAGAGCACCATCCACCAGGTACACGGTACATACTCTTGCAACTCGGCCAACATTGTCTACCTGATACGCTGCAGGAAAGGATGTCCTGAGGCATGGTACATTGGGGAGACCATGCAGACGCTGCGACAATGGATGAATGAACACCGCTTGACAATCACCAGTCAAGAGTGTTCTCTTTCTGTTGGGGAATACTTCAGCGGTCACGGGCATTTGGCCTCTGATCTTTGTGTAAGCGTTCTCCAAGGCTGCCTTCACAACACACGACAGCGCAGAGTCGCTGAGCAGAGACTTATAGCCAAGTGCCGCACAGATGAGGACGGCCTCAACTAGGATCTTGGGTTCATGTCATACTATCTGTAGCCCCCCCCCCATAACGACTTGCCAGGGCTTGCAAAATCTCACTAACTGTCCTGTCTGGAGACAATACACATCTCTTTAGCCTGTGCTTAATGCTCTCTCCACTCACACTGTCTGTACCTTTAAGATTTGATTACCTGTAAAGGCTCGAATTCCAATCATTATCACCTGATGAAGGGGCAGCGCTCCGAAAGCTAGTGGATTTTGCTACCAAATAAACCTGTTGGACTTTAACCTGGTGTTGAGACTTCTTACTGTGTTAAATGTATGGTCATAGCAAGTTCTGGCAATACCAACATTTGGGTGACTAAGCAGAAGTGCATTTTAGGCAATTGCCTGTACCCACAGTGAATGTTGATATAGATTGGGAGAGAGTAGGGGTGTGTTATAGTTTCTGGGTAATCATTATTTAATTAATTGAAAATGCTGTACTTTACTGTTGCCTTTATTCTTGTGTGTTTTAAAGTCTAATAACCATTTTGTTATTTTTTTATTTATTAATGTCACAAGTAGGCTTACATAACACTGCAATGAAGTTACAGTGAAAATCCCCTATTCGCCACACTAGGGTGTCAGTTTGGCTACACTGAGGGAGAATTTAGCTTGGTCAATGCACCTAACCAGTATATCTTTCGGACTTTGGGAGGAAATTAGACCACCTAGAGGACATCCACACAGACACAGGGAGAACGTGCAGATTCCACATAAAAGGTGAGCCTAGGCGCAAATTGAACCCAGATCCCTGGTACTGTGAGGCAGCAGTGTTAACCACTGAGCCACCATAACTTACAATAAGACTCAATATCTTTCCTTACCAGATTTCATCTCGTTTCTCACATTTCTTTGTCCAAATCACAAAAATAGTGAAAAACCAGCGTTCGGGATTTCCCTCCTGATATTTGGGAAGTCCTCATACTGGGCATCAGTAGGGTTTGTAACAGCAGATTACATTTGGATTTACTTTTATACTTTATTCCAATTCAATCCAGTCAAATCAAATCCAATTCAGAGTCCCAACAAGTTGAGGCATTCCCAATCCAAGCTGACGAGACAGGGCTCTCACCTCTTGTCTTGGGCTTGATCTACATGATCCAAGCTGATTGCAGTAGGTATAGCTCCTCCTCCAAGGCTTGATCTTATTTGCATCTTAGCCAGAAGGCCGAGATGACGCTTTAAGAAATTGCTTCAAGTGAAGCCGAAATGTAACCCAATGACTTCAACCAAGCGCAGCATGTTATGCCACACTTGATCTTAGCCAAAAGGCGAGAAGCAACATTTGGATTTCTGTGAGAAGCTTTGGGGATGGGCCATTCACATTCAATTAAGTTGATTTGCCTTGGTGGGCTATTTCCAGGCAGTGTGACCCCTTTCTGATAGCCTTGTAATTTGCAAGATGATATAATGTAAATTTTCAGCCACTTTTACAACTGCTGTTTACGTCACTGAAGAATACTATTGTCAGTCTCTTTGAAACCTATCCTGTGGTTCAGCCCAGTCATTTTTTTGCTATTAAACATCATTTGATAGCAATAGCATTACATTCAAATGTTGATGAAATGATTGCAGCCCAGCAGTCAATGATGCTGTTTTAGGGATTACACAATGACCAGTGAAACTGTGGTGCAGTGCTGAACATGAAAGAAAGATGTTTCAAAGTGTATTAGAAAATGATGGTGAAAGGTGCTGCCTATGTTTATAATTTTAGGTCGCTAGCTTTTGTGAACTTTCCAAGTATGAGGGAGGAATGAGGAAGAAAACAGTTGTTTTCAAACGTGAGGAATAAATAACTTCAAAGAGTGCAAAAATATTTGTAATATATAATAATTTGAAAAATGCAATGTGTAGATTTGTAGAAAGGACTCATACATCCAGAAAAACATGAATATTCATTAGTATAATTTGAATTGATACAAACACAAATATTTTACGTTACTGCTCGTGGAAATCAAAATATTTAATTGGTACCTTGGGTATGAAATGTGCCAGATCGGATGTGTTGAGCCGAAATGGTATGTCCTTTGGAACCTGAAAAGAGATAGAAAAATGTAACATCCAGTTGAGGTATCGATACAGTCTGAGAATAAATGAGGAATTCTTCCTACTGTGCTGTTGAGTTTGGATTCTGACCCTGATGTTTTAGCTATCAATCATCCTGATGGATGGTGCACATTTTTAACACTTGATTCATTCAGTTGTTAAGAGCATGTGAAGTCACACTGCATCAAGATTTGTTTGGTACATTATTTACGGACAATGAGAATTGGGTGGAATTTAATGGCTTCGGAAGTCCTGGCACTGAAAATCCCACCCAAGGTCAATGGACCTTCCCGTTGTCCGCTCCTCACCAGGCAAGATTGTTCCCTTCCTGTTGGCGAACACTTCAGCGGTCACGGGCATTCGGTCTCTGCTCTTCGGGTAAACATTCTCCAACGCTGCCTTCACGACGTACAACAGCGCAGAGTCGCTGAGCAGAGACTGATCGCCAAGTTCCGCACACATGAGGACGGCCTCAACTGGGGTCTTGGGTTCATGTCACACTATCTGTAACCCCTATGACTTGCCTGGACTTGCAACATCTCATTTACTGTCCTGTCTGGAGACAATACACATCTCTTTAACCTATGCTTAATGCTATCTCCACTCACATTGTCTGCACCTTTAAGAGTTGATTAGCTGATTAGCTGTAAAGACTCACATTCTAATCAGTATTCTGTAAACTGTGTGTGCCTTTATATGCCCTGTTTGTGATCAAAACTCTCCACGCACCTGACGAAGGAATGGCGTTCTGAAAGCTAGTGGCGTTTACTATCAAATAAACCTGTTAGACTTTAATCTGGTGTTGTGAGACTTCTTACTGTGTTTACTCCAGTCCAATGTCAGCATCTCCACTCCAGGTTGCTGGCCAGCCCGATCGCTAGCCTTCTCTGCAACTCTGATCACTGGCCTCCTGGACCTCCCCAGGCTAGTCCCAATGTCCCCACTCCACTGGCCAGTCCCAAGCTCCCCAACCCCCACTTACCCCACCCCCACCTCTGGACAGTCCTATCCCCCCATTCCCCTGATCCCGATGAGCAGCTCTGACCACCCCTGGCAGCCCCAATCTCCCCTTGACCGACAACCATGTCCACACTCCGTCCCCTCTCAGCAACTGCAACCCCCCTCCCTCTGATGTCCAGCCTCAATTGCCCTGACTCCCTTTCTCCCCACTGATCCTCTGACAGAGCAGCAGCGGGGCCCTCCCCCCACTGCCCAACAAGCACCCTCCCTCCCAGTAAATCCTCCCCCGAGTATGCCCAACCCCCTTCATACTGCCCAATGCCTAGTCAGCAGTGCCAGTTTGTCACTTGGGCAATGCAAGGGTCCCAGTCATCCCGATCACATTACCTTTAACCTCGGGGGGGGCAGAGACCGGGGGGGCTGCCTCAATAGCCTCTCTTTCCTCCAACAAAGTTGGGTCGCCTGTCCCCATTTGTGGAAAGCAGGAGTAAACCCCACTGGATGAAGCCATTCCAGGCGGTGGGTTGGGGTGAAGGGCGGGGTTGGAGGGGTGGGTGGTCGGAGAGGAGTAATATGGCCACATAGCCTGTCATGGTAATTATTTGCTAAATTTAACTCAGAGAGTTACATAATATTAGATGTTGTTTAGGAATGGGGGGGGGGGCGGCAGTTGGGGGATAGGGTGTTAGAGTTCAGGAATGTAGGTAGTTGGGAACAAAGTGGTAGTTTCATGTAATACTCTGTATATACAGCCATCAGTATACTTAAATATTGTAGTGTATTAAGTCCTTGGTGTGTGTATATTTTTTTATATTGATAAATATTAATTACTAATTGTTCACACAATGACTGGATTATTTCTCCCAGGCTCACATAACTTTCTCATAATAAACCACATTGAAAATATACACCACTAAGAACTGGTGGGATTTTGAAAAGCAGATTTTCTTGGGTGTAGGGGAAGAGAGAGTGAGGAGAGTGAGGGTGCAGTTGATGTTATCTACATGGACCTTAGCAAGGCCTTTGACAAGGTACTGCATGGTAGGTTGTTACATAAAGTTAAATCTCATAGGATCCAGGGTGAGGTAGCTAAATTGGCTTGATGACAGAATGTGGAGATGCTGGCGTTGGACTGGGGTAAGCACAGTAAGAAGTCTCACAACACCAGGTTAAAGTCCAACAGATTTATTTTGTAGCACAAGCCACAAGCTTTCAGAGCGCTGCCCCTTCATCAGGTGCGTGGGAGGTCTATTCACAAATAGGGCATATAAAGACACAAACGCAATTTACAAAATAATGGTTGGAATGCAAGTCTTAAAGGTACAGACAATGCGAGTGAAGAGAGGGTTAAGCACAAATTAAAGAGATGTGGATTGTCTCCAGCCAGGACAGTTAGTGAGATTTTGCAAGCCCAGGCAAATCGTGGGGATTACAGATAGTGTGACATGAACCCTCTCTCCACTTACATTGTCTGTACCTTTAAGACTTGATGACCTATAAAGACTTGCATTTCAATCATTATTTTGTAAATTGAGTTTGTGTCTTTATATGCCCTGTTTGTGAACAGAACTCCCACTCACCTGATGAAGGAGTAGCACCCTGAAAGCTTGTGGCTTGTGCTACCAAATAAACCTGTTGGACTTTAACCTGGTGTTGATGACAGAAGTTGGAGGGTGGTTGTCGAGGGTTGTTTTTCAAACTGGAGATCTGTGACCAGCAGTGTGCCTCAGGGTCACTGGTGCTGGGTCCACTGTTATTTGTCATTTATTTTAATGATTCGGATGAGAATATAGAAAGCATGGTTAGTAAATTTTCAGATGACATCAAGATTGGTGGCACAGTAGATAGTGAAGAAGGTTATCTTGGATTGCAATGGGATCTTGATCAATTGGGCCAGTGGGCTGACAAATGGCAGATGGAGTTTGATTTAGATAAATGCGAGGTGATGCATTTTAGTAGATTGAACCAGGGCAGGACTCACTCACTGAGTGGTAGGGTGTTGGGGAGAGTTATAGAACAGAGAGATCTAGGGATACAGGTTCATAGCTCCTTGAAAGTGGAGTCACAGGTGGACAGAGTAGTGAAGCATGCTTGCTTTCATTGAATACAGGAGTTGGGATGGCTTGTTCAAGTTATACAAGACACTGATAAGTTCTCTCTTGGAATACTGTGTACAGTTCTGGTCACCTTATTATAGAAAGGATATTATTAAACTAGAAAGAGTGCAGAAGAGATTTACTAGGATACTACCAGGATTTGATGGTTTGAGTTATAAGAAGAGGCTGGATAGACTGGGACTTTTTTCCTCTGGAGCATAGAAGGTTGCGAGGTGATCTTATAGATATCTATAAAATAATGAGGGGCATAGATCAGCTAGATAGTAAATATCTTTTCCCAAAGGTGAGGGGTCTAAAACTAGAGGGCATAGGTTTAAAGTGAGAGGGGAGAGATACAAAAGGGTCCAGAAGATCAATTTTTTTCATACAGAGGGTGGAACAAGCTGCCAAAGGTAGTAGTAGAGGTGGGTACCATTTTGTTTTTTAAAAAGCATTTAGACAATTACATGGTCAAGATGGGAATAGAGGGATATGGGCCAAATGTGCGCAACTGGGACCAATTTAAAAAACGGACGACATGGATGAGTTGGTAGAAGGGCCTGTTTCCATGTTGTAAACCTCAATGACTCTAAATGGAACCAGGTGAGGAGGTGTGTGAGTTAAGATTAAGTGCCTCTTCCCCAGTCACTGGGCAATGGATGTATCATTCTTCCCCTTTGATGCTATTCCCTCTCTGGAGTTGGTTTTCCGCATAAACCTGTCAATTTCCTTATCTCTCCACTTTGAAGTTATCTTTTCAATACCCCCACTGTTTTCACCTAGTCACTTAGGTAAACACATGTTTTTCTCAGTGATATGCCAATTTGCATCTCAATATCTCTTCAAACATCTATATCAACTCTCCTCTTTTATACCAATTTCATCTTTTTAATTTTAATTTTCCCCAATTCTTAAACAGCCATGGCTATTGTCTCACTAATACATTTTCTATGTATGATTGGTGCAGTTAATATGGATGCCAGCAAGAGGATTACAGGGCAGACCATAATCCAACCAAAAAAAAATTACAGGAAGAACTATGTGAACTGCGTAACTCACTTAGGTGGTTCTTGTTATTCAATGTTACGTAGTTTATAGACACAGTCACACTGCAGTGGAGAAGTGTGGGAAACTGCAGGCCCATGATTTGAATGTTATGTTGATATAAAATCGGGGGTACAAACTCCCAGTGTTGCACCAAATTCTGACCAGTGGCATGAAATTGCTTGGAGAAGAGTTTCACACTGGCTGGAATATAATCTCAGCCAGCATTACGAAAAATATATCTCAAAGTTCGGGCAGAATTTTACAGTCCTTCCCGCTGGCAGGATCTTCCAAGGTTGAAGGTGAACCTTCTCTATGGTGGGTTCCACTCTGGCAGGATGGGTCATGCAAAATACTGTAGCTATTGGAGGACCACAAGATCCCATTGGCAGCTGAAGGTGAGCTGCATCCGCCCTTGACGTCAGAAGAGGGCAAGTAATTTCCAAAGACAAAGCATGGACTGGGAGTGTGACTTGTATTTCCCGGAGAGGAAGGATTGTTTGACCATTGCAGATTTTCTTTGCAACCAGTACTCTCCAAAGAAAATCACTTACCATATCATCTGTGATGTTCAAATGAAAAGCTCCAGCTGAAAAATATGCAAATCCTCCCGTGTTAACAAAATACTCCGACAGTCCAAGGATGAGCATATAGTCGGTGGAATTTGGGAGGTTAAATGATTGTGCAGTAAATGGAGACTCCAAATGGTGTTGGACATCATACAATTCACCCTAAGGGACATCACATAAGATTCGCTGTAATTCCAGAACTGATTGATTATAAACTCAGCAGAAAGAAATGAGAAGTTTTCAGGCTAGCCTGTACCAAATAATCAGTTAGCCCAATTGGTTGGAGACCAATTCGTGATGCAAAGCAATGCCAACAGCACGCAGTCAATTCCTGTACTGTCTGAGGTTATTTGTGAAGGCCCTGCCTTCTCAACTGTGCCCCTCGCCTGAGATGTGGTGAGCCTCAGGTTAAATCACCACCAGTCAGTCTCTCCCTCAAAGGGGAGAGCAGCATTTTTCATCTGGAACGATGGGAACTTTACTTTTTTACCCAATAACTGAATCCCCAAAAAACCAAATAATTGAATCCCCAAATATAATGCTACAATACTGAACTATTTTACAAGGTGATGTGGAATTATTGCACAATATTCAAGGCAATTTCCAGTATACTTCAACAATTCAAAGTTTTTCATCATTAAATGTACTGCTTTCTTGTTCAATATATATTTGTACTTATTGCTGAACCCATACTTGCATAATTTTAAAATACCAACTAATCTCCTAAGGGAAATTTTTGAGTTTAGTTTTCAGATTAGAGGATAACTGAGCCATGACAGGCGGGACCAGCAAGAATATGGAATGGGACTTAAAGGAACAATTAGAAAGGCAGGAGGACATTGGGGTGGAGTGAAGCAAGGAGGAGTAAAAGGAAAGTGGGATAAGATAGTGAGAGGGAGAGGATACGAGGTAAAGAAGGGTGGAAGGTGATGAAATGAGGTACCGGGAATTAATGGATAGAAAGAAAGAAGTGACATGGAGTCAACAAATTTATAGTCATTTATGGAGAATAGCTATCTCAAGCTACTTTGAATGAACAGTCACTAGAGGGTGTAGGAGAGACACCACGGAGCAGGGGTTTTCTGACTTTCTTCCTAAATACCTTATGTATTTCGAAGCTAAAAAGATCAAAACAGTATTTACATGGGAGTAATGTGTTGCATTGCTGCAAATACTGAACACAGTAGCAACAATCATAATTGATATTGCATGTTCGTGATTTTAAACTGGATTTTACCACAGACAAAAACTAATAATAATTTAGATAGGGGGCATCATTGGCTGGGCCAACATTTATTGCCAATCCCTGAGGGCAATTAAGGGTCAACCACATTGCTGTACATCTGGAGTCACATGTAGGCCAGAGCCCGTAAGGACGACACATTTCATTCCCTAAAGGACATTAGTGAATCAGATAGGTTTTTATGACAATCGACAATTGTTTCATGGTCATCATTCCAGATTTGTGTTAAATTCAAATTTGACTATCTACCATGGCTGGGATTTGAACAGTGATCCGCAAAACATTACCCCAGGTCTCTGGATTACTAGTCTAGCAACAATACTACTTATGCCACTGCCATCCTTTTAAATGCAGAGTAGATTGAAAGAGCCAGAATGGCAGATAATGCACATAGCCAGAAACTGAAAAAGTGCCATCACGTCAGCAGGGAATGTGGAACAGCACACTTTGTTACAGGTAAACGTTTTGCTGTTGGTTGGTTCATGTTTTTGAGAGATAGTGTTAGTATTGGTTATATTTTTGATGGTTAACGTAAGTATTTTGTTTATTAGTTTGTTTAGTGTTAGTGGTTAGGGTTTTAGTGTTGTTGTAAACAGATATATAGCTTGAAAGCATGAAGAATAAATGGACTAATTTAGCAAGACAGCTGGGGCTGTAGCGTGAACATCACGCACCATATGAGAAGTGTGCCTCCTTGTGCATCCTGGAAAGCCACATAATGCTGGAAGTTCCCCAACTGCTTGAGGTCAAATTGAGTATTTTTGAGCTTCAGCTGGTCTTGCTCCAGGAAATTAAGAGTTTTGTAACAGATTTCACATGTTAGTCAACCACAGCGGCTGACAGTTCAGTTAAGAAGGGGCAACCACCAGGCAGACTAAAAAGAACAGGGAACTGGGAGGAGTGCTCACAAATCTGTATTAAATGTGGGAGTGCAGTCAAAGACAAATCCAAGGCACAGTAAATGATTCAGTTGCACAGGAATGCACAATAAATTGTAGAAGTGCAGTTCTTATGGGAAATCTATCATCACATAAAAAGACAGGTTTTCAGAAGCCACAGACATGATCCAGAACTGGAAGTTTCTACTTAATCGGAAGATGAGGGGCTTATGATTCTATCACATTAGAACTTTATAGAAGGTCGAGAACAAAGAAATTAGAGTGAGAGTCAGGAGAAAAGAAGGGCATGCATTCACATAGTGGCTGTTGTAATCACCAGACATACCAAAGAGCTTCGTGACCAAGAAGTACTTTTGAACTGTAATCATTGTAATAACGTAGGAAATGGAGCAGTCAATTTGCACACAGCAAAGTCCCACAAACAGCAATGTGATAATGACCGGATCATCTGTTTTTTGTGATTCTGATTGAGGGTTAACTCCCCTACAAAGTAGTGCTGCCAGGCTTGGATTCCCTCAGTGGCCATCACTTGTATGATACCCCCTGAAGATTGTACATCATATCACACTGGGTGTAATGACCCTCAACCTTATATCCCCCTGCGGGTACCTCCATCCACAGCTAACCCTCTCTTTACCTTACTGTCCTTGTGGCTTGATGTCCCATTGAGTGGGAACTTCCAGTGCTGAGCAAGGGATTACCATTTCCTTATCTATTCTGGATTCTATTCTAACAAGAGAAGGACAAAGTAGTTTTGTCCCCATAGATACTTTCAAAATGTCAAGATTATACAATTTTTAAGCAGTTGGTTTTGTCCAGGTTACGTCCGTGGAGTTAATACATTTATAGCTATTTTAAATGATCTGGAAGCTCTGCAGAAAAGCATGTTTTAAAATAAATGGCAGCACGTTTGAAAATGCAGGTCTGAGAAAACTGAACCTGACTCTAGAAAATTACTTCCTAATCAAATGTTGATAACATTATAATTTTTGTCAGTTGTAGAAACCCTACCTTAATGGGAAAATCAATGGAATTAGTTGTGATTTCCAGCTCTGCAACTAATGAATAATCAAGTTCTACATACTTATCCAGTTGCTTTGAAACTGTGAAAAAAAAAACACAAACTGTAAAACCAGCGAAAGTCAACAACACAATAACTGAATATTTCCTCTGATAGCCTTATGAAGTGTACTTACTCTTCAGTCCCTGAATGAAGGTGTCAAGCTTTCCAATTATATTTTTAAATTCCCCGCACAACTGCATAATAAATAAAACAAAAAATTAAAATCATAAGGAGAAAAGATATACGGAGAAATTCACCAACATTCCTTCCAGTTTTTTTTTAAATAACTTCAGTTTTTGAATTTAGTGCAACAGCATTCTGCCATTATTATAATTTATAAGAAAGTATGGAACAAGAAATAACACTAATTTACTTCTGCCTTAAGATAAGTTAGAGTTCCTTAGCTTCTTGTTAAATCTGATGGACGGTGTGTGAATGCATGCTCCCAGCACAGGAAACCACACTTGTGCTCCCCATATCTTAACCTGCATATTTGTCCCATTCACCCTTCACCTTTGAGCTCATTGACTTACAAGTGGGCTCCATGTCCACCAATGTGTCAGCTTTAAAATTCCCATCCTTGTTTTCAATTATCTCTAACTTCTTCCAACCCTATAGCACTACTAGATATTGTATTCCTCCAAACCTGACTTCTTCATCCCTATTTCTTTCGTGGTGTTATGCCTTAGGCCACCCAAGCCCTAAACTGTAGAATTATCCTTTCCAAACTTCTTTACCTCTTCACTTGTCTTGCCTTTTTAGAATTGAACTTAAACTTGTCTATTTGACCTAATGTTTGGTCATCTGCCCTAATGTCTGCTTCCTTGGCTTGGTATTAATTTTTTTGTCCAATTAGTTCCTTGTATGCCTTGGGATGCTCTTTTATATTTGAGGTACTATATAAATGTAAGCTGTTTTTGCTCCCCATGATTTTCCCCAAGATAGAAGATAAGTTTTCTGATGTGCATTCAGGGTCATGCAAGGAGAATTGGGAAATTAGCCTTCTCTAATCATTTGTGACCCTTTCAGAATTTCCCAATGCTTTTGTACCTTTTCTCAAAGACCTGATAGTTGGATATAACAGTTTACACAAGGTTATGCCAATACTTTACAGATTGAACATCTTACTTGTTTGCAATTATATTGATGATCCAATAATAATCCCCAATATTTATTGGGCTTTACTGCGACAAAACTGCGTTAAGTTTTTCATAGAATCCCTGCGGTGCAGAAGGATTCATGAATTGGAGATGCCGGCGTTGGACTGGGGTAAACACAGTAAGAAGCCTCACAACACCATGTTAAAGTCCAACAGGTTTATTTGGTAGCAAAAGCCACTAGCTTTCAAAGCACTGCTCCTTGGTCAGGTAAGTGGGAGTTCTGTTCACAAACACGCAGATAAAGACACAAACTTAATTTACAAAATGGTTGGAATGTGAATCTTTACAGGTAATCAAGTCTCAAAGGTCCAGACAATATGAGTGGAGAGAGGGTTAAGCACAAGTTAAAGAGATGTGTATTATCACCAGCCAGGACAGTTAGTGAGATTTTGCAAACCCAGGCAAGTCATGGGGGTTACAGATAATGTGACATGAACCCAAGATCCTGGTTGAGGCAATCCTCATGGGTGTGGAACTTGGCTATCAGTCTCTGCGTTGTCGTGTGTCATGAAGGCTGCCTTGGGGAACGCTTACCCAAAGATCAGAGGCCGAATGCCCGTGACCGTTGAAGTTTTCTCCAACAGGAAGAGAACACTCTTGCCTGGTGATTGTCGAGCAGTGTTCATTCATCTGATGTCATAGCATCTGCATGGTCTTCCCAATATAACATGCCTCAGGACATCCTTTCCTGCGGCATATCAGGTAGACAGTGTTGGCCGAGTTGCAAGAGTATGTACCATGTACTTGGTGGATGGTGTTCTCACGTGAGATGATGGCATCTATGTCGATGATCCAGAACGTCTTGCAGAGGTTGCTGTGGCAGGGTTGTGTGCTGTCATGGTCACTGTTCTCCTGAAGGCTGGGCAGTTTGCTGCGGACAATGGTCTGTTTGAGGTTGTGCGGTTGTTTGAAGGCAAGAGGTGGGGGGTGTGTGGACAGCCTTGGCGAGATGTTTGTCTTCCTCAATGACATGTTGAGACCCCGGAGAAGATGTCGTAGCTTCTCCGCTCCAGGGCAGTACTGGACGACAAAGGGTACTCAGTACGCCGTATCCCGTGTTTGTCTTCTGAGGTCAGTGCGGTTTTTTGCTTTTGTCTGTAGGGGATGGCTTCTTTAACATGTTTAGGATGGAAACTGGAGAAGTAGAGCATTGTGAGATTATCTGTGGGTTTGCGGTACAGTGAAGAGCTGAGGTGGCCATCCTTGATGGAGATGCGTGTGTCCAAGTACGCAACCGATTCCGGAGAATAGTCCATGGTGAGTCTGATGGTGGGATGGAACTTATTGATGTCATCATATAGTTGTTTCAATGATTGTTCACCATGATTAAAAAGGAAGAAAATGTCATCGATGTATCTAGTGTATAGCATCGGATGAATGTCCTGTGCGATGAAGAGGTCTTGTTTGAACCTGTGCATGAAGATGTTGGCAATATTGAGGTGCGAATTTGGTCCCCATTGCTATTCCGTGTGTCTGGATGAAGAACTGGTTGTTGAAGATGAAGACATTGTGGCCCAGGATAAAACGGATGAGTTGTAAAATTGCATCTGGAAACTGGCAGTTGCTGGCGTTGAGTACTGAGGCAGTTGCAGCCATCGTCGTGGGGATTGCTGGTGTAAGTGTCAAGACATCCACTGTGATGAGGACTGCTCCATGTGTGAGTTTCTGTAGGAAGTCCGTAGTGTCACGACAAAAGCTGGGGGTTCTTTGTACAATGGGTTTCAGGATGCCCTCAACATAGCCGGAGAGATTCATGCACAGGGTCCCATTGCCTGATATGATGGGGTGGCCGGGTGTGTTTGCCTTGTGTAGCTTTGGTAGGCAGTAGAGCTCTCCAATGTGGGGAGTATGTAGGATGCTCCACTTCTCCAGCTTCCACCCTAAACACGTTAAGTAAGCTGTCCCCTACGATCAAGCCATCCGTATACACAGTATCTGCTCAGATATCAGGGATCTCAACAGACACCTCCAGATGCTGAAAGATGCCCTCATAAGAACAAGATATGACGCTCAACTCAACAATTGACAGTTCTGACACACCACAACGAAAAACTGCACTGACCTCCTCAGAAGACAAACACAGGACACGGCGGACAAAGTACCCTTCGCATCTAATACTTCCTCTGAGTGGAGAAGTTACAACATCTTCTTTGCAGCCTTTAACATGTCATTGATGAAGACAAACGTCTTGCAAAGGCCATCCCTACACCCTCACTTCTTGCCTTCAAAAAGACACACAACCTGAAACAGACCATTGTCCACAGCAAACTACCCAGCCTTCAGGAGCACCATGACCACAACATCACATAAGCCTGCCACAGCAACCTCTGCAAGATGTGCCGGATCATTGACATGGATGCCATCATCTCACGTGAGAACACCATCCATCAGGTTCATGGTCCATACTCTTGCAACTCAGCCAACGTTGTCTACCTGATATGTGGGGAAAGGATGTCCTGAGGCATGATTCATTGGGGAGACCATGCAGACGCTATGACAATGGATGAATGAACACTGCTCGACAATCACCAGGCAAGAGTGTTCTCTCCTTGTTGAGGAACACTTCAGCGATCATGGGCATTCAGCCTCTGATCTTCGGGTAAGCATTCTCCGAGGTGACTTTCACGACACACAACGTACAGTCAATAAGCAGAGACTGATAGCCAAGTTCTGCACACATGAGGATGGCCTCAATTGAGATCTTGGGTTCATGTCACACTATCTGTAACCCCATGAATTGCCTGAGCTTGCAAAATCTCACTAACTGTCCTGCCTGGAGACAATACACATCTCTTGTCCTGGCTGGAGACAAAACACATCTCTTCAACGTGCTTAGCCCTTTCTCCACTCACATTGTATGTACCTTTAAGACTTGATTACCTGTAAAGGCTCACATTCCAACCATTATTTTGTAAGTTGAGTTTGTGTCTTTATATGTCATGTTTGTGAACAGAACTCCCACTCACCTGACAAAGGAGCTAGTGGATCCAAAAGCTAGTGGCTTTTGCTACCAAAGAAACCTGTTGGACTTTAACCTGGTGTTGTGAGACTTCTTACTGTGCAGAAGGAAGCCACTCAGCTCATTAAGTATGCACCAACTCTTACCCAGGCTTACCCCACACTTCCCCCCTACTAATTCGCCTAACCTATGTACCTTGGGATACTAAGGGGCAATTTACCATGGCCAATCCACCTACCTTGCGCACCTTTGGACTGTGGCAGGAAGCTGGAGCACCTGGGGGAATCCCATGATGATTCCATGTACCTGATGAAGGGGCAAACACTGAAAGCTAGTGGCGTTTACTACCAAATAAACCTGTTGGACTTTAACCTGGTGTTGTGAAACTTCTTACTGTGGAATCCCATGCAGACATGGAGAGAATGTGCAAACTCTACACAGGCACCCAAGGTCGGAATTGAACCCAGGTCCCTGTGGCTGTGAGGCAACAGTGCTAACCATTGTGCCATTGTGCTGCCCACACATCTATATATATATATATATCTAGATATTTTTATTGCCTCATCTTATTTAATTTTGTTTTCTTTTATCTTTCTTCTCAGGACTGAGAAGGCCATTAAATATTAAAAGCTGGTCATGGGCCTTCTTCTCAAACTGCTGCAGTCTATATTGGTAGTGATTTGATACAACTGAGTGGCTTGCTAAGCCACTTCAGAACCAGCCATGTTGTCAATTTACTATGGCTGTTTTTTGTGCTGTGGGAAGGGTAATTTCATCCCACAGCTGTTGCTGATGCAATTTTCAGTCATTCAGATGAATCAATCTCCTACTTGTCAGTGGCCTGTCGGAATTGCCACAAATCAGTTTTCTTCCTGTGATTCCAGTGGTTTCATTTGGACTGATTTGGGTCTCATGTTGCCCAGAGTCAAATCTAACAATATGCAGGCTAGCAATAGATTTAAAGGTTGCTGAACTATTGTAAAAATCCACAAATTCAAAATTGTCCTGTTTGGAGTCCTGAATGTAAATACTGAAATCCTCAGGGCAACAAGTATTATCTTATCAGTGTCACATCTCAGCAACAAATAATGTCTATCATTATTAACTTTTAACTTATTAACAATGTTCTCCTTGTGCTACTTATCCTCCCATTTGCCCCCTCTTTCCCCCACATATCTGACCGCCTAACCTAATCCTTTTTAAGCATTTTCATTCAGTTCTATCTATCTCATTGCACACATGATCCTATGACTAACTACCCACAATCTCTTGCATTTTATAAACATATCTATGCTACCAATTTGGATTCAAAGAGAAAAAGAACAGTAGTCTCAGCTTACCTTCTGAGGAACAATATATCTGATTTTATCTTTCACTTGAGCAAGGAACATATTGTAAAACCAGCTTTGAGAAAAGAAAAATAATGTTTTCAAAGTGCAGTAACATGATGCAAGGCAGTTACATAATTTTTTACTAATCCATTATTTGCTTCTAAGAGTGACTGAATTTGGAACCAGGTTTTTGGACTTTACATTAAGCTGGTTGTAAAAAGATTGGTTAATCCAAATGACCTTTTTTATATTTGTCGTTGGGATCTGAGTACTGCTGGCTCAGGCAGCATTTATATAAGAACATAAGAACATAAGAAATAGGAGCAGGAGTAGGCCATCTAGCCCTTCGAGCCTGCCCCGCCATTCAATAAGATCATGGCTGATCTGTCGTGGCTCAGTTCCACTTTCCCGCCCTCTCCCCATAACCCTTAATCCCCTCTCTCATCAAAAACCCATCAACCCGTGTCTTAAAAATATTTAGCGAGGCAGCCTCCACCACTTCAATGGGCAGAGAATTCCAGAGATTCACCACCCTTTGAGTGAAGAAGTTCCTCCTCAACTCCGTTCTAAACCGCCCCCCCTTTATCTTGAGGCTGTGCCCCCTAGTCCTACTGTCCTTTCTGAGCGGGAAGAGTCTCTCCACCTCTATCCTATCCATCCCATTCATCATCTTATATGTCTCAATGAGATCTCCCCTCATTCTTCTAAACTCTAACGAGTACAAGCCTAGTCTATTCAGCCTCTCCTCATAGCTCAACCCCCTCAACTCCGGCAACAGCCTAGTAAACCTCCTCTGCACTCCCTCCAAGGCCAAAATATCCTTGCGTAAGTGTGGCGACCAAAACTGCACACAGTACTCCAGCTGCGGCCTCACCAGTGCCCTATACAACTGCAGCAAGACCTCCCTACTTTTATATTCAATTCCCCTCGCTATGAAGGCCAGCATCCCATTCGCCTTCCTGACCACCTGCTGCACCTGCAGGCTGGGTTTTTGCGACTCATGCACAAGGACCCCGAGGTCCCTCTGCACCGTCGCCTGCTGCAGTTTTTCGCCACGTAAGTAATAGTCCTTCCGACCATTATTCCTACCAAAGTGGACCACCTCGCACTTGCCAACATTAAATTCCATTTGCCAGTTCCTGGCCATTCGCCCAGCCTACCTAGATCCTTCTGCAGACTCTCCACATCCTCCGTGCAATTTGCCATTCCACCAATCTTGGTGTCATCAGCAAATTTCGACACCATACACTCGGTTCCCTCCTCCAGATCATCTATATAAATGGTAAATAGCTGAGGCCCCAGCACTGACCCCTGGGGCACTCCACTAGTCACCAGCCGCCAATCTGAATAGCACCCATTGACCCCCACTCTCTGCCTCCTACTAGATAGCCAATCCTCTATCCACGCTAACATCCTACCCCCAACTCCATGCCCCCTTACCGTCTGCATTTATTGCCCATCCCTAATTGTCCCTGAGAGGCAATGAGCCATCTACTTGAACCACCACAGTCCATTTAGAGTAGATATACCCACGGTGCTGTTAGGACAGTTGTTCTGTTGTTTGACCCAGCGCAGCAAGAAGTCTCACAACACCAGGTTAAAGTCCATCTCCACATCATGGCTACCATCAACACTGCAAGCTGCAGGTTCCAAGTGGAGAGGATCTCCAAGAAGATTGCGTATATCGAAGGCACTTCCACATCATGTTTGACCCAGCGACAGTGAAGGGATGGCAATACACCTCCCAGACAGGATTTTTGGCAGGATTTTACATCCTTGCTTGAACGAGACTGGAAAATCCTCCCTGAGGTCAACGGACATTTCCAACAACAACATGACTCCACAATTTTAGGATGGGAAAGTAACTCTTCCCTATTTACCTATTTTCTTGACTTCTAATTTCTCTGCAATGTATTCTCTGCTCAACATAGAAAGGAGGTACACATTACATAAACTGCCCAATTTCTCTCCGTTGCATTCATTGAAAAGTAAAAGCAGGAGAGGTTTATAACAGATGGTTGATCCACAAATACCAGTTTACTGCTTGCACAGTAAAAGAAAATTACCCCCTACTGTGAAGAAACCTGAAGCATCTGGTTACTGTCAAACTGACTGTCATGAGAATTGTTTTAATGTTATACATGTCCAATGCATATGCTTGAATGAATCACAATATATATACCTTGCGTGTTTCACAACATATATTCCTTTACAGAAGGAATTTGCATTATATACACCTTCCAGATTGCCCAGTGAGCCTACCTCCCTCCTCCATGAAGATGAAGTCCAAAACTGTTTAATTTTGCGTCACAGTCTTTGTAACTCAGAACTGGTCGACCGTTGTCCTGAGAAACATTAACAACGAAGGTAGCTGCAAGATCGTTAATGTTCAGCTCAAAGGTTCCTCCATCTTTTCTGTTGAAAGTAATGCACATGTTACAATTGCTGATACATCTGCTACAATCACCAATAAATTACTTAATGCTCGTTAGTTGCAGCATTTTTTCTAAACTGCTACTTATGTCCTAAACAAAGCATCAGTACAGAGTAGCTAATAATGTTGGCACATATAATAATGGAAGTATTATCTCACACATGTTCTTCAAATACTATTCCAATTGTAGCGGTCTGTTCCATGTACAGAACTAAATCATTCTTTTATCTCTCCAGTCGACTCTGAATGCCTTCAAAACTTACAGCTTTTGTTAATTCACCCACATGAAAGTTTTCTCATAATCCAGAAAGCAAGTGTAAATTTCTTGCTGGTATTCTATGCTTTCTCTTAATAATCCCATCACTGTTATAACCTCCTTAATTCCACCTAAAACCGGATTAATCACAGTTGACGGAATGGCTGGTTTCAGCAATAGCAAAGTCTTCACTCTCCAAATATCAAGAATTCTTAGCAGAGGAAGAGTAGGAAAGCAAAGAATTACCAAAACTGATCTGAACCTTAAGAAATATGGATATACAAAGACTGGAAAATTGTAGAATGTAGTTCTGCAGAAGGATGGATCAAGTGGGTCAGTTGGAAAGAACACAAGGTTAATGAAAAAGTTCTCAGGATGGTGGAGAAGAAAAGCTCGACATCATGAAAAAAAGGCAATCAGGTTGGATTGGCCGTAACCTAAGGCATGAGAACTAGTTGAAGGAGAAGATTGAAGGAAGACTAGGAGGGTGTAGACAAACAGGGAGAAAGAGACTGAGAATATTAGACAAATTGAACTTGAAAAATGAGACGGTCCTATAAATAACTCAAGGGTAAAATGCAAAACCACTATGTGTGGAGTAATGAGCAGCACTGCTGTCTTAGATAGATCTCTAACTTCCCAATGTTGTTTATTCCAAAATGATTAACTGACTTGTTAAATGTTATAACAGTCTTTTGTCTGCCAGCTGAGCTAGAATCTTCCTTGCAGCATTTGCTCCTGCTCCCCTGTCCATAGATTTAATGATAATAGGTGTAGATAATAGTTATCAACAGTGCCACTGTTGACAACTATTCAAGTCCTTCCTACTTGTGAAATTAAGTCCAAGTTCTGTTATTTAATGCATAATATTACAGAATGGATTCTGAGGTAAATACAAAACAGGGAAGTAAACTTGAAGCAGTTATTTAAAAATTAGAGCACTGTCAAATATAGAAGATTTAACCATAGTCATAAAAATAATTAGACATGTTAACATATTAGAATGCTGAAATATAACTAATGAAAGCAATTGTCACCAAATTACTAATTTGAGAGTCCCCATTTTTAATTACAGTATTGGATAATTCACACTATGGCTCACATTATGGGCTTTGCCACATGTAGTGATTGAAAAGACAATGGTCAATTGCCCTTAGATATTTTTGTGCACTAATCACTGGCCACAAGTGACAGCATAGGCAGAGATCTGGGTTTATAAACATAACCACAGCATAAATTAAAGAGGCCTCACTTGCAGTGCTGAAACCTGTTTTGGTTTGCATGTTTGTGGAAGGTAAAGGCACTGAAACAAGCTTGGAACAATGTACCAAGGGTGATGTTAGAGTCTTAAATCAGCAATGAAGGGCTGCCACCAAAACTCAGGGCTGAATCTTCAGAGGAATGGCAACAATCATCAGACTGGGACTGATCAGCACATGGAATAGCATGGTGGAGGAAATTCAGGTTTCTGATTGTCCTGATAAAGACGAGTCCAACCTCAGAAGATCAAGAACTTCACGGCCCATGGAAAGGCTACACAAAAATAGATGAGGTTGGGACTGAAAATTAGAATTTCACTTCAAAAAATTCTAAATTTTTTACTGAAAGTTCCTGCTTCCATCAGAAGACATGAGCCCTATCTCTCTAAACAATCCCAATGCGTGAAAGAAATAATTTGCATTCAGACTGTGCCTGGTGTGACTTCAGGACACCACAAAACACTTTATAGTCAATAAACTTCTTTAGTTATTCCTGGAGTATAGGAGATGCAGCAGTCAATTTGCAGACAGCAAGGTCTCACAAATAGTAATGTCCTGTTACATTTTATTTTAGTGACGTTGTTTGGAGGATCAATATTGGCCAGGACATTAGGAACAATCCCCTGCTTTTCTTCAAAATAATGTAATGGGATTTTTTTAATGTTCACGTGAGATAACATATGGGGTCTAGGTTTAAAGCCTTATTTGATAGATGGCAGCTCTGAAGTGCAACATTCCATCAGTACTGCACTGGAACATTGTTCCATAACCTTTAGACTCAGAGGTGAGTGTGTCTACACTGAGCCACAGCTGACACTTGTAATCCAATATCTGCTTTTTGGAGATGAAATTCTCGAATTTAATAATATTCTTCAAGGGTAACCTGAAATTTTTGCCCTGTGTGCTACTTTTAACAAATAAATTTACAGATTTGTTAAAGTATATTTGTTAAAATAAACACGTAAATCAGAAACAGTTTTCATGTTGGAGTTATGGGGTACACAGTTGAGGCACAAATTTGATTTTCTTATACTTCTCAGACAGAGCAATTATACTGTATAAAAAAACTACACAAAATACTGTACTTTGACAGTATATTTTCTA
This sequence comes from Carcharhinus amblyrhynchos, assembly GCF_965287045.1. Lineage (NCBI taxonomy): Eukaryota > Metazoa > Chordata > Chondrichthyes > Carcharhiniformes > Carcharhinidae > Carcharhinus > Carcharhinus amblyrhynchos. The sequence continues at coordinate 44,858,726 of NC_137339.1, read as the reverse complement.
CCTTTGTCTATGGTAAACATTTGAAACTGGACATTTGCTATTTTAACAGAATATTATATACTTAATCCTTTAGCACGCTATAAGGAATATAGCACAAAAACATACATCAGTCCAAATGTCACATGCCATTTCCCAGCAATGTCAATGTGGGCATTATCGATTGAAAATTTGATACCCGAATTGGAGACGAATCCTATGTCAGAATTAGGCAATCCAAAACTCTTTATGTGCATCCTGCAAATGCAAAGAAATATTAACTTTGTACCTTCATGAATAAAGATGGAAAAATATTATGTGTAGATTGATTTCAAGATATACTGAAGGCAGCTCCAAAAAATTTTACCACAATCTCAATTTACTCTATCAAAAATATTTCCATAGCTTCGAAATGTAGGTTGTAACTTTTAATGTGTACTAGGACCACAGCCATATCTGTAACCAAGAGATTGCAGTGCATACTCAAAACATTGCATTGGTGATGATTTGTTCAGACACTCTCATGAAAGCACTATTAATAAGCACTATATAGTTGAGAGAGATAGTCTCTGGCATGAGCAAAGGAATATCTTCTTGAAGATTAAGTTGCACAACAGTCTATTTATCTGTTAGCACCCTACTGTTGCAAAAGTTAACAGTAAGAAACACCAATCCATTTCAAACTATAGAAAAATAACCTTTTCTCTTTAATTTGACTGTAAAATATAGTCAGTGTTAGAAAATAAAGTCAGTATACTCCATTTATTCCAAAGTTCAGGAATGAGGAGATCATGGTAAAAGTGCTTCCTACACTCTTATTTTCACTCACACTCAGTGATAACATTTAGATAAAAGCTAAATACTGCAGACAATATCACAAACTAAAATAAAAAATGCCAGAAAAACTCAGCAGTTCTGGCAGCATTAGTGGAGAGAGAAAATAGACTGAACAATTCAAGACTCTTTTTCAGAATATTTGGATGTTAAATCATGAAAAATCTTTTATTTTAGAGACCAATGGGATCATTTTTGTCTGAGCAGCAATCTGTTGGGTTGATGGCAACCAATGATATTGTGCCAGAGCCGAGAAATTAGGATCACACCCAAACTCTTGGCTCTTGCAATTTTACGTGAGTCAGATTTCCAGCCAGGTCAGCCTCTTGCTGGAAATTGGTGAGAGGCTGAATAATTTATTTAAATTTATTTAAATACTTAATTACATCTATTTAATAATCCCAGCACTCAATCGTCCGGGCTCACTTGCCTTTATGGCCTCGCTGGGGGAGGTTCTCTCTGGTGAGGAAAGCACGTGCTCCCCAGGAATGTGGAGCAGTTAGTTGGCTTCACTCGTGGAACCGCAGGCCACTGAAGCCCCTCTGGGAAAGTCAAGGGCAAGGTGGAGGTGACCCACAGGCTTGTGGGGTGACATGACTCACTCCTGTTCCTAATTATTGTGTTCTTGTGATTTCCCCATGCTGATTATGTTTGATTTTCATCTGAGAGAGAATGAGGAAGGTTGATGACAGGCTGCTTGATTGAAAAAGGATGGCTCTTGAAAGTAGCAGGGGCCATGCACTTTCTTGTGTAAGTTCACAGAAAGGTCCCAAAACCAAGTGCATCACATCACAGAATCACTACCACTTGGCCCATCATGTCTGCAGCAGCTCACTAAATGAGCATCATGACATGGTGCCATTCCCTGCCTAAGTCATCTTTAGGAGTAAATGGTTATACTTGTATGAATCATTGGAGTGGGTTGGCTGGGTGATGTTTTAAGGGCTCTGAGAGGCAAGTAACTGATCTGTCCCAATTCAGAGTGCAAACATTTTTTTCAATGAAAATTTAGCATGGCTAATCAACCTAACCCACACATCTTTGGACTGTGAGAGGAAACTAGAGCACCCGGAGGAAACCCCCGCAGCCATGAGAACATGCAAACTCCACACAGACAGTGACCCAAGGCCGGAATTGAACCCAGGTCCCTGGCACATTGAGGGACGCGAGTTCCATTCCAGCCTTGAGCCACTGTATGTGTGGAGTTTGCACATTCTCCTTGTGTCTGCATGGGTTTCCTCCTGTTTTACCAAATTCATCCTTTAATCTCAAATTGCTTAGTGTTCAGAAAAATAACATGCTAGGAAATAAAAACAGAAAATGTTGGATAAATTCAGTAGGTCTGGCACCATCATGGAGAAATTTCTCTCTCCATAGGTGCTGCTAGACTTGCTGGGTTTATCTAACATTCTCTGTTTTTATTTCAGATTTCCAGCATCCACAATATTTTGTTTTTATTTGAACAATCTATGAAGAATAATCTTCTGCAAACAAATTAATTGATGGAACATAGTCAATTAGAGAGCAGAAGATGAAAGAATTTAAACATTTTTTCCAATGAAAATGATGCTACAGCAAGATACAAACAGGCACAATGATTATGCCAAGGAATGGATACGGACAGGTAGTATTTTTCTTTACAAAAATAGATCTTTATTTCCTTAGATTTTATGGCACTTTCTGGTATATGGTAATAGAAGTATGGTAATATAATTAAATCCATTAGTATTTCGTCATTTGCTAAAGTATAGGAATATTTGAATAATGCACTTGAAGAGTAGGATATTCTGGCCATACTCGCCAAAATAGAAAAATTCCACCTGAGATCAACAAACCTTTGCATGGTCCTTGTCCCCTCTGCCCACTACGATTCTCATGGCAGGCAGAATGGGATAGTTCCCTTGGAACTGTAATTCCCTATAGGACCAAGAGGTGGAAAATGGGATTAGGGTAGGTAATTAACTCTACTGGATCCAGCACACAGATAATAGGCTGTAAATTTTTCATTTCTGTAACTGCCTCGTGACTTTACAAAGGGATTGAGGCTGTAATACAGTAAGAGTTGTTTATACAATAAAAACATGTTTACCTCTTATCATACATACCCTGTGATACGATACTTCATCCACCCAAGTAGGTCTATTGTCCCACTTAAATCTGGTGGTTGAAACTCCATTATCTTCTTCTCAGCATCAGTGATGGCAATTTGCTTGGCTAATCATTTTAAAACAGGAGCACAATATATAAAGAGTGTCAAACCCATGCAAAATATTATAAATTCAACTTCTTGCTTTCTGCAGTGGATTTTATTATTTGACAGAGCATCAAAAAGCTACCCTGCAAAATGTGAATGCTCACAGTAAAGATTGCCAGCTGTAAAGTCAATCAGAAGGGAGCATTACTGGCATTTCTAGAGAACATAAACTTGATCGGAAATTATAAATTTACACATATTAAAAATAATAGAAGCTTTCTCTGAATATATTCAAAACATAATACTGGATGACATTTCCAAATCTCAACTTCATGTGGTCAGCAATGCTGTCGCACAGCACCAGGGACCCAGGTTCAATTCTGGCCTTGGATTACTGTCTGTGTGGAGTTTTCACACTCTTCCTGTGTGCACTGGTCTCCTCACACAGTCCAAAGATGTACAGGTTAGGTTAATTGACCATGCTAAATTGCCCCTTAGTGTCAGGGGGTTTATCAGGGGAAATATGTGGGGCTGTGAGGAATAAGGCCAGGGTGGGATTGTTGTGAGTGCAGGCTCAATGGGCCAAATGGTCTCCTTCTGTACAGTAGGGACTCTATGATTCATTGTCACTAATTACCAATGATATGCAATAATTTTAACCTGTCACAGATTAATCTGTAACATACTAATGAATAATAACAAATTAGTTTGTTATTTTTCCCTAATTATCATTTACAGTTTGCCCACATTAAATTGCACAGTCAATTAATATTTTTATTGAAAACAAGCATTATCTTAGGTTAAGGGGCACTTTCAAGTATTAATGACCAGGCTTTGTTTCATTAAAAAATGTTAAGCATATTAACAGATTTTTTCTTATGAAATTAAGTTTTTGGACAGTATGATATTTCACCTTGTTTCAATAGCATAATTTTCAAATGGGCCCAGATTTTGTGCGAAAAGTAACAGTGAGTTATCAGTTAAAGTTTAATCAGGCAGCAATCTGCAGTAGATATACATGCATGGTTAAATCTGGAAATCAGAAAATTAGTGGCCAAAATGCTTTGTTTCTGCAGAAGCTATACTATATGGGCATCTCATCAAACAACATAACATTGAAATACAAAAAAAATTATGATGGAACATTTTGTGGTGAGTTTATTTTGCATATAACAGGTAAATACAGCAACTTCACACAATTCAGTGTAAATTCATTTTCAAAAGCTTGATAGGTCTTAACAATCACCAAACAACATCTTTGGCAATGAAATTTAACATTTCCAACAGTGGAGTTCTATTCCTTCAGCTTTTAATTTTTATTAGAGATTTAACATATGTAACTAAAGTTTTAAAAATTGTTTAATTCTCCCTCTTAAAAATGTCTTTTATTCCGTTCTATTTGTTTGCTTTCTGCATTCAATACTTCCTGTATTGACATTGAATTTAATACTCTGTTACTTCCTGATTAGATTCTAGGCAGATTTTTATGAGATTGATTTTAAGTGTCCAGCTAGCGTGCAAATGGGCTAATTCCTGGTCCTTTTCTGTTCGGGTGAGTTTTCACACCCAATCTAATGTACTTATTCATTGAAAAAAACGATGTAGACTTTCTAGCTGCAGCAGGCAGTGGGCTGAACTTAATTCACTAACCTGTAGAGGGAGCTACTGTGCATGTGCAGACCTCTGATGCTGTACATGAACAATTGCAATGGCAGGGGTCTGACAGTAAGAGAGAGAGTTGTCAGGCCCCTGCTGCAGACAGCTTCACAAACTCTTCTCCCCCCACCCCCCCCCCCCCCACCCCACTGCAATCATGGGGACTTGCAACCGATCATGAGCCCCACAACACATGGACATCTAGTCCTCGCTGCCGAGACTAGTTGCATGCTCTCCTCCCGATCCAATAGCATTTGCAGAATGCGCAGTGGGCCCCCTCCCTCCATGATCAGGCTGTGCCCTTCAGACCCTGCCCCCATAAGCCCCACTCCCATAGAACCTGCCCTTGGCACCGCCCAGTGGACAGAAGCATTGCCCATGTGCCAGCCCAGCAGTGCCAAGTTTCCAGGGTGGCAATGCCCTCAGCCACCCCGGAGGGGCCCCACAACTGTTTCACATTCCTGGGGCACAGGTGTTTTCCTCACTGGAGAGAACATGCCTCTGGCATGGCCATAAAGGCAAGTGACACCAGGTGATTGAATGCCGGGCTCACTAAACAAACGTAAGTAAGTAAATTTAAATAAATTTAATTAAGTTATTTAGCCACTTGCCCATTTCCGGGGAAAGGTTGGCCTTGCCAGAAATACAGCTCACATAACATCATGAGAGACAAGAAAACTGGTGTGATCCTGATTTCTTGGCTCTTGCGTGATTTTACCAGCTCACCCTACCCATCAATGGGCGGGGTGAGCTGGTAAAATCCCGGCCTCTGTTTGCTCCAGTAAACATTCCATATTCTGATTGGTTCATTAATTACATTGGTGTTTGGTCTGTTCACACAGGTTGTTATGGTAGTGACTGCAATGCTTCACTGACCTCCCAATTGCAGAACATCCCAATGCATGTTCACAGAAGTTCAAGCACTCATGGGCAAATGTAAATGCGTTAATCGGCTGATGTCATTCAATTACTGCTGACTGCAAAATCTTAGCCAATACCTTCTTTTATCTAGTTGTCAAAATTAAATGTGAGATAAAACATCAGATTATTGTCTATCGTCCTTGACGCGCTTATGTGATGAAACCACCTCGAATTAAATCTGTATATATTTGGACAGTGGAAGACTGGATCTGCCCAATATTATAAAGTTGCTCCTTTTATTTCACTATGTCAGTGCCTTGCTTTTCAGATTGAGATTACTACAACTGTGGGTTTCACTTAATTTGGCATCTTAATAAGCTTCACTCATTAAGCCCAGTTCTAGACTTTCACCCTACAGTGAAGAAGGAGGCCATTTGGCTCATTGCATCTGCATCAACTCTCCAACAGAACATCATACCCATGGTGGTGGTGGTGTTTGCACGCAACCGCTGCTCTTCCCCTCCTAGTTGGTTGAACTCAGAAGTTTTGGAGGTGCTGTTGAAGGAGTCTTGATGAGTTGTTACTGTGCATCTTGTTGCAGATGGAACTCACTACTTCCAACGTGCAGCAGTGGTGGGGGGATCAATGTTTAAGGTGCCTGTGAAACAGGTGTCTTTATCTGAGATGGGAGGGCATCACGGTCGGCATGGATTGGTTGGGCCGAAGGGCTTGTTTCTGTGCTGTAACCTCAATAACTCTGTGACAAAAAGAACTTTTCTATATTGTAATCATTCCATGGTTCTATTCCATGAGTGTACATCAACATGCCACAGCACCCATAATTTACCAAACTCATATTGCAAAAGTGCCTGTCCAATTTCCTGAGCTAGATTTTCTTAAAATCTACAGCACAGGTACTTAACTAGAACATCCCACCCTTTGACAGGAGTTTGAAAATGACATTACAAACTTATTGTCATTTTCTTTCATGGCTTGTTCTCTTTCTTGTGCATTTGATTTGGCTGAAACATTGCATCCATTTTACTATACATTTCTAATGTAAGTTTGAAATAGGAAGGTTATAAACTGGCGCCATTTCACATTTTGAGAATTCTGCCCTGACTCAAAATGAAAGCCACAGGAAACATTGAGACTCAGTATTCACAGCATACGCACCATATTCCAAAGCTTTTTGTGTAATTTTACTTTGTATTCCTGGACTGGGGCCCGTCTCTCCAAGCGCAGTTCCAACCAAAACAAGAGTGACCCAGGTTGACAGGTACATTTTTGCTATGGACATTTTGTTTGCATCAGCAGGATACAGCTGCAAAATATTACATTGAATAACAAAAATTTCCTGTTATTATGTTTGATGTTATTTAAGTTTATTACAGTTCACACATACATCAGCAATGCTAACAAAATATTCAGGATTACATTGCCAAAGGAAATTCTGCTTGGTAACATCCAAAACTGATGGTCTCAACAATCACTGCCATATTAGATTGCCATTAGTTATAATTTCTTGTATATTAGAAACCTATGGTTTGCAGGATTTCATGTATTTTGTTGAGATAATAAGATTTTCAAGTTAAAGTAACAATAAAAAAATCAACTTCAACTGAAACTTGCTTTCTAAAGCTAGATTTAGCAACATGCGGCATACTTTCTGAAGGCACTAAACTTGTCAAGCTCTATATTATGTACAATAACGGTGCACAAACAGTTCTGATGCTTACTTTTATGAACTATAGTCTAAATAAACTTCAACTATCAAAGTAAGGACAGCATCGTCTTCCACTGTGATCAGCTTACCTTCTATGCATGGTTCAAGTGCAACTAATATGAGCAAAATATACTTCTCCAAAGTATTTTTGTTTCAGTTCTACAGAAACAGGAAATGTCCATTGAATGAAAGAACAGTACCATTAATAATTAATCATATTATACTTAACTCAAAGTCCCCTAGAGGTTTGGTCAGCAAACAAAAATTGAAAGAAAAGTAATGCATATTCTTATCATAATTAATCTTCATATAAATGTGCTATGTTGAACCTCATCATTCCTAAGGCTTAACAAGATTTGGAAAGTGGCAAAACACAGTGCATATACATGCCATTTCACAGTTCAGAGTTAGCTTTCCTTCCAGTACTGTGGCTAAATTTATAAACTGGTTCCCCTTTGCTACAGATTTTTGAGATTATAAATACAATGACTCACAGATTTACATCAAATTTGCTAGACAAATGTCACAGAATCAATAGTGGCAACTATTCAACCCTTTGTGCTGGCAAAAAAACCAATCATCTTTCTGTAGTCTTGTAGGCAATGGCTTCAAGTATATATCCAAGTACTTTTTAAATACAATGAGAGTTTTTGTCTCTACCACCCTTTGAGACAGTGAACTCTAGGCCCCTACCTATTCTGGATTTAAAAAAAAAATCTTTCATGGGATGAGGTGTCATTGGCTAGGCCAGCATTTTATTGGCCTTATTGCCCTAATTGCCCTTGAGAAAGTGATGGTGAGCTTGAATCACTGCAGTCCATGTAGTGTGGGTACAGCCACAGGCCTCTTTGAGAGGGACCTATGGGGCTTTGACCCAGTAACACTGATGATATAGTTCCAAGTTAGGATGGTGTTTGCTTGGAGGGGAACTTGCAGGTGGTGGTGTTCCTTTGCATCTGCTGCCCTTTTCCTCCTAGGTGATCGAGGTCACAGGTTTGGAAGGTGCCGTTGAAGGAGCCTTAGTGTGTTGCTGCAATGTATCTAGTAGCTGGTATACACACCAATGTGCGTTGGTGGAGGGAGTGGATGTTGGAAGTAGTATATCAGTGCCAATCAAGCAGGCTGCTTTGTTCTGCGCAGTGTCAAGCTTCTTGAGTGCTGTTGGAACAACACTCATGCAGGCAAATAGAGAATATTCCACCACCCTCTTAACTTGTACCTTGGGTGAAAAGGTTTCTCCTTGCCTCCTCTAATTCTCGATCACTCTTTACTATTAAATCTTTGCTAGCTGGATGTTGATCTCGTTGCTAAGGAGAATAGATAATTCCTATTCATTCTATCTAGGCTCCTCATAAATTTATACATGTCAAGTCCATCTCTTCTCAACTTCTTCTGTTTCAATGAAATATTCCTAACCCATACAATATTCCCTTGTAACTAAAATTCTACATTTCTGGCAACATGTCTGTAAAATTTTTCTGTACCCTGTCTGGTATGATCACATCCATCCTGTAACATGGTGGCCAGAACAGTTAAAGGTACTCTAGTTGTTGTCTAATTAGTATCTTTTGCAGTTCTAGCATGATGCCCCTAGTCTGTTTTTTTATTCAATCATGGGATTTGGCGATATTGGCTAGGCCATTCATTGCCCCCCCCTGCCCCATTCCATTCCATTCCCTTTGAAGAAGAGGGGGTGAGCTGACTTCTTGAACTGCTGCAATTCATGAGATGTAGGTCCACCCACAGTGCTGTCAGGGACTTAGCTCCAGGACTTTGACCCTATGACAGTGAAGGAACAGCAATATATTTCCAAATCAGGATGATGAGTGGCTTGGAGAGGAACTTCCAAGTGATGATGTTCCCAGGTATCTGTTGTCCTTGTCCTTCTACATGGTGGTGATCATTGGTTTAGAAGGTGCTGGCTAAGGAGGGTTAGTGAGTCCCTTGTAGAGGGCACTGCTACCACTGTGCATCGGTGGTGGAGGGAGTGAACATCCAGTCCAGCAGGCTGCTTTGCCCTGAATGGTGTCAAGCTTCTTAAGTGTTGGTGGAGCTGCATTCATCCAGGCACAGGAAGGGTATCCCAATGCACTCCTTACTTATACCATGTAGATGGTGAACAGGTTTTGGGGAATCAGGAAGAAAGTTACTCAACACAGGAGTCCTGTCCTCTGACCTGCTCTTGTTGACACAGTATTCAAATGGCCAGTTCAGTTCAGTTTCTGGTCAGTGGCAATCCCCAGGGTGTTGATAGTGGAAGATTTGGCAATGATAATGCCATCAAATTGCAAATGGTAGCTTCATAAGACAGAGATTCAGCAAGAGTAATGCCATTAAATGTCAATGGTTAGATGATTAGTTTCTTTTCTGTTAGAGATTGTCAGTGCCTCACAGTAATCTAGTGTGAAAGCTATTTGCCACTGTTGGCCCAAGCTTTAATATTGTCCAGGCCTTGTTGAATTTGGACATGACCTACATCAATATCATGAATGATGCCAAACATGGTACAATCATCCGTGAACATCCCAAGTTTTGACTTTATGATGGAAAGAAGATCAATGATGATGTAGCCGAAGGTGATTGAACCTAGGACATTACCCTGAGCAATTCCTGAAGTGATGTCTTGGAGCTGAGATGATTGATCTCCAATCACCACAACCATCTTCTTTTGTGGTAAGCATGAGTCCAACTAGCAGAGAGTTCCCTCCCAATTCTCATTAACTCATTTTGCTAGGGCTCTTTGTACATTATGCCTCGGCTAATAAGTCTAATAATCATCTTAAACCTGCCCTGCTACTTTCAGCAATTGGTGGCCAGACACACCAAAGTCCTTCTGTTCCATTACATCTCTCGATATCCTATTTATTCTGTAGCCCTTGCCACGTTTGTCCTCCTCAAATGCATTACCTTACTCTTCCGTGTTGAATTCCATTTGCCACTTTTCTGCCGGCTGTCCTGTCCATTGCTGCCTTGTTGCAGTATAGGTCTTTCTCATTACCAATTACTTGACATATTTTTGTTACACTAGAAATTTCTTAATCCAGAACCTACATTTAAATCTAAATCAATGAGATAGATATTAAGGTATATTTATACCACATGAAGCAATGGGCCTAGAACTGAGGCTTGTGGAGCTCTTTTGGAAACTGTCTTCTTCTTTCTCCTGCATGCTGAAGGAGTGGGCCTAGCCTGGCTCTGCACACAATGATTTGCTGAACACATATTCTGCTGGCATCCATCTGATACAGAGTGAGGACCCCAGGATGCCTTTACTCTATTTGTTTATAGTCGTGAGACATGGAGAGGGCAGCCAATTGACAGACGATGCTTATCTAGAAACATCAGTGCATCATTAGGTAGATGGTTCTGGAGATGTCAAGTACCAGAGCCCACCTGGGCAATCCCTCCCCATATGGTAATCTATCTGTATTAATAGCGATAACAGTATTAGCAGTAAGTTAGACTTAGCCTTTCATGTGCAGAGGAGGTCATTGATTTGTGACATTGGACCCATGAATGTTGCCAGACCTCACAGCTGCTAATTCCACTGCAAACTTCATCCAGGCTTCCTTGCTCAGGCAGGAAGATCTCATCCCTAGGGAAGAGTACCTTTGCCCTTTACTGTCAAATCTGGAAGAGGCCTTAAGGGAATGCATTGCTAAACCAAGAGGTCACATGCATCTTCCCTCAATCAGGTTGCTGTTTGATGCATCCATGCTCAATTCCTTGGATTGTCTTCTGAGTTGGAGGCGGAAGAAAGGGGAATTATACAATCTTGCATTGGAGACAGTGTGGGAGTTGGATGGGGGGTCTTGCACCACAGACAATGGGCTAAGGGACCTGCAGCAGAGATTGGGTGAGAGGTGTTTTGCTGGAGACAGAGGGACTTTATATACTAGCTGCTCTGGCAATCTGGAAGAAGAAAGGAATACAGCATTTGGATCTGGTTGCTGTTCAAGATGTTACTCGCACCTTCCTGTTATGTGACACTAAGATTAGTTTCTTGCTGCCATCGCATCATATGCCACACATTAATTGGCCAATTGCCATGTTATCGTGTTCAGCTGCTACATCACTTTCAGCCAAAAAAAAGTTTCCCATCATATTAGTTTTTTTCAGGATGCAGGATGAGGGTGTGGGTAGCGATCCTGCATGCAGCAATCCCATCCTTGCCTTTGCCATTGTAAGGGGTGGACATATTAATCCCCTCCCCCCAGCCCTGTATTTCCATAAAGTTAGGACCATGTTGGTAGACACGGTAGAAAGCATTTCAAGAGGAGTCATGAACCATGAAGGATGTCTAGACTGTAAGCAGGAACCTTTTAACAGGTAAGTTCAAAAGTGTTGACAACTTCACATGCCATAACATAATAGTGCATAAGATAAATATGCTTTCAATTCAGTAATTAATGATAGGGCTTTGTTCAGAAAAGATACATGACCGTTCAATTGACCAACATTATCAAAATGTCCAAATGGATAACATGCTCTGCAGCATTTCACAATATTGGAATTCAGATTTTAATGTGTCAACATCCCCTTGTGATTTGACCATTTCTGAGATTGACAGTCTAGAAATCTGTTGAGCCTTTGAAGTGGTGGAACAGTTGGCCATCTGTTTCGCTGCTTAAAGACTTAATACATTCAGCTCTGGAGGCTGTGTTGAGATAGGCATGTAGTGGAATCCTGTTATGAATGCTTGGCTGAACTCCAAAGCCCACAATGGATTCATCCATGCAGTGTTGTTGCAACAACTGTCAAGAGAACTGTGAACTTTAGTTGTGATTGGCAGGTATATGAGCCATTTGTAAAATTACATTTTGGCTTTTTTTTATTTTGTTAATTTCATGACTACTTTAGAAGAGTAAATTCTTTTCCAAGCAGAGTTTGAATGTCAGTTTTATGAGTGAAGATTTATTTTAAGAGGATTTGAATAGCTGTTTATTTATTTTGACAGTTTCATGAGCATCTCAAAGACTTCTCAATGTTATAATAAAGCTCACAGGTTATATTCATAATGGATAAGCTGGCACAGGTTTGGAGTAGGCATAAAAATGGGTAGAGGAAGAGGGTTAGTCTATCTAATAATCATGCACAGGATAAATGGGCTTGCAGCTGCATCTGCCAAATCTATTTCACCTCCCACCTGATCAGTTGATGGTGACCCTAACTTTATCCCATCTCCTTCACCCCACCAAAAATCTATCATGCATGGGCATTACGAGGCAGGAAGTGGGATTGTGACATGAGGAAACAGTTGACTTACAATTCCCACCTACAGGGTGAAAATCTAGACCCGAGTCTTCATTCGGAATTATCCTCATATTTTCTGTCTCCACACATAGCTTATCTTTTTGACTCTAATAGGCACAGCTGTTGGTTAGCCACCTTCTTGCTTTTTATGTATTTATAAAACACCATTAGGTTGTCTTTGATTTTACTTGCTAATATATTTTCACTTCCTCTCCTTTCCTTCACTTTTTTTAAAGAATAAATTGACATTTCCTGAATGACACCAAGGTGGTTTCAATGTTACGTCCTTGCTATTTAATATTAGCTTTCCATTTATACCCTACTGTACCACACATGCTTCTTGACATCTAAATGTTCTGGATTTGTGAATATCGCCCTTCTTCTTCAATGAGAGCATACCTGTTCTGAACCAAATATATCTGCTCCTTCAATGTCAAAAATAATGATAAGGAAAATAAAATAATGCCCTAATCTAATGATCAGCAATCTAGACTTCATTTGAAGTAGTTTCACCACAAACATATGCAATATTAAAGATCAGTATCAAATGTTTCAACACTCAATCATTTGGTCACAAAATAAAAGCACCAACAAGTTCCATGATCTACAACAGTCATTGTAGGTCATTCCTAATAACTGGCATAATTTAACCTATCTGTAGACTAATAATAGGTTCAAAACTTGGCTCCTGTCAAATATCTGAGTAGGTTCCTTAAAAATAAGTTTAAAAGACCAAATCGTGCATTTTTGTTTTATTATAATCACGTTTACTGTCTCAAAGATTGCTACAGAAATACCTTATTTATTTGTGTTAAAGTGCTTATCATTTGCATTGGAGATTGGCTGATTATCCTCATTGATAGAAATTAGTGACTGTTTAACCTGTTGGGTCAGAACCCTAAGTTTATTGTCCAGGTCGGCTAAATCAAGGGAGTTGATGGTTATTACCCCTGCCCCGTATGCTGTGGCCATGTCATTGACTAACTCCCTCCTGGATCTTTCCTGTCTTTCATCCACTCCTATCTTCCGTCCTAACAGTCTACAAGTCAAGTGGAAGTATAGTTTATTAAGTTGGGGAGAGCACCACTCTAGCAGTTGGGTCCCAGCTATATCCACCACCTCAGGTACCAAGTTGTGGAGGATGTTGTCATTCAGGGTTTTCCCTGTGTGTTTTAGTATCAATCCATTCTGTGGTCCAGGAGTGGCTTCAGGACAAAGTGAATGGGATAAGATGGGGTTGGCTTCAGCCCAGTTCTTGTTTTGTACAAAGCAAAGTTCCCCTCTGTGAGTGTCCTGGGGCATCTGCGGCTTTCCGTCTGCAGATACGAAGCCTTTGGCTTCCCATAACGGTAGGAACTCAGTCAGGCTGTTGCACATGTACATGTTATCGGAATGTATATTGGCAGGGGTTGGAAATAGGTCTGGGTGGCTCACTACGTATGCAACTGCTATGTGATTGCTTGAGCGCTCAAATGGCTGGGTAGTTTGAGGGCGTATTCTATTAGTGGCTGTCCCTGTTGATTTTCCACATAAATGTGATATCCTGTGATTTTGGTCCCATTCTCTACGGTGGATGAACCGTCTACATAAATTATCATGGCTGATACTGTCTGTTGGGTGGCTTCTGTTTTGTCCCTGATTATCTCTCCTGTTGTTTCGGGATAAATGGACCTGTGGGATCCTTCGTGCCTATAACCTGATACTCATGTGGATCTCCCCCATAATTCCCCAGGAACGTGGGCACTTTAGTTCACTTTACAGTGATATCCCCACCCTGCAGTAGTACTGTCCAATGGGCAGCATGGACCTGGCTTACTGAGTTGTCTTTAAGGCAGCCATCCAGCAGAAGCTGTGTTGGGGTGTGTTCAGTGAGGACGGTTATTGGGTTCAGACCGGTGGTATAGGCAAAGTGCTGCACTGCCAAAATACCGCGAGCAGGTGTCATTCACACGGAGAAGCCTTGATCGACTGGGTCTAATACACATGAGGCATAGACTACTGGGCCTGGTCTACCAGGTCTTTCTTGTAATAATACTGCTGAAAGTGTGTGGTCAGTGGCTGCAACTTCCAAGGTGTATGGTTGATCTGGGTCGGGGACTAGTAAGGCTCGCGAGGGTGAGCTTTAAATCGGTTACTGCAGCTGTTTGTTGCGCAGTCCACTTCAGGTCACTTTTTGTTTTAGCAATTCGGAAAGTGGGGCTGCCTTGGTGGCGACGCTGTCTATATGGTTCCAACAGTATCCTACTAGACCTAGGAAAGATCGGAGGGCACTCATCTCAGGGCAGTGGGAGGTGCACTATAGACTATCTTTTTCTGTTCAATCTTCCTCTTTCCACGGGTAATCACTGTACCTAGGTATATAACCTTAGGTTGCAAAATTTGGGTCTTTTTCAGGTTGACTTTGCAGCTTAATGATTGGAGCATGGTGAGTAATTCATCCAGCACTATCATATGCTCCTCTTTGGTGTTAGTCTGTAACAATAACTCACCTACATATTGGACCAAGCACTTGGGTCGGGAAAACTTTTCTAGTCTGGTTGCCTGTGGAAGATGGATGGGGAATTATGGAAACCGTATGGTAGGCAAGTTGAAGTGTATTGCTGTCCTTGGAAGGTAAAGACAAACTTGTACTGGCAAGACCGATTTAAAGGGATGGACCAGAAGCCATTGCTAGTATCTAGAACCATGAAGAACTTTGCCTGGGCTCCCTGTCTCATCATGGTGACAGGGCTTGTGACTTCTGTTGGGGCCGCGAGTGGCAAAACCTTATTTAATTCCTGATAATCGACTGTTAACGTCCATGATCCATCTATTTTCTTCACGGGCCATATCGGTGCATTATTTGTGGATGCCACTTGTCTCAACACTCCCTGCCGCAATAGACTATCAATTACTTTGGCCACCTCCCCCTCTGCCTGTCTGGGGAAACTGTATTGTCTCTGTGGTTTCGGATCCGGCCCTTCAACTTACACCTCCTCAGGTATCTGGCCACAGTCATGTTTATGTCGCACAAGCACCCCATTGTTTCTTTGAAGCACCTCCCTGATGGTTGGATCTGGCTAATCGTTAAGGGATAAAATCAGAATTCCCCTATTGTGCTAACCCTAACAGCACATAGGACATAGAACAGTACAGCACAGTACCGGCCCTTCGGCCCTTGATGTTGTGCCGAGCTTTGTCTGAAACCAAGATCAAGCTATCCCACTCCCTATCATTCTGGTGTGCTCCATGTGCCAATCCAATAACTTGAAAGCTCCTAAAGTGTCCGACACCACTATCACAGCAGGCAGTCCATTCCACACCCCAACCACTCTCTGAATGAAGAATCTACCTCGGACATCTCTCCTATATCTCCCACCATGAATCTTATAGTTATGCCCCCTAGAAACAGCTACATTCACCTGCGGAAATAGTCTCTGGACGTCCACTCTATCAATCCCTTTCATCATCTTATAAACCTCTACTAAGTTGCCTCTCATCCTCCTCCGCTGTAAAGAGAAAAGCCTCAGCTCCCTCAACCTTTCCTCATAAGACCTACTCTCCAAACCAGGAAGCATCCTGGTAAATCTCCTCTGCACTCTCTCCAATGTTTCCACATCCTTCTTATAGTGAGGTGACCAGAACTGCGCACAATATACCAATTGTGGTCTCACCAAGGTCCTGTATAGTTGCAGCATTACCCCATGGTTCTTAAACTCAAACCCCCTGTTAATAAACGTTAACACACTATAAGCCTTCTTCACGGCTTTATCCATTTGAGTGGCAACCTTCAGAGATCTGTGGATATGAACCCAAGATCTCTCTGTTCCTCCACATTCCTCAGAATCCTCCCGTTGACCCTGTAATCCGCATTCAAATTTGTCCTACCAAAATGAATCACCTCACGCTTATTAGGGTTAAGCTCCATCTGCTATTTTTCGGCCCAGCTCTGCATCCTGTCAATTTCTCTTTGCAGCCCTCAACAGCCCTCCACCTCATCCACTACTCCATCAATCTTGGTGTCATCAGTAAATTTACTGACCCACCCTTCAGCCGCCTCCTCCCAGTCATTGATAAAAATCACAAATAGCAGAGGACTAATACTAATCCCTGTAGTACACCGCAGGTAACTGGTCTCCAGTCTGAAAGTTTCCCATCCACCACCACCCTCTGTCTTCTCTGTTACTTATCCAATCGGCCAAATTTCCCTTTATCTCACACTTCCTTACTTTCTTCATGAGCCGGCCATGGGAAACTTTTATCAAACACCTTACTAAAATCCATGTATATGACATCAACTGCTCTATCTTCATCCACACTCTTAGTTACTCCTCAAAGAATTCAATCAAATTTGTGGGGGAAGACTTACTCTTCACGAATCCGAGCTGACTATCCCAGATTAAGCTACAAATGGTCATAAATCCTATCCCTCAGAACCTTTTCCATTAACTTACCAACCACCGAAGTAAGACTGACCGGCCTATAATTACCAGGGTCATTCCTATTTCCTTTCTTGAACAGAGGAACAAATTCGCCACTCTGCAGTCCTCTGGCACTATCCCCATGGACAGTGACGACCCAAAGATCAAAGCCAAAGGCTCTGCAATCTCCTCCCTTGCCTCTAAAGAATCCTAGGATATATCCCATCTGGCCCAGGGGACTTATTGACCCTCAGCTTTTTCAAAATTGCTAATACATCTTTCCTCAGAACATTTATCTCCTGCAGTCTATCAGCCTGTATCACACTCTCATCCTCAAAAACATGGCCCCTCTCCTTGGTGAATACTTAAAAAAAGATATGTCCTGACTGGGATGATTGATAGCGCTCTGCTAATCATAGCCATCTGCCAAATGCATTGATGAGCTGGATCAAATGAAAGATTACATTTATTCATGTAATTGGACCCAAGGATGTGTTCAGCATTTGTGGGAAGTTCAACTAACACCATCAGTTGATCACTCACCATGTTGCCTAGGCGTACCTGAACAGGGGCTTGTAATGTGTCCCTCCTGCACGTAACCTGTGAATCCACTGAGTGTAATTGTGCCCATTGTTGGCCAAGGGATGTCTGTTTTTAATTTTGATACATTCAGGGTAGTTTGGGAGTCTCGATATCCCAAAGAAACTCTACGAGGTGGCCTCTTACCTCACCGTTAACTAGGGGTCTCCCTACGCTACCCACCTGGTGCTTTAGATCCAGGTTGGGGAGGCTGGGCACCATCAATCTAGGGTTCCATAGGTGGACACAGTTGGATACAGTGATGGGCTTGTGCTTATGGTATGCATGACCTGACCGGGACCTTCCATCGGTGGTGTTCTTTCACGTACCTAGGAGCTGGCCTAACTGGAGGAGGCGGTGGTCCTGGTAGTCTCAGGGACTGTGTATATGGCGGCGGGGGTCTTTTACAATCTCGGGTGAAGTGTCCTGGCTGCTTGCAATTAAAACTTGTCCCTCTATCTTTCCCCGGGGCTGTTGTGTAAGGTGGAGCTGTACCTCTCTAGTATTGGTGATCCCCTCTACCCTCATTTCTTCATACTGGACCCTGGTTAGCCCTTCTTGGAAGCATTCTCACTTCTCTTTCTGACTGTGACATTGAGACTCCCTGAACTTTCTGTTCCCAGACTCGAGCTAAGCGCCTGAGAAGTCACGCTTCGTTGTGTGTGGTCTGTGGGGTCAAAATTAGTGCAGGCTTTCTTGCTTCCTCTGTGGTGTGTGAGAGTAATGTCCTAGCCCATTTGGATGAATCAGCCTCATTTAATCTAGTCCGATCTAGTTCCCCATATACTCCCGTGGAGTAGATCCATAAACGACCGGCAAAGGCAGCCAGATGTTTCCCTGTCCTCTGTCTACATTTATTTAACCCATCTATAGGATCCCCTTTATTAAACCCTATCGCGGTCAATATCACTTCCTTAATTTCATTTAAGGTTTATATCCCAACATTTTGAGGGGCTGGCAGGGCAGACCATACAGACTTGCTTATGCACATGACTATCAGCTTTACTTCTTCCCTTTCATCTAGGGCATGCATTATCTTCTGCTGCCTAACATCCTCAAAGAAACTATGTGGATCAGTCAATGGCTCAAAGGTTGTGATTTTATTTGTGATTTTGGTCAATTCTGCCACCGTAAATGGGATCGTGAATGTAACAGCTGGGTCCTTAGACTCTCCTTCCCAATGTTCAGTCGTCACTGGGTACAGCTGGGGGTGCAGTGGGTATGACTGCCTTTGGAAAAGATGGTGGTGGACTTCAATCCCCGGTTTGCGTAATGTAAAGTCTAGCATTCTCTTTTAACTCTCCCCAATCCGCATTCTCTATCTCCTCTTCCTCTACTGTCTCGAAGGTACACAAATCCATTTTGAACCAATAACAGGGATTCTATCCATGAAATTTCTCGCTGGCAGTTGGAGTGGTCAGCGGTTGCCTGTCTCTGTTCTTTACTGGCTTGATGTAGCACTTTTATTGCCGCATACAGATCAGTGCACTTAGCTTCCAATCATAACATAAGAACATAAGAAATAGGAGCAGGAGTAGGCCATCTAGCCCTTCGAGCCTGCCCTGCCATTCAATAAGATCATGGCTGATCTGTCGTGGCTCAGTTCCACTTTCCCGCCCTCTCTCCATAACCCTTAATCCCCTCGCTTATCAAAAACCCATCAACCCACGTCTTAAAAATATTTAGCGAGGCAGCCTCCACCACTTCAACGGGCAGAGAATTCCAGAGATTCACCACCCTTTGAGTGAAGGAGTTCCTCCTCAACTCTGTTCTAAACCACCCCCCCTTTATCTTGAGGCTGTGCCCCCTAGTCCTACTGTCCTTTCTGAGCGGGAAGAGTCTCTCCACCTCTATCCTATCCATCCCATTCATCATCTTATATGTCTCAATGAGATCTCCCCTCATTCTTCTAAACTCTAACGAGTACAAGCCTAGTTTATTCAGCCTCTCCTCATAGCTCAACCCCCTCAACTCCAGCATCAGCCTAGTAAACCTCCTCTGCACTCTCTCCAAGGTCAAAATATCCTTGCGTAAGTGCGGCGACCAAAACTGCACACAGTACTCCAGCTGCGGCCTCACCAGTGCCCTATACAGCTGCAGCAAGACCTCCCTACTTTTATATTCAATCCCCCTCGCTATGAAGGCCAGCATCCCATTAGCCTTCCTGACCACCTGCTGCACCTGCAAGCTGGGTTTTTGCGACTCATGCACAAGGATCCTGAGGTCCCTCTGCACCGTCGCCTGCTGCAGTTTTTCGCCACGTAAGTAATAGTCCATCCTACCATTATTCCTACCAAAGTGGATCACCTCGCACTTGCCAACATTAAATTCCATTTGCCAGTTCCTGGCCCATTCGCCCAGCCTATCTAGATCCTTCTGCAGACTCTCCACACCCTCCGCGCAATTTGCCATTCCACCAATCTTGGTGTCATCAGCAAATTTCGACACCATACACTCGGTTCCCTCCTCCAGATCATCTATATAAATGGTAAATAGCTGAAGCCCCAGCACCGACCCCTGGGGCACTCCAATTGTGCTACCGCTCGCTCGGCTTCACCTTTGGCCAAGACAATGCACTGGGCATCTCGGTAGGCTCTCTCATACACAGTTTGAAAATTACCCAGATGTAATAAATTTGCCTGGTTGGTTCGCCCTAATTCATCTACCTGTCCTTTTTGGCTCTTATCTGCTCTATCCTCTCCTGCTGTTGTTCCTTTAGTTTCTTATCTCCTCTTCCTTTTCCTCCTGTGCCCACTTTGATTCCTCCAGTTCCTTATGAACTGCATCCAATTCTTTTTCTGTTCCTAGCAGCTGTCCTAAGCAGCTCATAATGGCAATTTCATTTTCACATTTTCCCTGAACTTTCCTTAGATCATCCCAATACTTCTGCCCTAGGGATCCCAGTCCCATCTCAGTATTGGCACAAGATTCTGGCCAGAGGGGCCCACCCTTTCTTCTTAATATATTCCTTGATTTTTGTTTCCCATATGAGACGCTTCTCTGTCTCTGTGCTATTTCCTGCCATTCTATATTCAACTACAAGGGATAGGGAGTTGATTGGACTGCGGGTACATCTTTGGGCGAGATAAGAGTCAAGACGGCTGGAGGTGGGACTAGGCGCAGTGCGCAGTGGATGACTAGGATGTCTTCTGTATCGTGTCCTGCTCTTCACATTCCATGACACTTGCACAGACCGCCTTCTTGACCATTGGACCTTCCATTGGTCTCATCCGCTCAATCCGCCGGATTGTCTTCACATGCTGGGATTGACATCTCCCTATCTCAACTGGTTTAGCCGGCTTGTTGAGGCCATTGCACAGGGTGTGGTCGCTGTCGCATTCAAACAGCTACGGGGAGCCACAGGTGAGAGCTGAGTGCCAGGTGGGGAAAAAGGGTGGACAAACCACCCTGAAAGGATGCAACATGTTCCCCCAACAAAGGTAATACCCCTCCCTGACACCTCATACATGCCAAACGTCTTGCTATTTGTCTTGCCACTGGATCTAGATGGGAATTGGGAAGAGAGAGTGAGGCTGACACTGCGCAACAGTTCTGTGAAGCCCTCAGCACTCTCCACAGACCTCAATCTCTCTGGATATCCCCCCTCCGAGTACAGATGTTACAACTCTCATTACAGAGAAGGCTCAGATCTTGCAGAGATGGGCTGAACACTTTGAAGCCATCCTCAAGCGGCTGTCATCTATTAACGATGAAGCAATAGACAGGATTCCCCAGGATATCAACAGCACCATGGATGACCAACCAGTAGTAGCTGAAGTCACGAAAGCTGTCAGCCAGCTATCCAGTGGCAAAGCCCCAGGGGCAGATGCCATATCTGCAGGGATCTATAAAGCTGCTGGTCCTGCACTTATCAAGAAGCTCACCGAGTTGTTCCAGTCCTTTTGAAAGCAAGGATCCATTCCTCAGGAACTTAAAGATGCTTCCATTGTACAGCTCTACAAGAGAAAGGGCAATCGACAAGTATGCGACAACCACCGAGGAATCTTGCTGCTCTCTATCACAGGAAAAAGCCTCGCAAGAGTCCTGCTAAATTGTCTGGTCACTCATCTGGAGCTAGGCCTGCTTCCAGAGTCACAGTGCCAATTTCAGGAGAAGTGTCAGGAGCAGAATTGCAAGCTCTCTACACAACCTTTGCTGACCTCGCGAAAGCCTTCGACACTGTCGGCCGACAAGGCCTGTGGAGGATCATGTCAAAGTTCAGCTGCCCCTCCAAATTCATTCAGATGGTATGCCAGTTCCATGATGGCCAGAGTACTGGATGGCAGAGAATCCTCTGAGGCATTCCCAGTCACCAATGCCGTCAAACAGGGCTGTGTGCTCGCACCCACACTGTTCAGCATGATGTTTACTGCCATGATGATGATGTCTTCCAGGACAGTGTTGCTGGAATCAGCCTGAAGTACAGACTGGATGGGAAGCTCTTCAACCTGAGGAGACTTCAAGCTATTACCAAAGTGAAGGAGACTGTTCTGAGAGACTTCCTGTTTGCTGATGACTGTGCCCTGTATGCTGGCTCATTTTGTCAGTATGGACAAATTTTCCACGGCTTGTGACAACTTTTGACTCACCATCAACAATAAAAAGACCGAAGTCATGCACCAGCCTGCTCCTCATGCACCGTACACAGAACCCATAATCACAATCAAAGGGCAGAAACTACAGGCAGTGGACCAGTTCACTTATCTTGGCAACACCCTGTACCAAGCAGTGACTATTGATATGGAAGTTAACTGCAGAATAGCAAAAGCAATTTCTGCTTTCGGTAGACTGCGCCCCACTATATGTGAATGTTGAGGAATCAGCCCAGCAACAAAACTGAAGGTCTACAGTGCCGCGGTACTCACTACCCTCCTGTATGCCTGTGAAACGTGGACTGTGTATCGAAGGCATGCAAGACAGCTCAATCATTTCCACATGACTTGTCTTCGCAGAATATTACGCATCAGATGGCAAGACAAAGTACCAGACACTGAAGTTCTCTTTAGAACATGTCTACCATCAGTCCACACACTGCTGATGAGCGCGCAGACCCGGTGGGCAGGTCATGTCACCCGTATGTCAGACGAGCACATACCCAAGCAGCTCCTTTTTGGGGAACTCTCTGCAGGAAGACACTCACATGGAGGGCAGAAGAAACATTTCAAAGACACACTCAAAGCCTCCATGAAGTTGCTTGACATTGACTCGACCACCTGGGAAACATTGGCACAAAACTGCCCTACCTGGCGCTGCCTCATCCACAAAGGCCGTCAAGCTTACGAAACAAGGTGCATTGCTGAAGCACAACTTAAGCGCGAGCTGCGCAAGTCCAGAGCCACCAGCGCAACAACTGCAGTGTCTACGCAAATCTGTCCAATATGTGCCAGGACATTCTGTGCCCAAATTGGCCTGATCAGTCATCATCAGACACACCGCATCCAACCTCAAAATGACTAATGGTGTCGAGATCCTCATCAATGACGATGGACGAACAACACAGCTTTGGGCTATGTTCCGGTCCTAATCCCTCCGGATTCTAATGCAAACCTACAGAGTTTACCCTATCCTCTTTGTTAGTTACAATGCACACACAATAAACAATTTCCTGAAAGCAGTTACTTGTCCAACAGAGTTTATATCTTTTGGCTCTGAGTTTTGAATAATCGTTCAATACAGATTCTGGGGATTCAATATCAACGAACAAAGTTACTTGACTCGGTGTCCCGGCGGAGCTCACCAATTGTTGCACCTGCTGCAGTCTGCTTTAGCCTTATACGGTGGACAAAGAACTGCGAGTCGATGCCTTGTTCACACAGCCAATGTTTAATTAAAACACACAATCAATAAGCACACACCCAACCAAAATAAGTTATCTTACAGAAAGTACGAAAGTTCAAGTCCAATACAAAACCTTGACTTAACTTTGCGCAACTGGCAAATACCTAAGCAGAGGTTGGCCTTTATCTGTACGCTGGTCTCGGTTGTCCTCTGCGTACTCTGATCGTTTGCTCTGGTCTGGCACTCTGGCTCTGGTCTTCCTTCCTTCTCGGGTGTGGTGGCTCTCTTTGTGCTGGTCATTGGCTGGCGACGGTCACCATTGTTGTAACTCGTTTGTGAGGTCAGACAGAGAGGTTCTTGGCTGCACAGCACCCTTTATACCCTGTTGGTTTTCTCACCCCTTTTGGCCATTGCCAATGAATCGATCAGGTCTTGCTCACCCTGATCAATAAAGTCCAATCAGGGGCTGCCACACCAATCTCTGGGTGTGTCCCCAATGTCCATGTCTGTAGGTGCTGGGAGCAGGTAAGGCTCACACCTCCCTCCCAAATAAATGGTTAGTGTCCCTATGCCTAGTAAACAACCCAGTTTGACTGAAGTCTCGTTTGTCCTGGAGATGACCCATATCCTATGCATTCATTCATCTGGGTTGCAGCCTGTTTATCTGTCTTTCAGGCTGCAGCCTGTCATTTAATTTTTTGCCAATTGTCCCAGGGTGCTTTACAAATTGCCATTTTAGATGGCTCATTTGGCCACAATATTTAACAATGTAATCAAGGAAAAAAATTGTTTTGTTCAAGTTTACTTGGGGGCAACCAATGCAGGAAGTGGAGTTTTTTTTTGATTCAATTATTTGGGGAAGGAACTTAGAATAATTGATAAGTAAATGCAACAGGAACTTCTGAAGAATTTCATTAAACACAGGACCATGCATATGTCTTCACCTTGGTTGCGATGTAATATATACAATGGAACTTTAAAGCATGTTTCCATACTGTAATACCAATCAAGTAGCTATTCTTGCTGATGGACTACTCAATTAAGAACTTTAATCTTAATTTGAAAACCCTCATATCTACACTGACATGAATTTAACCTACAAATTTGTTGTTTTACAAATAAACGGAAAAGACACTGTGATCATCAAATTGCAACCAATGTATTTCAGAAAACCAGCAGCTTTTTTTATTTCCGATCTGCAACAGTAACCACCAAAAAACTGAAGTATGTTAGCAAAGATAAAAAAAGTTCCAATAATTTCAGTTCTTCTTTTACTGTAGGAAGATTAGTATGATTTACATTGTCTTTTTTCCTCAAATTAATGCCCTTAATTTTTTTATTTTAACTACTGCACATGCTGTTAGTATTTTGGATCTTAATCTGCACTGAGTTTCCCTTTATCATCCTGATTCCTCACACAAATCTCTGGCTTCCCTTGCTGCTCCCTTGTGAACCAGACCTTCCGCATCCATCAATCTTTACTTGCAGGAGCATGACCATGCAGCTAACTTGAACTTGGCTCAACAACAACAGTGGGTGTGATCTTACAACGTCGTCCCACCCATCATTTGGCAAGAGAAGGTGGTACAATCGGGTGAGAGGCAAAAAAAACATGATTGACATCATTAGTGAGTGTGTGACATTATCACCCAGGCTCACTTAACACTTATCTGCTGGCCGGTCGAGCTTCTCACTATCTTAAGATACAAGGGGAATAGCTGCCAAACTCTTGAAAAATGTAATTTGCCTAGTAGATCAGGTGATGGACAGGAAGGTCTGTCACACATCATGCGCACTTGAGCTAGATTCAAAATATCAACTAACATCATTTTAGCATTTCCCACACAGCTACAAAACAAATTGACAGAAGCTTCAGGAATCGGACAGCTGGCAGAGAAGGAAAGATTAGAGCTTGCATTGAAGTTGAGCAATTTTCTTCTCCCCAGGGTGCAGAGGCTAGTATATACCAGAAGGGTGTTGAAGTGTCCAGAAAATACAAAGTTGATGATAAAGGCATGACAGATATTAAGGGCCAATGTGGAGATGAGATTGGAAAAGTTAACAAACAAACTAGCATCTCCAAAGTGCACTTTCCTCCATACTTCCAAAAGCACTTTACAGCCAATAAAATAAATCTGAAGCCATTGTTGTAATGCAGCAATCAAATTTGTGCATATGTAATAAGGTCCACAAACTGCAAATGAGATAAGTGGCCAGACAATGCTGGCTGAGACATAAATGTTGACCAGGACACTGGGAGAACTCCCTGCTCTTTGAATAATGCCAGGGGTTCCATTATGTGCTCAAGAAGTAAGGGTGTTATCGCTGAGTTAAGGCTGTGGACTGGGAAAGTAAAGGATGAAACAAAACCAGAAAATACTGTAAACTCTTAGCAGGTCTGACAACATTTATAGAGAGAGAATAGAGTGAACATTTTGAGTCAGGATAACCCTTTGTCAGAGCTGTGAAGGATGAGTTTGATGATTTCAACAAATTCAAGGTTTCAAAATTTCTTCTCCAGTGTGGTGAGCTTGACTGCAAAGTGCCTGATCCTCAATGAAATAAAGCAATATGCAAACATTTAGAAATCTTTATTACAAAATACACGTGCAACATAATTTATACAATTATTTATCTCTAACCGATGTGTCAATGTTTCCATACTGTAATACCAACCAAGTAACTGAACATTTAACGCATTGCCAGGGTCAGAACTCAAGAAGATACACACACACTGATTCGTTGTATTTAAGCTCTAATCAACGCGTATTTACTTCCTCTATGGTGAAAGCATGCATCGGGTTTCACTTTGCAATTCTCAGTGATGCCCCAAGTGCAGAACCACAAACTCTATACTTTCTCCAAATTATCTTACAGTACAACTCCAGCCCCAGATAGAGGTTACTGTCCACTATTGACAGCTTGCAGTTGTTTTGATATCATTTTTGCTGAACTGTTCAGTGTTGTATGGCAGATTGGGATACCTTTCAAACTTTGAGAACTGGCAGATGTTATCTGAAAATATAGATAAAAATCTGAATTAAATATATCCAAAAATATATTTATTAAAAACATAATTGCAAGTGGTTTACAATGTTTTACATATCTGCAGTTCTCATTTTTTTTTTGCGGGACAGTGGAAAGAATGGAAAACAATATTGCAGTATCTATCTGATTCTGAGCTGCTCCCATACACCACCTCATGCGCTACTCAAGCACAGTACAGAGAACCTCAGAGTGGGTTGGGTTGGTTCACAACCCAATCGTGAAATGACTCACAATTATAGTCAAACACCATTAACTCTTATTTAAAATTGCAATTGAATTGACCTCAGAATGATTAAGCTAAAAGCTGCATAAATAAAACACAGGGCTTTATTTTCTAGTGACTTCTGCTAAAAATCATGTTTCTCCAATTAAGTTTCTACTCCATAGCTCTGAAACAACTCTCATCAAAATCAAAGTATTGGGGTGGAATTCTCCCGAAAAGATCTAAGTGCCTAATTCTCGTAAAAACTGGGGTAAATCCCGCTACTTTATTTGGTGGGACTTTCAAAATGAATCTTCTACACTCTGGCATCACAGAATGCACTCGTGTGAATCATGATAAAAACCTGGGGGTGGGACCTATTCCCACTGGAGAGGCCGGCAGCAGAGCACTGAATGGGCCTCTGCACATGCACTGATCTGTCATAGCAAAGATCAGCGCATACACAGTAGCCCTGCACTACTGGTGTCCCAACTGCTGGCCAGCCCTTCAATCTTGCTTCGCTGGCCACGCGAAGCTCTCGCCCCCACCCCCACCCCTCCCCCGCAGGCAGTCCCAATCTCGCTGAGCCCCACTCTCCCTCCTACACCTCTTCTGTCACTGATCCTGAATGCAAAGTGCCAGCAGGACCCCTCACAACTGCCCCCAGAGGCTCTGCCCCCACAGCACTACCTGATGCTCAGTGGGAAGTGCCAAGATGTTCCTTGGGCAGTGCCAGGGTCAGGCTGGCACTGCCAAGTTGGAAATGTTTAGAGGGCACCCCCTTCTTACCCCCAACCTTCTAGAATGCCTCCACGGCTTCCCTTCTTTCTAGTAGGGTTTCCAGTAGTAGCTCCTCATTAGTGGGCAGCTATTGTAAACCCCACTGGAGTGAAACACACCTGGCACGAGGGTGGGGAAAGAGAGGCTAGTGGGCCCGCAGACTACAGTCCCGGGTCCACTAACCATACTGAAATGCTCATTTAAATACTTCAATCAACTTTGCACCAGAAATCAGATGACACCAGAAATCCGGTGGTGAAAAACTTGCCCCTGCTTCTGTCTCTCGCAGTGCAATGGGCCGGCAGAATATAACATAGAACTTAGAACATAACAGCGCAGAACAGGCCCTTAGGCCCACGATGTTGCGCCGACCAGTTAAAAAACAATGACCCTCTAACCTAAACCAAACCCTTTCCATCCATAAACCTATCCACGGATCTCTTAAATGCCCCCAAACTAGGCGCATTTACAACTGCAGCAGGCAGGGCATTCCAATCCCTCACCACCCTCTGGGTAAAGAACCTACCCCTGACATCCGTCCTATAACGACCACCCCTTAATTTAAAGCTATGCCCCCTCGTGCTAGCTTTCTCCATCTGAGGAAAAAGGCTATCACTGTCCACCCTATCCAAACCTCTAATCATCTTATATGTTTCAATAAAGTCCCCTCGCAGCCGCCTTCTTTCTAACGAGAACAACTTCAAATCCCTCAGTCTCTCCTCATAGGACCTCCCCTCCATACCAGGCAACATCCTGGTAAACCTCCTCTGCACCCTCTCCAAAGCCTCCACATCCTTCCTATAATGTGGGAACGAGAACTGCACACAATACTCCAAGTGCGGACGCACCAGAGTTTTTTACAGTTGCAACATGACGCTGCGGCTCCTAAATTCAATCCCCCTACAAATAAACGCCAAGACACCGTATGCCTTCCTAATAACCCTATCTACTTGATTCCCAACTTTCAGGGATCTATGTACACATACACCTAGATCCCTCTGTTCATCCACACTATTCAGAGTCCTACCGTTAGCCCTATACTCTACACATCTATTATTCCTGCCAAACTGAATTACCTCACACTTTTCCGCATTAAACTCCATCCTCCACCTCTCGGCCCAGCTCTGCAACTTGTCCAAGTCTCCCTGTAGACTAAGACACCCTTCCTCACTATCTACCACACCTCTGACTTTGGTGTCATCAGCAAATTTACTAATCCACCCAGCTATACCCTCATCCAGATCATTTATAAAAATTACAAACAGCAGTGGCCCCAAAACAGATCCTTGAGGCACACCACTCGTAACTGAACTCCATGTCGAATACTTACCATCAACCACCACCCTCTGTCTCCTATCCGCCAGCCAATTCCTAATCCAATTTCCTAAATCACCCTCAATCCCATACATCTGCAATTTCTGCAGAAGGCTTCCATGGTGAACCTTATCAAACGCCTTACTAAAGTCCATATATACCACGTCAACTGCCTTACCCCCATCCACCTCTTTGGTCACTTCCTCAAAAAACTCAATAAGGTTAGTAAGGCACGACCTACCCTCCACAAAACCATGCTGACTATCTCTAATCATTTCATTACACTCCAAATAACTATAAATCCTATCCCTAATAATTTTTTCTAAAACCTTGCCCACAACAGAAGTAAGACTCACCGGTCTATAATTCCTGGGGAAGTCTCTGTTCCCCTTCTTAAACAATGGGACAACAGTCGCTAACCTCCAATCTTCTGGCACTATACCGGTGACCAACGACAACCTGAAGATCAGAGCCAGAGGCTGTGCAATCTTCTCCCTTGCCTCCCAGAGAATCCTAGGGTAAATCCCGTCCAGCCCAGGGGACTTATCTATTTTCAAACCCTCAAGAATAACTAGCACATCCTCCTTAACAACTGCAATACTGTCCAGTTTACAACCTTGTAACCCAGTGTTCTCCACAGCTACATTTATGTCCCCCTGCGTGAACACCGAAGAGAAATATTGGTTCAATGCCTCTCCAATCTCTTCTGCATAGAGTCAGTGTCATTACAGGACAGGAGGCCATTCAGACCAAAGCACAGTTACAGCATTCTTCTCATCTGTCGATTGCCTTTGACACCATTATCCACACCATCCTCCTCCAAAATATCTCATTCTGTCTTTAAGATGGGTGGGACTGCTTACAATTGATTACATTCTTATCTATCCAGTGTCAGAAAAATCACTTGCAATGGCTTCTCTTTCCAATCTTGTATTGTTACCACTGGAGTCCCTCAAGGATCTGTCCTAGGCCCCTTGCTACTTCTCAACTACATGCTGCACGGGCAACAACAGCAAACAATAGGAATGCTCTGTGCAAGCATTTCAAAACTTCCAAATTCAATGCTACGGTAAGATAAAGAATAGGATTAGCAATAACCACTCTTGCATCTTATTGTGGTTGTGTTGTCAGTTCTACACGGGTAGATGCAGTTTTAGATGCACTAATTGTTGCAATGTAAAAACTCTCTTTATAAAATGATCATTGTTTAAAAGGCTTCGTATTGAACTCAAGAAGGTTGGTCTTCAATGTTCCTGCAATATTCTCAGTTGTATTAATAAAGTAGTTTCGTAAAGAGACACAGACTGCATTCCATTCTGATTTTGAAGACACCAATCTCTGATTTACAGAAACCATTGTGCAAATTTTGCTTGCAATTCAGAATTTTGCAAAAATGTGACAATTTCTCAAATGTCCATTGTACATTAGAACTATTTCTGAAAAACCAGTTATTCACTTACTTGCACAGATATATAGTCTCCCGTTCCAACAGGCGCAAGCATTCTAGATGACCAGTCACATGGTACCTCCACATTGGGAAAAATTACTTTAATATTACCATCACTTCTTCCACACAATTCCAGCTTAGACCGTTTACTGGCCTGGGAATATGTAACAACATGAAATAATTGGTCATTGGTTTCTGTATTATTGGTTTTAAACTATAATACAAAACCCAAGAGATTTACAAATGTAGAATACCAGTCATATATTACAAGTTACAAATTCAATAGCGAAGTATTGTATTTTCTGAAATGCTTAGGGCAAACATTTAAAATAAAACAAAACTAAAATCAACTCAATTGTTGTAAGGTTTATGGAACATCACAGGCTATCCTGTGACTACTGATTATTTATAAAGGAAGGAAACACCCAAGGGTAGCATTTGGCATTTTTAAACATTCATTCAAGGGATGTGGGCTTCATTAATTAGGCTAGCATTTAGTGCCTGGAGTTTAGAAGAGTAAGAGGCAACTTGATTGAAACATAAGTTCCTGAGGGGTCATTACTCTGTGGATGTGGACAGGATGTTTACTCTTGTGGAAGAATCTAGAACTAGGGGTCACTGACTAAAAATAAGGAGCAATGCTTAGATTCTCTCTTGTGTGATGTGAATGTTATTTGCCACTCATCTGCCCAAGCCTGGACATTGTCCAAGTCTTGTTTCATTTAGATATGAATTGCTTCAGTATCTGAGGAGGTGTAAACGATGAACACTGTGCAATCATCAGCAAACATCCCCACTCTTGATCTTTTGAAGGAAGGAAGGTAACTGATGAAGCAACAGCTAAAGATGGTTG
The DNA here is from genome assembly GCF_965287045.1 of Carcharhinus amblyrhynchos. Lineage (NCBI taxonomy): Eukaryota > Metazoa > Chordata > Chondrichthyes > Carcharhiniformes > Carcharhinidae > Carcharhinus > Carcharhinus amblyrhynchos. The sequence goes on along the minus strand of NC_137339.1, from coordinate 44,827,825 downwards.
GGCCTGGGGCACTACCTTGAGAAACTCCTGTAGTGTTGTCCTAGTGTTGTGATGACTGACTTCCAACCACCACAACCATCTTCCTTTGTGCTAGGTGCGACTCCAGCAAGTGGAGAGTTTTCCCCCATTTCCCAGTGACTCCAGTCTTGCTAGCGCTCCTTCATGCCATACTCAGTTAAATGTGACCTTGATGTCAAGAGCAGTCACTCTCACTTCTTTTGTGGAGTTCAGCCCTTTTGTCCATGTTTGAACCAAGACTATAATGAGGTCAGGAGCCAAATGACTATGGCACAGCACAAACTGAGCATCCATGGGCAAGTTATTGCTAAGTAAGTGTTGCTTGATAGCACTATTGATGACACCTTCCATCAATTTATTAATGATTGAGAATAGACTGTCAGGGGGCCAGGTTGAATATGACTTTTCTGTGTGCAGGACATGCCTGGGTAATCTTCCACATTGCCAAGTAGATGCCAGGGTTGTAGCTGTACTGGAACAGCTTGGCTAGGGGGTGCAGCAAGTTCTGAAGGACAAGTCTTCAGTACTAGTGTCGAAATATTGTCAGGGATCATAGTCTTTGTTGTAACCAGTGCCTTCAACTGTTTCTTGAATTCATGTGAAATAAATCAAAGATGGGCATCTCTGACGCTGGGATCTTCCAAAGAAGACAGAGCTGGACCATCCATTTGGCACACGTGGCTGAAGATTGCACCAAACGCTTCAGCTTTATCTTCATAGAAGAATTTACTGTAAATTCATATGATCTTGCATTTTTGAACATATCAACTTAAACAAAGACTATCCAATGCCAGTCAAAAGCAATATCCATTAATAGTTTGTAGCTTCATTACAAATAGAAACTTCAAAGTAACATGCAAGTCACTATGAAGCTACCCTGCCACAGTCCAAATTTGTGCAGATTAGGTGGAATGGTCATGGCAAATGCATGGGGTTATGAGACAGGGAGTGGTTAGGGAGGGGGAGAGGGTGTGGATGGACCTGGGCAAGATGCAGTCTTGGCGGGTTGATGCAGACTCAATGGGCTGAATGGCTTCCTTCTGCACTATAGGAATTCAATGGGGGAAAAAAAAATCTCCGTACCTTGAACTAGCCCTGAAAATCAGAACATAAATTCAAAATGGCAGATTTCCAGAATACCACCGTTGGACATTTGGCAAATAGTGGAAATTTCTCACTCTTGTAAAGTGAAACTGCAGCCCCTTCCAAAAAAGTTTAATCTTTAACCTTTTTTAGTTTGGAAACAGTTATCCAGCTGAAATACTGTTTTTTCTTTCCACAGATGCTGCCTAACTTGCTGAATATTTCCAGCTTTTATTGCGAGACATAAATTTGAGCATAGTGTATCATACATGAAATGCAAATTTATGCATCATTTTTAGTAATGTCATTGATATAAATGCGAAATTGAAAACAAGTTCTGCATAAAGTTGCAACTATTCATCAAACCTAACATAACCAATTAGTACTAGCAAAGACTTTATGATTGACCTTTATTGATCTTCTGACAGCAATACTGTCCATTGATCAGAACATTCTGATCAAGAACATGTTACTATTTCAACATTTGTTGATTATTTCTTTTTCTCAAGAAATAAAACTCACAGTTCAAACAGCTTTAATATTCCTACATACCCCTTCCACAAGCACAAGTTGCTCAGTTCCAATAAGCTCAGAGTTGAGTTTAGCTGCCTCTTCTCGGAACACAGTGATGAGTTCCTCTAAACGATGCTGCTTCACAACTGCAGGAACGTTGTCCTGTAGTCTATGATAGGAGTGTGTTTTCTGGAAAAAAACAATTTTACTATAACACTTTATTTTTGCGCTAATGTCTGGCAGTAAAGAGGATCCCTAGTAAATTAAGAGGTCAAGATGAAGAAAACAAATATAATGAAGTATACAACAAACTAACTGCTTCTCTTAGAAAACCTCTTAGTGTTGGCTGTAAATTTGGCAGACAACAATATGATGGAATGGAAAATGATCCATCTGTGTGCAACTAAACTACCTGAAGTCTTAATAGCAGTTAATCCAATTCTTCACAATCATCTGAATTATAAAATCAAAATCAAACTCACATCGTGACAACTTCATTTTCTCAGAAGTTAGGTTATGAATAATTAATGAAAGCTATGACTTTCTAAATTACCTGGTTTAACCATTAAGTGGCAAGTTATGGTGGTATGTTGTACTGAGGTAAAAGAACAAGAAAGTCAGACATCTTAGAAAAAGTCAGTTTGGGGATCTGCTTGTGAGATAGGACACAGCTACAGGATGATCCAAACATAGGTATAGGTATTATGTATCCCTAAGTTACCTAATTTTTGTAAATAGGCTATGTTCTAACAGAGGTGAATAAATAGCTTTCAAACAAGAAGAATGGTAGTAATGAGATCATGGGATCACAAAAATACAATGTTCAGCCATCACCATCTCTTCCAAATATATCCTTCAGGTCAATCTGGATAGCTCACCTTTAAAAAGTCTCACAACACCAGGTTAAAGTCCAACAGGTTTATTTGGTAGCACCAGCTACAAGTTTTCAGAGCACTGCCCCTTCATCAGGTGAGTGGGAGTTGTGTTCATAAACAGGGCATAGAAACCCAATTTACAAGATAATGGTTGGAATGTGAATCTTTACAGGTAATCAAGTCTTAAAGGTACAGACTATGTGAGTGGAGAGAGGGTTAAGTACAGGTTAAATAAATGTGTATTGTCTCCAACCAGGACAGCAAGTGAGATTTTTGCAAGCCCAGACAAGTCGTGGGGATTATAGATAGTGTGACATAATCCAAGATCCCGGTTGAGGCCATCCCCGTGTGTGTGGAGTTTGGCTATAAGTTTCTGCTCAGCAATTCTGTGTTGTTGTGTGTCGTGAAGGCCACCTTGAAGAATACTTTCCCAAAGATCAGAGGTTGAATGCACGTGACTGCTGAAGTGTTCCCCAACAGGAAGGGAACATTGGTGATTGTCGAGCGGTGTTCATTCATCCGTTGTCGTAGCATCTGCATGGTCTCCCCAACGTGCCATGTCTCGGGACATCCTTTCCTGCAGAATATCAGATAGACAACTTTGGCCGAGTTGCAAGAGTATGAACCGTGTACCTGGTGGATGATGTTCTCATGTGAGATGATGGCATCTGTGTTGATGATCTGGCACATCTTGCAGAGGTTGCTGTGGAAGGGTTGTGTGGTGTCATGGTCTTGTTGGCGTTCAGCTTCTGATCTTCGGGTAAATGTTCTGCAAGGCGGCCTTCATGACACACGACGATGCAGAATCGCTGAGCAGAAACTTACAGCCAAGTTCCACACACAAGGGCTGCCTCAACCAGGATTTTGGGTTCTTGTCATACTATCTGTAGTATGTAACCCCCACGACTTGCCCAGGCTTGCAAGATCTCACTAACTGTCCTGGCTGGAGACAATACACATCTTGTTAATTTGTGCTTAACCCTCTCTCCACTTACTTGTCTGTACCTTTAAGACTCATTACCAGTAAAAACTCACATTCCAACCTTTATCTTGTAAATTGAGTGTGTGTCTTTACATGCCCTGTTTGTGAACACAACTCCCACTCACCTGATAAAGGACCAGTGCTCCAAAAGCTTGTGGTTTGTGCTACTAAATAAACCTGTTGGACTTCAGCCTGGTGCTGTGAGACTTCTTACCGTGCTTACCCCAGTCCAGCGCCGGCATCTCCACATCATAGCTCACCTTTCTCATGCTATAGGCAAAAAGGTATCCCATGTTAAATCGGACTTGTCTAAGAAGAGAAATGGTCTGCAGATGATCATCCTCGGTCTCATCACAAAATCCAGCAATGAAGTCACTACTTAAGCTGACACCTGTTTCAGAAAGACATTCATAGAAAAATGCAAATGACATGGTAACCAAGTAAATCAACAACAATAAATTCAAAAGCAAGTGGCTTCAGAATTTTGCAGGCGGCCATAGAACTCTAACACTATATGAACAATTGGCTTCAATTGGATCAGACCCAACATCCACCAACACTTAAATACTTTACAGCCCATCATCACTCAGTACAATAAGTGGACCTAATCCTGTCCATACACTGATTCAAATCTCAGCTCTTAAACTTCCCGTCCTGTACTGTGGATGTTTTTCACTCTCACCTTCCTGCATTTTATTGCTTCTCAAGCCCCGCCCCAAATTCAGCAACAATTGGTCACTTCCCCTTAAAGATTCCTCCTACTGATCAGCACTTCCTACAAGTGGCTGAATTTCCAGTTCTATCCCACTCACTGTCTGACAATTTCCCCCACATCCTAACCTCCAACTCTCACTGTCTCCAGTCACTCCCCTGCCATGATAAGCATACCTCATTTAATTTTTCCTTTTTACAAAAACCTCCTCTCCATCAAACTGCATTTCCCAACAATATTTCCCCACCCAAAGGTATCTCTCCTCTCCAATAACTAGATTCCTTATCACAACTTCTCTGCTTCCATTTTCTGAATCCATTAATTGTGACCATGTCAGCATCATTCACATCCCAAGAACAGTTAAGAGTCAATTAAGCTATAAACCATTTCTAATATTCCAGATAAAAATGTCCAGTGTTTGACAGCTGAGCTCAACAATTTTTCGCCTTTGATTGCAGTCTACAAAAAACAAACAATTGATTTTTCAACTACCACATTAAATAAAAAACTACTATATACTAATGATTGGACCACAAAAGCCTGCCTGTGACTATCAGACAAATTCTATCTTAACCTTACTTCTTTAAAAAAGCAAATGTTATCCTGTAGATCTGCAGTCATATAAATTAAAACTATTTCCATTCTAAAGTATAATGGAACTCCATCACAGATACTGACACGTCTCTGCTTTTAGCAAAGAAAATAAAGAGCTTTTAATATATAAACCAAAGGTAATAATGGAATACAGCATTACTGTTAGGAAATCATGAAGGTGAAGTTACCTGGGATGATCCTGCGTATATGTTCAACTAGTTCTAGGTATGCTTCTCTAGTATACCTGCAATGAAAACAGACAATTAAGAAACATAGTCCATCAATCAATAAAATTGACATTTAGCACATTTAAATGTAGAAAAGGAACTTCAGACAAATGAAAATCCATAGATTAGCAAATAGATGACTGCAGGCATGACCAAATATCTAGAATAGAATTTAATTCCCTCCCCTGTAGTGACATAAGAACAGCCTGCTCCGTCATTCAGTAAGATCATGGCTGATCTTTTTATGGATTCAGCTCCACTTACCCGCCTGCTCACCATAATCCTTAATTCCTTTACTGTTCAAAAATTTAACTATCCTTGACTTAAAAACATCTAATGGGGTAGCCTCAACTGCTTCACTGGGCAGGGAATTCCACAGATTCACAACTCTTTGTGTGAAGAAGTTCCCTCTCAACTCAGTCCTAAATCTCTTCCCCTTATTTTGAGGCTATGCCTCCTAGTTTCACCCACTAGTGGAAACAGCTTCCCTGCTTCTAATTTATCTATTCCCTTTATAATCTTATATGTTTCTATAAGATCTCCCCTCATTCTTCTGAATTCCAATGAGTATAGCCCCAGTCGACTCCATCTCTTGTCATAAACCAACCCTCTCATCTCCGAAATCAACCTTGTGAATCTCCTCTGCACCCCCTCCAGTGCCAGTATATCCTTTCTCAAGTAAGGAGAATAAAACTGCACACAGTACTCCAGGTGTGGCCTCACCAGCACGTTATACAGCTGCAACATAATCTCGCTGTTTTTAAACTCCAACCCTCTAGCAATGAAGGACAAAATTCCATTTGCCTTCTTAATTACCTGCTGCATTTGCAAACCAACTCCTTAAGATTCCTGCACAAGGACACTCAGGTCCCTCTGCAAAGCAGCACGTTGCAATTTTTTTTTACCATTTAAATAATAGTCCATTTTGCGGTTATTCCTACCAAAATGGATGACCTCACATTTACCAACATTGTACTCCATCTGCCAGACCCTCACGCACTCAGTTAGATTATCTATTCCCTTTGCAGACTTTCAGTGTCCTCTGCACACTTCACTCTTCCACCCATCTTAGTGTCATCTGTGAATTTTGACACTATACTTAGTCCCCAACTCCGAATCATCTAGGTAAACCGTAAACAATTGCGGACCCAACACTGATCCCTGAGGCAAACCACTAGTCACTGATCGCTAAACAGGAAAACATCCATTTAACTCCACTCTTTGCTTTTTGTTAGTTAACCAATCCTCTATCCAAGCTAATACATTACCCGCAATACTGTGCACCTTTATCATATGTAGCAGTCTTTGATATGGCTCCTTGTCAAATGCCTTCTGGAAATCCAGACATACCACGTTCCATAGGTTCTCCATTGTCCACTGCATATGTAATGTTCTCAAAGAATTCCACCAAATTAGTCAAACATGACCCTCCCTTCATGAACCCATGCTGCATCTTACCAGTGGGACAATTTATATCTAGATGTCTCACTATTTCTTTCTTGATGATAGATTCAAGCATATTCCCTATTACAGAAGTTAAGCTAACTGGCCTATAGTTACCTGTCTTTGTTTATCTCATTTTTTAAACAGTGGCATCACATTTGCCTGACACTGGTGTTAGGGGTAGCATTTAGTTAGACAGGAGGACAAGGGTGGGGGCCCCTACCTTTCCACCTACACCGTGATTAAATCTAGACGTAGCAGAAAGGCCACTGGATAACCCCACCCACCCCCTCCCCCATGCCACCAAATGCTGCTTGCATTAACGCAGTGGTGGGGAGGGACTTGTCATGTAGGGAGCATAACAAAAAAATCCACTCAGAGTTGCCAGTGAGCTCCCAGAGGGGGTACCTCATTCACATGTGCCAGATCAAGGCATCCGGCATCGGGAACTTCTGCTGCTTGTGAGACTCCCACAGTGCTTTTAAGTACAAAGTTCAGGGGTTTTTATCCAGTGATACTAAAGGAATGGTGATAAATTTACAAGTTGCTTGCAAATGAAGTGAACTTCGAGATGGTGTTCCCATGGGTCTACACCCTGGCTCGAAGTGTCTGGTTTGGGAAGCATTTTCACAAAAACTTCGGCAAGTTGTTGCAGTGCATCTTCTGGGTGATACCCACGACGACTACCATGCGCCAAGGGGGGTGGAAGAAATGAATGTTTAAAGTGCTGGATCGGATGTCTATAAAACAAACTTATTTGTCCTGCATGGTGCCAAATTCTGAGTGTTGTGTAACTGCAGTCACCCACACAAGAAAGGAATATTTAATCACAGTTGTAGCTTGCATCTTATGATAGAAAGATAATAGGAGGCAAAAGGCGAGGCTGTTCGCACAAAATTCCCAACCTCTGACCTGCTATTATAGCCACAGTATTTATGTGGCTGGTCTAGTTAAATTTCTGGTCAATGTTGATGCCAAGGATGTTGCTGATGGAGGATGCAGTGCTGTAATGAATTGAATATTATGAGGAGATGTTTAGGTTCTCTTGCTGGAGATGAACACACAGTTAGGCAGTGTGAGTAGAGCATGAAATCACTGTACTTTGCAATATACCCAGTGATTTAAGGTTGTACTCTTAAATTGTAACAATGCTACCAATCTTGAGTATAAACATCAGCACAAACTATTTGGGCCATAAGGCCTGTTTCTTTTGCTGTATACTCCAAGTCGATAATAGAATCAAAAAGGTATACAGCACAGAAAAAGGCCCCTTTGTGAATTTTATAGCATGAATGACCTTTATGTGTCATACTGACTGTTGAACAGGGGACTTTATAAAGAATAAGCAGCAAGTTGGTTACCCTCGTCTCATAGCTTTAAGGATGGCAGTGCTCCCACTCTGTGCTGGCAAATGGATCTGTTTGCAAATGTTGGCTCTCTCCTGGATAATTTGTAAAACCTATGGAGGTGGACAAACAAAATCAAAATAACAATGCACTCACCAACAAATGCTGAATCAAAAGAAAAGATTTGAAATGAACAGTTATCTACAGCTGGATATCACTAGTACAATTTGTTTCTATTCATTCAGGGGATGTGAGTATCACTGGCTGGGCTAGCATTTATTACCCATCCCTAATTGCCTTTGAATTGAGTGGTTTGCTAGGCATGGTGGCACAATGGTTAGCATTACCACCTCAGTGCCAGGGTCTCGGATTCCATTCCCAGCTTGAGTAACTCTCCGTGAAGAATTTGCATGTTCTCCCCGTCTCTGCGTGGATTTCCTCCAGGTGCTCTGGTTTCTTCCCACAGTTTGAAAGATGTGCTGTTTAGGTACACTGAGGGGCAATTTAGCATGGCCAATGTACCCAAACAGGCGCTGGAGTATGGTGACTAGGGGATTTGCACAGCAACTTCATTGCAGAGTTAATGTAAGCCTAATTGTGACACTAATAAATAAACCAGCCATTTCAATGGGCATTTAAGAGTCAACCACATTGCTGTGGATCTGGAGTCACACGTAGGCCAGACCAGGTAAGGATGGCAGATTCACCTGAAGGACATTAGTGATCAAGATGGTTTTTGTATGACAATTAGCAATGGTTTCATAGTCACCATTGCGCTTTTAATTTCACATTTTTATTGAATACAAATTTCGCCATCTGTGGAGGGATTTAAATCTGGCTCCCCAGAGCATTACCTTAAGTCTCTGGATTACTAGTCCAGCAAGAAACCCATGATACCACCGCCTTGCTGATTTCTATAAATCGGTCGAATGTTGCACAAATTTCATTCTCCGAATTTACTACCAGAAATAGCAAACATATGAACAGTAACTATAAACAAAATGCAATTAGGTTCTCCCAGCTTCTAACGGCCTATCTCGTGTTGCAATTGTGACCATTTCCTGGAGGTGGACCATTTGTAGATACTTCAGGATTTATCTGGTTGATATTCCCAACTTCAATCTTAATTTTAAAATTTAATTTCCCTTTGGATCTGTTCCCCTTTGTTTCGTAGAACATTGCCCCCAGAGCTTCCAGTATGGAAAACTATTTCAAAATTACATCTCTTAACGGCATTGCTTTGCTGACTTTAATGATCATATTTCTCTGCAGGATATTTTCGCAGTCCCTGGGATTTTATTGAAGCTGTGTCATCTGCAGCCAGTGACGTTTATTGACAGTACAGTTGACATCATTTTGGTTTTAATCTGAGCTAATATAGTGTTCTGTTGTTTTAGTGTTCCCCCTTGGGATGGCAGAGTAGATTGAGGTGATTGACAAGTCAGGTCATATGATTAGGGACAGTAACGTTTTCACAGTAAAGTCCAGGTTTAGTTTTGTTTTTCAAAACTGCTTGCAAATGAGACACTTTTGTCAGACTTTTTACTGCGTTTACCCCAGTCCAATGCCAGCATATCCACATCATGCAAAATTTTGCTGTCCAAGTGTTGCTGTCTTAGACGCTGCTTTTGAGTTAACAGAGAGCAGTCTCTCTCTTTACCCCTCTCTGAAATCTGAAGACTGGGAACTACCAGAGACTAGGTTTACCTCTCTGAAGTTTTACTGTTTGGAGGATGTAAACAGTAAAACTCCAAACAGTTTTCTCCGAAAACTGCTGTCGGGATCCCTGTCCAGAAGTGTCAAAGAGCTGAAAATCTAGCATCACATGAGCATACTTGTGTTTATGCTAATTCTGAAGAAGAGTGTATGTCTGTGGGATATTGTTTTAAATTGGAACAGCAGAATTAGCTAGCTGTTACGAATTATACTGTGTCACGTTTAAGTCTTGTAATTGGTCGAAGCCACGCTAATTCTTTTTGTTATGTGTGAACTGTGTTCTTAAATAAGCTTTGATAAAAGCTTCCTAGTGGGTCACTTGAATCATACCTGGAATGAAATACCTGATTGTGTTTTACTCCATAACAAAAACATGCCAAAACAAATGTAAAACTTAGGGTCTAGGCCAACTTCACAGAGCATTTTGGAGTCTCTGGCCCGAGTCTTAACACTGGCACACTGTTGTAAAATTTATATAGAACAGCAGAAAGAAACGGTATACTTGGAAGAAACTTTGATAATTCCACTTCAACGGTGCAAACCAAACAGCATTTTACCTCATCTGGGAAATCCTTGGGGTGGGGAGATGTGAAACGGATTCTCATCTCAGAATCGATTCTTGAAACCCGATCTAGTAAATCAGCAAAACGCAAGCCTCCAAATTTATTCCTGTATATGGTACTAAACCCATGGCTTAGATGTGTGGGTTCCTTTATGAGAAATGAAACCTCCGATGTATCACAGTAACTGTTGACATTCTGTCCCAGCAACGTGGCTTCCTTCACTCCCTGAAGTCAAAGACAAAATTCTGTTTAATCAGCATATACCAATTACGGAGTCCCATCTTTCTTTTTTAGATTGATCTTCACCCAATCTTTGAATGGCTTCTACATGATCATCTCTCTTCAAGAGGATAGACCAGTCTTCCATATCTGACGAAAGCCATTTTATAATTGGTTACTCAGTTAGGACAGACAAACCACAGGGTGTCAAAATAAGAGTTCACTGTGTACAGAATTTAGCACGCGAAGTGGATTCCCACCTGCAAATATTACAGCCCATATTTGATTTGATTTCAAGAGAATGCCATTGCAATTATATTTATGGATTTGCTTAAGGGAACCAGGCATCATTGGTAAACTGATGCAGTTCAATGAGAAAAAACTCAGCTGTTCCTGATTCACCAAATCGTTCCATTCTGTATTCATTAACTTAAGTTACACGCGCTCCATTTAAAATTAGAGTCACGTTATGCTTTGCAAACTGCTAGATTCCACATAGGTTGCGGCATCCAAGACAGAAATTTCAGTATATTAAGTGGTTTTTAGCAATCACTTCCGCTTCTTTAATTCTCTCATGTGTGTAATATTTAGAAGACCAAAAAGGTAGAACAGATTGAACATTTCTGACAACTTGGCCAAGGAACTGATCCTTAGCCAATGATTGTGGAGGCAAACAACTGGTCAGAAATGTTTCTAGGCTGATACTATATTACATAGCTGTTGATTTCAAGGGAATCAACCTTTTGCATGATGATTTCACGGCAGCTCTGTGGAAAAATGGTCTGATCTTATAAAATGTGGGTGTAAAATTTATATATAAAACATGAATGTGCATGTCTTTGAACTTTTCTACAATTCCACTTTAAGGTCAAAGCTCTATGTGTCTTAAGCATTTAAAACTGGAGTTACCTGATCTGAAAGCATTCCGATTTCTTGTACAATGGAAGAAATTGGTCTGCTTCGCTCCCGTCCACGGGTGAAAGGAACAATACAATAGCTACACATGTTGTTGCATCCCCGCATGACAGAGCTAGAGCAAGAGAAATACTTCCTTTTAGCCAGACTCTTCAGTCTCACCAAGCTAATCCTAACCTATTAATTATTCCTGGAGAACAGCAACAATATATTCTGCTGAACAGTCAAACTACATTTAACAGAATGAAAAGCAATTAATCTCCACTACGCTATGAGGATGTGTCTAGGGCGGTGGATAGAGGAGAGCCGGTGGATGTGGTCTTTCTTGATTTTCAGAAGGCGTTTGACAAGGTACCTCACAAGAGGTTATTGCAGAAGGTAAGGGGGCATGGAGTTGGGGGTAGGGTGTTAGCGTGGATAGAGGATTGGTTGTCAAATAGGAGGCAGAGAGTGGGGGTTAATGGGTGCTATTCGGATTGGCGGTTGGTGACTAGTGGAGTGCCCCAGGGGTCGGTGCTGGGGTCTCAGCTATTTATCATTTATATAGGTGATCTGGAGGAGGGAACCGAGTGTATGGTGTCGAAATTTGCTGATGACACCAAGATTGGTGGAACGGCAAATTGCGCGGAGGGTGTGGAGAGTCTGCAGAAGGATCTAGATAGGCTGGGCGAATGGGCCAGGAACTGGCAAATGGAATTTAATGCTGGCAAGTGCAAGGTGGTCCACTTTGGTAGGAATAATGGTAGGAAGGACTATTACTTACGTGGCGAAAAACTGCAGCAGGCGATGGTGCAGAGGGACCTCGGGGTACTTGTGCATGAGTTGCAAAAACCCAGCCTGCAGGTGCAGCAGGTGGTCAGGAAGGCTAATGGGATGCTGGCCTTCATAGCGAGGGGGATTGAATATAAAAGTAGGGAGGTCTTGCTGCAGCTGTATAGGGCATTGGTGAGGCTGCAGCTGGAGTAGTGTGTGCAGTTTTGGTTGCCGCACTTACGCAAGGATATTTTGGCCTTGGAGAGAGTGCAGAGGAGGTTTACTAGGCTGATGCCGGAGTTGAGGGGGTTGAGCTATGAGGAGAGGCTGAATAAACTAGGCTTGTACTCGTTAGAGTTTAGAAGAATGAGGGGAGATCTCATTGAGACATATAAGATGATGAATGGGATGGATAGGATAGAAGTGGAGAGACTCTTCCCACTCAGAAAGGACAGTAGGACTAGGGGCACAGCCTCAAGATAAAGGGGGGGGGCGGTTTAGAACCGAGTTGAGGAGGAACTTCTTCACTCAAAGGGTGGTGAATCTCTGGAATTCTCTGCCCGTTGAAGTGGTGGAGGCTGCCTTGCTAAATATTTTTAAGACGCGGGTTGATGGGTTTTTGATAGGCGAGGGGGTTAAGGGTTATGTGGAGAGGGCAGGAATGTGGAACTGAGCCACGACAGATCAGCCATGATCTTATTGAATGGCGGGGCAGGCTCGAAGGGCTAGATGGCCTACTCCTGCTCCTATTTCTTATGTTCTTATGTTCAAAGCAGTGACATACAGAGCTCACTGCTGAGGTTAATCACATTTTCTTGGCCACTCCATGATGAAGGTTAGACCAGAGGGAGGGACACACATCATATGGAAACATTCATCTGCAAGTCCTACTGCCCAACTGAAGGAGCCATATTCTCAGAAGCATGGGAACAAACTGCTTGACCACCCTCATTGACCAATCAAAAAGATTTTCATTTTGATAGCACAGGATAACACATAGCAGCCAACTCAGTACTTTTGAAATGTACGCACTAATGTAGGAAATGCAGCAACCAGTTTGCACACAGCACATTTTTACAAATAGCAATATGATTACGACCTGGCTATCTGTTTTTGTGATGTTGATTCAGGAGTAAATACTTGTCATAACACAGGGAATACCCTCATTCTTCTTCAAAACAGTGTGTTGGGATCTTTTTACATGCTACCTGAGAGTAAGTGGGGTCTTAGATTAACAATTCTGACAGTGTGGCATTTCCTTAGTACTGCACAGGAGCATCTGGCTTAATTTTTGTAATGTTGTAGAGATGCTGGGGTAAACTCAGTAATACCAGGTTTAAGTCTAACCAGTTTGTTTGACAGTAATTATTTGAACCTTCCACACACCTGACGAAGGAACACCGTCTCCGAAAGCTTGTGGGATTACTATCAAATAATCTGGTTGGACTTAAACCTGGTGTTGTGAGACTTCTTACTTAATTTTTGTACTTAGGACCCAAAGTGGAACATGAACCCACAACCTTCTGACGCAGAGATGAAAGTACTACCAACTGAGCCAGGACTAACATTAGTGAATTCAGTTATGGATCTGCAACTTCAAAGATAGCAAATTTATGATCCTATTTGTCCCAGCTGAGATTTCCAAAGGGAAAGTATGATGCTTTCTCCATCGTTTCCTAAGATCTCGTTTGCCTCTTAATGGGCCAACTGCAAATGAGTAGAGACGGGGATCTATGAAAGCACGTCCTGCGGCTGGAATATTACTACCGCCATCGCAAAGTAAATGGATATTACACTTACATAAATGCAGATTTTGTGTCAGAGTTGATTTGAACTGGCATGACATCTGCATAGGTCTCATCCAGTGACAACAAAACATTTACAGCTTTTTGGCCTGCTTCAGCCACGGTCAAGAGTCTAGGAAGATCACGGTAGGAATCTGGTCCAGCAATTACATCAACAAGTTTCTCTTTTTCCAAGATCTCCTCTTTCAGCCTCTCAGCCATACAACCTATCACCAAAATACAGCAAGAGTGTTAGGCCACAGAATTTCAGCTTTTGAAGAACTTAGAAAGTGAATAATTCATGTCAATATACATCCCCTCATTTCTAGGTTTTAAGTTGTAGCATTTTCATCAGAATGGATATGTTTGTTTAAAACAGGGAAATGAAAATGTTTACTTAAGAATCTGCACTATTGAATGTTTTCGCGGTCCAGATAGGTTTTGACTTAACTACTGAAAATGAGAAGTGTAAGCAGATATTTTGCACTTTTCCATTACAATGCCTTGAGGTTAAAGAAAACGAAATGGTGATTTAAAAAAAAAGAACCATATTAATGCTTTACTCCATCCATTTTCTACATTAAATTCAGTCTATTTGGTCTGCTTATATTGAAATCCTGTCAACAATCTCCAACAATATCCCTTTGTAAAAGATGTTCACATTACCAGCATAACTGTTAAACCTGTTAGTGGTGCTGTGTGTTTTTAATGTTAGGGTGTCACAATTTGCCAACAATGTGGAACATTTGGCTTGACACAATTGCTGCTGCTTTATAGCAAAAATATGGTTTCAAATAAATGCTTTGCATCTGTTTGCAATTGCAGATTCCCGTGGCTCTGCAGAGCAGTGCCTCCACAGCTTGGATTCTCCAGTATGATGAATTTTCGATTTGCAAGACAGTTTGTCACTTCACCTTTTAAAATTTCCAATGTTCTCAAATTTATATTTTAACCATATAAACACTGCTGACACTTCTTATTTTTCCCCTCCAGGAGGTGTTTTTTTACCCCCAAAATTCAATAACTTGGCCATCCAACTACTTTGTGCCCCAAATCTTGCTAAATGTAGAGTGAATACTGTGCTCAGGTCCTTTGGAAATTCCATTGAGAGTTGAATATTCATAAGGGAGAAGAAAGGCATAGAGACTCATAGGAGCTGTGTTGTTCTGGAGATGAGCGGCAGTTCAGCGTAGGTCTGTAGAATAGTTACTAGGTACCCAGAAGCAGTTTTAATTCTTCTAACCTTTTCTCAGTAACTCAGTAGCACAGTCAGAAATATCCAAAGTTTGTGATTTGAATCGCAATTACCAGATCGTTTCCAGCGCAGGGCAATTGCCCACGGGAAATCTGTGCTTCCCTGGCAATTGCCCTGTAATCCTTACCAGGTAACTTTCAGGGCGAGGTGTTTCCCCAGTGCATCTTTGGGCTACCCCATGCCATATACACCACCCTGGAGCTGGAAGTTATGGCCAAATCATAGATAAATAACATACACTATTTTCTTAAATTACGAGTCCCGTACAACTACAATATTTGTATGACTGATGCATTTGGGCTAGCTGAAAGGGTTTGATCACATTCACACAGGTCCAATGGAGAAGATGGATTCTCTCCATGGTTACCCATTTGTTGGTTTTATAAACATTGGATTACTTAACATACCCAAAATTCCTATTTTAAGTGGAACCTGAGACTTTGTCCGCTTGGATTTCAGTGATGCAAGCTGCTTCAGCCTGTTCCAGATGGTCTGTTCTGCCTTCTCCCTGCAAATAAAAGTAGTCTTTTATTATAAAAAACAAAAGTTTCTAAACATTCATATCTTATGCTAAACTAAATTTGTAGCTTCCCCGTGTTTGCCTTCATATGATTTCCCTCCCTCATTTAAAATTTAAGTAGCAGCTAATAAAGCTGTCTGGGCTTCCTTTCGGCTGGATGACAAATTTCAGGAAGGTCTCAATGTGTGCGCACACTGGTAGCATGGCCTCATTTTTCACCCCAAATTAGCACTGGGAGATAGGGGGTCTGATTTGAATGGATAGCCTCAAGATCATGCCAGTAACCAGTGCCCTTGTAAACTTTGTCCTACAATTCACCTAAATGAGATCAAGTTGGGTTTGGAACAAGAAACCTGCAAAACTCACTGTGGAAATACAAATTAAAATAAATGCATTAAGAATACAGAAAGATCATAGAAAAAGATAATACCTGACTGAACATGTTACGAGTAAAACCACATCAGCCTGCATCAAAAGAAAAATAAGTCAGATTGGTTCTCAAGAAGTCAGTAATCAGCAATGCATAGAAATCTACAGAAATTAAATACAGTTTGTGCTTTACATATAACCCCAGTTGCAATGAGATAAAGGATAGAATTAATTATTATAGAACATATACACTGAGGTTATCAAAATAATCCAAACTCAGACATAGTTCACAGCACTGCAACGCACACACTAGTCTTTTACTGTATCAAATACATACAGGTGAAAGGAGTAGTTTTATTCTGGTCTTGGTGACAACTTATTTCTTTGTTGCTGACAAGGTTATTCAATGATGCACGTTTGTGGATTTTAAACATCATTGAGCAATCTATTTTATGGCATATTGGTAAATAAACTGAAATTAACCTGATATATTTGTCTCAAGCCTAAAGAGTCAATAAAAAAGTAATTAAGCTGTTGCAGGGTTCTGCACACAATTATTAACCAAAAAGTACCTATAAGTTGTTCAGAAATCTTGACAATATTGTGTTATCAAATCAAAATATTAACACTAAATTACTCCATTAGTACTGAGCAGCAGAGGCCAAGGCGTGATCAAAGAGAAGAACTTTAAGTTTAGAAAGCAGGAGAGAGTTTTCAAATGCCTCATTCCAGAAAGCCAAGGTACAGAATCAGAAGAAGCATTGACTGATTGCAGAGAGGGACAGAAGAAAAGCAAGTTAATATAGGTGATTACAGGATGTGTGCTGGGGGCTGGATTAAGTTTGGTGGGGCAAAGCTAGGTAAAACAGTGGTAAGCAACTTGCGGCCCATCAGGATTCTGACTGTGGCCCATGTGATGTTGCGTACAGACAGTGAGATTGAGAGTGGAGTTTGCGAGACTGAGAACAGAGCCAGGAAATAAAGGCCATAGGAAAGAACGAGACTAAGAGTGGAGCGATTGGTTGGTTTTCCTCATTTATCTTTAAATACTTTAACAATTTGTTGTGACCACAAGGTTTTCTTCATAATAAAGAGTTTTAATAACAGCAGTAGAAAAATTTCTTGGGAGAAAGGTTTTATTAATTAAGAGATAAATAAATATAAATATGTAAAGCATATCTGTGCAACTAAGAAACGTATAACTTTTAGTTGTCGCTGATTTTAGCTTTGATAAGCAGAAAAAATTGGAAAATACCTAACATAAGTGTAAATATTTCATTTTTTTCTATATGAAGTTGACGATAGGTTCATTAATATATGGATTACTTCGCATTTTCTGTAAAACATTATGGAATATTCGGTGCGTATTAAATGTGTTTAATCTTATTCATGAGGTCAGGTTAATGTACAAGCTCGATTTCAATCTTGTGGCCTACTGAGATAGAGGACCATCCATGAGGCACACTCATTAGCCGATGTTGACCATCACTGTGGTAGAACAAGGACATCAAACATGAATCTTCTGGGGCACAGAAGTCAATGCAGTTTACCGAGGTTGAAGACATTGGGAATGGAATGGTTTGTGCACCTAGCAATGTAGGTAGTGGCACTTTGGACAAACTGAAGTTTATGGGGGTGGAAGAAGGAAAGCTGGTGTGTAGAAGTGGTTAGCACTGCTACCTCAGCGCCAGGGACCCAGGTCCGATTCCCGCTTGGGTCACTGTCCGTGTGGAGTTTGCACGTCCTCCCCATCTGTGTGGGTTTCCTCTGGGTGCTCTGATTTCCTCCCACAGTCTGAGAGACGTGCTGGTTAGGTGCATTGATCCGAACATGCGCCAGAGTGTGGCGACTAAGGGGAATTTCATAGTAACTTCATTGCAACGTGAATGTAAGCCTTACTTGTGACTAATAAACAAATTTTAAACTTTGAAGCCTCATTACATCTGTGTGCAGATCAATGTGTGAATAATCAGGTAACTGCCATGGGACAATTCAAACTTTCTCCCAACACACTTTCTTTGTGTTATCTGCAAAAGGCAATATGCAGCCATCTTTGCTATGCTCAGTCATTTACAATCTTATGCACGGAGTAAGTGGGAATAGCATTCAACAGGATTAACAGTCACCTTTTTAATCATAATATTTCACATCAGAAATAGAAAATGGCAATGTCCATTATGCAATCCTTCTACTTTATAAAATGGAAATTACCTATATCATACATACATACTGACTGAAAACAAACTGCAAGTTACATTTATTTTCAAGAAATAAGATTAGATAGAACTAAGAGATTCCAAGAGAGCAAATAATCACCAATATGTCAGATTTCCATTAATACTTTAAACTGATCCTGAAAATAACTCTAAAATCTTTTAGCACAATCCTTGCTAAATATCATTTGGGCACGTCAGTTTCTTGTAGCCTCTTTTCACTGTTACAACATGAAATCGACAGGTCATATAAACAACTGGAAACAGAAAATCAGTGCTAACATTCCCTCTGGCTCCAAAACAGAATATAACTTACAAGGTTAAAGCAGTTCTCCAAGACTTCAGTTTTACTTTTAAAGCATAAGATATAAATAGAAGACGTGAGGTGGCATGTTTTGACTGCTTTTAACCAGCATATTCAATGCATTAAAGTTCAGAGAACAATGTCCAAGGGTTCCATCAATTTTCCAAGTATTTAATAAATTTCTGAAACTGAAAGTAATATTCCAAACGTGGAAAATAGATTTGGATCTGGTAACCTCAGACAGATTGCTTTTGACATTACCTCTGGTCATTATTCATTGATTGTTTCCCTCAGCCCACTCCCAGTTATTTTAATGATACAAATTATTATATAGCTTTTAAACACAAACAAATGAGGTACAGTACTGTTGGCTCTGTTTCTAACACATTTGGATCTGCAGGAAATATTTTTAGTGTCTAAAGTAGTGTTGTCCAATAGGTTTTTATTGTTGCCAAACGTGTGGCAATCAGGTCGCCATATTTACCACATGATACAAGTTACAGGCAACATTAATACAAAAAAACAGTCTTTAGAACAAATGTCACCTTGTGTGTTCTGCTTCTGACAGTGTGCCCGAGTTTATTTTGAACTGGACAATCATCCGAGGCTGGAATTGAACCGGGGTTCCTGGTGCTGTGAGGCAACAATACATTGTGCTGCTCATACAGAGAAAGTAACAAGTGGTGGACTTTTTTTTCTTGTTCCATTAAGTGAGTAGCCTTTCATCTTCGAGGTCCCTAAAAACCCAACAACTGAACGATATTATGGTAATCATAGTCATGGTCTAAGTGAGATGCGATTCTAATAGAAACAAGGTTGACTTTCCTTGCTCAATTAGGAAACCAAATTGTGGTCTAATGACTGACAACCGTATTCATTCCCACCGTTGCAATTTTTAAAACGCAATGTTGTGAGGCTCTAATGTTAAAAAACATCAATTCACCACATATCTGTGGTCAATTTGCCACAGTGTCAAAAATATTGAATAAACTGGTCTAATATAGCTATAAGTCAAGAAAATTGGCATTATTTACCTCTGTGCAGTTGCTGGTTTTCACATAACCATTTTTCTGGAGGATGGACCATGCAATTTCTGTGTCATTAACATTCATTTGACACCCGTAGGTTTCAAAATACACTATAAATGACAAACAGTAAAACAAATCAAATGTTAGAAATGACAATACAAACTGCATACTTCAAGTGCAACAACAATCCTCAAATCAACATTCTTGCAATCTTTTATTTCCCTCCATTAAGTGAATGTTTTACTACTTTAAAGGCAAATTGCGTAGCTATGTGCTTACTCTTTAAAACAGATAGGTAAATATCAGGTACTTCAGTAAGAAAGCAATAATAAATCGCAAACAATTGCAACACCCATCCATTATACATTTTCCCAAGCTGAGGGGATCAGGAGAATGCTGTAGCTTACCCAATTTCATCAAGATTTATTTGTAGGTTTGCCAACTTGCTAAATCTCTTATTTACAGCAAGAGTCCAATTTATTTCTTGGTTTTTCCCTGATCGAAATGTTAATTTGCAGCACTAAAAAAATGCTGAAAATAGCCTTTCATATTTTACTTTCCATTGCAAACAAAATATATTTATTGTCCATTGTTAAAGGGGTGATTCCATTGACAGTTCTAACACTCCAAATTTACAAATTTAAAAATTACTAAAATATAAGCCAAAACTACCAGAAATAGTCGATTTCTTTTTTCCTGCACCCATAAAAATAATGGATTTATAAACTCAAGTAGGTAGAACTAGGAATCAGATGATATTCTTTAGTCAAGGGTACAAAAAAATCTTTTCAGTTCTAAGAAACAAGATATTGGCTGTATGAAGACAGTGAAACAATGGAGTAGACTTTACAATCGGACTCCATTGGACAGTTGCTATTAGTGCGCAGGATGCAATGTTTATTTTTAGTTTCACAAATAGGCTTATATTAACACTGCAATGAAGTTATTGTGAAAATTCCCTAGTCAACAACCCAGCACCTATTCAGGTACACAGAGGGAGAATTTGGCATGGCCAATGCACCTAACCAGCATGCCTTTCTGACTGTGGGAGAAAACTGGAGCATCTGGAGGAAACCTATGCTGACACAGGGACAATGTGCAGACTCCACACAAACAGCGAGCCAAGCCAGGAATTGAACCTGTGTTCCTGGGCACTATGAAGCAGCAAAGCTAACCACTGTGCCATCCATTAACTGAACTTGCATTATCATAAGCAAGCTCCAGTTTCTGCTGGATTTGGCATTAAGAATGTACTGAAAAGGAGTGCGAAAACTGTGCATGGAAATTCATGATTTGGGGTGAGGGGGAAGAGTTTGAAATTGGTTTCAATTTGCCACTTGAATGCAAGTGATTACATATGGCAACACATACATTCACAGCTATTATAAAGACGGTTTATTTTAAAGTATAATCTCAGCTTTTGTGATTGTGCAGCAAAACAACATGGTTGTCATGTGGAATTTGAAGGCAAGAATCATAGAATCACAGAATGGTTATAACACAGGGGGCCATTTGACCTGCCACATCCGTGCCAGCTCTCTGCAAGGGCAATTCACCTTGGTCCACCTCCTCACCTTCTATCTATAGTCCTACAAAGCAAATCTGTGCCCATGTGATGGAATGGCACAACATTCTAACCATCTAACTGCTAACAAAGTGGAGGTGACGCGGTTTGAGATATTGGTGAAGTCAAGCAAGGCAGCACTGCCACATGGCAGGAGGCAAAGACATATAGAACTGGCAGTTACTGCCACAAGTCCTGCCAGCGGCTTACTCCATGTTGACCTTGGGCATCCCAAGAACAGTCCTTTACAGGAATGTAGGAAATAAAGCAGAAATAGGCCATTCACTCCCTCAAGCCTGTTCTGCCATTCCACTCGATAATGGCTGATCACGTACCTCAACTAAGTTTTCCTGCACTATCCCCATATTCCTTGATGTTCTTAATAATTCAAAATCTATCCATCTGAGTCTTTAATATATTCAATGACTGAACCTCCACAGCCCTTTTAGGTAAAGAATTCCAAAGATTTGCCAAGTGAAGAAATTCCTCCCTTCTCGGTCCTAAATGTCTTCCTTCTTATTCCGAGACCGTGTCCCCGGATTTGAGATGCTCCTACTTTCAGCAGTTTTATTTTAATGCTGCAGTTTGACATTGTATTATTGTGAAAATCCTTGATATAAATTGTACTTTTGCTGGAAATAAACAAGATTTCATAAAATCTTCATAAAACCTACTAATGATTTTTGATGAAATAGGGCAAGTTAAAACATACCCGTTATATAAACCATCTGGCTGTAAGCAGAGTAAGAAGTCTCACAACACCAGGTTAAAGTCCAACTGGTTTATTTGGTAGCAAACGCTTTTGGAATGCTGCTCCTTCGTTGGCGAGTGGAAGATCTCCGAAAGCGCTCCAAAAGCTAGTGGCGTTTGCTACGAAATGAACCTGTTGGACTTTAACCTTGTACTGTGAGACTTCTTACTGTGTTCATCCCAGTCCAATGCCAGCATCTCCACATCATGTAAGTGAGTTACAGAGCTTATATCACCATGATATGCCAGACAAGATGCACCCAGAGGCAAACATAGCACCAACCTGAGCTCACTCACATCACAATTTGGAACACAGGAAAAGGCGAAGGCCATTCAGCCCTTCAAGCCTACTCTGCCATTTAATACTAGATGACTGGGCACTTCAATACATCTACTAGCCCCATAGGTTAGAAGTGTTCTTAGTAATCTTTAAAATGCATTCCTTCTGGCAGGAGATCTGCACTGTGTTGCCTGCAAACATTAAATCATTTCATGGCAACACAATGTAAATAATTAAGTTACATAATTTTAATTATTAATTTTCATTTATAGAAACTCAGGAAACTCCCAGCCTTGCTTCTGCCGGATTTTTAAAACTTTGGCGTTAGTTAATAAGCTTGGCGCTCAGATTTAGTTGAAGCATTCCAACGGCGCAAAATTGGCGTAACTCGTAAGGAAGTTCCCGCCTAAGCCAACCCGGAACAGTCAATAAGTTGCGCCTCTGATTTGGAGGGTCTCCCGTGACCCACCTCGCCTCCCGCTTCCTGACACTCCCACCCCGCACAGGTATGGCGGCGCCTCCTGGTCCGTCCCGCCAGCAGCCCCGACCCCATTCCCGGGTGCCCTCCGAATAAAGTCCCGGAGGGACAGTCCAGCAGCAGTGTCGCCTTTCCGGCCGCTAGGAGGTCGCTCCGACTTGTACTGTCTGCGTCCGACCACGCTCCTGGACACTGAGGCACGGCAGCCGGCCTCAATCCGCCCATGACGCCGGGACACACAATAGTCCAACAACAGCCTGTTCGCAGCACCTAACGGCCTCATCGCCGGAGCGGCCAGCAGCGCCAGTGCGCATGACATAAAAGCCGCCATCGCGGGAGTTGACAGTGAAATGAAATGACACGAGAGTCGCATTTCCGCATGCGCAGAAGAGCAATGCGCTGCAATCGTCGTAAAGTCAGGTGTATTTCCCGCATGCGTTAAGAAGAAATGTGCCGCCATGTTTGAAAAGTCGCGTGAACTTTTCGCATGCGTAGAGGCAGTGCTGCCATCTTTGTAAAGTGCGGTGACATGACGCATGCGTAAAGCATCATGCAGCCATCTTTGTAAAGTCGTGTGACGCGACGCTTGAGTAGAAGCAATGTGCTGCCATCTTTGTAAAGGCATGTGACCTTCCCGCGTGCGTAAAGGCAATGTGCTGTCATCTTTAAAGCGCAGTAAGAAATCTCACAACACCAGGTTGAAGTCCAATAGGTTTATTTGATAACACTAGCTTTCAGAGCGCTGCTTCTTTATCAGGTAAGTGGGAGTTGTGTTCACAACCATGGCATGTAAAGACACAAACTCAAATGACAAAATAATGGTTGGAATACCAATCTTTACAGGTAATCAAGTCTTAAAGGTATGGACAACGTGAATGGAGAGAGGGTTAAGCACAGGTTAAAGACATGTATATTGTCTCCAGCTGGGACAGTTAGAGACCATTATTATGTAAATGGACAATATGCACCAAGTTACACAATGGATTAACTGCTGCTGCTTCCTAAACATTGCCTACAACAAAATAAATTTGTTGAAAATGTTTGAAGAAATACTTCCACGTGAGGCTGGCAAGTGGGTGGGAGAGCTTGAAAATAAGAGGCTTAGCTCTGAGGGTGACTAGGAGTTGTCCGGCTGGAGTCTCATGACGAGGCCAAGTGAGGATTTTGGAATAGTTCGTCTCATGTAGCCTCATACTTGGAGGAGAATGATTGCAGTGTCATTGGAACCTACATTCAGACAGCTTTGTGAGAACAAAGGGTAAAAGTTGCCTGGCAGCCCAAAATAGTTGTCAGGGGGGTGTTTGCATGTAATGGTATGTTTCAATGGAAAGCTCCTCGATGAAGGGGCAGTGCTGCAAAAGTTTGTGTTACCAAATAAATCTGTTGGACTTTAACCTGGTGTTGTGAGACTACTTACTGAATTCTTATGTAAGTGGCTCATTCCAGGGCAGCACAGGTGACCAGTGTGGCATCTCCCAGTCAGCCACACACAGATGCATCTGGGAGGTTGCAGGTGCCCTTTATGGAACTTGGACCAGGACCACGTCTAGATGGTCAGGGCCATGGGCTTCATCATCTTAGCAAGCTTCTACCAGCACAAGATTTAATTGATTGTACAACGTGGCCCTGCATGCTGCATTCATAATCCGCAAGGGATTCCACTCCCTCAGTGTGTGACTTATTTATGACCACACAATGCGCTTCATACAGGTGTGTGCCCATTTCCTGGGGAACATCCATGGCAGATACATCTTGGGGTGCTCCCAGATCCCAGTATTCTTTGAGGGAGAGCAGTGGCAGGATGGATGGCTTCTGGGGAACTGGAGGTACCGAATCAGAGGTGGCTAAACGCCGCTGGAGACTCGTTACAATAAGGCACATCTGCTGGTCAAGTAAATGATTAGCCTGCTGAAAATGCAATACAGATGCCTGGACTGACTGGCGGGATGGTGACAATGCAGCTCCCAGAGGGACTCCTACATTGTTGTAGCCTGCTGTGCTTTCCATAACTGGGTGCTGTGGAGGGGAGACCACCTGGACTTGGAGAAGTGCCACATCTCCCAAGATGAGGAGGATGTCAAGGAGGATGATAGGGTGACTATGTAGAGGAGGAAACAGAAAAACTCCAGGCTGTAGTAAAGGCATGACTGGGCCAATGCAGTAAGGATGGCCCCATAGCGCCTTGTTTTGGGGACAAGCAGGACTTGGATTGATTAGCTCTCCTACCATGGGGACTGACATCTAACCAGTTATGTGATGTCAGTGGTGGGTTCCCATGCTGTTGCCAGGCATCATGGGCAATGTGCTGAAGCTGTTGGTCGGACTCTGCAGGAGAATGGCGGTGATTTGTATTGAGGACAGAGTGATGCTCTTCTCATCATCAGCGATAAGTCTGACTCCTTCCTGACAGAGAGCCTAATGCATCCAGCCATCAAATGGGCTTATCACACTGCTTATAACTGCAGGATGCATGGTGTCTGCTACTACAGGCTCCACCCACTTGAGGGGCCCTGGTGTTCACACCCATCTTACAGCTGAGATGGCCTTGTGATCACTAGAGAACGTTGTTAGACATGAGAGGGATGCACTTTGCTGGAAGGGGACAAGGAAGTTCACCCATCCATGACCGGGGGCTGGGCTCCAGAGGTGAGGGAATGTCAATAGCAGCACCTCTTTACTGTGTCATCAGTGTGGGAGGGACATGGCACTGACATTCTCACAATCCACAGGGCTGAGGCAGTGGGTGAGAGTAGTGGTGCCCCAAGCTTGATGCCATGAGCAGATAGGGTGGAGGCTCTGTGGATGAATGAAGTGAAATTTAATGCCAAACATTCAGTACAAAATGGTGACCTATTTACACGAGTGCCTATATTCACCCATACCCACTCAGTGTCGATGATTTCTTAATTTTCCTGACCCTCACGTTACATCTCGGTGTATCCCTAGGATCCACAGCTGAGATTAATTGACTTCCATGCTGCTTTGCCTGAGATGACTTTGGCTGGTATCCCCTGTGGGGCCAGGACGTAAGAACATAAGAATGTTCTTATGGAGAGTCACGGAGAGCCCAGGCTTGCTTTCAGGCAGCATGGATGTTTGACTGCTCCCCTCCTCAGTGTCAGGGGTTGGAGGTGTGTTGCTGATGGTGAGATGGGTGTCAGATGGGCCGGAGACATCCACAGTCCCCTGGCTGGAGAGGCCTGTGTTGTACTCCAGCTGATCCTCTTCTCTTTGGAGTCACGGGGGCCTTGTGCTCCTCCATAGGATGGAGGGGCAGCTAGAATGAGATCCTACCAGTGCTGCACCATGTAGTTGATGCCCTGAGGTGTGGAAATCACCTGCCATGGAGTACAAGTCCTGCACCAAGGGCTGTACTGTGGATGCCATCTTTGCAGTTTGACCTCAGTGCACTGCAGTGATGGCACCATCTCCTCAGATGGAAGGTGACGGGACTCCTCCAATTGGCCTTGCACTCCGAGGAGGGCTACTGTCATCCCTTCTTGCTCTTTGTGACTCTGCCTTTGCAGTTCTGGCAACTGTGAGATGACCGGGCCTGGGGCGCGTCATTGGCAAGAGGCTCAGCAGAGTTCTGGCCTCCAGCATCTCCCTGAGTTCCAGATCCCTGCCTTCACATGCTGTGATTCTTCAGCTGCGAATTGCTCATGAATGAGTGACCCAGAAGCTTGCCTATTTAGTGAACCCACCGAGGTGTGAGTGTCTAGTGCCGGGTGCAGGTGACAGCTGTGATGCCTCTTCAATGGTGGGGTTAGGGAAGTCCCCCTCTAAGCTGTTGGAATATGCTGCATCTATGGGGCGCAAAGATGGTGCAGCCTGGTTGGCCTGCAAGAGAAGGAACATGGCATTGGTCCATTACAGGGAATACGGAGGGAACATTGATTACGCACTTGTGACTTGAGGAATGACATCATATGTGTTGAGGATTCTCACGTTTTTCAGCTGCTCCCACCTCACCAGCAGTGCAGGCATGGTCTTCCTCCTCCCCAGCCAAGCCGACGGCTCACTCCTCAAAACATGAGAGGGCTCTCAATTCGGGCGTGACTGCACCCACTGATGTTTGTTATGGTTGAATTTGTCTTGCAATAACACTGATAGAGTGTAGGTGGGAGTAATTTAAGATGGTGATGAGATATGGCAGGCATGAAGCGTGGATGAGAGCTGGAGTGTGAGGAGCATAGAGTTACTGAGGGAACATGGTTATTGTATAATGGAGGCGGAAACCTGGTGCTTGGTGTTGGCAATGACCAAGGTGGCTGGGTGAGGGAAAGGGTTGGGTGTGCGAGAGGTATGCAAGGGGGTCCAGTTGGAGACTGTGGGTGGTTCATTTACCCCGTCTGAGTGAAGAAGATCATTCATCTTCACCAACAACTGCTGCCCCATCTTCTGCGCTTGCACTGACTAGGGCTGGTACTGCATTCCAAGTGATCCTTCTGGAAGGCTGTTTTTTGGAGTGGAGAAGGGCCTGTTGAAGGGCCCCTCCAAAAAGCACCTGCAGTCAATAGAGTCAAGGGCCTCCTGCTCCTAAATTTCAACATCTTAAGTCAGCAAAGATGCAAGCATTGTTTCGTGTTAGGAATACTATCAGTGCAGCAACAACTCAGGAACGCAGTCAGTAGTCAGGCAAAATATCTAGATGGAAATAGTTAATCACAAAGTGGAAGAAGGAAGAAGTGTTGGGAAGCATAGCGTTGGGAAACCGTTTATATGGAGCTCCCCTTGTAGAAGTTAAGTTGTTGTGGAATGGGTGAATCAGGGGAACACACCGCAGGAGCAGCCTGATTCTCATGGACATAAGAATTATTACTAATGAGGCATAAGATTTGGCCCGAAAACACTTGGCTGTAATGACTTAGGAGGCCTGATTGGAAAGGAACATAATTTATTCCAGAATGCAAAGTAAAACTATTACCATGGTGTATACTAGTCCTTGCCTGAGATGACTGTTAGCAGGCCCAGTCTAAGGCCTGCCTTACAAAAGGTTCAGGGAATGAGTTCTAGCTGGGCAGGCCACATACTGCTTGTTGTCGGGGGAACTCATACTCATCGAACCCCCCCATTGACCTCGTGGGAGTTATCACACTGCCTCTGTCAGCAGGAATCACTCTGTTTTTCATGCTGGAACTAACACTCAGCCATCTTTTGGTAAGATTTAACCGTAAAGGTGCTGTTAAGTTAAAACAGAAAATGCTGGACAAACCCAACAGGTCAAACAGCATTTGTGGAAAAAGAAAAAGACAGCAGAAATTTCCAGTTGTTCATGCCAGTTAGAACTCCATGGTAAATCCCATATTTTGAGTCCCTGTGGATCATATGGACTCAAAATGTTAACTGTGTTTCTCTCTTCATAGATTCTGCCAGACCTGCTGAAATTACGCCGCATTTTCTGTTTTTATTTAAGATTTCTGGCATCTGCAGTACTTTGCTTTCAATTTAGTGTTTTTAAGTTAATTATTTTATGTAGAATATTGATGAAAGTCACCTGGCTTGTGTATCTCAACAGATGGCCTCTAACTGTCCCCAGCCACCATCATTTTTCTATATAATTGGTCATATATATGTATGATAAAACAATTCACCTACTCATATCCTGGGGTGATGCACTAAATATTGGAGGTGGGGGGGGGTGTGTTTCTCCCACCCTGCTGCACTAATTTTCTACTGCAATGGGGGTGGGGGTTTGCCTCCTGGGGGGGAGGTGAGAAGGGTCTGCCAGAGGGTGTGGGGGGGGTGTTGTTCTCACGGGTGAGGTGGGGGGATCGTCACTACTATGGAGATGGGCTGGAGATCAGACGGTCCGGGCCTGGAGGGGGTTTGGGCTGGCCTGGCCCACGAATGGATGGGGACGCTGCGATCGGGCCATGGGGTAGTTGGGGGACTACATTGCAGGGGTTCTGATCTGGCTGGCGATTGAGGAAATGGGGTGGCTGACAGTTCAGGGCCACAGCGCATGCACAGCTTGTTTCAGCCTTCCGGGCGGGAAATCTAGTGATAATCATACTGGTGGCCTCTACATTGCACAGAGTGTGGGAGATTCTAGTGTGAATCCCACTGAAAAAAAAGTGTGATTTACTCCAGTTTTCCCACAAATTCAACACTTAGAACTTTTTTGGGAGAATCCTGGCCATTGTCTTTACTTATATTTCTTCAATGTGAATGAATGTGGGAGAACAAAGCATGTGGAAGAACATGCTGATCAGTCAAATGAGCTGGGAAAACAGCTGAATTTCTGTGATATGGTAAGCAAATAATCCGCAGTGTCCAATAGTAAAACACAAATACAGGAGTGAGTGACATGACAAAACATGGTATTCAATTTGCTGAATCAATCAAAGTAAACAAATACATTGAAGAATCAGACATAGACATTTGTAGTCTTTATTACATAATTTCAAAAATGTGGAAAATTGTATGTGGCATAGACAAACATTATAATATATAATACAAAGCATGAATGTGTTTTTATGTAAAGCATTATTAAATGCAAAGGAAAACTGCTTTAGGCAAACAACTGACTGTGGATAAAGAGTTGTATAATGAATTTCTCCTTGGTGTTTCAATTTTTGTTCAGTGTCCATGATGTGCAAATTCTTTGGGTATTCAAGTATAGGTGAAATCTGTGGCGAACAGCAGGAAATTCTAAAATATAATTAATAAAAAAACAAGTAAGCATTGAGAACAATGGTTTAGAAGTTATCACAACTCATTTTATGCACATCTGTCCAGTGTAGTAGCATGAGCATTCCCAATAGGTGAGTTCAGACAAATGCATTAATTTGTAGCTTTGTAAGGATGGGTAGTGAGGTACATATTGCCATTTGTTTAATTGTATGTGAAAGAAAAGATAAAGTCGCCATAGTTCCAGATGACCATACGCAGCTCTCCCCTGGTGATGACACACCTCAGGCGAGGGGCAAGATTGAGCAGTCAGGGCTGTCATGAATAACCTCAGAATGCAGGAATTTAACCCCTGGAGTTATTCTGCATCATGAGCCAACCATCCAGTCAACTGAAGTACTGTACTCCATTACTACCTGGCACACCAGAAAAGTGTACTTTGAAAAGCAGCTACAAAAAGTAATGATTCATGGACTTGTTCTGGAAAAGCAATAATGGAAAAAAAAATCATAGTTGGACAAAGAATATGTAGAAAATCTGTATTTAGAATTGCAAAGGTACCATTTAAAACAAGAGGCCTGACATCAGAAGCCAGAAAAATACTAGCAACTATTGTCAGGAATGTGTGAAATGGTGGCTAGCACTGCTGGTTCACAGCAACGGGATCCAGGTTTGATTCAGACCTTGAGTGACTGTGTGGCGTTTGCACTTTCTCCCCATTTCTGTGTGTTTCCTTTGGGTGATCAGTTTCCTCCTACAGTCCAAAGATTTTTTGGTTAGGTGGATTGGCCATGGTAAGTGTGTGGAGTTACGGACAAAGGGCTGTGGGATGGGCCTGGGTAAGGTGCACTTTCAGAGAGTCAGTGCAGACTGGATTTGCCGAATGGCCTCCCTTGCACTGTAGTGCTTCTATGAATCTATGGTAACAGGGCACTTTGAAAATTATAATACGATTAAGCAGAATAAACAGGGAGTTACTGAAGGGAAATTGTGTTGGATAAATCTGTTGGAATTCCATGAGGTTATAGCTAGCAAGGTGGTCAAGGGGGTACCAGAAAACGTTGTGTATTTGGAATTGCAAAAAACGTTTGTTAAAATGATGTCCAAGAGGTTGTTACATAAAATTAGCACCTGTGAGATTGGGGATAATACATCTGGATGAACGGAAGATTGATTAATGGATAGAATGTAGAAATTTACAGGTTATTTCAGTAGGCATGCTGCAACTACTGGGAGAGACCTAAGCAGGATAAGAGAAGTAGAAGTTGATAAGAGAGAAGGTTACCAAACCAGTAAGAGGGCCCAACCTAAAGGAGGTGAAAGCTTCTAATCAGCAGATATCAATGAAAATAAACTGGTTAGCAATGTAGAAAGGACAAAGTGTATGCAACAGACAGCAGCAATTGCAACCAGATCTGCATCTGACAGACAATAAGGGGCGGATAAAAATATAAGCCTCCTTGATGTAGGAGGTCAGGCGAGAGTGAGCCAGGAATGATGGAGTTGAGTGGCATCCAGGAAAAACAGGAGCAATTTAAATTCATGCTGAAATTTTGCTGCCGTTCAAGCTGGCAGGATCTTATGCTCCCGCTGACAGTGCACCCCCATCATGGGTTTACCAGCAGCAAGGAGTGCATTCAATTGGAAACTCCACTGACAACAGTGGGACCATAAGATCCCACCTCCAGTGAGTAGCTGCTGCAACCGAACATGCAACGGAAAGGAAGAAAAATCCTGCACGGAATTGGGTGTAGCTGACTAGATGGAGGGAAATGGCTTTCCTTGAGTGGGGTGCCTCAAAGCACCAGATCTTGGGCACCTGGTAATTGAAAGAAGGAAACCTGAGTATGAAACTTATACACAAGACAAGAGATGGTGTCTCATGGCAAATTAGTGTCCACAGTTAGGCACAGAATTCAGAGTGGTGTTCCCAGAACACTGAATAGTTTAAGTATGACTTCCTCCTAATCTACTTGATTTAGTATTTTATTTCCTTTGTTTTTTTGTTGCTCTGCAGAGATGGATATTTTAGTATCAAATGTACTCATACCCTCTCCATTGCAATCCTTAATATTCTTGCACTTGGATTTATTATATAGCATAATAGTGGAATCTTGGGCAGGATTCCCCGATCTCATTCATGATTGTACTGGTTGCAAGCAAGAATGGAATATTTGGTGATCCAGACAAAACTCTGTTCACTTTCAGCATGGAAAATCCCAGCAGCAAGCAAGAACAGAAAATTTTGGCCCGTATTTTTGGTTGCTACATGTGTTAAAACAGAGCCTTTTTGTGTACTTAATGTATAAAACAGTGGCACAGTGGTTAGCACGGCTGCCTGACAGCTTGGGTCACTGACTGTGTGGAGTTTGCATGCTGTCCCTGTGTCAGCGTGAGTTTCCTCCAGGTGCTCTAGTTTCCTCCTACAGTCTGAAAGACATGATGGTTAAGTGCATTGGCCATGCTAAATTCTCCCTCAGTGTACGTGAAGAGGCGATGGAGTATGGCGACTAGGGGATTTTCACAATAACTTCATTGCAATGTTAATGTAAGCAAGCCTACTTGTGACACTAATAAATAAACTTAAACTTATATTGCTTCATAATGTCAAAAGGCTGTTCCTTATTGAATAGATCTATAACTCAGTAACTTTACCTTGCGTGGTTGTACAATGAGGTTGGAAAGTTTGAAGTGGTCGATCACAGGAAGTGGGTATCCATTGTCCAGGGCCTCTGCAGAGAACAATAGTTTTCATGATGGCTATAAATATTACAGGCATACTTCTTCAATGAGCAACTAGCTTTTACTACTCATCCCCAAAGTGAGCAAATCTTACATATGATTTGTTGCAAAAATTGTAGAATGCTGTGTTGGTGCAAAATTTAGAACAAGCTGTTTGTTGGATGTGTTCAACATCTGAAAGATGTGCTGTTTTGCCATGGATGGCCTATGTCAAGATTCACAGGTAAACTGAAGTGGAAGATCTCTCATTCTCAGCTGTTAGTTTTCCTGAAATGTTCATTTTGGTTCTAATAACATTTTCTGCAATACTTTATATAATTTTGGAGCATTTTCTTTTACTCATTGTTCACCTCTTAAATATTTTCCCATTTTAAAGCAAGACTTTCCATTGAGCTTATGTTCACCTGCAATACATCAATTATGTGAATGACACAGTGTGATATTTTTTAAGATGGTGAATTTTTGTTGCCAGTAAAATGTTGGGAGACCAGATGTTTTCCATTTTGTCACCAATAAGCAGTTCTGGAGCAAGGTACTGTACACAGTTTAAGAATGAAGCTCTTTATAACCTATTCCAGAGGGAGGTGGGGGTTTGGGGTGGGAGGGTTGGTGTGGAGAGCTTTATAAATGGAGTGCTCCGCTTGAAAGGGCAGTTGGAAGAGGGTAGCAACTGCTATAGCAAAACATTATGGATCTCAGAGTTAATAATTGAGCTCACTTCAACTGTTTTGTTATGGGAGAATGTTCGACATTACTATCATCCCTTCCTCGAAGAAGTTCTCCCACCACCTTTCAAACGGCTTGGATTTTATTTAAGGGGGTTGGGAGGGATTTTCTGACCTCACTGCACCTGGCACAGATTGCGCTGATCCCTGAAAGTTGCGGGAGGGCCTAAAAATCAGCTTTGGGTCCGGCGACAAATAGTCTGTAACCGGTCCCTTTTGTCACGAAACAGATTGTGCCCAGAAAGGGCATGAAGTTGACTAGCATATTTAAAGTAGCATTTAAATATGCATAACCTGTTCAACTCAGCATGCACAGGATCCTCTGGCCTTCAGGAGCGACACAAGAATGGCAGGAATCAATACTGATCTCCACTAACAACTTATCACTCTCCCAAAAAGCGACTGAATGTGGGACGATTGCAACCTAGAGCAAACGGGAGAGACTGGCGTGGACTGCTCTGGTATTCTCACGATTATACATTCAGGAAACAATCTTATTGACTTGTCTTGATGAGGGTCGACATGGTGAGCTGGTAAAATCAGACAAGAGGTGAAAAATTGGGCTTGCATCTAATTTCTCACCTCTCACAATGTTACTGATGCTGAGTAAGGCAAATTTGACTTATTTTGAAATTTATGGGCATATTTGAAGATGATTGGCAAGTTCCCAACGCTATCGTCCGGGTTCACTTGCCCTTATCTGCCTGCCAGTCGAGGTCATTACCAGCAGGTGTGATATATGGCCCCCACTAATGGGACCTGAAGTGAAGGCCATTGATGCCCACAGATGGGCATAGTGCCCCTTGGATAGTGCGAGCCTGGCACTGCTTGCTGGGCAGTGCCAAAGGGCAGGGCCTGATGGGGATGGAACCTGACGGGGCAGGACATGATAAGGCGCAGGGCATAATGGGGGGAAGGTGGGGCAGGAGCTGCATGGAAGGGGAGAGAAGGGCATCTCTACATTGAAGAAGGTTGGAAGGGCAATCAACTGGGACAGTGATCAAGGATTGGGGGGGTTGAAGTCAGGGCGATGATTGGCTGGGTTGGCAATTGGCAGGGGGTGGCAATGTCTGGAGGGGGGTGACATCAGTATGCACAGGGAGATTGAGATACCTGCACAATGGTGTCCCTAGAGCTCAGCAGCTGACTTCCCAGTGAGAATAGGCTCCGCCCTTCCCCCTATTGGTGAGGGTCATATCTGTGCTCTTTTTTTCAACTAAGTGCTGTATGATTGCATCTGGAAGCTCTCCTAAAAATGGGCACAATTCTCTCCCATTTGGCACTTAGAATTTTTCTGGTAAAATTGTCGCTCAGATTTTTTTGGGGGAAAATTCCACCCTATATCTTGTATTATATTTTCCTCTTTTGGAAAAGTCTATCTCCAGAAACCAGAGCAGGCCACATTGTGTGGCTGTGCCAGAATGATGACACAGGTAATAACTTCAACAGTTTAGTACAAAAGGTGCTCCAACTGCTCTTACATGTCATGCCTGTAGCCAACGTGGAAGTGACTTCTTCTGCTCCCCACCCCCCCCCAACCACCACTACTCCCCCACCCCCAGTTTTACACTATCAGATCATTTCAAAATCCTATACACCTCAATGAAATTTCCCAGCTTTCCATATTCCAGAGAAGAGGAACCTAGTTTATCTAATCTATTTTGTGAATTTAATTCTTCGGTCAGTCTCTTGTTTCTAAGGTGCAGTGCCCAGATTGCACACAGTTCTCCATGTGTAATCTAATCAAGTGCTAAATAGGTGCAGGAGAATGTCATCCACTTTATTTTCTAGCCCTCTAGGTATCAAAGCTAACATTTCATTAGATTCTTTGTTTTTCTTTGTATCTGAGTGCTAGATTTTAATGATCAGTGCACATGAGCCATTAAATCTCTTTCCACCTTCATTGCTCCTCAGATTAATGCTCAGATTTATTCTATTTTGGTACAAGATGGATGACCTCATACTTAGCTGTGTTGAAATCCATTTATTTTGTCCACTCATTTAATCTATAAATGTTCCTTGGTAATTTTTTGCTCTTGTCTACACTACTTGCCAAGCCACTAATCTTTGTGTCATCAGCAAACTTGGATATATTGCTCTCTATTGTGTTATCTAAATTGTTAATTATAAATTGAAGAGTTGCTGCATCAGCACAAGAATGTGGGACATCACTACTCACTTCCTCTCAATTGGAGTATTTACCCATTATTCCTACTTTCAATCTTCTGCTGCTTAATTAATCCCTTAATAATGTTAAGAATTTATTTTCCATTCTACGACCTTAAAATTTAGCTAATAGCCTCACAGTTGAAACTTTATGTATGGCTTCAGGCAATCCATATAAAATGTATCCAGAAGCATTCCACGATCTTAAATGATGGATTCCATTATCTTTCCCCCACAGATGTTAAATGAGGAGTCCAATAATTTACTGATTTATCTTTCTTGCTTTTCTTAAATAATGGAATTATATATGTAATTTTTCAATCTAAAAGGGACAAATCCTCAATGTAGCGTTTTGGCGAGTTCAAAAAAGAGGTGGATGTATGCTTAAAAAGTACAAATTTACAGGTCAGTGGGGAAAGAGTAGGAGGTTGGGACTAATTGGAGAATTCTTTCAAAGAATCAACACAGGTACAATGGACTGAATGACTGTTTCCTGGGTAGTATGAGTCTATACTCTGACAGCACACTATGGAGGCCTTTATTACATCAGCCTGGGCCAGACTTTAATACAGATTGCTGAGATGAATGGACCAATTTTAACTCTCTGTAAGAGGGTAGATTTTGAATGGGTTAAAACTAACCCAAAAAGGCAGTTTTGTGTCTATTTTACCAACTAGTTTATCCAACTAGTAGCAGTTCAATATATTTTATATGCAGAATGGAAGATGCACAAGATTGTGTGTAATACAATTCCAAGAACACCCTGAACGATAAAATCAATCTGAAAAGAAAAAGCTACTTAAAATGCAAGAGTCCTTAAATATGCTTTGTAACAAAATGCTTTTTATATATAAATAGTGTGGAACTTCCCACCCCGTGATGTGTTTTGCGGTGGCAGAGGTGGCTTGCCATTGGCCAGCAAGCTGCCAATATAAAATGGATATTAAAAAAAAAGGATAATTGCAAATTAAGCCTTTCTGCATGGCACTTTTGCTATGTGTTGCATTATCTCTTGGTAAAGTTACATACTCGTGATGAACCACAGAACTATAGAATCCCAACAGTGCAGAAGGAAGCCATCTGGCCCCATCAAGTCTGAACTAAACATCCCACCCAGGCCATTCTCTGCTCTATCCATGTAACCCCGTGCATTTTCCCTGGCTAATCCACCTACAGTAGCAAGGTCTTGCAACGGTAATTTAGGGAATTAGGTACAAGTTTGAAATCTCAGGATTACTCCCCGTGCCACGTGCTGGTGAGGCCAGGAACAGAGAGAGATAGTGCAGCTGAAAACGTGGCTAAGGATCTGGTGCAGGAAGGAGGGTTTCAGTTCTTTGGATCGTTGGGGTGCCTTCCAGGGAAGATGGGGCCTGTACAAGAAGGACAGGTTACAGCTGAACTGGAGGGGCACCAATATCCTGGCTGGGAGCTTTGCTGGTATGGTTCAGGTGGATTTAATCTAATGTGGTGGTGGGGGTGGGAATTAAAATAGTAGATCAGGAAGTGTAAAGACTGGGGATGAGTATGGAACCAAGGCCAGGTTAGCTGAGAGGAAGAGCAGACTGGGGGAGGTCGAACTCAGTGGGCTGGAGATCTGGAGTGCATCTGCTTCAATGCGAGGAGTATAACAGGTAAGACAGATGAAGTCAAAGCCTTGATTCTTGTGTGGAACTTGGATGTGGTTACAATAACAGAGACTTGGTTAAAAGAGAGACAGGACTGGCAGCTAAGTATTCGGGGACATAAGTGTTTTAGGTGAGACAGAGGGGAAGGTAAAAGAGGCAGGGGAGTTGCAATACTGGTTAGGGAACATAATACAGCTGTACAGAGGGAGGACATCTTGGAGAATCATGTAATGAGTCACTGAAGATAGAACTCAGAAACAAGAAGGGGACAGTCTCTATGATGGGAATGTACTACAGGTCTCCCAACAGCCCATGGGAAGTTGAGGAACGGACATGTAAGCAGATTCTGGACAGTTGTAGAAATAATAGGGTTATAGTGGGAGACTTTAATTTTCCTCATTTGACTGGAAATCCCTTAGGGCTAAGGATCCAGATGGTGAAGAATTTTTTAAATTATGTCCAGGAAGGCTTTTTGGAACAATACATAGATAGTCCGACTAGGCAGGGGGCTATACTGGATCTAGTGCTAGGGAATGAGCCCGGTCAGGTCATCAAAGTTGCAGTGGGGGAATGTGGTGACCGCAATTCCGTAAGCTTTCAGATACTCATGGAAAAGGACAAGTGTTGTCCTAAGGTTAAGGTGCTAAATTGGGGGAGGCTAACTGCAACCAGAATAGGCAGGATTTGGAGGCTGTTATTATTATTATTAGCATAGCCAATCTACCTAACTTGCATAACTTTGGACTGTGGGAGGAAATTGGAGCACGTGGAGGAAATATAGGGCGAATATGACTTAAAGCTGGCATAGAACCTGGTCCCTGGTGCTGTGAGGCAGCAGTACTAACCACTGTGCCACCATGCCACAATCATGTTGCCCCAATCAGCACTTATCCTACAATTGTAGTCCTCAGGTTTATGTCAACAAACAGTGATTGGCACTGATTTATTTTAGCAATGTAGGCAATTTAGTCAAATACATAAGGAGTAAGAGATTTAAATTGCTTGGCAGATTCCTTTGACAGTTCCATTTGACCATTCCAATGAGGTGGGCAGAACAGATAGGGAGACACTGTTCCCTTTAACAGAAGCATTGAGAACCAGATGGCACAGCTTTAAGGTTACTGGCAAAAGAAGCAATGGTGAGCCATATCTTTCTCAGATTAGCAGTCAGCATTGGATTGCCACTCCGCACCACATTAACCTGTGCTAAATTTTTTCAGTGCCCACCTCACTCAACCTTCCTGACTAAGGCTGGGTGAGATTCAAACAGTGCAGCAGTTGCCTGGTTCCGGCTTCTGAGTCTAAAATAACTGCGCTAAGGAAAACATGTCCTTTTTTGTGGCATTAGCGAGTGAGTTTTTAGATCCCACTGAAAATAGCGGCTGGGGGGAAGGAAATTGGATGGTATATGGGAGTGGGGTCAGTTGTGGAGGGGCTCGGATAGGAGGTGGGGGGAGGCTCAGAAATGGGAAGGTGTGAGGGGGTTGGAAATGGGAGGTGGGGAGTCAGGCATTGGGGTGGGAGGGGTTTGGATATCAGGGTAGTGGGAGAGGTCAGAGGTCGGGAGAGGTCAGAAATCAGAATGGGAGGATTGAAGATTGGAGGGTGGGTGGGGAGTTGGAAGCAAAGCCAGTGGGGGTAGTAGGTGTAGGATGTGGGGAGTGGGGATCGGACATGGAGGGGCACAGATGTGAGTGGGTTTTCAGTCATCAGGGATAGGGGGAGTTCAGATGTGGGAGAGGTCAGACACAGAGCGGAGTCAGACAGGGAATTGGGTTGGCTTTGGTTAGGGAGTTATACTGGAAGGGGGGAAACGCTGTCAGGTTGGGTTGGGAGAGTGTCAGGTCGGGTCAGTGGCAGTCACAGTTGGAATGCCACTCTGCCCCTTTTCTCCCCACCTTAATTCGGACCTGCTCATTGCTCATCTGACCTGGGCCTAGTGATAAATGTGCACCTGGGTCCTGAAACCTTGGAGTTAGGGGAAGTGAAGTGACATCTTTGTATGATACTAGCTGCTGTAAACCAGGTGAGGTTAAGATCCCTGTGTTCAAATGCCACTTTGAGAAGCCAGGGATAAGCTAAGTGTATAAGATATGTGGGTAGAGTTTTGGAGGGTGGGTAGGATGAGTCAGGGAAGAGGGTGTGGGAGCGTAATCAGTGGATTGGTGATTAGTTGGGGTGGGATGGTAGCTGAGGGTGGAGTGTGGGGAGTGGATATTTGAGGGGTGGGAAGCTAGTTGGAGGGGTGAGGGAGTAGTTAAAGTGAAAGTTTGGAAATGGGTATGTGTGTTAATCAGGGCGTTGGGAGAATACACAGGGTTGGGGAGGGTTTGGTTGCGGGGGTAGGTGATAGGTAGTTAGGGAATGCAGTGGAACAGTTGGAAGTGGCAGGGTGGATTCAGAAGTTAACTGTTCCGTCATGAGTGTCAGAACCATCTGAAGTCTTCGATTCATATCAGAGGTTTGGATGGCCCCTGGTGAGGGTAATTCTCCATCGGAAGTATAAACTTCCCACCAGTTCCTGTGCATTCCTTGCATGGGACATCCAGAGAGTCCCCTGGTGCAGCTGCCAGGATATCTGTAGGATACAACCCTCCAGGATCAGAATCTCTGGGCCAATTTGCAGGAGTTCAGGCAAGTGGCCATAGTTAATATGTGAGCCAATTCTGTTGAGCCAAGTACTGCTGCATTGTGTTCAGAAGGGGGAATGTTGATTCATTTTTGTTTCTTTACCTCCTATC
The DNA here is from genome assembly GCF_965287045.1 of Carcharhinus amblyrhynchos. NCBI lineage: Eukaryota > Metazoa > Chordata > Chondrichthyes > Carcharhiniformes > Carcharhinidae > Carcharhinus > Carcharhinus amblyrhynchos. The sequence continues at coordinate 44,788,689 of NC_137339.1, read as the reverse complement.
GCCACCACTTACTGCAATCAGCTACTTGAACAAAGACTGAGATTGAAGTGGTGGACTTCCTAGACTTTATAATTCAGCTACTCATTTGCAAAGCTCACTGGGTCATCAGGAGAGCTGATATCATAAGTGAGTGATCTTTATACTTTTGGAGATTGCTGTCCTTTTTAATGCAGAAAATCTCAATTGTAAGTCATAATCTTTCATGACAGTAAATAGTTGGAAAGTTCGGTTTTATTTTCCAGATCGACACTTACCATTAATATGTGGTAAAATGACAATGGAAACCAGGAAATCAATCGCAGTTTGCAGGCAGTTTACCTGTGAGAATAAAGTACATTAGTACAGTGAGGAAAAAAGAGCCACATTCATACATGTATGAAACTGATTCAAATGATCAGGAAAGTCCGGAGTAATTTATTCACTATTTTTGACTATGCCAAGTAAGAAACTTGATTAAAAGCCAATTTTGAATGAAAACCAAAATGTAATAAATATATCACAGGCTTTGCTGACTACAGCATTAATGGCTCTAGACATAAAATTTGAGTTGATTTACATTCCACTACTTAAATAAAAAGAGATAGAGAATAAGACGTTTTTTAAATAACCATGTTTCCCAGTCTCATTATCCTCGAGTTCAACTGTGCAGTTTTGTACTGAAAGGAAATAAAATGCGAAAGCTCCATCTCAGTGAAGCTTCACAACAGTTGCTTATGTCAGAGCTAACATACTTCTGAGTCTAGAGTGAAAGTAATAAAGTATTTTTTCCATCACAGGCAGAAATAATGGGGGAAATGTTTTCATTAGTTTTGTGCCATTGGCCAAATCAATACAAAAGATCAGGGAATTTTCAATGATAATGACCTATGACCAAAGAAAGTTACTTGAGTTCATATTTTCCATTTCCTTTGAAGTGCTTCTGGATTCAATTCGCTCGAGTCAAGCCCCATCCACAAAACTGGCCATGTCCCAGGTCACGTTGTGAGATACTACCCACAATGTTGTTTCGAATTACAATCGTTTCCTTCGGCACATTTTAGAAGCATTTTAATGTCAAAAAGTATTTAATTTACTTCAGAAACTGGATTTTAATGTAACCTAACCAGTGTGATTTCAAGTATATTTTGACTGTAATTTTCCAACATTTTCATCATCAATGCCAGAAAAAAATTGCAAATGAGAGAGCGCAAGGAACTAGGGTTGTAAATGAAGCTCATTCCATCAAGCAAACCAGCTTCCCATCCATTGATTCAGTCTACAATTCCTACTGCCTTGGAAAAGCAGCCAACATAATCAAGGACACCACACGCCCCAGACATACTCTTTTCTATCTTCTATCGGGAAAAAGAAACGAAAGTCGAAGATCATGTACAAACTCTCTAAACAACAGCTTATTCCCTGCTACCATCAGACTTTTGAATGGACCTACCTTATATTAAGTTGATTCTTCTCTACACCCTAGCTATGACTGTAACACTGCACCCTCTCCTCTTCCCCAATGCACTCTATGAACGGTACACTTTGTCTATATAGCATGCAAAAAACAATACTTTTCACTCAATCCCAATAGATGTGACAATAATAAATGAAATCAAAATGAGAAAAATCTCAGAAAATCTCGCTGATTTTTTTCTAAACTGGAAATGGCCTAATTATCAGTCTTACCTTTCAAAGCAAAATGAAAGTTTAATACAAGCGAGAATACTTCTGCTTCTCGCTTTACTAAATGATTTCTCAGTAAAATTTACATTTTTATTCTAAAGTAAGATTAATGTAGGAACTTGGTAATCTGAATACTAATCTTTTGCTCTCTTTTCTAATGTCCTATTTTCAAGTGTCACCAACCCTGGCTAGGTTGCTGGAACCAAATAAAGGCTTTACTTTCCACAGTCATTGCGAAAGTCTTCTTTAAAATGATTTCCTCTATTTTGGAGCTAAAATATTAATGTACTTCAGACAGGACAAGCCTTTAGGCATCTAATCTTTTCCTTTATCCTTCTTTACATGAAATGTCTGATTTATTTATAAAATTTAATAACCATGTATCCTTCCAATGACATAAATTTATCTACTTCCTTTTTAAAATTCCTTGAAGCTTCTTGTTTGTTCAATGTGCTGGAACATGTTTCACTATTATTCAAGATAGTCTGGCCTAATTCCCCTATTTATCGTTTCCTTTTCTTAAAGCCGTATCCCCATCCATTTCTGGAATCTTGTATTTTGGAGAAAAATGGACCTGCTTATCAACCCCTTCATAATATTAAAAGATTCAATTAAGTCTCTCCACAGCCTCCTCTGTAAATAAACAAATCCACACTTGCTCTTCATTGTAAATTCTGGTTATCTTGGAACCATCTCCTTCACTTTTTTTGAATAACAGTGTCTTTTTTGAAAAAGGAAGAAGAGAATTTAACGTGGAACAATGTATGCTTCCTCACCAACAGCAAATACAATTGTAATAATACCTTTTCCTCAGCAAACCAGTGTTATTTTTTGCTCTCTTTAGCACCCTGGAGCAATGGGTGAATGATGTCAGTAGTTTGTTCATGAATATTCCAAAATCTCTCCTGGTTTGATATCTCTGGCATGTTTCCAACCAATACAGTGATGCTACCTTTCAACTTCCCAGATGTTACCTTTCGCTAAATGTCATCAGTTATTCTATCTGCATAGAGCTGCACTGTCAATTTTCTGCCAGTGAATTCAGCAGATTTTTCTGCCTCTTTACCTCAGCATCAGGTTGGGCATTGCAATTTTTGTAACACTGGAATTAATTTCAACTGAATTTCACAAACTGTGGGACTACAAGCCAGGAATCAGGTGAGCTGTACGCTGCTGCAGCTCTTAAAGGCTTATAATAATGCAAATTCTGGGCATTTTGTGTTGCTGAGTGAACCAAAGATTTCTGCTAAAACAGTATAGCTCTAGAATCAAAGTATCCCCACAGTGCAGAAGGAGGCCAATCGGCCCATCGAGTCTGTACTGACCAGAATCCCCCGCTCCCTATTCCCCTAATCCTCATTTACCCTGCTAATCCCTCTAACACTGGATAAATTTGGCATGGTCAATCAACCTAACATGCACAGCTTTGGAACGTGGGAAGAAACTGGAGCACCTGGAGGAAACCCAAGCAGACACAGGGAGAAAGTGCAAACTCCACACAGACACTGACCTGAGGCCAGAATTGTACCTGGGTCTCTGGCATTGTGAGGCAGCAGTGCTAAACACTGCGTTACCATGCCGCTCTGCATTGAAGAATCAGAACAAAAGACGTGAAGTAAGTGGAGGATGTTGTTTGCTCAGTGGATCCCCTGATATGAAAAGGCTGCTTTTTCCTGTTGAAGATTCCAACACTTGTCATTTGATACATTTCAAGGTATCATTCCAGATAGCTACCTGACAGAACCACTGGAAAATGATGTGGAAAAAACTTGCATCATCTGCAAACCATTTAAAAACTCTGGTCTAAAGTTAGAACTGCTCACCCAAAATGGGTGCTGTCCAGGAATTGAACATAAGAACATAAGAAATAGGAGCAGGAGTAGGCCATCTAGCCCTTCGAGCCTGCCCCGCCATTCAATAAGATCATGGCTGATCTGAAGTGGATCAGTTCCACTTTCCTGCTTTCTCCCCATAACCCTTAATTCCCTTGTCTATCAAAAACCTATCTACCCGTGACTTAAATATATTCAGCGAGGTAGCCTCCACCACTTCAACGGGCAGAGAATTCCAGAGATTCACCACCCTTTGAGTGAAGCAGTTCCTCTTCAACTCTGATCTAAACTGCACCCCCCCCCCTTATCTTGAGGCTGTGCCCTCTAGTCCTGCTATCCTTCCTAAGCTGGAAGAATCTCTCTACCTCTACCCTATCCATCCCCTTCATTATCTTATACATCTCTATAAGATCCCCACTCATCCTTCTAAACTCCAATGAGTACAGAACCAATCTATTTAGTCTCTCTTCATAGTCCAACCCCCTCATCTCCGGTATCAGTCTAGTGAACCCCCTCTGCACTCCCTCCAAGGCCAATATATCCTTCTGCAAATGTGGCGACCAAAACTGCATGCAGTAGTCCAGCTGCGGCCTCACCAGTACCCTGTACAGTTGCAGCAAGACTTCCCTACTTTTATATTCTAGCCTTCTTGCTATAAAGGCCAACATTCCATTTGCCTTCTTGATCACCTGCTGCACCTGCAGACTGGGTTTTTGCGACCCTTGCACAATGACCCCCAGGTCCCTCTGCACCGTAGCATGCTGCAGCTTTTTGTCTTTTAAATAGTAATCCCTCCTACTATTATTTTTGCCAAAGTGGATAACCTCACACTTGCTAACTCCATCTGCCAGGTCCTTGCCCACTCGCTTAGCCTATCCAGATCCCTCTGCAGACTTTCCACACCCTCCATGCAATTTGCTTTTCGACTCATCTTCGTGTCATCAGCAAATTTCGTCACCCTACACTCAGCCCCCTCCTCCAGATCATCTATATAAATGGTAAATCGCTGAGGCCCCAGAACCGATCCCTGCGGCACTCCACTAGTCATCAACCGCCAATCAGAATAGCACCCATTGATACCAACTCTCTGCTTCCTATTAGACAACCAATCCTCTATCCACGCTAACACCTTACCCCCAACTCCGTGCGCCCTAACCTTCTGTAGCAACCTTTTATGTGGCACCTTATCAAACACCTTTTGGAAATCTAAAAACACCACATCCACCGGTTCCCCTCTGTCTACCGCACTAGTCACATCCTCATAGAAATCCAATAAATTCATCAAACACGACTTGCCCTTAACGAATCTGTGCTGCGTCTGCTCTATCAAACCATTCTTTTCTAGGTGCCTCGCTATTTCTTCTTTGATGATGGATTCTAGCATTTTTCCAACTACAGACGTTAAACTAACCGGCCTATAATTCCCTGCCTTTTGTCTGCTACCTTTTTTAAACAGCGGCGTAACGTTAGCCGTTTTCCAATCTTCCGGCACTTCCCTGGAATCCAGCGAATTTTGGTAAATAATTACTAAGGCATCCACTATCACCTCTGCCATTTCTTTCAGAACCCTGGGATGCATTCCATCCAGTCCTGGGGACTTGTCCACCTTCAGTACCATTAGTCTATCAAGCACTCCCTCTCTAGTGACAGTAATCGCATTCAGGCCCTCAACTCCTACCATCCTTCTATTTTTAAGATCCGGCAAACTATTCGTGTCCTTCTCTGTGAAGACCGAGGCAAAAAACTTATTTAAAGCCTCAGCCATTTCCTCATCTCCCACTGCTAAATCCCCCCTCTCATCCTCTAAGGGTCCAACATTCACTCTAGCCAGCCTTCTCTTTATATATTTGTAAAAACTTTTACTGTCCTTTTTTATATTTAGTGCTAGTTTAGCTTCATAGTCTATCTTTCCTTTCTTCATCACCTTCTTAGTCATTCTTTGTTGATTTTTAAATTTTTCCCAATCTTCTAATCGCCCACTACTTTTAGCCACTCTGAACACATTAGCTTTTCATTTAATACTCTCCTTTATTTCCTCAGATAACCACGGCTGGTTATCCCATCTCCTACAGTCCTTCTTTACCATTGGAATATATTTCTGCTGAGAACCGAAAAAGATCTCCTTAAAGATCCTCCACTGTTCCTCAGCAGTCCTACCAACCAATCTGCGCCCCCAATCTACATTCACCAATTCCGCTCTCATCCTATCGTACTCCCCTCTGTTCAAACAGAGGACACAGGTTCAGGACCCTACTTCCTCATCCTCCACCTGCATCAAAAATTCAACCATACAATGATCACTTGTCCCAAGAGGATCCCTAATTCTACCTGCCTTGTTGCACAACACCAGATCTAAGATAGCTCGCTCCCTCGTAGGTTCCGTCACATACTGTTCAAGGAAACTATCCCAACAGCATTCCAAGAACTCTTCCTCAAGCCCACCGCGTCCAACTTGGGTCATCCAATCAATATGCAGATTAAAATCCCCCATAATTATCGCCATTCCATTTCTGCATGCATCATTTATTTGCTTCTGTTCCTCTTATATTTTCTCTCCATCAGTTCTGTTATGCATTGGTATCTACATGATCAGCAATGCACAAGGTTTTATTGACTGCAACTGCCAAACCCATGCCCTCTGCTCTTTAGAAGGTCGGGACCAGCAGCCATATGGAAACATCATCACCTTCATGATTCCCTTCCAAATTGTATGCCATCTCAGCTTGGACAAATGTCTCTATCGCTATATGGTTACTGGGTCACATTTCTAGAGCTCCCCTGCTAACAGCACTATGAGAGTACTGTTATTACACAAGCTCCAGAGGTTGAAGAAGGGGATTGAACCACCATCATCTCCACTGCAACTGGAAATGTGCAACAAATGCTGGGATGGCCAGTGACATCCATATCCCAAACAGGATCAATGAAAAATAAAAATTGGGATCTAAGTAGAAGAAAATTAGCCCAGGCATTTCCTTATTTTTCTGAATTTGGGACATCGATACCCTCCACTGACCATTGGCCATTCTGCTTCTCTCTGAAAAGACACGTAACATTGAACTGACTCTCTATGATGCATTGTTAGCAGCTACTTCTGACTTAGATGTCTTCCCACTTACAACTGCTCCTTTTTTTTATCTCAGCTAGTCATTATCATGGAATCATAGAATCCCTACAGTGCAAAAGAAAGCCAGTTGGCCCATCAAGTCTGCACCGACCACAGTCCCACCCAGGTACTATTCCCGTAACCCCACATATTTACCCTGCTAATCCCTTGACACTAGGGTCAATTTAGCATGGCCAATCAACCTAACACACACATGTTTGGACTGTTGGAGGAAATTGGAGCACCCTGAGAAAACCCATACAGGCATGGAGAGAATGTGCAAACTCCACACAAACAGAGACCCGAGGCCGGAATTGATTAATTCAATGCAGCACCACACAAGGAATTCAGTTGGCCCTTCTGGTAGTTCATTGAAGTAACTGTCCAATTTGGTTCCACGTTAGAACATAGAGCATAGAACACTACAGCACAAACAGGTCCTTCGGCCTACAAGTTGCGCCAATCATATCCGTACCTATCAGGCCATAGAACTATCTATAACTCCCAATCCCATTAAATCCCATGTACTCATCCAGAAGTCTTTTAAAAGACCCCAGCGAGTTTGCCTCTACCACCACCGATGGCAGCCAATTGCACTCACTCACCACCCTCTGAGTGAAAAACTTACCCCTGACATCTCCTCTGTACTTGTTCCCCAGCACCTTAAACCTGTGTCCTCTCGTAGCAACCATTTCAGCCCTGGGAAATAGCCTCCGAGGATCCACCCTATCTATACCTCTCAACATTTTATAAACCTCTATCAGGTCGCCTCTCAACCTTCGTCTCTCCAGGGAGAAGAGACCTAGCTCCCTCAACCTAAGGCATGCCTCCCAATCCAGGTAACATCCTAGTAAATCTCCTCTGCACCCTCTGAATAGCTTCCACATCCTTCTTGTAGTGAGGCAACCAGAACTGCGCACAGTGCTCCAAGTGGGGTCTGACAAGGGTCTTATAAAATTGCAGCATTGCCTCCTGACTCCCAAACTCAATCCCTCGATTAATGAAGGCCAGTACACCATACGCCTTCTTGACCACATCCTCCACCTGGCCGATTTAAGATCTTCCTGCTCTTCAACACTGCTAAGAGTCCTACCCTCGATACTGTACTCCTTCATCCCAATGGACCTGCCAAAATGGACCACTACACATTTATCCGCGTTGAAGTCCATCTGCCACTTCTCCGCCCAGTCTTGCATCCTATCTATGTCACACTGCAACTTCTGACATCCCTCCAGACTATCCACAACACCACCAACCTTTGTGTCATCAGCAAACTTACCAACCCATCCCTCCACTTCCTCATCCAGGTCATTTATGAAAATGACAAACAGCAAGAGTCCTAGAACAGATCCCTGGGGCACTCCACTGGTGACTGACCTCCATATGTTGCAGCTTTTAAAAAAAAGCAAAGCATAGAAACAGACCCTTCCTTCTAAAACTCCATAATCCTGCTGCAAATTAATCCTCTTAAGTAGATGCCCAAATGCTTTTTGAGACTTTTCCACTGTCCTTTCGGTCACTGACAGAGGTCCATATCTTAACATCTCTGTGCGTGAAAAAATGGGAGGGATTTCTGCTAGGTGGAGAGATTACAGACGTTGTGATTGTTCTCCTTATAACAGCTAAAGGTTAAGGAGAAGCCTAATAATGCTCTTCTTATTTGTTTATTAGTGTCAAAAGTCGACTTACATTAACACTGCAATGACGTTATTGTGAAAAGCCCCCAGTCGCCACACTCCAGCATCTATTCGGGTACACTGAGAGAGAATTGAGCATGGCCAATGCACCTAACCAGCACATCTTTTGGATTGTGGGAGAAAACTGGAGCACCTGGAGGAAACCCATGAAGACACGGGGAAAACATGCAGCCTCTGCACAGAGAGTGACTCAAACCGGGAATTGAACCCGGTCTGAGAGGCAGCAGTGCTAAACACTGTGCCACCATGCTGCCCAACTATATGATGGGTTTTGAAATGTATTCAAATATATGATGGGTTTTGAAAGATCAAGTTATGGGGAAATTATTTCCTTTGGTAACTGTGTTAGTAACCAATCATCACTGATTTAAAATAAGTGGCAGAAGAGCCAGAAAGGAAATGTTTTTTCTTCTCATGAAGAATTTTTAAGATTTGGAGTTTTTGGGAGTTCTTATAGATGTTTTTTATCACCAGCTGGGAAGTAGGAGTTATGTTTGCCATTTTACATTCCTCTTGGGATCTGCTTCAAGCCTAATGATCCATAAATCATTTGCGCAAACTTTAAAATGCCAGAGTGAAGATAAAGTGGACAAAGTGCCTGTTCAGTAACAGTGCACTAACAAAGTAAAAGCAGCTATAAAACATGAAATCCTACTTGCTAGCATATTGCTTAGTCCAGCTGTCACTATATTTCAAGGAGTTTGGCTGGGATGGTGGGACCTGTCAGCAGTGGGATGGAAAATCTGGCAAACCAGTAAAACGTCCATTATTGGCAATTTCCAGTCTCCCCTTCCCCCGCCCTGCCGCCCGTGTGTTCCCTGGTAGCGGAGGTGTGAATAATTGGAAACCTAGCTGACAGTGGCAGCATTGGAAGATTCTGCTGCTGATCAGTGGTAAGTCACCTCTATTGCTGCAAAACACACTAGGGAGAGAGGGGGTGCAGGGAGGGGGTGGGGGGGAGAGGTGGGGGGAGAGGAAAATGGGTGATTGATAGGTGGAATTCTGCCAAAACATTTCTGAGTGACATAAAGGCAAGAATAATGGAGTGATCCATGCCAGTCTCTCAGGCACATGCCACAATCTTTCCACTCTTAATTTTTGAGGAACTGGGATTTACGCATCAATACTAGGGTAGGGTAGTGCCTAAACATGCCTTTGAGCCTGGCTTCAGAGCACTCTGGCCATTCCTCCCTCTCCCCACAGACATCGTGACATCTTCCCCCAATCAGCGGCATGTTCTCCCAACCTTTCCCTGACATGGGTCAGCAACGTCACAGCAGCAGGGCCCTTCCAATGGGTCTCCCTGCCCAATCGCCAATACCCCACCAATCAAGATTCCCAATGTGCACTCCCATCAATACCATCTTCAAATTCACCATTGCATGACCCCCATTCTCCTTCCCATCGTCAGCACTGTCAGCAATGCACCCCCCACCCACATAGTCTCCCATGTCAGCCCAGCCTCCTTGACAGTGCCTACCTGGCACACTGGCGACAGGTAGTCCAGTGGCCACTAGTGGACACAGCCAGTATGCCGCTAGGCACCACCACTGTGCCAGTTGGGAACTATCGGGATGTCACTGCCTGATGGGGACTGCTCAGTCATGCTCCCGTTCACCTGGGGGTGCCTGAGTCCCCTGGCATGACCACTGCACCAGGCCTCCACTTGTAGAGACCAATAGTGATCCTTGGTGTTATTGCGCTGCATCTGAGGGCCAGAAAATTTTGTGTGCATATCTAAGCATATTTAAATGCTGCTTTAACTATGCTAATTAGCTTTATGCCCTTTCTGGGTGCAAATCAATTTGTGCCATCAGAAAGGATGTGGTAGAATTGCACATTGTTTGGCACTGGGTACGAATCCAAGTTTTAGGCCTGCACGTTATTCTCCAGGATTGGCACAATTTGCTAAAGGCGTGGCGAGGTTGGAGAATCACCCCTCAATAAGCGGGTTTTTCATTTTATGTAAGTTATGGTGGTTGGGGGAGGGCGTCGGGCTGCAATGCGGTGGGTATGCAGAGAAGCTCCAAGGAAGTTCTTAGCCAAAGTATCTTATCCTCATTTTCCCCATTTAACTTAACATTAAAACAATGTTTTGAATTGCTGCAACTGAAAATGAAGTTTGAAAAATGCTTACTTGAAAAGGACCAATGTTTGACTTCTTTAGAGACAATTGTATCCTAAATAAGAACAATAGATATCCATTAATTTTATCCAAAGTTACATTTGCTAGTAATTAGATACCTCACAGCTGGTTTTAGGAGATGATGGAATAGTTTGAAGTGGAAAGGCAGCAAGGGGTATTTTGTATCTAACTATATAAAAGGCATACAGAGATTTGAGTAAGCCTGTGATGCCAATTATTTCAAAAACTTCGCATCTAAAGTTTCTTCTTTAATTTATTCCTGCATGTGATATGGAAATACTGCTCATTTATTACCCATCCCTGGTTGCCTTTCAGAAAGTGGTGGTGAGATACCTTCCTGAAACACTGCAGTCTGTATTGCAAAGTCACAGCCGCACTTTTGCTTAGGTAGGGTTTTGAACGAGTGACACTGAAGGACAAGGAATGTAGTTCGAGAGAAAGATGGTGTGTGACTTGGAAGAGAACCCAAAGGCAATGACACTCCGATAAACTTGCTTACCTTCTTCTGGATGGTGGAGGTCACAGGTTTGGAAAGCACTGAATTGCAACTTGTAGTTGGCACATACTGCTGCTACAGTGCACTGGTGGGGGAGGGACTGAATGATTATGGTGGTCGATGTGCTGTTGATTAAGCAGGCTGGTTTGTCCTGGATGTTGTCGAGCTTCTTGAATGTTTTCTGAACTGCATTTGCCAAGACATGTGGAGAATATTCCATCACACTCTTGAATTACGCCTTGCAGATGATGGAAAGCAAGGAGATGAATCACTTGTCACAAAACGATCGAGCCACAATATTTATGTGGCTAGTCCAGTTAAGTTTCTGGTCAATACTGACCTCAGGATGTTGATAGTTTTCTTTTATTCTTCCACCGGATATGGGCAAGGCCAACATTTACTGTCCATTCCTAACTGCTCTTGAGAAGGTAGTGCTTTATAGACTCACTACAGTCCATGTGCTGTAAGTACACCATTCCTTCTCCAGGATCTTTTTTCTGTTGTTCAGTTGGGTGGAACTGTTCTTGCCTGATTTAATTCTTGTCTATTCGATTATAACCAGAGAAACACCTACAATGGGAGTTATTCCACCTCAACATTGTTACCTTTGGAGTTCCCAAAGATTTATCCTTGGCTCCCTTCTGTGCCTCATTTCATCTAAAAATACAACATCATGTTTCACCTGTCTGCTGACAACACCTAGCTGTTCCTCACTACCTCATATCTCCACTGTCTCTGACTTGTCATACTGTTTGTTTGGCACCCTGTATTGGATGACTAAATATAGTGAAGAGTAAAGTAATTGGGTGGAATTTTCAGGTCCTTTCTGCCGTGGGACCTTCCAGTGGATGGTGGAGGCCACATAGACATTGGCAGGACTGCGAGATCCCACTGCCAGCCAATGGCAGATTGTCTCCATCACCAGAAAACATGCCAAATTATGGGGTGGGGAGGAGGAGGGCTGAAAATTTTGTCCATTGGCTTTGGGCCCATCAAAAACTTTGCTCCCTGATCACCATTCCCATCCCTGCCAACTGCCTGAAGCTCAGCCAGACTTTTGGCAATATTGATGTTGTGGTTGATCCTGAACTGACCCTCTGACCACATATCAGCTCCATGACCAAAACTAGCTTCTTCCACCTTAGTAGCATTCTTCAATGTATCTGATATTGAACCCTTCAGTCATGCATTTAGACTGGTTAATTAAAATACCATCCTACCTCCTATCTACTGGTCTACATTTTAAAGTTTAAAGTTTATTTGTTCGTGTCACAAGTAGGCTTACATTAACACTGCAATTGAATTACTGTAAAAATTCTGTAGTCACCACAGTCTGGTGCCTGTTCGGGTATGTTGAGGAAGAATTTTATAGAATTCTATAGTGCAGAAGAAGGCTATTCAGCCCATCAAGCCTGCAGATACAACAATCTCACCCAGGCCCTATCCCCTTAACCCCACATATTACCCTTTAATCCCCCGACACTAATGGACAAATTAGAATGGCCAATTAACATGGCACACACATCTTTGGAGTGTGGGAGGAAACCGGAGTGCCTGGAGGAAACCCACGCAGACATGAGAAGAACATGCAAGCTCGACACAGACAGTGACCCAAACCAGGAAATGAACCCGGTCCCTGGCGCTGTGAGGCAACAGTGTTAACCACAGTGCCACCTGCCATCAACTTACGCTCATCCAAAACTTTGCTGTCTAAATTTGGTTCAACCATTACCCCACAGTTGCTGATCTACATCGGTTTTCAGTTCGGCAGCACCTCAATTTAAAACTCTTCATCCTTGTTACCAAATTTTTCCATGGCCTAGCCCCTTCCCTACCTCGAGGCCTCTTCCAGCCCTTAAAGCCATGAAATCTCCAGGCTTCATCAATTGTGTAATCCTGTGCTTTCCTGATTTTCACAGCTGCACCATTGGTGGCCATGCTTTCAGCTGCCTAGCCCTATACTCTGGAATTTCCTCTCTAAACATCTGCACCTGTCTCCCTCTGTCTTCTCTTTTAAGATGCAATTCAAATCTATCATTTTAACCAAGTTTTTGGTTATCTGCCCTGCAAAACACCTTCAGAGGCTCTGTGTCATGCTTTTAATTGTGCAAGTTTTTGTTCTGTTGATTAAGGAGATGAATATGGTTAAATCTGGGACACCATCCTGAGAAAATCTTGTAATAATGTCTGGGTTTGAGGTGATTTTACAAGGGTTTGTTAGTATTGCACTAGGTAAAATACTACCTTGATGTTCAGGGAAGTTGCTCTCACCTCATCCGCTGAACACAACACTTCGTCCACTTTCAGATCATACTACAGTGGAGCAGAGTTGTCCTGGAACCCAAACTGACTATCAGTGAGTCAATTATTGGTGAACGTTTGATAGTGCCGTGAACAACACCATCCATCACTTTGTTGATGACCGAAAGTAGATTGATTGGGCAATAGTTGGATTTGTTCTGGTTTCTGTGGAGAAGGCATACCTGGGCAAGTTTCTACTTTGTCAAGTAGATAACTTGATGTAGAAGACCAGCTTCATTTGTTGATGTACATGACCACCTTCAGCAGACTTGCAAATAATTCTGTAGCATAAACCTTCAATACAACAGCTTGGATGCTGTCAGGATCTGGACTTTGCACATCCAGTTCACTCAGCCACTTCTTGATTCATGTGGAGTGAATCCAGTTGTCTGAAGACTGGCATCTGTTTTGATATGAATTTCTGAGATGGACTGTCTACTTGTCGCTCCTGGCTGAAGCTGGTTGAGAACACTTCAGCCTTGTCTGTTGCCCTTGTATTTTGCCATTATTGAGGATAGGGATATTTATTGAGCTTTTTCTTCCAATTAGCTGTCTAATTATCCACCACCATTCATGACTGGATATGCAATATCCGCAGAGTCTTGATCAGATCTATTTGTTTTGTAATTACTTGTTCTTTTCATATCACACTGCTTCCACTGCTTAGCTTGCATGTTATGGCTTCACCAGGTAGGTACCTCATTATTAGATAACCTAGATCCAGCTCCAGGCATGGTCTTCTATACTGCTCATTGAAGTAGAATGGGTCACTTGTCTTGATGGTTTTGGTAGAGTGAGTGAAATGTCTGGCCATGAGGTTTCACATAATGCTGAAATACAATTCTGCTGCTGTCACTGATGGTCCACAGCACTTCAAGAACACACAGTTTTGAATTATTGTGTTTGGAATCTATTCCGCTTTGTACAGTGACAGTGACATGCACCATTATTCCAGTGTGAAGACGGAGTTTCATTCTGTGGTAGCCATTGTTACAATTCTGTCATGGACAGATGTACCTGCAATATGAAGGTTGGTGAGGACAAGGTCAAACAGAATTTTCTTGTGAGCTGGTTCTTTTCCACAGTCAAATTACTCAATTGTCACCAAACACTACTGGTGATCATGTTGCTTCCTGAACTAATTAATCTCTAAATCTGAAAACACAATTTATGACATAGACACATGAAAAGTTACACAATTCACAAGAAACTGTTTTAAATTACTTGTCAGATACATGCTGGGAATTGTAGCCTGGTAATTTTCATCAAAGACGTGTCAGTAAAGGTATGCCTGAGAACTTGTATAATATCATGGATTGTGTTTCTCCCACAAGCACCGTCTCTAGCATTAGTAATTCAAATTACAACAACAACAATAACTTGCATTTATATAGTGCCCTAACATAGTAAAATGATCCAAGACACTTTGGACAACTGTCATTCCGTTACATTTGACATTTGTCCACCATAGAAGATAGCAGGACAGCTGACTCTCTTAGAAGGAAAGAGGCATCAAGAGGTGAAGAGGTTTAGGGAGGGCATTCCAGAGCTTAGAACTCCAGCAGCTGACGATATGGTACCCAAAAGGTGGAGTGATTAAAATCCGGGATGCACTAGAATCCAAACTTGGAGGAGCACAGAGATCTCAGAGGCTTGTAAAGCTGGAGGGGTTCCAGGGATAGAGAGAGGTGAAGTCCTGGAAGGTTGTGAGAACAACGATAAGAATTCTGAAAATAAGGTGTTGTTGGGCTGGATTCCAATGTGGGCCTGTGGGTACTGGGATAACGGGTAAACAGGACTCGGTGCAAGTGAAGTTATGGAAGTAGAAGCAGCAGAGTTCAAATTGATCTGGAGGTAATAAAGGCAAAGATGAGAGTTTTCAACAGCAGATGAACTGAGGGACAGAATCAGCAGAGTAGAGGTGGAAGTAGGTAGTTTTGATGATGAAGTGGATATGTGATTGGAGCTCATCTTGGGGTCAAATATAACACCACGTTTGTGAATAGCCTCATTCAGCCTCAAACTGTTGTCAGTTTGATGGAGCTGATGGTGAGGGAGCAGAGTTTGTGGTAGGGGCCACAAAAAATGGCTTTGGTTTTTCTAATGTTTTGTTGGATGCAATTTCAGCTTATCCAGGACTGGATGCTGGACAAGCAATGTAGCAAATCAGAGACAACAGATGCATCAGTTTTGAGGACTGCTGAAGGGTAGTGATCAGGGATGTTAGAGTACTCATTTAACAAATATTTATACCTGAGTGACTATGACCACAAATTGAGAATGGTTGAACCAACACAGTTAATTAAGCTAATTTCTATCAATCACTTTATTATCACATATTCTAATATTACCTATCCAACGTTAGTTGCCCCGTAATCTTGTCATCTTTTACACCTATTGTGGTTGTGATCTGAGCATTCTGTGAATGGAAATATTCAGTTGTCAGATTCCAACACAACAAGCAAAAATAATTTGATTTTCAAGTTACGAGAAGTCAAAAACTTACCAGTTTAATACTGAAGAGTGGAGCTAACGTAGAATTTGGTAAGATAGCAAAAGCATAGATGTCTCCAGATGTTGTGAGGATGATTTTCCCAGACAAAAAAGCTACAGATGGTGCTGAGTCAGTTATAAGATGCAGTTTTATCTTCATGATTGGATACATGTTTTTCACCTGGAATGATTGAACCAGTAATTGTACACATTTAACTTGTCTGAATTAAATAAGACACTTATTATCAGATCCCATGGCCAGGCTGGTCCAATGGCAGCAGATTATCGTTGATATTTGCTTATATATGAAGGATCTTTCAAAAATTATAATTTAAAAAGGAACTGCTTGGCAATTGGACCACTAAAATGATAGTGATTGCTCACCAATGAGTAGGTTTTAAGTCCCAGATTGATAATTTTTGCCATTAAAAAGTTTACAAAGAGTATTTACAATTGAGATGGATTCCAATGCTAAGTGATATTTTGGGTGCAGGGTTTGGGTAGGTGAAGGGTCAAAGAAATTAATTCCCTTGTCATTGACATTGACATTCCTGCTGCCTAGGAAAAGCAGCCAGCGTAATCAAGGACACCACGTACGTCAGATAAACTCTCTTCCACCTTCCGTTGGAAATTCAAAAGTCTGAGATCACGTACCAAGCGACTCAAAAACAGCTTCTTCCCTGCTGCCATCAGACTTTTGAATGCACTTATCTCTCATTAGACTAATCTTTCTCTACACTCTAGTTTGACTGCAACACTACATTCTGCACTCTCTCCTTATTGTTCCTATGTCCGGTATGCTTTGTACAGCATGTAAGAAACAATATTTTCGCTGTATACTAATACATGTGACAATAATAAATCACATATCAAACCATTGCTGATGTATTTCTGATGTAAAAGTAATTTCTGCTTATTTTCCACAGGTAGTTTGCTTCCCCTGCCCGATCTTAGGGTTTCCTCATGCTCTTTGGCTCATTTGCAATCCGCTCAGGACCCAAATGACATCTGGACAGTGGCCCGGCTCCCAGTTTCCTGATTTTACACAGGAAACACACTCAGAGTAATTTAGACTTGGATTTACGAGGTTGACCTGCTGCCAGCATTAGAGCTGAAACGGATGGAGGTGTAGAGTTACAGAGCCCAGAAAGTTTTATTGCTGCTGGGGAGGGGGTGCTTCAGGGTTCAGTGGAAACACTTATCCCTTCCCTGAAGCAGTCTCTCCTCTTTCCAGTTGCAAGTTTCCTAAGGCCGGGAGAGCTGGCTGGTCAGGACTAAACATACGGAACAGCTTAATTCAGAGCCTTTTATCCTCATAAATTCTTAATTTGGCCAACCCATCCCCTGGGAGTGGATTAGCTGTCACACCCTATTCTATCTCCTTTAAACATGGGAGTAGGTGGGTGAGTACTGGGTTTCAGATTTTAAAAGTTTTACCTCTGATCTTAGCTCACTCCTGATGCATAATATTCAGCCTTTTGACTGTACCTTCTCCCAATTCCCACAGATTATAGAGGCAACAAGGTCAACTGATGAACTTGCTGAGGAATTGTGCTGGAGTCAAGAGGGCAACCAAAGAACAAAGAACAAAAACAGCCCGGGAAACAGGCCCTTCGGCCCAACGAGCCCGCGCCGCCATCTCAACACCACCAGTCCCCCTCTCCACCCTCGACCCTTGTCTACTGTTTTATGGCCATCCAGGTTGAGGGAAACTGATTTAGGGACAATTTATTACTGCCAATCAGCCTAACAGCACATCTTTGAGGTGTGGGAGGAAACCGGAGTACCCGGAGAAAACCCACGCAAGCACGGGGAGAATGCGCAAACTCCCACAGACACTGGCCCAAATCCATGTGTCTACACAGCAATCAGCGATAGTCACTGAGCTGTCGTCTTGCCCAGTAATGACCTACCATAATGACAGTCCTCTGCCCACAATGCTCGGCTTTGGGGATGATCACCACTCTCAACTCTTACAAACAATAAATCATTTCAGACAGCCCACGGGTGATCAGCTAGGTTGCAGTTTGAGAATAAATTCATCAGATACTCTTTACAGAGGAATTGAATTAACATCACAGAGTAACAACAGCATAATAGGGCTGTCAAGTGTTGTCGAAGGACAAGGGTGTAATTGCTGACATTGACGTTGCAATACTGCCCCTTCAGAACACATTTCAACTATCTACCAAAACTAAAGTTGGGGTCTCCTTACTTAAGGAAGAAAACATTAACAGCAGTTCGGGGAAGTTTCACTCAGCTGATTCCTAGGATGAAGGGATTGATCTTATGAAGAAAGGTTGGGCAGGGCTGACCCTCTATCCACTGGACTTGAGCAGAATGAAAGGTGATATTATTGAAGCAGGTAAGATCCTGAGGCAACTTGATAGGGTGTATGCCTAGAAGATTCTTCCACTTGTGGGAGAGACTAGAACTAGGGAACACAGTTTAAAAAAAGTATCCCCCATTTAAGTTGGAGATAAGGAGATTTTTTTTTGCTGAGGGTCACTAGTGTGTGAAATTTTTTTTCCTCAGAGTGCAGTGGACGGAGTGTCATTGAATTTTTTTAGGGCTGAGTTGGATAGATTCCTGATTAACAAGGGAGTCAAATGTTATAGCCGTTAGACTGGAAAGTAGAATTGAGGCCACAGCAGATAGTGGAATTTGAATTCTATAAACAAAACCAGGAATTAATAATCTACTGATGACCATGAAACCATTGTGGATTGTCAGAAAAACCCATTTAGTTCACTAACGCCCTTTAGGGAAGGAAATTTGCCATCTTTACCTGGTCTGGCCCACATGTGTCTCCAGAGTCACACCAATGTGGTTGACTCTCAACTGCCCTCTGAAATGGCCTAGCAAGCCATTCAGTTGTGTCAATCGTTCGAAGGCAACTAGGGATGTGCCATACATGCTGGTCACCCAGCAATGTCCATGTTCCATGAACAAATAAAAAAAACAGATCAGTCATGATCTTGTCAAATAAGACCCAAGGGGTCAAATGGCCTACTACTCCTAATTCGTATAGATGTTCACATGCATGTAGTAGGAGGAAATGTTTCTGTGCCCACGGCTTATACATTTTGTATGCCAGCATGCAGAGGAGACTGCATGGCAGCCTTTGAAATGTTGAATGTTGGCCTGCTAAGGGCAGCTCATTAGTGGTAGCATGTTGGCACTATGCTAATGATTTGAAGCCCCAATCCCTTCATATGGATACAAGTGTAAAGGGAAGAGGAATACCAAACTCTATAATTGTAAATTCCCCTTATGTCAACGCTACAGGTATATTGTGAATGCACTCTTAAAAATAGCAGTTTAACTTAGAAAATGTTTGTGTAATTTTTGCAGGTTGGATTTTAGTAATTCTATTCATAATTCTGTGTTAATAAGCTTTATATATTTCAAAACGTTACCTTTGAGTACATTGTAGAAAGAAATTAGTCAGTTTTATTTGCTGGTTTATGTAAGCTTAGCTTGAATTTAGTGATAACTAACCAGAAGGGGTCACTATTGTTACATTGATCAAAAATTCATTTTATATAAAAAAAATCAAATCCTGGGGTGTGCTGGATTAGCAGTTTAGATTTGAGAAAAATAACTAAAAATAAATTTTAAAAAAACTAAGCCTTTATTTCGAGTGAGTTCATAAGTATCTTGTCCAGAATAACTTTTCCTTCTATCTGAACAATTCAACCTGTTTTTTGTATTTGTTC
This sequence comes from Carcharhinus amblyrhynchos, assembly GCF_965287045.1. Lineage (NCBI taxonomy): Eukaryota > Metazoa > Chordata > Chondrichthyes > Carcharhiniformes > Carcharhinidae > Carcharhinus > Carcharhinus amblyrhynchos. The sequence continues at coordinate 44,769,237 of NC_137339.1, read as the reverse complement.
CCGCTCTTGAATTTTTAAATTTTTTTTTCAAGACAGAAGTTTGTAGACCTACAGAAATGTTTCCCATCTGTCAAGGTGGTTTTTATGGTCACATCAGGAGCTGTTTTATTTATTTCCATCTATTTCCTTCTTTCCTCTCCCTTTCTCCCTCTCAATAAAGAAAAGGTTCCAAGGCTATTAGTTGTCCTTTTGTAGCTCAACCAAGTGGTCATTCCTAACATGTCAATTTAGGCAACAGAAGTAAAATATTCTGTCTTAGCAGAGAGCCAATGTAAAGCTGATATGGCAGATGTTATATCCAAATGGCCTCTTTACTACTGACCCGAGCAGTTAAGCACATAGAATGCTGGACATCATTGAATAATGATGAAGGGGTGGGATATTGGGTGGAATTCTTCTGTCCCACTCACCATGGGAATTGTAGCTGGCGAGGGCTAGACCATGTTGACCTTGGGCAGGATTTTCCAGTCTTGGGGTGAGCGTGACTGGAAAATCTCACCCAATTATTATCTTGTTGGGCTCGGGTAGTCAGGAATTTGGGACTTAGGTGAGTAAATGGTCTAACTGAGTAATGCAACAAGCTTGAGTGGCTGAAGGTCTTCTCCTGTTCCTATTTTTCTGCACCAATTAGAATAACATTAGTTATCTCACTCATACAAATGAAAGGATCAAGCAGATAAAGGCAGGAGTTTGGACAAGTTGTGCAGAATTCTGAAAGGAGTTGCAGTTATCTGACTTATGAAGGATGATTCTTTGATGCCGTGTTCCCAATGGAGAGTCGTGCTTTTATAAATCGTGCACCTGACAATGATGGCTGCAACATTGCAGGCCGATATCCAATCCACATTCTCTTGTTAATCTGACTCGCGAATGGAAGAATTGTATTCTGGATTAATGGCAGATTGTTTGTTGTTTGTTAATTTCAAATGGGCAATCTGTTTGTTACATGTGAGGATATTTATACAGATCTGCACTGCATTCCATTCACCATGCTTAAGTTTGTTCAACGTGAGCAACAGTTTGTGCAAAACATGCCAATTGGAAGCAGGATCATTTGTACGTTAAATTGTGACTAATTGTAGAATTATAACACCTTTCATTTAATGCAGTTATTGCAAAACAAATATTAATACCATGTAAGAAGTGCATTTTAAAATACCTGTGGTATCAGAGTTCCAATGGTTGCTGTATCCAAATGTATATGGGAATTCTTGGGAAGCTGCAAGAAGAAAAATGCACATTATCAGTTAAGCTTAATGACTGGAAATATTTTAATGTACGTTTTCATTTTCTCTGAACAAAGGAATCATTGTTGAATTGGTCCATACCATTTTACTTACCTTAATACTGTTGCTCATGGTTCGTGTTAATACATTAGGGATAGTGTTTAGCGCTGGGAAGATTATTGCTTTAAAGATAAGGTAATACAATACTGGGCTTTAGTGATTGCTACACAGCAGATAAACTTACTTAGCCGGTGAAATTTTAAATGAGGGATAATTGACATAAAGGTTGGTTTGAGGATAATCCAGAACAGGTTGCGACATCATGGAGATATGTAGAGCTTAGGAAGGTTTTCTGCTTTCAGTTTGCCTGGGAGAGGTTTTTAGTTTGGACCTCATGTGGTTTGCAGCTCACTGAGAGAAGTTAGCCAAAATAAATTATTTTTAGGCTGATCTGCACTGTAACCAAAGTAAAACACAAACTCCTTCATTGGCCATGGAGATGGCTGGTGAGTTTTATCTCAGTTTGAATTGTGTGAGGATCAGAAGCAGAAAGATTGCCTAGTTTGAAGCGAGTGGGAGAATGTACAGTGTGCCTCACAATGTCTTATTGCAAAAGAAAGCAGCCAACAGACTAGATAAGAAGTATCAAAGAAGTAACCAGAACAAGGGACTTAGGCCATCACAGTCAAAAATTGGTAAATGAATGCCGTATCTCAGAGAATAGCTGGTGCAGAAGGTGGCACCCTTATGTGTGGTTCCTACAAAAGTACATAACTTTAAGATTGTTGTGTCTTTAAGGGAGGAATTTTGTGCTGGCAGGATTTGATGGTTCCACTGAAGACAAAAGGACTTTTGAATTGCTTATTGTATTTGACAGATCCACCCCCTCTGTGACAGAGCCATAAAGTTTGGCCTGTAAGATAATTTTTGGAGGGGTGTAAGAAATAAATTTGAATGCGTAAGGTACACAGTTATAGACCAGCTTGTTAAGTTAATAGAGCTTGTTTTATTTAATTCTTTTATATACAGTAAAATTCATTTTGGTTAAAAAAAAAGAAATCTTGTGGTGTAGTTCTATTGAAAAAAGAACAGTACAGGAACAGACCCTTCAGCCCACCAAGTCTGTGCTGATACAGTTGTCTCTCTAATCTAATACTTTCTTGCCTCTACATGGTCTATATCTCTCTATTCTGTCGATTCAGGTATCTATCCAGATGCCTCTTGAACATTGTTATAGAATCTGCTTCCACCTGTTCCTCTGGCAGTGTGTTCCAGGCATTCACCACTCTCTGTGTGAAAAACTTGCTCCTTATATATCTTTTAAATTTTCCCCATCTCACTCTCAACCTATGCCCCCAAATAATTGATGCTTCGACCCTGGGAAAAAGACTCCGACTATCTACCTATCTAAGCCTGTCACAATCTTGTAAACATCTATCAGATTTCCTCTCATCCTGTGATGCTCCAGTGAAAGCAATCTAAGTTTGTTCAATCTTTCGTCATAGTCCATATCCTCTAAACCAGGCAACATCCTGGTAAATCTCTTCTGCACCCTTTCCTTTGCATCAACATCCTTCCGGTAGTGTGGCGACCAGAACTGTACACAATACGGCAAATGCGGCCTAACCAAAGTCTTATACAGCTGCAACAAGATTTTCCAATTCCTATACTCAACACCTTGTTCGATGAAGGCCACCATGCCATATGCCTTCTTGACCACCTTGTCCACCTGAGTTGCCACCTTGAGGGAATTGTGGATCTGCACATTTAGATTTCTTTGTATGCTAATATTTCTGGGGGCTTTACCATTTACCATATACTTTCCTCCTGCAGTCAACCTTCCAAATCACATCACCTCACATTGGTCAAAATGATATTCAGATTTGCTTTTAAATATTCACAAACTTTAATCTGATTTTAATACTGCCCATGCTGATATCTAAGGGAACTGAACTAGGGAGGGCTTTTTTGTAAACTGGACCTGTTTTTCATCATTTTCTAATAATGCCCAATCTTTATAATAGTCGTACAGGGTGTTTTAAAATTGCTGGATGTTTATAAGCTAGTTAATTAAGTATATAATGGAGAAAAATAAAGGAAGAAATGTAAATAATGTTCTGCAATGAAAGGAGTTGACTATTGTTTGATTTTTTGAAAAAAACTGGGTAATAACTAAGATATTCCAAGGGTTAATTCCAAACCCAAATGTAATGCTTCATTTGTAGATTCAATGATAGACATCTTCCATCTGAAGTATATTTGAGAAACTGGGCTCTACTTACAATCCAGGCAATCTTCCAGTTCAATTTATTAGTACCCCCTCTATATAAACACAACAGCATTCCAACAAAACCGGCAAGCTTTGAGATTTACATTTCACAATAGTCAGCTTTCAAAAGAACCTAGCACTTATAATGAACTTTTATGGTTACCTCAGTGGTGGGCGATGCAGACGCATCCCTGGTCACTTACAAGTTCACTAATGATATATGAAGGACCTCTCACTGACTTTGTGAGCTTTGCTGGGGCAGCAAGGAAGGTCTAGGCTGCATACACTTTGGAACTTAAGCCCAGATGGGCAAGTCAGCGCAAGTATGTCCTTTTCTTTGCTGCACTTAGAATATTGGAAGGCTTCCAAATTTGAAGCGATATTTTATAGGGAGCATTTTTAAAGGACATTGATGGAAAAGATTTAAAGTAGATCAACAAGAATTATTCCAAGAGTTTGGGCTATATTTGGAAGGAGAAATTCACAGAGCTGATCTTGTTTGCATTAGGGAAATATTTGAGAGGAGACATGTGTACTAAATTATAATCATGTAAATCTACTACAGAGTTAGAGGATGTAACAAAGTTAACAAGCCTCAAGCAAGAACTGAGATTCCCTTCCACTAGAACAGTGAACATGCAGTTATGTTGCATAACAATGGTACAAGTAGAATAAATGAGGCCTGGAATTTCATTGTGAGGGAGGAGGTGGAAATTGGAGTTATATCTGCTGATGGACAGGAATCTGGGGAAGAACCTGTATCCATTGGGCTTCCACTCCATGGTAACTCCATGGGAAATTCTAAATGTAATGGGGATATTCACATTAGCTCTTGCCTGCCTCCATTTCACAACCAACTTTGGGGGAATTCTGTGGTACTGGGGAATTTTGTTAGTATATCAATAAATATTTCTAGAAGGATATAAACTTCCTGAAAGTAACAACTACTTCTATTTATATCCAATACTGCCTTTAATGGAATAAACAGCAGCATTTTAGAGCAAAATATGGCACAGAACCTTGTAAGGAGATATTAGGGCAAATAACCAAAAACTTGGTAAAAGTACTGGGTTTTAAGAAGTGTTTTAAATGTGGAGTTTGAGGTAGAGAGTTGCAGAGATTTAAGGATGAGTTTCCAGAAATTAGGGCTTACAAGGTAGCTGAAGGCCCAGCCACCAACGCTGGAGGATTAAAATCAGGAATGCAAGAGAGGCCAGAATTAGGGAAGCGCAGATATTTAAGAGGGTCATATGGCTGGAGGAGATTACACAAATAGAGAAGGTTGTGAATTGGAGGAATTTGAAAATTAGGATGACTATTTTTAAATCGCACCATTGCTTAACAAGGAGCCAGGTTAGATCAATGAGCAGAGAATTTCCTGGTGATCTGATTTTGGTGTGAGTTAGGATACAGAGTTTTGAATAGCCTCAACTTTACTGAGGGAGGTTCATAAGAACATAAGAAATAGGAGCAGGAGTAGGCCATCTAGCCCTTCGAGCCTGCCCCGCCATTCAATAAGATCATGGCTGATCTGTCGTGGCTCAGTTCCATATTCCCGCCCTCTCCCCATAACCCTTAATCCCCTTGCCTATCAAAAACCTATCAACCCTCATCTTAAATATATTTAGCGAGGCAGCCTCCACCACTTCAACGGGCAGAGAATTCCAGAGATTCACCACCCTTTGAGTGAAGAAGTTCCTCCTCAACTCCGTTCTAAATCGCCCCCCCCTTTATCTTGAGGCTGTGCCCTCTAGTCCTACTGTCCTTTCTGAGCGGGAAGAGCCTCTCCACCTCTATCCTATCCATCCCATTCATCATCTTATATATCTCAATGAGATCTCCCCTCATTCTTCTAAACTCTAACGAGTACAAGCCTAGTTTATTCAGCCTCTCCTCATAGTTCAACCCCCTCAACTCCAGTATCAGCCTAGTAAACCTCCTCAGCACTCCCTCCAAGGCCAAAATATCCTTGCGTAAGTGCGGCGACCAAAACTGCACACAGTACTCCAGCTGCGGCCTCGCCAGTACCCTGTACAGTTGCAGCAAGACCTCTGGATTTAGTCTTGTGATTAAGTAATGACTTGCAGACAGTCTTATTCAGGTTGGGGGATCCTTGACACAATTTTAAATGTGGAAACTGTCTGCAGAGATTAGAGATTATGTGATTGAACTAATACGTGAATCATCTTTTACTCACCATGTCGTCAGTAATGTTAATAGATAAATCTCCGACTGAGTTGAATACATAACCAGCAGTATTAAAGAAATACTCAGAGAATCCAATGTAAATCATGCGGTCATGGTCCACTAAAACATCCAACGGTGGAGCAGTAAAAGGAATGCTGGTTTGGTTTAAGAGATGATAGAATTTCCCCTGGTATGAAATTACATTTCAGTTAGTATTTTACAGGTGCATAATATTTCTCAGTAAACCATCAAAATTGTTTTTCTTTCTACACCTTCATGTACTTTGTAGTATGTTCACAAAACATGAAGAAGAAAATATACCCAATGAGCAAGTACAAAGAAGTAAAAAGAAACACTTTGTCATGCCATATCATATTGAAAAATCTTGAAGCATTCCATGCAATTAATTACTGTTTACCAACTGTTATTGTCAAGTCAAATTCAGCAGCTATCCTGGAGCAATAATGTTTCATAATGAGATGAAGAAGCAACCAATTTGTTTATTCACCAAAATTATACAAAGATCAAAGATTAGTTAGGTAGTAGAATTCCCTATTTTTTTTTGAAAATGTTCAGGTGGTTTTCAAAACCACTTGAACAGACAAGTGAATTTTATTTTTCAAGTTTCATCTTGTGTGAGAGCATCTCCAAAACAAAACTTGCCATCAAAGGCTGGGGTGGAGCACAGTTTGCATTTCAAGACTTGGTGTGGGCTTTTATCAACAATCTCTATTTATTTACTCATTTTATTAGTGTCAAAAGTAGGTTTACATTAACACACTACATTGAAGTTACTGTGAAAAAACCCTAATCGCCACACTCCAGCTGTTCAGGTACACTGAAGGAGAATTTAGCATGGCTGATACACCTAACCAGAATGTCTTTCAGACTGTGGGAGGAAACCGGACCACCCAGAGAAAACCCAAGCAGACATGGGGATAACATGCAGACTGTGCACAGCCAGTGACCCAAGCCAGGAATCGAACTCAGGTCTCTGGCACTGTGAAGGAGCAGTGCTAAGCATATGCCACACTGCTGCCCAAAAAAGAGAAATAGAAAATGCAGTAAGTGTTGTAGGAAGATTAGACAATAGAAAAGAACAAGATGGATAATTTCAGCAACACTAGTTTTTATGAGCCATGGGACAGGAGATCAGGAGATCATATTATATAATGGATTGCACCTCTGACAATATAGCGCTGCTAAAATTACATTTTGTCTGACTCAAGTAATGTCAAAATAAGTCAACACATTTTCAGTCAAAAAATTCTCCAGAATACACAATTGTAGATCTGAAGTGAGTACCATTTATATTTTATCAAGTTTGTCATGAAACAATTTTTTTGTTTATACTGTTGTGTAAAAGGTTACTTTTTGGTGAAATATCTATTTTCCTTCAATTAGAAAACCATTGCTTCTCCATTTTATCATTACCTTGAGGGGCAAAATCAGTGAATCATTTGCCACTACTGGAGGACTGGTTAAAGAATAGTCAATCCCAACATATTTGTCAATTTTCTTTGTCACTGGAAGAATCAAGAAGTTAAAAAACATTAAAATATTAACAAATTTTTGAGTGTTCTTCAGATTAAAACATGCAAACAGAAACCTGTGGAATAAGCAAAGATCACCTGTTTCGCCAAGCACACTCATCCTATAAACCTACATAAGATGGATGTGTATCAAGTTTACCTAAAATTATTTAATTGGACTAGGTGAATAAGTACATAATATTATCTCATTATCAGAAGCTGACTTTAATGTCACATGTCTCCAACCTGTTGCAATAGATTTCTCTTGTCAGAAAAGGGTCTAAAATTCCTATTACTATTAGAGTCATAGAGTCGTAGAGGTTTACAACATGGAAACAGGCCCTTTGGCCCAACTTGTCCATGCTGCCCTTTTTTTTAAACCCTAAGCTAGTCCCAATTGCCCACATTTGGCCCTTATCTTTCTATACCCAACTTACGCATGTAACTGTCTAAATGTTTTTTAGAAGACAAAATTGTACCCGCCTCTACTCCTACCTCTGGCAGCTTGTTCCAGACACTCACCACACTCTGTCTGAAAAAATTGCCCCTCTGGACCCTTTTGTATCTCTCTTCTCTCAGCTTAAACCCGTGCCCTCTAGTTTTAGACTCCCCTACTTTGGGAAAAGATATTGACTTTTTAGCTGATCTATGTCCCTCATTATTGTTAAGCTACTTGGTCTGTAGTTTCCCTGACTTGTTCTATCTCCCTTTTTTAAATATAGGAATCACATTAGCTGATTGCCAGTCCTCTGACACTATTGTTTCTCAAATGATTTTTATTAAAGACATGTCTATCACTTTCCCAGTTTAATCTATTCAGGTACAGTCCATCTGGGATTTGAACCTCTCCAAGTTTGGTTAATGATCTCATTTCACATATTTGCTTATATTTGCTTCCTCCACCGTTTTCAATAATAAGTGGTCTGTTAGCGTATTCAATTGTTGAGCATTTTAAATAAATGTGACCACTGATTGCACTCATTATGCGCCTTCTGTGAAAATTCCTTCGTAGAAGATTATGGGGGAAAGTCTTACCAAGTATGATTGATCCCTCCTTATCTCTTAGCTCCATCCATATGGATTCTCCAAATTCTCCATGTGGATTATTGCCTCCAGTTCTCCTGTTTTACTTAAGATGCTGTGTACATTGATGTACAAGCCGTTTAATTTATCTTTAAAAATGTTGTTCCTTCTGTTTTATTTAAACCTGTCCTTTTATATTTCTACTATATACCTATAGTTATTTCATGACTACCCATGGTAACCAATGGTTTCTTACCTTGGCCCAGCCTTAATTCTGAAATCTCTGCAGATTTATGTTGCTTTCACCAGGTCCCTCTCTCCCAGCTAGTTTAAAGTCATATTGACTATCTGTGTGCTTGAACACTGCTCCAACTCTGGAAACATCTTACTGGTACAGATCCTTCCAGCAATGATGCCATTCTCCCGTGAAACAACACAGCTCTTTTGCACAGCAAATTCTCACTTTCCTGTCCTCAATATCTCTGTGCAGTTTACACATGTGGCTATCCCAAGATTACCAACTGTGAAGTCCTTTTATTTCATTTAGTTCACAATCTCTAATTCTCCCCATAGGCCCTTCTCTTGTCTTCCCTAACTCATAAATGGTTCACATAAATTGGATCTTACTGCTCCCTTTCCAGGTTTTGCTCCACCTGCTCTGAGATGTCCATGTAGATTTGCCCTAGGGAAGTAACACACCCTTCAGGATACTGAAGCCCAATTTCAAAGGACACTATCTCTCCCTCTAATTATATCCATTTCTCTTTGATCACAATATCTCTACTCTGCCCCTTCCCCACCAAACCCTTGTATCCTTGAACTGCATCTTGCTTCATGGTGCCATCATTAACTTTCTGACTTATCGATCCTGGAAGCTATACACCCTTATCCTCACAGGCAGCAAGTACATGGTACCTGTTGGAGAGCTTCGTTGACTCTGGATCTCCTTTTTGATCTCACCTTAGTTCCCTCTTCCAGCTGATCAATGATCACAATCACTCCTCATGCACCTGGGCCTTTTGGAGGTGCAATTATACTCTGGAGAAAAGTATTCAGAAACTACCCTCCACCAAAACCCCACATCCCCAACCCATTGCTTTAAGTGTCAGTGTGTCTCTAACTCAAATTCCAATGCCAAGTCTGAGCCACAATGGCCCAAGTTCTCTGATCCTACCTATTGCGGGAATCATTGTGGGCAGGAAGGATAATCTGAAAGACCTTCAAAAGATCTATTGACTTTAGGTGGGTGGTCCAGCAGGTAATGAGACCAGATAAGCCCATCCAGTGTCTCCAACCTGAGACTTTTAAGGCAAGTATGGCATATATCCACATATTCTCAAAAATGCCCATTTTTATCATTTCTGTTTATTTGTTCACATCAATTTATAATTTAGATCAAGATTTTATCTTATTGATGGAATTGCTTTAATCTTCGATTAGACATTTTAAAATTTATTAGCTCCTTTATTTTGTTATTCCCTGAACCCCTATTTATTATTGTTATATACCAGATTTTAATTGAATAAAATTCAGAATCCTTGAACATAGGGACCTGGGTGTATTTGTGCATATATCATTGCAGGTGACAGGACAGGTGAAGAGAGTAGCTAATAAGGCAGATAGTATCCTAGGTTTTATTAATAGGAACATAGTCTGCAAGAGCAAATAGATTATGCTGAACTTACACAAGATGCTAGCTAGACCTGAGTTGGTTATTGTGTACAGTTCTGGGTGCCACACTCCAGGGAGGATGTGAGTGCATTGGAGAGAGCGCAGAAGAGGTTTACAAGAATGGTTCCATGGCTTCAGTTATGGGGACAGATTGGAGAAGTTCAGACTGTTCTCTTGGGAGAGAAGAAGGCTAAGAGGAGATTTGATAGCAATGTTCAACATCATGAGATTGAGAAGCTAGGGAGAAACTGTTCCCACGAATAATAGGATCAAGAACGAGAAGGCACAGATTGAAAGTGATTTGCAAAAGAAGCAAATATGATATGAGGAAAGTCCTTTCCATATAATGTAGGGGTGATTCTCCCAGCCTGCGTAACTGATTTAGCAGCACAGCGGGCCAGGAGACTTAAGTGGAGGCCGTGTAGTGGGTTTCCCGCTGGGCGCCATGGCCCCTGTGCGTCTTTGGCTGGATTTCCAGTGCCAGAAATTGGTGCAGAGATTATTTAAGAGGTTATTTTATTAGAAGGCCTGGGACTGAAATCTCCGGGCCACTGGGAGATCAGGACTGGTGGGGAGTTGAGGGCGGGGGGGAGTGTGGGGCAGATCAGGTTGTAGGGGGTCAGCGGGGCGCAGTGGCTTCACGCTGACAGATCAGTGCAATGGTCCACTCAATGCTATGCTGCCAGCCTCTCCAGCAGGAATAGGCCCTGCCCAGTGGCATTTATGTCAGTGTGGACGCTGCAGTGGGCGGGAGATTAATTTTGAAAGTCCTGCTGAATAAACCAACGGGAATTACTTCAATTCTTATGCGAATTTGACACTTAGAAATTTTTTGGGAGAATCCTACCCAACGTGTCTTTTGGGTCTGGAGTGTGGAGGAGGCAGGGGCAGAAAATTTCCCATCTCACCTGCCGCAGTGGACAAAACAAAAAATTCGGTGGAACATTTAAACATCCATTGAGCTCAGGTGGACATTTCTGGTCTCGGGGTGCGCACGGCCAGAAAATCCCACTCAGTTTCGACTGAGACATTCAAAAGGGCATTAATTGATTATTTGTTTATAAACAATGGCAAGGGTATGGGGAAGGGCAGGAGAATGGCACTAAGTCATAATACTCATTCAGAGAGCCAGTACAGACTCAATAGGCCAAATGGCCTCCTTCTGCACCAAAACAATTCTGTGATTCTGTCTTATAACCTGTTTAGTTCATTTTAATTTTAAACCCTTAAATCTAAATAATTTCTCAAATACTTGACTTAATTACATAATAAATGAACAATGCTGTAATTCGTCAGGCTCCACTGACTTCACATTTTCACATTCGCGGAGTCATTGCAGCACAAAAGGAGGCTGTTCAGCCCACAGAGTCCATACTGGCCAGTTATGTTTCAATATTGTAGTCTGGGTATTTAATATTTTTCTCATACCGGGCATAGTTTGGAGAAACGGATCTATTTTTTCACTGAGTATTTTCTGCAATTCAAGACAGATCTGAAAAAGTGAAGAAAGTTATTGCGAGCATTAAAACAATTGTTACAGAACCTAACATTTAATATTTAAAAAAAATTAATATGATGATGCTCCAAGGCACAAATTTCTTTTCCTTTTTTAAACATGTGAACTTAGGCGACTTAACAAAAGAACCACCATTTGTAAAAATTGTCTATTTCCATTATATTTTGAATTATACATCAGCTCCTTTTGTTTGCATATGTTAGTGACGGAAACTGGAATGTTATGGCCGTTTACACCAGCAGGATTTTCCTATCCTGCTGCAGGGAACAGAGATTTGGTTGGGCACTAAATTCTCTGACCTCACTGCAGCGGGAGCGCGGCGTGAACGGCTGGTAAGATTGCGCCCCAAGTGTTATTTCTTCACAGATTGTTTTAGTGCACCCTAATGGTGCAGAAATGGTGGAATCATGTACTCTACTCCGGCCTGTGACTATCCGACATTGGGAGAGGGGATGAACAACTTGTCTCTATATTGAGCCCAAGGTGACCCAGCTGGAATCCAGGACAAGAATCAAACTAGGTTGGGGGGTGGGGAATATTTTCTTTGCTAAAATTGTCTAAATGATGCTCAAATTACCTTTCTGTTTGGACTCTGAAGAATTTGTCAAGACTTATTATATCATGACCTGTTCAATCTTAATTTTTGGGAATTCTTTTCTGATCAGTGCCCTTCCCCATTTAGGTTTTCTATAGCTTGGGCTATTTGTTTTACATGTACAAACATAAATACCTTGTCATATTGCTCCTGTCTGTTATGCATGAACGAAGGAAGCTTGTTCCAGAGGCTCTATTCTTTGTTCTGACAATTGGTATCAGATTTATAAATATTAGAAAATTCTCTTAACCAAGGAAATAAATAGCAAGTATTGACAAGATTAGCTCTAAATCTTTGGCCAAAAGTAGTGTAAATTGCCTACATGAATTTGATTCAGTAAGCAACCTGAAATTTAAAATGTCAGATTTGTAAAAAATGGGGCAGTGAGGTAAGAAAAGATTTCTTCAGTATCTTTGGTGAAGATTATTTTCATGAAAGCTGGAAGATCTATTTGCATACTTATTGATCCCACCATCAAACAATTCATAAGGAACTAATATTATTTTGTTTAATATTACCTTTTGCACAGCAAATTTGACCCTTCCCAGTTTATTAATGTAGTAAACATCTTTGCTGAAGTTTGTTCTTTTATAGTAGTGAACAAGATTCCTTCCTGATCATCTTTTCCGACATGTTCTTTTTAGGAGATGCCTCATTTATCATGGCAAATTGCATATACTCTTTAAAATATGAAAACTTGTGCAAAGAAGAAACATTTTCTTATTTCTCTCCTCTCTTGTATGAATGACCATATATTTTACTTTTAATAACACAGACTGGAATTTCATGGGGCAGCAGTTGGCCCCACCCACAAGCTGGAAAGTCAGGGGCAACCCTGAAATGGCCAGCTAAGGAAGCCCCAGTTGCATTTTATATTCTTCAGGCTATTAGTTGCATTAAGTGGGGGCATTCCCCACCCACCCCACCGCCTGCCCCACCATCCACCCTGTCTCCCGCCCTCCACTCCCAAGAGCTGCCAAACAATCAAAGGGCTAGCAGCTCCTCGGTCCTAGCAGTGCCGCTGGCAGCAATGGTCAATACTGGACTGCAACAGGCCACATGGCGGAGGCCCCAGAATTAGGCTGAGTTTGTGCTTTCACTGGGGTCAGTCAGTCAGGCAATGGAAATGGGTGATGGTGGTGGGGATGGGGTGGTTTGGTGTGAGGCAATGGAGAGGATCATTCTGTATGGCTGCTGTTGATGCCAGGAGGCACACCTTGGGCCACAGTGTGCTCGATCGGAAAGGCCAGCGGGACGATTGCCAGGATAAACCTCGGCTCACATGGAAAAGTGCCAGCCCACTGGTACATGCCGGTGGTGGCAGGAAGAGCAGGAAGTGTCCCTTAATTGGTCACTTAGGGTGCTGTCCAGCACCCATTTCAGTGCTCGCATTTTACAAGTGCTGATGGGAAGATGTTCAGAAAGCCACCCTCCTCCAGCATCCAAACCTATTTTACTCACAATTCCACCACCTCTCTGCATGTTCCCTGGTCATCTTGGCCATAGAAGGGGCAGCACTCTGAAAGTTAGTGGCGTTTGCTACCAAATAAACCTGTTGGACTTTAACCTGGTGTTGTGAGACTTCTTACTGTGTTTACCCCAGTCCAACGCCAGCATCCCCACATCACAGAATTTACAACACAGAAACAGACCATTCGGCACAGCCACTGTTAATGCTCCACATGAGCCATCCTACTTCATCTCACCCCAGCATCACACGCTTCTACTTCTTTCTCCCTCATGTGTTTATTCAGCTTGACCTTAAATGAATTTATTCCAAACAGATTGAAATATCAAATAAGCAGTGCACAAAATGTATTCTCTTTTATCATTACATCTTCGAATTGCCAATTTAACTGTATTATTTACGTTAACAGTATATAGTGATGGATGGAGGTCTAGAGATGTTTCTACTCCATGTGTTACTTTGGAGACATTAAATATATTTTATATCATACCTTGTCATTCAGATATCTTCTTAAGGATGGTTCATACCATCTGATGATTAGATTGTATAACCAGCTGGATATAAAAACACAGTTATGGAATGTTTTAGGTAAGAAATGTAATTACTATTATGAGCATAAAATATACAGACCAGTTCCTCCCAAAAAAATTCGAAGTGCCGGGTTTGCATAAAACCTGGAGCCTTTGTTCTTTTTAACTGGGAATGAATCTCCCACTCTCTGTACATCACAGAGACCCAGCGCGTGAATCACAATAAAAATCAGTGGGCAGGGCCTATTCCTGCTGCAGAGGGCGACAGCATAGCGCTGAGTGGGCCACTGCGCATGTGCTGATCTGTCATAGTGGAGGTCGGCGCGTGCGCAGTAGCCCTATATTGCCGGCCTCCTGATTGCTGGCCAGCTCGATCACTGGCCAATCCCACAACCCTGCACCTCCTGATTGCTGGCCTTCCGGACATCTCTGAGCACCTCCAGGACGCCGGCCTGCTTCGATAGCGCCCTCAACCCAGCAGCCCCAATCCGACCCTCTCACAGCCCCAATCCTCCCGGCAGACCAACCCATCCCTACCCAATTGTCAACCCCGATTGCTGTCCACCCTCCCCCTTCACTGATCCCAAGTGCGGGACCCCCCCCCCCCATCTCCCCCACAGGCTCCAACCCCCCCCAGCCACCCCCAAATGTGCCCTGCTACCTTGGAACTGCCGAATGTCCCGTGGGAAGTGCCAAGGTGCCTCTTGGGCAATGCAAGGGGGACAGGCTGGCAATTCTCAGGGCCATGCATCCCTTACCCTGACTCCTGAGGACTTCCATGGCCTCCCTTCACTCCATTGGGATTGGCTGCCAGCTCCCCAGTGGGAAGCTGGCAGCCCCACAGCGGGGAGCAGTTGTAAACCGTGCTAGTGTGAACCACTCCAAGCAGTGGGGAGAGGCTAGCGGGCACAGAGACTGAAGTCCTGGACCTGCTAATAAGATTTAAATGTGGATTTAAATATTCAAATCAGCTCCACGCCAATTTCCAGAAATCAGGTAGCTGGAGAAGCCAGGAGGCCATGGTGCCCAGCAGGGAGCCTGCTAAACAGTCTCTGCTTATGTCCCCTGGCCTGCTGTGCTGCTGGAGCAGTGCTGTGGGCTGGGAGAATCGCCCCCAAGGACTTGATTGTATGATCTGCTCGGACACCCTACAATCTGATCGGATTGTATTCTTTCAGCCTCTAATTGCATTACGCTGTCAAGCCGATAAAACCTTTGCTCAAAATTAGGGTCAATGATTAAAAGAAGAAACATTAGAACATTTATAGAACAGTAATCTCATTTCAGGACATTCCAAATTCCTTTACATACAATGAGTAATTTTAAAATGTAGCCATTGTTGGAATACCAAAATAGGACAGTTTCCATTTCTCCTCCTTTTGTTTCTCTAGTGATGGTCTGATGAGTGCCTCTTTCTACAGGAAGTGGAAATTGTAATTTTTAGCATACAGACACAAGTGTCCTTAGTACTAGCAACAACTGGTGTAGAGGGCAAGTTATATTTAGTCACTTGACTGGGTGGTCTGGTGGGAGGTCATTAAAATACTTACTGTGATGATTTGTGTCACCAAATATTGTCATTGCCCAGAATTCCCAAATGCTAATGGTTGGCGTATGCACAGGTACATTGGTGAATTAACACCATCTTAAAAGGTATTGGCCTCAATTATCCACACTTCCCCACCCTTATACAGTTAAGTGGCGCACGCTCAAGCTCCTGCTGTTTCAGGTTCAGGTTATTTGCACGTGGTGTGATTTTCTCCCCAGGTGTGTGTATGCTCTATGGCAGGAGATCCAGTCATGGCTAAAAACATCAGCCACACACAATTTCTCCAGCTCTAAAGATTTGGAGCAGCACTTTGAACTGGGGCAAGGACAACTTTAAATGCCTCTCTGACTTTGCTGTATGCTCTTTTTCAGAAGGTGCCACCAACTGTATCTGGTGCCCTCGTATTTTGGCACCAGCCTGACTGAATTATTGTTGCAAGAGTAATTCCTCTAACTTTGACATCCATAATAGGAAGTTAAATAATTATCAAATGTTTCAGTGCAAAACAGTACGATAATCTACCTTTTAACTGTTTTCCCTATACATATGACATGGTGGAAAAGCATAATGAGCTGATTTTCCTGGCCTCTCACAGGAGTGCTGTGTGGGCTGAGTTGTACTTTAAAACATTCCACGTACCCAGGTTTTTGTGTTCCCAATATTTTATTGGGCCTGGTCAGTGATATGGTTTATCTTCTTCCTGGCACTAGCCCAAAGGTTATGTTCTGAGGAATAGGGTCAGAAAACCTGAGAGGGGCCTCCTTAGATCTGCAATCTCAATGAGGTCCAAGCTTGAAGCATTGGAATAATACTGGAAATGGTTTTAACCTCAGACACAACAACAGGAACATAAGGGGGAAGCCCCCTCATGCCTTGTTGCCATGGCTGCATTGGTTTCTGATTATAGGTGATGCAAGTTTATTCTGTTCCCTTGGGATTAGCCTGAGAAATTCAGGCAACATAATGGGGGTGGACAACTGGCATTACGTATGACCATTTTGTTTTCCTTATTCTTGCAATGGAAACATTTTGGGGGTAATCTTACCAATAAAATTTCCAAGTGCCAAATGAGCATTAAAACAGGAGAGATTCACACTACTTTTCTGGAGTGGAATCTTACATTGCTGTCAAAAAATGAAGCCAAATTTGTTTTCCGCCAGCAGGGACAGGGCCTAAGCTCACCAAAAACTGGCAGATAGCAGTAGAGGGTGCAGTCGTGCAAACTCAGATCTCTGTGATCTGTCAACACAGAGATCTATCATTCATTGTTTCCCCCAACTATAGCTGGCCATCATGGCTGATTCGGCCCTCCCCCCACCTACTCACCAGCTACCACAGCCTCTGCACCTCCCCCCCCGACTCCACATAGGCCATCCAATACTCCTACCCCTGGATGCCATGCCATATGGGCCCATTGCTTCCTCCTCACCCCCTCCACCATGTGGGGCTCCACAGCCTGAACCCACCCATCACCTCCCATGCATGGGCCAGTTGACCACCAGTTGTAGAGTGCACAGTTTGTTCCTCCTCCATCCCCAATCACTGTTGCAGAGTGTACAGTGCATCTTTTCACTTTGATTAGCCTGACCCCTCTCAGGCCCTGTGCCCTCTATTCTGCCCCCTTAGGCCTAGGCCCCTTGGCACTCCCTGGTGCCCAGTGTGCCAGGCTAGCATTGTCAGGGTGCCAGATTGGCACTGCCCAAGAGCAAGCCCCTGCCCCGGACCACCTGGGTGGTCACAACGGTCCACAGTTCTACCAGCAAGGCTCTCACATCTCATAGTCCCCATTGATAGGGACTAAATGTGATTCTTGTTGGAGTGAACCTTCACCAGCAAGACCGCAGAGGCAACAATTGTATCCCAGGCTCACTTGTGGTATTAAAATTTGATTTTAAATCAAAGTTAATATTGAGATCAGTCTCTGTGCAAGGCTGGTCGAGCCACATATCCTGTGCTGGTAAGATTGCAAGAGGCAAGCAATTGTGCATGAACCCAATTTCTTGTTTCTCATGATCTTACTGGCTTGCTTTGGCCATGGTGCGAAATGGTAAAATCATGGCCATTTTGTTTTGGAGATTAACAGCAAGAAAATCTGCCTCATCCTTACTTACACATAATGCAATTCAGGTGAAAGTGATGGGTGGCTCTCTTCTTCCCCAGTGAAAAACAAGATCTGTTTCTCTTTTATATTGTTTGCTGTGACTTAGAATCACAGAAATCCTGCAGTGTAGAAGAGGCCATTCAGCCCATCTGCACCAACTCTCTGACAGAGTATTTTACCCAGGCCCTTTCTTCCTTTTCCATTAGATTAGTTCAGATGGCTAATCCATCTAAACTACAAATCTTGGGACACTAATGGACAATTTAACATGGCCAATCCACTGAACCTGAACATCTTTTTAAGGGATGAAGGGAATGAAAAGTCTGATGAGTGGATCATTGTTTTTCATTAAATTAACGTGGGTGAAGAGCTAAGAATCCATGTTAGACATTATTAAGGATGGTAAGAATGGGGGAGAAGGTATTGGTTCGGTGGAGTCAAACTGTGTATTCATCAGCCTGAAAATAATAAAAGGTAGAGATGGCTTGGGGAAGATAAAGAACACCAGAGTTCAGAAATCTGGCAATAAGTGACTTATAAAAAGAAATGGTACAATAAACCTCTATTTTGATGGTTAGAGTGCAGTGAAGAAACAATCATGTAGAACAGTATATTTAGAGTTTAGGAAGAATAGAAGAGGCAGTGGAAGAGCATGAGCATATTGCTGTATAAAAACACAGAGAGACAAGAAAGACTGCAGTGAATTGAAAAACAGGGTAGTCTAAATATGTGGATAGATGAATGGGGAATCAATACTTAGAGGTGGCAACCGTGGATCAATCTTTCAAAAATCTATGATGGTAAATGTTCAGCCTTGTTGACTGCACTCATAGCAGACACACAATACACACTCTGTACCCTCATAGAACAAGTACATGGTCGGGTTATACAGCTGCAGGCTTTGGGTGTGGGTTTGCAACATTATCATTTAAATTTGGAATAAGAACAGAAAATTCTGGAAATGCTTAGCAGCTCGGGCAGAATTCTGAAAATTGTAATGAAAACACAATCATTTATTCGACACATGATAAAGTATGACAGTTAAGTACAAAATCACAGAACGACACTTACCTAGCTTTTCCCGAAACGTAAATATGGAGTTTTGAAATGTAACTTGCACAATTCGTTATGGAGACAGTTGGCCTGCCTGTATCATCTTTGCCAAACATAAGGTGAAATGAGACAGCAATGTTGTTGACTTGTGCCTTTAGCATACCACTAGTACTGCTACAGATAGTGGAAGGTAAAAATGATAAAAGCCAGATGTTAATTGATGCTGGAACAGAATACTCAAAATGATCTTGCAGGTTAACAAGAAAAGAAATAAACTCAATCACTCTGCTGGATAAATCATTAAACTACATTTGCTGAGAGATTCTAATATCCTGACATTGATATCTTTCTTTACTGTTGCATTCTCAGGTTACCTGAAAACTTCAAAGACTTGGCCATAAAATTAAAAGAATTCCCTTGGCATTAAGTCACAGCTATGTTTATTCAGCTTTGATTTAAATCTAGAGACTTATGTTCCATGGGTTGAAAGTTTCTGAAATGTGAAAATTTGTTATATCTAAAATCTCTGTGGTACACATATCTATTTCTGAACACTTGGCTTGTTGGCCTCAGGAGAAGATGTGATAAACACAGTCTGGCTAGAGGGTTGAGGTGAGCTCATCCAGGGTAATGATAATGACACCAAAGATGCTCAGGTCGTGGCAAAGTTTCTTAAATTAACTGCCAATGGTAGCAGAGTAGACCACTGTTGTCTTTCAAGGGTTGCTCACTTACCCCCAGAGATTTGAAAACTTTTGCTGCTTTAACCAGAAACAAGTTCATGTTGCATCTTAATAAATTGGAAAAAATGTAATTATTTTCATTGAGAATTAAAGCCACAAAGCAGACTTGGATCTCTAGGTGGCCTCAATTTTGCATTTCAGTGGCCTGGTAGACCACTCATCAATGATCAGCTGGACATCTGGTTGACCAGGGACATTGGTACTTGCGATGTTGACTCCAGCCGCACTGCCTTCCATATCTCTCTAGCTTTATTGGGATAGCCAGAAACTTTGTTCCTCACAAGGCCATACAAAAATGTTTAGATAAAGCTTGGTCATGGCTAATCTCGATCCTACCCTATTTTACTGCCAAACTTGTACTGGATTTTCAAACATTGCAAATATGTTGGGAGAAGGCTCAACCACTAATTGAAAATGAGGCAATGGTCAAATCTGGTGTATTCAGCGTATACACCGATGTATTTGGAATGACTTAATTCAACAATAATGCTGCAAATAAATCTCCAAGAGAAATAATTTCAAATTATGTAATTTTTCTTCCAAGGTAATGAGTACTTACAAAATATTTGATTTGATCTGCCAGCTACCATTCGTCTCAATGTAACCATTGGACATAGCAACTTTCAGTCCCATATTAGGGACTAGGATGATATTCGTGTTTGGTAAGTTCACATTACGTATGGTAACCCTGGAAGGGGAAAAAAAATTCTGTGAGATGAATTGTGTTTATAATTTGAGCAATATGGGTACACAGTTCCTCAGCTTTGATTTCCACTGGGGCTACTTCCATGACACTCACTAAGGAAATAGATATGCATCTTTGCACAAGTGGATTAATTTACTCTCATACTTACATAGAATTTCAATGTTCAGGGAATACATTTTTATATGTTTCATGTAAAATGTTAAATGAGTGGCCAGTCCCATCAGTCCCTCTGCGCATGTTAGGTTAAAATTGCACCCTTAGACCAGGATTCTATGGCCCCTCTGTGGTGTGTCTCTGCCCAATGGATGCGGCAGGCCACTTAACTCTCCAATCAATTCTGCAGGACTGTAATAACTGGCCAAATGGGAGAATTTACAATGTGGCCTAAGGCTTGGATGAGTCAAAACTTCCATTGAACATTGGAAAGAGTTAAGCCAGAATTTTCCACACCCTGTGACCACTGCCAGTGAGAACGGAGAACTTGGCACTTAGACAACTTTCCATTCACCACAACAGGACTGGAAAATCCCAGCCACGGGTGAAATTGGAGAATTCTAGCCTTAAGCTTTTTTTTTAACCGCCTGACATAAACCCTACTCCAATGCTAACAACAATGTTTGCTTCTCTCTCCTCCCAAACAAAATATGATCTGAACTGAGCAGCAACATTATCTGTATCCTCCCCAACAAAGCTCTTCTCTACTATTGTTGCCTTCAACTTTAATTAATTAACCCACCACTTTCCACTATTCACCATCTGTAAGCTTTGACTTCCTGCTCCAGCCCTGTTTTCCTTTCTCTTGATCTCACTGAATGGTTCCTCAATGCTTCGAATTTAGGATCTTTATGCTTGGCCTGATTTTATCTCCTGGGTCAGCACGATAGAGATGGGACATTCCTGGCTTTGCAAACTTTATGCGGGAGAAAAAGAGACATTGCAAGAAGCAGAATCATTTTGAGCACAAGTGTTTGGCCCAAAGAAGCAAAATAAGCCAATACAAATGGCTACAGCAGAGATTTCAGCAGATGTGTCTGATGAAGAATTGTGTACAGTATAACAAAGTTGGGTCCAACAAGTTTATAGGGGACAAATAGTTTATCACTGTTACAATAATGACCACAGAGTAAACAAAAAATGTCAGATAGACACTGGTGCATCATGCAGCATAATGACCTTCACAGACCGGTCCAGGGTGGCTCAGCACAGCGCTCCGAAAATGAAACCCTCAAAAATAAGATTGAAATTATAACACGATACTCATTTGGCAAGGACAAATTAATCTGAGGGCCCAATGCAACAGCATGCAACTGCAGTGCAGAAGAAGGCCATTCAACCATCGAATCTGCACCACCCACAATCCCACCCAGGCCCTATTCCCATAACCCATATGTTTACCCTGCTAATTCCCTGACACTAGGGTCAATTTTAGCATGACCAATCCACCTACCTCACGCATCTTTGGGCTGTTAGAAGAAACCGGAGCACCTGGAGGAAACCAACGCAGACACGGAGAGAATGTGCGAACTCCGAGTCTGGAATTGAACCTGGGTCCTTGGCAATGTGGGGCAGCAGTGCTAACTACTATACTACCGAGCCACATGAAGGAAGATCTAGAAAGCCAAATAATAAATGATAGCCTCTTATTTCACTGAAGCAAGTCCAAAGCTTGGGCTGGTAACCCTGAATATGCCAAGAGAGAAAGGGAGACGTCCGGGATATTATATCTAGCTTTATGCATGATACTTCAGAAAGCAAGCAGAAGATTTTGTCCTTAGTTGTGAGGAGAGACTAGAAAAAGTGGGACTGTTTTCACTGGAACAAATAAGATTAAGAGGAAGTTGGGCACAGGGTGATGATGGCTGTAGGTGAGGTAAACTAGTTATAGGTTTGATGAATAGGTAGCTAAAGGGCATAAATCATTTACAAACAACAAATCACGTAGGGAATTATTTGTCATGTGCTATGAGAACAAGCCTTGTCAGAAACAGTTTAAGCGTAAGTTATGATAGCTTTTAAAGGGTAGTGCAAATGCATTTAAAAAAAGAAATAAAATGATGAGGGGGTAAGGTAGGACAATGTGATCCTGTGGTATCTGAGAGAGCTGGCACAAGTGTGGTAGGCTGACTGACCTTCCTCAATGTTGTAAAATATTTTGAATACAATTTCAATTAAACATTCTGCAAAAACGCCACATAAATTTGGAACAAATTGACGCTAAATTATGTATCTTTGGTAGCTTATTAGAATGCTTGATAAGGAAATGAAAAATAAAATTACTCTAGCGCTGCTCTGAGATTGCAGTTAAGGCTTGTTTGGACCAGGCTGGAGGAAGGTTTATATAACATCTGCACCGCATTATACCTGAGCTAGATGGTCTTCGTGCTTTTCCTGAATGTGAAAAATTAGAGAAATATTTGTTTCACTCTTTAGCATCAACATCATCACTTTAATGGCCAGAAAAATTCTCTTACTTCACGAAGGAAGGCTGACTTACGTGAACAGAAAAAATGTACTTTTCTTTTAGCCATTAGTGAAAAGGGCCCAGAATCTGCACACTCTGTCACACATAACGCTGGTGGGTGTGGAGCAGATAGCCCTGCAAATGGGCCTTGAGCTTGCTAGGCTCAATCCTGGGCAACACAAGGACTTGTAAGGGACCTTGATTGAGAAAAACCTCTTGAACTTATAGTTCCCTGCCATGAAGCAACAGCATTAGCCCTGATCTCAGTGGGTACTGAAGGCTGGTTAACTCAGAGGGCTGATGTAACTCTAGCCAGTGCAAGTGAGACCTATTGGTCAGGTGAGAAAATTAGTTTCTCTGTGAGTGGTGAGAAGCAAGTGCAAGAGTTTACAGCCTTTGGGTGAAAGGACACCCAAGATGCAACCCCAGTAGGTGGTATCTGTAAGATCCATAAAAATGAAGTGCACTCCCACTGATCCCACATATTTTGGCATCTGGTGGAATTCATTCCCTTATGCAAATTTGAGGCCAAGATATTTAAAGGTGTGCTGGAATATATATGGACATTTGGTAATAGTATAAGGAAGATCTAGGGACTCTGACTTCATTCAATGTCTACTAACATAGAATCCCTACAGAGCAGAAGGAAGACATTTGGCCCATCAAGCCTGCACCGACAACAATCCCACGCTATCCCAGTAACCCCATATATTTACTCTGCTAATCCCCCCAAAACATGGCCAATCAACCTAACCTGCACATCTTTGGACAGTGGGAAAAAAACGGAGCAACTGGAGGAAACCCATACAGACACGGGGAGAACGTGCAAACTCCACACAGACAAGCTGGGAATGAACCCATGTCCCTAGTGCTGTGAGGCAGCAGTGCTAACCACTGTGTCACTGTGCACAGATTTATCAGAAGCCACCCCTTACATTGCTACCACAGAGAAAGGAAGCTATCCAGCATTGACCCTGAATGAACCAATGACACAGTAAGAATGCTACTTGGAACTTTAATTTTTGAACTTAA
Organism: Carcharhinus amblyrhynchos; assembly: GCF_965287045.1. Lineage (NCBI taxonomy): Eukaryota > Metazoa > Chordata > Chondrichthyes > Carcharhiniformes > Carcharhinidae > Carcharhinus > Carcharhinus amblyrhynchos. The sequence continues at coordinate 44,745,575 of NC_137339.1, read as the reverse complement.
ACCAACTTTAATATTCACCAGAGAATATTGAGACACTTAGATTTCAACAAATACAAAACAATTACAGATACAAAATGTTGGAAAATGAATTACTCTTTCGTATATGATGGTGCTGCTGGAAACATGATTATGTCAAGCTTGTACAGTAAGGGGATTTCAATATATAGACACCAAACGTTGAAGGTAAGGGGATGTTAACTTGACTCAGTCCTTGATTCAGAAACAAACCCAACAACTTTTACTACCACCTACAGTGTTATTGAATCTGAAGTATAAAAAAGAGTAGCTTTTGCTATTGTATTTTTGAAATACCACAAGGAACTACAAAAGGCCGTGAATGTAGACCAATCCATCACGCAAACCAGCCTCCCATCCATTGACTCTTTTTACACTTCCCATTGCATTGACAAAGCAGCCAGCATAATTAAGGACCCCATGCACCCCAAACATTCTCTCTTCCACCTTCTTCTTTGGGAAAAAGATACAAAAGTCTGAGGTCATGTACCAGCCGACTCAAGAACAGCTTCTTCCCTGCTGCTGTCAGACTTTTGACTAGACTTGCCTTGCATTAAGTTGATCTTTCTCTATGCCCTAGGTATGACTGTAACACTACATTCTGCACTCTCTCACTTCCTTCTCCATGAATGGCATGTTTTGTCTGTATAGCGCACAAGAACCAATACTTTTCAATGTATGTTAATACACGTGACAATAATAAATCCAATCAAATCAAATTAAAATGCTATTTCCTCATGAGTGTCATTTTTTGTAATGCTTGTCCTTGACGATATGTCGAGTTTAAGGAAGCGGAGTCTCTGATAACATATACTAAGAATAATAATATGATCCACTCACCTCCTTTAGACTATTATTATTAAAAAAACTGTAATTAACATACCTCTCTATGTTGTATTGAAGTTGATGTAAGACCTTAGTGTGTTTGATGCCCGAAATGTCTGGAATTTTCATATTGAACAATCTATTTTGCAAAACAGACATTACGATCTGGCAACCTGGAAAACAATTGGACTGATTTTTTTCAAGTAATTTGAAATGGCAAAATAGCCCTTAATCTTAATGGGGCTTTGTGATTGTCAAATGTCTTCAGCAATTTTCATTCGCCCTCCCACATAAAACCACACAGAGAGCTATTTCCACAATTGGCATAACTGGCGTGATTCTATTATCTCGCTTTGGCCTTTGCTGTCAAACTCTGTGATTCAATAATCCTTGCATTGGCAGTATCATGGTGCACTTGAAAATATATTGGATTTTGCTGTCAGTGGTTAAGGAGCTTCGATTGCCATCTGCTGTGTTTGTTTTCAGCATAAGCTCGCTCTCCTTGAGTATCTGATGCCCTGCATCAATTTTTGGGAATCTTTGGCATTTGTTAACAGGGCTAAAGAAACAGGGCTCTTCAGCCGATCGGAATAAAACTAAGAAAATGGATAGGTGTGGGTCAGGTGTAGGGACTGTGGCAGCTGGTGGGCTGCCAACCTCTGTACAGATTTTCCTCGTTAATAAATACCCTGTGTGTACCTGATGAAGTCTGTAGTGTGCACACCTTACACTGGTGACACGGATGGGATGGATTTTGAGGACACTGACTGTGTCCTGACAGGTGTAGGTAGTCAAATGTTGAGATATTGCCAGACCCTGAGGGACAGCTGCAGAACAGACCTGAATTGGCCAGTAGAGTCACAAGTTATAGAATACATAAAGAAAAAGGAAAAGTAACCGTTAGAAGCAAGCACCGGAATTCTAGCGCCCTGCCTGCCACAGAATCGGAGCAGGCGAGGGGCAGACAACAAAAATGTCTGTTGACCTCAGGCAGGAATTTCTGATCTTGCTCCATCGAGGCTGTGAAATCCCTAAGAGCTGTGATCTTGTCTTTAAAGAAAAATGGAATTTAAGTTTTTTTAAAAAGGACAAAAAGTTATTGCAAGTTTTTTTCTTAAATAAAAAGAGCAGCATTTAGAATAATTTTTTAAAAAATTATCCCAAGGAGTTGTAGCTTGGTCTACAGAGTATGGGAAAGTGAAGAGGCTGAGGTTGCTGAGTTCCTGATACAAGCAATGCCTGGGTGGGGTGGAGGGTGGGCTCTGGGTAGCGGTCCCTGCACTGAGAAACTATAGGTAACAAATTCCAAAGTTTTAAAAAGAAATCCTCAACCTGGAGGGAAGGATCGTTCGTAAACATATAGATCACTTGAGGACGAGAGGCACTCCAGCAGTCAGTGTTGCCATCAAGAAATATCTTTGAATCTGTGAGCACCGAAGTACCTGATTGACATGTTACAGACATACAAAGAACAAAGAAGAACAAAGAACAACCCAGCACGGGAAACAGGCCCTTCGGCCCAACAAGCCCACGCCGCCGCATCACCCTACACCTATTCTACCCTGCGTATCTATAAATAGAACCCCTGACTTAGCCAGATTCAGGGGAGAATAGTGTCAATTTGGTAAAACCAATCAGCCTAAGAGCACATCTTTGGGGTGTGGGAGGAAACCGGAGCGCCCGGAGGAAACCCACGCATCCACAGGGAGAATGCACAAACTCCCACAGACACAGGCCCAAATCCATGTATCTGCACAGCTAGCAGTGCTAGTCACCGAGCTGTTGCGGCGCCCGTCTACCGGTCCAGGATCAAGCACACACACCGACACGAAGTACTAGGCCACTCCCGGAACCTCCAAGAGTAGCCCACGCACGACCCACCGTGTGCATGCCCCTCGTTTGACAACGAGGTGGACCTCCACCTGCGGAATAAAAGACAAAAACGTTAATCACAAGCCTGCCTTTCCGGTGTCTCCCGAGGTTCTAACCCTTATTTAATAACCCCTACCATAACCCTCCATCCTCGTTTCACTCATGTGCCTATCTAACTGAACCTTAAACGAGTCCAACGTTCCCGCCTCCACCACCCTACTCGGTAGCGCGTTCCATACCCCCACAACTCTCTGCGTAAAGAACCTTCCTCTCATATCCAAATTATACCTCTCACCCCTCACCCTTAAATCATGTCCTCTTGTATTTGTAACCAATCTAGGGAGCAGTCTCTCACTATTGACTCTGTCTATTCCCTTCAGTATCTTATATACCTCTATCATGTCCCCCTTCAATCTCCGTCTTTCCAAGGAGAACAGTCCCAGTTTCTCCAACCTTTTCTCGTAACCCAGCCCCTCCATGCCAGGCAACATCCTGGTAAACCTCCTCTGCACCCTTTCCGGAGACTCCACGTCCTTCCGGTAGTAAGGTGACCAGAACTGGACGCAGTACTCCAAATGCGGTCTAACCAACGTTCTATACAACTGAAGCATTAGACGACAGCTTTTAAACTCTATACCCCTTCCTATAAAGGCTAGCATTCCATAAGCCTTCCTGACAACATTCTCCACTTGTGTCGCAACCTTCATGGATTTGTGAACCTGCACTCCCAGGTCCCTCTGTGTTTCTATACTCCTAATTTGTCTACCTTTAATCACATAGCTCCTCTCTACATTATTCCTTCCAAAATGCATCACCTCGCATTTGTCAGGATTAAATTCCATCTGCCACCTATCTGCCCAATGCACCAGCCTATCTATATCCTGTTGTATCACCTCACAATCCACTTCAATACCCACCAACCCTGCCATCTTGGTGTCATCAGCAAACTTGCTGATCACACCACTTACGCTCTCTTCCAAGTCATTTATGTAGACTACAAAGAGGAGAGGTCCCAGTACTGAGCCCTGCGGCACACCACTGGTCACTGGCCTCCAGCCGGACAAAGTCCCCTCCACAACTACCCTCTGTCTCCTATTACCCAGCCAGTTCTCAACCCACCTAGCTACCTGACCTCGTATCCCATGCGCCTTAACCTTTTCTACCAGCCTACCATGAGGGACTTTGTCAAACGCCTCACTGAAATCCATATAGATGACATCAATGGCTCTCCCATCGTCAACCGTTTTTGTCACCTCCTCAAAGAATTCCACCAGATTCGTAAGGCAAGACCTCCCTCTAACAAAGCCATGTTGCGTATCCCCAATCAGACCGCAACGCTCCAAATGCTCATACATCCTACCCCTAAGTACTTTTTCCATTAATTTCCCTACCACCGATGTCAAACTCACCAGCCTATAATTTCCAGGGTTATCCCTACTACCTTTTTTGAACAGCGGTACCACATTTGCTACCCTCCAGTCTTCTGGGACCTCACCTGTGTCCAAAGAAGAGACAAAGATTTGCGCCAGAGGCCCAGCAATTTCATCTTTCACCTCCCTAAGCAGCCTGGGATAAATACCATCAGGCCCCGGAGCTTTATCCGTCCTTACGCTACCTAAAAGCCCTAGCACTTCCTCCCTCGTAATAGATATTTCCTGCAGCTGATCCTCAGCTCCCTCTAACAGACCGCACGATTCCGAACCCCTCTCCTTTGTGAATACCGACGCAAAGTATTCATTCAGGAGCTCCCCCATTCCCTCCGACTCAATACATATCTCCCCACTTTTGTCCCTAAGAGGACCAATTTTCCCTCTAACTACTCTCTTGCTCCTAATATAAGAATAAAATGCCTTCGGATTTTCCTTAATCCTACCAGCCAAAGCCATTTCATGCCCTCTCTTCGCCCTTCTAATTCCCCTTTTTAGCTCCCTCCTACTCTCTCTATATTCCTCCAGCGCACTCTCCGTACCCAGTCGCTTCGACCTAACATACGCCTCTCTCTTCTTCCTGACCAAGTCTTCAATACCCCCTGTAATCCACGGCTCTCTAATCCTACCTTTCCCATCCTTCCGCTTAACCGGAACATACCTCCCCTGCAACCATTTCATTTTGCCCTTAAAAGCCTCCCACTTGCCAACCGTGGACTTGCCAGCTAACAGTCCCTCCCAATCAGTGTCCTGCAGCTCCCTCCTAATCCTGCCATAGCTCGCCTTTCCCCAGTTCAGCACACTCCCGTTCGGCCGGCACTCGTCCCTTTCCATTTTTATCCTAAAGTAGACAGACTTGTGGTCACTATTAGCCACATGTTCGCCTACCTCTACCTCAACCACCTGCCCCGGCTCATTACCCAACACTAAATCCGGTATAGCCCCTCCCCTAGTCGGACTAGTTACATACTGCTCTAGTGACCCTTCCAAAACACATTTCACAAACTCCTCTCCCTCCGTACCCCCAGCTCTAGGCCCCCTCCAATTCACTCCAGGAAGATTGTCACCCACTACAACCACCCTATTCTTCCTGCACCTATCCAAAATGCCCCTGCAAATGCCTTCCTCCACTGACCTCGGGCTGTTGGGTGGCCTATAGTACACCCCTAGCAACGTAATCTCTCCCTTTTTATTCCTCAACTCCACCCACAGTGACTCAATCCCTATCTCTTCTATATTGTCCTCCCTCTGCACTACTGTGATGTTTTCCTTGACTAACAGTGCCACCCCTCCACCTCTCTTCAACCCTCCTCTGTCACACCTAAAACACTTGTACCCAGGAACATTCAGCTGCCAGTCCTGCCCTTTCCTTAACCATGTCTCTGTTACAGCCACCACATCTAACTGCCTCACAAACATCAAGGCCCTAAGCTCATCCGTTTTCCCTGCCACACTCCTAGCATTGAAACAGACACAGTTCAACCCACAAGTGTCCCTCGGAACCTCCTTCTCCCTGATACTTTTCCTTTCACCCGACTCTCTCCCAGCCACCTCCCCACTCCCCCCTCCATATTAGTTTAAATCCTTCATAAACACCCCAGCTAACCTCCCCGCTAAGACATTAGTTCCCCTCCCGTTCAAATTCTCCCCACCCCTCCTGTACAATTGCCCTTCTCTCCTAAACACCTCCCAGTGATCCACAAAAGTAAAGCCCTCTACCCTACACCAATCCCTCAACCATGCATTCAGCTGCATGATCTCGTCATTCTTTGCCCTGCTGGTATTGGGCAACAACCCAGAGAGTGCCACCCTGGAGGTCCTACTCTTTAGTTTGGCCCCCAACTCCCTAAATTGCCTACGGACCTCTACCCTACTCCTCCTTCCTATGTCGCCCTCCCCTACATGTACTATGACCTCAGCCTGTGCCCCCTCCCCATTCAAAATTCCCTCTACCCTGTCCGTTACATCCTTTACCCCTGCTCCAGGGAGGCAGACCACCATCCTGGAGTCACGCCTCTGTCCATAGAACCTCCTAACGATACCTCTGATCCTCCCGTCCCCTACCACTATCACCTTGCCAGCCCCCTTCTGTCCCTCTAAGTCAGTCTCCCCCTCCTGCCTATCTTTCTGTACCCCTGTCGACGAACCATGGGGGGCCTCTGGGGAGGCCGGGGGACCCTGACTACTCTTCTTCTTCCTCTTTCCCCTCCTCACAGTCGTCCATCCTCCCTTCTCTTCAGCCCTTGAGACCTCCTCCTGCTCATGGTTCCCAGCCATTATCTCCTCGTTCTCCCTGACTAGAAACGCATCTTCCAGATGCCCCTCGAGTTGCCTGACCCGGGCCCTCAAGCGCTGCAGTTCTAAACATTTACTGCAGATGTGGACCTTGGGGACACGTGACACCACCAGGAACTCCCACATGTGGCACCTGACACAACTTACATTCCTCCCTATATTCCCTGCCAAGTCCCAACCTCTTGTAAGTGCCCAAAGGTAGAATGTGCAACGCCCCTTCTCTAAGCCTACTCTCGCCTAAGCCCAGCGAGCCAAAGCCCTTCTCACTCAGTTCCCACTCACTCCGCTGCCCGCTCCCGATGCTGCCCACTGTACGCTGCTACCCCTTTTTTATACCCCCCGGTCCCCCTTAACGACTATCCCCTGGCCTAACTTCCGGTACGGAAGTAAACTACACTCTAACAAGCCCCGAGAACCGGAAGTACAGGAAAAAAGCGGTTTTTACTTTAAATCAGTCACTCACCACAGCCACAGCCACCGCCACCAGGTTCAATCCTCCAGAGAACAATGAGGTGGGTCCCCGGGTGAGTATCCGATTTATACCCCCCGTTCCCCCTTAACGACTATCTCCTGGCCTAACTTCCGGTACGGAAGTAAACTACACTCTAACAAGCCCCGAGAACTGGAAGTACAGGAAAAAAGCGGTGTCTCCCTGATGTCTCCCTGGAAGCAAGTAGCAATGAATGGTCTGTGGCAGATGAGGTACCTGCTAGTGCATTTCCTGTTAACATTGATGTTTTGGAAACATCTCAGACTACAGAATTACACCTTTCTACACAAAACAAAAAAAACCCCCAGAATTGTCTAACTAGTTTAGTTAGATATGGGATTTAGTAATCTAGTTTTTAAGATTGTGTAAAAAACTTAAGGGACTAGGGATGTGATAACTTTGGTGATCGTTCCTTTAAGAGTAACACAGTAGAAAAGGGTCACCTGGCTTGGGGGACCAACTGGAACTGAGAGAGAGTAAACACCCCAGGAGGTGGAGCTCTCTCTTGGGCAGAAGTCAGACTGAAGACATGTAGAGGACTTAAAGGGATTGGGGCAGCCTAGTGCTGCCGGCCTCTCTACAGTTTTTCTTCGTTAAAAAATCCATTGTGTTCCTGACAAAGTCAGTAGTAGAGTGTTGCCGTTTATTGCCAGAGGAATGGGATTTAAAAGTAGGGAAGTTTTACTGCAGCTGTACAGTGCCTTGGTGAGACCACATCTGAAGTACTTGCAGTTATGGTCTTCTTATTTTAAAACAAAATGATGTAATTGCTTTAGAAGGAGTTCAGAGGAGGCTCACTGGACACATTGTTGGGATGAATGGGTTGTCTTATGAAGATACATTTGAACAGGTTGGGCCTGCACCTCTTTGAACTTTGCAGAATGAGGCGTGGTCTTACTAAAACACATAAGATCCTGAGGGGATTTGATAGGTTAATACCCAGAGAATGTTTCCTGTTGTGGAGGAGATTAAAACTAGGGAACATATTTTCAAAACAAAAGGCCTCCCTTTTAAGATAGAGATGAGGATAAATCTATTCTCCCAACAATTTATTGGTATGTGAAATTTCTTCCCCAGAAAATAGTAGAGGCTGGATTTTTGTTAGGCAGTGGAGTCAAGGAGTGTTAGGGACAGACAGGAGAGTGGAGCTAAGATCATAACCAGATCCGCCATGATCTTATTGAATGGTGCACTAGGCTCAAAGGGCCAAATGGCCTACTTCAGCTCCTATGTTCCTAAGATTTTTTTTTGTGGCTCTCAAAATTAAAATTAAAGAATGAAATTGTAGCCACAAGTTGCTATTTATACACATTCATCTAACTAAAACACCCATTCAGATATTAGAGCCAGGAACAGGTTTGATTTCTGACAAATCTAATCTGATATCCTTATCTATTATCCCAATGCCATAATTACCTGAACTCAGAGGAAGAATAAGAAGGACAAAATTGAGACAAGGGCTGCCTCAAGTTTCCTATTTCTGAATACAAACCCAATCACTGGGGAAAGAAAATGGAAACTAATCAACATTGATCTGCCTTTATTTAATGCAGAATCCTCCTCAGATATTTTAAAAGCAATGAATTACTTCTGAGTTGCAGTTCAAATTGTTCTCTGATAAACGAAACAGCTAATTTGCAATTATGAATCTCCCACTAAATGAAAATGAGGGAATTACAAGATTAACTTTTTTTTGCATACATCATCGCTAAACTCTTTCAATGTGCTGGCCCATTTTTTGTCAATCTAATCTCTCCCCACCCTATCCTTAGATCCTTGTTGTCAAAACAGAAGTTATCACTGTTGGGCCAATTATGGGATTTACTACAATGGGACTATTCAGGAGGGCTGGAGTGACTCCAAAAGAGCTCTGATAGTCTGATGAATGATCTTTCTTTGAGGTTAAGGCTGTGGCAGGGGCCAAGCAGGAACATCTCCTGAGTTTACAAGGTAATAGAAATAAGAATAAATTAATAAAATCTGATTACAGTGCTGTAATGGCCCAGCCATCATGCTATATGTCAGACTTCAAGGACCACCTGATTTTGTCCTGTCCACCAATTTCCAAAGCTCATGTGTAATTAATGATACAATGAATAAATGACTTTGATGATAAAATTGAGGCTTCATTCAATTCGCTTTACAAGCTTAAAAAGGTCATCAAAATATACAGTATAAGACTTTGTAACCAATAATACAAAGAAATTCATTATGTTGGCCACAGTAAATAGTTTAAATTTTCACTGAGTGAGTTTGGGATTACTATTTTACATGCTGATTTATAATTTGAAGTAGGCAATAAACAGAAATAGTAGTTTACTCTTAAATATAAGGTCAGTCATAATTTTGTTTTCTCACTGGTTGGAGAGATCAGGACCATACAATAGACAAGTTATTGTTATCATTTTTTAGTGCTAAAGGGATAGGCCATCCTGGCAAATGTCATTTCCTTTTGTAAGTTGCATTAAATTAAATTTTAGTTCATAGGTGGCATGACATTGCCTATGCAAGCTGACTTTTTGTAATGAGAGTGAGTAAGAATTGTTGGAGAACCATGATTTACAGAAAGTTCGGTTTAACTATAGGAGGAAGATTTCTTAACCACTGCATTGGAAAATCTAATTAAACATTAAAAAGCATTTCAGGCAGAATGGAGGTAAGAGTTACCTGGTTTCATATTGATTTCCAATTGGCATATTGTTATTCCACTAATGAATATAAGGCATGCGTACGATTTTAGAGCAACGGTTCATCAAACTTCATACAAAGTTGATGTGAAAAGTGTTATAAAAATATGTGATATCCTAGGTACTTCCAATGAGCTACATATATGTACAGACATTCCAATTTAAGGTATAAGCATATAAATTTGCGCTCACATACCATAATTAATTCCTCTGGTAGTAATTTTTCCTTCAAATCCTGGATTAATTGTCCAGACACTGACTATGTGGAGAATGGAAATGCAGAATACAAGATCTCTAGCCCACTTCATTGTGTCCTTGAAGTCTTCAATCTATAGGTTAAAATTAAAACAACCACGCATCAGTTCTTTGGTCCTTCTACCTAGTTTCGCACCAAACTTGAATATTTATCCCTCAATCAACATCACTAAAACAGATTATTTGGTGATTAATATATTGCTGTTTGTGGGATCTTGGTATGTGTTATTTAGCTACCATATTCCCTGCTTTGCAACAGTGGCTGCATTTTAAATGTACATAATTGGCCATGAAGTCCTTTGGGCTTCCCTGAGGTTGTGAAAGGCACAGCATAAAAAACAATGTTTCTGAAGTGACTAACAGACTTGTCTGGCTCAAGTTTGAAGAAATTAATTCCAACAGAAAATCTAAATGTTTCCCTTGGATAGTAAGAACGAATTTCCATTAATTGGTGAGATTTATTTTCCCTCACCATCAAAATTGAGTTTACAGTTTATGTGGTTAAGTTTCCATGAACTCTTGTTTCCCAATATATAATGATGAGTTTCTGATACATGTGCTGATTCTAACGATTAGTTAAGCTTTACTTTTTCACAAAACTGGGCAATGTGCTTTTTAACGTTGAACATGTAAAGCGAATGTAAATTGTTTGGGAGCTAAATGGGTTAGTGTCCACATTTGGGTGTGATTATTCTGCAGGAAAATTTCATGCTGCCTTCTCACTTGCTTGGGTTAGGTGAGTGGCCCAGCATTGAATGCTCTGTTAAGTGGTTGCTCTCATTGTAGACATCCCAAGATTGTGTGCGGCAATCTTGCCTGCCCTACTTAATAACAGGATGAGGCATATTCTGGCTGCAGCAGGGTCTAAAGCTGCTCTGGAAATAATGGAAGACTTTTAGGAACAAACAAAAATGATGCAGTAGAGTGTGCCTCTAGTGCTTTGGATGTCACACTGCAATCACTGGTGCAGCAGCTGGACTAAAAGTAAGAGGCTCTTTTCACTCAGGGGCCAAGGAGGTCCTCCAGTTAACTGCTCGGAAGGTTGTGGGAGCTGATGTCTGTAGAAATCAATGTTTATTGTTTGGAACTCAGTACATGGAAGCAGTGATATAAAAATTTCAATGACCTCACGTGGATTGTCCAAGTCTTTGAAAGAATCCTTACAGAACGCCTTGCATAAAAATTAAGCACTGCCAACACCTTGATGGCCACTGGCAGCACTGTCTTCATCATCTTTTGAGGCTGCAGGTCAGGTTCCAAGATTGTAAGAAAGGGTTTTTAGCCCTTCAAACCTTTCTGCTATTCACTGTGGGATTGGTTGGTTTTCTGTACTACCTGCATGTCCCTTAGTACCCAAATAACATTAACAATTCCCTCTTTTGAACAATTTGCCTTTTCCCTGTAATTCAATGTCCTCTGGTCATATCGATGACGAACTAGTCTGAGTAAAGTGTCCTCTACATTGTTGTAGCTTTACACCTTTGATTCAACATCAGAAGAGCATTCCCTGTAGCAAGTGTTGTATTTCTGTTTTGTACATCAGACATGCTGGTTAAGAATGCCAGTGTGGGCTCTGCTATGGTAAGAATGGTTTGAAACTGACATCCTCATCTACATCTGGCAAGGAATAACATCATCTTATCCAGGCAGAAATTTAACATTTAAAAGAGTATGTTGGATACAAACTGTGTTCAATCAGTTCCCTCTACATTATCATTTGAATCATGCGATAGTCTTTGAACTCAACTTCACATTTTCTTTCTAGTTGTTTCTCTGATTTTAATCAGCTGAAGTATTATAGATTTAGCCTGTGCCATTCTATTTCTTTTTTACCCATTTGTACCCTGACTATGAAATAAAGATTGGCAATAACTTTTTTTAAAAAAAATCAGTTGCTGCCAAATCTCTTTTGTGGCCAATTCTAATTCAGGAAGTATGTAAGTCTTGATATTGAAGTCAAGGCAATATATGTGTCAAGAGCTTTTGGCTGGTGGCTGAAAGTCCACTTTGCTCACTGGTACGATTTTGTGGAGTTGGGTCATTTGAATAATAAGTATAAGCTCCCACCATACCCTTGCCTCTTTGAATTGAAATGTGCATGGACTGTCTGCCAGCTCAAATTTAGAGGGATATGCCCACTTGTAGGTAAATTGATGGGCATGAGTGCATTTATAATGATTTGAAATATATTCAAAAGACGTCATTATTTGCAACATTGTAAATCAGTGGCGCAGATAAGTAACATTAGACAAACAAACTGTAACAGGAAAGCTGAAAACTGGATATCTCTTGAAAATGGGCATAGCAATCATGATATTTGGTATAATTCAGGAACCATGCCAAATTTGTGGCATCTGCTGATTATTATGATTGCTGCATGTAGTCAACATTAGCTGTTCACACCAGCAGGGGGCCTGAATATTGTTACTTGCTAGTACTACATAAAGCAAGCTTACATTACTTTAAGCTAACCTGCACCTCCTAAAAGAAGAGCTGCAATGTTGCTGTTTGTACTGCTGCCATCATTGAGAAAAATGCTGTACAAAAGCCCTCAATAAAGAGAGTGTGGACCAGAATTTTCTCATGATGCACTGGAAGTCTCGGTGGAGCATGTGGAAAGGATGAGAGATGTCTTGCATTAGCAAGGAAGCAGGAGATCCTTCAGCTATGTTATGAGAAAGCCGTGGGGACAGAAAGGCAGGAAGGTCAGTGCCTGGGGTTTAGCTGTAAGGCACTGGTGCTGCAGGTTGTTTAATGGCCTCACGTGAATGGTAAAAGCCAAAGTAATTGTCATATTCAACCAAATGCACTACTGGGCAGCATGGTGACAGCTAGCACTGCTGCGTCAAGTTGTTGGGTGACTGTGTGGAGTTTGTGCCTTTACACCATGTCTGCATGGGTTTCCTCCCATTCTCCAAGGATGTTAGGTGGATTGGTCATGTTAAATTTCCTCTTAGTGTCTGAAGATGTGTAGGTTAGGTGTACGGTAAAAAGTCTCACAACATCGGGTTAAAGTCCAACAGGTTTATTTGGTAGCGTAAGCTTTTGGAGTATCGCTACTTCTTCAGGTTAGGTGTAGCCATGCATAGGAATACAGGGATGGGGTGAACCAGGGTAAGATGCTTTTCAGGAGAGTAGGTGCAGACTTAATGGGCCGAATGGCTGCCTTCTGTACTCTAGGGATTCTATGGATTCTATGCTAATCTCAGACATTGCTCAATTCACCTCAGCCCCATCACTCACCTACCAACAATTCTTATCAATCAGGGCCCATACCCATTCGTATGCTTCAACTCACTCACTCACTGGCAGCTATTCAACTATGACAGATGCGTTACCCAAACATTGGATGACATTCATTGAGAAAAAAATCTTGTATTTATAAAGTGCCTTTCATAACTCCTGGGATGTCAAAGCATTTTTCAGTGAATGAAGTACTTTTTCAAGTTCAGGGTGAGATTTTATCCAGGTGGCAGGTAAGGAGATGGAGGAGTAGGGTTCTGGAGGGCAGTAAAATGGAGGGGAGCTGTGTAGGATGGCTCTTCTACAAAGTTCTGCCACCAGGAAAATACAACAGTGGTAAGGGCAGCATCTCTACTTCCTGCTTAGCCAATTAAAGGCCCAATTTCCATGCCTATCACTACAGAGTGCCAACCCAAAACAAAGCAATGTACCTTTCCTGTCAGGAAGTGAGGATTGGCCTCATTGTCCTATTCAATACTTAATTGCTGATTATGAAACTCTGGATTCTTGGCAACTCCGCAATCCGGGGATTGTTCAGTGTGTCTTTTCCACAGGGAAGGTGATGAACGCAGTGCTCCTTGCAAGCATTGTCTGCCACTTACTTAATACATCCATGGAGAGTATTTTCAGCATTTGTGTTGGTTTGGAAGGATTATGAGATTTAAAAAAATAATGCTCATAGGTGATCTGAAGGTCAGCCTTCAGGAGATAGCATATTATGTAGCATTTGTGAAGAGTATATGCTTCTCTCCTCTGACATGCCTAAGAATGTTTATATATGACAGTAAATGAGAACTCATAGTATTCCTAGAATCTCTACAGTGCAGAAGGAGGCCTTTTGGCCCATCAAGCCTACACTGACAACAATCCAACACAGGCCCCACCCCTGCAACCCCAATTATTTACCCTGTTAATCCCTCTAACCTACCTATCCCAGGACACTAAGGGGCAATTTAGCATAGCCAGTGCACCTAACCCCCACATCTTTAGACTCTGGGAAGAAACTGGAGCAACCACAGGAAACCCACGCAGAGATGGGGAGAATGTGCAAACTCCACCCAGACAGTGACCCAAGCCAGGAATTGAACCCAGGTCCCTGGAGCTGTGAGGTAGCACTACTAACCATGTGCCACCGTGGCTGGGAATGGATGAGTACATAAAGCATGAAGTGTACTTGTGACTGTCTTTCTATCAAAAGCTACTCTTCCTCAGCCAAGTACAGGACTGACACTGGAAGCCTCCAATTCTTCCATTTTGCTGAAGATGACGAAGTTTGATTAATGAAAGTGAAAGATTTATTGGAATTTGCCTCAATTGCTTTCTGTGATATCAGGGCTTAAAGAAGAATTGTTTCTTTGAAAACTGCATTTATTCCTTTCAGTGGTTTGACTATTTATGTGCAAGACTGCAGTGGATGAAGGCATTAAATTTCTTGATTGGAAATTTAGTTATGTTTATCTGTCAGAAAAATTCCACCTTAAATGTTTTGATGTATACAGAATGGAACTCACACGAACGTGAGATAAATTAATTCTGCCAGAAATTCAATACTTTTACTTAACCTCCATGGAAACTAGTTGAGCCCACAGCTTGACTGCATAGGCCGGATTATACATTGGCTCTAGGCCATCTTACTACCGGTTGACTTTTAAGTTGACTTAAATAGTTTTATCCTGGTGTTAAAAGTGTGAGGTACTACATTTTAAACTTAATGCATCAGCAAACTTTATGGTTCACACTGTATTTTAAATATGAATTATTCTTTAATGTTCACTTAAATATTTTATACTTTCCTGTGAATGACATAAATTGTACATTGATGTATTTTTTGAACAGTGAACGTAATACCGTGCTATTCATGGAAATCTTTCAAGTATTAAGATTTCTGAATAATTTATTATGAGGTCATTGAAGTATTATTTTTATTTGCATTCCAATGTTAGAACTTCATGCAAATGTTCAAAATCAAACATTAAAGACAAAAGCATACCCTGAATACATTCAAAGTTGTGAAAGGGAGCATGGAGAATGGTATCTCAGAGTTATTGATGTCTATAGCAGACAGTTCTTTGAAGGTATATGAACCTGTTGTTTTGTCATCTTCAGCAAGATGCCCTGATTCAATTCTCCAGTCAAACAAGGAGAAGCAAATACAGTGTGAGATATTCTAAACTTAACTACTAATTGGTCAGGTAAAAGCGTGTAATTTTTCACTTCTTAAAATTGAGCTTGTGAGCTTCACTCATTCTGGGAGCACTGGAATGTGGACTATGCCCTAATATCTAGGGACATGATTTGTATCTAGTGTTCTGCATCTTCGAATGTTGGAACTTAGCACATTGAGTTAAATTATGTCAGGAACATCCTACCATCTTACAGGAATAGAGAAGGAATAGTTTTCCTCCCCAGTCCGTATGTGCCAGTTGGCAGTGTGGGATGGAAGTACAAATTGAGGTGCTTAAGTCTAGCTTCATCCAGCTGACTTGGGCAAAGTGACGAGTGATACACTGTGATATTTTCTTCCTCTGTGTTTTACTCAAATCTTCAGTTGTCCTCAATATGTATCGCCCATTGCCTCTCTTCTGTGATTTACTTGTGTTACATTGCTTTCTCCTGACCCCATTCTCACCTTTCCAAAAGGATTTGGTGCAGTAATTTCTCTTCTTTCATCTGCCTGGTCA
Organism: Carcharhinus amblyrhynchos; assembly: GCF_965287045.1. Taxonomy (NCBI): domain Eukaryota; kingdom Metazoa; phylum Chordata; class Chondrichthyes; order Carcharhiniformes; family Carcharhinidae; genus Carcharhinus; species Carcharhinus amblyrhynchos. The sequence continues at coordinate 44,729,785 of NC_137339.1, read as the reverse complement.
TCGCCAATTTGCTCCAATATTACAGTTTGGCACCATCTAACCTTATGCATAGAGACACTCAGTGCCAATGCCTATAACATTATGATAATTTTCTTATTCAGGCTGATGTCGCTCACGTTTTCCTCTCTACGCCCTCCTTGGAATATGTGACTGTTTGTCATATTGATGGACTGTCAATATCAGCTCATAAATAAGACTAAGAAAGTTTGGCATGTCATTTTGACTCTCACCAACTTTTACAGATGCACCATAGAAAGCATCTTTCTGGTTGTATCACATCTTGGTATGGCTCCTGCTCTGTCCAAGACTGCAAGAAACTACAAAAGGTCATGAATATAGCCCAATCTATCACACAAACCAGCCTCCCATTCTCTGTCTACATTTCCCACTGCATCATCAAAGCAGCCGGCATAATTAAGGACCCCACGCACCCCAGATATTCTGTCTTCCACCTTCTTCCATTGGGAAAAGATACAAAAGTCTGAAGTCATGTCCCAACTGACTCAAGAACAGCTTCTTCCCTGCTACCATCAGACTTTTGAATGGACCCACCTTGCTTTAAATTGATCTTTCTCTACACCTTAGCTATGACTGTAAAACTACACTCTGTACTCTCTCATTTCCTTCTCTATGAACTGTATGCTTTGTATAGTGTGCAAGAAACAATACTTTTCACTATATACTAATACATGTGACAATAATAAACCAAATCATTGACAAAACTAGCTTGTGCCAGAAATCTGCAACCTCTCACTCAATTCCACTGTCCTCCCTGGTTGTGTGTGACAATGTAGGACTTTGATCAGTCCTGAGTTTAACTTCAGACTGGATGTACATATTCACTTTAGTGACAAAGCCACCTTTTGAATGGACCCACCTTGCTTTAAATTGATCTTTCTCTACACCTTAACTATGACTGTAAAACTACATTCTGTACTCTCTCATTTCCTTCTCTATGAACTGTATGCTTTGTCTGTATAGCATGCAAGAAACAATACTTTTCACTGTATACTAATACATGTGACAATAATAAATCAAATCATTGACAAAACAAAGTTCAATACTTGGAACTTTACCTCTGAGAAACTAACAGTCAGGATAATTGAGACATATAAGATGATGAATAGGATGGATAGGATAGAGGTGGAGAGACTCTTCCCGCTCAGAAAGGACAGTAGGACTAGGGGGCACAGCCTCAAGATAAAGGGGGAGCGGTTTAGAACGGAGTTGAGGAGGAACTTCTTCACTCAAAGGGTGGTGAATCTCCGGAATTCTCTGCCCATTGAGGTGGTGGAGGCTGCCTCGCTAAATATTTTTAAGACGCGGGTTGATGGGTTTTTGATAAGCGAGGGGATTAAGGGTTATGGGGAGAGGGCGGGAATGTGGAACTGAGACATAACAGATCAGCCATGATCTTATTGAATGGTGGGGCAGGCTTGAAGGGCTAGATGGCCTACTCCTGCTCCTATTTCTTATGTTCTTATGTTCTTATAATAAATGCTTGATGCAGTGCATGTAATGGAAGGCGTATTCAAAGCTGCATCAAGTTGGACATTGTAAAAACTAATGTTGAGCCAGAGATTGCAAGTTAAGAGACAGTACTTGCCTTGACTTTGTGAAATATTTTCAAAGGATTTGTAAAGGGAATCTCAAAGAATCAGAGTCTTACAGCTGAATGCCTTGTGAGCATGTAAAGCAAAGAACAAGGGATTATACGCAATGGTCAGAGTCAGAGAGATGACCAGATTGTCCGGCCCCGCCGGAGTGAATGGGGTTTCTCTGTCCTCGCTTGTGGCAGCAATGGGGCATGAAAGGCCAGAGTGTTTAGAGTGTGGAGGGTTGGGGTGGTATTAAACAGAGTTGGAAAAAATTGCAGAGATAAGGTGTGCAAGGTAGTGGATAGACTTAAAGAGGTGAACTCAGTGGCTGGAGAGGGGAATGGTGTTTGTCCTTCCCAGTGTTTTGGAAAACTAGATGTAAGAATAACAGCCTAAATGTACAAAAGCAACTGAAGGGTCAAGAATTCTGATGGCGAGGTAGAAATGCAGAATGTCAATGTAAGTGAAGAAGTGGAGCCAAGGATAGGTCCTTGGACATCTCCAAAGGTGACTATATGATTCATGGGGGAAAGGTTTTTGTTTGGAAAGGTAGGAATCGAACAGTTAAACTGAATGATGGAAGTCCAGTATTGGAGGAGGACGGCTAATATGCTTGAATGCAGAGGAGGAGTTAAGGAGGAGAGAAAAGAAGAGCATCACAATTCTAGTCAGAGAAAATGTGACTTGAAACTTTGATTAGGGCTGTTTCAATGTTATGGATTGGGTGGAAATTCTCCCAACTGAAGGGATTTGTATTTTAAATTGTGGGAGAGATGGGGCATGAAATAAAATAAAGGGAAATTGGGCATAGTGGGTACATGATCATGGTTGAAATGTTGGGGGGAAGAATTGTGTATGTGAAGAGAGGAGTGATGATCATGACGGTTTTAAAGGGGCCATTTAGGAGAGGAAACATTGACGATCCAGCTATCTAGGAAGGGGCACAGTTAGTCAGGCATTGTGTGAGAAAGAGATGGGGAAGCTAGAGGCACATATCAGAAGCACAACGAGCTTATGTATTTGACAATTGCAGGATCAAAGTTGGTGTGGAATAACAGGGCTGGGTGGTGATGACATAACTGTGAACGTTAACCCCATACGTGCAGGTGACTCATTTTCTATGAGTCGGTGAGTGCTGTAATATATCTTTAAAGGATTGTAGCATAACATCATTAGAAAGGAAGTGTGATCAGTTTTAGTTTCACTTTTGCGAAGAAAGGAAGAACCATCATGGGCCTGCTCCTGGGCCAAGCTGTCAATTAATAGGTCTAGACGGTGGGTGGTCAAAGGACCATCCATCCTGACTGTCTGCCCCTCTTTTGCAGCCATATTCAGTGCCGGGTATCCTTAGAAAGAAAATATGTGGTATGCTGGCACCATCAAGGGTTTCCTTCCTGGTGGACACTGCAGGGGCTGAAGTATTGTACTAACATCTTCAAGCTCATTTTATTCTGATGTTTTAAGTTTCCGTTGACTTTGTTGCAGCATCTTTTTAAGGGGCAACCTTTTAATTTATTGATTTAGTTTACCTGGTTATCCAAAAGTAGCACACAGCTCTGCACCTCTGATGTCTTTAAGCTTTATATCCATTTATATCCTTTCACATGTGCCTAGTCTCAATAAATGAACCCACAACATATTTACCTTATGCGTGATTGGTGCATTTATCACATTATGCTGCAACGGTTCATTCTAAAGGACATGGTGTTCAGTCCAGTAGCAGGATTGAGTATACGTACAAACGACTTGGTAAAGAGTTTGCTACGTGGCATGAAACAACTCATGACAGGTTAGAACACAACAGAGTCTTCAGCTGGACTTCTGCCACAGGAATCAGAGTGGGTGAAAAATGGACCATAGGAACGTCCGTTGACCCCGGCTGGGATTTTACAGTTTTGGGATGAGAGAGGCTGTAACATCTCACCTTCAGTGTCAGACAGTATTGAAATTGCAGCATGGTGGTGGTGTTACAAAGCTTTGAAGGCACAGCGCTCAATAAAGCAAACAGATCCCTGCTTGCCATCTCAGTGAGTGGGACAGTGTGCCAAGGGCTGGAACACCAGATTAGATTAGTCAGGGAAGGAATGTGACCAAAGTGTGGACTGGAACAATAGGGAATGAGTGTCGACCAAGTAAAAAATGTAACTCCAAAAACCAGACCAGAGAAAGTTTTGATTATAACAGGCAGAGTTTCAGAAAAACATGTGAAAGCAGCTGCAGTGACTCTCATCCCAGGTATTTCAAAAGAAGGAAGGTCAAAGAGATATAGTCAAAATGTCCAAAAAATTCCCCATTCTGACTTGGGATACAGTTGACTTACTATCTGAATTTAAAATGTTTAAACAGTGTACGGAGCTATGGTTTCTTAATTCAGGATTGTCTAAACTAGACAAACAACCCATTACCATCACCTAGCAATTGGGAATGAAGGTCTACGCTGGCAGAATATGGCAAGATTAATAGAAGAAGAACGAAACGGTCCCTAAGAATAAGAGCTACATTGGAAGTCCGGTTCAGAATCAGGTTAAATTTCCATATCTCTGTTTCAAGAAGGTGACCATCATCCTAGTACGAAAGAAACGCCAGGGAGCTTGCCTTAATGACTATTGTCTGGTGGCTCTGACATCCATCATTATTAAGTGCTTCTAAAGGTTAATCATGGTACAAATCAGTTCTGGCCTCCCAGATTGCCTAGATCCACTACAGCTTGTCTACCGTTGCAACAGGTTCACAGCAGATGCCATCTCCCTAGTGCTGTATTCAACCCTGGAACACATAAATAACAAAGGCACCTATGTCAGACTCCTATTTATCAACGACAACTGGGCCTTCAGTAACATTATTCCTACGAAACTCATCTCCAAACTCTGTGGCCTGGGGCTTGGCTCCTCCCTCTGTGACTGGATCCTGAATTCTCTGCCCGTTGATGTGGTAGAGGCTATCTCGCTAAATATATTTAAGACTCGGGTGGATAGGTTTTTGGAATTAAGGGTTATGGGGAGAAAGCGGGAAAGTGGAACTGAGCCACTTCAGATCAGCCATGATCTTATTGAATGGTGGGGCAGGCTCGAAGGGCTAGATGGCCTACTCCTGCTCCTATTTCTTATGTTCTTATGTTCTTATCCATAGACCGCAATCAGAAACGATAGACAACAACACCTCCTCCATGATCACCCTCAACACCGGTGCCTCATAAGGCTGTGTCCTCAGTCCCTTATACACCTATGACTGTGTGGCCAAATTCCTCTCCAACTCGATTTTCAAGTTAGCTGATGACACCACCGTAGTGGATCAGATCACAAACAATGACGAGGTGGAATATAGGAAAGAGATAAAAGAACTGGTGCAGTGAAAATTATCGCTCCCTTCATGTCAACAAAATGAAAGACAATGTCATCAACTTCAGAAAGTACAGTGGAGGACAAGCCCATGTCTACATCAATGACCAATGGGGATGAAGTAGAAATAGCTGAGAGCTTCAAGTTTTTAGGTGCCCAGATCACCAATAACTCCATGCTGATGCTATAGTTAAGAAAGCCCATCAATTCCTCTACTTTCTCAGAAGACGAAGGAAATTTGGCATGCCCACTATGACTCTCACCAACTTTTATAAATGCACCATAAGAAGCATTCTTTCTGGTTGTATCACAGCTTGGTATGTATGGCTCCTGCTCTGTCCAAGACCACAAGAAACTACAAAGGGTCGTGAACAAAGCCCAGTCCATCGGTAAAATAAGCCTCCCACCCATTGACTCTGTCTACACTTCCTGCTGCCTCAGAATTTAGAACCCCACGCACCCCGGGCATACTGTCTTTCATCTTCTGTCAGGAAAAAGTTACAAAAGTCGGAGGACTCAAGAACAGCTTCTCCCCTGCTGCCATCAGACTTTTGAATGGACCTGCCTTGCATTAAGTTGATCTTTCTCTATGACTGTTACACTACACTCTGCATTCTGTCTTTTCCCTGTCTAGGAATGGTATGCCTTGTCTGTTATGCACGCAAAAAACAATACTTTTCATTCTATACTAATACATGTGACAATAACAAATCAAATCAAATAATTGACTAGATTTCATGTCATTTCGACAACAACATACAGAATCTATTTTATCAGGAAATATTGTAGTTTGATTTTTCAAATAGAATTGTAGAGCCAGTAGACAGAATTGTTCAGTTGGTGATCATATCCATGCCCACGGAAGACTTCTAGAAATGTAGAGCATCAAAGAACTACTCAAATGTGGATGTAGATGTGGTGTGAACCTCATAGATCAATGAAGCTTATAGATGCAATTGTTTACGCACTTACTAGAACAACCAAACTGAGCAAAACATGTGTGGACTTCTGCATGCAAGATCTTTAAAGCATGTGGCAGAAAGGACCATTGGCGGTGCAGGGCACTAAATTATTAATGCAGTTACAAAAAGCCATGCACTAATCCAAACAGACTGTACACACCAGGTACTCTAAAGCAATAAGTATGATCATCTGATATCCAGTCGGAAACAAATACATGGGGTATTGACCAATAAGAAAATGGTGATGTGTGCAACAAGATGAAAAGTGACGAACACATTTTTCACACCATTAGTCTCACTGGAAAACAGAATGGATCTGATTTGACCTTGGTTACGCAAGAGAAGATGACCAACATGCACGATAAAATGCGGGCACAGAATTTCTAAGTTTAGAGTTGGAAACAACATGTTCGCATCAAGGAACCCACAGAAGATACATGGTAACCAGTTGAGGTGGAAAGGATTTATTCAGAACCAAGGTCCTATGAAGTCAATATATAAAAATACACAATGGTGAGACATAACTAAAGTTAAATCAAATCCATTCCAGTTCCTCAGCCACCGTGAAGTCCTATTGCATTGAGGATTAGATCCCAAATACAACCAGAAAAACATCCAAAAATTATAATCCCACAGGTCACTGTGAGCCATTAAAGAAACATTCAAACAAGGTTACCATCACAAGATGTGGGTGTACCAGCAGGTTATCTTTAAGCTTCAAAGACTCATAGGTTCACCAATCCTATACATTTATTTAATGGTAACTAAACATGAGCATGTATTGCAAATAGTCTTACTAATTTGGAAGGGGGAAATTTATCTTTAAAAAGAAAGGGGGATGTTGTAAGATGCCTTTAAGGGATTGCAGCATGATATCACTAGAATGGAAGTGTCATGTGATCCAGTTTTACTTTGCGTTTGCTTCCAGCAGAGCACAAACACACGTAGCTCTGTAGCATCGATGTCTTCAAGCTTTAGACCCATGTATTCATGCCTAGTCTCAATAAATGAACCCACAACATGTATCGCAAATTTCTTCTGAGTGACTGATGCATTTATAACATAAAAACGTGACAGTGAGCAACCTAATCCATGAATTTTAAAATGTGTACTGATGACGACTTCACAAATTTAGGTATCTTTATTAAACTATGTGAATATAGCCCAATCCATTACGCAAACCAGCCTCCCATCCATTCACTCTGTCTACACTTCCCAATGCCTTGGCAAAACAGCCAGCATAATTAAGGACCCCATGCACCCTGGACATCTCTCTTCCATTTTCTTCCTTTGGGAAAAAATTACAAAAGTCTGAGGTCATGTATTAACTGACTGAAGATCAGCTTCTTCCCTGCTGCTGTCAGACTTTTGAATGGACATACCTTGCATTAAGTTGATCTTTCTCTGCACCCTAGCTATGACCGTAATACTACATTTTGCACTCTCTCGTTTCCTTCTCTATGAATGGTATGCTTAGTACAGTGTGCAAGAAATGATACTTTTCACTGTATGTTAATACATGTGACAATAATAAATCAAAGAGGGGTGGTGGAAGCAGGAGGGGCAGTCTCTCTGCCTTGTTGTTTTCTAATTCTTGTAGGATGAGTTTCCCTCCCCATTCAAGCCTGCTCTTTATAAGGACCAGTGTACCTGTACCTGGCCAGCTCTAATCCCTTAGAAGCATCTTACAACATCCCCCTTTCTTTTTAAAGATAAGTTTCCCCCTTCCAAATTAGTTTAATTGTTTAATGTTTATATGTTAATTATGTTTAATGCCTGCAACTCACCAGCCACTTCAACCAGAAAATGGTTGAGTACCTCTTGACGCTCCTTGAGGATGAAGCTGGCTTCATACCTATTGTGGACAGAGATCAGAAGTTCTCCCCTCAATCTGTAATTATTGCAATATTTGGAATTATGTGTGATGGCTTCCAGTCTGCAATGATTTACATCTATCATAATCCAGTATTAGACACCATATTTATATAAAAGCTTTGGACATGACATTTGGAATATTCTAATATCAGATAAGAAGATTGGTACTCAAATTTTCAAAACAATTTTACACAATTGTTTCTTTGCTTAAGAGTATAGGAAGCTGGCAAAATTTGAAAAAAGAACAGCTTGGGACCATTACACATTCCAGCAAACTCAGTGTTGTTTGCACCATCAGACGAGCTCAAGTTATTTTATATATTCTCCAGTGTTTTTCTACTCCAAAGCAAGTGATTCATAAATAATCAATCTCTGTCTATCAAATCTGGGTTTGATTCATGATACAAGAAGGACAGGTTCCTAATGGTGATGGATTGATTTAATCTTGCTTAGAATTTACAATATACAAATTACAGGGTGACTTTAAAAATGTGTGTGAGTTGAATTGCTAAGTGTCATTCATCTGAAGTGTCAAACTTAGTTTACTTTCAAACATAATGCATTTTGACATGCCATTCTTAAAAATGCACACAGGGTCGCACACTTAAATTGATAAGCAAGCTCTGACTGCTTACATGTGTCACTCCTTAAGTTACCTTTCAAGTGATATCAGTGATAATATATGGAAGTTGAAGTGAACCTGTATTTCTTTTTATATGGAGTACTGATAATTAGGTCTGGAGAAACACCAATTTATTCAGATAGATGGAGCTAGAGTTTAAAATTTCAATGACTCAATTTTATGTCCTTCCAAAGACATTCCAAAGGTGGATGATATTCACTATCTTCAGCCAAGATTAATTTGAGCTGCGTATTATTGCTATATCCAAATATATTGTCATCAGCTGTATTTTTGGCTAACTAACATTTCACTTTCTATGAAATGAATAGATGCCATTTCCTTCCAACTAATGCATTTAGCTTTCATGGCGAATGCAGTAGCAGTTTTCCATTTGCAGTGATGATTTTGAACATAATGTTACAAATATTGTACCTTACAATGATGAAATTAAATATTAATGTCACTTAATGCTGAATAGTAACACACAATCTATTTTTTTGGAACCTCCGTGGAGGTATCTGCCATTAAATTAAACAGAACTAAAAATAACATCAAAGCATCACGCATCATGAGGATCTCTTGTGACGTAGTTGGTAACATCCCTGCCTCTGAGCCAGAAGCTCTGGTTTGAGTCCCACCCCAGAACTTGATGGCTAAGGGAGGTGCATTCATAATGTGGCCAAACAGGTTTGCAAATCCTTCTAACTACACCAATGACTGGCAGTAAGAGCAGGAGAGTCTTCTGGTCAGTCACGTTTAGGGTGGAATAGCATCCCCAACTATAAGCCTCTGCCAACAGGCTAGCGACCTGTTCCAGGAAAAAACTTGCTATGTGAACAAATGAAAATCTGTCCTGTCCACTAACTGGTGCAGGTGAGAAACAATAACACATTTGATAGGTTGGATGACCTTTATTATCCCTTTCTTTTATATTGGGCAAGATTTTCTGGCCTCCTAGCCCATGTTTCCTATTGGCGGGAGGTGACTCGTTATTTGCTAGTGGCGGGATTCTCTGGTCCCACTGCTGTCAATGGGAATTCCCACTGACATCACTCCATGCCGGCGGAAAACTGCAGGAGGCACGCGCTGCTGTCGGGACCGGAGAATCCTGCTGGCATGAACGGCTGAAGAATTTGGGCATTATGTCCAGTTTTATCTCTGATTGAAGTTCATTTATGTGTAACCATGACAACATGTGGGTGAAATAAAATGTTGGGCCCGATGTTATGGTTTGTGGGAATTTCCGGAAAAAGACTACATGAGAAAATGGTGTTATCATGTCAGGAGAAAGCGGCAATATATGATTTGTCTGCATTTGATATTGTGTTGAGAATCCTTGCATTATCAGCTGGTAGCACTTTTACCTCCAGCTTTGGAAATCATGGTTCAAGCCCACTCTAAAAGAAGAAAATTTATTTAACTTAGCATTCCATTTTGGTATCCTCTGGAAAGCTGGAGAATTCTGTTACTGTCCTCATTCTAAATGCTAATAGGTTCCACACTGCCCTCTGGGGACCTTACAAGAACATCAGAAGTATTATCACTGCAGAGAAAGAGAGATTGGAATAGCAGTTAATAAAATAGACAGTATAACTTTGGTAAAGTTATATACAAAGGAAGTTCATGTAGCATTGCTGATCAATGGGCCAAAAATAGCATGGACTGTATTTGAATACCTATCTGGTGGGGAATTTTGGCTTTGGCTAATAGGTGGAAATTTGGCTCTGGTATTGTAGGAGAGTCTTGAAATTTAGGAATGTCTGAAAGATCCACAATAGCAAGATGAGAATTTATACGTGACATTGTTCCTTTACTAGTTGAGGCATGCTATTCAATAAAAGATGTCAGACTGTTTTTTATTAAACCTGTTGCAAATTGAAATATTTATTTTTCACCTGAGGTTTCAAATAAGATTTTGAAAAAACCCCTGAAGATTTACCATAACCCTATCTCTGCAAACTTTCCAGATGGAGGATTTTTTACAATGTAGGTTTTGACCTATTTTATAGCTCATGTCCAAAACCAGACATTGTGATGTTCATTTGTTAATCCCAGCCGACACTGCATTTTTTCCAGCAGCTGTAAGATCCTAAGTCTGCTCCATGCATGATTCACCTTCCCACCAGGTGGATAATGTCTCATCTCTAAAATTGAGAACCTGTATATTTGAATATGAGGAGAAGATTGTGTAGAAAGTTGATTTGCTACTTCTTTCTGCCAACACTTTTGCATTACAGGATGACTATAAGAATAAGAACAAGAGTAGGCCATTCAACTTTCAAGCCTGCTCCACCATTTAGTTAGATCATGGCTGATCTAACACTTATGTACTAAGTCCACTTTCCTGCCTTCTTTCCATCATCCTTAATTCCCTTACTGATTAAAAACCTATTAATCTCAATCTTGAAAGTGTTCAACAACTTGGCCTCTGTAGCTTCCGTGTAAAGAATTTCAAAGATTCACCACTCTTTCAAAGAAGAAATTCATAAGAACATAAGAACATAAGAAATAGGAGCAGGAGTAGGCCATCTAGCCCTTCGAGCCTGCCCCGCCATTCAATAAGATCATGGCTGATCTGTTGTGGCTCAGTTCCACTTTCCCGCCCTCTCCCCATAACCCTTAATCCCCTCTCTTATCAAGAACCCATCAACCCGCTTCTTAAAAATATTTAGCGAGGCAGCCTCCACCACTTCAACGGGCAGAGAATTCCAGAGATTCACCACCCTTTGAGTGAAGAAGTTCCTCCTCAACTCCGTTCTAAACCGCCTCCCCTTTATCTTGAGGCTGTGCCCCCTAGTCCTACTGTCTTTTTTGAGCGGGAAGAGTCTCTCCACCTCTATCCTATCCATCCCATTCATCATCTAATACGTCTCAATGAGATCTCCCCTCATTCTTCTAAACTCTAACGAGTACAAGCCTAGTTTATTCAGCCTTAATTCTTCCTTAATCTATCTGAAATGAGCACCTCCTTATTCTGTGACTATCTCAAACTCTCCCATGAGTGGAAGCGACCTCCCAACAATTACCCTGATTTAACCCTGTAAGAGTTTAATATGTTTCAATCATAATACCTCTCATTCTTCTGAATTTCAGGGTGTACAGGCCCAACCTATTTAATCTTTCCTCATTAGGCAGTCCTTCCTTACCCGGGATCATCCTCGTGCTCTCAATGATCAAAATTGCTATGCTGAATTTCATTCCAAGAACTTACGACAGTACGAATAAATGTAAAATAATACCCAAATATGTCTGGTATATATTTTTAACATATTCAAGTGTGAATATTGACCTTTCTTTCACAGAACCTGCAAAACTTTCAATGGCAAGTGAACTAATGACGGATGTCTTTAGGTGTAATAACCATGGGAAATGTTAATCTTGCTACACATTGGACAAATCAAGTTGGCAAAGGATGAGTTCATAGATTGCACTCAAGATAGTTTCCTAGAACAAAACACCATGAAACCAGTGAAGGAAGAGGCAATTTTAGAGCTTGTCTTCTGCAATGAAAGGGGGTTGATTAGTAATCTCAGGATAAGGGATTCTCCGTCCGAGGAAGGGTGGTCACACTGTGATAGAATTTTATATTATGTTCAAAAGTAATCTAGTTAAGTCTGAAACTGGAGTACTAAACTTAAATAAAGCTAATTATATGAGTATGAACAGGCAAGTTAATTTAGTTAAAAGCTAACACTGAAGGCAGGCAAGGAGAAGAAAAGACGGAGGTTAGAAGACTGTAGAACCTGCAGCTAGTACATTGAGCACAGAACTTGACAGGTTATACTGCATAATGCAAGTTAGATGACCAAACGATATGGGAAAGTTAGCCTGTGATATTATAACTATCATTCTGTATGTCCATGTGTCATTAGAAACACAATGATCTGAATTAAATCTCATCTCACCAACCCTTGGTCTGGAATCTGAAATATTATCTGGTCCAGGTTTCAAGGGTACTATTGTCACACTTTTTGAGTCACACTATCATATCTGCAACTTCGACAAAAGCCAAATATTTGGATTGCTTACGGAAGTGACCAATGTCACTGTATACTACAAGAAACACAAAGCAAGTCCAAACACAAAATGTGGCATCATTTTTTCTTTTCAGAACAATTTTTGATCAAATTTTTAAATTCTGCTCTTTATTCTTAAAAAAAAGTGGATGAGGAAGAGGATGTGCATTGTCTAAATAGTATTCTTTGAGCTTGAGATGTTAGAAATAAATTATGATATGTCGACTACGTTGTTAGTGCCTGAACATCATTATTACAACAGGTATTCTTTCTAAATGGGAAAGGACATTTGGACCCATTAAGCTCATGCTTTTTATGTGGTCTCAAACTCACCAAGATCACTTGCTTTCCTTATATGCTCAAGCATCAATGCACAGTGAAATAATAACAATGTGAACCATAGTTAGTAGCGCTATCTTCAAGATGGGGTGCCAAATTAGGGATCTAACTGTTTATAAGTGAATGGAATAAAAGTTTCACAGAGTCCTGACTAATATTTTTCACGTACTAGTATTTATGAAACCTTGTTATGAACAAAATGTCTATCAATTTTGACTGATAAAATCACGCTCGCTGCAGTTGATTGAATGTAAAGTTCTTTGACACAGCCGTGGGAAAGGTAATGAAGTGCAAGGCCTATTTCATCTTCAGTTCACTTATCCAGTGTCCTTTCTTGGCAGTATTGAATGAAAATGTAGCAGTAAGCAAATGACACTAGTCCTGTGACTTCTTAAATTGAAGGTGTTGGGGAAGTACCACTTAATAAGAGGCTCCTTCATGTTTCTGAAATCCTGTGATCGAAGCCCTTTATTAAGGACTGCAAAACATCTCATATAAAGAGAATTATTGGGTTCTTTGGCTCTCATAACTCTGTGAAATATTATTCTTGATATAATTTTGACATACATATGTCATGCTGACTCTTTGTAAAATTTAAGTTAAGGTTGTGTTAAAAAGTAAGATAAAAAGCAAGTGTGCTCAAACTGCATTGACAAATACCCAATGTTTATCATTACACTCAGGAGATGGATGTGATCTATTTGGACTTCCAGAAGGCATTTGATGAGGTGCCACACAAGAAACTGATTCAGAAGATTAGATCCCAAGAGGTTGGGGGTAGAGTAGTGGTTTGGATTGAGGATTGGCTAACTGATAGAAAGCAGAGGTTGGGATAAATGGGTCCTCCTCCAGTTGGCGATCTGTAACTAGTGGATCAGTTCTCAGGCCACAACTACTTACAATATATATCAATGATCTACAAGCAGGGACAGAGTGTAACATAACAAAATTTGTTGACAGCACAAAAATAGAGAATGCAGGCTGTGATGAGGAGACAAAAAGTTTACAAATGGATATTGATAGGCTGGTGAATGGGCCAGAATCTGGCAGATGGAGTTTAACATGGATAAATGTGAAGTTATCCAATTTGGCCAGAAAAATAAAAGAGAAAATTACTATTTAAATGGGAGACAGATTCAAAAGGTATCTGTGCAGAGGGATCTGGGTGTCCTTGTGCAGGAGTCTCAAAAAGTGGGTATGCAGGTACAGAATGTCATAAGGAAGATAAATGAAATCCTGGCATTTATTGCAAAGGGTCTAGAACCTTGGGATTTATTGCAAAGTAGAGAAGTGTTACAATTAAATAATGCATTGATGAAACCACATTTGCAGTATCGTGTTCGGTTTTGGTCACCTTCTTTGAGGAAGGATATGGTAGCACTGGAGCAGTTCAGAAGAGGTTCATTAGATTGATTCCAGGTTTGACGGAGGGGCAGTGGAATAAATTGGCTTGTACTCACTGGAGTACTGAAGGAGGGAGGATTTGTTTGAGGAATATTAAATACTTAACAGGATTGATGAAGTAAATATTAACCAAATGTTCCCCCTTCCCAAAACAGTCTAGGACAAGAAATCATAATTGTAGAGTAATAGGAGAAGGTTCAAGACTGAGATAAGGAGCAGCTACTTCTCACAGAGCGTTGTGAATCTATGGAATTCACTGCCCCAGAGTGCAGTGGATGTGAGTCAATCAATAGGTTCAAGAAAGAAATAGATAAATATTTGATCAAAAGCAAGATAAAGGAGTATGTGAAATAATGATGAGGAGATGCTGGCATTGGACTTGGGTAGGGGAGGCTAGGGGAGAAAAAAACTAGAGGACATGGGTTAAGGGTGAAGGAGGAAAAGTTTAAAGGGAATATTAGGGGGACCTTCTTCACACAGAGAATGGTGGGAGTGTGGAACGAGCTGCCAGATGAAGTGGTGAATGCAGGCTCACTTTTAACATTTAAGAAAAACTTGGACAGGTACATGGATGACAGGGATGTGGAGGGATATGGTCCAGGTGCATGTCAGTGGGACTAGGCAGAGAAATGATTCGACACAGCTAAGGGCCAAAGGGCCTGTTCCTGTGCTGTAGTATTCTATGGTTCTGTGGCTAAGTTTGCGGTATGTCGTAGGGCGGCCTTCACGACATATGAAAGCGCAAAGTTGCTGACCAGAAACTGATAGCCAAGTTCCACACACATGAGGACAGCCTTGGGTCCATGTCACACTATCTGTAACCCCCATGACATGCCTGGGCTTGCTACATCTCACTTACTGTGCTGTCTGGAGATAATACACATCTCTTTAACCTCTGCTTAGTGCTATCTCCACTCACATTGTCTGCATCTTTAAGATTTGATTAGCTGACTAGCTGTAAAGACTCGCATTCTAATCAGTATTCTGCAAACTATGTGTGCCTTTATCTGACATGATGTGGGAATGCCGGCGTTGGACTGGCGTAAACACAGTAAAAAGTCTGACAACACCAGGTTTTAGTCCAACCGATTTATTTGATAATACTCACAAGCTTTCGAGGGGACTGCCTCTTCGTCAGGTGAATGGAGAGTTCTGGCCTCAGACAGAGCATATAAAGCACAGACAAATCTCTAACTGTCTAAATCTCTAAACTGTCTGTGCTTTATATGCTCTGTCTGAGGCCAGAACTCTCCATTCACCTGACGAAGAGGCAGTCCCCTCGAAAGCTTGTATTATCAAATAAATCGGTTGGACTAAAACCTGGTGTTGTCAGACTTTTTACTGCCTTTATCTGATCAGAACTCTGTTTGTGATCAGAACTCTCCACTCACCTGACGAAGGGGCAGAGCCCCGAAATCTTGTGGTGTTTACTACCAAATAAATCTGTTGGACTTTAACCTGGTATTGTGAGATTTCTTACTCTTTCTATGGGTACGCATGGTAAGAAGTCTCACAACACCAAGTTAAAGTGTAACAGGCTTATTTGATTGCACAAGATTTCGGAGCACTGCCCCTTCATCAGGTAAGTGGAAGTTCTGTTCATAAACAAGGCATTTATAGATACAAACTCTACTTACAAGATAATGGTTGGAATGTGAGTCTTTCCAGGTAATCAAGTCTTAAAGGTACAGACAATGTGAGAGGAGAGAGGGTTAAGCACAGGTTAAAGTTGTCTCCAGCCAGGACAGTTAGTGAGATTTTGCAAGCCCAGGCAAGCTGTGAGGATTACAAATAGTGTGACATGAACCCAAGATCCCTATTGATTCCATCCTCATGTGTGCGGACATTGGCTATCAGTTTTTGCTCAGTAATTCTGCGTTGTTGTGTGTCATGAAGGCCACCTTGGAGAACGCTTACCCGAAGATCAGAGGCTGAATGCCCGTGACTGCTGAAGTGTTCCTCAGCAAGAAGGAAATACTCCTGCCTGGTGATTGTCGAGCAGTGTTCATTCATCTGTTGTCGTAGCGTCTGCATGGTCTCCCCAATGTACCATGCCTCAGGACATCCTTTCCTGCAGCGTATCAGGTAGACAAAACTGGCCGAGTTATAAGAATATATACCATGTACCTGGTGGATGGTATTCTCATGTGTGGTGGTGGCATCTGTGTCGATGATCCGGCCGTCTGGCAGAGGTTGCTGTGGTAGGGTTGTGTGGTGTCGTGGTGACCGTTCTCCTGAAGGCAGGGTAGTTTGCTGTTGAGGTTGTGCGGTTGTTTGAAGGCAAGAAGTGAGGGTGTGGGGTTGGCCTTGGCGAGGTGTTCGTCTTCATTGATGACATGTTGAAGGCTCCAGAGAAGATGTTGTAGCTTCTATGCTCCGGAGAAGTACTGGATGACGAAGTGGAGAAGCTATGACATCTTTTCCAGAGCCTTCAGCATGTCATCGATGAAGATGAACATCTCGCCAGGGCCATTCCCCACACTTCTTGCCTTCAAACAACCGCACAACCTCAAACAGACCATTGTCCGCAGCAAACTATCCAGCCTTCAGGAGAACAGTGACCACAACACCACACACACCTGCCATAGCAACCTCTGCAAGACATGCCAAATCATTGACATGGATCCCATCATCTCACGTGAGAATACTATCCACCAGGTACACGGTATATACTCTTGCAACTCGACCAACATTGTCTACCTGATACACTGCAGGAAAGGATGCCCCGAGGCATGGTACACTGGGGAGACTATGTAGACGCTACGACAACGGATGAATGAACACCACTGGACAAACACAGGCAGGAGTGTTCTCTTCCTGTTAGGGAACACTTCAACGATCATGGGCATTCAGCATTTGATCTTCGGGTAAGCATTCTCCAAGGCTGCCTTCACGACACACGATGTGGATATGCCGGCGTTGGACTGGGGTGAACACAGTAAAAAGTCTGACAACACCAGGTTTAAGTCCAACCAAGGTGACGAAGGGACTAACCCCGAAAGCTAGTGAGTGTACTATCAAATAAATCGGTTGGACTTAAACCTGGTGTTGTCAGACTTTTTACTGTGTTCACGACACAGGACAATGCAGAATCGCTGAGCAAAAACTGATAGTCAAGTTCCGCACACATGAGGATCTTGGGTTTATGTCACACTATCTGTGACCCTCACGACTTGCCTGGGCTTGCAAAATCTCACTAACTGTCCTGGCTGGAGACAATACACATCTCTTTAACCTGTGCCTAACCCTCTCTCACTCACATTGTCTGTATCTTTAAGACTTGATTACCTGTAAAAACTCGCATTCCAACCATTATCTTGTAAATTGTATCTATATATTCCCTGTTTATGAACAAAACTCCCACTCACCTGATGAAGAGGCAGTGCTCCGAAAGCTTGTGGCTTGTACAACCAAATGAACCTGTTGGACCTTAACCTGGTGTTGTGAGCCTTCTTACTATGAGGAATAGGCAGGGAAGTGGAGTTGGGATGAAATGGAGATCAGCTATGATCATATAGAATGTCAGAGCGGGCTTGAAGGGCTGAATTGCCTACTATTGCTCCTAATTCCTATGTTCCTATGGTTCTGTGAAATCCAAAAGATTTTGAATGAACCAAAAATAATCTTTGGGATAATGTGAAAAAGAACTAGAGGGGAGCAGACATTTTATTTCATTCAGTGATTTGTTATAATCTTTCAAGAACTCTTGAAGACAGATTCAACT
This sequence comes from Carcharhinus amblyrhynchos, assembly GCF_965287045.1. Lineage (NCBI taxonomy): Eukaryota > Metazoa > Chordata > Chondrichthyes > Carcharhiniformes > Carcharhinidae > Carcharhinus > Carcharhinus amblyrhynchos. The sequence continues at coordinate 44,711,907 of NC_137339.1, read as the reverse complement.
GTAACTTTCAGAAGACAATTAGAGAAATAACTGAAAAGCAACAATTAGCAGGACTATTGGGAAAGAGTAGGGAATGAAACTTGGATTGCACTTTCAAAGATTCAGTACCCGCATGATGGGCTGAATGGCTTTGTCAACGTTATATGATTCTATGATAGGCAGATCTAAAATAATATTTCATGTTCAACCAGGGGAATCCAAATTTAACTAGTTTAGAAATAGTTTGGAATTACATACGGGGAAGAATGTCTGCTGTCAGAATAATGAATGACCAGCTAAGTGTTTTAACAGGACTAAACACTTTAAAGATTTTCAAAGTAAGAATGGATATAACAGTCAGAAAGTCACGATGGTAGCTGAATTGCAATGGTACCAATAAATTTTTAATTATGCTCTGATCACTGGCTCAGTTGCATGCTAAAGTCAACTTAGCCATCCTTTGATTAAAGCTTGCATTAAAAGCAACTTATTCCATATCTGTAGTTCATTTGTCAGCTGAAAGTTATTTCTGTAAATTGCCAAATGGGATGATTGCTTTAAGTTCATGTAGACTCCAATAACATTGAGGACATGTAATTTTTATCTGGTACGACATTGCTAATTAAGTAGTTCAAATTTCTCCGCTATTTTAATACAACTTCATCAAATGAGTGCACAAAAGTATTTTATGCAACTCCATCAGAAATGTGCGACAAGAGAAATATTTTAAGTTTATAATTAGCAGTTCATAGTGTCTATTATTGGTTGGGAGTCTTACCGCTCAGGAGATCTATATTGCAGTGATACAGCTTTACGAGCTGAGTCACGAAGGCCACGAGATTATTTTGTCATCCTAAATATAGAACTAATTTACCATCCTTCTGTGTTTCAGGACAGGCATGATAGCAACAAAGCACACATGCAGTGTGCAGCCAGTTAGTGCTCTACTAAATCTGAATTTCAAGGTCAAAATTTGATTCTCCTTTTTAATGCTCACAGTAAACTGCCATAAAGCCTGATACACATTGCCATGGGACTGCAGGAATCAGACACACGCTGTAACAGGACTGCAAGGAGCAGACACACGCTATTACAGGACTGCAGGAATCAGACACATGCTGTTACAGGACTGCAGGGATCAGACACATGCTGTTACAGGACTGCAGGGATCAGACACATGCTGTTACAGGACTGCAGGGATCAGACACATGCTGTTACAGGACTGCAGGGATCAGACACATGGTGTTACACGACTGCAGGGATCACACACATGCTGTTACAAGATGCAGGAATCAGACACATACTGTTACAGGACCGTAGGGATCAGACATATGCTGTTATGGGACTACAGGAATCAGACCACGCTGTTACAGATCTGCAGGAATCAGATCACGCTGTTATGGGGCTGCAGGATGCAGACTCATGCTGTCACAGGACTGCAGTAATCAGTCACATGCTGATACAGGACAGCAGGAATCAGACACACGCTGTTACAGAACTGCAGGGTTCAGACACATGCTATTACAGGACTGCAAGAATCAGAGACACGGGGCAATCTTACCAAAACAATTTTAAGTGCTGAACAAGTGTGAAAAGGGGAGAGAATTGCACCCATTTCTTCTATGAACTCTCAGGCACTTAGTACAAAACAAAGAGGCAAATTGTGATTTGCAATGTAAGGGGGAGTAGATGGGGTCTATTCATGCCAGAAAGCAGGCTGCTCAAAGCTAGAGGCTGCCATTGCACATGCGTCATTCACTCAGTGTTCTGTGCGAGTGCAGATAGTACCCTGAGAGATCTCTCACTCTCCACCCCCACGGATAGCAACCCCCACCCCCTCATGCTCCCATCGCAGTGTGGTGGCTAGGGGATTTTCACAGTAACTTTATCGCAGTGTTAATGTAAGCCTACTTGTGAAATGAATAAAATTAAACTTTGAACATCATTATCCACCATATACAAGCCCATCAGAGGAATAATTTGATACTGGTGCAGGGGTTTTCAGTTGCTGGCACCAGTCTGTTGCCATGGATCATACACATGCCTGTTTGATAATTGCTTGATGCATTGCCATGGTGCAATTAACAGTAGAACCATAGAAAATTACAGCTCAGAAACAGGCCTTTTGGCCCTTCTTGCCTGTGCTGAACCATTTTTTGCCTAGTTCCACTGACCTGCACTTGGACCATATCCCTCCACACCCCTCTCATCCAAGAACCCGTCCAAGTTTTTCTTAAATGTTAAAAGTGACCCCGCATTTACCACTTTATCCGGCAGCTCATTCCACACTCCCACCACTCTCTGCGTGAAGAAGCCCCCCCCCCCGCTAATATTCCCTTTAAACTTTTCTCCTTTCACCCTTAACCCATGCCCTCTTTTTTTTTTCTCCCTAGCCTCAGTGGAAAAAGCCTGCTTGCATTCACTCTATGTATACCCATCAAAATCTTATACACCTCTATCAAATCTCCTGTCATTCTCCAGGGAATAAAGTCCTAACCTATTCAATCTCTCTCTGTAACTCAGCTTCTCAAGTCCCGACAACATCCTTGTGACCCTTCTCTGCACTCTTTCAACCTTATTTACATCCTTCCTGTAACCAGGTGACCAAAACTGTACACAACACTCTAAATTCGGCCTCACCAATGCCTTATACAACCTTACCATAACACTTCAACTTTTATACTCGATACTCCTATTTATAAAGGTCAATGTACCAAAAGCACTCTTTACGACCCTATCCACTTGTGACGTCACTTTTAGGGAATTCTGTACCTGTATTCTCAGATCTCTCTGTTCAACTGCACTCTTCAGAGTCCTACCATTTACCTTGTACGTTCTACTTTGGTTTGTCCTTCCAAAGTGCAATACCTCACACTTGCCTGCGTTAAATTCCATTTGCCATTTTTCAGCCCATTTTTCTAGTTGGTCCAAATCCCTCTGCAAACTTTGGAAACGTTCCTCACTGTCCACTACACCTCCAATCTTTGTATCATCAGCAGATTTGCTGATCCAATTTACCACATTATCATTGAGATCATTGATATAGATGACAAACACCGATCCCTGCGGCACACCACTAGTCACAGGCCTCCACTCAGAGAAGCAATCCTCCACAACCACTTTCTGGCTTCTTCCATTGAACCAGTGTCTAATCCAATTTACTACCTCCCCATGTATACCTAGCGACTAAACCTTCCTAACTAACTTCCCATGAGGAACCTTGCCAAAGGCCTTGCTGAAATCCAGGTAGACAACATCCACCACGTTCCCTTCATCCACTTTCCTGATAACCTCCTCGAAAAACTCTAATAGATTGGTCAAACATGACCTACCACGCACAAAGCCATGTTGACTCTCCCTAATAAGTCCCTGTCTATCCAAATATTTGTAGATCCTATCCCTTATCACACCTTCCAATAACTTGCCCACCACTGATGTCAAACTTACTGACCTATAATTTCCCAGATTTCTTTTGGAACCTTTTTTAAACAACGGAACAACATGAGCCACCCTCCAATCATCCGGCACCACCCCCATGAATACTGACATTTTAAATATGTCTACCAGGGCCCCTGCAAGATCAACACTCGCCTCCCTCAAGGTCCATGGGAATACCATGTCCAGTCCTGGGGATTTATCCACTCTGATTTGCCTCAAGACAGCCAGCACTTCCTCCCCTTTAATCTGTAAAGGTTCCATGACCTCCCTACCTGTTTGCCATATTTCCGTAGACTCCATGCCCGTTTCCTCAGTAAACACGGATGCAAAAAATCCATTTAGTATCTCCCCCATCTCTTTTGGTTCCATGCACAGTCTACCACTCTAGTCTTCAAGAGGACCAATTTTATCCCTCACTATCCTTTTGCTCCTTACATACCTATAGAAGCTCTTTGGATTTTCCTTCACCCTGTCTGCCAAAGCAACCTTATGTCCTCTTTTAGCCCTCCTGATTTCCCTCTTAAGTAGTTTCTTGCACTTTTTATACTCCTCGAGCATCTGATCTGTTCCTTGCTGCCTGTACATTTCTCTCTTCCTCTTAATCAGTGTTACAATCTCCCTCGAGAACAAAGGTTCCTTATCCCTATTTACTTTGCCTTTAATCCTGACAGGAACATACAAACTCTGCACTCTCAAAATTTCTCCTTTGAAGGCCTCCCAATTTCCATTCACATTCTTACCAGAGAACAGCCTGTGCCAATCCACACTTCCCAGATCCCTTCTCATTTCATCAAATTTGGCCTTTTTCCAGTTCAGAACTTCAACCCGAGGACCAGATCTATCCTTATCCATGATCAGGTTGAAACTAATGGCATTATGATCACTGGATCCAAAGTGTTCCCTCACACTCACATCCATCACCTGCCCTAACTCATTTCCCAATAGGAGATCCAGTATCGCATCCTCTCCAGTTGGCACCTCTATATACTGATGTAGAACATTCTCCTGAACACATTTTACAAACTCTACCCTGTCTAAACCTTTATGTGAGTCCTAATCTGTATGTGGAAAATTAAAATCCCCTACTATTTCAACTTTCTGTTTCTTGCAGTTGTCAGCTATCTCTCTGCTGATTTGCTCCTCCAATTCTTGCTGACTATTGCGTAGTCTATAATACAACCCCATTAACGTGATCATACTTTCCTGTTTCTCAGCTCCATCCGTAGGGCCTCTGTAGACAAGCTCTCTAATCTATCCTGCCTGAGTACTGCTGTACCATTTTCCCTGACCAACAATGCCACCCCCCACCTTTTATCCCTCTACCTCTATCAAGTCTGAAACATTGGAACTCTGGAACATTGAGCTGCCAGTCCTGCCCCTCTTGTAGCCAAATTTCACTAATGGCTATAATGTTATATTTCCACATGTCAATCCATGCCTTCAGCTCATCTGCCTTCCCCATTATACGCCTGGCATTGAAATAGACACACTTCAAAAGATCATTTCCACCATACTCAACCCTTCCATTTGTGATTTTGTTTGAACTAACCTGTCTTTTTACCCCTGCTCCACTATCTGCTCTGGCACTCTGGTTCCCATTCCCCTGCAAATCTAGTTTAAACGCTCCCCAATAACACTAGCAGACCTCCCTGCAAGTAGATTGGTCCCCTTGCAGTTTAGGTGTAACCTGTCGCTCTTGTATAGGTCCAACCTGCCCCAGAAGATGTCCCAGTGTTCCAAAAATCGGAAACCCTGCTCCCTACACCAGTTTCTCAGCCACGTGTTCATCCGCCCAAGCATCCTCCTCTTACCCTCACTGGCACGTAGTTTAGGTAGCAATCCTGAGATTACTACCTTCGGGGCCCTGCTTTTTAACTTCCGTCCAAGCTCTCTATACTCTCTCTTTAGGACCTCCTCACTCTTCCTACCTACGTCATTGTTATCGATGTGTACCACGACATCTGACTGATCACCTTCCCACTTTAGAACACTGTGCACACGATCAGAGACATCCCTGAACTTGGCACCTGGGAGGCAACAAAACATGCGGGAGTCTCTGTCCCGACCACAGAACCTCCTGTCCGTACCTCTGACCATTGAGTCCCCTATCACTACTGCTCTCCTTCCTCCCACCTTTTTGCGCTGCAGAATCAGACTCAGTATCAGAGTTCCAGCTGTCGCAGCTTGTCCCAGGTAAAGCATCCCCCACAACAGTATCCAATTTAGTATACCTGTTGTGGAGGGGAATGGCCACAGGGGAACCCTGCTCTGCCTGTCCTTTCACATTTCCATTTCCTCTCCTTACAGTAACCCAATTTCCTGTGCTTTGCTGCTTAGGTGTAACTACCTCCCTAAAGCTACTGTCTATATACTTCTCATTCTCCCGAATTAAACAGAGGTCATCAAGCTCCTTCGCCAGTTCCCTAACACTCTTTGCTAGCAGCTGCAGCTGGATGCATCTTTTGCAGGTGTTATCATCCGGGATACCGGAGGGCTCCCTGATCTCCCACATCCTTCAAGAGGAGCATTCCAACATCTTGCCTGGCATTTTTTTTGTTTTTTTTACTCTGGGGGAAAAACAAGAATAAACTTCCTGAAAAGAAAACAAAAACCCTACTCTCGCCTCTGCCTGTTCTCGCCGAAGCCTGTTTTGAGTCAAAGCCCTTCACCCTTCACTCTGCTCCCTCTCACTCCGCTGCCCGCTCTCGATGCTGCTCGCTGTATAGAGTGGCCTGCCCTTTATACCTCCTGCTCACCACTGGCTGATGTCAGGTGCCTGCACAGCCTCGAGGAAAGAAAAACTCAGCCTCACAGAATCCCCTGTGGTTGACTTTCACTTCCCTTAGTTTAAACCTTGAAAAGAAAAACCCGCGAAAAACAGAATAAATAAATAAATAAAACACCAGTACTTTGCTTACTCTCAGCACTCCTGCTAAGAGTCTCTCTTTCTATGTCCTGCTCCAATTGAAACAAAAAGTAGTGGAAAAGTGGGAGGTAGGAATTTGTCTGGGCCTATTTCAGGGTACGGACATGACTCTGTGTAGGTAATGCACACCTCAAAGTGGGCACATTTGTAATTTATGTGTGAACTATTGGCCCCAATTATGTTTCTACAGGTAGCATTGCAGCAAACCAGAGGTAAGCTCCAGGTAGAGGTCAGTGTAGAAAGGGAATAGATTGCAATGATTGTCTGAGACACAGCCCTCCTCCTCCTGTGACTTCACAGGAAAGTTTAAAGAGGTGAAAAATAAATAGCGGCCACTGAAAAATCCAGGGCGGGGAGGATTCAGCACCTTGTTCATTGCAAACAGTTGCTTCTTTCAACAGACACAAGGTCTCCAATTCAAGAAACCAAAAGCCTTTTTCAGGCAACTTTCCAGAACTCCTAAAAAATTAGGTTGATAAAATTATCAGTTCTAGATTGCAGATGCAGATTAGGTGTTGGCGATCATGCTACCAAATATGTCAATATGTCAAATAAAGCACTCACCATATTTGCCCATGAATGTTTGTATTAATATGCCAAAGCTACGCCATGTCTGTTTTTGATAAGCAACAGCCTATCAAGCTGTTGATAGGCTGTTGCCTATCATGGTTACAGATGTGGCACAGTTTTGTTAGATGATAAACCGGCATTGGGTAAATGTGAGCCAAAAGGTGACCTTTCTGTTTTAAAATTGGAACAAGATCATCGTCCTCAAGCCTATGTTAAGGTCATAAGGTTAGGCATCATTGGGAATGTCTATATGTACATTCAGTCCTGAAGGATTTTTAACAAGCCAATGAGAAGGAGGTTAAACAAAGAGTTGACAGGAATGCATACTGGAGATTTATTAGGAGTGGTGTGGATTACATGCAAATTGATCACCACCCAGTTGCCATGCACCATCTGTCCTGAAAGTTGCACCAATATTCTCATACAGTTTCTGTGATCACTCGCTGATGGGTTACAATCCTCCACACAGTTCCAATTTGGGAGTCCTGCTACACAGAGGGGGATGTCTGAATCAGCATGAATATTCAAACTTCTCTTGAGAAGCACAACGATCAAAAAGTATTTTCCGACGCAGGTCACTTAACATCAATCTGCAAAGATCAAAGCGTAAATTGAGGTACAAGCTACTTTCTTTGTGCTTTATCTGGTGACTGTCCAAATGTGTTTAGGGTTATATCCATGGCCCTTTTTGCAGCCAACATCATTCACAATGTGCCAAAACAGAGCAAAACATGCTGAATTGAATTTTGTCTCTGGAAGCCTACTTGAGACTATACTTCTGAAAAACCTGAAGTCGTGGCCAACAAATGAGGCGTGGCATGTCTGAAAAACCAAAATAAGTGATTTATTTTGGACTCTAAGTCCCAGAAATGTTATATCAGACATGTTTATAAGATTGTAGTTATCTTTTAACATGCTACCAAAGCTGTACTAATTACTGCAAATCCCTACTGTTAGTTGGATTCAAATTAATTCTGATTGTAATCTGTCTAATGTTGCAAAGTGATGTCATATTGTATGAAGAGTGCTGAAACAACAGTCTTTTGGAACATTAGCCATGCTGAATTGAGGAAACATCTGAAACACTTTTTAATGTGTATTGTTTTCAAATCCTGTTTGGAGTTTTGGAGTTCGCTGCCTGTTAAACGATTACATGTGCTTCACTCTAGAATCTTGTATGGTAAGAATGTGTGAGTGCTGTCTCCCTTTATTATGTTTCTGGGCTGGCGAATGTCCCATGACACGAGTTCACCAAATGTAGCTTGTGCTTTCAGTCATTTTTTACAATGCCGTAAATTTTCTGGCCCTTCCCGGCACCAGGATCTTCCAGTTCCAAAGGTGAACACCCGCCCCTCTCCCTGTATGGTGCATTCCTCCTTGGCTGAGGGTGTGGGGCGTGCAAAACCCCATGGACGTTATTGGGGCTGGAAGATCGCACCACGGGCAAATGGCGGTCTCTTCTGCCACTGGAAACTACATGGGTCAGGGTGTGGGAAAATCTTGCCTGATGTTTATACAGAGTAGGAGCCAACCATTGAAAAGGCCCTAGGTTCAATCTCCAATCAGTGAATCATCTGGTGCATCATCCAGGTGATATCTTAGTGTTGGGTGGAGTGCTGGTTATTCATTTTATTCAGTTTGTGGGATCTTGCTGTATGAAAATTGGCTGTTTTTTTTCTCTCAACACAAGGCACGGTGGCATAATGGTTAGCACTCTTGCCTCACAGCGCCAGGGACCCAGGTTGAATTCTGGCCTCAGGTCACTTGTCTGTGGGGGTTACCCACCCCCACCCCTATGTAGCTTCCAGTGACAGAGGAGGCTTGCCATTTTGCCAGTGGTGCCATCCTCACCAATGTCTACCAGGTTTTGCGCGCCCCACACCCTGAGCCGTGGAGGAATGCACCATGGGGGTAGGAGGTTCATCATCGGCAGGACTGGAAAATCCTGCCGGTGGGAAGAGCTGGAAAATTTACAGCATTGTAAAAAATAATAGAAAGCACAAGCTAAATTGTGGTGAACACATGGGGCGTTAGCCAGTCCAGAGACATTTTTTAATTTGCGCATGTCTGCGTGGGTTTCCTCTGGGTGCTCTGGTTTCCTCCTACAGTCCAATGATGGGCAGATTGGGTTGATTTGACCATGTTAAATTGTCCTTTAGTGTCAGAGGGATTAGCAGTGTAAAAACGTAAAGTTTCAGGGAGAGGGCCTGGGTGAGATTGTGGTTGATGCAGAATGGACTCCTTCTGCACTGTAGGGATTCTATGAACAGCTGGGGCTTCAGTCCAAAAGCAATTTGTTGGAATTGAAACATTTTGGAAACACCCTGAGTACGTGATTCAGCTGCAGTACAAATTAAAATTGTTTCTTTAGTTAAAGAGATGAACAACAAAGAACCAACTCAAAAAATACCCTCACAATAAAGGAATGGTTTCTCAGTTGGCAGATACAAAGGTCCTGGATTTAAGACTAAATCCAACACCTTTTTAGTACCAAGTGGGGCACTCAGTTCATGCATGTGTGCTGTGGTTTGCCATGTCTCCGCTGATTATACAAATGCAGCTATATAAATTGCATGCTGGTGAAACGTTAGGGTAATATTTAGATGTCCAGGCATATTAATTAAAAAACACATTTCTGGCTTCTTTGGGTGGACCTCAGAAATGATTCAGAGACCTCAGTATTATAGGGCTTGTTGGTGCTTTCTTGGGCGGGTCCTTTGAAGGTTTAATTCGACATAGCTTTCTGTTGAAGAATGCCAGTTGTTAAACAAAGGGCTAAAGGACGGTGTGAGCAGTAAATGGGCAATAACCCTGGGGCTGATCATCTGATACAATAAATTTGGCAACTTGCCGAATCCACTCCTGCAGGGCTAGCTGCTATAAATTATATGGTGGGGAAACTTTTGAGTACAGCAGACACTAAAAATATAAATGAGGTAGTGGCTTCACAATAAGGTTGTTGCATTTTTGAAATGTTTTCCCTGTTATTTCCCTCTTGCTTAGTGTCAGAACAATTCCCATAAGTGAGTCCTTTCTTCCTGCATGCTGGGATATTTCCTTATGTAACCAGTAACTAGCTAGTGAGCCCTATGATGAAATAGACTCTGTGGATGGGCAGGAGGCTGAGGTGAAGGCAATTATGCTGCTGTTTAGCAATTGGTGGTTGTGTGGCTTCTGCTATGCGATTGGGCTACAAGAATAAGTACGTCTTGCTACACATGGCACGGTGGTTAGCACCGTTGTCTCACCAGTGTCAGAGACCCAGGTTCAATTCCAGACTTGAATGACTGTCCATGGAGTTTGCGCATTCTTCCTGTGTCTGCGTGGGTTTCCTTCAGGTGCTCTGGTTTCCTCCTGCAGTCCAAAGATGTGCAGATCATGGATTGGCCATGTGAAATTGCCCTTTAGTATCCAGACATTTATAATTTAGGGAGATTGGTGAGGTAAATGTGTGGAGTTATACTGATAGGGTGGGATGGGCCTGGATAAGACGTCCTGTCATAGATTTGGTATAGACTTGATGGGTTGAATGGTCTCCTTCTGCACTGTCTGGATTCCATTCTATAATTGGTTATAATAAAGCTTTGCTGAGACTACACCGGAAATACTGTGCACAGTTTTCCTCTTCATATTTAGGGAATGATCTGTTGCGATGGAGCCAATACAGCAAAGGTTCACGATATTGGTCCCAAGGATGAGAGGTTTGTTCTATGAGGAGTAAATTGGGCCTATATTCCCTGGATTTTAGAATTAGAGGAGAACTAATTGAAATATGTAAGATTGTTAAGGGACTTGACCAAATAGACACTGAGATGTTGTTTCCCCTCACTAGGAAAGCTAGAACAAAGAGGCAGTGACTCAGGAATGGACTCAGGAACGGGCGGCATGGTGGCACAGTAGTTAGCACTGTTGCCTCACAATGCCAGGCACCTGGGTTCGATTCCCGGCTTGGGTCTGTATGGAGTTTCCTGTGTCTGTGTGGGTTCCGTCCAGGTGCTCTGGTTTCTTCCAAAGTCTGAAAGACGTGCTCGTTAGGTGCATTGACCTGAATAAGTGCCAGAGTGTGGCAACTAGGGAAATTTCACAGTAACTTCATTGCAGTGTCAGCCTTACTTCTGACTAATAAATTAACTTTAACTCTACCTTTTTTTTAATCGTGATTTAGAAACATTTTTTCTCTCTCTCCCTTACAGGGTTGTAAATCTTTTGAATCCAAGGGGTTGTGCCTCATTGTTGAGGATTTTTAAGATTGGGATTGACAGACTCCTGAGGGGCGTTTTCTGCTCCAATTTTCATTAGGTTGGATCAGTGATGGAAATGGAAACTCCCGTAAGGCCCAAAACTCATTTCAGGCAAATTAAAGACATGACGCAAATGTCATCACCCCTGCAACATAATGGGAATCCCAATATTTGACACTGGGAACTCCATTACAATAAATTTGCATCTAATTATCAGGCCTCCTCACCTGATAAACCCCATCCCCCTGTTACATTATCTTGGTTGGGGGGTGGTGGGTGGAAGGGTGGTTTTTTTTATATATTGGGGGGTCTTTAAAAATGGTGGCCTGATATTTGACAATTAAATTGAGGATCAGGGCAGTCTCAATCAGAGACCGCCCCACCAGCATGATGTCGTGCAACCTGCCCCTTGGAATTTTTTTTCTATCAGACCAACAATATGGTGGAGAAGGATGCTATTGCGGCCTATGGTTTCAATGCCGCTTTTCCCACCCACTGCGACACTTTGCAGAAAACTGGAAACTTCCACCCTTGGAATCTAAGGGATTGGAAGTTAAGTTTATTTATTAGTGTCACAAGTAGGCTTTCATTAACAGTGCAATGAGGTTACTGTGATAATCCCCTTGTCGCCACATTCTAGCACCTGTTCGGGTACACTGAGGGAAAATTTAGCATGGCTAAGGCACCTAACCAGCACATTTTGCAGACTGTGGGAAGAAACCAGAGCATCCGGAGGAAACCTGCGCAGAAGCCGGGAGAACGAGCAGATTCAGCAGAGACAGTGACCCAAGCCGGGAATCGAACCTTGGTCCCTGGCGCTGTGAGGCAGCAATGCTAACCACTGTGCCACCATGCAACAGACAGGAACGTAAAGTTGGGGCAGAAATCGTATTAAATGACGGAGCAGACATGAGAGGCTGCATGGCCTTCTGCTCCTCTTTCCTATGTTATATCTCCAAAAACAATACTTTGCAATAGGTCTGCAACTTGGAAGTTAAATGCAATCCATTGTAATGATCATTTGAATCAGTTTCGCTCTGTGAACTGAATTTTCCACTGGGATGAGATTGTTTCATAATTTTGATTTTAAACTTCAGTTCGACCCAATAGTACTGTTTATTACAACCATCTTGAGTAATGCAGCACGTGGGGATAATTGTCTCCTTCAAGCTATAAATTCCCACAGTATTAAAGTTCTGCCAGATTTCTTTCAAACTTATTCCATTATCTTTCCCAGAAGTCCAACAAAGAATGAAATAAGGCCGTGATCCTAAGGTAGTGCTGCCTGCCTCATAAAAAGTTAGGTCTGGGTCTGCTTTTACATCAAGTTGGGAAGTTCCAGTCAATCCCAGGGCAGTGCTGTGGTGATTTGATGTAATGAGTTCCTTTGGGGCAACAAGGAGAGAAAATATACTTTCAGATCTCCACATTTCCAGCATAAAATCTCTCGGGCTGGATTTTTATTTCTGGGCCAAGAACCTATCCGCTGAAGCAGTTCGGGGTCCTGATCCCTGTTTCACATCAGTATTAATACACAACAGGGTTTTCAAAAGCAATGTTTCAATTGGCCCAGGGATGTGTTCAGTGCATAAATGGTGACACCAGGTGAGGAGGTGGGATTTCGAACTGAAGGGCCTTTTGTAAAGATGAGCAGCTGCTATGGCAGAATCTGCCACTGGCTGTGGAAAGGTTTGCCTCAGGATTAGACTGGCACTGCAAAGGGAAGAAGTGCATGGTTTATAAATGGCTCTTTGGAAGTCTTCACTGAGGTTGTGGCCAGGTATCTGGGTAAAATACCCTCCCCCCACCCGCAGGGCAGGCATGGTGGAGATCAGTAGTGGTGGAATCACTAGGAGGCCGTGGGTTCTGAACTGCAAGCATTTCAATGACCTGGTAAGATCTGGGAAGGAAAGTGTCTAGTAGTACGGGGGTAATCGGCCTCTAATCCCATCCGTAACACCATGCACATGAGTTTAGCAGACTGCGTACCCATATTTCTCTAACATTGTCAGAGTGAATGCCCAGTCCCATCACTGAGAGGTCAACCACACTCACACATAGGTTAGAAATAAGAAGGGAGCACCACTGAGGCACACAACAGCTCATGTCAATCTCCTGCTCTGAGAGTTAAGGGAGCACAGCTTCCTCACAAATCGTTCTCCCATTGCCCTTCACAAGAAGCACAGAGGGACCATGCTGATTCAGCAGTACTACAACTTCCAGGCCTATGGTAAATGATTTAAAAACTTAAACCTCCATCAAAGAGAGAGATTATTCAGTGGGATAATCTCACTGCCACCCAAAGACATGAAGAACATGCCCTCCGCCACCATCATCACCCCACATCACAGCCCAGGCTCCCACAGAAAAACTATACACCTGCACTGGCCCCCTCCCTTCTCTGCTGGCCTTCTTGTCAGTCACAACCACAATTCATGAAAACACAGAAGTCCAATCAATATCATCATATAATATTTCTGCAATATTAAAAATCAAATGATAAAAGAAACAGATTACTTTGTGCCTATCAAGCATATCTAACAATATGTTGCCTGGTGCTTGTGTTCATTCCTACAGGGTGCACCCCATGGCTGAGGGTGAGAAGGAGGCAGCCTAATTCATAGTACTTGCATCCTGCTGAGATGTCTGTGGCTCCCATCCTTTCCTTGGTTCTACCCATGGGTTTCCTTGCCAGGCTGCTGCCCTGCATTATAACAAGGGCAGCCTCTGTCACAGGGCCTTATGGTAGGGATCATTTCTGTGTCAGAGGGCCCAAGGAGGCTGGTACCCATCAAGCAGTACATCCCTTGTCCCCACCTAATCAGCCTCTTCCACTTTCTCAACTTTTACTTGCTGTGAGATGGCCCTGGCTTGGTCAGGAGGCACATTTTCAGGGGTAACCCTTGTCCCCAGCAATCACTCACAGAAGAGTTGCGGTGCCCGCACACTTCACAGGATAAAGGAATCATGAGAGCCCATATCATCTACTCACAGTATTTCTTCTGGGAGATTTGGAGAAAAAAAATGCATGAACGTCACAATGATGGGAAGCTGTGACTGAGTCAGATCCACTTACAACTTCACCAGCTAACCACAGATATAGCCACCTGATAGAGGTTTACCTATCTACCACCTGATAGAGGTTTATAAAATGTTGAGAGGAATAGATAGGGTGGATTCTCGGAGGCTATTTCCCAGGGCTGAAATGGTCACTACGAGAGGACACAGGTTTAAGGTGCTGGGGAGCAAGTACAGAGGAGATGTTAGGGGTAAGTTTTTCACTCAGAGGATGGTGAGTGAGTGGAATCAGCTGCCGTCGGTGGTGGCAGAGGCAAACTCACTGGGGTCTTTTAAAAGACTTCTGGATGAGTATATAGGATCTAATGGCATTGGAAGTTACAGATAGTTCTATGGCTTTGTAGGTAAAGATGTGATTGGTGCAACTTGTGGGCCAAAGGGCCTGTTTGTGCTGTAGTGTTCTATGTTCTATACTGAGCAGTTTAAAGAAGATCTGTTTAAAAACAATACAAGAAAAGACTGATCAAAACATAGCTGCCACGTGTCACCTGTTGCATGGAATTTCACACCTAGGGGATGTCAAGGTTGACTACAAACAGGGATTCTCTTAAAAATGCAAAGTGTTGGACTTTGATCAGCAGAAATTCTATCAAGGCAATGAAATGCTCACCAACGAGATACTTATCAGCCATTCGAAGTCCCCTGAAGAGGACAAAGTAGCACCGCTTTCTTTTGAATACCATCTTGAAATGTGTCAAAAGTTTAGCGATGAAAATATTAAAAATGTGATTACTTGACCTACAACAATAACTGCAAGACGTACTAATCAAATTCCTTATTGTGAATATACAGACAGGAATTTTAAAAACTTTCTGCCAAGCAGAATCAGGAGGAAGAAAAGGAAACATCACAGTCATCTGATAACATTGCCGGAACAGAGCAGTAAAGATATCTCTCTCTCTCTCAAGCTAAAAGAGTGCCTTCACTGAAGTGTGGACCTGATCCAAGTCAACACAGGAATTCTACAGGAAACCAGTTGACTTCAAATGGCTGCAACGCTCAAAAATCTTTGCCTCAAAGTCAAGCAAAGGACTTCAACATTCTTTAAACATTTTCTTGCACTCTAACTTGGGTGGCATGGTAGCACAGTGGGTCGCACTGCAGCTTCACAGCTCCAGGGATCTGGGTTTGATTCCCGGCTTGGGTCACTGTTTGTGTGGAGTTTGCACATTCTACTTGTGTCTGTGTGGGTTTCCTCCAGGTGCTCCAGTTTCCTCCCACTGCCCAAAGGTGTGTGGGTTAGGTTGATTGGCCATGCTAAAAATTGCCCCATAGTGTTCTGAGATGCTTAAGTTAGAGGGATTAGTGGGTAAATATGTAGGGATATGGGGGTAGGGCCTGGATGGGATTGTGGTTGGTGCAGAGTCGATGGGCCAAATGGTCTCTTTCTGCACTGTAGGGATTCTATGATAACTTCCTTACTTCTAAGGTCCATGTCATTGTATCATTATTTTTTTCTTAGCTTTAGAAACTAATACTTCTTTTTTGACTCAAGGAATCAAGTTTTATTTTCTCATTATCAAAGTAACATTTGGATTGGAAAAGTATTTATAGGGAAAATAAATTTTAAAAGCTTTGTTGCAACTGATCAAGGGAATTGAATTGAAGGGGAGCCAATTCACTCCTGCTGACTGCACGGTGGCACAGTGTTTAGCACTGCTGCCCCACAGCGCCATGGACCTGGGTTCAATTCTGGCCACAGGTCACTGTTTGTGTGGAGTTTGCATGTTCTCCCCGTGTCTGTGCGGGTTTCCTCCGGGTACTCCGGTTTCCTCCCATAGTCCAAAAATGTGCGGGTTAGGTTGATTGGCCATGCTAAATTGTCCATTAGTGTCAGGGGGATTAGCAGGGTAAATATGAAGGGTTAGGGGAATAAGGTCTGGGTGAGATTGTGTTCGGTGCAGACTCGACGGGCCGAATGGCCTTCTTCTGTAGTGTACGGACTCTATGATTCTATGATATGATGATTCTCACCTGGAATAGGAATAATTCCAGGGTGGACATGCCTGGCAACTGAAGAATGAAGTTGACTCCATTCCCTATGGTTTACTTGGCATTCTGATACCTTATCACAGGTAATTATAGTCTACTCAATACCAATGTTGATCATTGGCCATGAAATCTGGCTAATTATCTAAATCTGATTTACAGCCAGTTCCAGATTCCCAGGAACCAATCCTGGTAATATTTGTAGCGTTGTTTTATCTACGGGGGCCAGTTCGGTATGCAAATTCTCAGGTCACGTATCAACAATACTAATATAAATCACTTACCAACAAAGTTAAAATAAACAGCGTAGTCTTTTTCAAAACAAAGTCACATTAATCTGTGATAAGCCAAAAACTAAAGGGATCTATGCCACCAAGATTTCCTACATGTGCTACAATGCCGAGAACTGCACTTAGCAGCACTGCACTATAATCCTGAAGCTAAAATCCCTAATTTACATATAGACCAGTGCCAGAGATAAAATTTAACAATCAACAGAGCGTATCAGGGTAAAAATCAAAGTCACAGCATGTAATTGTTAACACCGACATTCTCTCCAATCTTCTTTGTCACTTGCAGTCGATTTATTGAATTACATGATGCATTCAAGACTACTTCACAGCTGCACTTTGTACATCTTAAAGGAAACATTGGTTTGTGTGGCCTGTTGATTTTACTGCATGGTGCATTCCCATACTTAGAGGAGACATTGACTAACACCACCCGTTAAAATCTCAATTTCTACCCAGTTGCCACACAATGTCTTACTGCTTAACATTTACGCAAAAACTAAGACAGTAATTGAAACTATCGGAGAAAGAAAACAGAAGAAAGCAATGTTGTTGGTAAAATTATTTTGTTCGTTTCATGTTTATTACTCACTTGACTTGGCAACTTACATGGTGCCTCTTTCAGCAGTATGATGTGTTATCTTACATTCTGGTTGTGTGCTGTTTCTTGTCCTGAGATGTGCCAATTGCCCTTTTGTTCTGAGGCTGAGATTGAAGTGGGAAGAGCCGTGATGTGCCTCCTGAGATGTTTCTCCAGATTGCTCTGATCTTTATGTTCAGAGAGACAAGCTCCACCTTCCACAGCCACAGAGTCCTTTGAGGAGCTTTCCTGCATCAGCATTCTAGGCATTCCCAAACATCTTACAGTGAAGTTTAGAAATTTTTCAATAGTGAGTGACTAAATTAGCAGGTTGAGGCATAGCCCATTATCATCTGTAGTTATTAGGTCTGCCATTTCGCTCGGCTCCACTCTGTGTTTTTCGCATTGGTTTCCTTTACCTCGGATTAATGGTTCTTTGAATTCATCATTGGTCATGGCTTTTTATTTGCTGATGTTAACAGTAATGTGCAGTAGGAAACCAATGATTGGACGCAACTTATAATCCAAACCGAAGAAAACCCAAATCAAACCATTAACAATGCATAAGCAGACAAGATTGCAAACATTTACATAGTAATTATCAAGATATTCCTCAAAACAATCCAGAACGATCCATGAGTATAATAAACACGGCAGAGAGCTGCAGGCAAATTAGGGAAAGAACCTGAAAATGAAACAGAGCAGCTGCTAAATAAATGGACAGTATTGAGCCTCGTCATCACAAGGAAAATGGGAGGCAATTGCAGTTGGAGGGCTTGGGGGAGATGGGGTAGGGGGAGGAGGGTCAGGGAGGGGGTGGGTGGACCAGGTTGGGGTAGTTCAAAGTTTTAAAGTTTAAGGTTTTAGAACTTATTTGTTAGTGCCACATGTAGGCTTACATTAACACTGCAATTAAGTTACTGTGAAAATCCCCTAATTGTCTCACTCCGGTGCCCGTTCGGGTATACTGAGAGAGATTTTAGCATAGCCAATGCACCTAACCAACACATCTTTTGGACTGTGGGAAGAAACCGGAGCACCCAGAGGAAACCCATACAGACACAGGGAGAATGTGCAGACTCTGAACAGACAGTGACCCAAGCTGGAAATTGAATCAGGGTCCCTGGCGATATGCGTCTGAAGATGGTGACATTAATCACAAAAACAGGAAGAGGTTACAAGCTAAAACAGAACTCTTAGGGACTCCATCAGTATGCGGAGCACACTATACAGTGGGCTGAGCTTAGTCAGATAGGGCTGTTCACTAAGTGTCATTGATGTTTGTGCGATAATCACCAGTTAGACTTTCTTGCCTTCCAACTGGAATAAAGAATCTTTTGCAAGAAAGTGAGCAGAATTGTGAACCCCATAATTTTGTTTAAAATAATTGTCATATATTCAGAGAAACAATAATGTGCCTGGAAAAATGTGTGAGCTGATGTTAACTTCGCCACATTTGGTTTCACCCAATGAGATATGTAGGCAAATAAAACGTGGAAAAACTCAATGGGCGGGAATTGAAATCCCCCCCGAGGCCATCAGAGATTTCCATTGGGAACCTCGTCCACTTGCGAATCGGTAGGTTTTCGGCCAACATGTCAGATGGCATCTGTGGAGAGAGAGAGAGACATTCAGGCTGGTGACTTTTCAGCAAAACTGAGCAATATCTGTCTTGAGAAGTTGCTTTTGAGAGTTATGGTTGTTGGCAGTGCTGCAGAATTTCTGCAGGTCGTCCACGAGGTTTAATTGTATCTCACGCAGGCTACTACATGCTTAAATTCTGCAAAATGGCCTGGTATAAATCTACTCAATCCTCCTTCAATATCTATTTAGCACCAGCCTGCCATGCTTCTTCATTGTCTGTTAGGGCCATCGAAAACAAGACAACAGGGGCAATTCTCACAAAAACTTCTCCAAGTGTCGAATTTGCATAAAAATTGGAGTAAATCTCACTGTTTTTTCTCAGCTGGAGTTTCAAAATGAATCTGTCACACTCTGTGCATTGCAGACTGCAGAGTGCCTCAGTGTGAATCATGCTGAAAATCAGTAGGTGGGCTTATTCCCATTGGAGAGGCTGGTAGCATACAGCTGAGTGGGCCACTGCACATGCGTCGATCTGTTAGTGCCACAATCAAAGCAGCACAGTGGCTCCACACGGTCTGATCTCCTCCCCCTGTGGCTCGGATCTCCCGATTTTTCCCACCTCGATGCCCAGCCCTGATCACAGGCCTTCCTCTCACTGATCATGATGCCAGTGCAAGCTGGCAG
The DNA here is from genome assembly GCF_965287045.1 of Carcharhinus amblyrhynchos. Classification (NCBI taxonomy): domain Eukaryota; kingdom Metazoa; phylum Chordata; class Chondrichthyes; order Carcharhiniformes; family Carcharhinidae; genus Carcharhinus; species Carcharhinus amblyrhynchos. The sequence goes on along the minus strand of NC_137339.1, from coordinate 44,692,548 downwards.
TGGGACCCCTTGACCAACCCCCCCAACCCCAGTTTGCCCCTTTGGCAGTGCCAGGGCACCCAGGTTGGCACTGCCAAGGTGGCAATGCTTAGGGGCCACTCCCCTGGTACCCGACCCTCTGGGGCATCTCAATTGCCCCCCTTCACTCCAGCAGGGTGAGGCCTCCATCTCCTCACAAGTGGGGACTATAGTAAACCCCGCTGGAGTGAAACACTCCTGATTGTGGGGGATGTGCAGAGGCTGTGGTGCCCAGCGGGAAACCTGCAGCACGGTGGCACAGTGGTTAACAATGCTGCCTCACAGCATCAGAGACCTGGGTTCGATTCCCGGCTTGGGTCACTGTCTGTGTGGAGTTTGCACATTCTCCCTGTGTCTGCGTGGGTTTCCTCCGGGTATTCAGGTTTCCTCCCACAGTCCAAAGATGGGCAGGTGAGGTGGATTGGCCATGCTAAGTTACTCCTTAGTGTTCAGGGGACTAGCTAGGGTAAATGCATGGGGTTGTGGGGATAGGGTCTGGGTGGGATTGTGATCGATGCAGACTCAATGCGCTGAATGGCTTTCTTCTACACTGTAGGTTTTTATGAAACTCCACCCGAGTCTCCCGGCCCACTGCACTACAAAAGCAGCATAGTGGGCTGGGAGGATCACTCTCAAAATGAGCTGACATGATTAAACAACTGTATCTTTTTCTAAGATAAAATAAAATTACTGCGGATGCTGGAATTCAAACAAAAACAGAAAATGCTGGAAAATCTCAGCATCTGTGGAGAGAGAATAGAGCCAATGTTTCGAGTCTAGATGCCTCTTCATCAGCTGCTGTTGTTTATTTCTGTTTTTGACCAGTATTATTTCAGAATTACAGAATTTCTACAGTGCAGAAGGAGGCCATTTGACCCATTGTGTCTGCGCCGGCTCTCCAAACAAGCATCATGACTTATGCAGCTTCACTCATGAGATCATAGGAAAATAAGTGGCCATTCTGTCTCTCCAGCCTGTTCTGTAATTCATTTTAACTGAGCTCCATTGACCCATCTTGATTCCCATTACATTTAATACCCTTAGCTAACAAATACGTATCAGTCTCAGTTTTATCCCAGGTTTTCAATATTCTCCTGTGAAGTAGTGGCCCCTGATAGGCCTAAGTCTAATTTTAAGGACATTCTCTATATTCTGGACTCCCACCAGAGGAAATACCCCAGCAATTCCTTTAATCATCTTAAGCAACTCAATGGCATGACCTTTAAATCTTCCAAAAGTGAGCAAATACAAGCCTAGTCTGTGCAACTCATCCTCAAAATTAACTCCTATACTCCCACTCACATTCTGGTGAATTTATGTTGCATTTTCTCCAAGGCCAATACATTCGTTTTGAGCTGCAGATCTGAATGTACTTTAAATGAGGCCAAATGAGTTTTATATAACAGTAACATAACATATACTTCATTGTATTGCAGCCTTCTTAGGCTGACATTCTATTTGCCTTTTTAAAGCATTTTTCCTACCAGTGGTCTTATTGTGTGCCCAACAAGCCCCTCTGCTCCTCCACAGTGACTAACTCCTCACCATTAGAAAATATTCGAGGCTATCTTTCTGAGGTCCAATTTGAACTCTAAATAAACTGTTTTTCACACTGATTTAATCTATCTGTGTCCCTTCCTGATCCCATATTTATTGAATAATGAAAAGCTGAGGCCTCAGTGAAATGCCAAGGGGACCAGGCACAGCCTCCTAACCTGACTGATGTTGTGATCTGCCTGCTCTGTATGCTTCTGATGGCCATTCGCAGCACATCAACCAACCCCCTCATCATTATGACATCCATGTGATTTGCTTCAAAAGTGTGTGCACGTTAAGGATGTCACTTCAGAGTTCAAAAGGCACTCACAGTGCCCAAAAAATGGGTGCAAACAATTTTATTTTTGCTGTTTATTTTGTTTTTACATTACTTTTATCATCTTTTATTATCTTAATTTTAATAGGAAGATATCTGGCAATCTGAGTGGCACTGCTGCCTCACAGCACTAGGGACCTGGTTCAATTCCAATCTTGGTGACTGTCTGTGTGGAGTTTACATGTTCTCCCCGTGTCTGTGTGGGTTTCCTCCGGGTGCTCTTGTTTTCTCCCAAAGTCCAAAGGTGTGCAGGTTAGGTTGATTGGCCATGGTAGATGCAAGGGGCTAAGGAATGGGGTGGAGGGGAGGGATGTTCTTTGGAGAACCAGTGCAGACTCAAATGGCCTCAGAATGGCCTCTTTCTTCTCTGTATGGTTCTATGGTTTAATCAGGTGAAAAATGATATCTAGTCATGAAGACCAAAGGAAGCTTTTGGAATACTAAGTGGGAGAGTAAAGTAGTTTCAATGTTTATCATAAAGAGGTGGGTTTTTTCTGCTCCTTTCAAAATTTTGAGAGGTTTTGATAGAATAAGTGAGGAGGAACCGTTTCCATTGACAGATGGATTGGCAAACATATTCAAGGTCATTGTCACAAAATCTTGAGGAGAGATGACAAAGTTTTTTTTATTACTCAACAAGTTGACATTATCTGGAAGGCATTGCCCAAAAGAAAGATGGAAATAGAGTCAATCATAACTTCCAAAAGGAAATTGATTATATTTTCAACAAGTTAAAATTTGCTTTGGAGAAAATTCTTTCAAAGTGCTGGCAAAAAAATTATGACCTTTACTGTTAGATGCTGGGTGTTTCTATGATTTAAAGGTGTGGTTGTCTGACTTCTGCTCCTATGCCAATACTCAGTGATGTGGAACCTATTATTAAGAAAGCCTTCATAATGCTTAGAAAAGCATGAAGCAATCTTGTTGAAGTTACAAAGATTAAAATGAGTCAACATGTTTTTACAAAACAAAAATTATGTTTAGTGAAGTTATTTTAAATTTTTGATGTTATTAGTAGGATAGACAAGGGGGAATCTGTTGAAGCAATATATTTGGATTTTTTTGATAAGATGCCACACAAAAGGTTAATACTGAAAATAAGGGCTTGTGGAGTTGAGGATGATATATTAGCATGGACAGACAATTGGTTAGTGGACAGAAGGCAGAGACTAGTGAACAATGGGGCATTTTTAAGTTGACTGTGAATAGTGGAGTGCCACCTGGATCAGTGCTGGGACCTCAGCTATTTACAATCTAAATTAATGACTTAGAAAAATAAACCAAGAGTAATGTATCTATGTTTTCTGATGATGTGAAGTGAGGTGGGAATGCAGGCTGTAAGGAGGACACAAAGAGGCATAGGCATGTTAGTGAGTGGGCAACAAGGTGGCAGGTGGAGTACAATGTGGGGAAGCATGAGGTTATTCATTTTGGTCTCTTCTTAATAGGTGTAAAACTTGATTGTCAGAGAGATTTGGGTGCAAAGAACACAAAAAGTTAATATGCAGTTATAGCAAGAAATTCAGAAAACAAATAACGTGTTGGTCTTTAACCTGCTTTGTTGTTGCTTCCCTTGATGTATACTGCTTGGTCAGCATGAGGCAATCTTGTTGAAGTTACAAAGAAGTCTTTACTGATAGTACTGATCTATGTACACATTTACAATTGAGGGTAGCGGTCTGTATAGGACCACATACATGGTGTTTACATGTTGCTACATATCTCTTGACTGGCCTTAGCTCTAAATCATGTGCCTTATGGATGGCACAGTGGTTAGTAGTGCTGCCTCACAGCACCAGGGACCTGGGTTTGATTCCTGGCTTGATACCCTGTCTGTATGGAGTCCCTACAATGTAGAAGGAGGACATTTCACCCACTGAGTCTGCACCAACCACAGTCCCACCCAGACCCTATTCCTGCAACCCCACACAATCCCCCTAACACTAGGGTCAATTTAGCATGGTCAATCAACCTCACCCGCATGTCTTTGGACTGTGGGAGTGAACCGGAGCACCCAGAGGAAACCCACGCAGGCACGGGGAGAAAGTGCAAACTCTACACAGACGGTGACCCAAACTGGGAATCAAACCTGGGTCCCTGGTGCTGTGAGGTAGCAGTGTTAACCACTATGCCATCATCCCATCCATAGAGTTGTAAATCTTTGGAATGCTTTACCCAGGAGTGCTGTGGATGTGCCATCATTTAATATATTTAAGACTGAGTCTGAGACAGACAGATTTTTAGGGAATCAAGGGCCGTGAGGAATAGATGGGAAAGTAGAGTTGAAGACCAAGATCAGCAAAGATCATACTAAGTAGCAGAGAAGGCTTGATAGGTCTTTTGGTCTTCTCTTTGCTCCTATTTCTTATGTGGAATATTTCTCCTGTATTAATATTAAGTTGATTTACTTTCAACAATTCCCTCACACTTTGTTCACCAACCATTTACAATAGTGTCTGCTCTCATTCATTAGTCTTGATCCAGAGGTATCCAGATGTTTATTTTCCTCAGCATTTGCTGTGTGTGATTTTGATCCACACGGTAATTGTATTGAGTCATGTGTCTGTCGAGAGTATTGTCTGTGTGCTGTTTTAGATGAGAGTTTCAAATTTTCTTTTCTAAGTTAACCAGTGCCTGGTGATTTGAATTTCTGACAAGCTGCAACCTGTTGCTCTGGCTTTGAATAACCACAAGATCCTCTTGTATCCTTAACTGAAGTCATTACAGAAACCGCTGTCTGGATTCTTATCTTCACTAAGTATTTTAACTCACTCGGCACTTGCTTCTGCCCCACATTTTTGTAATATGTTCTCAGGATCAGACAAAACTGCACAAATTGCTCATCCCTGCTTACTGAGAGGTCACTCAAAACTTTGATGCCCATACCCCAAGTCCCAAGCACCCATCATCCCTATGCTCACTGACTTACATTGGTTCCTGATCAAGCAATACCATGATTTTAATATTCTCATTCATGCGTTCAAATTTCCCCATGGTCTCTTCCCCCCATCCCCACCCCCACCCTCCGCCTTCCCATCTCTGCAAGTTCCTCAAACCTCCAAAGTATTAGCACTCCTCTAAGTCTGGTTTCTTGAGCACCCTTGATTTTAATCGCTTGGTGGCTGTGACTTCTGCTCCCTCGCCTCTCCTACCTTGCTTTCCTCTCTTTGAAGAAGCATTTGGCTATCTTTCCCACCATTACCTTTTGTGCGTTGATATCAAATTTTGTATTAAGGTTCTCCTGTGAAATACTTTGGAGATTTTATTATGTTAATAATACATATCACATATGAATGCAAGTTGTTGTTGTTGATGAGGTCACCAGGCTGCAAGATGAGTTAAACTGTTTTTGCAGTTAAACTGCCAAGTTGGTGCTGTGCATTTTATTGACTTTGCATATAGTGTGCAGATGACTCAGCCGTCATGGTGGCACAGTGGTTAACACGGCTGTTTCACAACACCATTGAACCTGGGTTCAATTCCTGCTGAGTGCTGTAGTTTCCTCCCACTGTCCAAATATATGCAGGATAGGTGGATTGGTCATGCTAAATTGCTACTTTGTGTCCCAAGATACGTAGGCTAGGAGGGATTAGCAGCGTAAATGTGTAGGTTACAGGGATAGGGCCTAGGTAAGATGCTCTGTTGGAGAGTCGGTGCAGACTCAATGGGCCAAATGTCTCCTTCTGTGCTGGAGGATTTCTATGATAGAAGAGGTAGATGGCGAGTCCAGTGAAAGAGCTGTTTGATAAGGTGGACTGCACCTGTCTTGGAATATACTCATGATGCACGCCTGATAGCTGGTGGCAAGACTTTGAGGGGTTGGTGATTGGTCACGGAGTACTTGGTTTCTGCATTGTGCTTGTGACCGTGGTGTTGTCATAGTTCAGTTAATCTTCAAGGATGCTAATGGTGAAGGAATCAGTAATGGTCATACCTTTGAAGGTCAGAGGAATGTGGATTTTTGGATCCTTCACTTCTGACGAGCAAAAATGGAGCTGCATTCATGGTATCTGGACAATGTCCTGTGATCCTGAGATGTCTGTTCTGTGTGATCTGTATGTGGTGGGTGTGTTATATCGGAAACAGAAGAAGGAAAGTAGATCATATTTGTCTTGTTTCTCTCACTCCTTCCTTTCCTGAGGGGATTAACTCCTTGGAGGGGTTGCCAGTCATCCTTTGGCAGCATGCCCCCAGTTACAATTCTTCTCATGTGAACCAAGATAAATAGGTGTTAATGTACAACGTTATTAAATTATTAGTCACATATCTGACCGCATCTTCAATAGGTAACCACAAATGCACAATTCCACCAGGCCTTGCTGGATTTCGATCCCGAAAGGAACCCTTTGAGATATTTACCTCCTTAACCAAAAACTCTGAGCTCAGCTGCAGCTTCCTTACAGCGAGCAGTTAGGGAACCCTGCTTATAGATTAATCAATTTCTATAGATTAGAAAGGAAGCTCAAACCATGGATATTCTTGATCTAAACAAAACAAAACAAAAATTGCATATATTGGAAAATCTGGAGAAGTTCAAGTTAACAGTTGCACAATTCAATAAAGTGTGAAATGGTGACAATGCACATTTAACTTATGCCTATTGCTTCCAATGCAGCAAAACACAAACATTGTACTCCATATTCATTTAAATGATTTCTACGTGCAGCCAACACTAAGTGGCTGCAAGCCTGAGCAGCGGAGTACAAATGCCATTACTTGGCATTTGACGATGTATTCACTGACCTTGATCACTCATGCCAAGTTATTGAACTTCTTGCGGCATGGCATTTCAGGTCCTTATGATATTGGAACTATCACCTGCTCCAGCTTGGAAGGTGCCCGTGTAAAAGATTTCATGGCCACAGTTACCTTCACAGCCGTTGACAATGCCTTCTTCAGCTCGCTTTCAGGCTGCACCTTTGTTTGCAATAGGCGACAGATTTCAAAAAGGATCTCCTTAATGAAACAGAGATGTTACATGCAAGAGTCATATTCTTCCAGCTCTGCGTCAGAGGGTATTCTGGTCCCAGCAATGGCATACTCCCACTGTAGGTTTCCTGCTGTCATGGGGTGGAATCAATGGGAAGTCCCATTGGCAACAGCAGGACCAGAAGATCCTGCTGCCGGCCAATGATATACTGCTGATTATAATGCTGTGGGCATATCAGAGAATCCTGGCGTATAGTCCTCACTGGATAAGGGGTTGGGAAAACTTCTCGAAGACCCCCTGCAAATCTACCCCCTGCCGAGAACCCTTCACTCCATCCTCCTCCCTTTATTTGAGCCGATAGGTAATATACAGTAAATGGCAGAACCCTTAGGAATATTGATAGGCAAAGGGATCTGGGTGTACAGGTACGCAGGTCACTGAAAGTGCCAGTGCAAGTGAAGAAGATAGTCAAGAAGGTATATGGCATGCTTACCTTCATCAGCTAGGGCATTGAGTTTAAAAATTGGCAAATCATGTTGCTGCTTTATAGAACTTGGTTAGGCTCCATTTGGAATATAGTGTTCAATTTTGGTCACCACAGAACCAGAAGGATGTGGAGGCTTTGGAGAGGGTGCAGAAAAAATTTACCAGGATGTTGCCTGGTATGGAGGGCATTAGCTATGAGGAGAGGTTGGAGAAACTTGGTGTGTTCTCACTGGAATGACAGAGCTGAGGAGCGATCTGATAGAAGTTTACAAAATTATGAGAGCACAGACAGAGTGGATAGTCAGAAGCTTTTTCCCAAGGTGGAAGAGTCAATTACTAGGGGGCACAGGTTTAAGGTGTGAGGGGTAAAATTTAAAGGAGATGTATGAGGCAGATTTTTTACACAGAGAGAAGTGGGTGCCTGGAACTCGTTGCCGGGGAAGGTAGAGGAAGCAGATATGGTAGAGACTTTTAAGAGGCGTCTTGACAAATACGTGAATAGGATGGGAATAGAGGGATAGGGTCCCAAGGGTAGGGAGATTTAGTTCAGTCGGGCAGCATGTCGGTGCAGGCTTGGAGGGCTGAAGGACTGTTCTTGAGCAGTAATTTTCCTTGTTCCTTATTCTTTATTCAGCTTGTTCTCACTGACATCTTTCCTCATTTTCCCTGTCATGTTGCAGGTCACGGAGAATGAAAACTGTTGTACTAATGACTGGGAGCATGTGGTGTGAGCAGAATGCTTGAAGTCAGGTAAATGGCCTTTACCAGATGCCATGCCACTCACTGTACAATTCAACAGCTTTAAGTAGCAGTACAAGCCACCAAACACTTCCACAAACTCAGAAATCAATCAGTAACTAACCTGAAAGTAGTTGACGAACCCTTTAAATTGAGTTGGTAGCTGGTCCATTCTGATGCTGAGGTCATACATGAGGTCAAAAGTTTATTTATTTAGAGTTTATTTCTTAGCCACATGTAGGCTGACATTAACACTGCAGTGAAGTTACTGTGAAAATCCCTAATCGCCACACTCTGAACCTGCTCACGTACACTGAGGGAGAATTTAGAATGGCCAATGCATCTAACCAGCATGTCTTTTGGACAATGGGAGGAAATTGGAGCACTCAGAGGAAAGCTACACAGACATGGGGAGAATGTGCAATCTCCACACAGACAGGGAAGCTGGTTGTGGTTGTGAAGGGTCAGTCATCTCAGCTTCAGGACATCTCTGCAGGATTCCCTCAGGGTAGTGTCCTAGGCCCAAAAATCTTCAGCTGCTTCACCAATGACCTTCCCTCCATCATAAGTTCAGAAGTGGGGATGTTCGCTGATGAGGCATACAAGATGATCAGAGGATTAGATAGGGTGGACAGTGAGAGCCTTTTTCCTTGGATAGTGATGGCTATCACGAGGGGACATAGCTTTAAATTGAGGGGTGATAATTTTAGGACGGATGTCAGAGGTAGGTTCTTTACTCAGAGGGTAGTAAGGGCGTGGAATGCTCTGCCTGCAGCAGTTGTGGACTCGCCAACTTTAAGGGCATTCAAATGGTCAGTGGATAGGCATATGGATAACATTGGAATAGTTTAGGTCATAAGATTTGTTCCACTGGTTGGCGCAACATCGAGGGCTGAAGGGCCTGTACTGCGCTGTTATGTTCTATGTTCTATGATTGCACAATGTTCAGCACCGTTAGCGACTCCTCAGATATGAAGCACTCCATGTTCAAATGCAACAAGATCTGAACAATATCCAGGCTTGAGCTGACAAATGGCAAGTAACATTCGCTCCACATAAATGCCAGGCAATGACCGTCACCAATGACAGACACTCTAACCACTGCCCCTTGACATTCAAATGGTGTTACCATCACTGAATCTCCCACTGTCAACATATTTGGGGTTACGATTGACTAGGAACTCAACTGGACTCACTACATTAACACAATGGGTATAAGAATAGGTTAAAGGCTGTGGCAGATAACTCACCCTCCTGACTCCCCAAAACCTATCCACCATTTACAAAGCACAAGTCAGGAGTGTGATGGAATACTCCCCACTTGCCTGGATGGGTGCAGCTCCAACAACACTCAAGGAGCTTGACATCATCCAGGACAAAGCTGATCACTTGAGTGACACTGTATCTACAAACATCCATTCCTTCCACCACCAATGCTCAGTAGCAGCAGTGTGTACTATCTGCAAGATGCACCGCAGCAAATCACCAAAGATCCTTAGACAGCACCTTCCAAACCCACGACCACTTCCATCTAGAAGGACAAGGGCAGCTGATATATGGGAACACCACCACCTGCAAATTTTCCTCCAAGCCACTCACCTTCCTGTCTTGGAAATATATCATCATTCCTTCGCAATCACTGGGTCAAAATCCTGGAATTCTCTCCCTAACGGCATTGTGGGTCAATCCACTGTACATGGACTGCAGCAATTCAAGAAGGCAGCTCACCACCACCTTCTCGTGGGCAACTAGGGATGGGCAATAAATATTGGCCAGCCACAAACTCAAGTCCCATGAATGAATAATTAAAAAAGAAAATGCTTAATTGTTTATATATTAATAGAACTGTCATCAACATCAAATGGTAAAAACCAAAGGAGTATTTACACTTGATTGTACACAGAGAGAGCGCACGACTCTCTCAGTGTGTGCAATCAGCATGCACCTCACTTCACTTGTCTTGCTCTACATATGTTCACTTCAGTTATACTGGCAGGAAAAAGTGATATGGATGGAAACTATTGGAATTTGGTAACACTGCATGTGCAACAGTCAACTAAATGTTTCGTGGGCCACACTCAGACCTGGTGGGTAGCATGTGGACCCCCAGGCTGCAGGTTGCCCACCACTAATGTAAAGGCACATGGATAAATCTCTGTAATGGACATTGCATCTGTGTTTCTGTTGGCTGCCCCTACTCAGACCCCCATGCATTTTCAAACTTACCCAGAGCACACTGACTAGTATTAAAGAAACATTCATATTTAAAATACACTAATGATTTGCAAAACAAAATCTCACTCTCCAGCTAAATTCATGTTTTCACCAGTTTGCTGTTCTTCTGTTAAGGGAGGGGATGCATGTTTACTGACTTTCCTCTCTGTAGATTAGCAGAATAAGAACAGACACTGGGAATGTCCCTCATCGCCATTCAGTTTAGCTGCAAAAGGTGATTTAACTCTACCTTTCAGAGTAGCGACCACACTGATCCCTCCCACCTGCACTCTTTTGTTCCGACTTCCAGCCTGACTAGCAGAACAGCAGATGAACTTTGGAAACATGTTAGACAATTTCTGAAAAGTGCTGTTAGCCGACAACACCAGGTTCGGATCGTAGCTTAAAGGAAAACATAACTTTTCACAGTAAGTACAGTACCTGCCTGTTTGCTGCTTCAGTGCCAACCTTCATGAATGTTTAACTATGTGCATTCCTGTAATGGGCTCAGTTACTAATTCTGCTGGTTAGTCTTTGCTGAGGCACCAGTTCATTTATCTGGAAGCTGGGATAAAACAGTGGCTTGATAGAAATATTTTAGACTGGAGTTTTTTTTTAACCTTGTCGCTGCAACCCCTTGACTGTTGGAGCATGTAGAAAGCTGCTGCAGGAGTTTAACTTGCTCTGATTATTCTTTGAAGGCAATATTACTGTAGCCGAGACAATACCTGTCTCGTCATCTGTATTTAAAGCATAAACTGCAATTCAAATTTCTGACTGAAACTAAATGACTGCTGACAGTGTACCTCACACATTTTTCAATGGGTAGTCACTGAATGGCAGCTTGAATCATGTTTTGTGCATGCACAAAAGCGCATAAGTAGGAAACTAGTTTTTCCTACCTAATCATTTGGCAGTGTGTGACTGAGCAATGTAACCCAATATTCATTACTCAGACTGGCACAGGTTGAAGTAGATGCTGAGCCAGCATCAGTATAAAAAGTATGAATCATTCCTTCAGTTGAGAGAGGATGGACTTGCATTTTGCACAACCATAAAAAGTCCTAAGCACTTTATAACCATTGAAGTACTTTAGAAGTATTGTCACTGCTATAATGGAGGAAGTGTACAGCCAATTACAAAATGCAAGCTCTGACAGACAACACTGTTGATTGAGGGATAGGTATTGACGAGGACAGTGAGGATAACTCCCCTGTTCTTCTTTGAAATAATGCCATTGGATTTTTTGCACCCAGCTGTGCTGGCACATGGAACCCTGGTTTAAATGACACCTTTGACAGTGAAGTGCTCCTCTGTAGTGACAGCTTCTACGTTTAAAGTAAAGTAAAAGTTTATTTATTGGTCACAAGTGAGGCTTACATTAACACTGCAATGAAGTTACTGTGAAATTCCCCGAGTCACCACAGTCCAGTGTCTGTTCAGTTCAATGCACATAACCAGCACGTTTTTCAGGATGTGACAGCACCCGGCAGAAACTCATGCAAACACAGGGAGAATGTGCAAACTCCACGCAGACAGTGACCTAAACTGGGAACCAAACCCAGGTCCCTGGCGCTGTGAAGCAGCAGTGCTAACCACTGTGCCACTATGCCACTTGTGCTGAAGTGGGATTTGAACCCATAATCATCTGACTTTGAAACAAGAGTGCTATCAACTAAACCAAAGTGAATCCTTCAGCTTGTGCAATAAATACATCTTGGTCCAAATATAAGTGAACTAAATTGATGCAAATGGCTGAAGACAACATTCAATCAGTTTATCTATTTGGACCTTCATAACCCGGATGCCTAAGAGTTCTTCAACAGACATGGGAATTGTCGCATTGACGTTGAAAACAAAAATTACAAAGCACAAAAGCTTAGAAATTCCTGTGTTAGCAGTGTGACCACAGGCAACCCTATTTTTGAGCTTCACTCCCACAAAGTTGAGGCACAGTGGCGAAGTGGCTAGCACTGCTGCCTCACAGTGGCAGGGAACCCAAGTTCAATTCAGGTCTTGGGTAACTGTCTGAGTGGAGTTTGCACATTGTCCCCATGTCTGCATGCTGGGTGCTCCGGTTTCTTCCCACAGTCCAAATATGTGAGGGTTAGGTTGATTGGCCATCCTAAATTATCCTTCAGTGTTAGGGGATTAGCAGGGTAAATACGCGGGGTTACGAAATTAGGGCCTGGAATTGTTGTCAGTGCAGACTGATGGGCTGAATGGTCTCTTTCTGCACTGCAAGGATTCTGATTCTATAATTTAAGTCGGTAAACTATGGTGAGTAAAAAGTAGCAGTGGGGCTGGCTGACACGTGATCAGTGGCCTGGTTGGGTAGAATTGGTAGTTGGAGCAATGAGGGCTATGTCTTTCTGCTCCACATTCAGGTTCATATGTTTTAAAATATTACCTTGCTGATGCATGCCAGCTGTGTTGTACAGCTGGTTTGTTAGGCTGCATGTAGATTGTCTTGCAGTGGTGGCATCAAATAAGCTTTAGTAGCCTTTTATTTGCATGTACAATGGAGCTACTGCTTGGTGTAGGCAAGACCCCCACACACTAATTATTTGGCCTTTGCCAATGTGGCAACCAGCACATTCCTAGCTCATGATGAGTAGATTTTATTTGCACGCCAGACTGAAGTTTTGGTAGACCCTTCCTCCCAGAAAAATGGGTAGTTCTGAACAAGCATGTTTGTGAGATGACATCTATCTGTGTCAATTCACCATTAAGGAGTAGTCAGAGGAAGGTCCTTTACCTACCCAGAACTAGGCAAGACGAGAATCAAAACCAAAAAATACACATATTAAGCAAATAGGTTCATAAATTAGAAGAGTTTGAACTTACCTTGTGGAGCATGAAGAATTTATTTTGCTTCCAATCCTCTTTTGAGATTCTTTAATCTGGCTGCCCTGCTAAGGTCCAAGGTAACATTGTAATTGGAATTCAATAACATAACCTCACCCCAATCTTCAAACTGAAAGATGGAACCCAGGCACTCTACTGGCCTGTCCAGAAGTGGCAGTAAAAACTGGAAATGGGAGGGATCTGGGGAGAACATTTGTGGGTCACAGTTGTTCATCCGTCCATTTTGTGCCTGCAAGGTAGGGTTAAAATCCTTCTCCACATCTTCAGCTAATTGTTGGTTTCTTTGAAAAATTGGTCTTGATGTGAAACACAGGCTTTAGTTTTCCAGTGCTGCTTGTTGAGGGAATAATTGTGGGCAGGACAAAAAACTTAACACAACAGCAAAAAATCCATCGGCTTTGGGGGAAAGGAGCCCCGTGGCAGGCGACACTGGAAATTTGCGACCATGGTAACTGAGTAAAAGGAGTAAGTCATTCAGTTCTCAAGCCTGTTTGACCACCCAATAAGATCATGGCTGATTGCTGACCTAACTTCATATCCCAGCCTTTGTCCGATTTCCCTCAGCTTTTTGTAAACCAAAAATTATCAGCTTCAAATTCAAAATTTTAATTATCAACTGACCCTGGGTCAACTGCCATTTATGAAAAAGACTTCAAAACCATTTGCATGTAGAACTGTTTCCTACCTTCAGTCAGGAAAAACTTGGCTCTAGTTCTTTAGGTTATGTCCCTTAGTTCTAAATTCTCCAACCAGAAGAAATATTTTCTCCCTATCCATCCTCTCAGTCCCTCTCAAAATTGAATTACTTCAATCAAATCATGACTTAGTCTTTTTAATTTCAGGTAATGCAATCTTAGTTTGTGTTATTGCTTTTCGTAATTTAACCCTTAGAGTTTTTTTAAAAATTAATTCATGGAATGTATAGTTTCACTGGCTGGGCCAGCATTTATTGCCCATCCCAAATTGCTGAGCCATTTTCAGAGGGCAATTAAGAGTCAACCATATTTCTATGGGTCTGGTGTCACATCTAGGCCAGACCAGGTAAGGACGACAGACTTCGTCCCCTAGAGGGCATTAGTAGATGGTTTTCGTGACAATCAACAATGGTTTTGTGGTCATCATTAGACTTCTAATTCCAGATTCACTTATTGAATTCAAATTTCTCCACCTTCGATTATAGGGTTCAAACTCCGATCCCCAGAGCGTTGGACCCTTGGTATCGTTTTGGTAACTCTTGGTAAATTGCGCTCATTGCAATGCCACAATATCCTTTCGAAGTAATGGTACTCAGAACTGAATGCATTACTCAAAGTGCAGTCCAACCAGGGTTTTCTATTGCTATAACACGACTGTCACCCCTTTGTATTCTAATCCTCTTGACATCAAGGCAAAGGTCACCAGTTTGGACCTGGAAGGTGTAGATTGGAGTATTTTTAGAAATCCATATAAATAAAATTCAGTCTATTCATCAAATGTTCTTCATGAACATATTTTCATTATGATGATAATGATAATACAAAACTTGGAAATATTGTGAACTGTGAGGAGGATAGTATAGAACTACAAAACGACAGTGATGTTGGTGGAATGGGTGGAGAAGTGACAGGTGAAGTTCAATGCGAGTTGATTCATTTTGGAAGGAAGAGCGTGGAGAAACTGTATGAAATGAAGAGTATAGCTCCAAAGGGGATGTAGGAGCAGAGGAACCTGGGTGTAAATGTGCATATCATTAAAGGTGTAAGATTGAGAGAGCAGTTAATAGAATGTCTTGGCATGATTTTCCCAGCCCGCTGCACTGCTCAAGCAGTGCAATATGCCAGGAAATATCAGCAAGAGGCAAAAAAATGGAAATCGCGGCCGACCAGATGCTATTTTCTCAGTGCATTTTTTTGGACATAATCAGCCTCATGCTAGGGAATAGGAATACAGATTAGCATCTCTTTGGCAAGTCTGAGATTCAATCGTCTGGGCTCACTAAAGTTTCTTGGCCCCATCAGTGCCAAGGGGGTGAGGTCTGAGGAGGTGGGGCCAGGCAGGGTGGATCCAGACAGTGCAGAGCCTGACCTGGGGGTGGAAGTAGAAGGGGAAGGAATGGAGCGAACTCTGCATGGGTTGGGTGGGTGGGGGTTGGCGGTGGGGTCAGTGATCAAAGGCCGGGTCCAGCCATCAGGAGGCCAGCCATATGTGGAGGTGGGTTCGGGGCTGGCAATTGTGGGGAGGTGCTTTTTAATCGATCTTCCAGTGCGAATGCACACTGGTCCCCTCAGAATTCTGTGGCTGGCCTCTTGGGAGGGATTATACCCTGCCCGCCTCCTCCCCCCCCACCCCTTACCAGCATACATCCCCTAATGGCCTTTGTGATATTTCCTGGCCTGCTGCAAGCGGGCTGGGAAAATCACACCCAAGACGTTCTATTACCTGCTCTCTCTATCTGTCACCTTTAATGATATGCACATTTACACCCAGGTTCCTCTGCTCCCGCATTCTGTTTGGAGCTGTACTCTTTGTTTTATACAGTTTCTCCTCGCTCTTCCTACCAAAATGAATCACTTCGCATTGAACTTCACCTGTCACTTCTCCACCCATTCCACCAACATCACTGCCATTTTGTAGTTCTATACTATCCTCCTCACAGTTCACAATACTTCCAAGTTCTGTATCATCATTATTGTCATAATGAAAACAAGTTCATGAAGGAAATTCATTTAACTAAGCCCGTCTAAAATTTGGGTGGGAAAAACAGCTGTTTTCCCACCTATTTGAGCACTTTCTTTTTGGAAAAATCATGCCCCTTGTGTCCAAGGCTTTATTAATAAGGCATCGAGTATAAAAATAAAGGTGATTATGTTGAATTTGTATTAGACACTATTTCAGTCTCAGCTGGAGTACTGTGTCCAGTTCTTGGTGCCACACTATAGGAAGGATGTGAATGCATTGGAGAGAGTGCAGAAAAAATTCACAAGAATGATTCCAGGGATAAGGAATTTCAATCATGAAGATAGTTTGGAGAAGTTGTGACATTTTCATTGGAGGTGAGAAGGCTAAATGGAGATTTGATAGAGCAATGAGGGGATCAGGACAGAGTAGGTAGGGAGAAACTGATTCTACTCATGAAATGATGGAGAATGAGAGGGTAAAGGTTTAAAGTAATGGGAAAAAGAAGCAATAAGAACTTTTTCTTCACATAGCTGGTGGTTAAGATTAGGAATGTATTACTGAGAGTGTGTCGAAGGTAGGTTCCATCAAGATATTCAAAAGGGAATTCAACTCTTATCTGAAAATGAAAAATGTATAGGTTATGAGGAGAAAGTGGGGGAATGGCACAAGTTAATTGCTCAGTTGGAGAGCTGATCCAGATATGATAAGCCAATTGGCCTCCTGCACTGTAACAATTCAGTGATGGTTTCCTCTCTCTGATCAGCTAAAATTTTTCAAGATATTCAGTCACTTTACCTTTAAGTATAGACTCGAGTAATTACCCACAACAGACGTTAGGCTAACTGGTCTAAGGTTCTGTTTTCCCTCTGTCACCTTTCTTAAATATTGGCATGATATGTAAATTATTCCATTTTAAAGAAATGCTTTCTGAAACAAGAGAACATTGGATATTCATAATTAAGGCATTAATAATGTTCTCATCTACTTTTTTAAAATGTTGGAATAGAAATTGCCTGTTTGTGGGGCACTGTCAGTCTTTAATGCCGTTACTTTTCCATCAGTGTTAACTAGCTAACATTAATAATGGTGAATTCTCATTCTTGATTCAAAATTAGTCTTAATGGTGATTCCAGCATATTATTCTCTTTCTCTATCGTAAATACTGAAGAACAGCAATTCTTCAACGTGACTGCATGTTCTTATTTCCATTTATTATATCACTGTCATTCTTTTTTAGGGGTTCTACTTTGTCCTTAAGAGTAGGTTTCTATATGGATCCAGTGAAACTCAATGTAAGCTCAAGAAACAGTGCCTCTTATTTAAATTAGGCTCTTTAATTCTTTCGGGACTCAACATTGAGTTCAACAATTTCCTTTATCATATCCTCCATTCCCTTTTTTTTATTTTTGGATGGCAGCTGTAGCTGATAATTCAGTTTTCCTGATTTGATGCATTTTATCAAAACCCATTTTTAAAAATTGTCTTTACTTGTCCCATTACCATCTTCTTTTGCCTTGTATCATCATTCCTTTATCATTTAATCTCTCTACCCTTCCATCCTTTCACCGACCTTCCCTATCATTCTTTGTCCTACCCCTATTTTTCCCTGCCTCTGTGCTATCACGTCTCGATCTGAGGAAAGATCATTGACCTGAAATGTTAACTCTGTTTTTTTCTCTCTCCATGGATACTGCCTGACGTCCTGATTATTTCCGGCATTTTCTGTTTTGTTTGCTCTTAACCACACTATTTTCCTCATATAAAGTAAATGGTTTTTGTGTTGATTTTGTTATACCTTGCAAGCTTCTTTTCATTTTGCCTTTTTGCTTCTCCAACAGTTAGTTTTGTCACTGCTTCTTTGTATCTCTCCAATCTACTGGATCTTTGCTAGTTTACATTTTGCATTTTTGGATGCTTTTTCGTTTATCTCTTTAGACATCTGTTGCTGTTTCTTTTGATGAGCCAACCTTTTGCTCTCTAGGGGAATAGTTTAAGTTTATTTATTAGTGTCAAAAGTTGGCTTTATATTAACAGTGCAATGAAGTTACTCTGAAAATTCTGCAGCCGCCACATTCCAGCACCTGTTTGGGTACACTGAGGGAGAATTTAGCGTGGCCAATGCACCTAACCAGCACTTCTTTTAGAATGTGGGAGAAAACTGGAGCACCCAGATGAAACCCAGTCAGATACAGGGAGAATATGCAGACTCTGCACAGTGACCCAAGCCAGGAATTGAACAAGGGTCCCTGACGCTGTGAGGCAGCAATGGTAACCACTGGTTTTGAATCATGTTACTTTTTTTTAACCTCTCAACTGATTTTCTGTAGCAGATTTTCTGGTGCAGTCGGTAGCATCCCTACTGTTGAGTCAGAGCTCTGGGTTCCCAGGACTTGACCAAGGAAGGTGCATTCATAACATCGCCAAACAGGTTCAGTATTGACCTGCAAAATCTTTCCAACATGCCAGTGGCAGGCGGCATGAGTGGTAGAGACTCCAACCATGCTTGATGTGGAGTGGCACACCTCAAACTATAAACCTTTAATGACAGGGATGTTCCAGCAAAACATTCAATGAGAACAGATTTGCTCAGACTCCTCTGTTCCTTACCTAAATCTGGAACCTTAGTAACTGTTTCACATTTTTCCCTTTCAATCACAATATTGAAGTCAATAACATGTTGGCTACAATTAGATTAATAATATTCATTAAATCTAAAATAACCTGTTGCCCTGTTTCCAGGACAATTACACTAAACAAACTGAAGAAATGTGCTAGCATTCTGGCATGCTTGTCTGCTTATTCAAACCTATGTAGAAGTTAAAATTTCCTATTTAAACCCCTCTGCTTTTACTGCATGCTTGTCTAGTCTGTGTTGGTACATTCTGCCACTTCACGGCTGCTACCAGGGGGCTCATGCACTGTTCCTGCCATTCCATACCATTTAAGTTGAATTTTCACTTGGCATGCATGACCTTTCTCCATTTTATAATTTTTATGCTGCCCTTTCTCTTCTTAATTAGGCACTTTAAGAGAATGCAGTCTCAAATCCTTTTCTAATCATTAGTTTTGCCTAAAACATACCCAGGGGTGAATTTTCCCATCCCATTCACCATGGGAATCTTAGGGGAACAGACCATGCAAAGGTCCATTGATCTTGGGCGGGATTTTCTGGTTTTGGGGCAAGCGGAAAATCCCACTCCCAATGCCCACTTACCTCTCATCATGTCGCCAATTACTGGAGAAATAATTTTATTTTTAATCGCTAATGATACTCTGCTGCTCTGTCTCTTTCTGAATTTGCAACTACAGTTGCAAGCAATGAAGGTGAAATCACATCAACTCCCATTGCATTAAAAACTTTCACTGCATCTGTGTTTGAGCTGTAATTGAGTAATTGCTTTCAGCTGGAATCACTCCTTTTCCCCCTAAAATTGCAGCTAACAAGCTAAATTTCTATATTTGTCCAGCACTGGGTTATTTGGTTTACATCCTTTGTAAACATGAAATGGAAAATGGTTTGGATCTGATAGAGTGGCCTCTTTAAAGTGGTATATGCAGATTGTGTGCATTTCGCATTCTGACAGCTTCCATATATCTAGACATTTATTTATTTTACTGACACAGGCCTTATAGGACTTTAAAATGCTACATCCCTTCACATATTCAGTGCGAAGAAAAGAAATCAGAAAATATCATAATGTAATGATTCAATTCAAAATACATTAGACAAGTAAAAATTGAGGAAAGATGGGGGGAATCATCATAGAAATCGGCAATGTTTCCAGATGCCCAGCAACGTAGTTGACTCTTAACAGCTCTCTGAAATGGCCACAGAAATTGTTTGATTGCATCAAAATCTGATGTGACTGTAGAAGTTAAAGAAGGTAGCTCAACATCATCTTCTCAACAGCAATTAAAAATGGGCAATAAATGCTGGCCTAGCCAACCGTGTCCACATCCCATGAATGAATAAATATGTTTGGATATAACACAGAAGAAATTCAGTGTAAATCGCTTTGACATATCTTGATGTGATAAGGTGTTGTGGAAAGGCTTCATTATCCACAGTGTAATCTGATGAAATAATTTTCACCTCTCTGAAAGAAGGTAAAGTTGCTTTGAGGGGTTGTATAAAATCTTGGGAAGCAAATAGGCATTTGTGCAATACTAAAATCAATAATCCCAATGAAACCTTCACATTTGAAGTTACAAATGGGCTTGTTGGGAATGTTACTAAATTCAAAGAATTAGTGTGGAAACTCACAGCTGCTGGGAAATGTCTTTCGTCAAGGGAGTAACTGAAGCTGTTGGAAAAACATCCCTGTAATTATCTTGCTATTTAAAATCAGTGTAAGGACTGAACTACTGGTTTGCCCACATAAGCAAATATTATATGAGGAGCACCAATTACTTGCTCATTTTATACTCCTGAATATTCATCACAATCCTTTGTTAGTTTCATCCCATTCTGTTGTGGTTCAGAGTCATTCACCCCATCAATCCTGCTCCACCAATCAATGTATTCATGGCTGATCAACCAATGCCTTTATCCATCACTATCTTCATATCCCTTTATGTTATCAATATTTAGAAATCTGTCAATCTCTACTTTAAACATATTCAGAAGTCTCACAACACCAGATTAAAGTCCAACAGGTTTATTTGGAATCACAAGCTTTTGGAGTCTTGCTCCTTCATCAGTTGAGCAGTGCACTGAAAGCTTGTGATTCCAAATAAACCTATTGGTCTTTAACGTGATGTTGTGAGACTTTTTACTGTTCCCACTCCAGTACAACACCAGCATCGCTACATCATGGTTAAACATATTCGATGGCTGAGCTTCCCTATGGGGTAGAGAATTCCAAAGAGTCACAATCTTCTGAGTAAAACTAAATCTTCTCATCTCAGTCCTAAGAGGCTTTCCCCTTATTTTGAAATTGTGTCCCCAAGTTCTGAACTCCCCAGCCAGGAGAAACACCTTACCTGCATCTCCTCATCTCTCCCTTTAAGTAGGGATCACCTCTCTAGAGAATACAGACCTAGTTCCCCCAACCTCTCCTCTTGGATAGTCCAGCCATCATGGGAACAGCTTTGGTGAACCTTTGTTGCACTCCCTCTATGTCATTAATATCTTTCCTAATGTAAGGGGGCAAAAACTGCACACACTACTCCAGGTGCAATCTAACCAAGTTACCATACTCAGATCAGTGCTGGTGCCTCAGTTTTATGCAATCTATATTTTTGACTTTGATGAAGATACAGAGAGTAATGTACCTAGGTTTGCTGATGATACAAATGTAAGCTGTGAGGAGGATACAGAGATGCCACAAAGAGATATAGACTGGTTAAGTGAATGGGCAAAATGATGAAAAATGTGTGTAAGTGTGAAGTTACTTACTCTGGTCATAAGAATAGAAAAGTAGAATATTCTTTAAAAGGTTTGCAGTTTGTAAATATTGCAGTTCGGAGAGATGATATATACGAGGAATAAAGGAAGTTAGCATGCTGGTGCAACAAGCAACTGAGGAGGCAAAAAGCATGTTGGTCTTTATTGCAAGGGGGACTGGAATACATGATTAAAGAAGTCTTGCTATAATTTGGTAAAATTACACCTGGATTACTCATGTGCAATTGTGACTTCCATATTTAAGGAAAGATATACTTGCATTAGACACAATGCACTAAAGGTCCACTAGATTGGTCCATGAAATGAGAGGATTGTCTTATGCTGAGAGTTTGAGTAAATTAAGCTCATATTTCTCTGGTGTTTGGAAAAATGAAATGTGTTGCGGGGTGGGGGAGGGGGTCGGTCTTACCAATGCACCCTGCTGGCCAATGGGCAGGGTGAGCTGGTGCATGCCCAATTTCTCACCTCTCACAATCTTACTGACACCAGATATCCGACGAGGTCAGCCTTGTATCCATTTGCAGTGCAAGGCTAAAAAAATTATTTAAATTAAATTTAAATCTCTTTTCCATGGAATTAATGAGCCCTGGACGTTATCATCTGGGCTCACTTGCCTCTGTGGCCTTGCTGGAAGAGGTTGAATGACAGGTTGCTCCGCTCTCACAGCAGAGGGATCAGCACATGTGCAATTGTGCACTCTGCTGTTCTCAACCAGCGTTTGGATGATTTAAGCTCAGTCCACTTCCCCTACTGGCAAAAGGGTTTTTCCTTCTTTTTTTCACTCTAAGTGCATAAAATCACAGGTTTGGACCCAAAAAAGGGATCAGAAACTCTCTCATTTTCATGCTCATCCTGGACTTAGAGTTCTTTTTTGTAAAATCACTTGTGACCTCACTGAAACATACAAGGTTCTGAAGAGACTTGACAAGGTAGACACTGAGAAGTTTTAAAGACTCCTACAGAGCAGAAAGAGGCCATTCGTCCATTGCACCAACCACAATCCCACCCAGGCCCTATTTCCATATACTTACCCACGAATCCTTCTAACCTATGCATCCCAGGACACTAAGGGGCAATTTAGAATGGCCAATTAACCTAGTCCGCACATCTTTGGACTGTTGGAGGAAACCGGAGCAAACCCACGCAGACATAGGGAGAATGTGCAAACTCCACACAGACAGTGACCCAAATCGGGAATCGAATCCAGGTCGCTGGAGCTGTGAAGCAGCAGTGCTAACCACTATAGTACCGTGCTGGCCTCTGTGGTCTTGCTGGAAGAGGTTGAGTGACAGGTTGCTCTGGTCTTCTACTGAATGGGGAATCTTGAACAAGGGATACAGTCTCAGGATAAGGGGTCAATCATTTAACACTGAGATGAGGAGAAATTCTTTACTCATAGGATTGTGAATCTTTGAAATTCTCTACCCCAGAGGCTTGTGGATTCTCCATGGTTGAATACAGTTAAGGCTGAGATGGACCCATTTTTGATCCCTAGGAGCATCAATGGCTGTGGGGAGTGAACTGTAAGGTGGAGTTGAAGCCCAAGTTGAACCATGACCATATTGAATGGCAGAACAGCCTAATTCAACTCCTATTCTTGTGTTTGTGTGTGTCACGGGAGAGAAGTGGAAATTAAAGTTTAATCCATTTTATTAATGTGCAGTTAGTGTAGCTGGAAATCCCATTATTCTGTATATCTGTACCATATATCCAGGAAGTTGCTTTCATTAACTGACAGTTCATTTTATGACTCTGAACTATTTATTCAGATGGTTGGCAATCAAGCATGTTCTTTGTAGTCTGATGTCTCCTGTAATATCTTCACAACCATTAGGAACTACCAGCAAATGCATTGAGGCTTCTTTACAGAATGGACAATAGGGATTCCCATGTCTAGCTTTAGGTGTGTGGAGCCCAGCATAATAGAATTAGGATTTCCTGTAGAGTTCTGTGCCCTGTACAATATCTTGCTGAAGGAAATTTTCATCACCATGTACACTCTATTGTAAAGGCAGTGTGCTTCCACTTCTGTAACATCATTTGCCTCTGACCCTACTTTTCTGTTGATGATACCCTTGTCACCCCAAATTCTATAATTCCAGCACACTTCGAGCAGCCTTTCATCCTCCATAAACATCAACTCAGCCAAAACTCTCCTGTCTCCATATAAAATGTTGCTTGCTAACTACCCTTTATCCTTGTTGATCTATATTGGCTACCAGTTCCCCATCGCCCCAATTTTAAGGGGTCACCATTGTTTTAAAAACTCTTTCATGGTTTTACACTTTTTATTTCTGGAACCTCTTCGAGCACTCGTCAGAATTCTCTAACTCTTTCCGATCTGTTGTTCATTCCATTGCCTTCCTCTATGACTAAAGAACAAAGAGCAAAGAACAAAGAACAAAACAGCACAGGAAACAGGCCCTTCAGCCCCACAAATCCATGCCGCCCATTTTAACATTCAGTGAGTGTACTTTTCAAGTCCTTCTTCTACCTATGAATTTTGTCCACATCTAGTGGACTCCACAATACAGGGGTGCAAATTTAGGGAATTCTATGTGTGCCAGATTAAGGGAGAGCCTATGAGTTCTCCCCTTAAACCTCTCAAACTTCCTATTTCTTGCAGCTCTTTAAGACATCTTTAAAGTCCACCTTTTTGAACCAGCTTTTTGTCGTCCTTCACCCTCCTAATTTCTGCTCCTTTGTCTCAATTTTTCAAACCTCAGCACCTTAGGGCATTTTTCTGTGTTAATGGCGCTACAGCAATTCAGTTAGTTGCTGTGATTTTCAAGGAAGACATTTGAGGAGTGGTTGAAGATCTGGCCAATGAAGGACTGTAAATATTTAAACTGTAAATAAAGTACATTTGGATCAGCAGCAGGGTAGTTCTTCATGCTGTTAGATATATTGGATTGCCTGATAGGATTTGCAACCCTCCAGGATTGGCCTGGACTCCCCAGGAATTGAAGATCAATCTTCTGGATAGTGTCGTGTGCAAGCTTGGAAGAAATCATAAGGAATTTTTTTGTCTCTTTCTTTGAACATTTCTCTACTTTTTATCAAAATATTGAACATGGGGAGTGTGGGTGGGGGATGGTAGGGCGGGGGGGATCTCAAGGCAAGCATTATCCATTTGGGTATTGAGAACTTAATACATGGGAAGAAGTTTGTCCCCTTAGTAGAGGGGTAAATAACCAGGACCATAGATTTCAGGTTGATTAAAGGGCAAGAGTTTTTTCGAGGAAAAACAGTTTCACCCAGAGGTTGGTGGGAATTGGGAACCTACTGCATGAAAGAGAGTGGTGGGAACCCTTACAACATTTAAGAAGCATTTAAATGAGCACTTGAAAAGCCATAACATTCAAAGCTATGGATCAAGAGCTGGAAAATGGAATTAGAATAGATAGATGATTAATGGCTGGCACATGATGGGCTGAATGGCCTCTTTTTGTTATAAAAGTCTATGATTCTATCTTTTTCCAATTGGCATAGGAAGACTAGCATGGATGTGTTGGCTGATGAATGGCTGAGCATTTGAGCAAGACATGTAATGAAATCTCCAGAAATACATTGAATTACAATTGGCAACCTTATTGCCTGATTGCAAGAAATAGAGGAAAATTGAGTAATGCCTGCCCACAAAAGCATAGTCAGATTCCAACTGAGTATATGGATGTTCCTGTGGACCCACAATGAATGAACAATGGGACTTTGCTGGGTCACATGCAAATGTTTGAGACTTTAATGCTTAGCTCCGTTGCTAAGTACTTTTCCAAGCAAAATGTTGTTGTGCAGTAGGAAAACAAAAGTATGAAGTGAAATCAAGTATCAAGATGTTTTCACAGAACCTGTTTACAATTTAGGCCTAAGTATTAGTGAAAAGAAAACTTGCACTGAACATTTTCACAGTTAATGACATAGTTCTGCCTGATCTGATTGCCAAGTATGGCATGAGGGAAAGCAATGTTTAAAGTTGGAATACACATCAGTAAACATGCAAAATGGTTTTCTATGTGGTTTCCATGAACTGGTTATATTTAAATTATCATACACATCCCCTTTGAAATAGTAATTGAAAACATTCCGTAATTTGGTTAAAAAAGTGCAGCTTGAAAACAAATAGACTTGGTGAAAAATATCAACACAAATTGCTGAAAGGAAACATAAGTACATAATAAAATACAATCTTAAGTGCCCTTCCAAAAAAAACTCCACATTCTCTGGGCTGGATTTTACACTGTAAGAAGTCTCACAACACCAGCTTAAAGTCCAACAAGTTTATTTGATAGTAAACCCACAAGCTTTCGGAACGCTGTTCCTTCGTCAGGTGAGTGGAAAGTTCAACTGAATCTATACATCTGGATTTTACACTCCCATGCTCACAAGTTTGAAGGCTAGGGAGGGGGGCTTCTGTAAAATCTAATGAATAGCCTATTCCTCCACCTAGCCACCTGTGATATATGTATGTTGGGAGTTTGGAGTACATACTGCCCCTTTAAGATGCAAGTCATGTGACCCCTGAGGTGGCGCTCGCTCCTCCCAGGGTGGAACCTGGTTAAGCAGTCTAGATCCTGACTTTGGGACGGTGCGAACCTATAATAAAGTTTTCCTCAGTGTTTAAGTTAAGAAGCCTATTTAGTGGTTCTTGCACCTTACTTTGAGACGTACATACATAATGTCGCCTCCTTCCGACTTATCTCCCATTTTGTGGGGCTGAGGAGAGGGCATTGGGCAATCAGCTGCTCTTGGGCCTACTGAGCCTCTTCAAATCTAAATGATGATTACTTAAGGCCCTCATCCTCCAACTGCTGGAATTTAATCATGGTTGGGGGAACCCCATGACATGTTGTAAGTCTGGCCAATTTAACTGCATGAGCTGTAGTTGTACAAGGCTGGAGGTGGGGGAGAGTTCCCTGGACCCATAGGAGGCACCCTCCCCTTAACCTTGCCTCTGGCCTTTTGAATCAATACCACCCCTCTCACTGAAACCCCTCACCCTGAATGTACCTAGGCTGCTTGGTCTTGTGACCACTGCACCCATCTAGCACTGCAGATCTACAGAGCTGCTGGCCAACTGGATTGGACAGCCATTGGGGTCATGGATGGGTTCCCCACTGACTAGTTTTTAGCCAGGGTTGGTGGTGTAAGAGATGTGAGTACACAATTAAGCCCTGTAAAATGTAGCTCTATGCCTCAGCAGAAGAAAGAGCTCATTTCAAAATATATCACTTACGTAGGTACAGCAAATAATTTGGAAGCCAAATGCCATGTTGGTCTTTATTGCAAAGGAATTGCAGTACAAGAAATAGAAAGTCTTTCTACTATTGTACGGGCCTTGTTGACACCACACTTGGAATACTATGTGTAGTTTTGGTCTCCATATTTAAGGAAGGATTTATCTGCGTTGGAGACAGTACAGTAAAAATTCACAAGGGTTGGTCCTGGGATGAGGAGGTTGTCCTATGATAAGAGTCTTTGAAAATTGGGCCTACAGCTGTGGAGTTTGAAAGAATGAGTTGATCTCACTGAAATAAACAATTCTAAAGAAGCTTGAACATAGGCATAAATGATTGTTTCCCTGGCTGAGGAATCAAGAACGAAGGGGGCATTTAGTTGCATGATAAGGGACTGATTATTTCGCACTGGGATAAGGACAATTAGAATTTTCTGCCCCAGAAGGTTCTAGGTGCTGCTTGGTTGGAAGTTATTGAGGCTAAGGCCAACACAATTTGGTCTCTCAGGTCATCAAGGGCTATGAAGAGCAGGTAGCAAAGTGGAGTTGTAGTGTAAGATCAGCCATTATTGTGTTGAATGGAGCAGCCTTGAGGGAAGAATGGTCCACTCCTGGTTCTACTTCTTATATTCACATAGTCAATACAATAGGTGATTGAGTGGCTGTCTGGATCGGAAAGATTGACTCAGTCCATGTGATTGACCCACTTCAACCAGGATCATATTGGCAGTGAGTTGCAAAAAACTAATCCCCTTTCTCAGCACCAGCACTGCCCCAGTCCAGCTGAGCAACAGTGCATTTCGTGGATGAGGAGGCTGTAATGGAAGCAAAAAGTAAGTAAATCCTAAAAGGACTCATGTTAAGTTTGAATTTGAAAGATAACTATATGGTGCATACAGGATCACAATCTGTTTGTGTCTTTTGTGGGCAGAGCTCCTAAAGCTGGACAGAATGGAAATAAATCTAGATTTGAGGCATGATGTGAAGGCAGAACAGCTAATAATAAAATTCTATTACACAAAAGAGTGCAGTCTGTAACCTCAACTAGTTAAGACGTCTATGATATCTCAACATCGTTGTGATGTCTCCCACCTGTCCATTTAGAGCCCTCAGTAGAGTTAACTTGTTTGAAAATATTTCTGCTGTTTATCTGTTAATTGACTTCCCTGCCACATGAAAGTTGGCTGTATCATGTCAGTGGAGTGGAAATGTTGACAGAACCAAGTTTGGACCAATTCAATCTGAAAGTGCTTTGACCTGCTTTGCTCAAATTGCTGATTTCCTGATTAAAGTCATGTTGATCTTTTCAGTATTCTTTTGAAGAAAAAGAAAACAAAAAAGGAAATGGAAGAAGTTGCTAATCGGGACAAAATAATAAGCAGATGGATGAAATCTAAAACTAGATCAATGCTAGGGAGAGCCTTTGCTGGCAGCAAAGGACAAGCTTCAATTGATTCCGAACATTAATAACCTCTAGATTATACTTGTGGATGAAGTTATGAGGAAGCTCTTTATTGGTCTTTTTTAAAATGGTATTTAGCATGACAGATCACTTGTATCACAAAGACCTATTCATTCTCTGAAAAAGACATCAAACTGGACTTCCCCTTCACAATACAGGAATGGCCCCCCTTTAAATAGGTGTTACCATAGTGAAAATGCGGTGTCATACCATGTTTGTACATAGAGGGAGTCATGATGATCCAATCGATTTTGTGTTTTTACGCTTTTTGGTCCTTTCAGCTCTATCTGCTGGGGTCTGGAATGAGCTCATTTACATGCATGAGGCCAGTGGCACTGCAGTTTTGTGTTCCCTACTTTTTCCACTTACTCAGCATGCAGGGTAAGTTGTCTGTGAGTTTTAAGATACAGCTGTTTATAGGAAATGCTGAGACAGACAGAAATCAAGAGTTTGTGAGCCTGAAGAGTTTCAGCAGTAGTTTCAGCAGTTAGGAATCACATTCTGTTACACTGATTAGTTAATTTTTAACATTTAATTTTTAAATCTGTCCACACAGGCTTGGCCTTTTATCTCTTTGCTTCTGATAGGTTAACATCACTGGAAGCATTTCACTTTCTCCTGTGTCACACTTTCACAGTGTGTCCACGGTGAGAGATTTATAACAGCAGGTATGATGCTATCTAGCTTGTTCTAGGGAATGACCATCTCAAACAAGAGATAATCTAACATCTCCACTTGACATTCAATGACATTATCATCACTGATTCTTCTAGTATAATCAGCCTGTGGCTGACCATTGATCAGAAGCTAAACTGGACTAGCCACATAGGTACTTTAACTACAAGAGCAGGTCAAAGGCTACCGATTCTGCAGTGAGTAACTCAGCTCCTGACTCCCCAAAACCTGTCCACCATCTATAAGCGTATAAGTCAGGAGTGTGATTGAATACTCTGCACTTGCTTGGATGGGTGCAGTACCAACAACACTCAAGGAGCTTGACACTATCCAGAACAAAGCCTGACCAGCACCCCAGCTGCTATCGTCAACATTTACTCCATCCACTACTGAAACACAATGACATCAGTGTATACCATCTACAAGATGCACTGAGCAGCTCCATGGGAAAGCATCTTCCAAACTCATAAACTCTGTTACCTTGAAGGACAAGGGCAGCAGATTCATGAGAAGACCACACCTGCAAGTTCCCCTCCAAAACCATCCTTACTTGGAAATATGTGGCTATTCCTTCACAAATTCATGGAACTCCCTCCCTAACAGCACTGTGGCTGTTCCTACAACACATGGACGGCATCAGTTCAGGAAGGCAGCTCATCACAACCTTCTCAATGACAAAAAGGGATGAACAATAAATTCTAGCCTAGCCAACAATGTCCACGTCCCATAAATGAACATTAAAAAAAAGGTGCCACAGAAGCCATGTCATTATCGTGGAGGAGGAACCACAGCACAGAATAGCCTGAAGGAAAAATTAAGCAGAGATGCAGTCTCAGGTATTATCCCCTCTTCATGCCAAGCAAAATATAGAAGCAGAACAGTCATTTGAAAACCTTTATTTATTTTCATTGGTCGGCCAACATTCCCTAAGTGACGAAGAAAGAGGAATATAAATGTATATCATTAAGAAATCCAGTTGAGGAGCTCTGCCACCTACTTTATAAGGACATGCTACATGGTCATGCACCCTCATTCCTCTCCCTATGCATGTGCAGGAAGCAGTCGTGCTCAATGTTTTTGGCACAGACTCATCTCAGACAGACATGTAACTGTAGCTAAAGAGCACTCTGGTCATGGGGACATCATCGCCTTTCACGTCACATCAAGACAATCGGGTCATTTGCTCTTACAGGTTCTCAAAAGTCCACAGGAAATAAATGGCACTCATGTTGCATTATGAATTTTGATATAAAACTTCTTCAATGATTTCAGGAATTGTTTCCATTCTATGCACAGATTGTGTGTGACACTTTGAAAGCAATCCAACACATCAATGTGAAATAAGATGGAGATTGTCACGATGTATGCATTGTTCAGAATGAAGCTCTTCTGGGCAGGAAATTGGAGCAAAGAACAAACAAAGAACCAAGAACAATACCGCACAGGAACAGGCCCT
Source organism: Carcharhinus amblyrhynchos (assembly GCF_965287045.1). Lineage (NCBI taxonomy): Eukaryota > Metazoa > Chordata > Chondrichthyes > Carcharhiniformes > Carcharhinidae > Carcharhinus > Carcharhinus amblyrhynchos. Next base: position 44,662,530 of record NC_137339.1, on the reverse strand, counting down.
TCGGCCCTCCAAGCCTGTGCAGCTCATGTGCCCAACTAGATCATTCATTTGTATCCCTCTATTTCCAGTCTGTTCATGTGGCTATCTATATAAGTCTTAAACGATCCCAGCATGTCTGCCTCAACCACCTTGCTTGGCAGTGCATTCTAGGTCCCCACCACCCTCTGTGTAAAATACGTCCCCCTGATATCTGTGTTGAACCTTGCCCCCCTTACCTTGAACTTGTGACCCCTTGTGTTTGTCACCTCCGACCCGGGAAAAAGCTTCCCACTGTTCACCCTATCTATGCCCTTCATAATTTTATACACATCTATGCTGAATGGAACACTGGATGATTTGGGGAAGTCTTGTCCCCGTGGAAGATGATTCCACAAAGGTTTGTCTGAACAGCACAGAAGTACACACATCTACAAGGGTGGTTGTAACAAGGTGCCTTGGGGTCTTAATGGGGTCCTTTCATTACCTAATTGAGGATCTCTGCAGTGTGCTCCAGCTAACATTTCATGCTTAACTTTAGCTTGTTGTTTCATTCAGAACCTCTCTTGTACAAAAAGGCATGGGCTTGAGCATTGCTGGGCACGAGGGTGGGCTGGAGGCCATATCTGTTTCAGAGTGAGGATTACATAAAGCAGAGCATTGCAATGACTTTTGCTTTGAGATGATTCCTCAGTAACTACTGAAATTAGAATTATAGAACATTGCAGCACTGAAAAGTCTTCTGTCGTTTATCATGTTGCACATTCATCATTAACTTCTTCGACATCTTCAGATGAAGGAAGGAACAGTTATTCAAATCAGTGTCCAATGTTGGAACATGGTAACATATCAGCCATCTTTGTTCCTATATGATCGTATCAATAATCAATATCTGAATGAAGAAGTAAGCACCAAACAGATGTACCCTGACTAATTTCCATGACTTACATAGTACAAAACAAGTACACATTCTAATTGCACCAAGTCCAAAGTAAACGCAAGTCAATCTCCTTTTTCCTAATACTGTGCCTCCTATGGGTGACTAACCATATAAGTTTTTACTTTTCCAGTAACTCTTCTAATTGCAACCTGAGAGTCAATATTAAGAGAGGTGATTGGCTCTTTATATTCTGCTAAAGGTTTATGGGATTGAAATAGCCGTCTTCTTAAAGCAGCTTATTCCTGACAAAGATCTTTTCTGCTTGCATCTCTTGACCGGTTCCTTGGCATCCTGGCATTGCCTGGTATGTTCCATTGGCATGGGGCATCGATTCAGAAGGTCTGTTATCCTAAACGACAGTCATTTCAGGCAGGTTGACTGTAATGAAATAAATGTTGCAATAGATGTCACTGACATAGGGAAATGTCTGTTGTGATGAGTATCCCTAAACAGGAGATATGATATGTTCAATTTTTATTTTGTTAGGGTTGATTTGCACTATTGGTAGGCTTTGTTGACAGCACCTCCAAAACCAATAGCCTATACTACCTCGATGCATTAAGATAGTAAGTGTGTAAAAGCACCATCATCCCCAGGTTCCCCTCTGAGTATCCCAACGTGGGCTTAAATTGCTACTCCTGGCTCAAAATCCTGTTTCTAACAGCATTGTGAGAACATTTTCAGATATTGGTATAAGATATCTGGTCACCGCCTTCTTATAAGCTGGTCGGCATGAGCAAAATATACTGGCCCCATCAGTAGCACTGGCAAGCCAAGATTACATTATTTAAAATCCTCCCTTCCTTATTAGATGATCTTATTTTACCTCCACTTCCATAGCAAGTTCTAAGTACCATTAGTTTCATCAAAAGACTGTGCAACCTTCCCTCAGGTGTCGGCCACTGTCATCGTAAATCCAGCAGCCAGGATTTACATGCAAGCTGGCTTGTCTTCTGGCTTTCCACTACTTTGTCTGATGTTTATTTAGGGTTTGATGTTGTCTCACTGGGCACTGAGCAGTTTTACATTTGGCAGCACGATGGCACAATGGTTATCACTGCTTTCTCACAGCACCAGGGATTTGGGTTCGATTTCCGGCGTGTGTGAGTCTGCACATTCTCCCCGTGTTTGCATAGGTTTCCACCAGGTACTCTGGTTTCCCCCCACAGTCTGAAAGACGTGTTGGTTAGGTGCATTAGCCATGCTAAATTCTCCCTCAGTGTACCCAGACAGGTACTGAAATGTAGCGGCCAGGGGATTTTCACAGTAACTTCATTGCAGTCTTAATGTAAACCTACTTGTGACACTAAGAAATAAACTTTAAACTTTTCTATTCACTCATTGCTCAACGGTTGAGCAGGGTTGAAATTCAAGCCCTAAATGTGAGCTGAAAGGTGCACATGATGGCACCCAATCCTCCAGCATATTAAAATATTAACTGCAGCAACATACAAAATGGGCTAGGTTTCAAACAGTTGAAAAGCTAGGCATATTCAAATATGTGCTGCATATCTTTAAGGTTGGCAACATTCTACATATTAGACCCACGAGGACATAGGCAGGCAACAAGAATACTGGAAGAATTTCAATCAACCTTGTTCACTGTTGAGATTCAAGACCATCAAGCAGAAAAAAATTAATGATTGGAAATGATAAAATTCAAATAGACATTGGCAGAATTAAGACCGTAGATTTTCTTTTGCTTTTTAAAGTGTATGTGTCATCTGAGGAACAATTCTTTTGGCATTTTTGCATGAAATAATTATTCATGGAATTTTAAAAAAATACTGTAATGGAGCGGAAAAGAAGATAGGGCTCTTTCTTGGTGACAATGACTGCACACAGATCTGTGGATTATATACAGTGCTAGGAGATTTCTTTGGAAGTATTGGAATGCTGTTATGAATGGGTTCCCACTGTTTTCCAGTCATTAAATCTGCTGATTTAGAGCCAGTGAACTGCAGACAAGCCTACGCTTGTAGACATTTCAATCTCTCTTCAGCTGTTGTTGCCCTTCCATTAATATGATCAAATACAATCCTAGCTAAAAATACAGGATATACTTCGTTGGCACTAAATCCTGCTATTGTTTTCCCAGCTGCACAGCCTTTGAGGTTCGCTGGCTGATTTATCATTCTAACCATGGAGGAACCACTTAAAAAAGACGGCAGCACTTTACTGTTGTCATGTGCACACTAGAGTTCAAAATGTACAAAAATGCAACCCACCAAATTAACTCTTTAACACTGTTCTTTTAGTTGTGGCTGTTGTTTATACTCTTCCTCTTTGCACTCCTCTCATGTCATACTTCGTTCTTCATCTCAAACAGGGACATTCAGCCTTCAAAGGGCAGCTACAAGATAATAAGAACATCGATTAGAATGTCTGTGAAACAAGTCGACGGTGACTGATATCACAGACAGAATGTATCTGTTGTCTTATTGCCCATAATCAATGTTTTTTATGGAAAAAAGTGTGTCATTTCTTAACCTTGGAGTGTGTATTCCAATTAAATAATTCAGCAGCAGGTCTTAGTACATTTTAAACTAAGAAGTTTATATATTTTCACATGCTTACCACAAATTAACACAGTGTCATACATATGCACAGACACAAAGTGTGTGTTCAGATAAAGATAGTGCACTTTTACAGATCACAGTTAACTCAGTATCTGATTTACAATTTCCAGTCTTCCACATGGCAGACCTATGGTTTCTTATATGGATTCATTAGATAAGATTGAAGTCAGGTTCTGATAAAGGGAAGGGTTCACAGTAGGTTGTGGGCTTTCTTGAACTTTGAAATGCGAACGTGTTAAGTACGTTGACTGCTTGATGACTTAAAAGTAATTTCTGAATCTGGTTCTCAGATTGGCTGATGACTGACGGATCTTCTGGGTCCTGGGTGACAAGGTCCAGTCCCTGAAGCCAGTAGCGATCACATGGTCACTAGGCTGACATTTCTGAGGCTCACCGAGTCCAGGTTTGAGTGGGGGAGGCCATTGTGATACATTGGGAAGTTGATAGCAGCCATTGAGTTTTGATCTTACCTTTTGTCCAGGATGAAACATAGAGATAGGCAGTTTGGAAACTTTCTAGTCTTTAGGTGTTGATCTATTCTTAAACAATGAGATGTTTGAACTCCACAAATGGCTATGAAGTACTGGTGTCCATATTTAATTATGTATTCACCAGAGACTTAATACTTTCTTTAGCCTAAATGCCAAAAATCATATAGCAGCCATCTTAACAGCTAGTTTGTGTCAAATTCTTGGAAGTATGGACTGGAATGGAATATAATATGCCTGTACTGAGGCAAAACAATTGTCTTCTTTATTTTTGTCTCTATTCTTCTGACAAAGGAATGGCCTCATCTCAGGGCCTTCACTGATGGCATAGTCATGAGTGAATGTTTTCTATGGGGTGATTACAGTATTAGGATGTGTGCTTTTCATTTATATTTGTTAAGTGTCTCATTTTCTTTTAACCTTTCTCTGCCTGTCGGGAAATATCTACAGCTGAAAAGCTAGATATTCCACGGAATACAAGGCAATTAACAAATATTTTTAGTAAATATAGTTCAGATGTTGAGATTAGCAGTGTGTTAGCAGTGTCTCCTCTGAGGCTGAAGGTTGTAATTAATGAATTTAGGCTGATGTACGAGTGCAGCACTCAACTGTTGGAGGTGCTCTATTTCAGATAAAAGGTTATGCAGCCTCTCAGATACATGTAGAAAATCACATAGCGCTATTTTGAAAAAAAGTAGGCAAGGGCTACCTGGCCAATAGTTACCCATTAACCAGCATCACAAACAGATTATCTAGTCATTATCACATTGGCTGTTTCTGGGAGCTCGCTGTGCTCAAATTGGCTGCCATGTTTCCTCGATCATAACAGTGGCTACATCATTACTTTTAAATGTACTTTGGGGTGGCCTGAGGTTGTGCAAACTATCCAAATGCAAGTTGTTCTTTTAGGTAATAATCTTGAATCCACACCCCCCCACACACACATACACACACAAGAGTGTCTATGTCTACTGATATAGTGTTTTCACTTCCTGGGAAATGCACCATCAGGTTAGAAATTTAAATTTACCACTAATCAAGGTGCTTGTCCCTTTAAATAGCAATGCTTCTACAGTGAGTAGAAAATGCAAGCTGCCTGCATGGGATACTGTCTGAGCCTGTTAAGAAGTGGCTGGCAGTGTGGTAAATGGCTGCTTACACATTCCTCCTTAGGTAATACAGTTAGGAGTATACATGATGTTGTGACTGTTCTCACCCAGTCTCCTATCAGTGCTTCACTGTTAGTTTAAACAGTTAATTATCCCTGTTCAGTGACACCAAATATTAACATGTGTAGATTCTCAGAACCATTGTGCCTTCCTGATCAGGTTGTTTTTTTTTAATCTTTTGCAAAAAATAGAGAAAGTCAAGGTCATTTACAGAAATAGCAGTATAAGCCATAATTATTTCATAGAACTAAAAATTGTGAGTGCTGGAAGTAAAAACGGAAAATGGAGTGACACTTTCCAGGTCAAACAGCATCCCGAGAGAAGGAAACAAAGTCAATTGTTTCAAAGAGACAGGCGGGATCCAATTATGGTATTCCCGTCCAATTCCCAAGAATTACACTCCCACTGTCGCCGTTTCCTTTGTGGGGTCGAGAGGTTAAATCTTCTGTTCCACAACTTTTGGCGAAATCAGACCCCTTTCCTGGAAATATGCATGTATCAAAAGAGGTGTGTGCCAAGAGGAAATCCCAGTCCCAATGGAGAACCAAATCTATCACAGTTACCTACTCCTGAACTTATTTCATTAACAGACTTTCAGCTACAAAAGAAAAATACTTTTTCTTTCCGTTTTAATAATTAAAACCTGTGTTATAAGTCAGATATGTTTTTGCTGCCATGAATGAGGGCTCTGTCTTGCAAAGATGTGGTGATTGTCCCATTAAGGGCAACACAGGTGCAATAGGGCATGGATAACCACCCTAAAGGGAAGGGTTCTCCTAGAAGAGATACTTTGGAATTTGCTGCAAATATACTGCTTTACCTGACTTGTTAATAAGCCCCACTAATGAAGTCTCTGAAAGTACATCATTACAAAAGGTAAGTTGACAATTACATTCATCAGCATTGTGTGACTGTTGAGATACATTTGAATACTTTTCCCATTTAGAAAGGTGCTCTTATGCATTTAATACTGAAGAAAATGTGCCTTGGGTTCCCCGGGTCAGGAGAACCGAGTCAATACAGTTCCAGCCTCTGCAAAGCTGACCAGGGAGAAAGTGCCCCAGAATGTTGGTGCGGTGAAGACGTGAGATGAATGAAAATGCAAGAGGTGGAGGTGATCCCAGAAATAGCATGGAGGCTGCCAGGTGTGAAGGTGGGCTGAATGCACAGCCTGCCTGGGTGAACCAGCATTTTGTCCAAGACATTTTTAAAAAGCAATGGAACAAGAAAAAAAGACCTTCAGCCCTATTCCTTTGTTGGGAAGATGTTGGCCTTGGAATGGTATATCTTAAATAAGTCTTTGTATCCTTTTATAGGTTAATTGTAAGCCTTTATTAACTAGAAAAAATATTGACATATGTTCAATAAGGGGTACAGGTTAGAAGCTATCTTCATTTTTCAGACTTTACAAATCTCAACTCAAAATCACATTGATTCCTAGTTCAAGTTCATGTAATGTCTTACATAACTGTGTGGGCAGTACTGTACTGAGTCCCACATTAACCCTGTATATGCCACGCCCTTGTGTTTAATCTGCCCCCTTTATGCAATACTTATGGAGTTATACTAGTTTAGTTCATGCCTTACATTTGTTACCAGTTTCATACATTTACAATGTTGTTAAGAACCTTATACTTACACTTGGAGGTTGGAAGCTCCTGAGGTGAACCTCAGGCCTCCTGTGCGTGTGCAGTGGGGAAGTGGCCACACATGCAGTTTGGTTATTTTTCAGTCTTCAGGCTGAGGAACTGCCCTGTGCACCTGTGCAAAAGTGAAGAAAAATAATGGCGCAAGCCAGATGACCCGGAATGGATTATTTGGCAGGTGTCCTAAGGAACAGTGCATGGGAGGGGGACAGGGAGAGGTCCTAAGATGGAGAAAGGGCTCTCAATTTTCTGGCATTCTTTCCTCTGTGTCATTTGCTTCTTTTGGATAGCCCTTTTAGGTTAGAAAGTTTAGTTGAAGTTTTTCTTAGTTTTCCAGCATTTCAATTTGTTTCAACATTTTCATTTTTATGAGGTTGTGGGTTTTGATCCACATCTGCCACCATGTTGGATTACGGAATGGTCTGTCTTTAAGTCTTTGTATTCTTTTGTAGGTAATCTAAAGGCTTTGTTAACTAGTAAAAGTGTATACACATGTTCAGTAAAAGGGACAGATTAAGAGCTACTGCTATGCTTAGGTCATCACATGTCTCCGCTCAACAGTACACTGACTCCTAGGTCTCAGTTATGTGCTTTCTTACATCACTGTGTTGATAGAACTGAACTCAGTCCCATATTAAGCTGTGTGTGCCAAACATTCATACTACATCTCTTCATGCCCTATCCATGCCACCTCATGCCATGTGCACTCAATACCCTTCCTACCTTTCATGCCAATCTAAACCCCTCTACACATCCGTGGGCCCTCAGTCTCCTTAGTAACTTATGCCTTGCCTACACATGTCCATGGACTTCCTTGCCTACACATGCTAACTATGCCCCTCTATTCATTCCATGTAGCCCTTTATAGTTCCAAAGCTAAGTTAGTACCAACACATGTCAATCCATGCCTGCCATCGCCTGTTGCCCTTGCACCCTCAAGGCCAACTAGACTTGTAAACACCAGAGGCAAAACTCAAGACTCATGCTGAGATGCATGCTGATTTTTTTTTTCAAAACACATTCATAAAATCCCATTCACTATATTTACATTCCTTTAATGAAATCCTTATAAAACATCACTCAGTGCATAACCCCTTATAAACACAAACATTTCATTAAAGTGTTTAATCCCTTGTATAAAAACATGTTGTTCGGTTTATCAGTCCTTTATTTAAAACAAAATTATTTATGTTCATTTCTTATAAATTAAACATTGGAATTCATAGCCCCACTTCTAAGAGTCATAACCACTTTTATTTGTCACTCAAACTGAAATAGCAGGCACCCCACAGTGATAATGGAAGGTTGTGGAATTAGTTATGCAGCGCTAATCCAGTAATGCGAACCCCACCTCCTCCAACACTCCCCGGGTTTATGTTAACAGGCAGAGTGAAATTGCAAGCAACCATTTTTATAAACATTCCACCCAGTTTTTCAAAGTTTTAAAAGCCTTGACAGCTTGGCAGTTGCTTTTGAAAGTTACATTTAATACAATTGCTTTTGACAGCTCTCTTGACAGTTCTAATGCATTTATGTACTTTTACGCACATTCATGTCCACTTTTAACAATCCCAAAGGCACCTTACCTCTCCCAAAAGGAAGTTTTCCTCTCCCATAGGCACCTGACCTCCCCCAAAAGTGTTCCAGGACCTTTTCCAAATATGTACCATACCTCCCTAAGAGGGCACTTCACTTCTCTGAAGGAGTCCACAAAGTTTAGACCTGTTCTTATAGATCTAATCTGAAAACATTATTTTTCCCACTAGTGGTGACTGGAGGCAGTTGTCTCCACAAAACAGGCATTTGTAATTTCTAACCTAGCCCCCTTTGGAAATGGTAGGTGGCATGTTCAGAAGTGGGTTTTCTGGATTTTTGGCGATTTTCAACTGATGGTGAGATTCTCGACCATATCAAAAATCAAGCCTAAGCGTCATGATCTGAAGTAATTTTAATCCCCAGCCATTTATAAGTTTAGCAGCTTTCAGTTAGAGAAAAATAAAATATAGTCACAGACTGCTGGAGTGCATTGATGAATACACTATCATGTGTGGTTGTGAAAAAAAAATTCTGATTTGGAAAGTTCGAGTGGCTTCATGGTTTACATTTCCAAAGATCATTATTATAGCTGAGCCCACTATGACTGCATGGTTGACTTTCAAAAGTCCCACAATCATTTGCTCAGAATGGAGTCGAGTAGACAGTTTGACTGTCAGTTTTTAAGAATTTATTAAAGGATTTGTGGTTAAATAAATAAACATCTATTTTATAACAGATTGATCACTTTTTAATAAATGACTGTCCTTGAAGGAGATTTGTTTTTAGTATGATATGTTTGCATGAGAGCTCTGTTAGATTGTTAGAGGCTTTTTTTAAAATATCAATTTAAAAGACTTTCTGAAGTCATGAGCTGGTATGGGGATGTGAGAGCGGGGAGACTAAATGGGATGTGAGGGGGCATGGAGTGTGTGAGGTAGTATGGACTGGGTATGGGAGGCATGAGGTATAGAGTGAGCATGGTGGGTGGGGGGCATGGGGATGGGTAGGAATGAGGAGATAAGGGTAGGGGGAGTATGAGCGTTTGAAGGCCTGATGTTCATCTCAAAAATAGACTGATTTACCATAAATAGAGTTGGGCATTCCAGCCTGTTGGTCAGATTATCTGCTACCTCCATTGTCATTTCAGACCTGCTTCTGGAGGTGCTGGCCTGACTCCAACTCATCCCCATCTACCTGAAATGAAAAGTTGGGAGATGGGGGCTTTTCTAAAGGAAACTGGCCTGCCGGGTCATGAAGTTTCCCAATTCAATCTTTCCATCACCGCCCATAAATATCCAGCCCCATGCTTCATGCTTCACTGCATCACAAAATGGTTAAATTTAGTGTAATGTGATTATATGTTTGTGGTAAACAGGCACAATCAATACTGCTAAGATTTGTTATCTGAAGTCTTTATTATCTATTAGTAGTCACAAACATTGCAGTTTTATATTAAAGTTATGTATACAACATTGGACTTGTCGAAGATTACTCAGTTGGCAAAACATATGCTTGGTGAAATATAATTCTGCCTAATTTACTCAAGGATTCTGATTATATTTAGAAAAATTGAGTGACCGATGGTTCATTAGGATTTCAAGGCATGAATTTGGAATGGAGTCAAATCTGGAATGCGAGCTTTGTTTTCAATGGAGAATCTGAGCAAAAACAACAGCATGAGGCTTGCTCCATTAATACTTGTGGATAATTTTGTTGTTATACTTTCTGCATGTTTTAAATTAAACTTGATACATCTGTGGATGTCAGTAGATCAGTCAGCGTGTGTGTGTGTGTGTGTGTGTGTGTGTGTATATGTATGTGTGTGTGTATACAGAAGGAGAGAAAATGAGGATCACGGTCACTGAGACCTTCAGCTCAGAAGGAAAACATTTAGCGCCATGTTTGTGCTGGTTATTTGGAAGAACAGTCAACCTACTTTGTGTTGTAACTCTGTAAGTTCCTTATGCTCAAGTACCGGTCCAAATCCCAATTAAAATTATTTACATAATCTACTTTCTCCATCTTTTCAAGTACAATATTCCAGCTCCTGACAATACTCTGAGAGAAAAAAAATGTCTTCGCTTCCCCTCTTGATCTATTGCCAATGATTTCAAATCCATGATCTCTGGTGATTGACCCACTTGCCAGATGGAATAATTTCTCTCTATCAAAATTGTTTACAGTCCTGTAAACCTATATTAGGAAAATGTTATATCTATACGTAAGAAAGGAGATGGAAAATGTCCACAAATATATAAACAAGCCAGCTAAGCGTTTCTTAGAAGTGTAATGGAATCCCCATTCAAAGAAAAAATAGAAACCATTTCAAAGCCAAAGATATACAAATAAATATGCAGCATAGATTTTAGAAGAGGAAGCCTTGCTTGACAAACCTCATTGAGTCCTTTTGAAAAAAGAGGAGACAAGGGTAAGATAGTAAATGTAATTTATGTAGATTGACTAAAGGCCGTCAGTGAGGTGCCACAAAAAGGGCTAAGGAAATAACATCAGACCAAGTGGAGTTGCAGATTAAAAAGCATTAAGAATAAAGAGATGGCTGAAAAACAAAGTACAGAGTGTGGATAAACAGTAAGTATTCAAAGTTGCAGGAGGTGGGAACTGAGGTCCCACAAACAGCAATGCCAGTACTGTGGTTATTCATAATTTACGTTGACACTTCAGACTTTGAAATCAAAAACACAATTCTTTGAATTTAAATACGATATATTTGGCAGGAATAGTTAATAATGAAGAGCATTACAACAAATTACAAGAATATTTTTATTAAACATGCAACAAGGTCATATAATTGGAAAATAAATTTAAACTTACATGTGTGAGATAACATGTTTTGGTAAGAAAAATATAGAAGTTATTTATTGCTTGGGAAAAATAATCTAAATTGGGTAGAGAGGCAGAAGGATCGTTTTAAAGTACAAATACCCACCAGTAAAAGTAGCATTATTAAAAATCAATCTAAATACTTAGGATTTAGGTAGCACAGTGGTTAGCACTGCTACTTCACAGCTCCAGGGACCTGGGTTCGATTCCCAGCTTGGGTCACTGTCTGTTTAAAGTTTGCACATTCTCCTTGTGTCTGAGTGGGTTTTCTCCAGGTGCTCTGGTTTCCTCCTACAGTCCAAAGATGTGTGGGTGAGGTTGATTGGCCATACTAAAATTGCCCCTTAGTGTCCTGAGATGCGTAGGTTGGAGAGATTAGTGGGTAAAGTATGTAGGAATATGGGGGTGGGGCCTGGGAGGGGTTGTGGTTGGTGCTGACTCAATGGGCTGAATGGCCTCTTTCTGTCCTGTGGGGTTTCTATGATTTCTATGACTAAAATTTAAAAAGACAAATTATGATAAACTTGCATCAGCCCTTTATTAAACTATACTAGATGACCTGTGCACAGATCTGATTTTCATATTAAAAACATAGAGAGGTACCGGACATAGGCTGGAATTCTTTGACCATTCACACTCTGCTGCCAATGCCAGCGAAGGCAGAGTTTGGAGCTCAGTTCACTGCAGTGGGCCCAGAGATTCCAGTTGGCCTGAACAGTTGAAAAATCATGAAAAGTTTTGATAGAGTAGACACAGAGAGAACATTTTCACTTGTGGGGAAGGGCAAAGTTAATATAAGATGGTCCTCAACAAGTCAAATAGGTAATCCTTTACCAAGAAAGTGGTGGGAATGTGGAATATGCTACCTCAGGGAGTAATTGAGACTAAAATTACAGATATATTGAACAGGAAGCCAGATAAGCACATATGAGAGAAGGGAATAGTGGACTATATTAATTGATTAGATGAAGAAGAATGGGAGGAGGCCCAAGTGGAGCATAAATGTTAGCATAATTTGTTTGGGCTGAATGGCCTGTTTCTACACTGTATGTCCTCCTCCTTCAGGTTCCATGCCCCAATAAGATGTTGGCAACCATGGGTTTAGACTGGATTAGTCCACGATTAACCTTGGCAAAGTACTGCAATAGTTTGCCATTGCCTTCTACAGTTTGGGAGAGCAGGAAATTCTCCAGTTCTTATCACATGCCACCAGGCGTATTGGAAGGATTTACAGACTATAGTCAACATGTTTGGCCAGGTTATGAACATAGTGCTGTATATTTTATATGAATTAATGGAAAATTACCTCTTTAACCTTTGCTATTCAAAGAGGAACAGTCCTAACATTCAGAACCTCGGCCCAAAACTAAAATTCCTCAGCCCTGGGAGCATCCTGATCGGCTTAATCTATATCCATTCAAAGACTTTACAATTTGTCTGAAATGTAGTCATGCTGAAATCTGCTTACCCTGCCCCTAACTAGATTTAAAATGATGCTCCCTACACATAGGTTTAGATCATTTATAAAAATTGCAAACAGCAGCGTATCCATATTTCACCCTGAGGAAACATCACTGCAAATCATCTCCTGACAAGCATTCACCATAAACCTATACTTCCTGTCACTGAGCCAATTCTATAACCATGCTGCCTTGTTCCCTTAGTACCCTGGGTTTCCACGTGTTTAACCAAACTCCTGTGTGGCACATTGTCAAATGCTTTCAGAAATCCCATATCTATCTTTTAGGAAATGAATCAGACATGATTTGACTTGAACAAATTCATTCTGGCTTTCCTTGATTAACCTTTCCAAACAAAACCCGCCACACACAGTTTGAGACACTTGTCGCATTCCAAACAGCAAAAGCAAATGTGATAGATAGAGTTGAGCAAACCCATTCCCAACAGGTTAAATCTAATCTCTGCTGTCCTGGTACAAAGAGCTGCAAATGGCGCTGGACAACTAAACACTGGAGGAGGAGGCTCTACAAATTTCTCCTTCCTCAATGATGCAGGAGCATAGAATATCAGTGCAAAAGACATGGCTGAAGCATTTGCAACAACCTTCAGCCAGAAGTGCCTCGGCCTCCTCCAGCAGTCCCCAGCATCGCAGATGACCATCTTCAGCCAATTTGATTCACTTCTCTCAAGAAACTGCTGAAAGCACTGGATAGCTCTGACAATATTCTGTCAAATAGTACTGAAGACTTGTGCTCCAAAACTTGCTGCGCCCCTCACCAAGATGTTCCAGTACAGCGACAACATTGGCAACTACCTGGTGATATTGCAAGTTATCCTGGTATGTTCTGTAGACAAAAAGCAGGATAAATCAAAACTGGCCAATTACTGCCTCATGAGTCTATTCACAATCATCAATAAAGTGATGGAAAAGGTAATCAGCAGTGCAATCAAGTAGCACTTTAACCGACTCACTGACATTCAGTTTTGATTTATTATTGTCACATGTATTAACATACAGCGAAAAGTATTGTTTCTTGCACACCATACAGCCAAAACATATGTTCATAGAGAAGGAAACAAGAGAGTGCAAAATATAGTGTTACAGTCATGGCTAGGATGTAGAGAAAGATCAACTTAATGCAAGTCAGGTCCATTCAAAAGTCTGAAGAAGTTGCTTTTGAGTCGTTTGGTACGTCATCTCAGACTTTTGTATTCTTTTCCTGACGGAAGAAGGTGGAAGAGTGAATGTCCGGGATGCGTGGAGTCCTTAATTATGCTGGCTGCTTTTCTGAGGCAGCAGGAAGTGTAGACAGAGTCAATGGATGAGAGGCTGGTCTTTGAGATGGATTGGGCTACATTCACAACCTTTTGTAGCTTCTTGTGGTCTTGGGCAGAGCAGGAGCCATACCAAGCTGTGATATAACCAGACAGAATGCTTTCTGTGCATCTGTAAAAGTTGTTGAGAGTCGTAGCTGACATGTCAAATTTCATGCCAAAGTCATCTGAGAAAATAGAGGCATTGGTGGGCTTTCTTGACTATAGTGTCAGCATGGGGGGACCACGACAGGTTGTCGGTAATCTGGATACCTAAAATCTTGAAGTTCTTGACCCTTTCTACTTTGGCCCTGCTGATTAGATAGGGGCATGTTCTCCTTTACGTTTCCTGAAGTCAATGACAATCTCTTTCATTTTGTTGACATTAAGAGGGAGATTATTGTCACCACACCAATTCACAAGATCCTCTATCTCATTCCTGTACTCAGTCTCATCATTGTTTGAAATCTGACCCTCCACAATGGTGTTGTCAGCAAACTTGAAAATCGAGTTAGAGGGGAGTTTGGCCATATAGTCATGGACTGCAGTGATTCAAGAAGGCAGCTCATCACCATCTACTCAAGGGCAATGAGGGATGGACAATAAATGCTGGCCTAGCCAGTGAAGCCCATATCCCATGAATGATTATTTAAAAATGGAGATATGCAGCTCAATTCCAGAAGAGTAGCCCCAATAGTGCAGTGCTAAAGAAATGCAATGACCTCTCAAGAGTGGTGAACATTAGTAAATTCATCCTCAAATGTGAAATCCCCAAAACTATACCATTAGTTTTGGTTACACTGTATAATTCACCACCAGTCCTTCATTAACCTATCAATCTCTCAACTGTGCCTCACCTTGTATATTCATCTTTACCTCATACCCACATGCATCAAGCTTCACACCCACATCTCACAACATGCACATACTTGTTAGTCAACAATGATAGGTGCATCGCCCAAAGATATTACACCACACTCACTCATGGTCATACCTTTCTTCTGCCGGGCAAGGTGTCATATATCCAACAGAGGGCAGAAATGGCTGTGTCCCCTCACCCCAATGGAGGGGACAGTAGTCGCCATCAGTGGAGTAATCAAGACTAATTTGCAGTTGGAACCCTGTCAGTGGGGCTTCCCTAATTTTCACTGAAGCAACCCAGGACACATGCTCTGGATAATACCGCAGGATTCTGCCAGTATGGTCCAGGCAGCAGAAGCATTGCTTAAAAAGTCCAATAATTTGTCCAGTATCATTTCTTGTGGACCTCACTATGTTAAGGTAGTACACCAGAGAGATGGTTTCATCTAGCTTTCATCACTCGTTACATAAGAACATAAGAAATAGGAGCAGGAGTAGGCCATCTAGCCCCTCGAGCCTGCCCCACTATTTAATAAGATCATGGCTGATCTTAGTGGTTTAGTTCCATTTACTTGCCTGCTCCCCATGACCCTTGATTCCCTTATTGATCAAAAATCTATCTATCTGTGACTTAAACACATTTAACGAGGTAGCCTCCACTGCTTCAATGGGTAGAGAATTCCAAAGATTCACTACCCTCTGGGAGAAGAAGTTCCTCCTCAACTCTGTTCTAAATTGACTCCCCTTATTTTGAGGCTGTTCCCTCTAGTTCTTGTTTCCATTCTAAGTGAAAATAATCTCTCTGCTTCTACCCTGCCTAGCCCCTTTATTATCTTATATGTCTCTATGAGATCTCCCCTCAGCCTTCTAAACTCCAATGAGTACAAGCCCAGTGTACTCAATGTCTCCTCATAAGCTAACCCCCTCATCTCTGGAATCAACCTGGTGAACCTTCTCTGTACTCCTTCCAAAGCTAATATATCCTTTCTCAAATAAGGGGACCAAAATTGCACACAGTACTCTAGGTGCGGCCTCACCAGTACCTTATACAATTGCAGCAAGATATCCCTGCTTTTATACTCCTTCCTCCTCGCGATAAAGGCCAACATTCCATTTGCCTTCTTGATTGCACCTGCAAACTGAGTTTTTGTGATTTATATGTGGTTCTTCATATTGGTTCAACTATTGATGATACAGCAGATTGGTGGCTCAGAATATAGATATCATGACTGTTACCAGGAGAACAGGCATGGACATTATGATTCTATGATGGACAGAATAGAAGTGGTCTTTTACTGCTTATTATCAGTGTGTTTTTTTTACAGAAAAATATGCATTCACTAACTGTTGAATGTGTATTCCAATTAAATGATTCAACAGCAAGCTTTTTTGAGTTTAAAAATAAAGAAGGTTATGTATTCCCCTAATGAAACACAATGAGGGCGATTCTCCCCCAAAAATTCTAAGTGTCGAATTTGCATAAAAACTGGAGTAAATGACGTTTTTTTTCAGTGAGGATTTCAAAATGAATCTCTGTGCACTGCAGAGTGCACGAGTGTGAATCATTCCAGAAACCGGTGGGTGGGGCCTATTTCTGCTGGAGAGGTAGCAGCATAGCACTGAGCGGGCCATTACACATGTGCTGATCTGTCAGCACCGAGATTGGCTCATGCACAGTAGCCTGCACTGCAAGCCTCCCAATTGCTGGCCAGCTCGATTGCAATGATTACTTTCCAAAAGTGCTTAATTGGCTATAAAACACTGAAACATTCAGTGGTCCTGAAAAGTACTACATACATATGTTTTTTTTTAACTGCACGCTCCCAGCATCCATGTTACTGATCTATCCAAAATGACATCCAGTGCCTCTCACACTAAGACTGTGCAGGTATGTGGCAGACACCATTTTAGATGTGAGATAGCACCTGTTATACTTTTTATACAATATTTGTAAAATATACAAATTTTGCCTCTTTACATATTCACAAAATGTTTTAGGTTGGAATTTAACCTTTTTCCCCCTGCGGTTACTTTTTTGGCTCTCTCCTGCATAAACCTCTGTAATGTTTCATCAGTCTTCTTTCTCTGTTTTATTTTCACAGTATTTCCTTTGACATCTATCATGCATTAATTTTTGACGCTCTGTTCAAAGGAAAACCTTCTAATAGTTTGTTACTGCCTTACCTTGCAATCACTTTTTCCAACCTACCTATCACTGAAATGACCTCTTCTCCAACCTTTTAATTTTCCTGGCCTCCCTGTCTACAATTGTTTGAGATCTGATTATGTTGCGCTCACTGTTATCTGGAAGATCTCCGACTGCAAGTCAGTCCACTTTCACTAACACATTTCTCAGAACCAGATCAAACATTCCTCTCTTGTTGGACTGGAGACATATTGACCAAAGGAGTTTTCTTCTCCGCTTATTGGAAATATTTCTCCTGCCTTCATTTTATGCTTTTCCTCATCTATAACAAGTATTCAAAGTCTCTTAACACTGCCATGCAATTTTTGTTACACCCTCTTGAAATTTGCCAAGAAATTTACTCATCTATTTCCTTCTTACTGCTTGGAACTCTGTGAAAAAACACAGCTCATCCTTTCTTCCTGAGCTCAAGCCAAATAAATCCTGTCATTGAACCATCTGGTATCTGCTATTTTTATTTAGAACTGTATTACCATCTTTTATCAGAGCTGCTATGGCCCTTTTTCTCTCTCCTTATTTCTCCAGCATTCATGACTATGAATCAAGAGTACACATTCCAATCCTTGTTTGAGTCATGGCATTATCCCATATGGCAACACAAAGTAAAGTTTATTTAGTATTATCACAAGTAGGCTTATATTAACACTGCAATGAGGTTGCTGTAAAAATCCCCTAATTGCCACAATCTGGTGCCTGTTCAGGTACATTGAATGAGAATTTAGCATAGCCAATGCACCTAACTAGCACATCTTTTGGACTATGGGAGGAAACCGAAGCACCTGGAGGAAACCCACACATACACAGGGAGAACATGCAGACTCCACACAGACAATGACCTAGGGACAGGGTCCCTGATGCTGTGAGGCAGCAGTGCTAACAACAGTGCCACCATGCTGCCCCACATGTGCCTGCAACTCACTCTCTTATAATGGGGAGGCGATGGCCTAGTGGAATTATCACCAGATAATTAATCTAGAAACTCTGGATTAAAAATCCAGGTTTGAACACCACGGCAGATAGTTGAATTTGAATTCAATAAAAAAATCCGGAATTAAGGATCTACTGATGATCATAAAACCATTGCCGATTGTTGGAAATAACCCACTTGGTTCACTTAATGTCCTTTAGGGAAATCTGCTGTCCTTACCTGGTCTGGCCTACTGTGACTCCAGAGCCCCAGCAATGTGGTTGACTCTTGGGCAACTACTGATCGACAATAAATGCCAGTGATGCCCATGTCCCATGAATGAATAAGTATAAACTCACCCACTTTACACTGCAGTTAATGATGCACATATAATTTAATGCCAGGTTCATCATTTTTTCTTTTCCCCCTCCACCTGGACTCAGCAATACGTGGAGTATTTCTAATTTTATGCTGTTTGAGTTCTGGTGGTGCAGTGGTATTGTCACTGGACTAGTATTCTTAGAGGCCCAGGGTCATGTTCTGTTCCATGTCGATAGTGAAATTCTTTCACTCAATAAAAATCTGGAAGTTAAATTAAGACCATGAAACCATCACTGATTGTTGTAAAAATCCATCTGATTCATTAACAGCCTTTAGGGAAGGAAATTTACTGTCCTTACCTGGTCTGGGCTACATGCAGCTATACAGCAACATGGTTGACACTTTCTGAAAATGGCCATGCGAGCCACTCAGTTCAAAGGCAATTACAGGTGGGCAATAAATGCTGGCCCAGTCTGTGAGCCCCACATCCCAACAGTGAATTCTTAAAAAATCCCAGCTGCAATTCTCTGGCCTTCACACCCTGCTATAGCTGCCAATGAGAATGGAGTATTTGGCACTCCATTCACAGCAGCGGGACTGAAGAATTCCAGCTGCTGACGAGGTCAGAGAATCTGGCCCTTTATTTCTGTTCCTTTCTGTTTCCTCCTTTCCTTGTCTTTTCTGGTTTTCCTCTCCCTCTTACCGAATTAATTTAAACAGTCCCAAACAGTATTAGATAACGTCCCAGTGGGAACATTGTTTCTGGCTTTGTTCAGATACATTGGTCCATGTTCCACAAGTTCCCTTTCCCCAGAATGAGTACCAATATATTACATATCTGAAACCCTCCCTCCTGCCCCGCTTCCCCAGTTACGTATGTATCAGCACTGTCTGATGAGAAAATGGCAGAATTCTTTTTTTCAAATTTGTTGAAAATATGAGGTAGGAAGTGATATGTGGTGACGGAAAGGTGGGATTGGACATATTTGTTGTAGGTAAAGCATTAATTGTCATTTTGCACACTTAAGTCAACAGCAGTTTGTGCGCTACCATGTGTGTATTGGTGATGATTCAAAATCAACGACCTTGGACGGTTTGTTATTACATTTCTCAGGACATTTCAAAATGTTTCTCATCTAATTAATTACCTTAGCTATTTCAATTATAGTTACTGTGAATAACTGTCGTAGCCAATTTCCGCATGGTAAGTTTCGTAAAACACCATTTAGGTGAAAGGTAATTTATTCTGTTTTCTGTGTCGTTACGCAAGATAAATGCAGCCAGGGAATCCTGTACTTGTGTTTAAGTAGGTCCATGCAATCTTTAGTATGTATCTTTAATGTTTTACCCAAAGTATGGTATGACACTCTAATACTTTGTGGAGTTTATTTGAAACCCTTTAAAGTGAGGGGTATTTGTGTGGCATTGCTGGTTCAACACCCTTCTCTGAACAATAATTAACTTCAGATTGAACTTTTACCTTGTGAACATTTTGTATGGCCACTATGATTATTGTCCCATTTTTAAATTATTCATGGCAATAATTCATACAAAGCGAGGGCATTGGGTGGAAGGACAATGCTTAGTCTATTTCATTGTCTAATTGCTTGTAGCCTAGGTTATGTGCTTAGATTCTGTACTCCAGACTTGAACTGACAACCTTCTCACTCAGAGGTTCAAATGAGCCATGATGACTCTCAACATTAAAATGAGCATTTTGAATAGAATTTAATTTGTTACTGCAGCCGCAGATTTAGGATGGCAGTTTGTGATGTCCACGAGATGTAAGAGTGAGCCAGAAAACAAAATGTTTCATGAAAATTGCTTTCTCTTATTCATAAGTAAAGAGGAGCAACGAGTCTTCTAGTGCATAACGTATCCGATTGTTTAAAGAACAACTGGAAATAAATTATTGCTAATTTGAAATAAAGTGTTTTCCACCTTAACTCAAAGAAATGTAAAGGTCCTTTTTTCTTGCAGTGGTATCGTGCCAGTACTGATGCAGATGCTGATGTCTTTCCGTAAGGTGTATGAATGTGAGAAAAAAAGAATGACGCAGGCAAATCTCTGTTCAGAGCTAGGGAGCATTGCTTTGTGCAACTTGGATCTATTCTATTTTGTTAAAAGAGCACTGTTGTCCATTATTTTGTAAAATAATTTTACACAGTCTGATTATATAGTTGATGGCAAGATATGGCACTGTCTCACCAATCACATTATAATGATTTTCAGACATAACCCTAAGAAAATGCCTTACAGGAATGTTACATTTCAGGTAATTTCACTTCTGATTCAGCTTCTGAATTCCAGATGACTAGAAATGAATGATTAAGCAAGCCAGTTACCTGAGAGCCACTTTATTAGTTTTCTGTCTGGAATTGACTCCAAATCATCAATGGATTTAGTCTACTGTGGAGCATTCAGATTGCACGAGGCAGTAACATTTGAAAATTAAACTGCAGATAATTGTAGAGACTTATTCAACCAGCCCTTCAGTGTCGTCAAGAGTTTCTAAAGTTCTTATTATTAAGATGAGAACTGTTAATTAATTGATACCTTTCCTTCCCTGCACTCCAGCCAGCTGCCAAACTCCTCTTTAATCATCTTGAATAGGTGTTGGCATGCAGAGAATCTCCCTAATTATATGGTGTAATGTGTCAGCTCAATTTTGCTCCATCTCATGTCTCAGGAGATCTTGTTCATATTCTAGAACCCCTTTATTTTAAGAATCTTAGAATCCCTACAGTACAGAAGGAGGCCATTTGGCCCATCCAGCCTGTGCCGACACATCCCACCCAAGCCTTATCCCCGTAACCTCACCATTACCCTGCTATTCCCCCTGACACCAGGGTCAATTTAGCATGGCCAAATCAATCTAACCCACACATCTTTGGACTTTGGGAGGAGCACCCGAAGGAAACACACGCAGACATGGGGAGAAAGTGCAAACCCCACACACACAGTCGCCCAAGCCGGAATTGAATGTGGGTCCCTGGCGTAATGCTAACCACTGTGACACTGTGCTGCCCCTGCAGTAGAAAGGTATCTATTAAAAAATGGATGAATTAAATGTTGTGAAGAACTTATTCCAGAGCAGTTCAGTTTTAAATGCAGGCAAAGCACAGTTGCATTTTGTCTTCAGGTCCTTATTTATGCAAAAGAATCAAAGCAGTTTTTTTCCTGTCTTGTTCCAATTTTGTTTGGTTGCATAGGCATTTTGCAACATGCCAGTGTTCCAATTCATTCTCTTTCTTGCATTGGTTAGCTAATTTTAGGCTTACGGTTTCCAGAGTAGCTTTTAGGATTAAGGTTGTAGCATTAGGATTACTCTTTTAGAATTCAGGCTTTAGAGTTAGGGTTTTAGGATTAGGGTTGAGGATTAGGATTAATATTTCAGGGTTAGAATTAGGAAATTGCTTGTCTGGAACTCACTGCCTGAAAAGGTGGTGAAGGCATAGACTCTCATTACATTTAAGAAGCATTTAGGTGTGCATCTGCAATGCCAAGGCATATTAGACTATGGGCCCCATGTGCTGGAAAATGGGATTAGAATACTTAGTTGTTTTGTCTTTGATTGGCATAGATGTGATGGGCCAAAGGTTCTTTTCTTCACTGCCTCTACGACTCTATGAAATAATTTAATTAATCTCAAAGTACAAATCCTTAAGATACTAGTACAGTCTGATAGCATCTGTGGGGAGAGAATAGAGCCAACGTTTTGAGTCAGGATGACCCTCCTGATAGCCCTGCTGAGATTTTTCAGCATTTCCTGATTTTGTTTCAGATTTCAGCATCTGCAGTATTTTGCCTTTATTTTAAGTTACGAGATCCTTATTGACATCCATTGGCTCGTCTGTAGAACAGTAGAAGGAAGTTGGGCTTAAATATTGAAAAAAATAGGTCCTTTCTCTGAGGTAAGTTTTAGAGTTGTGTTACTCAAGATGAAAGGCTGACACTGTTGACCCTTCATGTTGCCCCTTCACCAAATGCTACAATTCAATACTTGGGGCTTTTTTTCCACCTTGCTGTAGGGAAGGGCAGGGCTAGGGTTGATATGATCAGGGGACTATGACAGGGTGGCTATGAAGGAAGGGTCAGGCAAGTTGACCCATTGGGAAGGTCCCAATGTTAGCACTGATGACTTATGTTGAAGAGAGGCTGAGCCCAATGGCGGGGCGAGGGGCAGGGTTGATCCCGATCTCACGGGGGGGACTGTGCACTGTGAGATCAGGATGCCCTTGCAAAATGATGTCTGAGCTCTTTGAAGCCAGACTCACTGGCATGTTTAGGCCCCCCTCCAGTGCTGGCATGAAACTCCCAACTCTCCATAAACGTGACTGAGTGTGGGAAGATTGTGGTGCAGAGCATGCCTTAGAATCGGGTATGGATCGCTCCATTATTCTTGTCGTTATAACACCAATTTTTTTATGGAGAAAACTCCACCCATTGTATTGTCTATCCAATGACTTGGAGACACTGGACTTGAGGTTAGGTAGCAATCATCTGGCACTGCTGAGATGTACTTGTGAGAAATTAAGTCAAACCGATGTTTTTGGTTCTGTTCTGATCTGCCTATAAGACAATCGATAAATCATGCAAACAGTGAACTGTGATTAGGTACTGATTTCAACATTGCATTCCTGAAACAATTCATCCTCTTGTTTTCTGCATTGTTTTGTCATGGCCTTAGATATCACCTGTACTGTAAGTCTGGTGATGTCTGCTATTGAGCAGAGTGGCTGATTTTCATATCCAGGACAACACAGACCAGCCAATGGGCTAAGTGATTGGTGTGCCTGCCAATATTACAGGCACAAGACCCTAACCTTCAGCCTTGTAGTATAAGGATCTCACACACATAATGTTAATGTGAGAATGAGTACAGTACCACCCACAGAGTGATGCAAGAAGACACATGTTGAGCAGAAGCCTGTGTAGACCTTGGCATGGAGACACCTCTTAGTTTGTGCCCTTTGCTGTACATGTGAAAATAGTTGTAGTAGTTAATAAAGACTCACAGTTAACCTACAAAAGACTCCGGAGACTTCCTTAAGGCATACTGATCTGTATCCAACACCTCACAACAAGCCTCATTTGAATTCTATAGATGATCTAACCACACATTGCTATCGCTGATGGAGATGCCACGGTTTGGAAGGGTGGGATGTCCAACGTCTTGGAAACATATTTAAATTGAGTTTACCCCGCTTCAAGCAGAAGCATCTGTACTGCTTCTGAGGCACATATTTTCAATACTTTTAGAAAATGACCACTTCCAGGGCTCCCTGTTAATGTGATGCAGTAACAGATATATTAGTGAATCAGATCTGGGCCAGGAGTCTGGATTGCCCCCTTAGGCTGGGTATCCTTGATGTCTAAGTAGAAAAGGAGTGAACAATTCCTTTGTTCTATTTTAACTGCCCTCCTATCCTGGCTTCCACCAATTGTGAGGACTTAAATTCAAGGCCTGGGTTTCAGTAGTTAGTATTACGGGGCAGTAAGTATGTGCTTTTTGTGATTAAAAGAATGGGAAGCTAAAGTTCAGAATATAATAGAATTCCAAGAATGGTGATCATTTTATTACTCAGTGCCAAATTAGACATTTAACAATGGCTTCACTTATTTTTGGTGGGAGTTTTTTCAGAGATTCTCTCAGTTCACCATTATTGCTTCAGAAGAAGATTGGCAAAAGCATAGCAAAAAAGGCTGCTGGTTGTTCACTGGACGAAAGATAATTTGTCAATGAGAAAAATTTACAGGTACTTCTAAAACACAGGGAAGCTTTTTTGGTCACTTCAGTACTTGAATTGTTTGGTAGTTGTTAAATCTATTTTGCAAATCATAATAATCCAGCAGTATTCCCTGTAGAATAAACACTGCTGTCCATCAGAGACACAACATTAGGCCCAAGCCCACTTTTGAAACCAACTCTTCTAGATTTGTTATCTCTGTTGTGATATTTTCAGAAATGAAAGAGGGATTCCTCACCGCCTGATTCTTAAATGCACAAAATAATGTTTTCTTTTAAAAATGAAATCATGATGATTTTTTTCACTTGAGGCAAGTTGAAACTTGGGTGGCCTCTCTGCAATAAAGCAAAGAAGGCAGCTCTGAAGAAAAACAACAAAACTATTTTTCTAAGCGGTAAATGGAAACTAAAAAGTCATTAAGTCTAATTCTAACGCTAATTCTAATGACTGAGGAGGAAATTGGTTGACTTCAAAAACTACTGAAGATTACAAAAAAATGATGGTTAAACCAATTAAAGTGACCCTTCCGCTCCTCCTGGGAGGTTGCACTTACCTGTGCGTGCTCCGGCAGCAACCATTTACCTGGTCCCTGTTGGTCCTGCAATCTCTTCCAGATTGCTCCCCACCCAAACCTGTCAATGATATCACATGCTTGTGGTACAGGCGAGCCTGGCTTTCGGGTTTCCAGTTCTCTCCATGGGATAAGCACATATTCCTTTGTACAAGGCAGACAGTACACTTGTGGCTGGGATTGAGTGCAAGCTTGCTGCTCCCCATGTGCCGACTTTATTAATCCAACTAGTGATAAAAAGGGGGTGCTATGCAGACCAATTTTCATGCTCTCGAGGAGTGCCTAAAACAATTCCCTAGTCATCACAGAGCAGCAGAGTCAGGACAATTAAAGTGGGCTGCATTTTAAGGGATGTGGCCAAGCAGACCTGCATTACATTGCTCAAGGAGCTTCTTTCCAAAGAAAATGACCAGTGCTTTATCTCGCATAGAACACAATGGGTAGAAATAATGACATCTCATGTTAATCACATAGTATTAACAATAATGACACAAAAATCAGCCTGAATTTTGTGAAGTTAACTTTTGACACTAATACTTTCTATACAATCAATATGATTGAGTATTAATTGCCTATAGAGAAAATGATGAAACAAGGGGCGGCACGGTGGCATAGAGGTTAGCACTACTGCCTCACAGGGAACCAGGGACCCTGGTTTCTAATTCTCAGGTGACCACCTGTGCGGAGTTTCCATTTTCTCCCAGAGTCTGTATAGTTTTCCTTTGGGTGCTCTGTTTTCCTTCCAAAGTCCAAAGATGTGCGGATTCAGGTTGATTGGCTATGCTAAATTGATCTTAGTGTCAGATAAATTAGCAGGGTAAATTAGGTTAAGGGTATAGGGCTTGGATGGGATTGTGGTCAGTATAGATTTGATGGGCCAAATGGCCTCCTTTTGTATTGTGGGGGTTCTATGGAAGGTTACATCTCATGGAGAGACCTTATGGGCCAAGATCTGGTTTCCTGCAATAATTGCTAATATTTTATAAAGCCTTCTGGAACTAAAACTGCTATCCACCACAACTGAGCTAACTCGTGGCCTTTGGGGATCTGACCCATAAAATCCTGCAGGGATCCTCCTCCCATACCATAATTACCTAATAATGCCACTGGTGACCCCAGCCTGTTGCATTTCCATAGGCCCAAAGCCAGCATGTCTCTCTGGTTTATACATGTAAGTCAAAATTCCCTCAAAAATGTCTCCCATGAATTTATAAAAAGTTTATTTATTAGTCACAAGTAAGGCTTATATTAACACTGCAATGAAGTTACTGTGAAATTCCCTTAGTCGCCATGGTCTGGCACCTGTTCAGGTCAATGCACCCCTAACCAGCACATCTTTCAGACTGTGGGAGGAAACCCACACTGACACGGGGAGAATGTGCAAACTCCACACAGACAGTGACCTAAACCAGGAATTGAACCCAGGACCCTGGCACTGTGAAACAGCAGTGCTAACCATTGTACTATTGTGCCATCCCTGGAAATCTAATTATTTTACAACATTGTTGAGAAACTGTTGGTCAGTCATACAATTTGTGTGCAAAACTGAAGGAAGGAGTGAGTCTGAGAGGAGTGGTTCACTGGAAAAATCAGAAAAGCAATACTTGTAAAGATAATGAGGTGGCATGTTTTAGGGCACAGTCAATGTATTGTGACTGAAATTGTATACATTTTCAGAAGTTATATCTTCCCCTCAAATCTCTGCTGAAATTCATTTTCATATCCATGGAGAGACAATAAAAAATGGAGGATACAATCAAAGGGGGTGCAGGAGCAGAGGGTCGTGGATGTATATGCCCATGAGTTATTTAAAGTGGCTGGACAGGGTGAGGGAATGGTTGATAAATCATGCAGTATCCTAGGCTTTTCAAAGAGGGGAATAAGATACAACAGCAAGAAGGTCATCTTGAATGTTAATAAAACACTAGATTGGCCCCAGTGTTGTGTCCAGCTCTGACTGCCATGAAAGGAAGGAAAAAGAGCGAGGGAATTTTACTGATGGTTTTAAGATAAATTATCTTATGATACAATTAAAATGGTGCATGAAAAAGAGAACACATTATGAGTGACAGTATCTTTTGAGCACATCACCACTTGGCATTATGTTATTAATGTATTGTTGATAGTCTAAATACAAATACAGGTAGATGCAACTAAAAATAATTTAATACATTTCTGCCAAAGCTTTTATCCAAACTTGAAAAAATATGTACATTTTATTTTGCATTTACACCTCACAGGTAATATTACTTCAATAATAATCCATGATTCATAGATATGTTTTATAGGGAACATTACCTGCACCAACACATTATGTAGTTTCAAGGCATTCTTTTAATTGCTTGCCATTAAAATTGGGATAATGATTAACTGGAACTAAACCTGAGTTGATGGTATTTAAAAGGTGACCTAACTTGCTTCTTCAGCTAAACATAAAAGATCTTATGGAAGTTCTGCAGTTTTTACTCACTGTTTTAGGTAGAAAGGAATTAGACAAAACTGAAAAGCAGATTTGACTGCTTTATGCTCATTTTTATTATTTTGCTGAACTTAGTCAAGGCCCCTTTGTTCTTGTGCAACTCTTCATGAAAATTTGCCATTGGCTCGAGCAGCAATGGTAATGTTGTATGATTAATTGATGATAAATATCGTCCAACGAAGGAAGAAATCGTATCTAAAGCTCACGCCAATGGCTGGTGCTGAAGCCAAAAGCAACAGCAGCTGATTGCTGAAACGATCTTGTGAAGAAAAAGACACAAGCCTCATAGCTAAAGAGAGATGATTCTGAATGTGGGTGGTCCAATGTGACTGATGCATAAAAAACAGAGTCTATCCTAAGGCTTTTAATGGTCAGTGTTTTCAAAAAAATTGTGGAATTCCGACCCTTGTGCCTCAGGAAGCACTTTGTGTGTGCAATCTTTTGTTATTGAACACAGAGATATTTCAAACTTATCTTGCTAATGATGTTGTCAAATGGGGCGGTGTAAAATCAGTTAACCTCACAGCTGTGTTGAAAGACTGTATTGACAGCTCACATCACTTCAAAATCCCACATATAACCAATTACAGATGTTGTTTGAAATACTTCCATTGTAGATTAAATAGTTTTATGTATACTTATGGGTAAGATTTTCTGGTTGTGCCCATCCTGAGACCAGAAATTCATGGCTGAGGTCAGCGGACCTTTAAATAGTCCGTCAAATTGTCTGTCCCTCCTGTGATGATTCCCGGGGTGGACGAGATCGGAAAACTTACTCGCACGTATATGCGTGTCTGTATGTCAGTAAATGTATACATGGGGGGTATATGTGTGTATGTGTATATACATATAGGTTTCTGCCACCTGAAATCATCCAAATCAGTGTAAGAGATGGCAGCATTTTAAACATAAGTTACAACGAGTGTAAGTCAAGTTTCCAAAATCTCTAACACTGGTTTAAAAAGCATTAGAGTCGAAAATGGACCTGCACTCAAAACAGACCATGGCCCCACATCAGACTAATGGGAAAGTGAGTTTCCACTGATTGCATCCTTTTGTGGTTGTTTGAGATTTTTCAAAATCATTTTTTTTTAGGCAGGACCGCATGAGTAGGAATATTTCTTTTTAAAAAATATATTTAATTTATTAAGGGGGAGGATTTGGGGGCCTGCAGTTCCCCAAGGCTAGAAATGCCCACCTGAGGTCAAGGGACAGTTTGCTGGTCTGTCAAATTATCCGTCCCATCTGAAATCATTCCCATGGTAGGCTGGATTGGAAGATAGTGTACACTAATGAAACCAGTAAATGGTTCTGTGTAATTGTCTAAGGTCAGTTTAGGCAATTTGAAATGCATTTACTCACATGTTAAGGACTAGATATTTACCAAGAATGCTTATATTTAATGATAAATCCATTTTCAGGTGTATTCATAAAACTGCATTGGATTATCACTCTTAAGGAATTTTTAAATTCAAGTATGGTAAATAATTGCTTTCTATTACTCTATCTAATTTCATTGATTTATGGAGGATTTTATGTGTGCTGTTGCACAAGTGACATTGGAGGAGAATCGTTAATCCCTACGGTACAGAAGGAGGCCATTCAGGCCATTGAGTCTATACCAACCACAGTCCCACCCAGGACCTATTCCTGTAACCCCACACATTTACTCTGCTAATCCCCCTGACACTAGGATCAATTTAGTTTGGCTAATCAACCTAACCCACACATCTTTGCAGTGTGAGAGGAAACCGGAGCAAACACACGCAGACACAGGGAGAAAGTGTAAACTACACATACAGTCACCCGAGGCCAGAATTGAACTTGGGTCCCTGGCACTGTGAGGCAGCAGTGCTAGCCAATGTGCCACTGTGCCGCCCTTGAATCATAGTTTTCCTTTTGAAAACCAGCAACATCGAGTGCAGTTTGCACCAAGATTGCCATTGCACCCAAAGTGGGAACGCCACCCTTAAGTATCTTACAGATCAGGACCAGTGTGACCACTGTATGACTTACACAATACCACAAGCCCAGGAGGGAATCCATGGTGTCTGATCAGCAGTAGCATTGACTACAATACTCATGGCTGATCTAATTGCCCCAAAACTCTTCTTCAGCTGACAGATCCACCTAAAAGAAAGTGTCAATGTCAATTTGTGCCTAAAATGTGATACATTCCAGATGGGTCATGTTGCTCACATTGGTTCCAGGTCAGATGGATGCAGAAGCTGAGTTATCAGTGCATGGAAACAACCCTTTGTCTCCATATAATCATAACTTGCAATCACCAGCATAGAATAAGATGCATTTTCTACAGCCATTTAGAACATTTCAGTAGTATTGTTGTCTAAAAAAAGTCTCCAAAACTTAACCTTTGCAGAATTACCACAACAGCATGAAACTTTACCATTGTTGCGCCGATCAGTTCTGCTGCATTATTTATCACTTAAACTTTTTATATCTTGTTTTTGTGGTAAATAATTCTATTCAAAAGTAACACAAGAGATAATGAGCTCTTTAGGTTGAATTTCACAATTATTTTATACTTGGGTCATTTGGGTAAAATTATATAATTGACAGACTTTTGAAATTCATTTGAGAAGCTGGATAAATGGATAAATTATACCTGTCACATTGCTGCTCATTCAATTGGTTTGAATGGATTTTTAGTGAATTTAGAACTAAAAGATTCGTTTATCAGATTTATGGAATACATCACCCCCCATGTCATCAAACATTTTGATACCTACTCAATGATCTACTTAAAGGCCACAAACACAATAGCTAGTTCATAATTACAAATTCGAACTCTGACATCCAGGTACACAGACTGGTTCATATTTTTGTGGAGTTCTGGACACTCCGTCAAGCTTCCGAAATGGTGGGCGAGACCCAGACATGGAAGTCCACCTAATTTCCAATAGATCCAATTTTACCAGTAGGGAAAGGGCGTGGGGCATGACTCACACATGAGGGAAACTGGAAGTCAGTAGGACCATTTGGATTCCATTCTGAATTTTTCCTGAAGCAAGGGCCTTCAACTGAAATGTGGGAGTCAGAAATTTATGGAGCAGTGGAAAAGGCTCCCTTAAAGGCAGATAAAGTCTTTTTAATTGTCATTATGCAAAGTTATTTTAATTTCCAACCCTTTATAATCAAACAGGCTGCTAGTGTCAGCAGTAGTTGGAAAAACCACTGTTCTGGCAGTTACATTACCTATTTGTTGATATTTTGCTGGGGGTAAATTATAAATTCTTGTTTGATTTTCCCAAACTTTAATTATTTCAATAAGGAGTTTTAAGTTTACAGTTTGAATGACAGCTTGAAGAACTTATTAAAGGATTAACTATTAGCTGTCTTCGATATGGAGTTATAAAGAAGATAGATTATAGAATCCGTACAATGCAGAAAGAATTTATCCTGACTCTCAGCAAGAGCATCCCACCCAGGCCCACCACACCTCCGTAACCCCATGCCCATAACCCCATGTACTTACCATGATTGTGAGAGGAAACCAGAGCACCCGAAGGAGATCCATGGGAACAACTGGCAAACTCCACACAGAGAGTCACCCAAGACTAGAATCAAACCAGGTAACCACTGTGCCACTATGCTGCCCAACTGTTATTTTTAAATAAGAAATTAAGCACTTGAGAGGATGTAAAAGTTGTGGATAGGCTTTCAAATGTGAATGTTTTTTAGTGAAGGCTGATGGTCGAATAGATATTTATACCTTTATTTCATTTAATCTCAACATAACTACTGAGGTTTGCCCATGGTTGGATAATTGATGAGTTGGCATAGAAATCATGGGCCAAGGTGTAGGTGAGGGCATGGGTTGGCATTAATTTGACATGAAGGTTGCATGGAAAGTGTGTGTGGGGATGTTGGCAAAGTTACCAAACTGAATGTTGTGTCCTTAGGGCTGCAATATGTCCAATTGGAAGATTAGATGTTGTTCTTCCAGCTTGTGCCAAGTTTTACTGGAACATTGACATTATTGTTACTAGAGAGGCGGTGCTCGACAGACTGGAGGGACTGATTGTGGACAAATCCCCAGGACCGGATGGAATGCATCCGAGGGTTCTGAAAGAAATGGCAGAGGTGATAGTGGATGCCTTGGTGGTTATTTTCCAAACGTCGCTGGATTCCGGGGAAGTGCCGGAAGATTGGAAAACGGCTAATGTTACGCCATTGTTTAAGAAGGGTGCCAGGCAAAAGGCAGGGAATTATAGGCCGGTTAGTTTAACGTCTGTTGTAGGTAAAATGTTAGAATCCATCATCAAGGAGGAAATAGCGAGGCACCTTGAGGGGAATTGCTTGATAGAGCAGATGCAGCACGGTTTCGTTAAGGGGAAGTCGTGTCTGACAAATTTACTGGAGTTCTATGAGGATGTGTCTAGGGCGGTGGATAGAGGAGAGCCGGTGGATGTGGTCTTTCTTGATTTTCAGAAGGTGTTCGACAAGGTACCTCACAAGAGGTTATTGCAGAAGGTTGGGGACATGGAGTTGGGGGTAGGGTGTTAGCATGGATAGAGGATTGGTTGTCAAATAGGAGGCAGAGAGTGGGGGTCAATGGGTGCTATTCGGATTGGCGGTTGGTGACTAGTGGGGTGCCCCAGGGGTCGGTGCTGGGGTCTCAGCTATTTACCGTTTATATAGATGATCTGGAGGAGGGAACCGAGTGTATGGTGTCGAAATTTGCTGATGACACCAAGATTGGTGGAACGGCAAATTGCGCGGAGGGTGTGGAGAGTCTGCAGAAGGATCTAGATAGGCTGGGCGAATTGGCCAAGAACTGGCAAATGGAATTTAATGTTTGCAAGTGCGAGGTGGTCCACTTTGGTAGGAATAATGGTAGGAAGGATTATTACTTACGTGGCGAAAAACTGCAGCAGGCGATGGTGCAGAGGGACCTCGAGGCCCTTGTGCATGAGTCGCAAAAACCCAGCTTGCAGGTGCAGCAGGTGGTCAGGAAGGCAAATGGGATGCTGGCCTTCATAGCGAGGGGGATTGAATATAAAAGTAGGGAGGTCTTGCTGCGGCTGTATAGGGCATTGGTGAGGCCGCAGCTGGAGTACTGTGTGCAGTTTTGGGCGCCGTACTTATGCAAGGATATTTTGGCCTTGGAGGGAGTGCAGAGGAGGTTTACTAGGCTGATGCCGGAGTTGAGGGGGTTGAGCTATGAGGAGAGGCTGAATAAACTGGGCTTGTACTCGTTAGAGTTTAGAAGAATGAGGGGAGATCTCATTGAGACGTATAAGATGATGAATGGGATGGATAGGGTAGAGGTGGAGAGACTCTTCCCGCTCAGAAAGGACAGTAGGACTAGGGGGCACAGCCTCAAGATAAAGGGGGGGCGGTTTAGAACGGAGTTGAGGAAGAACTTCTTCGCTCAAAGGGTGGTGAATCTCTGGAATTCTCTGCCCGTTGAAGTGGTGGAGGCTGCCTCGCTAAATATTTTTAAGACGCGGGTTGATGGGTTTTTGATAAGAGAGGGGATTAAGGGTTATGGGGAGAGGGCGGGAAAGTGGAACTGAGCCACGACAGATCAGCCATGATCTTATTGAATAGCGGGGCAGGCTCGAAGGGCTAGATGGCCTACTCCTGCTCCTATTTCTTATGTTCTTATGTTCTTATTGCATCTTGGGAGAGTAAAATCCCACCCAAGGCCAATGAAAAGTTCCATTCTGCGAGCCTCACCCACCCCGATTCCAGGGCAGGCAAGGCAGTAAAATTCCAGCCTTGGTGATATGAATTGAATCAGGTGACTTCACCTTTTGCCAACACTGAGCTATTACAGGAAGTTACCATACCATTTCAAAACCCAAATGTGATTGTGTGGTTAACTGCAATCCTGATGGTTTGCCTCCGTAGCAACAGTAACTATGCTTAAAAATTAATTGGCTGTGAAGTACTTTGGAGCTTGTCAGAGCATGAAAGGTGCAATATAAATGCAAATTTTTTTTTCCTTTGAAAGCTTTTACCTTGTTTTGAACCTTACAGCAGTGCTGCCAAATGCATTAGCCATTAACTACTTGGGGTGAATTGGGAATCCAGTTATAATTAATTGCATTTCTGATACCTAAATAGAAAAATGAATAATAGCCACTATCTTTGAACATGTGATCTGAATACTCCTATTCACATGTGAACTTTGTGCACGTTTCTTACTGAATAAGATGAGTTGCAGAGAGTGCTTGTGTGCTTTTTGATCATTGAATACTATTATTTCCTAGGTTACTGAAGGGAGGTAGATAATTGTGAATCAATTTTACACTGTGGAATACATTGGATATTTATTGGGCTGGATTCTGCGACCTTGATGTGGAGATACCGGTGTTGGACTGGGGTAAACAAAGTAAGAAGTCTCACAACACCAGGTTAAAGTCCAATAGGTTTATTTGATAGCAAAATCCACCATTCTGCGACCTTGCCCAGGAACGCTCAGGTCTTGCTGCAGTGAACGGAGATTTGGCCGAGCGCTATATTCTCCATTCTCACTGGCAGTGATGGCAGGAGCTGAACAACTATTGTGTAAGTTTATGTATGGCTTTTTCTCCTAAAATTAACAAAATGTAAATAAAACCATCTCAATTTCTATTTGAAAAAAAACTTTGAATGTTGAGTCTCCTGACCATTTAATGAACTTTTACTGACCTGTAATTTTTCTCAAAACGTTTTTCAACTTTGTCCCTGGCCAATCAGTGAGATCAGTAACAGATTGGTGAAGGAGTGAGCTTTACAATTGCCATTCTCCTGCCCCAACCAATCACGGAGGGTGGGTAGAATTTCTCAATCGGGAGACCTTTCCACGGGTTACTAACACTTGGATTTGTAGCAAACATGGGAATGGAGAGAAATTCTGGTGAGACTGCTCCCCTGGTCTCTCACTTTTACATCAATGTCCTGCTGTGAGATCTGAGGCAAACACTTCCAGGAATGGGAGAAAGAAGACAATCTCTAGTTAAGACAACATGGATAGAAGTGGCTGAGGACAGCAGAAGAGCATGACCCTCCAGCCTGAATAGAGTGCACCAAGAAGAGGCAGGACCTCAGGAAGGTGTGCCAGGAAAGTGGATAAAGCTGCCAGATGCCAACAGCCACACTCTGACTTTCCCAGCATTCTCATATGCAGGGCCCCTCAGAACAACATGCCTCACAGCTCCACTCATCCCACTCAGTCTATGCACCTCACATCCCCATTTGAGCAGCCAACATCCACCCGCAGCCGATTGTCCTCTCGCACCCATGTCTCTCTGCCTACAATTGTTGCTCTTCATTGCGGTACATTCAACTATTATCAGAACATTCATACCTCCCTGTCCTTGCAAGAGAAGACAGTTCACAACCTCCAGAAAAGACAGAGATCGCGGGGGTCTCTGTCAGTATGCCAGCCACTGGCAATACATGTTTAGCTTCTCCATTGGGGGATGGTGTTTTGCAGCAGACTGGAAATGTCAACCACGATCTTTCACGAGAGCCAGAGCCTCCTGAGGCACCGCTGTTCAGACTTCTGGGGGAGAGGTCTTCTGCTTGTAGATGCCATGTAGGACTCTCACCTCATTTCAGCTTAATCTGTCCCCTCTGCCGTGTAGCAAGCAACTGATACGATTGCTGGAGTTGTTGACGGTGGTGTGGCTTTTGGTCTTGCCTCTCAATAGAGGTGGAAGTTGCAGCCGCATAAGCTACCTCCATGTGGTGATAAAGACTAGCAGGCATGTACAACTAAAGGCAAGTGAAGTGTTTTCCAAGAAGTTGGCAAGAAACAGTCAAGCTGCGATAGAACTCTGAGAGAAGAAATGCTTTGACCACTAGTCTCTCAATGGCCATGGCTGGAGCTGTTCATTTTCAGTGATCAAAGCTTTTCCTACTTTTCAGTTTCATTGAAGAAGTTTTTCCACTGTGTGTTCACCTTGGCGACCCTGGCAAGTTACTGAAAGGTCAGGAGACACGTGTTGGCTGTTAAAACCACAGTGTTCAATTAAAATAGTGACTAAATACCTATTAGAATATTTAAATACTTTGCCTAACAGCTACACTTGGAATTCCCTGCTCACCTTCAATATCACCCCCAAGTATTCAGAATGATGTCAGGATCATGATCTGATGACACTTTCATGAATCTACTTCCTACACACATCAAAATGTGCCTTCTCTTGCCTGTGAAAGTTCCCCTCATTAATCATATTATGTTTGAAGTATCATTGATTAAAAGACTAACCTACGTTATCTTTCTGGGTTAATTGCAAAAATGTGGGGTGGAATTTTCCAGCCACGCGTGCCTCAGAACCAGAAATTCCCACCTGAGCTTAACAGACCTTCAAATGGTCCATCTGGTTTGCCCGCTACAGGGTGGGAAATTTTCAGCCATGAGCATTACATCCTGTCAATGACAACTTTCCAATAAAATACATAGGTTTGAAGAAAATAGGCCTATTCACGTCAGCAGGATTCTCTGGTCCCGCTGCAGGTTCTCCGTCCTCGCTTGCAGCATGAGCAGCCAGACATTCCTAAGGAATGAATTTTTAATGGTCTAGGGAGTGGCATATACCAGTTCATCATCATTAGATTATCTATTAGGCCATTACACAATAACGATAAAGCTATTGAACTTGGGCTGTGAATTGTTTCATTTTATGTTAAATGTCATGTTGTATCATAATCATTGTACTCGCACACCTTGTACAAAATATATAAAATGCTTCATTCTTCATGGGCATTTTGCCATGTCGGTGGTATCTCTAAACTTGTTCTCTTAATTGTTTCTTGTCCTTTTCTTACACTCAAATCTCTCTCTTTCTGGCTGAGCAGCTATACTGAAGAGTGTTTCCTGTTATTGCTTCTTAAAACTGGCCGTTAGATATTATATGGTGACGCAGTGGCACTGTGGTTAGCACTGCTGCCTTGCAGCACCGGGGACCCGGGTTTGACTCCTGGCTTGGATTGCTGTCTGTGTGGAGTTTGCTCATTCTCCCCATGTCTACGTGGGTTTCCTCTGGGTGCTCTGGTTTTTGAAAGTCATACTGGTGGGGTGTTTTGGCCATACTAAATTCTCCCTCAGTGTACCCAAACAGGTGCCCGAGTGTGGTGACTAGAGGATTGTCATAGTAACTTCATTGCAGAGTTAATGTCAGTCTACTTGTGACTAATAAATAAATGTTAAACTTTCAAACGAGGCAAAGTCTGACCTTCCTATTTTCTTGATCTACCTAATGGCAGGATTTGATTTTCTGTATGATTTTTCTGCAAACACAGACCTGAGATTGTCATCTCATGCAAGTTCAATGTGGGACAGATGTATCAAGTTTGACATAGAATCTGACAAACAAAAGAAATTTGATGGATTTAAAACCGGAAATTGAGATATTTTGAAATGTTTCTTAAGGGAAATAAATAATAGAGCAGAATGATGAATCACACAATTAGCTTTTACCATTGGTGACACCTCATTACTCTTTTCACTGTTTTTGTACAGGTGCTGGCATATTGCACAAGAAATGTAGAATACCTCATTCCCTAGTCTCTATTGTGAGCTCTATCAGACACAACTAAATGGTACAGGAAGACTCTGGCATCACACTGATTCATGTCTAGTGTTAATAATTAATGTGTTAGCGTTCTAATCCGTAGTCATATGTCTCTAGAAATCTAGGCAAGGCTGTAACAATCATAATTTTACACCTTTACATCCTGGACTGCAGACTAATTATTGTAAGTAACAGTTGTTATTTTACCCCGCCCTTTGCATGGGAAAATGAGTTGGAGAACATTGGACTCATTACAGAGCAATTCCACAGTGACTAGTTTGTCAATTCGTGTTATTTATCCAATTCTAGTGCCACATTTGAAAATTCTCTGTGAACTATTATTTACTGATAGTCTCAAATAGATAAGCAGTGTAAAATGTGTTTAGTCTAAAGGTAATGCGGATATGATAACTATGTGGTCAATCTTAATCTAGATGAAACAATGAGTACTGACAGGCTGTTTGAAATCAGAGTTGATTTCAGCTTTTATTAACAGAATGCCCACCTGGAGTTAGAATTGATGTCAGCATGTCAAATCCAATCGGTGCCATCGACTGATTTCCATTCATGTGCAATGTCCAGCAAAGATCACAGGTTTGGGATAAAAGTTTGGAAATCTGGCTGTGCCCACCCTCCCAGGCTAGAGGTCGGCAGTCACAAATTACAGAACCACAGTTTCTATTACAATAATCCGCACCTCTTAATAACTGCAGCCAAGGAATCCCTCATTTCATTTGTTCACACTTGCCTGAAGTGCAAACTTGGTCTCGGCTGTATTCCTACAAATTGAACAGCAGCGGAGCTCTGAGGAATTTTCCGAGCAAAAATCCTGGAATACTTTGGTACAAGAATTGATTTCACCAAATTGCAGTGCCTAAAATGGAATACTTTTGAATTGCAAAGCAAGTTAACGGTAGCATTTAGGATGCAGCTTTGGTTAAAAAGCACCCAAGGGCTGTGACACAATAGCAAATATTTCTGAATATTGCTATACATCATAGTGAAGCTTATTTAATTCCTTTGCTAAATGATTAAAATATTTATTATATGGTTAATAGATTAAGAATAATTTATAACATACAATATTAAATATAATAAAATTGTTATTGTATAATATGTGGCAGCACAATGGGTAGCACTGCTGCCTCATAGCATCAGGGACCTGGGTTCAATTCCCTGCTTGGGTGACTGTGCAGATCCCTTCAAAACATTCTCCTCCTGTCTGTGTGGATTTCCTCTGGGTGCTCCGGTTTCCTTCCACAGTCAGAAAGATGCGCTGGTTAGGTGCACTGGCCATGCTAAGTTCTCCTTCAGTGTAGCCGAACAGGCACTGGAATGTGATGACAAAGGGGTTTTCACAGTAACTTCATTGCAATGTTTATGTAAGCTTATTTGCCACACTAATAAATAAACTTATACTTAATAGTTAGTAGGCCGACAGCTAACGTGAGGGTAGCCAGAAGAAAAGGAAGAAATCCATTCCTTCCTGCTCTCTCTTGACTTTTACCTCACAATGTTTATGCACTCAGAGACCATGTGGAGATCCAAATGAACATTTCATACAATAGGAATGTTCTCCATTGAATTAAAAAAGGGTTGACAAGCCAAGCTACTAATGTTTGTAATTCGGCAGCTTGTCTTCTGAGAGTGCAAGGCTGCCAGGCTCGTAAAAAAAATTGACCTTCTTCTGGTTCATGTTTTTAAGAGTTAATTAAAGCCAGAGCAGAAAAAAAAACACATTCCTGAATAGTGGCTTCATCTTCTTCTCCTAACTCATAGACAATTGCCCAACTGCAGCCCAGAATCTGATTGTTGTCAACACAGAAAACAGCTGCTAAAAATAGGAGGTGAAACTCAAAGAAGCATTCCTCGGAGGACAATCATTCAAAGCCAATTTTGCAGCCTTTATAATATTTATTTCATTGTCTGTCATATTCAAAAATATCAAAGTCGTCATAATTTAAAGATGGTCAACTTCAGGATTGATGTTATTTACATTTGTAGTTGAGTATTTTATGGTGGTAAATTCCAGGTAGTAAATTCTCAGCTATCGGAAAGTTAAGTTTGAAGAAATCACAATGTAGCTCTGAGCCACATTACCTTTATGTGTGATCGTGCTGTGAGGATTGTCAAATTTACCCTTGTTATTCAAATTTGTAATGTTTATAAATTCTTCTGTCAGCACCTCATTACTTCAACTATCTGCAACATCTTAGAAAGCAGTGTTGTTCTTATGTGTCTGCTGCCTGTGTCATTCTAGGTGTTTGTGATCACTGGTTTTGGAAGTGTTGTCAAAGAGTGGGGTGGCACGGTAGCACAGTAGTTAGCATTGCTGCTTCACGGTCCCAGGTTTAATTCTGGCCTCTAGTCACTGTCTGTGGAGTTTGTACATTCTCAGCGTGTGTGCTTAGATTTCCTCCAGGTGCTCCAGTTTCCTCCCACAGTCCAAAGATGTGCGGGTTAGGTTGATTGGCCATGCTAAATTGACTCTAGTGTCAGAGGGATTAGCAGGGTAAATGTGTGAGGTTACAGGAATAGGGCCTGGGTTGGATTGTGGTCCGTATAGACTCGATGGGGTGAATGACCTTCTTCTGTACTGTAGGGATTCTTAAAAAAAGGCAATGTGTTGCTGTGCTGACACAGTGCAGTGAGTTAATGTTTAGGGTGGTGGATAGGGTGCTGCTTAAATGGGCTGTTTTGTCTTGGATGGTATCAAACCTCTTCAGGGTGTGGGAGGTGCACTCAACAGACAAGTGGAGAGTATTCTACCACATTCCTGACTTGAATCCATGGAAATGCTTTGGAGTATCAGGCAGTGAGTCACTTTCAGCAGATACTGAACTATTGACCTGCTTTTCTAGCCCTGGAATTTATATAGTTGGTCCAAGTTTCTGATGATTTCCAAAATCTTGATGGGATGATGCTGATGCCATTGAAGGTCAATAGAAGTTAGTTAGACTCGCTCTTGTTGGAGACAGCTGTTGCTTGGAACTTGTGTGGTGCATCCCCAACCTGAATATTGTTCAGATCTTGCTGCGTGTAGGCATGGACTGCTTCATTATCTGAGCAGTTGTGAATAGTACTAAATATTATGCAATAAACAGTGAAGATTTCCACTTTTGATCCAATGTGGAAGGGCAGGTCATTGATGAAGCAGCAGAGGCTGGTGACCCAGGATGTTACCCTGAGGATCCAACAGGATGGGGAGACCTGTGGAACCTCCTCCTTCAGTTAGTTTTATTGTTCACCAGCATTCATGACTTGATGTATTAGGTCTGCTGAGCTTTGATCTGATCCATTGGTTGCAGTATTGCTTAGTGTGCTGTAAATCACGTGCTGTTTCTGCTGTTTAGCCTGTATGAAGTTCTGTGTGGTAGCTTCAGTAGGTTGCCACCTAATTTTTAGATATGCTTGGGTTGCCTCTGGTTTGCCCTCCTGCAGTCTTTGTTGAATTAGGGTAGTTCTTCTGATTTGATGGTGATGATAAAGTGAGGGACATTTTGGGCCATGATGTTACACATTGTGGTTGAATACAATTCTGCTGTTGCTGTTCCACAGCACTTCATGGATACCCTATTTGGAGTTCACTATTAAATTTTGAATAGTGGTAGTGTAGCGAATTGTCCTTCCCAAGCATGTTCCCCTCCCCACTGGAACCTATACTTACTATTGCACTCACGGCAGCTTCTCCTTGACTGCTTCATATATTTCAAAAACAGTTGTAAACCTTACTGATAAGACATCATGTTGGCGCGAGGTGAATTCTTAATTTGGGGGAGAGAAACATATGGCAGTGAGGTCTTTTGTGTATTTGAATTTATTAAAATGTACTTAACTGACATTCCCAACCAGAATGCTATTCAGCTGCGGGTGTGTGGGGAAGATCAGAAAATGTGATTTGCCCCTCTGGCTGTACAAAAATTCAGGTCTTAAAAACTTTATTTTATTTGTTTTGATTGGAACGATGGAGGTTGAGGGGAGACCTGATAGAAGTCTACAAGATTATGAGAGACACAGCTA
Source organism: Carcharhinus amblyrhynchos (assembly GCF_965287045.1). Lineage (NCBI taxonomy): Eukaryota > Metazoa > Chordata > Chondrichthyes > Carcharhiniformes > Carcharhinidae > Carcharhinus > Carcharhinus amblyrhynchos. The sequence continues at coordinate 44,621,935 of NC_137339.1, read as the reverse complement.
GAGTGGATAGTCAGAAGCTTTTTCCCAGGACGGAAGAGTCAATTACTAGAGGACACAGTTTTAAGGTGCAAGGGGCAAGGTTTAAAGGAGATGCACGAGGCAGATTTTTTATACAGAGGGTGGTGGATGCCTGGAACTTGCTGCTGGGGGAGGTAGTGGAAGCAGATACAGTAATGGCTTTCAAGGGGCGTATTGACAAATACATGAGTAGGATGGGAATATAGTCCCCGGAAGGGTAGGGGGTTTTAGTTAAGTCGGGCAGAATGGTTGGTGCAGGCTTGGAGGGCTGAAGGGCCTGTTCCTGTGCTGTAATGTTCTTTGATCTTTGTCCTTTGTTAACTTCATCTAACTATGTCTTTTGGGGTCTGCCTGTGAATATGGGGTGACTTGGCATGGAAGGACGTAAGGGTAAAGGTTGGTCGATGGGGTATTATGGATTGACACAAAGTAGGCATAAGAGCGCTAAAGGGTGTTGGCCAGGAACTAAAAAGGGGAAGCTAAGGTCTGCAAATTCTACTTGAACTGGAGTAACCTACAACTTGAAAGTGGCTTGAACTGATTAAGCTTATTTAGTTACAAAGGAAATGTTGTAAGGCATAAGCCCTTATTTAGCTACAAAGCAATGAGGTAATCCTACCTAGGACCTTGTGCTAGGTCCAATGGGAGAAAAATTAGGAAATTTGAACCAATAATGAAGAGGCAGAATATCTTTGAAAAGCTAACAAAAGGATAAGAATTGGAGATTCAGGACCTGCTACAGCGAAACTCCAGAGAATAACTGCGCATAAGAGGAAAACCCTAAGTTGGAAGATGTTCATCTCATTGTGTCTTTTGAATGAATCTTGGGTGAGTTGCATGGAGGAGTGTAAGGGTAAAGGTTAGTATCATGGATTGACATGAGCTAGCACAAAGTAGACATAAGAACTCTAAAGGACCATGGGGATGAGTGGCGATCATATGGGTTGACACAAAGTTGGTATATGGACTACAGAGGTCCACTGGGGATAGGGTAGAGAGGGTCTGAAGGGTTGGGAGTGGGTGAAGAGGCACAATTAGCTTGGAAGAAATGGTGGCAATTGAGGTGGCCTGTGTTGACATCGATGGTTCATAGAGAGTATGGGGAGGGATGGAGGCGTGGGTGGTGGAGGAGGGTTGGGTGGAGGAGGGAGGGGAGGTGGTTTGGAGATTTGGGGGATGGCAGGCCTGACTCCTGTGAGCACCAGCTGCCCACAACACAAATCGACACTTGAGTCAGGTTTGCAGAGTTGGAAAAATTCCTGAATTGGGAGTGAAAATTTAGCTCTGCCTCTCTCCTTCATATGCCTCTTCTAATTAAAAAAGAGCAATAATGCATTAATATTATCTCCATAAACTTTTCAAAATGATTTGAAGAGTAGCGACCGGGAAGCAAGTGATAGAAACTAAATGCAGCATTGCATCAATACTGACTGAATGATGCTGACATCCTGGGAAACTAGGCATTCTGCACGTACTCAGACTGAGCAATCCGAATTCTGCTCACACAGTCGCTTCACTGAGCGACTGAGTTTATTGAGTACAAACTCATTTATTTAGAAAAGACTGAGGACTTCAGGTAAACACTTCAGCAAAGGCATTAAACAACACTGAAGAATATGTGTCTGTATCGTATTATTCGTGAATTAAGCATTGTTAACATTTTAAAATTTGGCTTAAATCCTCAGTTATTGGCGAAAAGTAGCAGCTGGTAAATATTTGGGGAAATATTGTGAGTCACTCAGGAGAAATCAATGCACATTTATCTGAATCATAGACTCTCTACAGCACAAAAGGCGATCATCTGGCCCATTGAGTCTGCACTGACCACAATCTCACACAGGCCCTACTCCCATAAGCCCACATATTTACCCTGCCACAAGGATCAATTTAGCATGGCCAGTCAACTTAACCTGCACATCTTTGGACTGTGGGAGGAAATCCATGCAGACATGAGTAGAGTGTGCAAACTCCACACAGACAGTGACCAGAGGCTGGAATTGAACCCTGATCCCTGGAGCACTAAGGCAACAGTGCTAACCACTGTGCCATCCAAACACTTTTTGCCCTGTTATAAATGAGGTATTCAATTGTGCGGATCAGTTTAAAGGGATTATGGCTGTGCTGGGGTTTGAACCCAGAATCACCAAACCTAAAGATCTACAGGGTTGCATTCTTATCTCGAAACAAGATTGAATGTTTAAGTCCCATTCCAGTGCTTGAGTGCAAAACTCTATGCTGACTTTCGAAAGTGGGACTGAGGAGAGTGCTCCACTGTCTGACATGCTCAGATGAGCCGTCAAACTGAGGTCCAGCTGCACCCTTGGGTTGATGTAGGATAACAAAATCACTGTAATATTTATCTCTCAGTAACAATGACGATAACAGATTATCTGTGTTTTATCATAATGCTGCTTGTATGCAAATTAGCTCCTATTTTCCCTATATTGCAAGAAGCACTACAGTTCAAAGATGTATAATCTCAGGTAACCTCTGATCAACTCAACTCCTCTGGTTCCCAGTCCTGAGCAACATCCCACCCCCTCACATAAGGAGGGTGCCTGCAACAAGAAAGCTCTGAGAGAAGGTCTACATCAGTCTGAGCTTACCATTACACAACGACCTCACCTACGTAGCTGTTGCCCTCCTCTCACTGTGGCAGCCTGAATGGCTAAGTCCACAATGCCAAGGATACCCTATGGCAGCAGGAATGAAACCAACATAGCACCATTAAAAACCACTCCCTCCTCACCACAGATCCCACAGCCCGCTGCCCACCTGGCTTCAACTTGCCATGCCAACTGGGCAAGGCCGTTGTGGAGAAAACTGATGCAAGTGGGGCCTTGCAGGGAACCCAGGCTGCAGCTGTGGTGCGCCCCAATCAATGAGTCACATTACTGAAAACTGCCTCTGACAAAATTCACTGGAGGGCCCAGAGAGTTCCATTTAGCCCCTGCGGAAGCTGTTGCCTGGCTTGCTGATCACTGCATATGCATGAAAACTTCAAAGGTCTATCGTTAGCTGTAAAGTGCCTAGAAACCTCTGATGATTGTGAAGAGCTGTCTTATAAATGAACGCCCTTTTAAAATATATTATGAATATAAATTGCAGGCATTGCCAGTCACACAGCATGATACCTCTGACATTGAAAATAGTCACTATTGCATTATCCAGAGGAGCAGTGGAATATGGGATTTCAATGCAAAGCATTAAGTGTTTCAACATGCACTCATGGGGTCATCAAAAAGGGGGATGTTCAGATGTTACAACTCATAAGCATGGTCAGAAATAATTATTCTTCTGATGACATGTTCTTCCACCATTTCCAAGCATGACATTGATAACAGGAAACTTTCTGTGTGTCCTGCAGGAACACATACATTAGGAGATTGTGTAATCGTTTATAAAATGGCTCCTTCCTATACATCATAAAACTTTGCTTTGTGAAGGGCACTGGAATAAAACGTGAGGTTTCTTCTGCATGAGAAAACATAGCGAAGCAAGTAATCACCTTCCAGATCAAGGAGCTGGTCAGAATCTATGTCCACTCACACTATATCAACCCCAAAATCTATCAGCACAATTGGGGGGCTGAGAGATAAAAATCCCACAACAGCATCAGTTAAACAATATAAGTTTGTAATCTTCGTTTGCTCCTTGTTAATATTCTCCAATTCAAAATACATTAGCATAAAAAGGTAGTGTATTGTGAAAAGATAGTGTATTGCACAATCTCTTTGACTCCCCAATCAAGACCAATCCCAGTTAGGCTTTTTCATTGCCTGACTATTTGTCCCAGCAAAGAGCATATGCTTATACATTTTTTTTCCATTTAGTAATCATATTCCATTAATTCAATCATCTAACATTGGTGGCACCAATTTTGATTTCAGAACAGGAGTTCATGGATTCAATATTTCAGGCTGTCACCAGTAACTTTCAGCAGCAAACTTCCTCAGTTGGCAGACAACTCACTAGAATATGGGTGTGGGCGGTACAGTAGTTAGTGTTGCTACCTCACAGTGCCAGGATCCCAGGTTCAATTCTGACCGCTCATGACAGTCTGTGTGGAATTTGCATATTTTCGCCATGTCTGTACGGGTTTCCTCCAGGTGCTCTGCTTTCCTCCCACACTCCAAAGATGTGTGGGTTAGGTTGTTTGGCCAATGTAAATTGACCTTTAATGTCAGGGGGATTAACAGGGTGGAATTTCAGAGATACAGCCTGGGGTTGAATTGTTGTTCATGTAGGCTCAATGTGCCAAATGGCTTCTTTCTGCACTGTAGCTATTCTATGAATACCTTCTGCTTCATTCCTAATATTTGCTTGGGTGAGCTTTACAGGGCAGTCCATTATACATGGGAGTCTGCTTTTTTTTAAGTTGGAGATAAACTTCACCTCTCTCATCACAATTGTGAAAAAACATTAAATGTTTATACATTTGCTTGAATTTTGAAGGTTAGGGGGTGAGCTAATTGTGGTGGCTAAGATGATCAAAGGAGTTGGTAGGTTAGATAGAGAGAAACTGTTCCCTCTGATGTGAGAATCCAGAACAAAGTCTAAAGCCAGATCTTACAGGGATGATGTCAGGAAGCACTTCATATAAAGAATGGTGGAAATTTGTAACTCCCTCACCCAAAACACTGCTGAGGCCGGTTCAATCGAGAACTTAAAAACTGGGATTAATAAATTTTAATTGGCAAGAGCAATAGAGTCAAGTGGATAGTTTGAATTAAAATGGCAGATCAACTATGGTCTAATTGAATAAGGGAACAGGCTCGAGAGGCTGAAAGGCCTACTCCTTTGCCTCTTTCTTTCTAAGTTCTTATTTCTGCATGCACAATGTCCACAGAGGAGCTGTGATAAGGAATGAACATTCTCTCTTGAGTAAAGTAAAATATCTGTAGTGTCATACAGTGCAGGATATTCCAGCCATGCTTGCCGCAAAACCAGAAAATCCCGCTCAAAGTCAACGGGCCTCTGCATGGTCCACCCCTTTCCCGCTGTGATCCCCGTGGCAAGCAGGATGGGAAAATTCTCTTCCTGCTTCTAGTGGTGCACTAAGGCCGACTTTCATCTGTTTCCATTGCTAGTGATTCCCAGAGCTAGTCAACAGGGACTAATAGCTTCAGGGATACCACTCCGCATCAAGGATGGCTGACCAGGAGTGTCTCCTGCTCTTAACGGTAGCCAGTGGAAAGTTGGAAGGATTTGCAGGATGGCACATTCAACCTGTTTGCCGTGTTATGACCGCTGCTTCCTGGAATGGGATTCAAACCCAAAGCTTCTAGCTCAGAGGCAGGTATGTGATTACTGCGCCAGAAGACGTCCTGTCATACAGTGTTGCCATCTCAAAATGTAGGAAGTGCATTTCCCCTTGGCTGGTTACATGGAGGACAGGTTCAGACTCACCCACCCCTAGGTCTCCCTGTTGGTTCAGTTATGTGGAAACGCTGTCAAATTTCACAGTCATTAGAAATGATTTAGTGCGGACAACTCTCTGACTTTATTAAATGAGAATTGATCACCTTAATTGATTGGTGGTCCTCCTGGTGATAGGCAGAGTAACAACTTTACTGAGCACTGCCTGAAAGCAAGCTCTAAATGAAATCACCTCTTTTATATTTGAACTTGCTGGTAGTAATTCCAGCAGTTATATGTGAAGTTACAATTTTCCAACCAGATTCAACTTTGTAACAGCTCAGGGGAGATAGACATTGTTTGGTTCTGTAAATTATTAAAGAAATCCAATAACTTTTATCTGTTTCCGCTTTACTCTTATCTCAAAGGTTTAGTTGATCAATGACCTCCTGCAAATAATGCTACAGCTTTGTTGTGTAATGACCTTATTTAGATAGATTAAATCAATAGATACATAACTTCCTCAGAAAGTAATAAAACCTGGTCACCAGGGAGTGCACTTAGCAAATGTCACTACAATTGAGTTTACCTGGGTGTTTCAAGAGCCTCTTTATATACACCCTGGTTTATCACTGCAATTACTGCCTCATTGCCACTTTTTCTTTTGTTACATTCTTTATATTTTAAGGGTAAATATCAATAACAGACAACATTGGAAAGCATTTTTCATGTAGCATTTTTCGTGTGTGGAAAAATGGCTTCTAGCTCTTTACAAGGCAAATGATGGTCTAGTGATTCTATCACTAGATTATTAATTCAGAAACTCAGCTAATGTTCTGGGGACCCAGATTCGAATCCCGCCATGGCAGCTGGTAGAATTTGAATTCAATAAAAAATATTTGAAATTAAGGATCTACTGATGACCATGAAACGATTGTTGGAAAAACTCATCTAGTTCACCCGTGTCCTTTAGGGAAGGAATTCTGCTGTCCTTGCCTGGCCTCCATGTGACTCCAGAGCCAAGTGGTTTGGTTAACACTCAACTGCCCTTGGGCAACTAGGGACAGGCATAAATGCTGGACAGCCAGTGATGCCAATGTCCCACAAATGTGTCATAGAGATGTACAGCATGGAAACAGGCCCTCCTTTTTTTTAAACCCCAAAGATAGTCCCAATTGCCTGCATTTGGCCCATATCCCTCTCTACCTATCTTATCCATGTAACTGTCTAAATGCTTTTTAAAAGACAAAATTGTGCCTGCCTCTACTATGACCTCTGGCAGCTTGTTCCAGACACTTACCATCCTGTATGTGAAAAAAATTACCCCTCTGGACGCTTTTATATCTCTCCCCTCTCACCTTAAACCTATGCCTTCTAGTTTTAGACTCCCCTTCCTTTGGGAAAAGATATTGACTCTCTAGCTAATCTATGTCCCTCATTATTTTATAGACCTGTGTAAGATCACCCCTCAGCCTTCTACGCTCCAGAGAAAAAAGTCCCAGTCCATTCAGCCTCTCCTTATAATTCAAACAATAAGTCCCGATAGCATCCTAGTAAGTCTTTTCTGCACACTTTCTAGTTTAGTAATATCCTTTCTATAATAGGGTTACCAGAACTGTACACAAGTGTGGCCTTGCCAATGTCTTGTACAACTTCAACAGACGTCCCAACTCCTTATTCAATGTTCTGACCAATGAAACCAAGCATGCTGAATGCCTTCTTCACCACTCTGTCCACCTGTGACTCCACTTACAAATAATAGTGGACGCAGCACTGATCCCTGAGGCACACCACTGATCAGAGGCCTCCAGTTTGAAAAACAAGCCTCTACAACCATCCCTCTACAATGAAAAAATAATAGAGGAAAAGAATGAATTTTTCAATAGAAGAGAAAAATAGGAAGGTTGATAAGACCACACCATAAGACAAAGGAGCAGAATTAGGCTACTCAGCCCATCGAGTCTGCTCTGCCATTCAATTGTGGCTGATATTTTTATCGTCCCCATTCTCCTGCCATTTCCCCACAAACCCTGACCCCCTTATTAACAAAAACCTAGCTATCTCTGTCTTAAAGATACTCACAGCTCCCTGCGGCAAAGACTTCCACAGATTCACCATTCTCTGTCTGAAGAAATTCCATGTTTATGTGACAGTGAAACCTGGGTGATAAAAAAATCAGCTGCCTATTATATATAACATAATATTATATATTATGTTAGTTATAATATTATATATTACGTAACATTATATATTATGTTGTATATAATATTATATAATAATATATTATATATTAATACATCACTCTACATTTATAATTACTGCAATGGAAATAAAAATTGAGAGAGTTTACAAAGGGATTGCTGACTCTTATGTTATCACATTTCAAAAGAAAGTCAAAGATGATGGCAGGGCTTTAGTGTGATTGGAGGTGATGACAAAGACAAAAGATGAGGTTTTAAGAGTTTTGAAATCAAGGAGTAAGGTAGTAACATGAAAAAAAAGAGTTTGGATTAGGAGAACTGGGGCAAAATGACTGAAAGAACAATAACCAGTGGGGAGCTGGAGGGTGAAGGTGGCATGGTGGCACAGTGGTTAGCAGTGCTCCCTCGCAGTGCCAGGGACCCAGGTTCAATTCTGGCCCGAGATCACTGTCTGTGCACATTCTCACCATGTCTCCATGGGTTTCCTTTGGGTGTTCTGGTTTCCTCCCACAGTCCAAAGATGTGCAGGTTAGGTTGATTGGCCATTCTAAATTGACCCTCGTGTCAGGGGATTAGCAGGGTAAATATGGGAATAGGGCTGTGATGTGTTTGTGGCTGTTGTAGATGCAATGGGCCGAATGGCCTCCTTCTGCACTGTATTCCACTGTATGAGGAATAATTTAATATTGCAGGAATGGACAACATAGTGAGGGGCAGTTACTTTCTTGGCATTGAGGGGCTGAAGAGCATGAGACTGATCAGGATAGTGAGTGGCTATGACGTGACATACAATCTCTGGGTTGAATTAGGGGAGGGTGGAAAATGGGATGTCGGCTGGAAGACTTTCCGAGATTGGTGCCTGAGATCTCAGCAACGGTGGATGAAAGATAGGTTTGAAAATGCAGACATTTTGGAGTTAGAATAAAATAGCCTCAATGACATCAGATGTGGGATAGAATCTTGCTGTGGGATCAAGGAGCTCACTGCGGTGCCAAGCCTCCTTCCTGATCCTGAGGAGATACCCAGAAAAATTGTGAGAGTTCATGACAAGGATGTGTAAGTGTTGCAGGGAGCAATAAAGACTGGCTTTGGTTTTACGCAATTAAATTGCTCAAAGTGTAGTTTCTATGAATTTGTACTTCCAGCATGGAGCGTTGTGCATTGATGCACATATGAGAAATTTAGGTGCAGAGATCAACATCCAAGTCAGGAGCACAAATTAAAAATACTTACCCTGTAGTATTTTTGTTTTAACTCATTACTAGAACCTTGAAAGAGCAGTGGCATGGGAATGGATGAGAGTGGAAAGTCATTACAGGAAGATGGAACACCATTACAGCCACTGCAAAGGCCTAAGGAAACAGGGAATGTCAATGTTATTCCTGACTTACTATGAAAAAAAGCTAGAAAAATACCTCAAGCACTTTAACAGAAATCAACACAATAGTGAGAGATATTTTGAGGATGCAAACAATGACAATGTTTTGAAGAAAGTAGAATAAAAGGCAGAAATTGGGATAGATCGATGCTGGGGCCTCAGCGGAAAGGTTGGGTTGCGAGGGCAAAACAAGTGGAGGCCACATCATTGACATAAATGTAATAAATACTAGAAGGTCATACTGAAATTAAAATGGTATAAAGGGGGAATAAAGCAGATAGCCTTTATTATGGTCATGATAGCCTTTATTAACATTTTGTTGGTGAGCTGCATGTACCAAACCTTTGTCCTTGTGCTGACTAAGCTGCCAAGTAAAACCAGTGGGGGACATGACTGAGGTGCAAAGTCAAGAATGCCCTGGAAAATCTTTGTGGAAGATTGGTACTTTTCCTGCCCCCTCAAAGATCCTATAAAGGTTAACAATCCTTTGCTTCTGGGAATAGCCTCCAGCAATCCCATTGCAGATTGTTAATGAGACCTTTCAACAGTCAAAGAAAGAGGACAGGCATGAGCTGTACTCCCAGCAGCCTAGCATTCTTCTGTAATAGGCATTGGACTCAGATAGCACAACCAATCAGTCTCCCACTTGATTTGAGGAACCATTTAACATCCTGCCCTAGAATTGATACAGACAGAAAATGGATGCATAATATACACATTGGACATTCAGTGGCTGGCCTCCAAGTTTTCAGAAGAGAAACATACAGCCCACATTTGATGTTTTCCCTCAATCAAAGAGCAGTATTGGGGATATTCTAAAAACACACTAGTCTATCCTGGGGTAGTGAAAATCAGCCCATTTTCTTGCCATGTTGTTGTTCCATAGTTCTCTGAACTGTTTGTAGATCTCTCCCTCTAGTTCATCTCCATATGTTGTGGTGGTCTGTAATGCACACGAGAATTGAACTATTTCCCTTCCTATTTCTTAATTCTATCCATATGGGTTCTGCCTTAGCACAACCCTTAAATTCTACTGCGGTGAAATGATCTTCAATGACACTGGCATCCCTACTGCAACTCTCCCTATCCCTTTGAAAATGTTATAACTTGGAACATTAAATCCATCCCATGCAAATCTAAGTCACATGCTTCTCACTCTAATTTTGTTCTAAGTGTTTTATATACTTACATTCATTGATTCCATTTGTCGGGAGGCATTCATTCTTGTTATTATGATCCATTATTTTCTCTAACTCTGATGTCCTGGAAACATGATAAAGAATCAATCATTATTTGTTCAGTTGCATGATATAGACACAAAAACTGAATCATTCAAATTGTACCTCAGGGGAAAATGTGTTGCCAGCATCAAGGACAAGTGAGAGGTAAGAGTTGGGAAATATGGGGAAGGAAGAAATGTGCTCGAGTTCCTGGACAAATAGTGAGCACAAATTGTTGAATAAAATTCAAAATCACTTGGCAAAAATACTTCCATAACTATCACTTCACTACATGAATTAAAGACTGAGGTGCTTTCTTCAGCGTACAGTACTTAATATAAATACTATACATACCAAAGTTAAGCTGTTGCAACACAGTCATTTTCACTGAGTAAGCTACGTAGTAAATCTCCCCACTCTTGCCTCCGTGTAATTGTTTCCACTTGTCTCTGCATATAGTTCAAGCCCTTTGCTGCCTCCACACCATGCTGCTATGAATTAGATTGGCTCCCTCAGCAAACTACTTACCTTAATCTTGTTTCCTTTACCTCACACTCTTAGTTTCTGGGTTAAAGTGTTTTTCAGCTGGGTTTGGCTATCCTCAGTGGACTAATGAAAAGAGTGAAGCAAAAGAAGAAAAAGGGGAGGAAGGCTTGGAGTGGGGGAGTGTCAAAAGACAAGATACAGTAACTCATTAAAGGAGACAGATGGGGAGCACAAGAAAGGAAGCTGAAGATTAAAATAAAGGGCAAAGTGAAATGTGATGTAATTTGCCCCAGTTGATCAAGTGAACAGCAAAGTACAAAGCGGAGGTAAGATCAAAGGAAAGAGAAATGTGCAAAAATATGACGAATAAAAATTGAACCAGGAAATAAGACAATTAAAGTGAAAATGCACATGGATAAAAGAAACATTGAACAAGATGTGAATAGAGACATTGGGTGTTACATAGACTCAAATATAATTTGATGCTTCACTGCAGCAACAGTAATGAATTTTAGGCCTGAATATTTGAGCAGTGGCAATGATTGTCAAATTTTCACTATGCTCATAAATTTCCCTGACTTGATACAGCTCCTCACTTCTTTCAAGACCTTCTGAAGCCGGCTTTCCAGAAATGTGCACCATCCGTTGGGGAAGGCAGGGAATGCCCCTTTTTATGGCTCTGCCTGTCATAGCATGGATTTACACGTCCAGTCTTTGAATGATAATGTATGGGTGTAACAATTACACAGACACAAGAGTGGGGAGATATACTACATAGCTCAGTCAATGAATATCAATGTGTTGTCACAGTTTAACTCCTGTATGTATGTTATATATATTAACTACTGCATGCACAAGAAGCACCTTAGACTCTAATTCATGTATGAGTGAATGAATTGGTGGGTGGGTAACGTGAGTGAGTGAGTAGACTGGGTTTGGGTGGGTGAGGTAAATTACTAGATGTGTGAGGTGGCTAGGTGAATGAAGTGCATGAGATGGGTTGATGGCAAGTGGATAGGTTGGGTTGACAGCTAAGTTGGTAATTGGGACAAGGGGGTAGTTGGGGATTTGGGGATATAGTCATAGGGTTGGAAAGGGTAAATCGGTGGCTAATCAGAGGTCAAAGGAGTTGCCCTCTGTGCCAGTCTGTCCCGCTGCCAATTGCCCCATCTGCCGCGTTCCCTCCTTCTCCCCACCAATTGCCACCCTGCAGTGTTCTATCTGTCCCCAATTACCATCCCAGCATAGTGCAGAGTTCCCTGTCGGGCATTGATAAGCCACAATGGCATTTAGGACTTATGAATGAGATTTAAATTATATCATTAATATTTAAATTGTCTTCACACCCTTTCTGGGTGCAAAACCCTTTCACTGGCAAAGCAAGGCTGCTATGATTGGAGAGGAGAGATATCAGGCATTGTCCTCACCCGATTATACCACCTCACCTCGCCGAAAGGCGGGTGGGATGTGGTCATCCAGTTATGCCCATAGGGTAGAATTTAGTACCCTTCCTTATGTTGAGTTTGCTGGTGGTCGGATGGTGCAGGTGGAATCTCGCTTTTTTTCTGTCCCCATTCCAATTTTGCCTGTGGCAGGAAATCCGTGGATGTTCTTCCCACACCACTGCTAATTGAGGCCCTTCATTGGGCAAATACTGCCACTTAAATGCCTCATCTCACTGCTGGTATTACCCAGTCACGAGTAGGGGATTCACCAGGCTTGAGCCTGACAAGCAAACACTGGCATGATTACTTGTGGGCACTTCGGGGCAATCCGTAGTTCAAAGGCACTCAGTGCCTGATTGCGGCACCCAGCATTAAGAAGAGGCTACCTACTGAAATCTCCAACCACCCATCCTTCCTGCTAAACTCCATCAGTCTCTCTCTCTCTCTCTCGCTCACAAACACCCTTCCCTCAGTCTCCCCCTCCTTTGCCCAATGCTAGTGTGTGGCTGGCACTCCAGCTGGTGGCCAAGATTCCCATCATCTCCACAATATTATAAACCCCAGTACATATTCCCACATATGGACATCCATAACAAACACATGAATCTTTTGAAGAAAAATCTATCCTGGTTTACTTTTCCAGGATTCTGCTGTCTGTTAGATTATCGGAATAAGTGTAACGATTTAGCAGTCTAGGCAAACCTGCTCACCTGAGAATGTTGCACGTCCAGAATCCAGGCACTAATTGGTCCCACTGGCTGTCTTATTCTGTGCTGGGACAGCTAAATTGCAAAATGTAAGATACGCATGTGTCCTGAACAATGATGAGGGTCATCGAAATCAACAACTATCAAAGTTTTTTGAAAAGGTCATTTTTAAGGCCGAAATCCAATGCCTATTTATCCAACGGGTATAGAAATTTCTACATGTGACAGGAGAGGGTTGATTAGATTCAGAGTAAAAACAACCTTGACAATTAAAGGCAGACATCTGGCAAAGAACTTATGGAAAACAATTCACCGCATTCCAGATCCACAGGCAGGCACTGAGAACTATTAACAAAGCAAAAGCAGATAGCCAAATGAGCACCGGAGCTTTTCAAGGTGTCTGGTGGTTGACTGGATTAATCTTGTGATGCAATTGAAACTTGCATTTGTCCGTAATGTTCACACATGTCAGCTAGATTATAAAACATTCAGCAGCTAATAAAATTGTCATGTTATCTCCTGCTTATGAATGAGGTCTTATTGATAAATTTTCTGAGAAAAAGAATTGATGTAATTACCATCCTGTGCTGTTTAATTTCATAAATACAGAAATTCAATACTCTGAATGGACTCGATCTCTTATATAACATATCACTTTGCTGAGCAGAGTTTAATTATAGGTGATGTGGGTGCCTTTCACCAGTTTGGGAGACAATGGGAGCCTTCCATATTAAACAGTAGCAGACGTTCCCTCAGTCAAGGACCCCAGGGCTGGAAGTCCCGCTGCCAAGAGCTGCCTGCCACTCAGAGGCCAACACCTCATTCTTGCTCAGTAACACCATAGATTTGGTGGCTGCTGCCTGTATTGCACTGATCCAGGACCTAGGAACACTAAGACCGAGGCCACAGGTGAATGATGGCAGGAGGTGGATTGCAGGGTGGGAGTTACTGGGGAAGGGGGTAATGGGTTGGCAATGATGGCAATGACAGCAAAGCTATCTGCAAGAGTTGCCTGCCCCCACCCCCCATTTTCTCAATGCTGGACCTCTAGATCAAGTGTAGAATGCTTGACAACATAGGATACCCCTCACTTTTGGGATTCTCCCATGGGAAGTCTCCTTGGATGAATACTAGCTGTGACAGGGTGCAGCCCTTAAACATGCATTAATTGCCCAATTAAGGGCCTCAGGTAGTGGAGTGGAGGGCAGGGAGCAGAAAGGCCCTGCACAGGCATCCTTAATTGGGGCAGAGACTGAAAGGTGGTGGGGTCCTCATCTGCCATTGTCCCACCCAATTAAATACCTCCCTCCAACATTGCAATAGGGAAGGGCATGAAGTCAGCCTATTAAGTCTGCATTGATAAAGACCATTTGTGGTGTTAACTGGTCCTGTGTTATAATGTCTCAAAACTGAACCCTTTAATGGTACTTTTTTCCCAACAGCGTGTAAGGAACATTCAGACGATAGTCCAAAAGCTTTGGCTGGAAAGTGCAGCTGGGGAAGATAATTGACAACGTAGTATTATTGAATTAGACAGCACAGAAGGAGACCATTCGCCCCATGGAACATGCCAGCTCTCTGAATGAGCTAGTAATCCTCTCTTTCCCCATTTCCCTGCCAAAAAGTCCTTTTAAGTGTTTAACCAATTTCCTTTTGAAAGTTACTATAACATTTGCTTCTTTAGGGCAATGCCTTGCAGATCATAATACATTTTGCAAATTAACTTAAATCTGGTTACCACATCTCCTATTGTTTAATTATGGGCAGGTATATTCAATGAATGAATTTATTATAATGAATTACCTGTTGATGGGCAGGCATAACGTACATCACTTGGCATCTCTGGCACAACATCGAAATAAGGTAAACAGGGCTGAAATATGGCAGTGGGCATCACCAAACCTATTTCCTGCTGTCTATTCCGGTGTTGCTGAAGATTCAGTGATAGAAGCAAAACAAAAGTCCTAACTTCATCACTAAGGAGTCCTACATGAAGAATTATAATTTTCAGTGAGATAGCTGATGGCTGCTGATGCTCTTTGAACAGTGAATATCAGGGGAGGAAGGATGAAAATTGGACAAATGGGGAGATAAAATCAATCAACATGTTTTGGAGATATTCATATTTGAAGCAATTATGTAACACTCACTTGATGAAGGGCAGCACTCAGAAAGCTTGTGATGCCAAATAAACCTTGTTGGACTTTAACCTGGTGTTGTGAGACTTCTTACTGTATCAATTGTAAATGTCCCTGTGCATTTGAATATTGTGTCCTGCAAGCCAACAATTCAAAGAGCCCTATAAATATTGCAAATGTTAATATTTCAGAGTTGCAAGCACCACGATAATGTCATTAGCAATCACTGCTGAGTATCAGCATCACCCTCAATCTTCAGTCCATTTAAAAGTTGCAGAGATCATGTTGCTAAGCGGTGCACTCATTGATTCAGGGGCTGCTAAGGATACCACAGTAGGGCTGTCACAATGTTAACAGCCCATAAAGTTGTCCCATTCGTCACACAAATGCCACATAATGCCCAGAAGATGGGGAAAAGGTCACTAAAATGTCTGAGGACGAATCCTTTTGAGGTTTTTTTATTTAAGTTTCATGATATTTCTTAGAAGGGGAAGGCCGTTCCCTCGTCAGGAAGTGCTGGAGGCGAGGTTGCCGGTTAGTGAGTGGAAAGAGGCGTTCTGGACAGTACAGTGACAGAGTGAGCTACAGTAGCTCGGACTGAGCTCTGGCTGCAGGCATTTCTAAACTTAGTGTTGAATATTCCAGAATTAACCTGGGCTCTATACAGCGGTGGGGCACGGCATAAAAATGGGGCATGTTCTATGAAAGAGGCTTTGTATTTGGACAAGCTGTAAAACCTATTTACAATGTGAAAGGGAGAATTTGACACTTTTTTTTCCCTCCTTGGCTCTGTGAGCATTATAAAGGGAGAAGCACGGGTTCTCGATGACAAGTGCAAATAGTTGTTTCAAAATTAAGGACCCCTACGAATAAAGTGACAAAATATAACTTCTGCGTAATAAAGCAAGGTAATATATTTGAGGGAGGCGATCTCTCATGGAAACCGTTTGCTAACCTTTCAAGAACTTTATGAATGCTCAGTCTCCACTTCACTGCTGGCTGAAATGTTCAGTTGAAGTGTTTTTTTGTTGAACTGGTAAAGAGGCTTCAAGCTTTGGGAATTTCTGAAGACAGGATTTATTTTCCCAGACCTCCCTCCCCTCCCTCCCCTTTTTTTATCAGCCTACTTTGTCCACTGAAGGAGTCACATTCATGCATTACTTCTCCCACTGCTAATCAGTGTTCTGTGCCGAACAGAGCTCTGAATTCATCGGGTCATGCTGCATTCTCTGCGCTTGCTGCCCTTACAGTGTGCGCGGCTGAATGCAGAACTTTGATCGTTTATGAGTGGGGAGTGCTGACCCTTAGCACAGGCTTGTTCTTCTGAATACAGACGGTGTAGGCGGATCATACATCCTCAAGCAATGCAGTTGTTCAATGGGATGTCGGCTATACTCTAAGGAAAATGGTAAAGATCTTTTTTTTTCAAAATGCTTAAACGCTGGCTTAGAGAAGTTACTTAACTGGATGAGCAACACTTTAATGTACCGGGGACTGGAATACTATTTATAAACCTAAAAAACATTTAGGACATGAATGCAAATATTAACACATTGAGAAGTATTCTTTGGAGTATTATTCAGTATTGGAAAAGTACAGGAAGGAATGTTCTGGGTGTAAGAAAACTGTTGACTAAGCTTTTGATTGACTGCAGATGTCTGTGTCGTATTTTTGTCTGTTAACTTTAGACTAAAAATTTATCTTTGCTAATTTTGCAGAATAACTGAACTTGAGTGACCACTTTTGGCAGATTAATGTTGGAAATAATTACTTTTGAAAATTAATAGAGAGTACATTTCTGTTTCATATTTAACTTGTTATTCTGTAAACCATATCTAGAGACTTAATCGGAATCAACTAATTCATCTTTGGATGCCTTGCGCATTCAGAAATATATGCTGGTTATTGTCATTGACGAGGGGTAGGTTACTCACCTTAAGTATTGCTGATAGAATTTCATCAGGTGGATAGAGTACAAATAGCAGAAATTAGAAAAAAAAACTTGAGCATGGGAGGCTAGCAAAGAAAACTTTGGAGTAATCTGGTCAGGAACATGATTTTTTTCTAGTCATTTGTGAGAATATGGTCATCAGTGGTAAGAACAGTTATGTGGTGTAAGCTACTAGGTAGGAAGTTTCAGGATTTTGAAACAGCAATAGTGAAGGATCGGTGATAAATTAGCAAGTCAGGATGATGCATAACTTGGGGGGAACATTGCAGGTGGTGGTGTTGACATGCACCTGCTGTCCTTTTCCATCCAGGTGGCAGAGGTCATGGGTTTTGAAGTGCTGTGGCAGGAACATTGGTGAGTCGCTACAGTGCATCTTATAGATGATGTAGTGATACCAGTATTAGACAAGCTTTTGGAGCACTGCTCCTTCCTCAGGTGACTCACATCAATTGCTGCTGCTGCAGGCAATTGATGTTTGTGGTGGTGGCTGGGATTCTACTCAAGTGTGTTTCTTTATCCTGGATGGTATGGAGATTCTTGAGTGATGTTGGAGCCACATTTATTGAGGCAAGCACAAAGTAACCCATCACATGCTTTTAGGTGGTGGATATATCTTGGGAAGTTAGCAGATGGGGTACTCACCTCAGAATTCCCAATGTTTGACATGCCGTTGCAATCATTGTATTTATACGGCTGGTCCACTTATATTTTTAATCAATGATAAACTCCAGGATTCAGAAAGTGGGGAATTCATTGATGGTAATTGAATGTCATGGCGAGGTGGTTAGATTCTCTCTTTGAAATAGTCACCATCTGACCCTTGTTGGGTTCAGAGGCAAATCAACTGAGGTAGGAGTGAAAGTGGCTGATATTACGGTCATGAAAATAGTCAGTCTTTCTGATGGAGAAGATTTGGAGTGAAATTTTACCTGGTTATCCCGTCACTGTGACTGAAAGTAGATGCTAAGCCAAGGTGGACAGTGATCCCTTGAGCAGGATAGTACTGGCAGCCTGAGGCTAATGGTGCATAAATGAACCTTCATGCCAATTCAAATGATTTCTAAAGACTTCCATCTGTGGGGAGTTTAACAGTGCACCCTGTAGAGAAGATGGGAATCACTGACACCAGCCTCTGGATTTCTTGTGTTTAACTGTGTATGAACGGATGGGAGAAATTGCCCTTAGGTTCATACCTTTAACAACAAAGGACAGAATTCTCTGATATTGAGAAGAAGTGCAGTGGTGAGCACCTTTCCCAGTGATCAGAATGGCTTTTGTGCAAGAGACCTCATTAATTATGCACAGGCAAGTTTCCTTCCAAGTCCCAAGATAGTCAGCAGCAAGGTCTGCCTGTCACTAGCTGGTGGATTTGAAGGTCCAGGTGCCAGTTTTAAATACCAGTTCAGCACACTCATATCACTCACTCTAGCCCACCTGTCTCCACCACACTGTGCAGGATGTCAGCAGTCCAGAGGATAATGCCAGCAGCATCATGAAGAAGCTTACCCCTCGATTCAACCACCCTCTCCCTAGTCCATCACTTGTGAGGTGCTATACTTGGACTTCTGCCCACCACATCCCCTTCCAGTAAACAATGTGGCTCCCCTTTGAACCCCTTGTTTATAAGCTTTTCATGCAGTCTTATCGGGGTTCAACTTTGGTCCCCATGGTTTGCCTTCTGTCGTTCATCTTCTTTACCCACATCTTTTCCCCTCTGCCTATTATTGTGAGGCCTCGCCTTTCCAACCCAACCGCCACGACACAGCCCTCCATCCATGTTGTCCACCTTGTCTTTGTCAGGCCAATTCGAATCTTCACTGCAGTGGCTGCATGAGTGCAGCACACTGCTGTCCAGATAGAAACTGGTGTGTGGCACCAGGAAGAAGGAAACCCCTATACTCCCCAGTCCCAGTCACAATACTGATCCGAGATGGTAACACAGGAGGGTCTGTGGGTCCACCACTATTGTGCTGTCCATTAAGACCAGCTCGGCATGGAAATGAAGGGCAGAGTGGTGAACAGTGCATCACGAGCAATGCAGCTCTATGTCAGAAAGATTGCTGCACTCACCTTGAAATCTCTAGTGAATTGAAGACCGCCTTATGTATGTCACTCTTTAGACTGATGTAATTTTCATGCCATTTGCCATCTGGCATGAGATAAGATTGGAAAGCCTGACAGAATACTGGTCAGCAACTGTTTTAATGTGCAATCATGAGATGCAAATGATTGCAAATAGCATATACACCACCACCAGTGGGAAGGCTAACCTACCATCAACCTGCCATCGGGAGAGTTGCAACGTGATTGTATACAGCAAGTTTCTGATTTTGTCTCTGCTCCCACTTACCACCAAATCTGCCATGGGCGGGATGGAGAATTCCATTCAAACACTTTTGCTACTATTACAACTGCAGAATCCAGGTTACTTGCCATTAGACCGTTTCCCCCAGAATGTAAATATTCATTTGGTGAATTACTGAATCACCTTAAATATGTGCCTTCTCACAGCACCAGGTTAAAGTCCAGCAGGTTTATTTGGAAACATGAGCTTTCAGCTCCTTCATCAGGTGAGTGATGAACTGCCCTCCCCAGTCCAACACCAGCATCTCCACATCTGTGCTCTCTGCTTATTGACTTTCAATGGTTGGGAACAATTTCTCTTTCTTTATTCTTTCTATGCACATCATCATTTTAAACACTGCTGTTAAATCTCCCTCTCTACTGCAAGGGGAACAAACTCAGATTCTTCAGTATATCCATGTAACTGGAATCCAAAATCCCTGGAACCTTTCTAATGTAACTTCAGGAGAGAGGGCCTTTCAGTGTTACACCAAGGTACAGCTTTGAGATTGGGGTTAACAGTTTCTTTAAAGATTAGTTGCTGATTTTACACAGAATTGTTACAGCACAGAATGTCCATTCAGCCCATTGTTTCTGCACCAACTCTCCGAATGAACAAAGCAGAGAGTGTCATTCCCCTGTTTTCTCCCTGCACATTTGATCTTTCCAGACAATAATCCAATTTCCTCTTAAACGCCACAAGTAGTGAGGGCTTTCTTGCATTATTTGCAATTCACGCTGATGCTTAGTCTCCTAAGATACTATAGGCTTTGATAATGTTGCCGGAACAAGGAGCTATACCAACAACTCTCTCTGAGTCACGTCCTGTATCAGCTGAGTTTAACATTATAGTAAATAGGGGTGCCCAAGTCTCCATTAGGAGTCAACATATACATAGGAACGTACAAATTAGGAGCAGGAATGGGCCACTCAGCCCCTTGAGCCAGCAAGTAAGAGCAGGGATTTGAGGAGGGCAAGATTTTGTAGGTTCAATGCTTTATCCAAGATGATCTCACTTAGGATCAGAAAGGATCCCATAATTGGTCTCAGCATCACGAATAAGAAGTAAAATAAGTGTGGTTGCTGCATTTTGGTTTTAACCTATGTGAATGTCCCCTGTATCAACAGAAACTCTTACATGGATACATAGAACAATACAGCACAGGAATGGGCCATTTGGAGGCCACCAAGCCTGCACCGATACTTTCCTTCTATCCCTTTGTTCACCTCCTGTTCATGCGTCTATCAAAACGCACTTGAACGTTGCTAACATGCCAGCTTCTGCCATTTCCACTAGCAGTGCATTCCAGACACCACCACCCTCTGTGAAAAACTTTCTCCACACATCTCACTTAAATTTACCACCTCTCACCATGTGCTCTCTTGTAGATGACCCTTTCACCTTGGAAAAAGCCCCTGATTATTCACCCTATCTATGCTTCTCATAATTTTGTAGGCTTTTTTCAGGTCACTTCTCAGCCTCCGGCTTTCCAGCGAAAACAATCCGAGTTTATCCAACTTCTCCTCATACTTAAAACCCTCCAGACCAGACAACATCCTGGTAAATCTTCTTTATACCCTCTCTAAAGTATTCACATGCTTCTGTTAGTGTGGCAAACAGAACTGCATGCAATATTCCAATTACAGCCTAACTAAAGTCTTATACAGCTGTAATATAATTTGCCAACTTTTATACTCGATGCCCAGGCTGACCAAGGTAAGCATGAAGGCAGGGTGAGGCCAGGATTTTGAACATATGTCCAAATCTCAGCTTTGCAGCTGAAAATTTGAAGTGAAGTTTTAAAATCTGTAAAAGTGGTCTTGAAGCTATCAGATTTTCATATAAAAATAACAGGTTGCTTTAGGGAAATAAACCTGCTCAAGCCTATGTGTACTTCCAGTCTCAAGCCCGTATGGTAGGCGCCTAACTGCCTTTGGAAGTGGTCTAGCAAGTCACACAGTCAAATAAAACCACTACAAAGAATAGTACACAATTCACTACAGATTGCTAATGTTTTATCAGCTCTTTAAGTATGATCATGAACATTATGTAATGTTTCTGTGCTTCTTAAATGAAGCAAAAATCAGTAAGAATTACCTATTTTACATCATCTGCACTCCAGTGGAATGCATTGTGAAGTATCTTGGGATTATTGCTTTACCTTTAAGCATAGTTATCAACTCCTGTAACTACATTTATTTATCTCACTATTATTAGTGCACTACACTTAAGTACCCTGAAGAATCCATCTGTATTGTCCCATTTTAAGATTTGTTTTAAGGGATTGTTTTAATAAATTTAATAGGTACTGGATGAAGGTTCGCACGGTAACTTCACTGCAGTATTAATATAAGCCTACTTGTGACAAATAAATGAACTTTACTTTAAAAGGGCCTGATTTATTGGACCGTGATCCTGTAGTTGTCCTGCTTTGTTCTATCAATAAAAGTTCACGTCACTGTTTCATGTTTTCCACCACTTCATGTCTGCAAAATTTCTTCTTGTCAATATCTTGAAAGTCTGCTTAATTATTTCTCACTTTAATTTGTTCACCCTTACAATTTTGACATCACAGGCTGGGCTAGCATTTATTACACACCGAAAAATAACTTACGACGGAAATAAAAACAGGAAAAAGCTGGAATAAAACAGAAAATTCTGGAAATGCTCAAAAGGTCAGGCACTATCTGTACAGAGAGAAAGAGGATAAACATGACTGCTCATCAGAACTGGAAAACATGGAGGTGTAATAGGTTTTAAGTACGTACAGTGGCAGGAAGGCTGGGAAGAGAGGAAAAAAACAAAAGGGAAGGTTTGTGATAGAATGGAAGGCAGTAAAGGAGTACAGTGGAATGAGTGTGAATGACAAAAGGGATGATGGTGTAAGGCAAAAAGAGGTTGGTGATGGAAGAGTAAAAGATTGGTCTAAAGATGCTGTAAGTGTCCACGGGAGAATCATTAGCAACAGCTACTGGTAAACAAAATGGAAGCAATGATTGTTAATTTCTTGCTAGCTCCCTCAATGAGTACAAGATGAAAAGTTTAAATAGGAAGCCTCTTATTAAATGATCATCTTAAAACAGGAAAGTGAGGTAAAGAGAAGCGAGGTTTTGGAAAGGAATTTCAGGGCTTTGGGTTTAGACAGCTGAAGACATGGCCTCTAATGCTGGAGCAGTTAAAGTCAATGATGCCCAGTGTTGGAGACGCACAGATATCTCGCAGAGTTGTACGGCTGGGAGAGTTTACAGCGATAGGGAGGGACAACGTCATGGAGAGATTTGAAAACAATGATGAGAGTATTAAAATATGTCATTTAGCCATGGTCCAATGTATTACTGAAATAACGACACAAAATGCTGGAAAAATTCAGTGGGTTTGGCAACATCTGTGGAGAAAGAAACAGAATTAACATTTCAAGTCTGTATGATTTTATTTTCAATGTATTATTGTAATAGTAAATGCTAACAGTCCAAACTTCTCATACTCCTTAATAACTAAATATTGCCCTCACCTGTACCTCTTAGTTAGGGACGTTCCCATGTAAAATGCAAGTTAAAAACTTTTAGAGTAGTTTCTTTTGAACAACTTTCATGAAGAAGCAAAGATACAGGAGACTGTGCGCTGAGCCATTTAACCTGAATTGCACTTCCTCAGTTTAGAAATACAATTACAATGAAATCATCTCTTTGAGTCTGATGTTACATAATGATGACGTTTCTATAAACGTTCTATAAATGATTGGAAGATGTCCAATTGACAAAGTCTGCTATTTTAGAAAGAATATGAAAACTTTTTTCTGTTGAAGAGAATAACACCTGTGCTGAAATAGCAAGCTGAGGGATCTTGTATAAATGCATCTGCTAATGTTGGGAGTATTATTTCTGGGGTTTTGTCTCCCAAAAATAACTTGTTTGACCTTGAATTTGGTTCTGGTGACTGCCAATGATACTACTGTGTTTGCTACTATGTTAATGCATGGTATGGATTTTGTTTGTGGTACCTGTTTTGTGTTGGGTTGAATCCGTTCCAGATGCTTAATGTGAAAGATATAAATAGATAGTATCACAGTGACTTAGCCATCCTTAAACTGTTTAATTCAAGATGTTTTCCAAGTTCAATTTAATGGGATGCAATTTTTTATTTTAATGGGATATTTTGAATAATGATACCCTAAATAGGCTGGGAGGGGGTCTTCCTCCTTCCTACATTGATGGGCTTACTCTTGCTGATGTCTGAAACAGGAGCATATCATAGAATCCCTACAATGCAGAAGAAGGCCATTCGGCCCAATGACGGTCTTGACACAGCACCTTACCCTGGCCCGTATCCTATCCCCATAACCCCACACATTTATCCCGCAAATTCACTTAACCTGCACATCTTTGGAGTGTGGGAGAATACCGGAGAAATCGGGAGGAAACCCATGTGGAATGACTCAAGGCCGGAAATGAACACGGGTCTCCAGCACTGCGAAATAGCAGTGCTAACCACTATGCCACCGTGCTGCCCCATATCTCAGAGAGCGTGCTTGCAGCTGATTTTGCTCATCACCTCCAGTTTAGAAAAACAAT
This sequence comes from Carcharhinus amblyrhynchos, assembly GCF_965287045.1. Classification (NCBI taxonomy): domain Eukaryota; kingdom Metazoa; phylum Chordata; class Chondrichthyes; order Carcharhiniformes; family Carcharhinidae; genus Carcharhinus; species Carcharhinus amblyrhynchos. The sequence goes on along the minus strand of NC_137339.1, from coordinate 44,598,118 downwards.
TGTGGAGTTCAGTGTTAATTCTATTATCTGCACCCAATGCTTTCAGAGTGCACTGTTCACTATATTTACAATAGGAATGCAGTTAGCTCAGAGCAGCAGAATTGTTTCAGCAATACTGCTGAGTATTGCAGCTCCTGCTGCTATACAGATCATTGAATTTGTACAGTATTGTTGTTTGCTTTCTATAGTAGCCAGATCCCACTTTAAAACTGCCCGAACTGTAATTATATCCTTGCGGCTCTTCCTCATTCACAATGACTGGCACAGCTTTGTACAGGCCAGTGGGAACATTCTAATCTGTCTAGGGAAGAGGTGAAGCTTCAGCTGCTCACAGTGCTGATAGAAACAAAGTGATTTGCAGCCTGCTCCATAGTGAACCAGTTCACATTTATTCTGCAGGATAAGGCAGTGTCAGTAATGCTGCCTGGCTCCACTTTCTTCAGTAATATCCTCAGTAATGTCCTCAATGGCTAAAATTGTGTCCTGTGCAGTATTGATTTGTCACCATTGTAGTGGTACAGCAACAATGCCGCTCAACAAGCTCAATGGCATCTAAGACAGAGTAGTTTGCTTGATTAAACCATTCCAGCGCCTGTCCAGGTACACTGAAGGAGAATTTAGCATGGCCAATCTAGCTAACCTGCACATCTTTGGACTGTGGGAGGGAACCGGAGCACCCAGAGGAAACCCATGCAGACACGGGGAGAATGTGCAAACTCCACACAAACAGTGACCGGAGGCCAAAAATCGAACCCAGATCCCTGGCGCTATGGAGCAGCAGTGCTAACAATTGTATCACCATGCCGTCCAGCATAATATGAATATAATATAACCAGTCCTAGACTGTGGCAACTCACCAAAGTTGCTGCAACACCACCTTCCTATCTTGAGACCTCGACCGTTGACTAGGACAGGAAAACACTTCACCTCCAAGTTGATATGTAAGTGTTACACCATCCTGATCCAAACATATCTTGCCACATCTTCATTATCATTGGATTGCTATGGATTTCCCTACCTAACACGATTGTTGGAGTAACATAATCTAAAAGACACACTGGTTCAGGACAGCCATCACCAATTTCTCAGGGCAACTACTAATGTGCAATAAATGAAGTCTTACCAGTCTTCCACATCTCTAAAACAAGGGGTTCATGAAGACATCTCTAACCATTGGTATGCTTCAGTTTTGAAGTCTATTTTATTGGTTGTTTTCTGCTCACCCTGTTGGTGACCCTTTGGTCTAGGATTCTCCCCTTAAACCCTTTTGCCTCTCTGCTTTCCTCCTTTGAGACACTCGTTTAAACTGACCACTTGGACTAATCCTTTGGTCATCTGTCCTAATGTCTCCTAATGTGGCTTGGTGTCAAATTCTGTTTAATAACACTTTTGCAATTCATCTTGTGACATTTTACCACAATAAATGCAAGTTAGTTTATTTTCTGCCATGGCCAAAAATGAAAGCCTCCCCCATTGTGTTTCTTTAATATTCAGCAAATTATTAATAATGTTATTGTTTCCATGCTTGGAATATCTTCGTGAACAGAAATGCAGAGAAATACATCCAGGGAAATGATTAACTACATGAATGAAAAATGAGGAAATGTGAGCTGTCGGCAGGAAAAGCTTTCTCATGAGTTGGGAGCAGTAAGCTAACCTGAAGATCGTTAAGTGCTCAGGGAATGGCTGATAAGCACAGATAAGGCTTGTTGACTGATGTTGTAGCAACATGGTTATGGATTTTTCTCAATGGAATCACATTTTGTGCAGAGAACTCAGCGAGTTTGTGTACATTTCATGCCAGCCCTTGAGTTAATATTTCATTGAAGTTTTGTACAGCCCTATCTTGCCTTCAGCTTTTTCTGTGAGTCAATGGTCCCAATCTGAGAGAAGTGTGTGCTGATTTACTTGTCTGTTCCTAATTCATAAATAGTTGAAATGCTTTGTGGAAGCAACTATTTAAAAAATCGTGTTAACATTTTAGATGGTTGTCTCTGTTTTGAATGATGGCTTTGGAAATGCCTGATTCCTAGAAAACTCAAACTGATTGCCAGGAAAACCCGTGTGTTACAACAGAGCATGAAGTGTAGTGTGAAAATCTCCATTGTAGATCTGGTTTGATTTGTTTTGCTTAAATAAATAAAAAATACTTTTGTACATCATAAGGAACTGAGCCAGTGGTGATGCTCCATAGATTGATAGGATGTGAACTTTATCAATAAAAAGGAACAACTCTTTGCACCCTTTTGCATCATTTGGAGATCTCACAATGTGCTTCACTGTCAATGAATTACAAGTGAAGGGCAGTCACTTTTCTTAAGCAGGCAAACATGGCAACTAATTTCCCAGAGACAGACAATTAGATGCCCAATTAATCTGCTCTTTGTGGCACTAGTTGAGGGATGCTTTGCGATCAGTTGACCTGGAGAGTAGCCTGTTTATTTTTAAACAATGCTGTGGGATCTTTTATATCCACCTGAACCACCAAAACACCCAGATTTAATCTTAATTTGAAAAGCAGCATTTCCAACAAATGCGTAGAGGCATCGAATGGGCTTAGTTTTGAAGTGGGGCTTTGAACTCCAAATGTGAAGTTCAGACGCTCAACATAAATGTATTTTCTCGGCATGTGACGGTAACATCCTACACTATTGAGGCACGATTCCAATCTAATCTGATCCATTCTCACAGATTGTAAATGTTAGTGCTATTGGCCTGGATTTTCATGGAGTCAAGGAGACTCCATGGAGGTGGCAAAATGACGACCGGGAACTGATGCTGGGATTCCCATCTTATTTCCTGATGCCCCCAAAGTTTACCAGTGTTGGTTATGAGTATGGGCCAGCTCCATAATAGGGATGGGCATCTCCTAGCCCATTGTAATATTTATGGAGTTGGGTCAGATTTAGAGGACTAATGATTCATTGTTCATCAGGGTTGTCGTGAACCATAGTCTGGAACAGGAAACCCTTTTTAAAGTTAAGGTCAAAAGATCATAGCTATACACCTCATGCCAAGCTACGCACTTACCCCATCTCCCATAGCCCCTCAAACCCTTCGTGTCAAGCTGCGGCACCTCCATGCTCATTCACCCACTATGTACTCTATACAGAATTAGTAAACCATAGAGAAACAAAAGGATGTAGGAACAAGATTTAAAAATAAGTCATTCGTTTATAATTTTCCACTTTCTTCAAAAGTAAACATTTTGCAACGAGGTTTGGCTGTTTATTAGTCTGTTGGGATAACTGCATCCATTGGGAAAAACATTACTTGATTGATAACTCTGACTGGAGGGACATAGGTTGGCATGAAGTTTATGAGTAGTTGAAGGGAATAGCTTAGCACAAAGATATGGGAGTCATGTCGTTGGGTAGAGGGGCATGAGGAGGGATAAGTGGTGCATAGAAGGCATGTGCTGGCATGTTTGGGGAAGGGAGAGTGTGTGAGGGATGAGGGGATGTGAGGGGTGAGGACTAGAAGGCTGCTTTTAGTGTAAAAGCAAAATATTGTGGATGCTGGACTCTGAAACAAAAATAGAAAATGCTTGAAAATCTCAGCAGGTTTGACGGCATCTGTGAAGAACGAATGGAGCCAAAATTTTAAGTCAGGTTTATCCTTCAAAGTTTATCCTGTCTTGAAACATTGGCTCTATTCTCTCTCTGCAGATGCTGTCAGATCTGCTGGGATTTTCTAGCATTTTCTGTTTTTGATTTTTGATGTTGTGGTTTCTTTGTAACTGGCACAAGTCCCGGAACACCAACAGCTGCTTTTCATTGAATCCCTACAATGGGGAAGGAGACAATTCAGCTCATCGAGCCTGCACTGACAACAATCTCACCCAGGCCCTACCCCATAACCCCACGTATTTACCCTGCTAATCCCGTAAACCACCCCTCCCCCCACCCCTTGTATTTACCCTGCTAATCCCCCTGACACTGAAGGGCAATTTAGCATGGCCAATCCACCTAACCTGCACATCTTGAGTTTGAGTGGAAACTGGAGCACCCAAAGGAAACCCATGCAGACGTGGGAAGAACATACGAATTCCACATAGTGAACCAAGGCTGGAATTGAACCTGTGTCCCTGGCGCTGTGAGGTAGCAGTGCCAGCCACTGTGCCACCATGCCGCCCCCTAAAACGTGTAGGAAAAAAAAATCAAAAATTTCCACCTGGGATATAATTTTGTTTTACGGAAAAGCACAAAGTTTGAATTGGAAACTTAGTGAATCAGGTCCTTTGGGTGCATTGGGTTTCCAAAACTTTCAGCTGATCAGAGCAAGCCACGTTTAAGCAGTATTGTCCAGTAGAGGTTGGTAACTAGCCAAAAGTGCAGCTGTGGTGACATGGGTTTCCTCACTAATCGTGGTTGAAGACACCCACTTGCATTCACTACTTAAAGATAAATGCACTTAACATTTATGTGTTTACTTAAACATCCAGCACCATTTAACAGCTAAAGAAGTACTCACAATGATTGAAAAATACCCACACTCTTTCCTTGGTTCCTTAAAATTTTATCAACACATGCACAGAAATATGCACAAGAATAACTACTCAACAATGGTGCTTACTTGTCCTTTTTTATTTGTTAATCAGAAATTTAAATTAGTCACATCCAGATTTCCAGTGAGCATCATATAGCTAATGTATTAGGCAAGATTTCTTTTATTCATTCATGGTACTTGGGAGTCACTGTTAGCCAGCATTTATTGCCCATCCCAACTTGCCCAGGGAAGTTGAGAGTCAACCACATTATACTGGATTGCATTGGAATCATATCGTGCAGCAGCATTAACAATGTTGTGCAGACTTCACTTGCACTGATGCTTACAAAGTGACTGCAGCAAGGGAGTTTGACCCAAAACTTCTCTGATCTACAAGTGAATCCCATTTTGCAGAAGGTGCATTATTCAAATCATATGTGACAGCCAGTGGATGAGGGTTATGATAGAAACAAACTCCAAGACTTTTAATGAATTCTATTTGTGTTAAGTAGAATTTTGGCAACCAGTACTCATAAAATAGAACAAAACTATCATGCTTCCTGCTGGTCCCTTAAAAGAAAATTTCCTTTCATCTTCCATGTTTCCACAGTGTGTCACTTGGGATGCAATGAAAATATGAAAACATGGACAGTCTGAATTTCATTACGATCATTTTAGAATTCATCCATTCGCACAGCATGCTTTTTTGTTTTTTGAATCATTGTATTCACCAATTAATTCAGCATAAAATGTGCATTAGGATGGTAAAAGTTTATAATAGTTACTTATAAAACCCTCACGACATTTAAAAACCATGCAAGTGCAATGCTTTGACCTGGTAGAAAGCATTCTTCAGTTTGAGGATTGTTGACTGCTTAGATTGTGGGATTGGTATTCCTGAATGTAAATATTTCTGAATTGCAACTCCTGGTAAATTGATGAAGGGGAGCAGCTTTTTTTAACTTTCTCTCGATATTATTTCATTTTTAACCATTCAGTCTACTGCCTTTATCCTACATTTTTCAACATTTGTATCATCTCTTCAAATCCAATTCCTGTCAATTTTATCTCAAGGCTCTTGTTCCTTATCGAAACTCGGGTCACGCCAGTTTCTGCTGCATGAAATCTTCCATGTCAGCTGGTTTCTGACTTCTCTTTCCAATATTAATGACAGATCTTCAACTTAAATTTCAATCCTAAAGGGATGTCTGTACTTTGATTCAGTCTGATATCCCTGCAGCTGACATAGTTCTCTTGACATATTTGCCCAGTATTCTTAGTATCTTTCACTCTTCTGCTCTTTCTGAAGCAACTGATGTTGTTCCAGCTGACATGGAAGATTTCATGTAGCAATAAACTTGATTTAATCTGTCTGCCATTCAAATGTCTAATTCTTTTCATCAGACCCAGGGTGTAGTCATGTATTGTTTCAGCTGCTTATAAAACAAAATCAAAGTTAATTTGATACCTTTAATAAAATAATAACCCATTAAAAAATCTTGTACCAAGGTGCAGGGTCAGAAGACATTAAGCCCCTGGAATACTTGGCAATCTGAAACAAGCCAAGCCAATTCTTTCTCTGCTTATATCTTCTGTAAATTCACGGTATTAACTGTATTCAGAAGTTGTATTAACAATTTTCTTCTCATCTATCTTGCTGTTACTACTTTTGGTTTTCCAACAGTATTAACTATTGTAACCTGAAGGAATCAACAATAATAACTTGCATTAAATAGCAACGTTAACATGGTAAAATATTGTAATACTTTTCACAGGAGTGGAATCAAACAAAAATTGCTGCAGAACCAAAGAACACAAGGACATAAGAACTAGGAGCAGGAGTAGGCCATCTGGCCCCTTGAGCTTACGGCTCCATTCAATAAGATCATGGCTGAAGGAGATAGTACGATAGGTGTCTAAATGCTTGGTCAGAGAGGTAGGTTTTCAGAGTTCTTGAAGGAAGGGAGAGGGTCGAAAGGGGTGAGGCAAGTGTGCGGTCAGTCAGGGAATGGCCAGTAGTGGAAGAATGCAGGACTCTATGAGATTTGTATGATTGGAGGTGTTGAAATGATCGGGATTAGAGAGTCAATGAAGAAAATTTAAAAGTAAGGCATGGCTAGACTGGGACTTGGTGAAGGTCAGAAAGCAGAGAGGTAATGGGTTAATGTGACTTGCTATGAGATAGACCAGAAGTCTTAAGCATTTCAGTTCAATCCAGATTGGGACCAGCTTATGCACAGTTTAATGTGGGCATAAGCTGGTCTCAACCCCCCGTGGCCGAATATAGTTCATACCGAGTCCCCTCAGAACTCAGTCAATTTGTCTTTGTGATTCATCCAAATAAATAAAGTGAACTATGGGACAGCAAGCATCATCTGTCTGGGCCTTATGAACTTCAGCTCACTTTGAGGCCTTGGAGCTAGATCTGGCAGGATTGGAAGGAAGAGCAAGGGTGGTTCCAGAGATGTGGAAGGATGAAGCCTTGGAGTGATTTGAAAACAAGGATGAGAATTTTAAGATCTGTGTGGAGTTTGCATGTTCTCCCCGTGTCTGTGTGGGTTTCCTCCAGTGCTTTGGTGTCCTTCCATAGTCCCAAAGATGTGCAGTTTGGATGGATACACGCGATGGGTCGTACTGGGGCTGCTCTTGGTTTTCGAGATTGGCCTAGTGCTTCATGTCGTTAGTGTGTGCCTAAACTGGACAAGATACTGGGCAATACGACAGCTCAGTGACTATCGCTGATTGCTGTGCAGACACATGGATTTGGGCCGGTGTCTGTGGGAGTTTGCGCATTCTCCCCGTGCTTGCGTGGGTTTTCTCTGGGTTCTCCGGTTTCCTCCCACACCCCAAAGATGTGCTGTTAGGCTGATTGGCAGGAATAAATTGTCCCTAAATCAGTTTCCCTCAATCTGGATGGTCATAAAACATTAGACAGGGGTCGTGGGTAGAGAGGTGGACTGGTGGTGTTGAGATGGCGGTGCGGGCTCGTTGGACCGAAGGGCCTGTTTCCCGGGCTGATTTTGATTTTGTTCTTTGGATGCCGTGCTAAATTACCCCTTAGTGTGCAAAGATATGTAGATTAAAGGGGTCAGTGAGGTAAATATGTGGGGTTACTGGCAGTGGACCTTGGTAAGATGCCCTGTCAGAGTTGGTGCAGACTCGATGGACCAAGTAGCGCCCTTCTGAACTGTAGGGATTCTATGAGAAACCAAGGCACTGTCACATTGGGAGCCAATGTACATCAGAGAATACCTGGGTGAGGGATCAGTTAGAATCTGGACAGTTTTAGGAGAGCTCAAGATGATGATGGTGGGAACATTCATGAGGCTCTTGAAGACTGGATTGGCTAGGGCCATCTCTGGACCTCTAAATTGTTTATCGTTGCTGTCTTTTGTGCTTTTAAAGTATTCACAACAGAAGTATAGTTAGAATCCTAGGAAATTATTTAATGAGGTTGGTGAGATGCCCAGTGCCTATCGACTCCTCCACCAACTTGATAAGAACATAAGAACATAAGAAATAGGAGCAGGAGTAGGCCATCTAGCCCTTCGAGCCTGCTCCTCCATTCAGTTAGATCATGGCTGATCTGAAGTGGATCAGTTCCACTTTCCCGCTTTCTCCCCATAACCCTTTATTCCCTTGTCTATCAGAAATCTATCTACCCGTGACTTAAATATATTCAACGAGGTAGCCTCCACCACTTCAATGGGCAGAGAATTCCAGAGATTCACCACCTTTTGAGTGAAGAAGTTCCTCCTCAACTCTGTTCTAAACTGCACTGCCCCCCACCCCGCTTATTTTGAGGCAGTGCCCTCTAGTTCTGTTTTCCGTTCTAAGTGTAAAGAATCTCTCTACCTCTATCCTACCTAGCCCCTTCATTATCTTGTAAGTCACTATAAGGTCCCCCCTCAGCCTTCTAAACCCCAATAAGTACAGGCCCAGTCTATTCAATCTCTCCTCATAAGCTCCCCTCATCTCCAGTATCAGCCTGGTGAACCTTCTCTGTACTCCCTCCAAGGCCAATATATCCTTACGCAAATGCGGTGACCAAAACTGCACACAGTACTCCAGTTGCGGCCTCATCAGTGCCTTGTACAGTTGCAGCAAGACCTCCCTGCTTTTATATTCTATCCCCCTCACGATAAAGGCCAACATTCCATTTGCCTTCTTGATCACCTGCTGCACCTGCAGACTGGGTTTTTGCGATTCGTGCACAAAGACCCCCAGGTCCCTCTGCACAGCAGCATGCTGCAGCTTTTCACCCTTTAAATAATATTCCTTCCTACTATTATTTCTACCAAAGTGGATAACCTCACATTTGCTAACGTTATACTCCATCTGCCAGGTCCTCACCCACTTACAGCCTGTCCAGATCTCTCTGCAGATTTTCCATGTCCTCCACGCAATTTGTTTTTCCACTCATCTTCATGTCATCAGCAAATTTTGTTACCCTACACTCAGCCCCCTCCTCCAGATTGTCTATGTATATGGTAGACAGTTGAGGCCCCAGCACCGATCCCTGCGGCACTCCACTAGTCACCAACTGCCAACCAGAAAAGCATCCATTGATTCCAACTTTCTGCTTCCAGTTGGATAACCAGTCCTCAATCCACGCTAAGATTTTACCCCCAACTCCATGTACAACAAACGTGAAATGAACAGTAGAACATCCTAGAACAATCATTGGGGTCATTCTTGAGTAGCTTGAACATTATTCCATGAAAAATGCTTGAGATGCTGCCAGCATTGCAAAATCATTTGTGATTGAAGTGCTCTGGACTAGAATCAAACAGGATACAGAAGAACATAAGAAATAGGAGCAGGAGTAGGCCATCTAGCCCTACAAGCCTGCCCCACCATTCAACAAGATCATGGCTGATCTGAAATGGACCAGTTCCACTTTCCTGCTATCTCCCCATAACCCTTAATTCCCTTGTCTATCAGAAACCTATTTACCCATGACGTAAATATATTCAGCGAGGTAGCCTCCACCACTTCAATGGGCAGAGAATTCCAGAGACTCACCACCCTTTGAGTGAAGAAGTTCCTCCTCAACTCTGATCTAAACTGCCCTGCCACCACCCCCGCCCGCTTATTTTGAGGCTGTGCCCTCTAGTTCTGCTATCCTTTCTAAGCAGGAAGAATCTCTCTACCTCTACCCTACCTAGCCCCTTCATTATCTTGTAAGTCTCTATAAGATCCTCCCTCATCCTTCTAAACTCCAACCAGTACAGACCCAGTCTATTCAATCTCTCTTCATAGGCTAACCCCCTCATCTCCGGTATCAGCCTAGTGAACCTTCTCTGTACTCCCTCCAAGGCCAATATATCCTTTCGCAAATGCAGTGACCAGATCTATATACAGCACTCCAGCTGTGGCCTCACCAGTGCTCTGTACAGTTGCAGCATGACCTCCCTGCTTTTATATTCTATCCCCCTCGCGATAAAGGCCAACATTCCATTCGCCTTCTTGACCTGCTGCACCTGCAGATTGGTTTTTGCGACTCGTGCACAAGGACCCCGAGGTCTCTCTGCACCGTAGCATGCTGCAGCTTTTCACCCTTTAAATAATAATCTCTCCTGCTATTATTTCTACCAAAGTGGATAACCTCACATTTGCTAACATTATACTCCATCTGCCAGGTCCTCGCTCACTCACTCAGCCTATCCAGATCTTTCTGCAGACTTTCCGCACCCTCCACGCAATTCGCTTTTCCACTCATCTTCGTGTCATCAGCAAATTTTGTTACCCTACACTCAGCTCCCTCCTCCAGATCGTCTAAATCTTTCCCAATCTTCTAATTGCCCACTATTTTTAGCTGCTCTGAACGCATCAGCTTTTAATTTAATACTCTCCTTTATTTCCTTCGATAACCACGGTTGGTTATCTCTTCTCTTACAGTCCTTCTTTATCATCGGAATATATTTCTGCTGAGTACCAAAACAGATCTTCTTAAAAATCCTCCACTGTTCCTCAGCCGTCCTACCAACCAGTCTGCGCCCCCAATCTACATTCACCAGTTCCGTCCTCATCTTATCATATTTCCCTCTGTTCAAACAGAGGACACAGGTTCGGGACCCTACTTTCTTATGCTCCATCTGCATCTGAAATTCAACCATACTATGGTCACTCATCCCAAGAGGATCCCTCACAAGAAGATCCCTAATTCTACCTGCCTCGTTACACAGTACCAGATCTAAGATACCTCGCTCCCTTGTTGGTTCCGTTACACACTGTTCAAGGAAACGATCCCGACAGCATTCCAAGAACTCTTCCTCAAGCCCACTGCGTCTGACTTGGTCATCCAATCAATATGCAGATTAAAACCCCCCATAATTATCGCCATTCCGTTTCTACACGCATCAATTATTTGTCTGTTTATAGTCCGCCCCACCTCAAAGTTATTATTTGGGGGCCTATAGACCACACCCACCAGTGTCTTTCTCCCCTTACTGTTCCTTATCTCCACCCACAACGATTCCACGTTTTGTTCTTTGGAGCCTGTATCTTCTCTTACTACTGCCCTGATATTATCCTTTATTAACAGAGCTACCCCACCTCATTTTTCCTCCTGTCTATCCTTCCTAAATGTCTGATACCCCAAAATATTCAGTTCCCAGTCCCGGTCACCCTGCAACCACGTTTCTGTAATGGCCACTAGATCATACCCATTTGTGCTGATTTGCGCCATCAGCTCATTCACTTTGTTTCGAATGCTTCGTGCATTCAGGTAAAGTGTCTTTATACCAGCCTTTATCTGGACCTTATTTGTAGAAACACTACTAATCTCTCTCGTGCCCCCTACCCCTTTAATTAGTGGAACATCCTCAACATTAACCTGCACATGTACCCTCTCCTTTACTTTAAATTGTATAATTTCCCCATCCCTGCACCCTCCCCCCCACTCATTAGTTTAAAGCCCTATCTACAGTCCTAGTTATACGATTTGCCAGGACTCTGGTCCCAGCACGATTCAGACGAAGACCAGCCCATCTGAACAGGTCCCATCTGCCCCAATACTGGTGCCAGTGCCCCATAAATTCGAACCTATTCCTCCCACACCAGTCCTCGAACCTTGCATTCATCTCCTTAATCCTGGGAGCCTCAGGGATTTAAATGGGGAATTGGCAGTGGGAATATTGATATGGGCCTCCCTGCTCCAGGGTGGACATTGAACTGTGGGACTTCACAAGTGGAGTGAAAATCCTGTTCCTGATAACTTCCAGTCAATTAGAGATCAGCAGCTCACTGTGGAGACAGGGCTTTCAATTAGAGGTTGAAAACCTTTGAGTGAGAGATTCTATTTGGACACCCCATAACTACTCTTCCCCCCCGCCCCCCTCTTCACTTTCTTCCCAAAGCCTCACAACCTCCCCGCCCCCCCCCACAACTAGGAAATTGGACTGGCTGTGGATCGGGACTTAAGTGGGCATTAGTAGCCACTTAAATGCCTCAATTGGCATTTAAGAGGGAAATTCATTCCCCACCTTCAACTTAATAGGAGTAATGTGGCACTCATTTCCAGGGGAGGGGTCCCACGCCTTAAGTTCCACCCCCAATGTTTCATTTGAGAAGTAAAGTAATGTATTAAATATTAATTCCTTGGTCTTCTTATGAGTTTCTTTATTCTGTCTGTTGGGAACAGGCTATCCAAAAACAAACAGTAAATGAAGAAGGTGGGTCTAACAGCCCTGAACGGAACTTCTTAATACAAAGCTGTTAGTGTTTAGACTAGCAAGGACATTTCAGCATGAAATGCCTAACAGTTTCCAACAATTCTGTGAGGAGAATTTTTAGTTACTCAGTGGATTGTTGTCTCTTGAGATCTGCAGCAGCGTTCTCTGTGCAATGTCATTAATTAAAAAGTTGGCCTTTTCCACTACACTTGAACAACTTTAAGCATGATCTTTGGATTCATTTTCTTCACACTGAATGAAGCCATTCACATAGAAGCTCGGGCTCACCAGGTTAATTCAAAAAGGCTTTCTAATTTAGTTTATTTCCTGTTTACACTGTAGTCTACGTTTTCACAGGGGAATTGCCAAAGTGAAGTTTTACATCTGTGAGACCTGAGTTATTCTGCCTTCAGCAAGGTGTAAGAACAGACAATTACTTCTGTCTGAAATAGCAAATGAGAAGAAAAATCTCACAATGAACAATTTTTTTAGCAACAAACTAAATATTCAGCAAACATGCTGTATTTCAAATATACACCACAGCAAACAGTCTACAGAGTCTATTTTAAAAGGATCTCTATAAATAATGTCAAATAACTCAAGGATCAAAATGCAGCAGTATCTCTCAATACACCACAGCAAACAGTCTACAGAATCTATTTAAAAAGGATCTCTACAAATAATGTCAAAGAACTCATGGATCAAAATGCAACAGTATCTCCCAATGGTATAGTATGATTTCTGTAGTGTGGTGCAGTGAATGGAGGATAGTTGCATAGAAATTATGGCTGGAATTTTTAAGATGGTGAAGTCACCTGGAGAGTCAGTGTGGAACTGATCTCTGACAGGCCTGCTGCCATTTTATACTCAATTGAGCATTGATGGTCAGCTGGCGGGATTTCCATCTTCACTTTGAAGGAATTCAGTGGGACCAACAACTCTTTGCCCATCCAGGCACAGCCCTGCAGTGGCCAGAAGAGGTACAGCAGTGCCGTGCCTGAAGCAAAGTCCCAGGACTGCATTTTGGGTAAGTACTAGTGGTCCTAGTAAGGGGAAGTGGAAGTAACCTGTAGGGTTACTTCCACCTTCACAATCTGGCATCTATTAGCCTAAAAATTGAAACCGGGTGGGAAAAGGCCTTTAGGGCCTTGATTGGAGCAGCAGCAGACTTCTCACCTGAGGTAATGTCTGCCCCATCATAAAATCCCATTCAAGATCTTGTAGGAAATCCTATCTGTGCAATTTCTTGTTTCTCCCCTTCCCCCCACCTCAGAACTTGGGATGGGGTGGTGGTTGATGGTGCTTGGGATGGGGGTGAGCATAAAATTCTGGTTATGTGTAAAGTCAATCCCAGTCACTTACAACAATGGTTGATTCCAGTCATCACTGACAGGGGAATTTGTCAATCTTCATTCTCACTGAGAATATTGATGCCATTATGTGCAACCCAAAGTTGTGCCTTCCTTCGTTCAAGGGTCTGGATATTTCCATGATAAATCTGCTTTTTAATTTCTGTGCTGCATATCCAAAAAACAACAACAGTAAACCAGTCAATATAAAAGCCTCAATTACCAAGTCAATAAAATTGATTGAGTTTATGGAAAAATTTACACTTAGCGGTTGATTTTTTAAAAATATCTCTGACAAGGCATGTCAACAATTCTTAGAATATTGACTTAATACTGGAATATTCTGTCCTCTGCTGTAAACACAACAATTCCACAAACATTTCAGAATTTGGCAACATCACAAGGTTCTGTGTCAATTAAATGTACTTTTTGATTCAAACACATGTCTTAAACCTGTTGAATATTTTGATTGTGTGTTGCTTGTTGTGAAGTACAGTTGTTGAGTTTATGGTTATACGTGGAAAAGCCCCTTATTGATTAAATTAATGAATTTAAATTTGACACTTGAGATTCAGCTGAGAGAACATTATGGGAATCGATCTACTTTGATGATCTCGCTTGAGAGAACACTTAGCCACTTTTGGTGTCTGGTAGGACATTGATGTTAGTTTGGCTTCCCTTTTTGGGAAGATGGTTTCAATATCAAGCCAAACTGTTTCCATTGTGTTTTGAGTTTGGTGTCTAGATTGGGTTTCTTTACAGTTTGCATGTTTCCTGAAAAAAAATATTTTTGTCTGTAATTTATTTTAAAAATTATTGTGTATTTATAGATTTATGTGTATCTCAGTGGCCTTACCCCAGTTGTACTTTTAGATCTCAATTAATTAATCATGTGACATTACATCACAGGTGCATCGTAGGTACATCAGTATCAGATGCTCTTACGTTAACTCTTTAGTCTACATCTTCTCCTTCCAAGTCTTTATCCCAACTGTGTACTTACTCCTACATCTCCCCTCAAAGTCTCAGGCTTCACAGGGTTAGTCTCTCTGGTGTCTTGATCAGAGGTGGACTTACACCATTGGGGGCCCCTCACTGTGCCTCCATGAGGGACCCCCATGATGCCACACCCTACCCCATGGTGAAGTGGCACTCCACCCCCAATGATGTCAAGCCCCACCCCATGTGGCATCATTGGCCTCCTGACAGTGAGTCCCAAGTGGGGCGTATTACATTTACTTTTTGCTAAATTGTTTCACTAACAGACACATTTAGCATTTGAACTGAATGCATTAGCCCCACCTGACTACTGTTGCGCATTTGAGTTTTGCGATCCCACCTAATATTTACAAAAAACGGTTCTACAGATGCATTATCATTAATAAAAAAAAGCCCAAAAATAAATCGTCTGAAATTGCGGTCACTGTTTTGTGTACCCCAGTTCACTATTCTCCAGCACTCTCTGACGTTCCTGGACCAAGGTGCAATAAGTAAATGTTTGGAAGTGGTAATGGATGGATAATAATTTGCAAAGTGCCACCCTGAGCTTTGATTTCTGGAAGTCAAACGTCACGATTCCATGTGGTTATTTAAAGATAAAATCAGGCAACCCCTCGCCCATTGGTGAACTGGTGTGGCAACAATAATCTCTCCCTCAATGTCAGCTAAACGAAGGGGATTGTCATTGACTTCAGGAAGCATAAAGGAGAACATGTTCCTGTCTACATCAACAGGGATGAAATAGAAAATGTCGAGAGCATCAAGTTTTTAGGTGTCCATATTACCAATAACCTGTCATGCCCCCCCGCACACACGTCGACACTATAGTTAAGAAAGCTTTCAAAGAAAGCTGTACTTTCTCAGAAGACTAAGGAAATTTGGCATGTCAGTTACGTCTCTCATCAACTTTTACAGTTTGCACCATAGAAAGCATTCTTTCTGGCTGTATCACAGCTTGGTATGGCTCCTGCTCTGCCCAAGACTGCAAGAAATTACAAAAAGTCATGAATGTAGGCCAATCCATCATGCAACCCAACCTCCCAAGCATTGAATCTGTCTACACTTCCGCTGCCTTGGCAAAGCAGCCAGCATAATTAAGGATTCCACGCACCCCAGACATTCTCTCTTCCACCCTCTTCCTTCGGGAAAAAGATACAAAAGTCTGGGGTCACGTATCACCAACTCAAGAACAGCTTCTTCCCTGCTACTGTCAGACTTTTGAATGGACTTACCTTGCATTAAGTTGATCTTTCTCGACACCCTAGCTATGACTGTAACACTACATTTTGCACTCTCTCGTTTCCTTCTGTATGAACAGTATGTTTTTGTCTATATAGCATGCAAGAAACAATACTTTTCACTGTATGTTAATACATGTGACAATAATAAATCAAATTAAATCAAATCACTGATCAATGCATTCAAATAGCTCCCCTTTTCCACCCTTCTTTTAGCACTGGGTTAGGGGGCAATCAAGATCATTATCCATCTGAAAAATTGCATGCTAATTGATGGATGAGGGTAGTAGTAAGTTAGAGATAGTTTATCGCGAGTATTGTATTGGTATGGGTCCGTTCTCCCAGTTCAATGAACTGGTTTCAGAGGTTCTGATGCATCATGTGTGTGAATGGCACATCACATTGACAGAGATGGCCCCTGACTCAGGCTGAAAGCAGTGGGGACCACCTACAGCCATCCTTTGGCAAATTCACTTTGGGGCAAGAAATGGTGTGATTTCTGAGGCTGAGATGGCGGCTTGGAGCTGGGGTGTGTGGTTATTTTGAGGGCTGTTTCCTAGCTCAGTGATATCACTTTGAGGAATAGCGTGTCCTTGAAAAATGCTCATACACCATTAACCAGATGAGAAATTGGGCAATGCAGAAAGTATTTCAGTGTCTTTCAGACCAAGCGGAGTTTGTTTTTAAAAGAAAAACTCAATCTGAAAGGGGAAAGGAGCGGTGCAGCAAGTGGACACCATCTTGATTTGAGTTTCTCTTTCACCACTTCCTAACCTTTGGAGTCTTGTTTTCTCTGATCTGATTCAGCACCTTGACTTTGTGAATAGGGTGCTTTGAGGGAATTTATAAATTCCTAGTGACCACTGGGGTCATGGCATGACCTCTCTGAACTTCTACCCCCTTGCTCCATCAGTATCTGAACAGAGATTGAGGGTTGGGCGGGGCGGGTGTTTGGTTACAAACTGCTGCTGAAGTCAAAATCGGCCACAATATCTGCACAGCAGCCACATGTTTATCTCTTAATAACTGGGATAACGGGCTTGATTTTTTAAATTGCAAAAACAACATTGAACTGTCATCATTTTTTAATGAGTGTTTGGTACAGGGAAACCAAACAATGAGCCATGCAGTGTGAAATGGATAAATCATTTCAAAAATGTGCGAGTTAGGTAGATTCGTCATGATAAATTGCCCTTCGTGTCAGGGGGATTAGGAGAGTAAATATATGGGGTTACGGGATAGGGCCTGGGTGGATTTGTTGTCAGTGCAGACTCGATGGCCAAATGGCCTCCTTCTGCACTGTAGATTCTATGAAATCAGATCAAAGGCTGTAGATTGCAAATACTGTGGGTTGTATCCTTCCCTCATTTTTGCTACTGAGAAGTCAGGGGGAGGGGGAAATGCTGAAGCCACTTTGACCAGTGGGGGATTGGAGTCCAGAGGAATGATTGTTAAAAAATGAGTGGTGATAATAGAAGAAGAGCCACTCAGCTTTGGGCTGTTGGGCAAGTCCCGTCTCTCAGTATGGGGCCCCCCTATTGGCTGGGACCCTGCACTGCGGCACTTTGTGTTTCACTAAGTCTACCTCTGGCATTGACCAATCTCCCTGACCTGGTCCTAACTTAGTTTCATGGCTTAGAATGAATTGCACTCTCGTGAAGTGTCTTCCACCTGGCGGAGTCTTTATTTGGTTTTGGTTCACTGTCTCCATCCAGATCTAAATAGCATTGTCCAAGCTTCCATTGGTTTCCTTCCAAATGATTTTAAGGTCCTTTGGTTTCTTCTTGTATATCCCTGGTCCATCTCAAGTCTATAAGATCTCAGCTGTGAAGCTCTTTCTATTACGATGCCTTATTTTTGTTGATTTCATATCCATACTCTGTCCTCAGGCTGTAGCACTTCCAATTTGCATGCGCTATGCCTGAAATTGAAATTATGAACTTGACTGTCCCTTTGTCATTCTTTACACTTCCTAGCTTTCTCATGGTCATCTGAGATAATGTTAGATTTTAGAGTTTGTTGTGTATGTGGAGCCATCTTGTAATGTTTGCAGCCTTTCCATCAATAATTCCAATGATGAGAGGCTTTCTTTTCAGTAGTGAGGTTCTGTAATTAAGAAAGGCTAGGTTAATATTCTTGTCCTTTTTTATCAGTTCTTTGATTGATTGAACTCCTCTTTCTGCCTCTCCATTCGACTGAGGATACTTAGGCAAATTAGTCACACACATGAAACCATATTCCTGTGTAAAGTTGTGGAATAATTTCTTAGCAAATTGAGGACCATTATCTGACCCCACAATATCTAGTAAACTGCAAGTAAAGGGTTAACATCAAAAGCACCTATAATGAAATTCCCCTCCAACTCAATTTTCAAGTTTGCAAGTTTGTGGGCCAGATCTCAAACAATGATGAGACGGACTACAAGAAAGAGATAGAGAATCTGGTGAACTAGTGTTACGACAATAATCTCTCCTTCAATGTCAACAAAGTGAAGGAGATAGTCATCGACATCAAGAAGCAAAGTGGAGGCCATACCCCTGTCAACATTGACGGGGACAAAGTAAAAATGGTCAACAGCTTTAGGTTTTTCGGTGTATAGATCACTAACAACCTGTCCTGGTCCCTCCATGAAGACACTATAGTTAAGAAAGCCCACCTTTCTCAGAGACTAAGGAAATTTGGCATGTCCACTACAACTCTCTCCAATTTGTACAAATGCAGCACAGAAAACAGTCTTTCTGGTTGTATCACAGCTTGATACGGCTCCTGCTCTATCCAAGATCACAATAAATTACAAAGGGTTGTGAACGAAGCCCAGTCTATCACTCAAACCAGCCTTCATCCATTGACACTGTCTACACTTTCCACTGCATCGGAAAAGCAGCCAGTATAATCAATGACCCCACATACCTCGGACATACTTTCCTCCAACCCCCTCCATCAGGCAAAAGATACAGAAGCCTGAAGACCTGTACTGACCGACCCAAAAACAGCTTCTTCCCTGCTGCCATCAGACTTTTGAATGGACCTATCTTGCATTAAGTTGATCTTTCTCTACACCTTAGCTATGACTGTAACACTACATTTTGCACTCTCTCCTTCACTTCCCTATGCTTTGCCTGTATAGCATGCAAAAAACAATACTTTTCACTGTATACTAATACATGTGACAATAATAAATCAAATCAAAAGAGGATTTCAGCTGATTTTTAATATGCAGCCAGAAAAAGAGAAAATAAAAACTGCAATTTTTAAAAAAGCACATCTTTGTAACAGCCCCCGTTTTCCATCACATGATCTAATCCAGTGAAGAAACTATTAAAACTCCAAAACCAATCAAGCACAACTCATGGCATCCTGAGATAGGCTTAGTTTAAGACAATATTTCAGGCTAGTTTGATTTGGCAGAAGGAACAGCTCAATTCTCTGCTTTGTTTACTTTCAAACCTTTTCAGCAATCATTCCAATGTTGTGACAGGGGAATGCTGAATGAAGTGCTGAGGCAACATGCAGGTACATGAGAAAAAGAGTTGACAGGTTGTGTTAGATTCAAGCTGTGAGTTCCTGTCAACTGTAAATATAAATATTTTAATAGATTCTTTGTGTTTAAATGTTATTGATTTTCTGCCTTCACGGAGACCTTTTATTCTAGGTCTTATTCCCAGCAGAGTTGGTGTACTTAAGTGAGTTATGGTGAGGGACCACAACATTGGTATGGTTCCACTTATTTTAATGAATTTAAACATTAGGCAAGTGTAGGAGTTGTCTGAAACTGCCTGATTCAAGATTGCCAGTTGAGTTTACAGCAAAAGCAATTTTTGTATAGATAACCATTAAATGGCCATACATTAAGCATTCTAATGTAATTTGCTGGAATGTGGCAACTAGGGGATTTTCACAGTAACTTCATTGTATTGTTAATATAAGCTTACTTGTGACTAATAAATAAACTTCAACTTTTTATTTTTGGCTTTATTATAGCTGAAAGGATTCTTTAAAATCATATTGCTAAAGAGCTCCATGAACTGTCTTTTTAAAAAAAACTTAGTTTGTACTTCCTTCAGTGAACATCTTCTTGCTTTAATATTTAATTATGGTATTTGTAGGTCTGGTGCTTAAGGGGTTAATATGGGACTAATTGCAGCATTACGTACACAGTGATATAAGAGAGGAGAAGGCCCGGACTCAGGGTTAGTCTAGTGTTCGACAGAGCCTTGAAAACCAGTAAACTTGGAGACAACTCCTGGCTTGTACCTGTGGTAACATGGCCACTTCAAGGGGGCAATCCTTTGAGGGTCATTTGATCAGGCTGGACCCAATGGAGAGACCACACTGGAAGACAAGTCAATTGGGAGCAACGGCACACATCCTGGGGTAGAGAAGAACGTCTGTTGGAGCCAGGGAGAAGAAGAGAAGACATTCTATGAGACTCTTGCTCGCCTATGAATTTGCTATATTGGCAATGAGGAAAAACCTTATTAGTCATCAGGAGATCGCAATGCACAGTTTGATGCAGAGGTGAGGAGCATCAAAGCTATGAAGAGACAGGTACATATGCCATATAAAAATGCCTTTAATTGGAAAGGTTGAACCATTTGACCCAGAAATGGAAAACTCGGGGGAAATATATCAAAGAGCTGTATTATTTCTTTGTGGCTAATGAGATGACAGTGGATGAAAAATGAAAAGTGATATTACTGACAGTCTGTGATCCACAAACTTATAGCCTAGTGAGGAGTCCAACATCATCTGACACTCCAGACACTTTTGACCATATAGTCAAAATGGTCAAAGATCATTTTTAAATCCCTTCAATTATCACGTTGAAGTATACATTTCATTCTGTGGTCTGGGAATTAGGGGAGGTCGTCTGTGGTCAGATTGAGAGGGTTAGCAGAACACTGCGAATTCAGCACAGCTTTAGGGGAAATGTTATGAGACAGATTGGTCTGTGGGATCAACAGCCTCACATACAGAGAAAACTCCTGGCTGAGACTAAAATTTCATTAGGAAAAGTTGCGGAGACTGACTGTGCTGAGTAGGGCGTGAATGAACTTTAAGATGTACCCAGTGAGGTGAACGATTTGTGGTGGGAAACGGCTGCTGCGAGGAACAATCCGAGTGCGATGGCAGCACAGCACAGAAAGCGCTGGGATGGAAGCTTGTTTCTGATGTGAGGGAGAGCACTCCCAAGAAACTTGCCAGTGCAGAAAATATGTATGTTTCCATTATAAATGGAAGGATCATTTACAAGCATGAGGCAGAATTAAACACTCAGGACAGAACACATGAAAAAAACAACGGTTAGTTTAATTCTATTGAAGTAACTAGATGAGGAAACCAACAGGGGATATGAATAGTTTACTTTAAACCAGGTTCAACTCAATAAGGTGGCTCATATCGAAATAGCCTTGATGGTCAATGGCAGATCTCTTAAACTGGAAGTCGACACATGAGCCTAGTGAGGAGTCTAACAGTCATTGGGGAGCAAGAATTCCGATACCTTCAAAAAGGTCTGCAACCCTTGAGATTGAGTGATTCAGAGCCATTTTACTTATACAGTAGAGACATTAATGACATTAGGGTCGGCTACAGTTAAAATATCCTGCAGAAACCACACAGCATAATTACCTGTTCTAGTGATTGACGGTCACAGACCTTAGGTCGAGATTGGTTGAAACAGATATAATTAGACTGACCGAAAATGATAAATATTCAGAATGAAGGATATCAAGAGCTACTTTGAAGATACCCTGATACTTTCCAAAAGGAACTGGGATGAATAAAAGGGGCAAAAGCCAAAATTTATTTGAACCCCAAGATACTGCCAAGATTTTTTTGGGCCCACCTAGTGCCTCATGCACTCCATCATAAAGTAAGAAGTGGAGTTAGGAAGATTAGAAGACTTAGGTGTCATAAAACGTGTTCAATTTTCTGAATAGGCTGCACCCATAGTCCCTATTCTAAAGCCAGGTCGCACTGTAAGAAACTGTGCAGATTATAAATTAACTGTAAATCGTGGAACTCAGATAGATAGATGTCCCATTCTGAGAATTGAGGACCTCTATGCCAAGTTAGCAGATAGCCTTAAGTACACTAAGTCACGTCTACTAGTAGCGGGAGTTGGATGAAGATTCCCAGCAGTTAGTTACCATCAACACCTATAAAGAGTTATACCAATACACACGTTTACCCTTTGGAATCTTATTAGCTTGTGCAATTTTCCAATGGAAAAGTTTGTTGGAGGACATTCCTAAAGCAGTGGTGTACCTGGATGACATCCTAATTATGGGAATGTCTGCTAAGGAGCACAGTGCAAACTTAGAGGAGGTTATGAGAAGATTTAAAGAAGCAGGCACCCATTTGAAATGAGGGAAATGCACTTTTCATGCGGATAAAGATACATACCTGAGTTTTGGGGTAAATGCTAAAGACCTCCATCCTTTGGAGGATAAAGTTTAAGCCATTAAGGACGTATCACAGTCTTAAAAAAAATCAGGTTTAATATCGTTCATTGGAATAGTGAATTATTACAGGAGATTCTTAGAAAATGTGTCTACAATTTTAGCACCACTTCACCAGCTTTTAAATAATGGAAATTGGGAGAAGCACAAAAAGAGACATTTGCAAAAGCAAAGCAAGCTTTACAGTCATCTACATCACATGTGCATTTTAATCCCATCAAACCACTGGTAGTTACCTGTGACGCATCACCATTTGGAGTAGGAACAGTCTTGTCCGATAAGATGTCAGATGGAGTACAGTGGCCAATTGCATTTATAGGACACTAAGAAAAAATATTCTCAGATCGACAAAGAAAGTCTGGTGGAAATTTATGTGATGAAGAAGTTTCATCTGTATATTTATCTATTTTATTTGTTAATGTCATTAGTAGGCTTACATTAACATCGCAATGAAGTTAGTGTGAAAATCTTCTGGTCGGCACCTATTCGGGTACACTGAGGGAGAATTTAGCGTGGCCAATGCACCTAACCATCACATCTTTCAGACTGCGGGAGGAAACAGGAGCACCTGGACGAAACCTACGCAGATACGGGGAGAAAGTGTAGACTCCGCACAGGCAGTGACCCAAGCTGAGAATTGAATCTGTGTCCCTGGTGCTGTAAGGCAGCAGTGCTAACCACTGTGCCACCCCAACGGTAGACATTTTACCATTGTATCAGATCACAAGCTGTTAGGATTATTCCAAAAGGATAAACCAGTGCCACCAATTGCCTCTGTGGGGATGCAGAGATGGGCTCTATTTCTAGCTGCATGCAGCTATTCTTTCCAGCATAGGTCAGAAACGCAAATGTCGAATGTGGATATGCTTGGCAGTCTCTCTCTGCCAGAGACAGTACCACCTGCACCATAAGAAATAGTATTGGCATTGTACCTTGATAGAGACTTGGCTGGTCTCAGCTACTCACAAAAACTTGGACCGAAGGGGCCTCAGTGTTGTCAAATGTTAAGAGCATGGTAATTCAAGGATGGTGATATGATAAGGCGATGCAAATAAGAACTTGCCAGCAGCATAGGATCGAGATAACATGTGGGTGGCTCGTGATATTTTTAAGACGCGGCTTGATGGGTTTTTGATAAGAGAGGGGATTAAGGGTTATGGGGAGAGGGCAGGAAGGTGGAACTGAGCCACGACAGATCAGCCATGATCTTATTGAATGGCGGGGCAGGCTCGAAGGGCTAGATGGCCTACTCCTGCTCCTATTTCTTATGTTCTTATGTTCTTATATAATGTCACCCCTGAGCCAAAGGCTTTTATTATAAGAATTGCACGATGCATACCTCGAACAAAGTGAGATGAAAGCACTAGCCTGAAGTTACAGTTGGTGGCTGGACATCAACAAAGAAATGGAACGAATAGTCAGTAAAAGTGCTTGAACTGTGAAGCCCAGAAGTCATTGCCAGTACTGGCTACATGCATCAGTGGGAGTGGTCAGCCATGGTCAAGACTGCACATAAAATTTGCAGGACTCATCATGGGACATGTGTTCTTCAGACTGGTTGATGCTGAATCGAAATGGCTGGATGAATTGATCAAGTCTACAAAAGCCACTGCAGTGGCAGATCTTTGCCATCCATGGCATCCTAGAGGTCTTAGTGTCAGACAATGGTGCAGCATTTATCATAGAATCATAGAATCCCTACAGAAGGAGGCCATTCGGCCAATCAAGACCGCACTGTCCGCAATCACACCCGGGCCCTATTCCCGTAATGCCACATTGTTACCCTGCTAATCCCCCAGACACTAGAGTCAATTTAGCATGACCAATCAACCTGACATTCATATCTTTGGACTGTGTGAGGAAAATGGAAGAAACCCACACAGCAGAGGAGTTTTGAAAATTTGTTAAGTCATGTGGTATTCGCCACGTTCTGTCAATTCCTTACCACCCAGTTTCCAATGGTTTAGCAGTACAAACCTTACAAACGTTTAAATCATTGGTGAAAAAGCAAGTTCATAAGTCAGTGCCTCTGCGTTTGGCAAGTTTCTTGTCATGTAATATCATACTGAATGCAACCACAGGGACTATGCCAGCTGAATCACTAATGGGATGCCGCATTCGAACCCAGTGGATTTGGTATTTCCAGTGTTGGCAGGATGGGTGGAGACTAGACAGACCTTTTAGAAAGAAAACCATGACTCAAGAAAAAGGGACAGAGTTTTCCAAGTTGATAATTTAGTTATGGCCAGGAACTTTGCAGCTGAACTGACATGGGTCGTCAATAAGACTGTGGAAAGAATGGGACCAGTCTCTTACATTGCACAAGTGCAAGATGGGCATGTAAGAAAAAACATGTGAATCGTTCGGGGAAGAGAGTTGTGTCTGATACAGGAGACCAACAGGTATGTCCTGCAGTGGACTCATGTTTGTCAGTATCCAATCCAAGGATTCCTGAGGAGATGGAACAACCCACAGTTTCTGAGGAGACAATAGCTACAGAGGAGGATGTAAACCCTGGATTGATGAGTTTGCCTAAAGCATTTGCCTGCCTGAATTATTTACTCACTGAAGTTATCAGAATTGCACGATGCACACCTTGAATAAAGTGAGATGAAATCGCTAGCCTGAAGTTACAGTTGGTGGCTGGACATCAACAAAGAAATGGAACGAATGGTCAGTA
This sequence comes from Carcharhinus amblyrhynchos, assembly GCF_965287045.1. Classification (NCBI taxonomy): domain Eukaryota; kingdom Metazoa; phylum Chordata; class Chondrichthyes; order Carcharhiniformes; family Carcharhinidae; genus Carcharhinus; species Carcharhinus amblyrhynchos. The sequence goes on along the minus strand of NC_137339.1, from coordinate 44,573,224 downwards.
AAAGTGCTTGAACTGTGAAGCCCAGAAGTCATTGCCACTACTGGCTACATGCATCAGTGCGAATGGTCAGCCATGGTCAAGACTGTTGATACCAAGTTCAGATATTCTTCCAGAGTCTGGAAGTCTCCAGACCGATTGACTTTGTGATGAGTTTTTTCCTGGGGTGCCCCCGACATGCTGTTGTGGCAAGCATGCCAATGTTTAATGATGTTCCTTGTGTTTCATTTATAGCTGGAGTTAGGATGGGAAGGTGTGTGGTAATGTGGCCCCTTTTAAGGGGGGATCCTTTGAGGGCCTCGTGATTGGGCTGGAACTACAGAGAGGCTGCGCGGGAAGCCCAGCCTGTTGGGAGCAAGGGCACGTGTCCTGGGATGGGAGGCTCTCAGTTGGAGCCAGGGAGGAGAAGACAGAAGAACTGAGCAGTTCTATCAGACTTTTATTTCTATACTTACAGATTTGTTAATAAACAAATTATTGCTTGAAGGTATAATGATTTGCCTTTGAACTTACTACAGGACCTTTACAGTATGTTTGTAAATAATTCTCCTAATCAGTCAGGATTTACAGTTAATCTATGTATGACTGAAGTCTTCTTCAGACCTACGGAACTGTAACCAACACCCAACAACAGTGTTAAGCATTTTTTTATTAATAGCATTGCAGGTTTAAAATGCCCTGAAGGTATTTTCTTTGAGCCTCTAAGTGTCAATCTGAGGGATTTGATGACAGATTTACATTTAATCTCTGAGGTTGTTATATGTTGACAAAAATAGATTCCCTTGGGGAGAAAATTCAAAAGCAGTGGAGGAAAAGATTGCTACATGTGAATACGCCTAGATGTTTTCATAAATATTTCAACTGGTTGGTATCGCCAGTAAAATCGTAATCATATTTTTACTAAACAGTGGAAACGTGTGCGAATACCCATAACCATGTTGCTATTACTGTTGCAATTCTTCTCTCTCTGCTCTATCACCCAATGTTTATCAGTGTTGAAAAGCTTAATATCTGATGCAAGTTCATTTCACACAGTTAAAAAAATGCTCAATTATAAATAGAAACATAAAATTGTTTCCATTCTGTCAAACTGTTCTGTAGAAGAGAAGGACTTGTAATGTTAACTCAGTTTCTCTCTCTGTAGTTGCTGCCAAACCTGCTGAGTTTTTCAAGCATTTTCTGTTTTTATTTCCGATTTCCAGCATTTGCAGTATTTTGCTTTAATGCAAAAAGTTCAATGTGTCTAGCAGCTTCTCATTGTCACAATATTGTCAGAAGTACTATTGGCAGATGTTTAACATTCTACAGTTTAATGGGGCCATATTGTTTAGCACTGCTATCTCGCAGGACCAGGGATCTGAGTTCAGTTCCAGGCTTAGGTCCCTGTCTGTGTGGCATTTGCATGTTCTCCCCATGTCTGCGTGGGTTTACTCCAGGCACTCCGGTTTCCACCCACAGTGCAAAGATGTACAGATTGGGCGGATTGGTCATGTTAAATTATCCCTTAATGTCTCAAGATGTGTAAATTAGGGGAATTAGCAGAGTAAATATGTGGGGTTATGCGGATAGGGCCTGGTGGGATGCTGTGTTTGAGAGTCGGGGCAGATTAGAATCATAAAATCATAGAATCCCTACAGTGCAGAAGGAGGCCATTTGGCTTATTGAGCCTGCACTGACAACAATCACACCCAGCCCCAATACCCATAACCCTGTGTATTTATCCTGCTAATCCCCTAACCCACATATTTTGGGACACTAAGGGGCAAATCAGCACGGCCAATCAACCTAACACTCACATCTTTGGATTTTGGGAGGAATCTAGAGGAAACCCACGCAGACACAGGGAGAATATGCAAACTCCACACAGACAGTGACCCGAGACCAGAATTGAACCTGGGCCCCTGGCACTGTGAGGCAGCAGTGCTAACCATTGTGCCACCCATGGGCCGAATGGCCTCCTTCTGTATTGTAGAGATTTTATGAACACTCATTTTTCTTGTTTTAAATACATAGCAAGTTCTGATGGCAAGCCAAGTCAATAAGTCAACTGAGTGAACATTTGCTTTTATCTTGTAAATCTAATTGATAAACTAAAGGCCAATTTTCAGACTACTACTGTTAACATTAGATTTGTTTGGCAGGATGAACTCACTGAATCAGTTGTTCATGCCTGGCCTGTTATTGTCAGTGAGCCATGCTAGTGATTGACTTTCTTTGTAGAAGAGCAGCTGACAACACAAAACGCCTATGTTTTGGGAAGAGTGCACAAAACATTATAGCTGATTAATCTTGGGTCTATTAGGTGGCATGCGATACGTAGGCTGGTGTCTAACACGAACAGCTGTCCTCTTAATTCACTCCACAAGTTTATTCCTTAAGGCTATGGAGTTTCATTTTACAGCATTGAACTTCTTTAAGTGTCTAACATCAAATATGATAAATGAGGGAAATTTGCAGAATGTTTCATTTACATCAGTGAGTGGGGGAGATTTTAATTCCAAATTGGTTTGAGTTGGGTGTGAGGTTCAATTTTAAAAATTTCCATCCAAACCTTAACTTGCCTATAACCAGCCGATCTCTGGTTTTAACGGAGGGGGGAGCAGGAGGAGGACACACCACTTCCTCCCTGAGAAGAAACATAAATAATTATAGTGAGGCTAGCAGCCTCTTATTTTGGCACCATTCTGTATTTAGTCCTGGGTGGCCAGGTTTACTGAGCTGTTCGATCCAGGAGGTGAATTGGTTTCCATCATCTGCTGAATCTGGCTCTATAAATCCATAATCATACACCCACTCCACCTGACCTTCACATCACTGTCTCATCCCGAGACTTCCAATTTAACCCCTTGGGGCTTTGATGCCCTCTTATGGTCTCCAATCTTCCGATGGCACAGTGGTTAGCACTGCTGTCTCACAGTTTCAGGGACCCAATTCCAGCCTTTGGTCACTGTCTGTGTGGAGTTTGCACATTCTCCCCCTATCTGCATGGCTTTCATCCGAGTGTGCTTCAGTTTCATCCCACAGTCCAAAGATGTACAGGCTGGGTGAATTGGCCATGCTAAATATCACAAAATGTGTAGGTTAGGTGGATTGATTATGCTAAATTGCCTCTTATTGTCCCAAGATGTGTAGGTTAGGTAGATTCGTCATGATAACTGTGCAGGGGTTGCAGGGAAAGGGCGGGGGAGAGGGCCTGGGTAAGATACACTGTCAGAGATTAGTGTACATTTGCTGGGTGGAATGGCCACTTCTGCACTGTAGGGTTTCTATGATTCTCTGATTCTGAGAGTTGAAACCATCCCAGAGCCCTCTGATGTCACCATCCTCAGGTTTCTGACCCCTCCCAACCTGCACCCAAGGTCTCTGATTCCCTCTCCCATCCCAATGCTTCCACCTACAGTCTCCAATTCTCCCCCTTCAGGCCTCACATGAGTTTGTGAGTTGTCCTATCTTGTCCTGCAGCCTCTACTCCAGCGGTCCTGCTCGAATGGGTGCTAAACTTGTCAATCAAGCTGACTTCTGGGCAGGAAAGCTGTCGATGATGTTACAACAATGGAATTAAAGCTCCACAGCACCTGTGGAGCTCCTCTCCCCTTTCCCATACTACTGGTGAGTAAACATGTTGCAATACCCCCCAACTCTCAGTGATGGTGTTAGTTAAAGGATTGGACATTAATCCGTGATAAAAGTTATCTTGATCTTATTTACTACTGTCCTTTTCTGTATTGAATCAAATATTGATTGAGTTATAGTTACTGGGCACTCTCTGTCACTATGCTAAAATACCCATTATTAATGTGAGTTTTGACAGCAAGAGTTAGTAAGCTATTTAATCACCAGAGTGTCACAGCCAAGCCTAATCCTACTCTTGCTCAATGTCCACATGCATGCACAAACATGCATACATGGCAATGTACAATGGCAATACATACATACATGTACTTGCATGGGACAAATGTGCATGAGCATGTTCAAACATACACGCATGCATATATACATGCGTGCAAAGGTGTTGTTACACACACACACACACACACACTCACACACACTCACACACACACCCTCCAAAGCCAGAGATTTAGGCAGGATTCTCCAATTCTGCCCTTTTGTAAGTGAGAACGGAGAATTTGGCATTCCAGCCAAAACCTCATTCACTTTCAGTGGCACTGGAGAATCCCAGGCGTGGACGAGATCGGAGGTATTTTGCATTAACCTGGGCTGCTGGTGCTCTGTATCACTCAGATTCTCACTGGATTAAGCTCAATAGTTATACTGTAGTTGGTTTGGGGTATAATTTTAATGTGATAAAGTGCAGTCAGAGAGTTTCTACAATATTATGGATTTATTTATACTATATATGCTATAATAGTTTAAGTACAATGCATAGTTCATATAATATGTGGACCTGTTCGTGGGTAGGCATTTTATCTGTTAGAAATGGCAATCCAATTTGCACCTTACACCGGCAATCAACGCAAATAAACTGATAGCCCAACAAGTTAGTGGAGGCATTACAAACTGAAATGTGAGCACTGGGATCAGTGATATGGCAGATGTCGCTAGTCTATTGTCCATTGACAAAATATAGTCACAGTTGATACTGCTACTCCTTCACTGGATACTGCAGATGACTCTTGTGCTATTGTTAGAGTTTGTAATTCCCATGTTCGTATTAAATATTTGAAGCTTTTAGTCTTGCGCTCATCAGGACAGATTTGCAAGAATACTAAATCTAACAGAAACAACAATTTATACTGCATGAGAAGACAGTGTTTAATTGTTGGCAAGATTGGTAGAGGCATTGCCATGGTGAATGCATCAGGGAACAGTTAACTGCCAAGTTTTTGTTTAAATTGAAATGAGGCGGGTTGACTCTGGCTCAAGCATTGCCATGGGGAATTCTGTACTATGAAGTGATAATGATATTGTGCTCAATCGTGGCTAACACTGGCAGGTTAGAGCTGACCCTAGTTTTCAAATTGAAGAATCCTGTATAAAGTCTTAAATGCCAAATTCTGTAATTTGAATTCTGAATTGATTGCTACGGCAAAGAGAATGTTTCGATGTATTGTTACAAAGGAGTATCAAAGGATATTATTTATATGGATTTGTTAAAGGCATTTAACAAGGTTTCACATAAGAGACTGTTAATAAAGATGAGAGTACATAGAAATGGAAGCAGCCAATTGGATTGGATGAGAATTGATTAACAGATGGGAAGCAGAGAGTTAGAAAAATGGGTCTGAGCTCCAATTGGCAGTATGTGACTGCTGGGGTTCGCCAGGGAATCTGTGCTGGGGTTCAGCTCTCGCCAGATTTTTGAGTGATTTGTATGAAGGAATAACATATATAACATCAAGATGACACCATATATAGTGTAGTTGGAAGCAGAAAGTTGTGACAGGAACAGAAAATGCTGGACTGATGAAGGTCATCTAGACCCAAAATGTCGGCTCTATTCTTTCCCCACAGATGCTGTCAGACCTGCTGAGATTTGTTTCAGATTCCAGCATCTACAGTATTTTTCTTTTATATAAATTGTGGCAGGACATTAGTTGATCAAGTAATGAATGGGAAGAACTGTGGTAGATAAAGTTAAATGTGGGTAAATGTCCGAGGTATCCATTGGAAAGCAAGTGAGAGCCTTGTGTCATCTCCTTTTATGAAGTCCTGTCAAATTAAGCATAAATGGGCACTGATTGGCTTGCCCTGGGATCAAGGACACCAGAAGCAGAAATCCCGCTCCCCCAGTCAGGAGCCAGAGGCTGTGCATTGTCCAGCAGTGTCACCAAGAGTGCACTGGCAGTTGCTGGCATTACACCCACCTGAGGCCCAGGATCACCATGGCACCCAGGCCACAAGTGAGTGATGGCGGAATGGGGGAGAGGTCAAGGGCAAGAGTTAGTTTTCAGTAGGCCTCCGCTTCTCAGTGCCAAGCTTTCGATCAGGTATTGATTGTCTTTGAACAAAGGAGTCTCCATGACAGCTTGCGAGCGAACATGGCAGAGTTTTTGGCTACGAGCATGGTGAGTGCACCACCTGGTGCTGGTTGAGTATCCCTGGAGGTGAGATGAGTGCCTTATGTCAGTATTGATTGCCCATTTGAGGGCCTCAACTGATTGTCCACAATCCTTCCTGCCCCAGACTTATTCAGGGCAGAGATGGAAAGGTGACATAGTCCCTAAGCGTTTCCCGCCCAATTAAATGCCACCCCCATCCCCACCCACCACCACACTCGCCTCAGGGGAGGGCATTAAATCTCATCCAAACATGGTGGAAATCTGAATTTTCTTGACCAAAAGACAGTTGAGGCTGAGTAAACTGAATATTTCAAAATAAACATTGCTAGACTTCTGGTGCGTAAGATAAAGTGAGCATATTTATTGGTTTCAAGTAAGGCTTACATTAACACTGTAATGAAGTTACTGTGAAAATCCCCTAGTCGCCACACGCTGGCACTTGGGGATGTAGATCTGCCATGACCCAACTGAATGAAGGAACAGGATTAAGAGACTGAATGGCCTACTCCTATGCTTTTATATTTTTCAACTACTAAAAGCAGCATCGTAACTCTTTGCCACCCAAAATCACACAAATGCTTCACGTCAGCAGAACCAAGCAGCTGGGACCAGACAGCTGTGTGAGCAAGGCAAGTTTGTTTTAGCCCAGACAATGCTCTTTTGCAGTGTTAATTGGTTAATCATCCTGGGTGGGGGCCCATTATTTTTACCTGATGCTATAGTCGGACATGACCTATTGTTAAACATAAATATCATTGCCACACACGGCGGAAAGCAAAACACTGTGGATGCTGGAAATCAGAAAGTAAAATAGAAAACGCTGGAAACGCTCAGAGGGTCTGGCAGCAGCTTTTGAAAGAAATAAATGTTTCAGGTCAATGACCTTTCACCCAAATTCTGGTGATTGATGTTTCTGTCTACAGTTGCTGCCTGACCCACATTTCCAGCATCTTCAGTTTTTATTATTGTCAATCAGATTTCTGGAAGATCACCAGTCACACCGCTAAGGAATGACCACCAATCTGGGGACAGCGATGGAATTAGATGGGCCCCTTTGTAATTGACAGGTCATTGGGCTGTGAATTTTCTTATACAGGAGCACATGGGTTTGGGTACAGATGAAAGTTAACATTGGGGAAATGCATCAGGAAGATGACTGAAACCTGCCAACCCCTGTACTTAACTGTAGTGCATTAGGTTACATGTGAGCAGCTTCCTTGGGAGAGGTGTGCTGTCAGTTTCACAATGTTAAATTCATAATCATTATGACATTAACATGGCTTTTGCTCTTTAACTGTGGGTCTAGGGATTTCATGGGCTTCCTGGAACTTGCTGATAAAAGCCAGATGAGAACACAGTGGCAACTGATAGTGTTGAAAACATGTCTGAGAAACAAGTTAAAAAGTGCTGAAACCTCACAGCTGCTTCCTTGCCTACTTGTGTGAAAGGCTTTGTTCATAATTCTTGTGCCGAGTAGTTACTTGGATAACTTTGGAGATTTGTATGCCTGATCTCCTGTTTAGGAGCTCAGATCTATTTGATCTGCAGAAGTGCTGCTTAGGTTGTTCTACTTTAGACTTTGGATGATGACCAAAGCGACCAGTGGCAGCAACAATAGCATCGCTGGGAACACGAAGAAGTGGAAGCTGCGATGGTGCATTACCCTCTGGAGCGCCACAGGAAAGAGGGAATCAGCAGAGAGGTGCAGATGAAAGGAAGTGATAGCAGTCACACAGGATGTACAGATAGAGGATAATCTTATTCAATGTGTCCAACCATCAGCGGCTCAGGGAGGCTCCAGGTCCTCATGTCAGATGGCGAGAGACATTAGCAGCCTGTTGGAATAAGACCTGCTGTCAGGTGGATCTAGTGGCTGTGCTTCACCAATGACTATCAAAGCCACCACTAAAGTCAACTTTTTGCCAATGTATCTTTCCAGAGATGGAGACATTTACAGGACCTTGAAGTGAGCACCTGATAAGACTGATAGACTGATGGCTTGATTGCCGAGGAGGTTTATTATGCCAACTTTGCCATGGATGATGCCAGTCAGAATAAGCAGGCACTTGGGATTGCAGCACTGGTTGGCTTCCCAAAGGTTCAGGATGTCATCAACTGCACACTAGTGGAAACAAAGCCACCCACACATCATCCTGGAATGCTTATCATGGGGTATCCGCAAAAAGATGCTCATGCATGTGTAAGAAAGACTGCTGGACAGCTGCCCTGATGCTTTTGTTCCGTGGCAGTTCCCACTCCCTCATTTCTTTGCACATCAAGGCAGGTTTACCAGCCGGCTGCTCGGAGACAATGGAAAGCTACTTAAAACATGGCTGACAACACCCATAGAAACCCAATCAATGAGTCACAGGGGTGATGCAATGAGAGCCACATAATAGCCAGATGTGTCTTTGAACAAGCCATCGACAGACTGAGGAAGTGCTAAAGCTGCTGGGACTGATCTGGAAGCATCCTTCATTACTGAGCAACCAGAATCTCCAGCAGCGACGTAGTTTGCTCCCACAGCAATATATTGCACAGAATGTGGGTTGAACATAAACCAAAGCAAGGCATTGATTTCATATGAATCTGAGGAGGAGGAGGTGGAAAATGATTTGGTCAGTGTGTCAACAATGACACACATTGCTGCTCAAGATGCTTTCGTTATTGTGACCATTAGTTAGATTCCAAAGCTCCACCCATCTGACAACCACATGCATTTTCCGCTCTCACCCCAGCTGTGCCAACCTCCATACTCTGTCAATACAAAGCAGTTCTTAAAACACAATCCCCTCCATCCACCTCTAACATTGCTTGATGTCAATTCTTGTCTGCCCATTCATCACAAGTGAAAAGACCACTTGCCAGAAAGTGACCAGGCAGAATGAGGAAGTGGTAGAAAGAAATATTTCTGCGGCTCCAACCATAAAGCGCAAATTTATAACTCTAACATCATGCGATACGCCCATGTACATTCCCTCAGACAAATCTTTACTCGACATTTTTCGAGCACTTCAAGGTGCTGCAATCTCTGTGACTTTAGCAGAAATAGAGGCAGGTTGCTCAAATTTTTGCTGAGTGCAGAGATGCTCTTGGTTGATGTTTTTTGAGTTTTGATGATCGCGAGAGCCCTGTCAGAGAATGTTCCACTTGCAACTGTAAAGAGGCAGATTCGGTGGTCAGGAGATAAGGCAGCATGTGGGTCACTGACTGGCAGGGTGGGAAGTGGAGGCTTTTTGTGCTGGCTCTCCTCCGTCATGTCCCCTTTCACCATTTTTCTTCTTGTGCCCCTCCCGCATTCCCTCCTTGAGAGCACTTGGATGTCGCTCAGTGGAACAGTGGCCAGTCAAGCGGACTAGGCCATTGTGCCAGTGAAACAAAGGAGTAACTGCAATTGCCCATGAGATTAGCGACAGCAATGCAGTACCACGCCTGTATATTAAGTTTTGAATCAGAGCCAGAAGATAAACACAATGGTACATTCGCCAATCCTGAAATGTGTATCATCCCCAATCCTCTCCACCTGTCTTCTCCAGCCTGCTCCAGTCTCACACCAATCTGCAGCGACAATAAAAACTTGTTTTTATATACTGCATGTTGAGCTGCTGAATACACTGGCTTCTCTGCCAAAAAAATTCTTACCATTGTTAAGAAGCATGAGACTCCAGTTCCTTTTAGCAGAAGGCATCAATAACAGTCTCCGAACCCTCTGTTCCATCTCCCTGTCATCACAATACTGTCAAGACAGCCTTTGTGTGTGGACAGGTCACCAATTCCTTGGGCTACCCTGTGAGGATGCAGTAACAATCCTAGCCAGATCCAACTCGTCAGTTCAACACATCTAAAATTACTCTTGAATCTTTCCAGACTCTTCCCATGAGCTGGGTATCTTGAAAATGACCATGCTTGCAATTGGGTCACACCGATGAAGAACCCTTCTTACAGTTAAGAACATAAGAACATAAGAAATAGGAGCAGGAGTAGGCCATCTAGCCCTTCGAGCCTGCCCCGCCATTCAATAAGATCATGGCTGACCTGTTGTGGCTCAGTTCCACTTTCCCGCCCTCTCCCCATAACCCTTAATCCCCTCTCTTATCAAGAACCCATCAACCCGCTTCTTAAAAATATTTAGCGAGGTAGCCTCCACCACTTCAACGGGCAGAGAATTCCAGAGATTCACCACCCTTTGAGTGAAGAAGTTCCTCCTCAACTCCGTTCTAAACCGCCTCCCCTTTATCTTGAGGCTGTGCCCCCTAGTCCTACTGTCTTTTTTGAGCGGGAAGAGTCTCTCCACCTCTATCCTATCCATCCCATTCATCATCTTATACGTCTCAATGAGATCTCCCCTCATTCTTCTAAACTCTAACGAGTACAAGCCCAGTTTATTCAGCCTCTCCTCATAGCTGAACCCCCTCAACTCCGGTATCAGCCTAGTAAACCTCCTCTGCACTCCCTCCAGGGCCAAAATATCCTTGCGCAGGTGCGGCGCCCAAAACTGCACACAGTACTCCAGCTGCGGCCTCACCAATGCCCTATACAGCTGCAGCAAGACCTCCCTACTTTTATATTCAATCCCCCTCGCTATGAAGGCCAGCATCCCATTCGCCTTCCTGACCACCTGCTGCACCTGCAAGCTGGGTTTTTGCGACTCATGCACAAGGACCCCGAGGTCCCTCTGCACCGTCGCCTGCTGCAGTTTTTCGCCACGTAAGTAATAGTCCTTCCTACCATTCTTCCTACCAAAGTGGACCACCTCACACTTGCCAACATTAAATTCCATTTGCCAGTTCCTGGCCCATTCGCCCAGCCTATCTAGATCCTTCTGCAGACTCTCCACACCCTCCGCACAATTTGCCTTTCCCCCAATCTTGGTGTCATCAGCAAATTTCGACACCCTGCACTCGGTTCCCTCCTCCAGATCATCTATATAAATGGTAAATAGCTGAGGCCCCAGCACCGACCCCTGGGGCACCCCACTAGTCACCAACCGCCAATCCGAATAGCACCCATTGACCCCCACTCTCTGCCTCCTATTTGACAACCAATCCTCTATCCACGCTAACACCCTACCCCCAACTCCATGTCCCCTGACCTTCTGAAATGCTTGTTGTTTGATGAGTGATTAACAAATTTATTACATTGTTCAGCATGGTCCAAGTTTGGGATCCCAGCATTGTATCAGATGTGTGGGCTCCTTCACCACCTTCCACCATGCACTGGGCTGGTCACTACCTGCGCCCTATTCCTGATGGAATGCCATGTTGGCCATGCAGGAAGTGACTGATAAGCACATGTTGCCCCAGTGAAGCAGTATAGTGTCTCTAGCTCTGCCTCTAGCTGCATGGTGGCAGCAAATCTTGCACCCATCGTGTCTTCAAAAAGGTCCAGTGCCATCTCTCAATTTGCGTCATGCCTGTGGTCAATGCAGTGAGGAGGATTCACTTGGAGACACCTGATATCTTGCAATAGTTGATAAACAAAAGAAACTTTCTCCTCCAATTTTAGCCTTTGGCTCATTCTCAATTTCTGTCATCCCATGACTGACAGCCTTATTTTGAAATACTTAGGCCCTAGGTTTTAGAATTCCCTTCTTAAAGCCATCTCTCTGTCTCTTTATCCTCTTTTTTTGTCAATTCTTTTTGACAAATCCTTGAATCGCATGTTCTGATGTGTCTTTATTCCCTTGTCAGCTTCCTGTTTGAATAGGTTCCAGTAAATATCCTTGGAATGTTAAAGGTGTTGTGTAAATGTAAATTGTTGTTATGATTCTGGGCTCAGGCTATAATTTATCTAGACAAGAGGTGGTAAAAGTTGCATTTTAATTCACAGAGACAAGGAGGTTGCTTATGGTAGTACATAGCAACACTGAATCTGAGAAATTATCTGTTGTAAAAATCCCCCCAAAATGTTACTTGATAATGAATGTTTTAGATGCCTCACAGCGTTAATATTGATTGCCAAAATTTGCCAAACTAGCTCTCTAAGCAAAATGATTGCAAGGCAATACTAGACAGTGCGACTTTGCAGGTAGGAATTAGTTATTGGGACAGAATGATCTCAGCCAATATGTATTTGTTACATTATCAGGTATGTTTGCTAATCTGAATCAGGATTGTGTGGGAGTGGGGGGTGGGGCCAATACTGATTGAGTCAAAGACATGTAGCAGCTCATGTTCTAAGGATTTAGCCACTGCAGCCAAATGTTTTGATTATTTGTCTGCAAAGTTAAAGAGATCCAGGTAAGTTCTTAGCTTTGTTTTCACACAGCTTGTTATTTAGACAGTTTGTGAAGAAGGCCTTTCTACATTCCACTTTACATTTGTTACCGGCACATTCGTGCAATGGTAGCATGAATTGACTTCATGTAAAATTGGGGTTAATTTTGGGCTAAGTTCTTGCTTTCCATATACAGTGTCATAATATATATATTTACATGGTGGCTAGTAGACTCAGGCATCTGTGCTTGTTTCATTTTAAATATTTTAGTCTGTATTTGAGATTAGTATTAAAGCATATACCAAGATATTGCCCAACTTGATTGTTTGAGTCTTCTTGATTATCATAGCCCTCAGCGTGGGATCAGGGGCTTAGCTTGTTCAGAACAGAATTGTTTTAAACTCTTGTATACTCTATCAATGAAGCAGACAGCTCTATACAACCCTAACCTATCTTTGATGCATCTATTTTGTGTAATGTTAAATGAAATGTGAGGATTATGAATAGATGTACACTGAGTGAGACAATTTATTGATTCAGAGCTTCAAGATGAAGGTTTGATACTTGGTTAGGTTCAGATTTGTGCTGGTTGGCTTTAGGTTTTCCTCGAGATAGTTAACCGTGTTCATGTATCTTATGGGAAATAATACTGTGAACTTGTGGAAATATCCTCGGATCTGAAACTTTTAGACATTTCACAATATCTTTATTTACACTATTCCTTCACTGGACAAAAGCAAACTAATTTTCTTAGAGAAAAATTCCACAGAATATCAGCCAAAGGTCAGCTTCCTGAGTATTCATTTGTTTTTGAGTTGCTGATAGTAACATGTTTAACTGTGTAACGACCTCTTTTATGTAGGAACAATTTATGTCACTAAAAAATTACATTTATAAACATTACATAAATGGTGTTAAATCTAATAACATGACTAGATGTCAGTAACCTCTAATAAAGAAATCAATGGCAGAAAATGTCAGTCTCTGGCACGATTTCTCATTGAGTTTGCATTGGAAATGCTTCACCACTACTGAGAGAGAAATCAGAGAACAATCTTATGTTATAGGGCAGTGAGTAAACAAAGGGCTCAAGCACTTCTGTCTGCTCAGGATAAGAAGAGGCGCTATTCGTTTTGCTGCGCTGGTGCGGCTGACATTACATCAGTGTGCTGAAGCAAATATATAAATAATTACCCTGTACATAGTCTTGCAATGTGCCCTGCGAACCCATGCTCAGTGGTAACATCACTGGGGAGGTGGTGGCTGCTGCCAGTACGACACACCAAGATATCCCAGGTCAGAGATGAATTGGGTGGGTGGGTGGGGGTGGGGGTGGGGGGGGTGGGGGGGGGGGGTGGAGGGGGGGCAGGGCAGGGGGCTGCAGGGTTGGGGTTGGCAGCAAGCACAGGAAATGGCTCTCAGTGGGGTCTCCATTCTTGATGTTAGGTCCGTTTATCAGGTGCTTAGTGTTTTTGAATGAGAAACACCCCACCCCTGGGAATCCACAGGCATGGTTTGCATGTCATGCTCCCCACATGGTGAGTCTTCCACCCATTAATTGGCCACTTAAAGTTCTCAGTGGCGCCGGGAAGTTTATCCACAGATGTAGTGTGGAGGTGGTAAGGTGGAGACCCCACCTGTGACCCATCCAGCTGTTTAAATACCTCACCACCATCAAACTCATGACAGGAGGGGGTACACGATTCCACCCTGTAGTCATGCTAAGGGACTCTGTCAGCATGGTGAATTTTGCAATTTTTGACTGTGAGGCAGGTTTATAATTTGCTGCTGTGTCAACTTCATTTGAGACTCTCCCAGACTTTGTAGTATGAGGGTTGTCAATATTCCCTCTACTTCTACCTGTGTGTTGGACAGCCTGGCTGAGAAGCCCTGAGGACTTGAACACCATCTGACTTAAAAACCAACTTTATTACCAGCTTGCTGATTATTGGACTCTATTAGGGAAAGGCTTTTAATAGTCTATCGCAGCTGCGTGCTAGGCCGCTGAAGAGAAGTCTGCTGATATTTAAATCATGAAGTAATATTAGGAAATGCTAATTTGGGTTTAGGCTTCCAGTCTGTCATGGTACATTTATATATAATAAAGAAATAAATAGACTATGTCTAAATATCACAGACAATATTCAGAAGCTATTTGAAATACTACCCTCACCAATGCAGCCAGAAGTACTTGGACCAAACGTTTTGCCTGTTGGCTTGTGAAGCATTTTAATATTAGCTCTTCATCAAAGATTAATTGTTGAGTGAGGCTGATTTCAGTCAACGTTCCTGCCCCAAACCAATCCATCTTTCTGACAATAGAATCCAAAACTATAGGAACTTTTAATTCCTGTCATGACAAAGCAATGTTGCATTGACAACTTGACTGAAGTTGTCTTTCATATTTAAGCTTCTGCTGTTTTACAAACGTGAGATATGGAAGTTTTTCACCCCATTAATCTAGGCTTAGTGACAGGGTTCAAACTAAAATATTTAATCACTGACTGAGATTTGAGTTCAACTTCAGGAAATAAATGAAACATTTGGAGAGACACTCTTTACTCTTCCTGACATTTGGAAAGATTCAAAGGTTCATTTTGCTTCAATTTGGCTAGCACTGCTGCCTCACAGCCTCACCCTGCATTGGATGACTGTTAAACTCCACACATTCTCCCTGTGTCTGCGTGGGTTTCCTCCAGGTGCACTGGTTTCCTGCCATAGTCCAAAGATGGGCAGCTTAGGTAGATTAGCCATGTTAAATTGCCCCTTAGTGTTCAAAGATGTGTTATTTCGGGGGATTAGCCATGGTAAATATATGGGATTACAGAGATAGTGCATGGGTAAGATGCTCTGTTGGAGACCCTGTGCAAACTTGATGGGCCAAAAGGCCTCCTTCTACACTGTGATGATTCTATGAATCAATAGTTTTGTACAAGCTTGAGATTGGTGTCCACTTTACTTTATTGTCCAGATGGATTTGTTTGACTCAATGCTTCTCTGTGTAAACATTCATGAGTATAGAGTGCTAAGCGACGGTGCTGGGATAGGAGTCGACTGTAGATTTTTGTAATAGACACAAATGCAATCTTCTTAGAAAAGGTAGCTGCTATGTGTGTGCTGAAATGCCTGGCCTCTCCTAACTACATTTCTCTTCTCAACACTATTTGGCTCAAATATTGAATATATAATAATACCATTGCTTGAGAGAAATCAGTTCAGAACAGCTAAAATGTGAAAGTGGTTATTGCAAGAATAGAGAGGTTCCAATACATTATTGGGATTGGAATTTACATGTATATTCCACTTAATTGCAGCTGATAATGTCCTTTACCTTTCATCCTCAACTAAAGCCCAGGACTGAAGAGCTTTGACTAGTTATGTTGTCACAGACAAGATGTAGGTTATGCTTTTTCTTGTGTCCTCTTCTTCTACAAAGCAAGTGGTGAATCATGAAAGGTAGCATCCTCACCACGTTCCCAGGGAAAGCCACAATCCATATCCATATCAGAACTCCAGAGATCAATTGTACAGCCTCTCTCAAAAAAAGAAATTGCAAGAAGAATATCTGCAAAGCATATCCATAGGCATATGGATTCCTTGTTCCCACTTCTGATGACAGAGTTGGACGTTTTAATGCAAAATAACAATGCACAACAGAGAAGACTAACGTGCCCATACTGCATGGACAGAATTTAATGCCCTCTCCAATGGTGAGTTTTGTGATGGGCTGGCATTTAATTAGGAGAGAGGATGGCAGTTAGGAACCCTACTACCTTCCCGCCTCCACTTTGGTTAAGTCTGTGGTGGGAAGACCCATGGTCGACTTTCCTACCCAGCCATCAATTAATACCCAGTTTAGGGCCTCATTCCACTACTGTTGACATTAACCCAACAGTAAGTGTGGCGGGGGGAGGGGGTGCTCATGGGGGGGAGCACAACAGCAAACCTCGCATGATTGCTTGCAGACTCCTGATGGGGAAGGAGTTGGGGGAATTGGGGGGGGGTTCGTTGGTAGTTTCCTTCAATGTCAGGCACTTTGTGTCTTTTGTGACAAAGCATCAGGACAGGGAGCTCACTGAGAGCTACATGTCTTGTCCTTGCTAATGATTTCATCTCCCTCTGCAACTCCCCTCCTCCACTCACCCTTTCCCTCCTCATGATCCCGCTCTCACTTACACGTGGCCTGGGATCCAGTGGTGATCTGAAGCCCTGGGCAGGTGTCATAACACCCGGAGCCATGGCCTGTTGTTGGCCTCTGATTACCCAGAGGCAGGCAGGACTGTCACCATCTAGTCCTCGATCTTGAGATGGGCTTGCTGCTGTCCTATTAAGTGCTTCGAATGGCACTTAACTTGACTTGCTACCCTAAAAGGCAGGAAGCTCTCACCAGCTCTCCAGCCAGTAGTTGAGACGTCTGTCAGCTATATTAAATGCCACCTATAAGTTGTTGTTTAGATGTGAGCTTGCTATACATTTCATTTACTGGTGTTTATTTCTAATTCAGAAATACTTTCGATTCAGAATTGACCACAATAGATCTAATTCTGACGAAGAGTTTGAATCAGTTTTATTCCCCTCTGTTTTGGGGAAGAGCTAGAGAACGGTGAATAACAACTGCCAATAGATCACATACTTTGATGTAAATTTGTCAGTAGTTATGGGTCAGAACTTTTTTTATTGAAGCGATTAGGTCAACTGCTGGAGGCTGAAAAATGAAACACTCTTTAATATACATCTTTGAGTGATCCAGCAGTAAAGCCCTTTCAGTGTGGTTAAATTGTAAAATAGGGCCTTTAGTTGGCTTTTGCTGAATAGCGTATTGATCTACCGTAAATTACATTTATCAATCATACTTAGGGATGCCAATCTTCTAGGATTGGCATAGAGCCATCAAAAATTGAAGATAGATTTGCAGGACACTGCTGTGTGCAGCACTGGAGAAAAATCATTGAGACACTAAAAAAGTTTTCTTTTGTCATTTTCTTTGAACATTTCTCTTTGCCAGATATAAAAATATTGGAGGAAAAAAATCGGTTTGGCTGACAGTCAAACAAGGAGGTGATGACATAGTGTTATTATCACTGGGCTAGTAATCTAGAGACCCCAGGTAATGCTCTGGGGAGCCGGGTTTGAATCCCACTATGGCAGGTGAAGGAATTTGAATTTAATAAGAATCTGAAATTCAAAGTTTAATGATGACCGTGAAACCTTTGTTGATTGTTGTAAAGGCACATCCGGTTCACCCTCATTCAAACTCACTAATGTTGTTTAGGGAAGGAAGTCTGCCATCCTTTCCTGAGCTGGCCTCCATGTGACTCCAGACTGTTGGCTCCTAAATTCCCTCTGAAATGGCCTTTCAAGCCACTCCGTTCAAGAGGCAATTAGGGATGGGCAACATGTTCTAGCCTTGCCGGCAATGCCCATATCCCATGAAAGAAGAAAAAAAAGTCATTCAATTGGGTAATGAGTCTTTTTGCTTTCCAATTCGTGTAGGAAAGCAACATATCAGAAAGATGGCTGACCAATGACTGGAGCTTGGGGACAAGTCATGTGATGAAACTTCCAAGAAAATGTTTAATCACAGTTGGCAAACGTAGTGATACTTCACAGAATACTGTGGTAATTCAAATTTGTTACTGATTAAAATGTCAAGTAAGCTGTGTTTTGAATGGACTTTCTGCAGGATTTATAGAATAAAGTGCATCCAAAGGTAACACTTCACTCAGGTTTGAAATTTTCTTTTAAAGCATCACTGAGACAGAGCAGCCAAAAGTAGAGATCCCACTGCTTGTGCTTGTCAGTACAGGATGGCAAGAGTGTTTGCTTGGTGCTACCTCCCCTTTACTTAAGTCTCCAAGGCCCACAATGCTTAGGGGTTCAATCTTTTTCTTGGTCTCTGGACTGCTTCTCTGGCTGGACTCCACTGGAAACCAGAATCCCTCCTTTCACTCAATACACAGTCCTCCACAATACACTGGAAGTAGACTGAGTCACTGCTGTCTTCTTGGTCCTGCCCCAAAATGGGAAGCCAAAGAATTTTTCAGAAACTCCCAAAAGTTGAACCGTTGAATATTTTAAAAATGTTTAAGTTTTAAATCACATTCAAGTATGGGTCAGCACTGCTCCCTCACGATGTCAGAGACCCGGGTTCAATTCTGGCCTTAGGTGACTGTCTGTGTGGAGTTTGCATGTTCTCACTGTATCAGCATGGGCTTCCTCTAAGTGCTCCAGCTTCCTCCCAGAGTCCAAAGATGTGCCGGTTAGGTGGATTGGCCATGCTAAATTACCCCTTGGTGTCCAAAGATGTGTAGATTAGGAGGATTAATGGGGTAAATATATGGAGATAGGGCATGGGTAAAATGTTCTGTTGGAGGGTCAATGCAGACTTGATGGGCTCAATGGTCTCCTTCTGCACTGTCAGTTTTCTATGAAATCTTTAATTATATAAGTTGTGAACTACAACATTTTTAATAATGATTTCTGATGCTGCTCAGTCATGGGCATTTTACTGAACAATTTATTTTCCTGGAGGAAATACCTTTAAAAAATGGCTGGGGATGATGAATCTGAATGAAAACCTTTTGTTCTGCACTATTTTTGGTTGGTAGATGATGGCATGCTTTGTAAAAAAGAGTTTCATTCATGTAAAGCCTCTCCTGACCTTGGAACAAACCAAAGCACTTTATAATAATTGAAACCACTCTTGCAATGAATGAAGCATGCAGCCAATTTGCAGATAGCAAAGTTCTTGCAAACAGTAATGATTGGCTATTTTTTTAAAATGATGAATAAATATTGAGTAATAAAGATTGGT
Source organism: Carcharhinus amblyrhynchos (assembly GCF_965287045.1). Lineage (NCBI taxonomy): Eukaryota > Metazoa > Chordata > Chondrichthyes > Carcharhiniformes > Carcharhinidae > Carcharhinus > Carcharhinus amblyrhynchos. The sequence continues at coordinate 44,554,177 of NC_137339.1, read as the reverse complement.
CAGGACACACTTGGCAGAACTTTGAAAAGGGCCAGAGGATCCACGTGAAAATACAGATATGGTCGTGAATGAGTCATCTGAAAAACAACACGTCTGAATGTGCAGCACTCCCTCAACACTTCACCATCGGCCTAACCTTAGATAAATGCAAAATACTGTGGATGCTGAAATCTGAAACAAAAACAGAAAAAGGTGGAAAACCTCAGCAAGTCTGACAGCATCCGTGGGGAGAGCATAGAGCTAACTTTTCCAGTCTAGTTGACCCTTCTTCAGAGCTTTGATGAAGCTAGACATGAAACGTTAGCTTTGTAAATGTGAGGTCATCCATTTTGGTAGGAATAACAGCAAAATGGACTATTATTTAAATGGTAAAAAATTGCAGCATGCTGCTGTGTAGAGGAACCTGGGTGTCCTTGTGCAGGAATCTTAAGGAGTTGGTTTGCAGATGCAGCAGGTAATTAAGAAAGCAAATGGAATTTTGTCCTTTATTGCTAGAGAGATAGAGTTTAAAAACAGCAAGATTATGTTGCAGCTGTATAAGGTGCTGGTGAGGCCACACCTGGAGTACTGTGTGCAGTTTTGGTCTCCTTATTTGGGAAAGGATATACTGGCACTGGAGGGGGTGCAGAGGAGATTGACTAGCTTGACTCCAGAGTTAAGAGGGTTGGCTTATGAGGAGAGACTGAGTAGACTGGGGCTATACTCATTGGAATTCAGAAAAATGAGGGGAGATCTTATAGAAACATATAAGTTATGAAGGGAATAGATAAGAGAGAAACAGGGAAGTTGTTTCCACTGGCGGGTGAAATTAGAACTAGGGGGCATAGCCTCAAAATAAGAGGAAGCGAATTTAAGACTGAATTGAGGAGGAACTTCTTCACACAAAGGGTTGTGAATCTGTGGAATTCCCATGCCCAGTGAAGCAGTTGAGGCTACCTCATTGAATGTTTTTAAGGCAAGGGTAGATAAATTTTTGAACAGTAAAGGAATTAAGGATTATGGTGAATGGGCGGGTAAGTGGAGCTGAGTCCACAAGAAGATCAGCCTTGATCTTACTGAATGGCGGAGCAGGCTCGAGGGGCCAGATGGCCTACTCTGCTCCTAGTTCTTATGTTCTTAAACTTGCTGGCCAGGGCTGAATTTTTGTTAGGAAGACAAGAAACAGGAGCTGGATCAGTTTTTGGCTCAGAAACAATGGCCCCCTGGTGAAAATACATATTGTCATGTCAGAAATGCCCTGAATTGATATGGAGATGATTTTCTAGCCTCACTGTGGTGGAACCTGCTGAGGGAGATGTGCCAACTCTGCCCAAAGGCCATTCAGTGGGCCCCTGAGTGCCCCAAATGTATAGGCTAGGGGATTAGCAAGTAAATATATGGACTTAGGGCCTGGGTAAGATACCCTGTTGGAGAGATGGTGCAGACTCAATGGGCGAAACGGCTTCCTTCTGTACTGTAGGGATCTATGAGTCTATGTAATCAGTGGTTTGTGCCAAAGTCTTTCATCTTGCAAGATGCATTAGTCTACAGCTGTTTGTGAGATGCCACTCATGTCTGCAGTTGATTTTTGGAAGGACCTAGGAGTGAAGGATTTCAAAGCCATAGTGAGTTTGATGGCCACTGACAGGGCATGGTGACCAAAGCTGCGAGGTATGAGCTTTTTGGCGACAAGGGCACAGATGTCAGTGCCAATCTGTGTGGAGAATCACTGCCACCTTTGGCATGGTAGCTACATCTTTGGCGGTAGATCCTGAAAGGATTTGGCCTCCATTTGCCTTTCTGCATCTTGTTCCTCTCTCATGCCCCACAATGCCTTCTTGCCTCTCAGCACTACTGGTCCAAAATCTGAGAGTCATGCCCCGCCTGCCAGTTGTAGCCTTTTAGCTGGCTGGCTGTCTTATTGTGATGACACCCTTGCCCCCTGCTCCTCTGCCCCCGTGATGTCGGTGGGCAGAGGGAGGGGGTGGGGATCACACAGTATGACTGCTTAATGTCCACGCTTCCTGTCGCCTGTGCAGCGCTTAAGGGCACCTAATTGCCTGATGTCAGGAGACTTTCTCCTTACTTGGGTGAGACTGATGACCTGGAGCAGCTTTGACTGGTTCTCCACTGTCTACCCATCTCTCCTCAACTGTTCTCAACCTAACAGCTTCTGAATCTGTCCCATGAGTATCCCATCCTTTGACTTCAGTGGGCTCAACAAGTGCAATTGACCTTGATCATCACCCTGGTGATGATAACTGGTCATGATGTGGAGATGCCGGCATTGGACTGGGGTAAACACAGTAAGAAGATTACTGGTAATCAGTAAGATGATTACTGGCACTAGGATTGGCAACGCCTGGTGCCAATATTTACAGAAATATCCCCACCTCCATTCCCATCTTTGGGGAACCCTGAAAACTCAGCCCCAGGTGTCTGGAGTGTGACTTGAATCGACAAATTCCTGACTCAAGAGGGGCGAGAATTCTGCCTTCTAAGCCTCAGCATCATGCAGCTGGCTGCTCCTGATTTATAATCTCTGCCCCTCCCAGTATTGAAAGCACTTAATATACCTTTCATGCCTCATGCAGACGCATGGTGAATCACAGGTGAAAACTCATCCCTTGGGGCATCGTATTGTTACATCAACGCATAAGTTGAAGTTTAAAGGACTTGCTCAGTCCAATTTTCAACTAGAAACATTCGTCCAGCATTTCCCACTGTTGTAAGTGTTTCAATGTTAAACTATTTGTAAAAAGCACTGGACCAGATGATTCCAAAGGTATTGGGACTGCAGGAGAAACTGCTGCCTATGGAGGGCAGCAGAGTGGGGTTGGAGGTAGGTAATTTGGAGTTACTGCTTAATTACTATTGGGATCAAAGAGTATTTATACTGCACCTCAAGAGATTATTTAAATAGCATTGAAGCTACAATTGTGCAGATTATATGCGGTGTGTGAAATGAGCAGGAATGAATACTTCTTGCCAAAGCGTACCAGAAACCATCTGATTTTTTTGGTGAATTTACTGCACTTTCCCATGTCAAAATTCGCCTCTTGAGTCTGGCTCTGTTCATGGACAAAAGAAAAATATGGTAACACTGTTTATTCAAAACTCGAATCAGCTCAAAATATCACGAGGAAGAAATTGGGATGGGAATTTCTAATCTAACTGTTGTGGTGATTTTGTCTGTTCTGGGGGCAGAAGGAACTGGGTAAGGGACAAGAAATGTAAACAGAATGACCTGTGTATGAAATAGCAGCAAAATGGTAACAACTATCAGTAACACACTTCAAAACAAAGAGTACTGATGATATCTGTCATTTGGCAGTAAGATAAATTATGTAACATGATAGAATTAGTTAAAGTGGAAATTGGCACATGTGGAACATAAACACCAGCTGAACTGGATTGAATACGGTAAATATTATTTAAATGTATGCATAACGTAGAGTTTTAATTTTATTTAGAAATGCAGCAATTTAACTCCTTGGAGACCATTCTCCCAATAATCTATGAATGAGAAGAATTTCAAATTTTATCTTGAAGTACAAGTTGCTTATAAGCCATGTGTGAAAAGCCTAGGTTATCAGGACCACAGCCGAATTCAAAAGCATTTTTGTGGCATGGATCGAAACTGCCTTCATAACCCGAAGGCAACATTGTAACACTCCTGCAAATATTGCTTCAGAATTGTGAGTCAGAGTGAATTGTGTAATGTAGTCATTGCAATGGCATTAAAAGCCAAAGGTGTGCCTGTGTATGTAAGTGTGTATCATATCCATTTTCAACTTCTACCTGGTGATGCCTTCTGCTATATCACAGCCACACTTCCTGGGCTGCGGAGCTGCTCATTAAATTTCTCTTAGTCATCCACCTAATTCCTTCTTTCATTCTCTTCTCTCTCTCTCTTGCACTCAAACCAGTCCTGTCATAGCTGTAATGCTGCATTTCCCATTGCTGTGATACGTGGGTCTTCCTCCTTGCCTTTTGTCCCCCTCCTTCCTAACTAAAGCATCGATACTCCCCCGACCCCCATGACCCCAGTTCTTTGACACCCTAGTTCTCTGACATTTCAGATCTTTTGCACAGTCTCACCATCAACCAAACCCCAGCACCCTGTCCCCAGAATGACAAATTCCATGATCCCTTCTATAGTTCTGTGAATCCTCCAGTAAAATCAACCCACTGTGATGAAAATACATGATCATTCCAATGTTATACTTCCAGAGATGCAACCTCCCCTTTCAGTATTATAAAATACCAAATATAAGTATCTCCTGTACAATCTTCCTTTGTATCCTCAGTCCTCAAAATGTAAAATGAGTAAAAATTAAGTGCAAAAATAAAGGAAGGTATGTATTAAAGGATTTGCAATCTTTCCTAATGGACAAGGTTGTAGAATTCCATCACAAAACATTCACTAAAATCCTAAAATACCATGAGGCGTTGCCCCCTAAATGCCAAAACAATTTTATTGTTTTAAAATGGTATGAACTCTAACTCACAAGGAGCAACAGCACAGCAATAATTTTTATTTATAAAGGCACTAGCCTTTCACTGAAGCATGGTAAAGATTTGACCTTGAATGGCATAAGGAAATTTTTGGGCAAATGGGTTGGTCAAAGAAGTAGGCTTTAAAAAGTATTTTAAGAGGCAACTTAAATGGGGAAAGGGAGATAGGGAGTGATTTGGGGTCTATGGTGGGTGAAATTATAGCCACTAATGATGGAGCAATTATAACCGAGATTGTCAAAATAGTAGAATTACAGAAGTATCGGTTTTTCAGAGGAATTTGAAAAAAGGATGGGAATTTTAAAATTGAAGCATTGTTAATTGAGAGACAATATAAGTTAGCGAGCATAAGGTGATAGGTGAATATGACTTGGTACCAAGTAGGACAGGGACAAATGAGATTTGATGACCTCTAGTTTATGAAGGGTAGAATGCGAGACACCAGCAGGTGCATGTTAATATAGCCAAGTCTAGAGGTAACAACAACATGGTTGAGGGTTTCATCAGCAGATAAGCTGAGGCAGGAATGGAGTTGGATGCTGTTACAAAAATGGAAATGCGCTGTTTTAGTGATAGATGAAAACACAGTTGGAATCACATCTCAGGATGAAATGTGACATAAAGTTTGTGCAGTACATTGTACAGCAGGCTGTCTGCTACCCTGTCTGTTGAGGATGTGTAGCTGGTTCAATGGCTGCTTGCCATTAATCCACTGGTCCTTTCAAATTGCAGTACCCAACAGGACGATGGTGACAAGGATAGGGTGGAATTCTGTTTTCAGAGAATCCCTTCAGTATAGAAGGAGGCCATTCGGCCCATTGAGTTTGCACCTACTCTCAGACAGAGCATCTTACCCACGCCCTATCTCTGTAACCCCATGTATTTACCCTGCTAATTGCTGTACTGTGGGAGGAAACTGGAGCACCCAAAGGAAACCCATGCAGACATGGGGAGAACGTGCAAATTCCACACAGACAGTGACCTGAGGCTGGAATTGAATCCAGGTCCTTGGGGCTGTGAGGCAGCAGTACTAGCCACTGTGTCACCATACTGCTCCATTTTATATTCCCTTTGAGAAATGAAGGACTGAAGAACATTGTGACACATTTTTGCAATTCCTAAAGTTGATTTGGAGGAAGTTTGATCAGTGTGAAAGATTGTGTTAAGCTCAGTGAGTATAGTACACAATTCAAAGAACTAAATTGGCACTCAAGGCATGTTTGGGGACAATGCGGAATTCAACCCTAACAATGAGGTATAATTACCAAAAAGGTATCATATTTGGCTGAAAATGAATAAAATAAGAGATGAGAATGAATTTCAGTGCCAGTGCAATGCCAGATACAGATACAGATGAGGCTGGAGAATGGGACTAGCTGTATAGCTTTTTTGGGAGCTGGTGCAGACATGATGGGCCGAATGGCCTCCTGTGTGTAAAATTCTGTGAATCAATTTGCTGAATGTTCTGTTTTGTGACACCCTCCAAGGCCAAAATATCCTTCCTGTGTTCCAGTGCTCAAAACTAAATGCAATTCTCCGGAGGAGCTCTGACCAAGACTCTCTAAAACTGAAGCACTATTTCTTTGTCTTGGTCTTTCATCCTTTATGAGATAGAGAGCAACATTCAGTTCATCTGTATGTACTTGTTCACTAATTTTTAGTGGTTCATGTACCTAAAGAATAAGATGCCATTGTTCCTCCTGTTTCTCGTCATTAAGACCATATTCTGATTTGCCTTTCTTGGATCCACATTGGATGACCTCACCCCTTCTCACATTGAACTCCAGCCATAGTTTTTCCTACTCACTCAGTTGGTCTGTTGTTGGGTTGATGTTACCTGTGGTGTGTGCCACTTAGATACCATTAAGCAGTCTTGTAGAAGTTACCAAGAAGGTGTTATTAACATTGCTGAACTATGTACATATTTGCAGTAGAGGGTACAAGTATGGAAAGAGCTGTATGGCATGCCCTTGCATGTTGCTACCTAGTTCTGTACAGTCCTGCTAACCTACACTTTAGCTCAAGTGTCTTCTTACATCACAGGTAGGCAGCACTGTACTCAGACCCAGATTAACTTTAATGTACCAGATCCTTCGATGACACCTTTGTAATTCTGTCTTCCTGCTTCTCTTAACTTAGTGCCAGCTTCAAACTTGGTCGATAAACTCTGCATTTGTTCATCCAAGTCATTGTTATGTATGATGAAAGGCTGAAACACTGGTACAGTTCCCTAGGCACATGTCACACTCCCTTTACCCCGACATTGTCTATACCTCAAAACCAATTGTAAACCCTCTTCTGAAAGTTCCCTCCAATTTCATAATCCTTGCAACATAATATTTCAAGATCTACCATTGAAAATTTAAATCTGGTTTGTTGTGATAAATTAGTATTTGAGTGGGTGGCATGGTAGCACAGTGGTTAACACTGCTGTCTCACAACTCCAGGGACCTGGGTTCAATTGCCAGCATGGATTAATGTGTGGGTTTGTATGTACTCCCCGTGTCTGCGTGGGTTTTCTCCAGGTGCTCGGGTTTCCTCCCACAGTCCAAAAATCTGCGGGTTAGGTGCATTGGTCATGCTAAATTGCCCCTTTGTGTCACAGGATGCGTAGGTTAAAGGGACTAGCAGGGTTAACATATGGGGTTTCGGGGATAGAACCTGGGTGGGATTGTTGTTGGTGCAGACTCGATGGGCTGAATGGCCTCCTGCACTGTAGAGTTTCTATGGTTTCTATGACCTGATTTGATTAAGGACTGCATCCTGAAAGATTAAATTTTACAGCAAGTGAACATGAAGTGACAAGCTTCTGTATGCCTATACAATCTTCGTTGGGCATAGTTAATTAAAATTAAATCTTCCAAATCCATCACATCTGGATTTTCTAGAAACACAGATAGCTACTACGTGTACTTGGCAAGTCAAATACAACTTATCCTAATCCTATCTGCTTTCTGCTACCTCCTCCCACGTCAGCCATCTCTGAAACCTCCGGCTAAAATCTATACCTCGCAACTAGAGCCATCTACAGAGAATTTTTCTGTGCCATTACACATTACACAGAGGGGATCTCTGTGCAGGCTGCTCCTGCATGCCCAGACACACGCCAACTCGCCAAGGAGCTCAGGCGGATGGTTCCAGTGGAACATTTTTTACATTGGCTCTTGCTCAAACAACATCTTTGATGCTCATTTGGAGAGCCAGTATGGACACGATGGGCCAAATGGCCTCCTTTTGCACTGTAACAATTCTGTGATCTTGATTTTAACATTTCCACCCTTCTGTTCAAATTCTTCTATGGCCACATTCCCTCCCTCTCTGTGTTATATCCTGCAGCCCCCAAAGTCTTGGAGGTATCCGCACTCATTTCATTCTGACCTCTTGAACATCCCAAAATTTAATCACTCATTAATTGGTGGCTGTGCCTTCAGTTGTCTCTGCATCAAGGCTTAGAATTCCCTTGTATACCTCTCCAACTCTCTACCTCACTTTCCACATAAAACCTTCCTTTTTGATCATGGACAGGACTCTCTGGCCTTCCAGCCATGTGTTTATTGACAGTGGGACGTGGCGTGACATTTGCTGGTGGCAGGATTTTCTAGTCCCATCCTGTTGATGGCATTTCCCATTTATTCCATCCCACACTGCCGGGAAACCTGCAGCAGGGATGTGTCGTCACTGGGACAGGAAGATCCCACTGGTGTGAACAGCCAGAGAATTCCAGCCCATGGTTTTAGTCAAATATGGGGCATGGTGTAATATTTTGTTTTATAATATTCATGTGGAAACATTATTATGTTAATGTCCTATGTAAACATCAGTTGTTGTTGAAATTATAACCATTTATTTATAGTTTTCTTACACAAGTGCTGGTACAGCAAGAGATTAGGAAGGCAAATGGAATTATGTTATTTATTGGAAGAAAAATGGAATATAAAAGTAGGGATGTTCTGCTACAATTGTAGGGGAAGTTGGCGAGACTCCATTTGGAGTATTGTGTACACTGTTTGGTCTCTTTATTTAAGAAAGGATATGACTGTGTTAGAAGCAGTGCAGAGAACATTCATTTCACTGATACCTGGGATGGGGGGGTTGGGTGCATGTTATCTTATGAGTCAAGGTTAGTCAGGCTGAGCTTATATCCATTGAAGGTTAGAAGAATGAGAGCTGACTGAAACATAGAAGATCCCGGGGGACTTCCAGGTGGATGCTGAAAGGCTGTTTCCCCTTGTGAGAAAGACTAGAAATGGGGACATAGTTTAAAAATGGAGGGTCTCCCATTTCAGATGGCGATAAGAAGGATCTTTTCTCTTAGAGAGTTATGAGTCTTTGGAACTTTCTTCCATGAGTGTTAGAGGAAGGGTCATTGAATATTTAAAGCTGGCGTAGATCAATTCTTGACTAACAAGGGAGCAAGGTTTTTGAGGGTAGATAGATTGTGGAGTTGAGGCCACAATGGAGCCATGATCTTATTGAATGATGGAGTAGGCTTGAGGCCTACTCCTACTCTTAGTTCAGATGTTTATAATACAAAACCCATGGAAATATGTTCCACTTATGCTCTCTGTTACCCATTTTTGTTTTTGACCAGAACTCATAATTAGTCCATGAAATTGAACAGTTGTGTTTGGAAGAAGTTACTGATAAATATTTCTTCTTTCACCCAGAATTCACAATCGCTGGACACCTGCATTCAACGCATCCTCTCTGCTTTGTATCCTCCATTTGATGCCACTGCTCCCACGGTCCTCAGCCAGATTTTCAGGGTCATTGACACAGTGTACAAGGGAGATGGGCTCTGCTGTTTACTGGATTTCCTAATTCCGGCAAAGCGTATCCTGGAGACCGTGCAGCAAGAGGCTTGTGTAAGTGTGACAAGTGACAATGTGCTTGTCTGCCTGTCTTTATTTAAATCGCAAAGAGCGGGAAGACAGATTAATTGCTGTGATCTGAATTAATATGAACCTGTTTACCTTGCTGAAGGTATTCGCTTTATAAAAGTAATCTGGGTCTCCTGCCCTTATGTTGTTGGGTGGACCATTCTGTTTAATGTACTACACAACCTGTAGAATTCCTCTACATGGTCATAGATTGGGCCATTGAATACATTTGCTTCAGGCATTATGTGATGGAGTTTCACAACACCCTCTATTTAGTTATAAAATAGACACATTTAGACTAGTTTGACAATCAATTGCTTCATCTATACATCTGACTGGATCTTGTCAAGCATTATTAGCCTTTAATTTTCCCTGACACAATTGTTCATTATTTCAGGATTATCGGAGCAAAGATAAGCTTTGTGTCATTTTCTTCATGACTGACTGTTTCTCTAAACCCATATCCCATGTCCCAACATGCTAGGAGCTCATGGACTTTCTTGTCAGCAAGGTTAAGACAATTTGTTCGGCTACATTAATCTGCTTCCCTCCCTTTACCCTGACCACCTCCTGACCTTGCCCTGAACCCCCATAATTCTTTTGTTTCTCTTTTATTTCCCCTCTTGTCTTTCCAACTTGCCCACTGGACCCACTTCCAGCTTCCTTGACCTCAGTTCCGCTATATATGTTTGAATATATACTCCAGTGAAATGCTGAAATTCCATAAGCAAAATGCTCCATAAGTTGCTATATTAAACTAGAGCCTTGTTTGCTTGCATCAGATGGTTTCTGATTGCTTTGAGAGGCATGGTTATCATAAATATAGTAAAAGAGTTAAGGATTACTTATATATTCTAAGAAAATTTACAGTGCCAAGATTTTAGTGTTGAGTGAATAATAAAGTACAAAATTAGATCAATGAACAATTCACATTATTATTTAAAGAGGATTTAGCAATCTATTACTTTAATAGATTTCAAAACCCATGCATTTGCTGCTTACTACATTCTGTATAGAAAGCTAAGGAATAAATGGATAAAGTCAGAGGCTTTGAACATCTACCTGGTTTGAACTGCTACAACTCAGAGATCCTGTGTAAGAGAAGATGGAAACCAATGATATTTCAAAACCTGAGTGAAAACTGTAGGAATCTGCAATCACTCCACCAGCTAAACAATCATTATTCATCATTCTAATTGAAAAAAAAACTCATAGGAGGTTGAAATGTGCTTATAACAGTAGTGATTCAGTAATGCATCACAGTGGAAGTCAGAGGGTAGGTCTGTTCTTTCTTGAAAGTAGATGAAGCAGCTGACCAATACAATAGGAGCAATATTCAAGCTGTAGCAGGATATTAACGTGGGCTGTAGGCATGAACTAAGATGCAGGATTAATAAACCTGAGGTTACAATAAAGATTTGAATCGGTAGTAGATGAGCCTAGAGGTTTTTTCCCTCTGTTTTTCTTCCACCTGTTCCAAGAGATTGCATATTTGTGTAGAGGTAGGCAGCAAAGGATGGAATTGGCATGAAAATTACACTGTGCCAAAGTGTGACAGGCTCAATGGACCAGCTGGTTTGATTTGTTACTGTCATATATATTAGCATACAGTGAAAAGTATTGTTTCTTGTGTGCTATACAGACAAAGCATACCATTCATAGAGAAGAAAATGAGACAGTGCAGAATGTAGTGTTAAAATTATAGTTAGGGTGTAGAAAAAGATCAACTTAATGCAGGGTTGGTCCATTCAAAAGTCTGATGGCAGCAGGGAAGAAGCTGTTCTTGAGTCAGTCGGTACGTGACGTCAGATTTTTGTATCTTTTTTCCGATGGAAGAAAGTGGATGAGAGAATATCCAGGGTGTGTGGGGTCCTTAATTATGCTAGCTGCTTTGCCGAGGCAGCTGCAAGTGTAGACAGAATCAGTGGATGGGAGGCTGGTTTACATGATGGATCGGGCTACATTCACGACCTTTTGCTGTCATTTTTCATCAGTTTGTGCATTAGGATAGACTCCCAAGGCTGTGTCAAATTAACTCTTCTTATTTAAAAAAGGGTAAACAGCTGATCACAAATGGGATAGAGGAATAAAGGTTTAAGATAAGACTAAGTTAATAATATTATCCATGGAACACAGTGATTCCTATGTTGCTATGAGACTGAGGATATATCATCTATATGAAGCAACCAAAGAGAATTAAACAAATGAAGTAGACTGTCTGAAATTTCACCTAATTATCTTTGAGGGCCAAGGAGACATTATTAAAAATCTCTGATTAGAAAATCCAGCAAGTTCATAGAGTCAGTTAATTGAACATGTGCACAATTATATAGATACTGTAGAAAGAGTGCTTACAGGATTGAAAAACATTTTATGCTTCCTTCTATCCAGCATTGTGTGATGTTCTGGCAAACCAGAATTGGTTGAAATACAACTTTTCTGATGCACTGGGGAACAACTAATTTTGACTCAGGATTATCACACAATCTTGACTGTTGGATGGAAAAGCAGATGTAAATAAATATACTTTAAAATAGTGTATTCTATCCATCCCAATCACCTTCAAGCACCAGGACTTTGAAACATAAAAATAGCTAAAAAGTTTTGTCAGCAATATTGAACTGTTATTATCTTGCATGGAAAGGATTATCAGAAAGCTGTTGTCCCTCTGGATAAAGGATGACTAGCTTTCATATTAAAAATGAGTTCTTAGATGACTTAGGAGACCAATGCATGACCTGCAAACCAATTTATGGGCAGCACGGTAACACAGTGGTTAGCACTGCTGTCTCACAACTCCAGGGACCTGGGTTCGATTCCCAGCTTGGGTCACTGTCTGCGTGGGTTTGCACATACTCCCCATGTCTGCGTGGATTTCCTCTGGTCGCTGAGATTTTCTCCCACAGTCTAAAGATGTGCAGGTCAGATTGATTGGCCATGCTAAATTGCCCATTAGTGTCCTGGGATGGTAGGTTTAAGGGATTAGCAGGGTTAACATGTGGAGTTTCGGGGATAGGACCTGGGTGGGATTGTTGTTGGTGCAGACTCGGTGGGTCGAATAGCCTTCTTCTGTACTGTAGGGATTCAGTGATTCTATGAAAATCTTCCATCCTTGGTTGTGGCTGGGATTTGTCAGTGTTGCTGAAAGTGAATGGAGTTTTGGCTGGAATGTCGTGGATGAGACCAGAGAATCCCACCCACAGTCTCTGTCACAGATGGGACAGACGGTGGTTGGAGGAGCAGGTGGGAGGGGTGCCAGATTGCCACATGCTCCTTTCATGTGCCGCTTTAATGCTTGGCAATGAAACTCGAAGATGTTCAGATCCCCTGGATGCTGTTCCTTCAGTTTGGGTGGTCTTGTCCAGGGATTCTCAGGTGTCAGTGGGGATGTTGCACTTCTTCCAAAGAGGGTGTCCTTGAAGGTGCTGTCCTGGGACTTGCTTGTCAAGCTCCGAAGCATTGTTTTGGGAGTCTTGTGGCAGGCAAGTGGATGATATGGTCTGTCCAGCAGAGATGATCGAGTGTGGTCAATACTTTCAATGCAGGAGATGTCAGTCTGAATGAGAACACTGACGCTAGTACGCCTAACCTGACAATAGATTTGCAAGATCTTGCAGAAGGGGGCATTGGTAGTACTTCTCCAGGATTTTGAAGTGCCTGCTATGCATAGTCCACATCCATGATACTGGTGACAAATATATATATAAATACATACACGTGCAGAATAATTTTCACGAAAAGATAGGAGCCACAAAATGCATTTGTGCCGTTACTGATTTTTTCAGCACTATAGGTTGCTGCAGTGCATTACTGTGGCTGCATGGAGTGGAAATTGGAAGGATGTAGCGTAGGCAGACTAATTGATCATCAGCGAGCATTTGATGCCAGTGCTGCTGATTTGGGCCTCAACACAGCAGACGTGTTGCTAGGCACTCAAATGATCTATCTCACACGATCTTTGCTGGGATCCTCTGGCCTTGCCGGTATTTTTCTCAGTGGTAGGAGACGGCAAGCCACTGGCCGGCAGTGGGATCTTCTGGTCCTGCTGCTGTCAATGGGATTTCAATTCAATTCTATTCAATAGATTCAATCTATTCAATAGCCTGCAGGGCAGGCTCAAAGGGCTAGATGGCCTACTCCTGCTCCTATTTCTTATGTTCTTATTATTCCACACTGCCAGGAAACCCACAGCAAGGTTTCGCAGTATGAGCAGAAGATCCAGCTGGCATGGAGAGCCAGAAGATCATGTCTCTTGTGCGTAATTTGGCTTTTGTTATCGGAGTCAGTGGCCACATGCTCAGTCGATAAGCCCTAGTTACCCAGTACATACACCATTCTCTTTACACTTTAAATATCAGTAAAAACCACACATCTACAAATTTGAAAGCAATCAACAACTAACCTGAAATAAGTGTCCTCTCTTAACCTTGCCCAGCTGACTATTCCCACTCATCCCCTCCCCACCACCTCCACCTACACCCTCCCCGCCCCCACCACCCCCATCCCAACCCCATCGCCACCACCACCAGCAATACAATTATAGAGTATTAACTTACTTGAAGCAAAGAACCTCATCTTGCAACTGGGAAATATATACCTTTCTGGGCTTATCATTGTGTTCAACTGTTTCTGATCAGAACCTCAGCCCTATTTTGTTTCCTGTTTCTTTGCTGGTTTTCCTCACACTTTTTCCTTTTACTGTGTTTTTTTTGCTTTCAGACTGCAGCTCTTTATGATTCTCCATTCTCTTCCCCCTTGACTCATCTTTTTAATCTTTGCTTATTCCGTTGCCACTCCCTTTTGTTTCGTATCATGAACCCTTTTTGTTTTAGCCTTTCTTGCCTTCCACCCTATCACAGACCTTCTCTTTTGTTCTTTTTCCCAACCTTGCCACCCTGGCTAATCCATCTAATCGACCCATCTTGGGACACTAAGGCGCAATTTAGCATGGCCAATCCACCTAACCTGCACATCTTTGGATTGTGGAGGAAACCGGAGCACCCGGAGGAAACCCACGCAGACAAGGGGAGAATGTGCAAACTCCATACAGATAGTCACCTAAGACTGAATTGAACCTGGAGCCCCTGGTGATGTGAGGCAGCAGTGCTAACCACTGTGCCACTGCGCCACCTATGTCTGACCCGCCAGGAAACCAGACAGCAAACCGCATCATCACAGCATGAATAGCAGCAAGTCTGCATTAGAACCAGGGGCCCAGTAAAGTGGCAGTGATGGGAACATGAAGGCTGTGAACAAGTTGTCTCCATGCTGCACTGCTTTCTTACAGTCATGCCTCAATAGTCCTCACAGTGCCTTGGAAGGCAGGTTTCTGGATTATTGAGGATAGTTGGTAGACCTTGTTTGAGCATGGATAACCACAACTATGATGGCAACAATCTGACCTTGCATCAGGCTGAGATTCCACAGTGGCACCCAAATCTGGGGTGATTTCTCCTTGTACTGTGATGGAAGATGAGACATCACATCAGATGCTGCATTGTGGACGAATTTTGTCATGTTGCTGGCCACTACTTTCACACTAGAGACTAACTTGGGCTCCCTGAGTCATGCAGCCACTTAAAAGCAGGTTTGACACAGGGCTGCATGCCACAATCATTTAAATGAGTGGACAGCATGAGGTGGGCATGGTGTCTGAATTGGAAGCAACATGTGCAGGTTAAAGATGCATCATGAACTAAGGGCCCATTTTCAAGAGCTGTCCAATTTTGACCCTAAGCAATCAGAAACATTGAAATTGGGCCAGATGATAGTTTGTGGATTTTTTTTGTCCCAATTCTGATTAACTTTGTTTGAAAATCTATTTGGAATTCATTTTAGAGGAGGACGAGTTCTGATTCTCTGCATGATAGTGCTGAATTATGATCAGATTTGTGCAGTGGACGGCATGCAAAGTAATTTTAACCTAACATTTGGGAGAAAGGCAATGGGCGGGATCATCTGCACACGCACACACACACACACACACACACACACATACACACAAACTCTCTCTCACACACACTCTCTCTCACGCACTCACACCCTCACTCTCACACTCTGCGGCATTGGCTGGTTCTGGGATCTTCCCATCTTGCTGCTGTCAGCGGGATTTCCTGTTTTTTGCACCCTTCGCTGCCAGGATCCCCTTGGCAGGGGGTTGCAGTCGGCAGGACTGGAAAATCTCACTATCAGGAACGGCTGTACAATTTTGTCTAGGTTTTATTCTGCCAATTTCTTGGAGTAACATAACTCAGATCTCACATGAAAAGACATATTCTAATGAACTCAACCTTTCAATTAAAATTTCTGTGTTATCTCCTCATCTATAGCTATAATGACGCAAACATGAACAGCTCAGTCTGCTTCATAGATTACAAATAGGATTTATTGCGTTCTCCATAACATGTTTTGCAGCCGAGGAGGCTGCTCACCATCAACCAGTGATGGGATCTTCTGATCCCACTACTGTCAACAGGGTTTCCTGTTATTTGCACCCCTACTGCTGGAGAACTAGCGGCAGTGGGACTGGAAGATATCAGTGGTAGGAATGGCTGGAATATTGCCCTATGGTCGACTGGGAAAGATGGAGCCATTCCACATGGCACACATTCTAAGCAGATCCCTGTTTGGAAAATGGCTGTGGATTATATTGTTTGTATTGTGAGCTGTTTTCCCTCTGGATTCCAGGCAATCTGTAATTATTGTTGATAACATAATTGCATTTAACTTGTAAATATTCATTGCATTTGGGTAGTGTACATGGTGGAAGAAACATTTATTAAATTGAAATTCAATAAATAAACTGACAGGATTCTGTTGTTTTAAAGAAAGCCCTCAAGTATGTTCTAATAGAAATTTGGATAACAGGAACATATTTAAGTGCTTTTTGCTTTTAACTGAATATACCTCATGAAGGTAGAAGAGTCATCACCAGTTCACCCTAAATGATGAGGCCTAAGGTCTCTGGGTGCTTTCACGTGAGTTAGGCCTGAAATTGGACACTAGGTTAATTTGTCCCTGCGAACCACAGGGACAATCAAGAAGTGTCAGCATTGGAACACGACAGAGGAACATGAACTGTGTCCCCCATGGTCTGCTGCAATGCGCTTGCACTTCCTCGCCCAGAGCTCAAAATCAGAGCAACTTTACAGAAACAGGGTTAAACTTTCCAAGGTCCCATACTGCCTGAGCCTTGCATGCAGCAGGTATTGGCTTGCTATGGCTTCCTGATGGTTTGTAACCTCAAAATACAAACTACAGTGACTTAAATATACCCTCAATCAATACGAAAGCTTATTGTTTCAATTAACACAATTCAATTTTCAATTAATACAAGTCATCTAAAATTCTTAACAGAAATATCTGAATGAGTACTATAAGCAATTAGTAATTTTCAACTCGTGCAAAATAACCAGAAGTCTAACAAAATTTGAAATGTTTAATTAACAGATTGTAAAAGTGATGGAGTTATGAAAAACATAATTTGTTTTTTTTCCCTAGTTTTCCCTAGTATCTGATCGATAACTGAGGTAAAAACAGTATTTGAATCTGAGGAATGCACTTTAAATTTTACCAAGTTTAATTTTTGAATAAAGAAATAGCTCCAGACTCTGAAGGTTTTGCTCCAAATAAGTCCTGACATGTTTGAGGCCAGAACATTCCTGTCAAACAAACCAACAGATTCATCATTAAAAGCTGAAAGAGTTCAGGGAGTGAAAATTGTTTTGCTAAAGCAACATTTCAAGATGTTTAGTATTCCCATTCATCTGTTATTGCTGTGAATAAGTCTGGCTCACTTTTTAAAGCAAAGAAGCCATGAAAGATGTTAAGAGCAGTAAAATATGATACGAAAATGAAGGGAAACTGTATCCTCCATCTAATTTACAGTGAGCATATTGTTAAAGTCAATGAAAATTAAACAGCCGATATTTCATAGTTTAGGATCCTGGAACAAAAGATTATTTGGCAAGCTCTGCTGATAGTTTGTTAAATCTCAGTGTAAGGTGGAGGTTATGTCTTAGGAATATGAATACGGTTACATCCATGTGAAGGAGGAGTGAAATGATTATTTTCCCATTCCAGGTTTGATTGTAAAGTATTTAGTAGGATATTTAGTGAGGGTATGCTTCACCATGTCTGTAAGATTTCTACAATTTATTCTTAAGGGTGTAAAAAAATAGTCAGACAGGTTTAGGTTAAACAAAGAACAAGGTAAATTTATTGAAACTATTTCCTGAACTAAAACAAAAGATAAATCAGAACCACATTTCACACATTTGTCTGGACCCACATTCATCAGTATAGAGTAACAAGATAGGCTTACAGGAATTTTTGCAGCTCATGAAAGATGAAACATATGAACACAGGTAGATTAGCTGTTTCTTGGCTGGTCTTGTTGCAATAGTTTTCCAACTGTTTTATTCAGTTGCCACCCACCCCCCCCACCCCCCCAAGATGTTGTATAGAATAAATCTCCACACTTCTAAAAAGATCTCAGTTTGTGATTCCTGTGGGTTTTGTCCGGTTTCCTCCCACAGTCCAAAGATATGAGGGTTAGGTTGATTGGCCATGCTAAGAAATTGCCTCTTAGTGTCGAGGGATGTATAGGTTAGAGGGATTAGTGGGTACAATATGTAGGGATATGGGGTAGGGCCTGGGTGGGATTGTGCTTGGTGCAGACTCGATGGGCCGAAGGGCCTCTTGCTGCACTGTAGGATTCTGTGATAGATTTGTCTTCTCAGGATGGTTACTTTGCGAATTGGGCACAGCGTCTCTGAGAGAGACAGGCAGAAAGCGTTCACAGCCTCAAGCAACCTGGGTTCAGTCAGCATTGTCTGTTGTTTATCTTTCTTTTGTTTGGTAAGGGTCCTTGAAGCTCCTTGTTGGATGTATATTCCAAAGAAATTCTATTAGTTCATACCTGCTGCAATTATTGTTTCAGAATAGCTAATTGCATTTTGATATCTCACCTCAGAAACACTTAAAATGTCTCAGGATGGTGTGAATCAACAAAAAGTCTTCCATGTCTCCCAGGAAGTTTAGTAAACTTGTGTGTATTGCAGCATGTAGGGCGGTTTTGTTATTGTCTGCAAAAGGTTCCTTTTTTTTAAAGTCCAGCCAGAAAAAGATAAAATCAAAAATTGTATAATCAAAAAGCACGCCCATGTAAAAATATTTAAAATGATGCAATACAACCATCAACCATATTGCACTGTCAGCCCAGTTCTTTGAACGTAGAAGTGACAGATAATGGTGCTATGTAACTCGAGCCCCTTTATTTACTTTTCATCTTGATCGTGGCAGTTTCAGTTCAATTATGGCACAAGCTGATTGCAAGGAAAGTGCACTCACACATTGTGTTAACAAAATGTTTCCACTGCATGTAAATAACCCTTATTGCAGCCTACTATTTCCTTTTCTTAGCTCTATATTGTGACCACTTTAACTGTTTCTGTCAAATTAGTGCCTGACTCGAAATTAACTTTCCTTTTGTGCTGCGGAAGCCTGACCTGATTAAGTCCCAAATCATGATTAAGATTGATCTGAACTAGTTTTAGTATTATGATCCTTAATGTCTATCAGAGGGAAAAAAATGTTTAGTTCCAAAGTGACCAACCTATAGATTTATTACCGCCTCTACCATTTGCCCTGTTTCTTTGTGAACGAGAGGTGGGTGTGTTTGAAAAGCTCTGGCCCGTGACCAGAGGAATGTTGAATGCAGACATTGTTAGTGGGATAAACAGCTGGTTACTTGGAACTGAATTTCGGCACTGTTCCTACCCAACAGGAGGATAATAACTGTGCAGCATCCATGTGATCCATTTGTTTTTTCTACAGATGCCCCACAGAAATATAACTGTTTAGCATGAATGTGCAGTTCAAATCCACCCTCAACTGTGAAAGTTTATTTGCTGTGTGTGTTGGAAAGAGGCCTTACTTCTTCTGGGAGAATATGCGTTAACGACTCTGAATAGGAATTCTGCCAAACGCTCAAAAATAGAGCACTGAAAAGTATCGCTCTAAATGATTCTTCAGTCTTCCTAGTAATTCTCATTGACTGAATGTTAGTTCTGCATTTTTCCCGAAGGAAGTGAACATATTACAGCTTGTGAACAGTTGAAATTTGCCTAAATCCCATAGATTAGCAGAACTTTTATAACGTATCCAAGAGAAAGCAAGCATTGCTTCTGCATGTTAATTCTGCTCACACTCTCATCTGTTCGATGCATCAAACACTGCGGTCTGCTGAACTGTGCCAGGAGCCCACATTGGCACAAACCCACCTCAATCCTTTTGGCTTTGGATGAAGGCTTCATTTATAATGTTCGTTTTCTTTTTCTTTATCAGGCGCTGGTGAATCTGCACTGTATTTCTAGAACATTCTGTTTTGTTGCCCTATTTCAGGATGCCGGTCCATTGCTCTCAACCAGTCGACAGTGCTGGTCATAAAATGAGAATTTGGCTTTAAATCCCAACAACAACAACTTGCACATAGTGTGCCTTTAGTGTCACAAAACATCCCAAAGCACTTTGAAGCAGCATTATCAAACAGAATTTGAAACTGAGCTACATAAGGAAACAATGAGTGGGATTTTCCAGTTGTTCCCGTTGACAGAACCTTTTGGTCAAGCTGATGGTGATTATGAGGAGAGATTAATAGTTTATGAGGAGAGATTAAGTAGACTGAGTCTGTACTCGTTGGAGTTTAGAAGGCTGAGGGGAGATCTTATTGAGACTTACAAGATAGTGAATGGGCTAGATAGGGTAGAGGTAGAGAGATTCTTCCTGCTTAGAAAGGTAACCAGAACTAGAGGGCACAGCCTCAAAATAAGGGGGGAGGGCAGTTTAGAACAGAGTTGAGGAGGAACTTCTTCACTCAAAGGGTAGTGAATCTCTGGAATTCTCTGCCCGTTGAAGTGGTGGAGGCTGCCTCGCTAAATATATTTAAGTCACGGATAGATAGATTTCTGATAGACAAGAGAATTAAGGGTTACGGGGAGAAGGCGGGAAAGTGGAACTGAGCCACTTCAGATCAGCCATGATCTTATTGAATGGCGGGGCAGGCTCGAAGGGCTAGATGGCCTACTCCTGCTCCTATTTCTTATGTTCTTATGGTGATCCCCTGCTGCGGGATTCCAGCAGAGGGTGTGAACAATGGCAAACCTCGTTGATGGTGGTAGGACCAGATGGACCCAGCGCTGGCCAATGGTGGGCTGCCTCCACAGTGGCAGAACATGCCATGGGGGTGTGGAAAATCCCACCCATTAAAACAGGTTAATAAAAGTTTAGTTGAAGAGGTAAGTTTGACGTAAGCTAGTATGGTAGCAGAAACACATATTTTCATAGCTTCACCAAATCTACTATCCAAATGTGCTACTGAAAGTCTTAATTTGCCAGGAGACACAGATATTTGAATACAATGCCTTATGTTCCTACAGTGTATCTTCATTTGTAATAGGGAAAATGGCAGCAGATGATCGTGTTGCGCTATCAATTCTACAACGCATTTGTTTATTCAATTTCATTGTGTGTTATTTATTGAGATGCCTCTCTTGAAATCATTTAGAATACTTTTTGTGAACACAGAGGAGGCTTATTTCAGTCAGACAACCATCGTAAACAAACTGGCCACAAATGCCACAAGTCTTAACTATTATGTGTTCCCGCTGCCAGCCCCTGTGGTTCTCTGTCCACTGTCTGATTTAAATTTGTATCCTCTTTTTCTCACAGCATGTCATTTCAGATTTGATTTTTTGTCTGGTCTTTTTGCAATTGTGAGAGAAGTGTTCAAAATGTGGAAGGCACTTTCTCTTGAAGCAAGAAGTTTGGATGCATTTAAGAGGAAGTACAAGTTACTGGTGAGGCCAAATCTGACTCCCTTGTTGAAGAAAAGATATTGGCCAGAACTCTACCACCTCATCCGCCATGGAATCAGAGTGGGTGAGGCTCTGATAACGGAAATCTCTGTTGACTTTGGGTAGGAATTTCCAGTCTCGCTCCAGTAGCGCAGTGGGCCATGAAATATCAGTGTAGTGGAACATAGTGGGCTGCCCAGCTAGTCACGAGTTTGCAAGGACTCTTCTTTAAGTGAGACTGATTATATTATGGAAACCATCATTTCCATATCATAAGTGAGACTGGGATGGTATTGTTTCCCCCCCCACCCCTCCCCCCACCAGTGTCAGGAGAGGTTCCCACCAGTGGGGATGATGTATGGCTTCATCAACGGGGACCAGGTATAATCATCCTGCTGGTGGGAACAGAAGCATTAACCGCCCCCCCATCCCCACCATGGAAGGTTGGGGGTGGGCGGTGTGCCACTTGGGCAGTGCCAACCTAGTACCCTGGCAATGCTCACCAGACACCAGACACTGCCAACCCGGTGGGAGGGGGGGGAGGTGGAATGTGAGGGGGTGGGGCCTACTGGGGTGATGATGATGGGGAAAGGTCCTGCTGCGCATTCTGCATTAGAGATTGGTTGAAAAGGGAGGGACGGTAGTGATCAGGGCTGGCGGTGATTGAAAGGGGGAGTCACGGAGGTCAGTGATTGGTGGGGGAGGGGGGGGGGGCATGGAGACCAGCGACCGGGAGGCCAGAGATGGGAGCAGCAGTGAGCACGCACCTTTGAATCCCTTTTGGCCCCCTTTGAAGCATAGAGAGAAATGCATCCCACAAAAAAAGGTGGGAAAATCTCCTGTTTTCCAGCTGTTTGAGCACTTTTTTTGTGAAACTCGTCCTGTTATTTCATTGGAGGCAGTTAAGACAAGGTTCACTGGGATGATCCCTGGTATGGAAGGATTGTCTTACGAGGAAAAGTTAAACAGGTTGGGATTCTCCTCCTTGGAATTTAGAAGAGTGAGAGGTGATCTCATTGTAACCTGGAGGATTCTTAAGAAGCTTGACAGGGTAAATGATAAAAGGATGTTTCCCCTTATGGGAGAGTATAGGATTGGAAGCCGTAGTCTCAGAGTAAAGGATGTCAATTTGAGACTAACATGTGAAGGAATTTCTTCTCTTTAGAAAAAAAATCTCCCTGTCACAGAAAGCAATGGGGGCAAAGTCCTCATGTATAGCTAAGGCTGAGGTAGATAGATTTGTGATCAGGAAGGGAATCAAGAATTACAAGGAAGGGGCAGGAAACTGGGAAATGTCAGATCAGCCATGCTGCTATTAAATTGTATAGCAGCCTTGAAGGGCTGAATGGCCTCCTTGTGTTCCTATTTCTTATTGTTTTATGGTCATATTAGGGTGAAAGGAATAGCAAGATGTGCTGGTTGATTTAGATAAAATTAACAGGAGAAGGTTTATGTGAAACAGAACTGGCAACGTAGACTAATTGGACCACAAGGCCTGTTTCTGTGCTGTATATTCAATGTAAATCTATGTACAAGAGACCTATTGCATCACATTCTAAACGTAGCTATTGCCACACATCCCTTAATGCTCTGCTCTCTTGGGTGAAGATCAATCCTCATGACTTCATTGTTCTCTTCCATTGGCATTGAATGCTGGAACATGAGGAGTTTGATAGTTGCAGGGTCAGGATGACTTGCGATCCTCTTAAAAATGCACAGCAAATTCCAATTCTGGGATTCCCGACTCTATTCACAGAGTTTCCGATTTTCGAGAGCGCCTTTTAAAGATGTGGGCTGATTTGGGTGGTGAACCTGCAGCCTAAATGCCAACCTGGCCAGCTGCGTTGCGTTGATAGGCAAGTCCTGGTCACTGCCAAGGAGTCACACCAGTTGTTTTTAAAGAATCATGGTTCACGACACCCTAGAGATGCTGTAATCTATAGTCTTCTGGAGTAAACTGTTTAAAGAACAACTTCAAAGGGTTTCATCATGCCCCCATGTGAAAGTATGCCTGCTCCCCACCCCCAATGACCCACATGTCTCCTATGCCAAGCTATAGCACATCCATGCCCATTAAGCCCCTAACACTATATAGAAGCAATGATCCCATAGTGTCAGTTGCGTGTAAAAAAACTTTGTTAAAAAAATTAATTTTTATTACAACCTTATAAAAATGTCATTCATCCAGAAGTTTTAAAGTATAAATAGCTGAAACTGCATGCACTTGAGATCTCTTTATCTTGTGTAAACAAATATTGTGAAATTGACAGTATTGATCAGAGAACCCAGCTGTCAATCAAGCAATGTCTTTCCTGCGTGGGGTGGGTAAGGTAAGGGAGTTGGATGGGTGAGGTTTAGACAAGGGAACAGGATGGATAATGGGGTAAATTGGGGGAGGGGATAGGGTGGCAACTGGGTACAAATTTGATGTTGAGTCAAGGAGAGGTCAGGTCCTGTTAGGTGTCATTGGGGAGAGTCGGGCAGTTAGGAGGGAACTGAGGGGTGGGGGAGTCAGGGAATTAGCGGAGGGATCAAGAGATTGAGGGGAGAGCTGTGGGAAGGACATGGTGGTGGATTGTATTGTTACCCAAGAGTTACTTTAGGACCTCTGTGTGAGATTTTCTGGGCAACTATTCAGGTAAGTAAGTCAGAACTGTCCGAAGTCTCTGATTCTAACTCAGAATTGGAGACTTCTTCATGGAGACCCAGGGAACAGTGGAATTGCCCTTCAGAAGATCAATGTTCCTGGCTAAGTCCCTTGGAATCATTGCATTGGGACTTCCAAGGGGCTCCATCTTGCATCTTGGGAGGTCTATCTGGTCTCTGACTATCTGAAGATTAGAAGAACGTGGTCAATATTTCATATTTCTGCTTAACCTTATTTACAGAAATACCAATGTAAAATCTTCCATGAACCATTTGGCAGCATAATGGAATGTAATTATTTTGTTGATTTTGATTTGAAGTTGATTTATTTCTGTCACAGGTATTAGTAAACAGCGAAAATCATTATTCCTTGCGTGCTATACAGACAAAGCATACCGTTCATAGAGAAAGAAAGAAGAGAGTGCAGAATGTGGTGTTACAGTTATAGTTAGGGTTTAGAGAAAGGTCAACTTAATGTGGGTAGGTTCATGCAAAAGTCTGATGGGAGCAGGGAGAAGCTGTTCGTGTGTCGGTTGGTACATGTCCTCAGACTTTTCTTTCTTTTTCCCTACCAAAGAAGGTGGGAGAATGTCTGGGGTGCGTGGGACCCTTAATTAAGCAGGCTGTTGTTCTGAGGCAGCAAGAAGTGTAAACAGTGTCAATTGTGCCTTTGGAATAAATATATTCCTTGATATATTTAAGAGAAGTAAAACGTAATTTAATAAGCATATTCAAAAATGGATTATTACATAAAATCTAAATATTTTTAGTAAGCATGTTTACTGAAACACAAAAGATAAATTAAACAAATTGTACTGAATCATTTACAAGTTTCATTGGTGGAGAATAGACAGTTTCTTAGTAAATTACATCTTTTCCAGAATTTAAGAACTTTTGAAATGTTCCTATTACCTTCTGAGAACCTTAAGAAAAAGCATAATTTGACAAGCCTTCACAAATGGTGTGAAGCTCACCATTCTTGTTATATTGACTGGGACGAGGGGGTGGCATTGCTGATTTTGTGGTTGAGAGCTGGCTTTCACATTATTCTACAGGGCAGAAGAAGACCATTCAGCCCATCGAGTCTGCACCAATCACAATCCCACCCAGACTCTATCCCCGTAACCCCACATATTTACCCTAGCCCCTGACACTAAGGGGCAATTTAGCATGGCCAATCAACCTAACCCACACATCTATGGAATGTGGGAGGAAATCAGAGCACCCAGAAGAAACCTCCGCAGACACAGGGAGAATGTACAAACTCCACACAGACAGTGACCCGAGGCCAGAATTGAACCCTGGTCCCTTATGCTACGAGGCAGCCGTGCTAACCACTGTGATACTGTGTTGCCCGTGCACCGTGCTTCTGATATAAATTTTTAAAAATTAGCAATAAAGATTGGAAAACTTGATTTATGCTCAAAGCAAACCAACACTTATAACTCCTTGATAATTGGTTTGGTCTATTTTTTGACGAACTTTACCAGTAAAACCAACACAAAGCAGTGGGAACCCTAGCCATATATTTTTATAGCATGTTCAATTTAGGCATAGAAAAATCAGTTCAACTGAAACCAAGGATTACAGGCATTTTTTTTTATTTTTTAGAAAGCCCAAAGCTGTAATCTTAGCTAAGAAAAGATTGTTAAATTGTTTAATTAAGTATTGTCTACATTCAAGTACTGGAGCTCACATGTCTTGCTCCAATTATACAGAGCCTTGGTGAGGCCACACCTAGAATATTATGTGCAGTTTTGGCCTCATTATCTGACGAAGGATATTCTTGCTATTGAGGGAGTGCAGAGAAGGTTTATCAGACTGAATCCTGGGATAGCGGGACTGATGTATGAGGAGAGATTGAGTCTGTTAGGGTTATATTTGCTGGAGTTCAGAAGAATGAGGGGGATCTTGTAGAAACCTATAAAATTCCAACAATGTATCCTAAGCAGGATAGATTCAGGAAAGAAGTTCCCGATGATGGGGAGTCAGAGCCAGAGGTCCTAGCCTAAGGAGATGTGGTAGACATTTTAGGATTGACATTAGGAGAAACTTTTTCATCCAGAGAGTGGTAAGCCTATGGAATTCGCAATCACAGAAAATAGTTGAGACTGAAACATCAAGAAGGTGTTAGATACAGATATAAAAAGGGAAAAAGAGGATATGGGGGAAGATAGGTGCAGTCTATTGAGTTGGATGATCGTATTGAATGGCAGAACAGGCCCAAAGGGCTGAATAGCCTACTCCTGTTGCCATTTCCTATGTTTCTATGTCTAATAATTAGATATATGTACAATTACCGGCTGGAATTCTTCGGCTGCTCACGATGATGATGTTCTCTGGTTCCGCTAGTGGCACATCTCCTTATTGCGTGTTTCCTGGCAGCATGAGGTGCTGTCAATAGGAAATCCCATCGACAGTGGCAATTCCAGAGGCTCCAGTCACCACTGAATGGTGCAGTGCTTCCCCCTGCCAAGAAAAACGCTAAGGGAAGACCAAAGAATCTCACTCAATGCTTCATTTAAACTGGAGGAACAGCACAAAGATAATTACATTATGGAACAAGAGCCCGTTCATTCAATGATCAAAGGTTATATGCTAACGTTTTGTTTTCATTAATGCACCAAGCACTTAGAAACCTACTGGTTATATGAATAGGAAAACTTTCTGAACTTCCAGGTGATGTTCATTTCCTTGTCATTCACCCTATCAGTCACACTGATTTCAAAACAATAATGTCAATATCCACAAACACATATATGCCTTGAGATTAAGCTTTTTAAACATTAGCATGTGAATGTGCAAAATTCTCGTGTTCTCAAGTTATGTAACTTAACCAGCCTAAGTGCACAAACATCACTGGCTATCTGATTTTAAAATGAATAAAATCAGCCAAAAATCTCCTGCAACAGTTTCCTTATTCAGGTCGGTAGTGCAGTTGGAACCCTATTGACACTACAAAAGCCTGTAGGTTAAGATCACAGTGCGCATTGGATGTCTGCATTAAGCCCCTTTTGTTTTAACAGCCCATTGACAGGCAGGATTTGTATCCTTCTTCATATTAAGAATAACTTGCTTAGGTAGCTCACAGAAAAAGTTACATGTAAGTATTTTGCTTGACTAAGTCTCCTATTAATGCAGCTTGCATGTTCTTTCCCCTCAGACTAGATATTCAAGCCTCCTGTTCCGTCATGAAGGCTGGCCTTTGTGTCTCCATGAGAGGATAGTGATACAATTGTCATCATTCAACATCTTCCTTTTGCGCCCTGGTGATTTCTATCTACAAATACGACCTGTTGGAAGGCAATCTACACGAATTGTGTTGAAATGCCTGAGCAAAGACCTCTGCAATGTGGAGGAAAAGCTGGTACCAGAAGTCTCCTACACCAATATCTTTACAGCGGAATGGTTGGAAATGATAAACAGTGAACGTTGTGGCACACCATTACACACTTGCCTGTTAGCCACGGAGAATGGGGTCGTGAAAGTACTTTGGACTAAAATAGTGAATCCTGAATTTGTAACAAAAGTCAAAGAAGCACCAGCATCTGGACTCAAAATGTGTTCTGTTCAAGAAACGCAAAATGACTTTGGTCCCACTGGGATGACATTACAAACTGGAATGGAAACTAATTGTTTATTTAACGCTTCTGAGCCAGGCTCTGATACTAAAGATGATAAAAGCTTGTCCCCTAACTTGCCTCAGGTAGAAGGTGCAGAATGTCTGACTCAACAGCCTCTGATATTGGGAAAGGTCTCCCCAAACCTATGCGAACTCTCGACTGAAAATGTTGAAGGGGACTATGTAGATTTAATGATGTTTTCTAAAGAAAAGTGTTCTGATAAGCGGACTGCACATCTTCCGTCTTCAGTAGTTCCAATGAATGGCACATGGGCATGTGGAGGGTCGATAAGGTTTGCTGCAGAGCCTTGTACTCCATGTTTAAACAGAAGGTCAAGCAGAGACTTGGAACACAAAGAGATGAAATGTCGCTATCGTGAATCTTACATAGAAGCTCTGCAGAACCCTTTGAATTTTGGGTTCGGTTTTCAAGAGACAGAACCTTCTAAAAAGAATAAGGAGGAAGTCTTGACCAACCACAAGCTTAACAGTGGTTCAAAAACTCCAGTCTGCTGCAGGCAAAAGCTGGAATCTATGGAACCCAGCAGATCTCCTGTCCTATCACCATCTAAGATGACAAATGAGGACAGATTATCGGGACATTCCATTCCACGTCCTACCTCATTCAGGGAACCATGTCGATCTACGGTCAAACATGATCCTCATATATGTTCACCATCTTCAGACATTACCAACAGACATTCACTTCCTGAAGGTCAAAGGTCATGTTTACCAACCGGTGACACTGTGTCGTCAGAAACTGTGACTAATAGGAAAGCTATGCAAGTTACAAAAAAGTCTTCAGTTGGTTATATGTCTCCAAGAATCCGTAGACAAAAATCCCAGGGAAAAGGTAAAGTTATACAGAATTATGTGAAACATCTAAGAGTACACATTTGTCACAGCTATTGCCTCAGCCAGGGCGAGGCTAGCTGGTGGGGGGAGGTGGGGGTCCTGCAACTTATGGCTCTGAAGCCACATGCAGTTTTAATTTGATTTGAATTGATTGGATTTATTATTGTCATGTGTATTGGTGAAATACACATACAATACACATACAGTGAAAAATATGAAAAGTATTGTTTCTTGCATGCTATACAGACATAGCAGACTGTTCACAGAGAAGGAAAGGAGAGGGTACGCAATGCAATGTTACAATCACAGTTAGGGTGGAGAGAAAGATCAACTTAATATAAGGTAGGTACATTGAAAAGTCTGATGGCAGCAGGGAAGAAGCTGTTCTTGAGTCGGTTGGTATGTAACCTCAGACTTTTATATCTTTTTCCCGATGGAAGAAGGTGGAAGAGAGTATGTCCAAGATATGTGGGATCCTTGATTATGGTGGCTGCTTTTCTGAGGCAGCAGGAAATATAGACAGAGTCAATGGATGGGAGGCTGGTTTGGACTGGGCTTCGTTCCTGACCCTTTGTAGTTTCTTGTCGTTTTGATCAGAGCAGGAACAATACCAAGCTTCAACATCTCATTTGTGGTTCCCAATCTTTTCCAGTTGGATGGCATTAAAAAAGGCAAGCAAAAGATCAAGAAATTGGGAAGCTGTATTTCTATTTTGAGGTTTAAAAGCTAATCTTTACCCGACACTTCATGATTGCAAATGATTATTTTCACAAAAGCATCATCATATTTGAAATAAAACCATTTATTTACATACTTATGGATAATCTCTTTGATTTGGGGAACAAGTTTTACGCTTGTAACCATCACTGCTTCTTATGCAGCCGCAATGATAAATTATTCTGAAATGATTATTCAAAGCTTTCTGATCACAAAAATCAATAGCTGAAAAAATAGCTGCGGTTCTAAGCATATCAAATTAGATTTTGTTTTAAAGGTGACTTTATTGAGAAATTACAGTTAAAAAAGTTAAGTAAGGTGAAAGTTCAGAGTTAGGTCTATTTTAATTTAGATTTTTATTCTACTATTGATCCATAAAGTTAGATTTTGTTTTAAAGGTGACTTTACTGACAAAATTATAGGTAAAAAGGTAAAAAAAAGTCTTGATTCAGAATTAGGTCTATTTTAATTTAGATATTTTAAATCTATTGATGCATAAAGTTATATTTTGTTTTATAGGTGACTTAACTGACATAACCATTGTTAAAGAAGTAAAATGTGATCATTCAGAGTTAGGTCTATTCTAATTTTGGTTTTCTTTTCTATATGGATGCATAAATTCAGCAAAGTCATTATATTTATCATATATGCAAATTATGCAGTTCACTGAGGACTCTTGGCAGTTTGCCAAGTATTTGGCCAAATTTTCACCTTGCAGCTGCCAGTAATTTTTATTTTCAGCAACTCTTTTAAAAAAGAGCTTTTCCCGTAAAGTAGGTGTCAACTTCTGGCCTCAGCTGTTGGGTAGAAATGAAACAAACTTATTTTTTTTTCTGTTTGGAATGAATATTCCTCTGAAATGAATATTGGTTAGAATTGGGCTAAGGTTTTCTTTTGCAAATCACTTGATGGAAGAGGAAGAAAAGCAAGCACTTGTGCAGATAAAAGTGATGATGTTCAGAGTTCATTAACTTTGAAATTCATGGCTCTTCTGGAGCACTCAAGCTGTAATTTGGGTCACAGTCTGCAAGCAGGATCACAGTTTCAGCCAGGACATGTCCCCCTGCAAAGTGTTCTGTCCATTCATTTTTATTTTGGTGTGCTTTGAAAGCATTTGGACGTCTTGTGGCACAATGGGTAGCGTCAGTGCCTCTGAGCCGGAAGCTCCAGCTTCAAGTCCCACTCCAGGACTTAATGGTCAAGGAAGATGCAAAAGGGTTGAGTGTCAACCTACAAATCCTTCCAACATGCCAATGGCTGGTGGTAAGAGTGGGAGAGACTCTTGGTCAAGCACACTTGCTGTGGAGTGGTGCTCTTCAAACTATAAGCCCCCGGTGACAGACCAGTGGCCTGTTCTGAAAATTTCTAGCTATGGAAGCAGATGAAGTCTGCCTTACTACATCAGTACATGTGGGAAGAGAATTGAAATTGAAGGCATTTGAATTTTAGTGGTATTTATCAATGTTATAAATATTTATCTCAAGTTCTAGTATATAACATGAAGTAATATTGTAGATATTTTTCAGTTGATTTACTAGAATATTAACATTCATAAGACAGCAGCAACTGTTTTAAATTCTAATTTATCAATTTACTTTGTGAATTTGTATTAGTTTATTTATGAGAAAATTTGCGTAATCTTTTGCCTTTCACGCTAAGTATCAGCAATTCAGCTGAAGAGCAAAAATATTTATGGGGCTTGCATTCCTTGGGGCTGTTCTACACTGCTGCTATAATTTTTGCGCTAATGGAATTCCTGCTAAACATTTGAAATGATGGTGACAGAATGGGAGGACCCACATATTTTTCAACAATAGTGTGATAAAGAAGGATTACTTATTGGGTGTAACAAGTCCTTTCCTGCCCCTAATCATTCCTATGTTCTTAGAATCATAGAATCTTTCAGTGCAGAAAGAAGCCAGTCGGCCCATCAAGTCTCTGCCAGCTTTTTCAAAGAGCTGCAACAAGTCCGTTTCCTTGCTCCTTCCCCCAGCCCTGCAAATTCCTCCTTTGTTTTGTTCCTATTCTTGGTCACATTCAAATCATTTGAAGCAAATTTATTATAAAATAAATAAAGTTGTTCCCTTTGGCTAGTGATGATTTGAACCATTCATTTTCTGATACATTGATCACCAGCCCTGTTATTTCGTGTCTTAAATTGGAAGGAATGCATGCCCTCATTTATATCGAATGTTGAACCCAGTCTTTTCTGTTGCCATAGCAGATTTACACCCAGAATTAAGAAGGTATATAGCATGATTTTAAAGGGTGGCGAGGGGAGGGGGGGTGGTGGTGGGGCTGCTGGTGGTGCTGACGTGGTGCTTGCAAGATTCAAAGTGGCCAGTGAGCCCAGAGTCTGGGGATACAAGGGCTAAGTGTTCATAATGGCTACACCTCATTACCTTACATTTTCTTGGTAACTTGCCTGAAGGCAAATCTGTTGCGGCCAAACAGGATTGGGAATGCTTTGAAAATAGTGTTCCTGGATGGCACGTCAATGTTCTGAAGCCTCTGGCACATGCTGGAAATTTCAAATTGAAGGCCTGTCGAGGGGGGTTGTTGGTAACCCACTCGCTCCCAATTAACGGTGTGCCACTTTCTTTGAGGAGACTGTGAGTAGGCTAGGGAGGGCGAGAAGTTGATTTTCAATTTATTTACCTTGAGTTCAATTGGGGCGTAAATTGAAGGTCTTTTTAATGATGAAAACTTTTGGCAAGAGGGAATTAAGTTGCAGGTCATATGCAGTGGCTTACGTTTGGCCACTTCTGTGCATGTAGTCCTTTAATGTTCTGCCTTTGTTCTTCTGCAAGACTGTGGAAGGCCCCAACATGCCTGTCATTTGCTTTTGCTACTCATGCTCTGCAGGCAGCTCGCCTGGTAATGAAAGCAAACTGCCACAGATGCTGAAAATCTAATTTAAAAACAGAAAATGTTCGAACAACTCAGCATTTCTGGCAGCATCTGTGGAGAGTGAAAGAGAGTTAATGTTTCCAGTCAATGTGACTCAACTTCAGAGTTGAATTACCTGTCCGACTGCTCTTCAGAGTTGATGATGGCGTTGGACTGGCCAGTCCTTCAGAGTTGGCTCAGCATTAACTCTGTTTCATGCTCCGCAGATGCTGCCAGATCTGCTGGGTTTTTACAGCATTTTCCATTTTTATTCCCATCTCTTGGCGTCACTAATTGGGTGCCGAACTGACAAAAAGTTTAAAGATTATTTGTTATTGTCAAAGTAGGCTTACATTAACACTGCAATGTAGTTACTGTGAAAGTTACCTAGTTGCCACACTTGGGTGTCTGTTAAGGTATATTGAAGAAGAATTTAGCATGGCCAATGCACCTAACCAGCACGTCTTTTGGACTGCTGGTCCAATTGGGCATTTACATTTGACGATTGCATCAAATGAGATGGTTCGGACATTGATATGGTTCAGATACAGAAATTTGGGAATTTGGTTGCAGAAAGTTGCAGCTGTAGGCCCATGGGAGGCATTTTGGCAATCAAGTAAATTGTAAGGGGAGGAGTCAGGATTTTATTTTTCTTCACTCTTTTCTTAATGGATTATGTGCTTTTTTTGCACAAAACTAATTACCCATGAACTGACTGGCTTGCTAGACAATTGCAGAAGAGTCAGCCATATTCCTATGAGACTAGATGCACATGTAGGCCAGATAAGGATGTCAAATTGTTTTCCATAAAGGGGCATTAATGAACCAGGTAGGTTTTTATAACGACCAATGATAGTTTTATAGCCACATTTACTGAGACTAGCTTTATGTTTCATTAATTGAATTCAAATTCCACAGCCCCTTGGTGGGATGTGAATCCCTGTCCTCCTAACGTTAGCCTCAACCTCTAGATTACTAGTCCAATGACATTACTATCCCACCATCATCTCCCCATGATGTGATTGACACCAGGATGAGATTGGAATGGGTGGAGGGTCCTTGATAAGGAGGCTAGCATCCCAGCCCCCTGCCATTCAAAAAAACCCCTAAAAATGTAATGATGTATCTGTTAAGGCTTTTACTGATCATGTTAGAGTTGTCCTAATATAGAAATATGACTGCTCCCCCACTCAAAGATTCAACTAAAATTGTAAAGTGGGTGCAAATGACATAATTGAGATGTAATCTGTACATTTAACTAGGACCACATTTTCTTCCTGGGGGGTAATTTCACTTGCTGGAAAGAGCAGGTTAACACTGGAGCACAACTGAAAGACATCTGGATCTGGGAACAGGACTGTCATTGCCCTTTCTTGAACCGTTTCCCCCAGTCCTGCTTCCATTAAAGATTGGATGCTGAGATTGTGGGATCAAACATTGTGTTTCCCCAGTCTTCATAGCATCACATCCTTTAGTACGTAATATCAGAAGCAACTTTTTGCCAGGAGCCTATTGTCCAGCTACAAGAGGTGCAGTGAGTACTCAGCATGATGTCCATTGGTGCTGAACATATTGCGCTATGATGCAATTATCAGGATGCTATTGATCTAAGTAATGCCATTGAGTGGGAAGTACTGAACAAAAATGAAACATAATATCATGGGGAACTGTCTTCAATAAATATTGAAAACGTGACCTCTTATTTATACCTTGAGCTGCACAATTATGTTTACAGAACCCCTGTTTCCTAATTTGATAAGGAATAAATAGTAAAACTCATCAAACAGTTAATCCATTTCTTGGAAAATGAAACTCCATGAATAAAACTGACGCAAAATTAAAACCAGTTACGAACGTACCTAGGAACAAGATGCCCAATTAATAAAGCAGGTGCGTTATCAGAACAATATTGCTGCTATTCTGAGCAAGGATTAAAAGCATGTTGTAAATGTAATTTACATTGATGCTATAGCAAGCAACATTGTGTAATGTCCTTATGCAACCTAGGAATGCTGCAGGTACAAATTGATAAATCATTCCCTTATTCTATTCCTCAGTGCTGTCATCAAGCAACAAATTAATCTTTCATCATTCAACGTTTTGTTGAAAACACTTTGAAGCAAACCCATAGACTGTTAAGCCCACCTCAGACTTTAGTAACCCTTTCATCACTTCTAAAGCTGCCTTAAATTTCTGGGATCATATCAGAGCAACAGTGATTTGTAAAGCATGATGATGCAGTGTGCACTTTAATATCAAACACTCAAGCCTTAGGCCATTCATTCAGCCTCGCATTTATTATCTGGAATCAAACTGTAACGACTGCATCCAGCCAACGCCTAGTGTTCTTCCTATTTGGCCATGTTCCAGTTTTTCAGTACAAATGCTCCAGGGTGCTACAAGTAGAGACAATGGCTTCGAATGACAGATGCACAAGTTTCCTTTCATGCTTTAATTTTCAATGGTTCTTCATCATGCTTGAACCAATCTTTTCTAATACGGGCTACTAAAACAGAACTGGTGCATAAATATAGTATTAACTAGTATCTTACTCCTTTCATATAGCATTGTCTCGAAAAACGAAGGCAATGTCCTTGTAATGTTGTAAATATAAGTCTATCACAATACCATTTTAGCACTTCCTTTAGATGTGTAATTGAGATATCCCAATGAAGTCAGTTGCAATTCTGGCCCACAAATGAAAAGAGTGCATTAAGAGAATTTTATTTCACCATACATTTTAGTTCCAGTTTTTTTTTAACCAAAGACATTAGTTGCTGCCCTGGTAGGGCTTTGTAGAAACCAACTATTTTCCAATACCCCACTGATCATTATCATCAGGTATAAGTCTAGACAATGAGTACAAATAAGCTGTTGAACTGTAGATGGCATTCCACACATGTTCTCAGCTGTAATCCCAAGTGCAAACGCTTTTCAGTTGGGGCACTAGTTAGTAATAACAAGTGGAAACCCTGGC
The DNA here is from genome assembly GCF_965287045.1 of Carcharhinus amblyrhynchos. Taxonomy (NCBI): domain Eukaryota; kingdom Metazoa; phylum Chordata; class Chondrichthyes; order Carcharhiniformes; family Carcharhinidae; genus Carcharhinus; species Carcharhinus amblyrhynchos. Next base: position 44,519,239 of record NC_137339.1, on the reverse strand, counting down.
TAATGCCTCCTTCCCTTCCTGGGGGCATTAATGTCACATCACTACTCTCATCTCAACTAAATTAAGCTAATTCACTGCAGCCTTGGTGGCATAGTGGTTAGCACTGTCGCCTCACTGTGCCAGGGATCTGGGTTCGGTCCCTGGCATGGGTCACTGGCTTTGCAGAGTCTGCACGTGCTCTCTGTGTCTGCATTTTCCTCTGAGTGCTCCAGTTTCCTCTCACAGTCCAAAGATGTCCAAGTTAGATGCATTAGCCATGCTAAGTTTTCCCTCAGTGTAGCCAAACAGGCGCCAGAGTGTGGCGACTAGGGGATTTTCACAGTAACTTCATAGCAGTTTGAATGTAAGTCTACTTGTGACACAAAAGAAACCTTTACTTTTACTTTACACAAAGTTGTAGGAGAGAGAACCTATGGTTATTTAAATCAAGTTGCAGATGTTTTTAAACTTCAATGATAAAAAAAGGAGGAATGGGAGGTATTCAGGATCTCTGGGAGCAACTACAAAAATAGCGGACTGATCATCTTCAGAGTAGTCAGCATCAAGTTACTACCGGAGCGAGACACACTGCTCATCGATGACCTATGCCCCAGTTAAACCTTTTGATACCAGTATCATACCCAAACCATTTTTGGAGCAATGAAGAATTACACAGTTGGTCATGCCACTTTTAAATGTAGGAACGTAGAGCTCTTTGCCCCATTCCTAAAACAGGTACAACCTCCAATTGTTAGTAAACATTTAAAGTTAGGGTTGTCAGCATTATTGCTGTCACTGGAAACTTTCTATGATCGCCAAAATTGTGTTGAAAGATAAGATTTAAAAATTCTGCCGCATTCCTGTATTTCTTGTATCAGAGGCGAGTACAATTCTATTACATGGTCACAAACAATCCACAAATGTGAGTTTGGCAAGAAATCTGACATTTATACAAGTGAACACTATTTTGCCCTCGTTCAAGATATGGGCTTGTATTTTCCCAAAAAACTTCTAAGTCCCCAACGTGCAGGAAAATGGGAGAAAATCCTGCTAGTTTCTTTAGCTTGATTTCCAGAATGAATCTCCGACACTCTGTGCATTACAGAGTGGCCTAGCATGATTCAGTCTGGAAATCGGGCCTATTACTGTCCAAGAGGCTGGCAGCATGAGATTGAGTGGGCCACAGCACATGTGCCGATCTGCCAATGCAGAGATCAGTGCACGCGCAGTGGCCCCGCACTGCCATCCTCCTGATTGCTGGCCAGCCTGTTCGCTGGCCAGCCCTGATATCCTCGCCCCTCCCCCCCACCCCCACTGATTGCTCCCCATAGATCCTGCCCCCTTAATAGGCCTCTCCCCCTCTCGTCCCACCCCCTTTCACTGCCAAATGCCTAGTGGGCAGTGCCAAGATGACCATTTAACTTTGCCAGTTTGTTGCTTGGGCAGTGCCAGGGTGCTAGGCTGGCACTGCCAGCCTTGGTTTGCCCAAGGGGCACCCTGCCTTCCACTCAACCTCCTGGGGGGATGCAGTGACCTCTCTTCCCTCTTGCTGGAGTGAACCACTCCTGATGGTGGGAAGATGCCAGTGGGCTCAAAGAATTCATTCAAGGGCCCACTAATCGGATGCAAATTGTTATTTCCATATTGTAATCAGCACTGTGCCAATTTCCAGCATGGGGCTGATTACACTGGAAATCCTGGTTGTAAAGACTCACGGAGGCCATGCTGCCCAGTGGGAAGCCCACAAAATGGCCCCCAGTGATGTCTCCTGGCTGCTGTGCTATTAGAGCACTGGAGGTGGGCTTGCAGTATTGCCTCCATGCTGTATAACTACCAGAAAACTTATATAGAGTGTACAGCACAGAAGTAGGCCATTGGGCCCAACAGGTCCTTGCTGGTGTTTATATGCTCCACACAAGTTTCCTGTAATCCCTCTTCATCTAACACTATCAGCACACCCCCTCCATTCCTTTCTGCTTCATATATTTATTTAGGTTCTCTTTCAACACATCAATAGCTGCAGCTCATTTGGTAATAGTTTAGAATTAGTTAATAATGCTGAATTGTCAGAATACAACAAAGGGATATGAATACTGAGTCAGGCAAGACGCTTCAGAGAAATATTTAGGCATTTCATTAACATGTTTGCACTGTATATGTACAAAGGCAACAAAGGCAGTGACCATGCGTTGAGGCAAAATACATTTTAGAAATGCAGCTCTTTCCCTTCTGTGGTTTATTTTCAATACTCAGCATTCTCAGCTTGCATTCCTGATGACATTTTTGAGAATGAAGCTGGCAACCAACTGTTTCATCATCCCTGCCCTTAGCTCCCCGATCATCAGTCTTACTTACATTGTGATCAATTTTGCCAGATGGCAGAGAGTTCAGCACTGACAGTTTTATACTGCAGTGCAAATGTGGTGCTTTTGATGATGATAAATGCAAGACACAGTGAAGCAGTAGCAGCCCTTCATCTCAGAGTATAGAAAGATAGATTCAATGGCAGAGGTCATGTCCTGGAGTCTTGTGAAACAAGAACAAGAGATACATTTCCAATTCCTGGCATCGGAGTGTGTCCAAAGCAGACAGGGGCAAATAGATGATGATTGCATGCACTGTAAGTGATGTTATCCACTGTCTGGTACATAAATAATATATCATAACCTAATGGTGAAATTCTGCTCTCTTAAGAAATGAAATAGAATAAAAATCAGAGCAATAACCGAAAATGGAAATCTAATCACAATAATTTAGCCAGTCGAGATAATGAATGCATTTAAATATCCAGGGGTTTAGATTTTCCCTAAGCTGCAATTTTTCAATTGCACCCAACATCTACTTCAAATTGGGCTGCTTAGGACACATTCAAGTTACTGCTAAAATACAGTTGCAAAACATTAAGCATGAAAAGTTCCATCAGCTCAATCGGGCAGCGTAACAGAGTGTAATTTCTTCTTTATTTCAATTTAAAATATTTCTTGGCGTGTTGATCGGTATTGTTAATCCGGCTAAAAATAGGTTTGTCAACACAAGGAAGCATTTATTTTATTCATGGGGTCCAGTTGTCCACCTGCCATTAACTTGCCTGAGAAGTTGAGTGCAATTTGAAGAGCCTTTCCTTTCAAGCTGGTGTCAGGGGTTGAATCTCAGGTTTTAAACCCGGTGTTGTAGCCAGCTTTATAGAACATAGAACATAGAACAGTGCAGCACAGTACAGGCCCTTCAACCCTTGATGTTGTGCCGAGCTTTGTCCGCAACCAAGGTGAAGCTATCCCACTCCCTATTATTCTGGTGTGCTCCATGTGCCTATCAAATAATTGCTTGAAAATTCCTAAAGTATCCGACTCCACTATTACAAAAGACAGTCCATTGCACACCCCAACCACTCTCTGAGTAAAGAACCTACCTCAGACATCCATCCTATATTCCTACCATGAACCTTATAGTTACGTCCCGTAGTAACTATAAGCTTCACCCAAGGAAATAGTCTCTGAACATCCACTCTATCTATCCCCCTCATCATCTTATAAACCTCCATTAAGTTGCCTCTCATCTTCCTCCACTCTAAAGAGAAAAGCCCCAGCTCCCTGAATCTTTCCTCATAAGACCTATCCTCCAAACCAGGCAGCATCTTGGTAAATCTCCTCTGCACTCTCTCCAATGCTTCCACATCCTTCTTATAGTGAGGTGACCAGCACTGCGCACAATATTCCAAATGTGGTCTCACCAATGTCCTGTACAGTTGCAGCATAACCCCACAGCTTTTAAACTCAAACCCCCTGTTAATAAACGCTTACACACTATAGGCCTTCTTCATGGCTCTATCCACTTGAGTGGCAACCTTCAGAGATCTGTGGCTACGAACCCCAAGATCTCGCTGTTCTTCCACATTCCTCAGAACCCTGCCGTTGACCCTGTAATCCACATTCAAATTTGTCCTACCAAAATGAATCACCTTGAACTTAGTAGGGTTAAACTCCATCTGCCACTTTTCCGCCTAGCTCTGCATCCTATCAATGTCTCTTCGCAGCCTAAAGAGCCCTCCACTTCATCCACTACTCCACCAATCTTGGTGTCATCAGCAAATTTACTGACCCAGCCTTCAGCCACCTCCTCCAAGTCATTGATAAATAGCAGAGGACCCAGCACTGATCCCTGTGGTACACCTCTGGTAACTTTGTGGCAGGGTTTGATTCAGGCAAATTAAAGATCAGCCTGAACCATATTAAATGGCAGAGAAGGCTCGAGGGGCTAAATTACCTACTCCTGCTGCTGGCTCCTATGACTTTTAGGTGTAGGTGAATTGATGTTTGAAATTCCTCAATCTTACGTGCTGATTTGACTGATCACACTCAGATTGTGCTAGAATCCCGACACAAGTTAATTGAAATAGAAACAAGCAGGAACCTTCAGCCCCCCCTCCCCTGTCTCCCGCCCGACCTCCACCCCCTCCCATTCTCTCCACCCCAAATTCGTACCATTTTTTAAGGTGGGGAAGTTTTTTTTAAACTCTCTTCCAATGTTTCTCTCAGGTGAATGGATGGCGCATTCCAGTGTACAGACATCCTGGACCCTTGAGACTTTCTTTTATCTCAAATAATTTGTCCAAGGCTGACAAACCAATGTTGCTGAGGCAGCCCAAGTATAAATCATGATCTGGACTGGGGTAGAAATTAGGGTCTCGCGAGAGGAAACACTAGGCCCTATCCTAACAGGAGCCCTACATAGTCAGCATAGGATCTTACTCAGATGAATGCTAATATTAAACACTGTCCTAAACGAAGGTTAAATTTAACACCAAGAAACTTATCCTTAGATTTTCCTCTGTGCAACTTAATGCTATTGCCAATTATACCCTCACCGTTGGAAGTCTGTAAAGTTGACTCATCAAAAATAAATTCCGTGCCTATAAACTCCACCCTATTAGTTACAGTCCTTGTCAACAATATGTCCAGTCTGCCACTCCTATTTTCTGGTGGGTTTAATCTGAAACTTTCCTTTCAGTCTTATTCCTGAAACAAAGTCCTGTTTGCATTTGCCATAAGAGCAGGTGTCATTTGCTTGTACATTCCTGCACCAATTGAAACCATTAACAATATATAAATCTTAATGCATGCAAACAACAAGGCAGCATATGATTGAAGATGAGATTAACAGTGGATCATTTGGAACTGCTACATTTGGCATGGTTTTGTCCAAAGGAACATGGGAATGAAAGGTTGTTCCAGTTGTGATTGATTGTGGGGATTGTTTTCTCAGATCTAAAGAAACACAAGTGCAAAAAGAACCTCTGTACCCTTTCTCATTGTTAAAAGACACATTCATTCAGTGTGACATTTACAGGAGAGGATTCACAGTCAGAATTCTCCAGTCCCATATGCCCTGTCACCTCTAGCAGCAAGAACAGAGAATTTGGCACTCAGCCAAATCTCCATTCAAAACAGCAGGCCTGGAGAATCCCAGCTCCGGGTGAAGTCAGAGTATTCCAGCTCGTGTTGATCTATTCCAGTTCAGCACGTGGACTTCCAAGATACGTTTTTCTCTCTCCTCTCTTTTTATTCTGTTAATGTCTTTCAAAGGATCACTTACCTAGAAAGAGCTACGGGAATGAAAATCTTTCTTAATCAGGATCTATCCACTGCATGAGTTGCTTGAATATTAAATTGGAATTGAAAGCTCAACTAACAGCAACTTGTTAAAAGTTCACTGAGATACAAAGAGGTGGATTCCGAATTGCTATGTGCAAGCCCCATTGATAGTAGTAACTTGTGTATCAAGCTTGATGTCTTCTGTAGTACATTATTTCTGCATATTCCTGCTCAGAAATCTGTGGTATTTATTTAACACACATTTGTCCATTACTTTTTGTTTTGTGCAAACTTCCAGACATTTGAACATGGGGAGATGATTCCCCCAGCCAGCTGTGGTGCTCTAACAGCACAACGGGCTGGGAAATATCAGCAGAGACCATTTTGTGGGCTTCCTGTTGGGCACCCAGGCCTCTGCGCATCTCTGGGGCCAAGATCTGTCGTGTCATCAGCTTTGTGTGATTTCCATATTTAAATCAGTATTTCCATCTAATTAGTGGGCCCAGGACTGAAGTCTCTGGGTCCGCTAGTGTCTCTCCTCCTAGCTGCTGGGAATGGTTCACTCCAGCGGGGAACAGGCAACACGACCCTGCTGGAGAGAACAGAGCCCATGGAGGCCCCTCCCCAAGGAGGTTGGGGGTAAGGGGGGGTGCCCTTGGGTAGTTTCAAGCTGGCAGTGCCAGCGTGGCCTCTTGGCACTGCGCATGGGGCACCTTGGCACTGCCCACAGAGGGGGAAGACATGAGGGATAGTCTGGAGAGATCCAAGAGGCCAGTAATTGGGGGATGCGGGGGGGTCAGAGAGACAACGATGGAGAGTCATAGGCCTCACCAGTAATTGGGCTGGCCAGTGATCTGATGGCTGGCAATCTCTTGGTGCACGTGCAATGGCCCACTCACTGCTATGCTGCTGGCCTCTCAGGTGGGTATAAGCCCCACCTCCTGATTTTCAAGTGAATCCCACTTGGGCACTCCGCAGTGCTCAAAGTGTGGGAGAATCAATCTGAAAATCCCGCTTAAAAAAAACAGCAGGAGTTACACAAACTGGGGACTTAAAACTTTTTTGGAAGAATCCTGGCCAGTATTTTGCTAAGACAATACAAAATATATTTAAAAATGACATAGTTTAGTTATTACATTTGCATCCAACCTCTGCCTGCACCACCACTTAGTCCCAGTATCTCTGCCACTGACTACCACAAAGTCTTGTAGCCTGAGATGGATTGACTGCCCCTGACACTTGCCTACTTTCCCCTCCCTGCAAGAATTTGCCTTCTGTGCTTTGCATCAGTGGGAGTTTTGAACTTGCTTTGTTTTTTATTCATTGAGGAACCTAGAAGTTCCACGTTCCTAGACCAGAGACCAAAGGTAAAAAGAGAAGAAGTAAGGACAAAGTAAGTCAAGAAATAATTAAATCTCATTTTAAATGTCTTCAGATTATTGATGAAAGTGGTGGACAGAATTCTGCTTCGAGTTATTAACATTGCTCCTTGGGAAGGTTCCATTGGTTTTTCCTTCAGAGAGTCCCATGGAAATTTCAGCTGTATCGTTAAGGCAGTAAAGGCAAGTAAAAGTATGATGAAATTAGAAAGCATTGAGCTTGGGAGGTTAGGGGTTGTGAGTTTACTGCCTGTTAGACAACACACTTTTTCCTTATAATAAAGTAATAAAGTTTTGTTTAAAATCAGTACAGAATACAGACAGGCGGCACAGGGACCCGGATTCAATTCTGGCCTCAGGTCAGAAAAGTTTGCACGTTCTCCCCGTGTCTGTTTGGGTTTCTTCCGGGTGTTCCGGTTTCCTCCCACAATCCAAAAACATGCAGGTTGGGTGAAGTGGCCATGCTAAATTCTCTCTCAGTGTACCAAAACAGGCGTCAGAATGTGGCGACTAGGGGATTTTCACAATAACTTAATTGCAGTGTGAATGTAAGTCTACTTGTGACAAATAAATAACTATAGAAAATTGCCCCAGCAAATCTGTCAACATCTAAAAGGAGGAAAGGTGTGTTAATGTTAGATCCTTCATCAGAACTCAAAAAGCTGTTTCTTGAGCTCATCCAAGTTGTTGGTGATACTGGTACAATCTTTTCACATTGGAAGCAAGTGTGCTAATCTGCAATCTAATGTGGGTTTTATGCTTTATTTTCAACCCCTCCCCACTAAAAACTGAAACAATCTCACTTTCAGGCATGTGGAAATTTAAAAGACAATTTGTTGAGAGTAAACATATCCTCAAGGCGCAGTCAAATCTCAAAGGCTTAGGCTCACCCATAACAGAAAACTTCAAGCTTGATACAAGTTACTACTAGTTATCACCTAGACTGCTTTGACGTCAACACAGTAAAAAGTCTGGCAACACCTGGTTTAAGTCCAACCGATTTATTTGATAGTTTACTATCAAATAAATCGGTTGGACTTAAACCTGGTGTTGTCAGACTTTTTACTGTGTTTACCCCAGTCCAACGCCGGCATATCCACATCACTGATGTCAACATCCATACCCTCTTTGAAGGGTGCTATATAAAGGACAATATAGCATATGATACAGAACAGCAATCCATTGAACAGATCAGGTAATATCATAAACAAAAAGAACAAAGGTTAAACCGCTTGTTCACATCTGCTGTTCCTCAAGATGGGTTCCTACCATAAGCACACTCTGACTTGTGTTCATTTTATTGCACAACTCCACTGCTGTCTTTTGATGTTCAGCTGTCAGTCTGGCCTCTCCTTCTAATGTCACTGCTTAGGTTTTCCCTGTGCAAAAGCTCCAGTCCAGCTTTCTTCATCATTTTAAAAATATTGTTTTACATTTACAATGCATTGTGCCCTCTGAGTGTGACTGATGTGTGCCAGATGCAACACTTTATCATAGAATCCTATGGTGCAGAAAGAGGTCATTCGGCCCATCAAGTCTGCATTGACAATTCCACTCAGGCCCTATCCACATAACTCCACCTATTTACCCTAAGTAGTCCCCCTTACACTAAGGGGCAATTTATTATGGCCAATCCAAAAATCTTTGGGCTGTGGGAGGAAACCAGAGCATCGGAGGAAACCCATGCAGACACAGAGAGAAAGTGCAAACTCAACATAGACAGTGACCTAAGCCAGAAATCAAACCTGGGTCCCTAGCGCTGTGAGGCAGCAGTGCTAATTACTGTGCCACTGGTGTGTGCACCATTGTGCCTCCCTCGCTGTGCTTTGAAGGATACATTACTTATAAAGGACAACAACAGCAATAGATTGCATTTATATAGTGCCTTTAACATAGTAAAATATACAAGATAGAAACCGTATTGCAGAGAACTTCCATTATATAATATTCTGTTATACAGTACAGTCTCATGTAGCCTTGTGTATTCTTTTAAAATCAAAAAGACTTAACTGTTGTGTGTTCTAGTAGTTAATCTGTAAGACTCCAAGTCAAAAATCTTAGTTTTATTATATGTACAACAATGGTTTTCCTGTTGCACATTTTCGTCCTTTGCACATCAAGCAGCAAACTTGGGCATTCCATTTTCCACACAAATTCTGCATTGCACTTTTAGTTGTATTTCAGATAACAGCTCACAACTAAGGGAATAAAGATATAATGGACTAGCATATTGTAACCAGGAAATTGAGAAACTATCAAAGCTGGACTGTTAACAGTACATTTCCATAGAGTGAGTGTAAACCAATTCATTCAGCCCAAGAACTTTGTTCAGTTGATTTGAGCCTGTACCATCGAACTTTCCTAAATGTATTTACAGGGAATGAAAAACTTCACGTAAACAGCTGATAAAAAATTAACCAATTCTTGCTTATATAATTGTCGATATAAATTCCTGCAAAATGTTTTCTCAGATGTTTATTCTCTGTTACGAATCTGAATATCTGATTAGAGCTTGAATTATCAGTTTGGGATCTGTTTGCAGCATTTAAAATAACTGGCAGGACTTATTCTAATTGGCTGGATGCCTGTATTATTTTATGATCCAGATTTCACTTTGGGCTCCCTCCCTTTAGAGTCTAATGAAATTCCAGCAAGGTCAATTTGAGTCTCAGGCTAGTGGGGTAGCATGCAGGAACTGGCAGCTGAAGCAGGCTACCTTTTAATAACAGTCTGTAATTGAACTGAATGAGTTTTAGTGATAATTTGGTTTTCATTTGCACAATTCATCTTGAGCCTCGAAGAGGAACAGAGATTTACAAATGACCTTATTCTCCTTGCTACTTTATTTAGTGAATGCAAGTCCCCAATGCCAAGTGATAACCTCCTCATTTGTTGAATTTAAGATGATTAGCCTGCTGCTGAGCCTGTAGAGGGAATTCTCCTTGGTAATGTGCAGCGTTGTTTGTGACTTTCCGTAAGTGCATAAGGAGTTTGAACTGAGACCCCAGCAGCTGAAGTTGGCCTGTCCCAAATCTAGTTAGCAAAGATCAGTAGATAGTTCCAACCAGCTTGTGGGCTTTTGTCAATCGGTGGCTATTCAGGGGAATGATGTTTGCAAGGACAGGAAGCCAGGGGACGGGTATTGACTGGAGAGTTCCAGTAATGATTTACAACAAGATTTGGGTGTGATTACCTTTGCCAAATAGTGTACAGTACTCTGCTTTGGATTATGATAGGACAAGTGCTGTCTTAAAACGAATGTTCCACTTTAATCAGATTGAATCTTGAGAAACGAAAGGTACGCACCAATTTTATACAGAATAAATTGCAGCTGGTTACGATCTACATAAAAGAACTAAACAGCATTGTATGTTTAAACTACATTGTCCAATATACAAATAGGTTCTTCCTGGGACTAACAGCCTCACAGGTCTATTACATTAATTCAACATTTCATTTTTGCTTAAAATGTTTAAAATTTAATTTTTTTCCCCTATTTCCTCCCAATTATCTTTCTTTCTTAAGGTAACAAGTCACACTTGTTTTTCACTATTACCTGGTACTTTGCTGAAGTAATATTTCTTTATGTGAGAGTCTAAGCAGAGTCCAACCATAAGAGGCATCAGAGACAAGCCTGGTCTATCTACCTTTTTACTGACAGTCATATCTTCCATCAGCCTTAAACAGAAGGAAATCTGGAGTGAGGATTATTCCAATGGTTATTTATGTGTGTCCTTGTGCCTCTTTTCAAATCAGCTGCATGCTACCCCACTAGCCTTCAAACAGGCCAAGGGGCAAGATCACTTTTGGTCCACGTTAGGGGCCAGTGGTTATGGATGGATTGCCCCTTGTACTCCTGACCCAATCATGCTTTTGACTGGAACATATTTAGCTAGTTTTCTGCCCAGACCCAAGGGAAAATGACCCCTTGGTGTCTTCCTCAGGTTAAGACTTCTCTGCCACTGGGAGGGTGCAGTATTTTACTTGTTGTAATTCCAGTCCCACCCCAATGTTAATTGCCTTCTAAAATGGCTAATCAAATTGCTATAAGTTCAAGAGTAAGGCCCATCATCACTGCCAACATCATCATATGTCAATGGAAACTGATCAGTAAATACCAGCCTTGTCAGTTAATCACTTCATTAAAAATATTGTTTAAATGAGAAAAGTAGCTAGGGTCAGTTGTATGTTTGTCTAGGGGTATTGGACTCTGTAGGGAAGATGATGTTTATTTGTTTTTTCCAGCCCTAAGAAAATCTGATTCTTGATGCAGTCAGGGTTGTCTTGTGGTGTTTGGTGGAATAACACAGCGATCCTTTCTTTTCCCCAACAGATTCCAGTACAGAGGTTCGAACACAATCAGATGCACCTCTTCCACTGGGTCAAAGAGCCGATAAAATCTCACCATCGCCTACTACTCGTTTACCAACCAGTGACTCCTCCACACCAGAACATCACCAAAAGAGGTTTGCTGCACGATTGCTGGATCTCAACGGTGATCTGTTACATTCAGGAGTTGCTTGTTTACCAGGTACCCTTCATTCCAGTCAAACTATCAGCAATAAATGCAAAAGCATAGGGAAACAGGGTCTGAATTTTCTAGCAAATCTCAGAATAACACAGGTGTCCTGAGCCTGCGCATGTCATCAGGGTGTTTTCCAGTCCGTCCTTTGGAGAGGCACCCACTTCTGCATCACTATCAGTCAAGGTAGTGGGATTCTGAGATGGGGGACCCTGAGAGCCTGCAGCCAACTGTCAGCACCACGAGGAAAAGTGAATGCCGCTGATGTAGGTAGGGGAGTGGGAAGGCATGGCAAGGTGGAGGTGCTCTCTGAACAGTTAAAACTGAATAATACTCACAACTGTCAGGCCATCACTGTAGATGGGGCAGGATTGCTTGTGGCTGTGACAACAGCTCTCTGATCAGAGCAGCAATGCTATAGGGTGAGTCATAGGAGGTGTCGATGGCACCCTGGCCTTCCTTGGGGTGGCTACCTCAGTTAACTGTCAGGCTGCAGCCTCATTGGGTGGCCCATCTGAATCAGGAAGGCCTGGGCAGCTTCAGCAATTTGCACCCAAGTAGGCACTTAAGTTTCTTAATTGACTACCGACTGCTTTTGGGCAGGTAACTAGTGCCAGTTTAACTAACCCCTGGCAAAATCACCCAGAGGCAAGAATGTATCAAGGAGACAACATAATTCATATTTCCTCACTTTGCACCCACCCTTTCCTCCAAAGTCCCTTTGAGAATTTAGTCCAGAGTCCTATGTATGATAACATGTTCAGAATAACATGAAGAACATTGGAGGCATTATTTTCTAAAATTAACAGTGTTGGAGTCAGAAGTTCTCAAGCCCAGTGCATTTTTAAATCTCTAAGACTTATACCATCTCTCTAAATATCAAGAAAATGCTATTCAATAAACGCTAAGCAAAATTAGTTAATAGATTATTCAGTTTTGATAATTCTGGGAGTTGTTACAGTGCAGTAAAATTAGCAGATGCAAAATGCATTACATAATTGTAGCCCAATGATTGAAACATGCTCCTAGATATTTTATTATAAAAATACAGCTGAGGGATTAACAGAGAATGATGGTGAATGGTTATTTTTCAGACAAGAGTGGGGTATACAGTGATGTTCTTCAATGGTCCACCGCTCTTTTTGATACTGTGTTCACCAGATTGATTCCAAGCTTGAAGTTGGTTATGAGTCGATTGTGTGTGTGTGTGTGTGTGTGTGTGTGTGTGTGTGTGTGTGTGTGTGTGTGTGTGTGTGTGTGTCTGTCTCGTCTGTGCCTGGGTGTGTGTCCATCCAGTGATGGACTGGCATGCTGTCCTGGATGTACCCTGCCTGATGCCATTGTCCGTTGGGATAGGCTCTGACTCCCCATGACCCTGAATCAGAATAAGGGGTTCAGTGAAGTGAAGTGAAACAGAAAAGATTCTAAGAGGGTCGGAGATGATGAGAAATTGCAGGACAACGTGAGAAGGTTGTTAGAAAGCAGGTAGCACTTTTAATTTTATAAATAGGAGTATAGATTACAAAAGCAAGGAGCTTATGTTAAACCTTTAGAAAACACTGGTTAGACCTCAGCTTGAGTACCGTGTTAAATTCAGAGCACCACACAGTAGGAAGATTGTCCATTGACTTTTGGCTGGCCTGCAGCATTCCACTCCCCTCTCCCACACCCCACCCCTCACCCCACCCTCCATGGCATCTCCCACCATGGCAGGTCTGGAATATCCCCCAGGTTCCAGACCCTGACCAGTCCCTGGTAAAAGACAATCAGTCCCTGCAAAGATGTATGGACTCCCCAGATTTATAAAACAGAGTTGTGTGTCACAGTTGAAGCTGTGCAGCTGACTGATGGAAGGACTATGTTATTAGCATACACCACCTAGGAGGAGGTGTGTTGGTAATTCTGCTTGGACTGAAGGCAAAATGTCACCACCGGGAGTTGAGCCTCCACCAACAACAATCCTATCCAGGCCCTATCCCTGTAACCCCACATATTTACTCTGCTAGTCCCCCTGACACAAAGGGACAATTTATCTTGGCCAATCAATCTAACCCGCATATCTTTGGAATGTGGGAGGAAACTGGAGCACTCAGAGGAAACCACCCATGCTAAGGTACTAAGATAATTTTCCAAATTTGACATTGAGTAGTTTAGTTAATTCCATAGAGACATTAAAAATACATGTGTGTGAAAATGGCGCTAGAGATGATCCAGTAACTAAATGGTTAGGAAGTTGATAAATTACATTTTACTCCTGTGGGCTGTGGAAGTGCTATCTCCTCTCAACATGATAGCAAATCAGAGAAAGATTCTCATTCTGTAACTGGGCATCATAGAAGATATGAAGACATTTCTCATTCAGTGACTGGAGCTTACATTTTAAATATATATAGTATTAAGCAAGTGCCAAAATGGTTTAATAAGAGAGCTGAGTGAATGGTGTACCAAGTACCTATTAAGTAACTTTACATTATTTTCTAATCTTTCCAGGAAGCAGGGATAAAGCAGGAAGAGCTGTGTTACAAGTCTGCAACGATAACTGGCTTTTACAGAGTCCCAGCTGCACTAGTGATGACCTTGCCAGACTCCTCCTGTACTTGTACAGCATCCCCAGGTGAAACTTCCCTTCTCTATTGTTGTCTGATGTCAGGAAACTATTGCAAACTTTAAGGGACCTCACATTTTTCAGCTCTTGTTTGAATTTTGCAAGAAATAAAGGCTGATTCTGTACTGGACAGATTGCAAACAGATTGGTGCATTTAATAGCAGGAAAATTACATCTAGTCAAAACAGTGGTAGTGTGCTGGCCAGCCAAGAAACAATCCAGCTCCACTCAGACTTGGCTGGACTATTCAGACCAGGCAGGAAATGAGCTTTAATTGACTTGGCTTGGCTGGATTTCGATCCTTGCTTTAAAAAGAACGCTGTATGGTTCAAGAAGTTCAGTGCTGAAACAATGAGAAACTCAAAGCTGAGGCATGTTATCATTTGTGCTGTTGACTTAGAACTCAGCACCTCCAATGTTTGGTTGTGAAGAAAAGGATCATACTAGCACACTGCTGGGCTAGTAATCTAGAAGCTTGGAATAATGCTCTGGTGACTTGAGTTCAGATCCCACCATGCAGCTTAGGGAATTAAAAAAAGTTACTTAATAAAATCTGTAATTAAAAAAACTAATTTATTTAATGATGGTTATAAAATGTCCGGATTGTTGTAAAAATCCCTTTGACTCATGAAGATGCTTTAAGAAAGGAAATCTGCCATCCTTCCTTGACCTGATTTACATATAACTGCCATGGCTACTCAGTTCCAGAGCTCATTACAACCTTTGTCCAAAAGAGCTCAGTTTAAGTAGTGAGATGAGAATGATTGCCTTTGCTATGAAGGTAGCATTTGACTAAGCATGGTATTAAGGTACACTGGCAAAATTGAAGTCAATGTGAATGAGTGAGAGAACACTCCGTTGGTTGGAGCCATACCTAGCACAATGAAGTTGTTTATGGTAGTTGGGGGTCAATCAACTCAGTCTCAGGACATCACTGCAGGAGTTCTAGGTCCTCGGATCTAGGACCAATCATCTTCAGTTGCTTCATCAGTGAACCTCGTTCCATCATACGGTCAGAATTAGTGGAGAGCTTTGCTGATGATTTCACAATGTTATGATCAGATACTGAAACAGTCCATGCCATAGCATGACCTGGGCAACATTAAGTTTGGGCTGAAAGTGGCAAGTAACATTCACACTACATAGTGACCTTTTCTGACAAGAAATAATCCAACTATCTCCCCTTACAGTTCAACAATATCATTATTGAATCCCCCACCAGCAATATCCTCACAGTTGGCCTGGCATTGAATTGAACCATATAATTACTGGCTACACAGAGGCTGGAAATTTTGCAGAGAGCAAATCACATCCTGATTTCTCCAGAGCCTGTCCACCATCAATAAGGCACATGTCAGCAATGTGATGGAATACTAAAAGAGTTGAGTCGATGGTTAAAAAGAAAAAGGAGGCTTATGTTCGGATGAGATTGGAGGGCTCAGATAGTGCACTAGAAAGCTTTAGATTGGCTAGGAGGGAGTTGAAGAGTGAGTTGAGAAGGGCTAAAAGAGGACATGAGAAGACTTTGGCTGATAGGATTAAGGAGAATCCTAAGGCGTTCTATAGGTATGTCAAGAACAGAAGGTTGGTCTGGGCAAGATTAGGGCCAGTTACAGACAGCAGGGGGAAGTTGTGTGTGGAACCGGAGGAGATTGGAGAAGTATTGAACCAATATTTCTCTTCGGTGTTCACGCAGGGGGACATGAATATAGCTGAGGAGGACATTGGGTTGCAGGGGTGTAAAATAGACAGTATTACGGTTGATAAAGAGGATGTGCTGGAAATTCTTGAGGGGCTGAAAATAGATAAGTCCCCTGGTCCGGATGGGATCTACCCTAGGATTCTCTGGGAGGCTAGAGAGGTGATTGCAGAGCCTCTGGCTCAGATCTTCAGGTCGTCATTGGTCTCTGGTGTAGTCCCGGAGGATTGGAGGATAGCGAATGTTGTCCCATTGTTTAAGAAGGGGAACAGAGACTTTGCCGGGAATTATAGACCGGTGAGTCTTACTTCTGTTGTGGGCAAGGTTTTAGAAAAAATTATTAGGGATAGGATTTATAGTTATTTGGAGTGTAATGAATTGATTAGAAATAGTCAGCATGGTTTTGTAGCGGGTAGGTCGTGCCTTACTAACCTTATTGAGTTTTTTGAGAAGGTGACCAAAGAGGTGGATGGGGGTAAGGCAGTTGACGTGGTATACATGGATTTTAGTAAGGCGTTCGATAAGGTTCACCATGGTAGGCTTCTGCAGAAAATGCAGATGTATGGGATTGTGGGTAATCTAGGAAGTTGGATCAGGAATTGGCTATCAGATAGGAGACAGAGGGTGGTGGTGGATGGTAAATATTCATCATGGAGTGCAGTTACGAGTGGTGTGCCTCAGGGATCTGTTTTGGGGCCACTGTTGTTTGTAATTTTTATTAATGATCTGGATGAGGGTATAGTTGGGTGGATTAGTAAATTTGCTGATGACACCAAAGTTGGAGGTGTGGTAGATTGTGAGGAAGGGTGTCATAGTCTGCAGGGAGACTTAGATAGGTTGCAGAGCTGGGCCGAGAGGTGGCGGATGGAATTTAATGCGGAGAAGTGTGAGGTAATTCACTTTGGTAGGAGCAACAGATGTGTCGAGTATAGGGCTAACGGGAGGACTTTGAATAGTGTGGATGAACAGAGGGATCTAGGTGTGTGTGTACATAGATCCCTGAAAGTTGGGAATCAAGTAGATAAGGTTGTCAAGAAGGCGTACGGTGTCTTGGCGTTTATTGGTAGGGGGATTGAATTTAGGAGTCGCAGTGTAATGTTGCAACTGTACACTACTCTAGTGCGGCCGCACTTGGAGTACTGTGTGCAGTTCTGGTCCCCGCATTACAAGAAGGATGTGGAGGCGTTGGAGAGGGTGCAGAGGAGGTTTACTAGGATGTTGCCTGGTATGGTGGGGAGGTCCTATGAGGAGAGACTGAGAGATTTAGGGTTGTTTTCGTTGGAAAGAAGGCGGCTAAGAGGGGATCTTATTGAAACATATAAGATGATTAGAGGTTTAGATAGGGTGGATAGTGATAGCCTTTTTCCTCGGATGGAGAAAGCTAGCACGAGGGGGCATGGCTTTAAATTAAGGGGGGGTAGCTACAGGACGGATGTCAGGGGTAGGTTCTTTACCCAGCGGGTGGTGAGGGATTGGAATGCCCTGCCTGCTGCAGTTGTAAATGCGTCTAGTTTGGGGGCGTTTAAGAGATCTCTGGATAGGTTTATGGACGAAAAGGGATTGGTATAGGCTAGTGGGTCATTGTTTTTGTAACTGGTCGGCGCAACATCGTGGGCCGAAGGGCCTGTTCTGCGCTGTAATGTTCTATGTTCTATGTTCTATGTTCTATCTACTCAACACTTGCCTGAATGAGTGCAGCTCGACACATGCAAGTCAAAGCAGCCATAACAAACACACAATTAATGATCGCTAATATTTACTCCGTCTACCACTGATTCAGCACTGTACTGTAGTGTACAGAACAGGCATGTGGCAACTCATCACAGCACCTTTAACAGCACTTTTCAAACCCATAACCCTTCTACCATCCAGAAGGACAAAGGCAGCTGATGCATGGGAACACCATCGACAAGCTATCCTCCAAGCCACACATCATCCTAACTCAACTATATCATGTTCTCTCACCATCATTGGGTCAAAATCCTGAAACTCCCTCCCTAACAGTAGGTGTACGTGCAATAGATGGCCCGCAGTGGACAGCTCACCACAATTCTCAAGAACACTTAGGGATAGGCAGGAAATGCTGACTTTTTTTAGATTATTTGAAACATGAAAACATTAAGCTGTCCACGCACTATGTATGACTACTGGGATATAGTGGGGACTCAGTACAGTAAGGCAGAATGGGGTTCTACTTTATATAAAGCAGACTTTGTGTTATTATTTCATTCAGTCAGAGGAAAAATGATCTTTGTAAATACTATCAAAATGATGCATGAAAGCTGGTAAAATTGATGTGCCAACTTTACTTAGTATTTTTCTCTAAGTGTCCAATTGCTCCAATTATCCGTTGTCCATACCATTGTTGGCAGTGTGCAAGTCAAAAATTAACTG
Source organism: Carcharhinus amblyrhynchos (assembly GCF_965287045.1). Classification (NCBI taxonomy): domain Eukaryota; kingdom Metazoa; phylum Chordata; class Chondrichthyes; order Carcharhiniformes; family Carcharhinidae; genus Carcharhinus; species Carcharhinus amblyrhynchos. The sequence goes on along the minus strand of NC_137339.1, from coordinate 44,501,070 downwards.
TTTAGCACTGCCACCTAATGGCAATAAAGTTCTAATTTGCAACATAGTTTTCCATTAGAAAGTAAAGGCAGACTCATATTTCTATATGTCTTTCATAGCCATGGGATGTCCCAAAACACTTAACAGTCAACCAAGTATTTTTAAAACATAGTCACTCCTGTAATGAAGGCAAACAAGGCAGCAAAATCCCTCAAACAGCAATGTGATAATGGTCAGATTATCTTTTTTAGTGATATTTGTTGAAAGTTAAATATTGGCTCGACTTATCTTTGAAACCGTGCTCTGGGTGTTCTATTGCTTCATCTGAAAGCAGCACCTCGAACATACAGCAATCCTTCAACACCACACTGAGGTGTCAGCCTAGATTATTTACACGAGTTACTAGAGTGAGACTTGAAACCAACCTTCTGAGTTAGAAGCGAGAGTTATACCAGAGACTATAAAATCATCTCCTATAACTTATCCAGTCAACACTTAAGCTGTCAGAGATATTTTTATATGTATTTGTCCATGGGATTTGGTTGTGCTGACATGGCGATATACATTAGCCACCCTTGCTTCATAAGAAAAGGTGGAAATAAGCCATTTCCTTGAACTATTGCAGTGCCTTTAGTTGATGAAACTGCCACAGCAGTATTACGCAGGGAATTTTAGGATTTTGATCCAGTGACAATAAAGAAACCATCTCAAATGCCCATCAAGGTGATGTGTGTCTTGACGTTGACGGTGTTCTCATTCTTTTTATTCATTCCTGGAACATGGGCATTGCTGGCTAGCCATCATTTTATTGCCCATCTCTAGTTGCCTTTGAACTGAATTGCTTGTTAGGCCATTTCAGAGGGTAGTTGAGAGTCAGTCATATTTCTGTAGCTCTGGAGTCACATTACAAAATTAACTAACTGTTGAAAAACAAGAGGGTGAAAATTTCTGCTATTAATTGTGAATGGAACAGATTTGTCAAAGGATTCCCACACATATATTTGGGCATCATACCTCACTTCAATCTTTTGGGCACCCATGATTGCTTATTCTAATGCTTATAAATATTAAACAAAAGCTGAAGTGAAAATTTAATTGTTCAGCAAAGATTCTTTAATTTTACTCTTAATTTTTTTTATCATAGGAAGGAAGTTCGAGATCTGGGATTAACAATCGTTGTAGATGCCCGGAGACGTCCACCTCATGTTGCATTGTTTAAAGCTTTTGGATCTCTTCAGGTGAATATGGATAAAATTGGATACGGAATGTCCCCAGGACATTTTTAAAGACCCACTTCCCCTTCTCGTCATTGTTATGAGCATACACATTATGACAGACAGGAAACTAGCTTATTCATCCTGACTCACAGAACAATGCCTCACAATGGACACACTGCTCCTCCTCACATACAAAACAGGTGATCTCCTGGGACAGGGAAAGTACACCAATGAATTTTGGGGGAAAGAAAATCTGGAAAATTCCTTTCCAACTCAAGATGATTGAAACCTAGTTCAAGAGATCACTCAGGTCTTGATCTACATTACAGCAGGTTTGCCTATTGTATGAAGTGCTTTAAAATCCAGCTAGAAACTAGACAAGTTTTGGCATGAAGCGATTCACGGCATCTTGGTTCATTACACATCCTAATCCATACATCCACTACTCTCTGGACAAAGAAGCACCTTCTCCTAATATCTAATCTAGTTGCCCCTTTACACCACTTGGGATTCTGATTGCTGGTCCTCCCTGGTTTATTTATTTGAAGCTATTTATCCACCCAAACACTATCCTATCTCTTCTTTCTCTTAGAAATCTGAAAGGAATTGAGGTAACTTTCATTATTTCTATTTGAAGACACCACTTACCTAAGTCAAAGGTTCCCAACAGTTGGGTCCGCTGTGCAGTCTACATTTTTGTTTTGATTTATTATTGTCACATGTATTAAGATACAGTGAAAAGTACTGTTTTGAAACCAAGATCAAGCTATCCCACTCCTTATCATTCTGGTGTGCTCCATGTGCCTATCCAATAATGACTTGAAAGTTACTAAAGAGTCCGACTCACTCAGCAGGCAGTCCATTCCACACCCCAACCACTCTCTGAGTAAAGAACCTACCTCGGACATCCCTCCTATATTCCCACCATGAACCTTGGAGTTATGCCCCCTAGTAATATCTACATCCACCCAAGGATATAGTCTCTGAATGTCCACACTATCTATCCCCCTCATCATCTTATAAACCTCTACTAAGTTGCCTCCATCCTCCTCCACTCTAAAGAGGAAAGCTCTAGCTCCCTTAACCTTTCCACATAAGACCTACTCTCCAAACCAGGCAGCATCCTGATAAGTCTCCTCTGCACTCTCTCCAATGCTTCCACATCCTTCTTATGGTGAGGTGACCAGCACAGCACATTATATTTCAATTGTGGTCTCACCAATGTCCTGTACAGTTACAGCATAACCCCACAGCTTTTAAACTTGAGCCTCCTGTTAATAAACGCTAACACACTAAGGGTCTTCTTCATGGTTCTATTCACTTGAGTGGCAACCTTCAGAGATCTGTGGATATGAACCCCAAGATCTCTCTGCTCCTCCACATTCCTCAGAACCCTGCCGTTGACCCTGTAATCCACATTCAAATTTGTCCTACCAAAATGAATCACCTTGCACTTATTAGGGTTAAACTCCATCTGCCACTTTTCGGCCCAGCTCTGCATCCTATCAATGTCTCTTTGAAGCCTCCAACAGCCCTCCACCTCATCCACTACTCCACCAATCTTGGTGTCATCAGCAAAGTTACTGACCCATCCTTTAGCCCCCTCCTCCAAGTCATTGATAAAAATTACAAATAGCAGAGGACCCAGTATTGATCCCTGTGGTACACCGCTGGTAACTGGTCTCCAGTCTGAAAATTTTCCATCCACCACCACCCTCTGTCTTCTATGAGATACAGTAAAAAGTCTGACAACACCAGGTTTTAGTCCAACCGATTTATTTGATAATAGACTCACAAGCTATCGGGTTAGTCCCTTCGTCGGGTGAATGGAGAGTTCTGGCCTCAGACAGAGCATATAAAGCACAGACAGTTTAGAGATTACTGATTAGAATGCGAATCCTTACACCTAACCTGCTGTTCAAGACCTGAAGCCTAACCCGAAAGCTTGTGAGTCTATTATCAAATAAATTGGTTGGACTAAAACCTGGTGTTGTCAGACTTTTTACTGTGTTTACGCCAGTCCAACGCCGGCATACCCACATCATGACTTCTATGAGATAGCCAGTTACTTATCCAATTGGCCAAATTTCCCTCTATCCCTCACCTCCTTACTTTCATGAGCCTACCATGGGGAACCTTTTCAAACACCTTACTAAAATCCTTGAATACAACATCCACTGCTCTATCTTCGTCTACACACTTAGTTATCTCCTCAAAGAATTCAATCAGATTTGTGAGGCAAGGCGTACCCTTCATGAATCCATGCTGACTATCCCAGATTAAGCTGCACCTTTCCAAATGGTCATAAATCCTGGCCCTCAGGACCTTTTCCATTAACTTACCAACACCGAAGACTAACTGACCTATAATTATCAGGGTCATTCCTATTTCCTTTTTTGAACAGAGGGACAACATTCGCCACTCTCCAGTTCTCTGGCACTATCCCCGTGGACAGTGAGAGATGCAATCTCATCTCTTGGCTCCCAAAGAGTCCTAGGGTATATCCCATCTGGCCCAGGGGACTTATCGACTCTCAGGTTTTTCAAAATTGCTAATACATCTTCCCTCAGAATATCTACTTCCTCCATCCTATCAGCCTGTATCACACTCTCAGGATCAGAAGACAGGAAAATAGAAATGAAAAAAAGAAATAGAAGGCTGAATTGTGTGGGGGCAAGACGGAGGTGGGCAGGCATGAAAATTTGTATGGCTGAATGTTTACCAGCATCATCAGATCCCCAAGCCATTTCCTCAAAGGTGGAATGAGGGCCAGAATGACTACTGTCTGCAACTGGTGGCTGTTGCCAATTAGAGGAAATTAATGTAATGTCCTAATAAGACCTATTGGCAGAGGCTGATTAGAATTTTTCAGTCGGCCTACAGCTTCCTCGATACATTGGAGACTAGGCCAGCTGCCTGGAGGTAACCTGCCAGCACCAGACCTGGGGGCCAGCACAGAAGTCAGGCTTTTTGGTCTTCCCTACCTGCGTGGCCACAGCTGCAGCTGTAGGTCACCCCATGGAGGGGCTCTCCCTCCACAATGTTGGCCGGCAATTGGGCCCATTATTTATTTCAACACTTAGAAGAGTTGGCTCAGAGGGCACCCGAGGTTGGAGGTTTCCCTCCCTCCCCCGCCCTCTCTTGCCTGAACTACAGGCAAGTTGCAATAAAGATACATTGGTTAGCATGTCCATAATAGAATCTGTCTTGTTTTCCTTCTAAACAGAAAGTCAGTTAGACCAACTTTGTTGTGTCTGTGTGATCCTCTCGGTGTTCCACGAAGATGAAGCTTTTCATAGAAACATAGTGCAAAAGGAGGCCATTTGGCCCATTGAGCCTGCACTGACAACAATCCTGCCCAGGCCCTATCTCCAAAACCCCACATATTTACCCTGTTAATCCCTCTAACATACACATCCCAGGACACTAAGGGGCAATTTAGCATAGCCAATCAACCTAACATGCACATCTTTGGACTGTGGGAAGAAAACTGGTGCACCCAGAGGAAACCTGCACAGACTCAGGGAGAATGTGTAAATTCCACGCAGGCAGTGACCCAAGCCAGGAATTGAACCCAGGTCCCTGGAATTGAGGCAGCAGTTCTAACCACCGTGCCATCCCATGCAGTAAAAATGAATCCTACCCTACTCAGGAAATATTTCAGCAGCAACCGAGGGCTGAAAGAAACTGAATATCTGACAATCTAAGTTGAGTTTGTTTATACTTATTAATATTAAAGTGGTGCTCTGAATATATGTTGTATTGATGTTTCCATTACCTCAATCAGTATATTGTTCAATTCTGCAGGAACATACTCCCCACTCCATTCATTGTGTCCTGGTATTGACAGACAAGGAGGCAACTCTCAAACTGGAGAAATGTCCAGGAGTATCTGTAAGTGCTGTTTAAACTATTTGAGAAATCCAAGTAGAGTGGTTGACTAATTTTAACTTGACTTCTTCTGTGAAAGAATGTTTCTTTAAAATGAAAGTGATATTTATTAGTTCCTCATGGAGCAGTAACATTGGCGCTTTATTCTTTCCATTTGCATATTTCTACCCTTCATTCAGGAGCTGATCCGAGTTGGGCAATAGTCACTCACCATGTTACTTTAAACTAGCTTGGCATCATGGCAATGATATTTTTGTGCCAACATCTCTACCCCTACCCTTCAATGCATCCCAGCAATCATGAGCACTGAAATGAGCAATACGACTGAAAACTGTCTAGGAAAGATACTTGAAGCCAGGGTTCAGATTTAAAGGAGGACCGCAAATGATGTATTTTGTTACAATGACACAGTGCAATAATAAGTACAATGCTGCAGATGCCAGCATCATGAAGTTAAGGCAGAAAATACTGGCTCAGCAAGCCAGGCAGCACCTGTGAAGGAAGGAAAATGGAGTTAACATTTCAGGCCGATGGCTGTTCATCAGAACTGGATATCAAGATGCAAGAGGTAGAGTCAGAGAAAGCGTGATTAGTTATGAGGCAAGAAAGACAGAAGGGTTGATGGGATGCAAGGGAAAAGGAGATGGCAACAGAACAAATAAAAGTTGCCTCCAAATGTAAATGATAAAATGTCTATGGTCGGTGAGCCAAGCCTCATTGTCATTTAAGAAAAGTGGTGTGACAAAAACAACATTGTCCTTTGTCCTGTAATAGAGATCCCTGTTGCAAAGACCTGGCTATGCAATGTTTGGATGGCTTTGCTGACACAGTTGGTTCTCTGCTTAATCTCCTCTTTGATGGTGGTCTTTTGAGAAAGATAGTTGCCAAGAAATGGGAACAGAGAGAGAGAGAGAGAGAGATGGCAGTGAGATTAATTGTGTCATCCAGCAGTGGCACTCTGATGCTGTGGAATTTTCCATCAGTGTTTCTCCCAAGATGCTCAAAGTGGGAAGACAGATGAATGAGCTCCAGCATCTTCACTGAAGCTGATTTCTCCAGCTGCAACCATCATTGTGTAGAATCAGCTGTATTGCTCCAGACAGTGCATCCACATGCCAAAACCAATCAGCTTCTGAAAAGGATTCTCTATACACAACTTAAGGATCTGAAGGAGGATAAGGAAATGTTTTAAGGACACCCTAAATGCTTCATTGAAAAGTTGACAAATTTGATATGTATTTGTGAGAGGAACATGGCACAAACTGGCACTTCATCCAATAAAGCCCAGAAGCTGACTGCAGAGAAGCGATTAAAAACAGAAGGAGAGAGATCAGAACCCTGCTTCCAGAGCTCTCCCTTCCTCAGAATGGCTCTTGTTTTCTCTGCCCAAAGATCTGTGACTCCAGGATTGGCTTGCTGAAATACCTTAGGGTGCACATGCCATTAGGCTTGGCAGATGCCAACCACATTTTGAGTGAATGATGATAACAACAGAATCATTACCCGCAGCCACTGTCCAAGACAATGAGGACAATTTTTATGATCTCAAATCGTTGAACTCAATGTTATTCCAAGAAGTTGTCAAATGCTAAATTGAATGATGAGGCATTTTTCCTTGAACTTCATTAGTGTAGGGGGCTAAGGCCCAAGAGATCAGGTAGACATGGAATGGAGAATTATAATATTAATTACTAGTTTGCCAAAAAGGAACCTTTTCATATGTATCAAGTCTTTCTTATTCAGATCTCGAGGCTTGTGCTTAAATTGGGAGATCTGGACCACAAAATAGTCAAGCAATGACCTGAATACTTATACTGACAGAACCATACCTTACAGCCAATGTCCCAAACACCATCATCACCGTCCCTGGCTATGTCCTGTTCCACCAGTAGGACAGAAGCACCAGAAGTAGTGGTGGCACAGTGGTAAATAGTTAGTGAGAGAATGATCCTGAGGGCTTTCAGCATTGACTCCTAACCCAAGAAGCCTCAAAACATCAGATCAAACATGGGCAAGTTAATCTCCTTCCGATTTCCACCCACTGCTGTCCCTTAGCTGATGAACCAGTATTCCTCCATGCTAAGCACTGTATGGAAGAAGCACTGAGGTTGTCAAAGGAACAGAATGTGACTCACCAAGAGTGGACCTGAAAGCACAACTACTAACTGAGCTTGCTAAGCTGGGAAAAGAAGGATGGTTGTGGATTCTGGAGACCAATCATCTCAGCCTCAGGACATAGCTACAAGGATTCCTCAGCACAGTGTTCTAAGTTCAATCATCTTCAACTGCTTCATCAGTGACTTTCCTCCATCAAAAGAAGGGTCTTTGTTGATGATTGTACAGTGTTCAGTGTCTTTCATTTCTCCTCAGATACTGGAGTACTCTATATTCACATGCGGCAAGCCTGGACAAGATGCAGGCTTGGGCTTCTAAGTGACAAATAGCAATTGCACCATACAAGTGCAAGACAGTGACCATCCTGAACAAGGGAGAATCTAACCATCTCCTCCTGACATTCAATGGCACTACCATTACTGATTCCCACTATCAACATCCTGGGGAACACTGCACCAATGACATAAATACTGTGCCTACAACAGCAAGTCAAAGGATGGGAATTTTGTGGTGACTAGTACAGCATCTACCTCTGCAAAGCTTGCCTACAATTTATAAGGTACAAGTCAGGAGTGTAATGGAATATTCTCCATATACCTGGGTGGGTGCAGCTCCAATAACACTCAAGAAACTTTTCACCAACCAGAACAAAGCAGCCCACTTGATAGACATCTTTTCCTATACTTTCAACATTCACTCCCTCCTCTGATGCATAGTCGCAGTAGTGTATACTTCTACAGGATACATTGAGGGAACTCAACTTCGACAGCATCTTCCAAACCTTTGATCTCCATCAAATAGAACTACAAGGGCAGCAGCACGTGGGAACACAACCATCTGGAAGTTCCCCTCCAAATCACTCACCATCCTGACTTGGAAATATATGGCCGTCCCTTCACTGTCTCTGGGTCAAAATTGTGAAACTCCCTTCCTAACAAGACTGAGTGTGTACCTACACCACACAGACTGCAGCAGTTCAAGAAGACAGCCCACCACCGCCTTTACAAGGGCAGTCAGGATGGACAATAAATGGGAGCAATGTTTCACTCCCATGAACAAAGGAATCAAAAGATCCATTTCAATTTGCCCCACCTTGATGTCCCATTTAACTTCTCTTCATTCCCGTGGGGAAATGCATAGCACCTATTTTTGAAATTGGGTAATTGGAAAATGTAAGGGAAGGATAATTGGGACATTTTATCTTCTCAAAAAATGCCTGTCATTTGTCATGCCTTTACAGCATTGCAGAGACATTTAGGTATTTTGTTCTATTTGATTGAACACTATGAAAACATATCCATTTGCAACCTCATGTGTCTGTAACTTCTGATGATCCTATCATTAATTTAAATTGATGAAATCTCAGTTTTGTGGATCCACTATTTTCCAGCTCAGTCCAGGTTAAGGAATTGATCTGTATAGGACTAAGACATTATCTTTAATCTGTAGCTACTCTTTAGTGTACAACTTCTATTTATATGATGCATATTGTTTTTGCTTTATCAGATTGAAGTTTTGACTTCCTGGAAAGCCTTGCATAAGTTCATTGACAGCAACCAGCTAACTGAGAATCTTGAGGGCAGATTTCCTTACAATCACTCTGAGTGGATTCAGTTCCGTACGGTCAGTAATACATCACTAAGAAACTTTATTACTTTCAATAGATCACAGAAACATGGATCATGTTACATTTCTGTATTATATCAATCATTCCAAAACAATGATAAATATGTTTCCTTTATTGATTGCACCTCTTTAGATGTGAAATCCTATTGTTTGAATCACAATTCAGTTAATTATGTACCATTGGTACGTATACTTCTTATGTTGTCCAAATTGGGCCTGCATTGGATTGGCTAGTCTGGACCATGAAGGATCATGGGTGAATATGTCAGGAATGTTTGTTCACCTGGGGTGCAAAAGGCCATACAGAGTAACGTCTTTGGAACAAGATGACTTATTTATTTATTTTTTTCTTGGAATGTGGGATTCACAGAAAAGTTATATTTATAACTCATCCCTAATTGTATGAGGATGTGGGTCTTCTCGTTGAACAAATGCAGTTCTCAAATCGATTCCTGCAGTAATTTTAGGTATAATTCTGACCCAGTGACATTGAAAGCGCAGTGGTGTGGGCCCAAGTCGGGCTGGTGCGTGACTTGGAGTGGAGGCTGGAGTTGTGATCTTTCCATAACATTGCCACACTTATTCTTCTTGGTGGTAAAAGCTGCAGAAGAGATAGGTGATTGTGTGCTGGAAGGCAGTGTTTCCCTCATAATATCCACCAGTTTCTGGCTCAGAGCTTTCCCTGCCAAGGTGGCCACAGGAAGTGACATGAAAGATTGATAAGGAATTAGTGCAATGAGGATCAACTGTGCAGCCTTCTCAGACTGTATAAGCAGAGTACTGATTTGACATGGAAAGCCCATTGGTGAATGGGAGGAGGCGGGTGTGGGGTGGGGGGGTACGTTAGGTATTATTTTCCTTTTTTTGTTGTGGTGTGTGTCTGAAGATCTGTAAATGAACAATCACCTTTTATATTGTATCTGGACAACTGTGAGCTATTGAACTGGGAGAACACCACCCCACCTAACACAATCCCCAGCCCCTGGAGACATTGCATAGCCATTGACTTGATTTTTCTTTCTGGGCTGGGAGGGCTCGGGGCTGACCTTTTCATTATTGTGCACTTGGTTTCTATCCTGCTTTCGTAGCCATGGTGTAGATATAGGCCTAGTTGATTCTCTGTTGAACTTCCCGGGGAGCATCTATTGTCTAAAAAATTAATTGGTCATGGATTACATTGTGTCTGTGGCATCTTGCTATGTAGAAATTTTCTATCCATTTGCCTATAAAATGACAGTGTCTATAGTTCACAAACAATTTGTTCAGTGTGAATAGCTTTTGAACAGCCTGGGAATGTGAAAGGAATGATATATAATTTGAAATGATGGTTACCAGAGCAATGAGGCAACACAAAACCGCAGAGAATTGTCCAATTACACTGTAGACTATATCACTGAACCACATCGTTTCTGTACCCTTCAATTCACTTCCACAATGCCTCTCCTGAGAAATGTTGTGGAAATGTGAAGACTTTTCTGTCAACTTAAAAAAAATCTTCTTCAGAAAAGGCTGTTTTTTCTGTATGTTCAGATTTATAGAGAATCTTGACATGAAGTGCAAATAGCCACATAGGAAATATCATTTTGTGATAATGACAGAGACCTTGCTCAAAACAAATCTGGACACAACTCTAAATATTCCTAGGTTTTTCTTCTGAGGTCAGGAACTTGGAGAACTTCCAGGCCCCAACCCTTCACTGAGATAAAATTGGAGATTCTTTTTGGTGTCTCACCACTTAATAAGAAGTCTGACAACACCAGGTTTAAGTCTGACGAAGAGGGAAACTTCGAAAGCTTGTGAGTTTACTATCAAATAAATTGGTTGGACTTAAACCCGGTGTTGTCAGACTTCTTACTGTGTTTACCCCAGTCCATCGCCGGCATCTCCACATCATCACCACTTAATGGCCAGACGATGCACTTGTTGCCCCGTTAAGGAAGGCACATAAGACTGGAGGATCTATTGAAGACCTTCTAGCAATGCTGGAGACAGTGTGAGAGGTGGTGTGTCTCTGTCTCAGTGCAGAAGAGGCTACAGCTGCCAAGTCATCCTTGTGGAGAATAAGCCCCTCCACAGGGCAGCTTGAGGCCACTGTTGCAGCCATTATGGTATGGTGACTGTGGGAGGGATGGGTTAAGGATCTCTGCTGGCTCTATAACTGGGAGGCACTCTTCTCTGACTGACTGCGCTTTGGCCATTGCAGCCAAGTGAAACATTCCAGTTGTCATGGGAGAGCTGCCTACTTCTTCATTGGTATCCACTGCTTGTAGCTGGGTCACTGCTTTGTCTTCATCCAAGTTAGAACCAAAGGTTGGCAGGCAAGATTAAAGGCGCAATAAATGCCTTTACAGAGGAGATGATAGAAGGTACAGTCAAGGTTCATTTCTATGAAACAGAAATGGATGCAGCAACCAAAGCCCAGAGCTCCCTAGATGATGAAAGAGACAGTAAAGAGGGTATATCAAGTTGAAAATGCAAAAAGAATCAAGCTGAGTAAAGAAAGTTCAGAGGGGAAGTGAAAAAAGAAATTGAGAGGCAATGAAGGAATGTGAGGAAAGGCTGACAGCCAGTTGAAAAGGGAATAAAAAGTAAGGAGTTGTCAGAGAAGGGGTGGGACTGGGATCTACGCATGGAAGCAGGTGGGTGGCTGAGATACTAAATGAGCGTTTTGCTCCTGTTTGTACAAAGGAAGAAGATACTGCCCAAAGTCACAGTGAGAGGAAGTGATTGAAACACTAGATGGACTAACAATTGATAAAAGAGGAAAAATGAGAAAGACTGGCTGCACTTAAAGTTGCTTAGTCAACAAGACCTGGTCAGATGCATCTGAGGATGCTCAGGGAAAGAAATGTGGAAATTGTGGAAGCATTGTCATAATCTCCTAATTCTCCTTAGACACAGGAGTTTTGCCAGAAAAATGAGAGAATTGCAATGTTCCATCTTTGTTCAGAGAATGATTTTAGGGTGAACCCAGTATGTATTGGCTTGGATTGCGTTCCCCCATTCCCAGTGATCCAGTGCTACAAGGAAGCAGTTGGATTGAAGTACGCTTCGTATTTCTGAAAAAACCAGGAGTCTCAACCAGAAATGTGGCGTTCTGGTGGGGTGCAGGAAAGCAACAATCTGAGGGTGTCTGCTGCTTCTCGGAAGATCTGGACCATTGAGCATTGCAATTATATTGAGGCATCTCAGAATGCAGCGTGGAGGAAAGTTGAGTTTGATTGCACTTTCTGCAATGTTAAATTTGAAAGGTTTGTAGTATTTGTTTTATTTTACAAATTTTATGAACCACGTATACTGAGGAAAAAAGCCTGTTGGTTAGGCAGGATGGGGCTGCTTTCACTATAGAGTTATGAAGCTGTGGTATGATGACAGTATTTATATCAGCAACCATGTCAGCTCGGTTTAGTTCAAGGAACAGGGGATCAAGGGATATGGAAACACAACTGGCTACTTGGGATTAAGACAACTGCTGCCTTGGAAAGTAAACACCAAGGTGAGTTGTGCTAAGCAAACTGCTCCTGCTTTGTAATTCTATAGAAGACTGAATCTTTAAAGCTTATCTTGTGTCCTTGGCTTATGAAACCTTCACGCAAGTGAAAATATCAATATAATGTTGAGAAGCAAAAGCTATACACTTTACCACCCATACTTTTTCATACAGGTTGTTATTTGGCAGGAGATACAATTGCAACAATTTGTTGATAATTGTTAGTGATCCACATCGTAGAGGAAATTGCAATTTTACAATATTGAATCTTCAATATAATGATGCCAGATGTTTCCATTCTATCATACGGAGTGCAACAGTTTGCACGAATAAATGTTTATTGAATCAAATAGCTACAGGGTAATGGTTTTAATAGAGCTCTTGTAATTAATGCCAGTACAATACCTTTCAGTAATGCAGCCGGGTGTCAAAGGCGTCAGTACAACAGTGCCAGATGTTGTCGCTTCATCATGTTGAATGCATTAGAATCTATATGAATAAACATGCCCTGAAATATATAATGCCACTGCCATCCCCTGCTTTACTCATACTTAAATCCTCACTGTGATGAAAGATTCAAATGCCTGGGGACATGAGAATAAAATTAATTAGTTAGCGATAGAAGAAAAGTCATGCGTAACTTTTTCATGTGAATAGTTACAACATGTGAAAAGATTTCAGAGACTTTATGGAACTGAAAAATATTCCTGCTCCTTCTTATGATCAATTTGATCTCCCAGACTAGTTCTGAGGTAGTTTCCTTCTGACCGATGCATCTATTCCTTCCCGCCACCCTCCCCCTATTATTATCACTGTTTTTCCTTTTTTCCTACCTCCCACAGATAGTTTATTCCTGTGGGAGTGGGGTGGGTCTGGAAGGATTCAATCATAATGCAACAAACATCGTGAGATTGGGACAGAATTGATGAATCAAATGATCTTTTCCTGAGAAAATGACAAAAGAAAGGCCATTTCACTGACGGAAACAGCAGCTCATTTTAATCATCTTCAATGTCAGAGACTTTACTGTCAAGTTGAAGGATTTGTTCCAAACATTCAGCACTGAGTAACAACACTTTTTTCAAACATCTGTTTTCAAACCACTTCAGTGCAATTTCAATCTCTTGGCTCTACTTTTCCTTGAAGTAATCTTGTGGACTTGTCCTATCTTTACCAATAGATATTTAATACTTCAGTGAAATCTCCCTTAAGTCCCCATAATCTTACTTTATATTTCAATTTCTTTTTTATTTGGAAACAGTTATATTGCTCTTTTTGGCATGTAACCAAAATTCAACACTCTATTCCCAGTGTGGTCTAACCGATGTATTTGTGTTCCAGTATAACTTTATTGCCCTGCTATATAATCCAGTCACATCACCATGAGGCTGAAAGTGATGAGGTAACTACCAATCTCAAGTTCTTAGTACATCTCTCTGTAAACCCACTCCCATTTGGAAAATACTTTATATATATATATAAAATAATGGGCAATACTTTATATTTACCCTTGTTCAAATTCCCAGTTGTCTTGTTGCCAGCAAATTTGATAACCCTACCTCAAGAATATAATTATTTATTGTGGGTTGGGGCAACAGAGTTTCAGAAAGTGACTCTTATTCTGCTTTGAACACATTATGTTATTTGACCTTTATACCGCTATTAACACCTGCTTTACTCTTTAACACTGTCATTGCCACTCCCTTTGTCTTGTGTCCATGACATCTTTGTCATTTAATTTCTACTGACCCCCAACCAATCCCTGCCATTTTTTAAAGTTTGAACTTTATTTATTAGTCACAAGTAGGTTGCAATGAAGTTACTTGAAAATCCCCTAGGCATCACACTCCGGTACTTGTTTGGAGGGAAAATTTAGCATGGCTGATGCATCGAACCAGCATGTCTTTTGGCTTGTGTGAGGAAACTGGAGCACCCGGAAGAAACCCACGGGAACAATGCACAGACTCTGCACAGTCAGCGACCCAAGCTGGGAAACAAACCAGGGTCCCTGGCACTGTGAGGCAGCACTGTTAGCCATTGTGCTGCCACCAATACCTACTGTGCTTGCTCCACATTAATGAGGGTAGTGCAGTTGATGTGGTTTACATGGACTTCAGTAAGGCTTTTGACAAGGTCCCACATGGAAGGATGGGCCAAAATGCCCCTTTGCTCCTCAAAACTCCTGAGGGACTGACCTTTCATTGTGTATATCCTACCTTTATTAGACCTCCCAAAATGCAAGTCCATAGATCCATGAAGGTGGCAGCACAGATACATAGGGTGATGATGAAAGCATGTGGAATGATTGCCTTCATTAGCCATGGCACAGAATATAGGAAGAAGTCTCACAACACCAGGTTAAAGTCCAACAGGTTTATTTAGTAGCAAAAGCTTCTAGCTTTCGAAGCACTGCTCCTTAATTATAAATTCTGATACATTTCCACACTTCATTCATAATTCACATCATTCATATTATTATATTTAGAATTAAATACTTTTAAAAACAACTAGCTTTTTAGAGAGACAAAGTTAGGCGGAATTGACTTTGCTATTGTCAATTGATATAAATAGTGCATCTAAAGTATCTTCATCACCCTTTCATCTTCAAAAGCATAAGATCCATTACATTTTCAACTCTCTTCAGCTCTGAAGAGTTATACAGACTCGACATTTAGGCTGGAATTCTCCAGTGTCATTCACCCTGCCACTTCTGCCAGCAAGAATGGAGAAATTAGAATCATAGAATCCCTACAGTGCAGAAGGAGGCCATTTAGCCCATTGAGCCTGCACCAACAACAATTGCGACCGGGCTGTATCCCGTAACCCCAAGTAACCTTTGTTAGCCCCCTCACACTAAGGGGCAATTCACCATGGCCAATCCACCTAACTGGCACTCAGCCAAGTCTCCATTCACTGCAGAGAATCTTGAGAATCCCAGCCACAGACGACCTCAGGTAATTCCGGCCTGAGTCTGTTTTCTCTCCATAGAAGTTGCCAGACCTGTTGAGTTTTTCTCCCCAGCATTTTCTATTTTTATTTCCCCAACATTTCCTATTTTCATTTCAGCATCGCAGGTCTAACTGCAATGGAATCTCACCTAACTCCAGTCTGAGGTGCTTCCTGCCCTGGGTCCCACTGCTTTCTTTTATTAGCTAAGTTCTGATCTAGTTATTGTGGGGGTAGCACAGACATAACTAATATGCTGAAGAAGTAGTTTGTACATACATTAAAGCATTAGAGAGATCGTATGCTTGTGTATTAATGCTTGTTGGTATATTGACATCCTACAGAATTAATGCAAGGACGCACTAACAAGGGTAACATTCTAGCTTACTACTACACTAAAGGGTAAAGCTTTAAAAGTCCATGTAATAAATATTTGAAATATTCATAGGACGTACTGACATCAATCCCTCAATTCTAACCAGGCACTCTTGGGCCAAGATTTAATGGAGAGTTGGCATCTCTGCCTCTGCCAGCCCTGGAAGCTGCAACTCTATTTTACAGTGTTCAGATAATTAGTTGCCTGTGCCAGTGGCTTGCACGGCACTGAGACAGAATATCATGCCTCGAAGAACAGTGGGCCACTGAAAAAGCTGGCTGCTCCTCAATCTCAGCAGCACCAACAGCCAGATGGCCACATTGACACTGCAGAAGGCCCAGGATCAGAGGTACTACAGAACGATTGGAAGGGAAATGAGTGGGTGGCTCGCCAGAGCCTGTGAGGCAGGACCTGGTGAAGAGAGTGGGGGTCCAACTCAAGGTGGCAGGGGAACATTTCAGCCCTTGCTGCTGAGAGCTGTACATGGGGCTTGGGTGCCTGATCAGAAGGACACATTACCTAGCCTGCAAGAAGGCCATCAGCAGCAGTGGAAAGAGACTCTAAAGTGGCATTTAACTGGCCACTTAAGGACCTCAATTGATCAGGGTGTGGGACAGCTTTCTACCATCTCCCTTGATGCTGATATCAGGCATCTAACCAATGGAAACACCAAATGAATGAATTCACATTCTTCTAAACATTGACAGTATTGAGTATAGGCCACCAGGTGTCAGTCTTGTACTTTGTAATCCTGGTCAAAACCTTCCGTCCTTGTTTGAGGCTGGGATCATAGAATCCATACAATCATAGAGCGTAGAAGGAGGCCATTTGGCCCATCAAGTCTGCACCGACCACAATCTCACCCAGGCCCTATCTCCATAATCCCATGCATTTACCTTGTCAGCCCTCCTGACAATAAGGGGTCATTTTTTAGCATGGCTAATCCACCTAACCCACACATCCTTGGATTGTGGGAGGAAATCAGAGCACCTGGAAGAAACCCACGCAGACACAGGAAGAACGTGCAACTCCACACAGATAGTGACCCAAGCTGGGAATCAAACCTAAGTCCTGGAAAGGCAGGGATTGATTGGAGATAGAATGGTGGGAACTCCTGTCTGACTAATTAAGTTTTTTGAAAAGTTAACTAAATGCATTAATGATGGTAGTGCAGTCAATATGGTTTACATGGACTTCAATAAGGCCTTCGACAAGGTCCCACATGGAAGGATGGTCCAAAATGTCCCTTTGTCCTTAATACTTCTGAGACACTGACCTTTCATTGTGTATATCCTACCTTTATTAGACCTCCCAAAATGCAAGTCCATAGATCTATGAAGGTGGCAGTATAGGTAGATAGGGTAGTCATAAAAGCATATGAAATGATTGTTTTCATTAGCCATGGAATGGAATATAGGAAGAAGTCTCACAACACCAGGTTAAAGTCCAACAGGTTTATTTGGTAACAAAAGGCACTAGCTTTCGAAGCGCTGTTGCTTCTTTATAAAACTTTATAAAACATTTGTTAGGCCACATATGGAGCATTGTGTCCAATTCTGGTTGCTACGCTATCAGAAGGACATGATTGTACTGGAGAGGGTAGAGAGGAAATTCACCAAGATGTTGTCTGGGATGGCAAGTTTCAGCTCTGTGAAGAGACTGGATAGCTGGGTTTGTTTTCCCTGGAGCAGAGGAGGCTGATGGGGGAGCTGATAGAGGTATACAAAATTATGAGAAGCATAGATTGGGTAGATTATAATAAACTTCTCCCCATGGCAGAGGTGCCTAAGTGAGAAGTCTTACAACATCAGGTTAAAGTCCAACAGGTTTATTTGGTAGCAAAAGTCACTAGTTTTCAGAGTGCTTGCTGCTCCTTGGTCAGGTGAGTGGGAGTTCTGTTCACAAACAGGGCATATAAAGATACACTCAATTTACAAAATAATGATTGGAATGCGAGTCTTTACAGGTAATCAAGTCCTAAAGGTACAGACAATGTGAGTGGAGGGAGTGTTAAGCAGAGGTTAAAGAGATGTGTATTGTTTCCAGCCAGGACAGTTAGTGAGATTTTGCAAGTCCAGGCAAGTCGTGGGGGTTACAGATAGTGTGACATGAACCCAAGATCCCGGTTGAGGCCATCCTCCTGTGTGCGGAACTTGGCTATCAGTCTCTGCTCAGCAACTCTGCACTGTTGTGTATCGTGAAGGCCGCCTTGGAGAGCGCTTACCCGAAAATCAGAGGCCGAATGCCCGTGACCACTGAAATGTTCCCTAACAGGAAGAGAACAGTCTTGCCTGGTGATTGTCGAGCGATGTTCATTCGTCTGTTGTCGTAGTGTCTGCATGGTCTCCCCAATGTACCATGCCTCGGCATATCCTTTCCTGCAGGTATCAGGTAGACAACATTGGCCGAGTTGCAACAGTATATACCGTGTACCTGGTGAATGGTGTTCTCACGTGAAATGATGGCATCCGTGTCAATGATCCGGCATGTCTTGCAGCCGTTGCTATAGCAGGGTTGTGTAGTTTTGTGGTCACTGTTCTCCTGAAGGCTAGGTAGTTTGCTGCAGACAGTGGTCTGTTTGAGGTTGCAAAGTTGTTTAAAGGCAAGAAGTGAGAGTGTGGGGATGGTCTTAGTGAGATGTTCATCTTCATCAATGATATGTTGAAGCCTCCGGAGTCGATGTCATAGCTTCTCCGCTCTGGGGAAGTACTGGTCACGAGCATTCAGCCTCTGACCTTAGGGTAAGCATTCTCCAAGGCGGCATTCATGACACACAACAGCGCTGAGTCGCTGAGCAGAGACTGATAGCCAAGTTCTGCACACATGAGGATGGCCTCAACTGGGATCTTGGGTTCATGTCGCACTATCTGTAACCCCACGACTTGCCTGAACTTGCAAAATCTCTCTAACTGTCCTGTCTGGAGACAATAAACATCGCTTCAACCTGTGCTTAACACTCCCTCGACTCACATTATCTGTACCTTTAAGATTTGATTACTTGTAAAGACTCGCATCACAATCATTATTTTGTAAATTGAGTTTGTGTCTTTATATGCTCTGTTTGTGAGCAGAACTCTCAGTTACCTGATGAAGGAGCAGCACTTCGAAAGCTAGTGGCTTTTGCTACCAAATAAACCTGTTGGACATTAACCTGGTGTTGTGAGACTTTTCACTGTGTTTTCCCCAATCCAACGCCGGCACCTCCAATCAGAGACGCCTAAGTCCAGAGGGCATAGATTTAAAGTGAGGAGTCAGTGGTTTAGAGGGGATCTGAGGAAAAATGTTTTCACCCAGAGGGTGGTGGAAACATGGAATGCGCTGCCTGAAAGGTGGTGGAGGCAGGTAGTCGCACAATATTCAAGAAGCATCTGGATGAGCACTGGAAGTGCTGGTAAATGGGATTAGTACAGATTGGTATTTAATGGTTGGTATAGACATAGTGGGCCAAAAGGCCTGTTTCTCTGCAATATGACTCTGTGACTTCAGAGAGAGAATCCGGTCGCTGCTTCCCACACTTATTTACAAACAAAATCGCTCTAACCCCTCCACTAATGTGGGGGCATTATCTTGTTCTAGGGCCCAAAATTCCACTCGATGATAAGCAGGCAAAAGTTTGCAGCTCTCTTTAACTTTCTTCACATGTCAAATTTAAACGACTGTTAAATAAGAGGTAAAGGAATTTTACACTTTTACACTTGAATCCATTTACAAAGGATATTGGTTGAACATAAATTGTACTTTTTGATGTTGCAGAAACTGGAGTTGTTTGTCACAAACTGCAGAGAAGCTTCCACTTTGTTGCTGGACACCATTAGAACATTTGAATTTGACAAAACCGGTATCAGTGCACAGGTACGTATCAAGCGAAAGACAAAAATAAACAAGGAATGTGTCAGAAAATAAAAAAAAGAGGAAGTGGAGATAACTTGATTACAAAACCCTCTGACATATTCTTCGAAATGCTGACAAATGTATTTGGATCTAACATGAAAATGTCAGCAAATGATGGAAATGGTTCAAAAA
Organism: Carcharhinus amblyrhynchos; assembly: GCF_965287045.1. Classification (NCBI taxonomy): domain Eukaryota; kingdom Metazoa; phylum Chordata; class Chondrichthyes; order Carcharhiniformes; family Carcharhinidae; genus Carcharhinus; species Carcharhinus amblyrhynchos. The sequence continues at coordinate 44,481,407 of NC_137339.1, read as the reverse complement.
TGCACGGAGCTATTTCACTTCTACATAAGCAGATATAATCATTGACTAGTCAGCTGTAGGTAAATGATGATGGAGTCAGGTTTGTGCAAATCAGGCAATGTAATGATAATGAAACATCGATTTCTAGAATGAAGGTTCATGATCAGTTGTTGTAATTACCTGAGCATTACAGTCAGGTTTAAAACTAATTTTGCGGATCAACTGTCCTTCCAAAGCTGTCTGTTCATATATAATTGATTCAAGCTGAAATTGTGTCTCAATGTTTGGGTGAAAATTGGTTCCAATGTTAACTTATTGGACTCAGTTTTTCAGACTGAGGAATTCAAATCACTCGTCAACCTTTTGATGAAGACGTTAACTTAAGTAAACAGTTTCACACCTGTATTAAAATAATATCTGAAAGAAAGTTGTACAAATAAATTATTTATCTGCTTGTGATAGTTTTGTGAATATTTGAGGCAACGCAAGAAGATCTTACTGTTGACATATTAAGAACATAATAACTTGGAATAGCAGTCGTCAATTCAGCCCTTGAACCTGCTCTGCCATTCAATAGGATCACAGCTAGTCTCATCTCGGCCTCAACTCTACTTTCCTGCCCATTCCCCATATCTCTTCAACCCATTACTAATTATAAAATCTGTCTATCTCCTCCTTAAATTTACACAAAGACCTGGTGTCTACTGCACTCTGAGGGAGTGAATTCTGCAGGGGAGGCAATTGCCTAGTGGTATTATCGCTAGACTATAAATCCAGAAACTCAGCTAATGATCTGGGGGCCCGTGTTTGAATTCTGCCATGGCAGGTGGTGGATTTTGAATTCAATAAATAATATCTGGAATTAAGAATTCACAGATATCCATGAAATCGTTACCGATTGTTGGAAAAACTCATCCAATTCACTAATGTCCGTCCGGGAAGGAAATCTGCTGTTCTCACTTGGTTTCACCTACATGTGACTCCAGAGACACAGGAAATGTGGTTGACTCTCAAATGCCCTCTGAAATGGCCTAGCAAGCCATTCAGCTGTCACCACCACCTCCTCAAGGGCAATAAACTAGGGACAGCCATATCCCATGGCTGAATTAAAAACAGATTCATGATCCTTTGAGAAAAGTAATTTCTCCTCATGCCTATTTTAAATCTGCTACCTCTTATCCTAAAACCCTGACGTCTCATTCTAGAAAACCTAACTCTTCTCCAGCCTTTGTGTTCACTTTTAGATTTTGAACAATAATCCTTCCCTCTGTGTGTTTGCATTAAGTTAGGAATTTTAACATTTCTCTCACCAGTTGGCCAAAGACAGAAGAGGAAGTTGAAGTAGTAATAGCCAAGAAGAAACAAACTTCCAACGTTTGAACAAATATCGATCCTAGATCACCTTCACTAATTGCAAACTGAGTTGTGCAGGGACAATTATTTTATTAACACATCTCAATGCCCTTTTGCCAGTCTGCAATATTGCCAAAGATCTTTTATTCTGATTGTAAACTTGATGGACCCGTAGTACTATTGCTTTTTGACAATCTCCATTCTGTAGCTGCAATTTTATCTTTAATTTTGTTTTAAGGAAGTGCTTCATTGTATCAGTAAGCACAAGCTGACGATGAAACATGTTCTGCAAGATGCCCGATTAGTTACTTTACAGTTGGAAGGTGGAGCAATTCTTGCCAGACTCAAGAAAGAGGAATCTAGATTCAGCTTCTCTGAGGATTACAGGTGGGAACCTAACACTTTACGGACATTTATTGATTTTAATTTTTGCCAAAGCATCTACTGTATTGACATCAATACAATTATCAACTGCATAGTCATTGTTTAAAACTACTAACAAACAATGAAGAATGCAGAGAATATTCAGGTAGTGTACAACACCTCCACTGCCACTGAAACCTTCATTTCCACTTTCATCACTTCTATGTTAGATTTAACATATACTCCTTGCTAAATTCCAGGTTTTTATGCTACATTGTTTCAATCTGAACACAACTGTGGCAGCCACGTTCTACTCCATACCTATTTACCTATCACTTCTCATCTGAATGGCCTCTACCTATCTCTTAATCTTCAAAGAATTGGTTTGAAAATCTGACTTGTTTATAAATTTTTCCACAGCCTCCACAGACGCCTTCCCCCATCCCTCTGCAGCCTGAATGTCTCAGGTAGCTCTCCCTGCTTTCCTCTCTTTAACCTAGTGAGCATCCAATCCATCAGCGATGACCAGGCCTACAGTCAATATAAAGCCTAAAGGCAATATAACGCCGCACTTCAGAATTCCTTTCCTAATCTCCTCCATCTCACTCATTCACACATTCGATTTACAAAAGCATCCTCAAAATCCAAACTTCATATACATATTTAGTTACTTCCACTAATTTTAGCTCCTTTTTTTTGCCAGGCTTAAGGCTTTATATAAGCATACCAAAGATAATTACATTCTCAGTCAGTTTACTCCATCTGCCATTTATCCTTTCTTACTCACTTGCATTTGCCTTTTACACTTGGTGCTTCCTGTGCCCATTATGTTCCGTGATTCCTCCTGAGTGCTCGCTGTTCTTCCTGCGTTCATTCTCATTGAATTTTCCACAATGTTGCTGATCTATCTGTCTCTTAGTCTGCAACTGTACTCATGTTCAGTCCTATTATCATCGAAAAGGATTGATTGTAGGCCATTGGGTTGTTCCACTGATGCTATGCACTCCAACTGGTGTAGAGAATAGATTAGTTGATAGCGTAAGGCAATTCCACTTTCTAGCATTGCCTCTCAGCCTTTCCAGACTAGGTTTGTGCGATCAGAAGCAGGGGGTAAAAAAACAAAGATTTATCCAGGCAGGCAACTCTGTAGAGAGATTCAGAGGGACATTAGGGAGATAAGTGTGGAGAAAGGCATTAACAATCTCCACCATCTCCTCCCCCCCCACCAAAAAAAACCTCACACTCCCCATTTTTCTTTTTACATTTCACATCATGATCCATACTTTAGGGAAAATATGACTCCAACAGAGTAAGAACATGAGAATTTTAATGTTGCAATGTTTAGATGAGAAGAATTCCATTTGTAATTTCCCCCCATTCACCAATAACTCAGAAAGATCCACATTTTATTGGTGAAATGAGTTGATCATGTGGGAATAAAGTAAAGTTTATTTATTAGTCTCAAGTACGCTTACCTTCACACTGCAGTGAAGTTACTGTAAAAATCCCCTAGTTGCAGAGGATTTAGCATAAAAAAGATGACTTGAAATAAAACCCAATCAAAGTTTGAAGTGTTATCTTCTTCTTCCAGATGGACATTTACTTATTCCCCTCCTTTAGCTGAGAGTGTTGGCCAATGGACTTCTCCAGGGCCACACCAGCAATCCATAGCTTTGTTTGTCGGCTGTTATGACCTTTGACCTGGGAGTACCTATCCACTATGTACAGATGGAAGGTGATGGCCTAGTGGTATTATGGCTAGACTACTAATTCAGAAACTCAACTAATACTCTGGGGACTCAGGTTTGAATCCCGCCATGGCAGATGGTGGAATTTAACTGCAATGAAAATAATCTAGAATTAAGAATCCACTGATAACCATGAAGCCATTTTCGATTGTCAGAAAAACTCATCTGGTTCACTGATATCTTCTAGGGAAGAAAATCTGCTGGCCTTACCTGGTCTGGCCTACATGTGACTCCAGAGCCACAGCAATGTGGTTGACTTTCAGCTGCCCTCCAGAAGAAACTAGGGATCGGCAATAAATGCTGGCCAGCCAGTAACACCCATATCCCATCATTGAATAATTTAAAAAACCCATTGCACCCATCACAGGTTGTATATCTAAGCAGTCTGTTCTGATGTTGTGTGGTTTTGAACAGTAGCTTCTTAATAAACCGCTTTAAACCACTTGTGATTTCTTGACCCTTTTTGGTTATCTGTGACCTTTGATTTCATCACTCATCTCTTGCTCCCCCCATTAAGGCTTCTGACCTCACCCCCAACATCCTTGGGACTGGAGCACCCATGTCCCTGGATTTGGGATTGGATTCCCGTCTCCTGCAATTCATCACTCCCTCTCCTGGAATTGATCCTTGGAATACAGACGTAACTTTGTCTCTGATCTCCACAATGTTCTCCAATTACCTGCAAGTCTAGCTTGCGAATCAGGCAGGGGTCCAGGCATGGTATTCATCATTTATATCATTTACATGTTGTATTCCACTGACTGTGGGTGGGGGAAGTCCTGAATTCCAGATCCCCTGTGCTCTTGTCAGGTTCCCCCGAACCCTCACCCTCACCCTCAACTTCCAGCAGATCAGTTAAGTTAAAGTACCCTCCCAACCCCAAACATTCCACAAAGCAGACATGGTTTTTTTCACTATATCATCCACCAGCCAGTGAAATGTGGAGTAACTTGGTACTTGGACGTATTTTCATGTTCACTAAGCTCTTGCTGGTTGTTTAGCGTACAATCTCTTTTCCAGCACTAATAGCTGTAAATGTATATGACTTAAAGCTTCTCACTTGCAGGATTTATAAATTTTCATTCTGTTTATTTGCAGGGACACCATTGATTCCGTAACATGTCTGTATAATATGGTGGAGGAGAATGTCCATACCCTAGTAATGAGGTCCAATCATTGTCTGCAGCATCTAGAGTTCTTGCAGGATTTGAGGAGATTGGAGGAGAAATTCAAACAGGTTTGAGATTAATTTATTCAAGGCAGTGTTCAGCAAGATAATAAAACTTGAGGACTAGTGTTCTTTTATTTGATTGTGGTTTTAATTATCGGTGTATCATTGTATGCTTACATGCTAGTGTAACAACCAGTGTAGTAGCAAGAATAGTATTTTTTAGGTGTACCTATTTCTCATCAATGAATACACACCATTGTGAAGGGAGTTAACCATGTGTTTGTAAGCTGGTTTTGACTCTTGTTAAAATATGTTTTACTGTAAGTGCACCAAAGTAACTTCTAATATTCCTGTATTAATTCTATATTATTTAACTCTTATCCTTTCAGACAACAGCACCCCAGAATGGGAATTTTTTTTCCTGAATTGTAACAAAACCAATATAGCATATTTCACAGAGTTGACTGATTTGGTGGATGAAGGGAAAACAATAGATCTGGGGCTGAATTTTCTTGGTCTTCCCACTGGCGGGATCTTCTGGTCCCACCGATGGTGATTGCTCCTTGCATCAGGTTCCCCAATGGCACAGGCAGCGAGGAATGCAAAACCCCGTTGACATTGTCTTTATGCTCTTTCTACAGCAAAGCAATTGGCTTCTTACTGAAGGTGAATCGTATTTGCAGGATTTAATTACAAATGGAGATTCACTCGATACCATGCAACAAAAACAGCATAATTTTTCTGGATTCTTTATGCTGGCCACAGTAAGTTATATTTAGCACTGCTTCAACTGACTGTACCCATATGTTTTATTGTGCAATTGTAATGTCCTAACTACCTGGGGGGGGTGGTGTTTAAAGAAAAAGATATGGTTTGCACAGATGGATTCAAAATAATAACAGATTTATTTCAGGAGCTGTTGCCTGTACAGTGTAGAAAATGAAACAAAAAAAACTGCCTGTGAAACACCTAATGACATCACCATTAAATCGTATGACTGGCTCATGAAGCAATCACAAAACTACTAAAATATATAACAACAATAGACATTTGATTAAACTCTTAAATATTGAATTCTTATTCTCCAATCGGAAAGTGTAAAAGTCTGGCCTTGGAATGGATTAACACCTGAATAAAAATGAATATAGGATTTATAACAATCATGTAATGTTGTTATAGAAGTAGTACCAATCAGAAAATATACCTTGGTATGTGTTCACTGAATAGCTTCTAAAAATAGTGCATTTTTAGTTATTAAACTAAAGAGATAATCCTCAATATGACAGACGTTCATGGGGTTACTCCATGTATGGACAAGTTTGATTCCATTTGTTGTTTAAAATACAAACAGCTGCTGTCAGTTTATGTGCACGGTGCATAGCAAAAACATATATTATGCAATAAATATTCCTGAAGTAGCCACACTACCGAGAAGCAATGCAAACAGCAGGATAGGAAATGAGAACTATCTAATTAAATGGACTGTTAACCAGATCCAAGCTGGCTGGTGAGACTGAAACCAAGATATAGAGCTTTTCTTCACTGAGAGTTTATTGACTTATTTAACCTCACAGCATTCTTCCCATTACACCTAATGCCTCAGCTCTCTCCTATCTATACAGCATGTAATGGAATGTACTAGGGAGCAGGCTATCCGAGAACTGGTCCTATGTAATGTGACAGGAATAATTAATAATCTTGCAGTTAGGGGTCCTCTTGGAAGAAGCGATCACAGTATAGTTGAATTTAAAATACAGATGGAGTGAGAGAAGGTAAAATCCAATATCAGTGTGTTCGGCTTAAACAAAGGAGACTACAAAGGAATGAGGGAAGGATTGGCTAAAGTAGACTGGGAGCAAAACCTTTATGGTGGGACAATTGAGGACTTTCAAAGCAGTGCTCAGCAAAAGTATATTCCAGTGATAAGGAAGGACTGTAGAAAAAGAGATAATCAGCAATGGATATCTAAGGAAATAAAGGAGAGTATCAAATTGAAAGAAAATGCATACAAAATGGCAAACATTAGGGGAACCTAGAGGACTGGGAAATATTTGAAGGTCAGCAGAAAGCACGAAAAGCTATAAAGAAAAGTAAGATGGATTATGAGAGTAAACTAGCTCAGAATATAAAAACAGATAGCAAAAGTTTCTACAAATATATAAAATGAAAAAAGAGTGGCTAAAGTAAACATTGGTCCTTTAGAGGATGAGAAGGCGGATGTAATAACTGGAAATAAGAAAGTGGCTGAGGCAATGAACAGGTATTTTGTGTTGGTCTTCATGGCTGAAAACACAAATAACATGCCAAAAATTGATGATAGGAAGGCTATGGCAGGTGAGGACCTAGAAACTATCATTATCACGAAAGAGGTAGTGTTGGCCAAGTTAATGGGACTAAAGGTAGACAAGTCTCCTGGTCCTGATGGAATGCATCCCAGGGTACTAAAAGAGATTGCAGGAGAAATAGCAAATGCACTAGTGGTAATGTACACAATTCACTGGACTCTGGGGTGGTTCCTGCAGATTGGAAAACAACAAATGTGACGCCACTGTTTAAAAAAGGGGGTAGATATAAGGCAGATAACTATAGACCAGTTAGCTTAACTTTTGTAGTAGGGAAAGTGCTTGAATTTATCATCGAGAAAGAAATAGCGAGACATCTGGATATAAATTGTCCCATTGGTAAGACGCAGAATGGGAAGGTCATGTTTGACTAATTTGGTGGAATTCTTTGAGAACATTACAATGGGCAACTGTGGATGTGGTGCACCTGGATTTCCAGAAGGCATTTGACAAAGTGCCACACCAAAGATTGCTACATAAGATAAAGGTGCACAGTGTTATGGGTAATGTATTTTCATGGATAGAGGATTGGTTAACGTAAATGGGTGTTTTTCTGGTTGGCGATCAGTGGCTAGCGGTGTGCCTCAGGGATCAGTATTTATGATTTACATAAATTATTTGGAGTTGGGGATCAAGTGTGGTTTGGCAAAATTCGCAGATGACACTAAGATTGGTGGCAGAGCAAAGTGTGTAGAGGATGCTGAAAGTCTGCAAAGGAATATAGATAGTCTAAGTGAGTGGGCGAGGGTCTGGCAGATGGAGAATAATGTTGGTAAATGTGAGGTCATCCATTTTGGTAAGAATAATAACAAAATGGACTATTATTTAAATGATAAAAAATTGCAACATGCTGTTGTGCAGAGGGACCTGGGTGTCCTTGTGCAGGAATGTCAATGAGTTGGTTTGCAGGTGCAGCAGATAATTAAGAAGGCAAATGAAATTTTGTCCTTTATTACTAGAGAGTTTATGGAGTTTAAAAATAGTAAGGTTGTGTTGTAGCTGTGTAAGTTGCTGGTGAGGCCACACCTGGAGTACTGTGTACGGTTTTGGTTTCCTTACTTGAGAAAGGATATACTGGCACTGGATGGGGTGCAGGGGAGATTCACTAGATTGATTCCGGAGTTGAGAGAGTTGGCTTATGAGGAGAGACTGAGTAGACTGGGGCTATACTCATTGGAATTCAGAAGAATGAGGGCAGATCTTATAGAACCATATAAGATTATGAAGGGAAAAGATAAGAAAGAAGCAGGAAAGTTGGTGGGTGAAACTAGAACTAGCTGGCATGGCTTCAAAATAAGGGGAAGCAGATTTAGGACTGAGTTGAGGAAGAACTTCTTCACACAAAGGGTTGTGAATCTGTGAATTCCCTGCCCAGTGAAGCAGTTGAGGCCACCTCATTGAATGTTTTTAAGGCAAGGGTAGATAAATTTTTGAACAGCAAAGGAATTAAGGGTTATGGTTAGTGGGCGGGTAAGTGGAGTTGAGTCCATGAAAAGATCAGCCAAGATTTTACTGAATGGTGGAGCAGGCCAGATGGAGTTATTGAGTTATAAGGAGACGCTGAAGAAACTGGGACTTTTCTCTCTGGAGTGTAGGAGGCTGAGGGGTGAGCTTATAGAGGCCTATAAAATAATGAGGGCCATAGACAAGGTAGATAGTCAATATCTTTTCCCAAAGGTAGGGGAGTGTAAAACTAGAGGGCATAGGTTTAAGGTGAGAGGGGAGAGATACAAAAGCATCCAGAGGAGCAATTTTTTCAAACAGAGGGAGGTGAGTGTCTGCAACAAGCTGCCAGAGGTTGTAGTAGAAGCGGGTACAATTTTATCTTTTAAAAAGCATTTAGATAGTTACGTGGGTAAGATGGGTATAGAGGGATATGGGCCAAATGCGGACAATTGGGATTAGCTTAGGGGTTTCAAAAAAAAAAGGGTGACATGGACAAGCTGGGCCAAAGGCCCTGTTTCCATGCTGTAAGCCTCCATGACTCTATGACCTATTCCTGCTCCTAGTTCTTATGTTCTTATATGCTCTTTTTAAGAAACGGATGAACCTGTAGTTAATTATAAATTTACATGTTATGTGTGACCTACACCAGAAGTAGCCCCTTGGCTTGTTGTCAGCTGATGCTTCATCCTGAGCTCTTGGCAGTTTTTGTCAGTGCTGGTTATCATTGCCTCCCACACTCCAGGAAGGAGGTAGGCCCCAAGTTTATCTCTGCCGGTATAGGAATTGAACCTGCATTCTAGGCATTATTATTAGAATTAGGGGCAGCAGTAGGCCATTCAGCCCTTCATACTTGCTCTGAACTGCATGCTAGCCATCTAGCAACTTGGCTAAACTATCCCTGACTCCCTATTTATACCTGTTTCAACTTTAACTATGTAATTAACATGAACAATCCTTCACAATGGAATTGATAAGATTCCGTTGATGGGTCTGTGGTCATAGCCATGACATAAATTACAATTTGAGAGAACTTTCTTGATGCTATGATATTCTAATGGAAGAGTAACCACAGAAAATCATAAAAAAAAGATAAACCCACTGTTTGTTTCATTCATATTTCATCTAACTTGGTGGAAAAAAAAATCAAAATTCTTGTTTGTTCTTGTATTCACAATATTAAAAAAGTCAATGAAATGATCAAAATTAGTGTTAGGAACCCATTGATGATAAAATCAGATATAGGCAGACTTTATGTAATAACTGAACTTTGTTGTAGGAATGTTTGAGCTGATCTGTGGTTCTGAGCACATTGCATTCAATCTGTCCCCAATGTTAAGGCTGATTTCAGGTACTTTAATCACTCACTCCCTGAGTTACAAGTAGCTTGTCAGTGAGTGGATGAATAACAGCTACATGTAAGGTGTTAAGAATGTGGCTGAAAGTTTAATAGTGGCACAAAATGAATGGAGGGCACAGGGCAAAACAATGTTTAGTAAAAGTAAAATTTTGTTCTAAGCTTTTGCATTCCGACCTTACAGCTCCCTGCCTCTCTAGCTTTAGCTGTTCCTTTAAGGGCACTTCTAAAAAAAATCCTGCCTTCCCTGTTCTAATAGCTCCTTATGCAGCTTAGTGTTAAACTTTTAACAGTACTCTTGTGGAGTGCCTTGGCTCGTTAAAGGTGCTATGTAAATGCAGTTGTTCACCCTTCATTCCCCAATTTCCCCACAATTGTTCATTGCAGCAGGAACACAAAAAAGGCTTGGAGCTGTTGAAAGAAGCAAAGCAGCTGGATGGTTTTTCGTATCCTGAGTTTGCAGCGTTCGGAGATATGGTGGAAAATTTCAAACTACGGCTGAACAATTTTCACATTCGAGCTCAGAGACGTCAGGTGGAACTCGAGGCTCTAGTTAACTTATACAGCTACTGTGATAAGGTTTGCATCAAGAGCATCGTAACTCAAAAAACTATAAAATAAATGGCTTATTCATGAGATTTCTTCATGTGATGTTAAAAATTGCATGAGCTAGATAAAGTATAATAAAATCCACAGTTACCGTTCCAAAATTTTCCTTGCCAGAACTGACTGGCGCTCCAGAGTAAAAGACTTTCAAGTAGCTATACTGAGGTCTAACCAACGTATGTGCCGGAATTTTACTGCCTCGCTTACCTGAGGTTCGTAAGATCCCACCCAAGACCAATGCTGTTCTGCGAGCCTCGCCCACACCGATTGCAGGGCAGTATGCCGGTAAACTTCCAGCCATAGAATTGAAGAGGGTTGACTTGTTTGGAAGTTTATGAGCACTTGTCCAAGTAACTGTTAATTTTGTCCCGGATTATCATTGCAACCAGCTTTCTCCTGATGTTAATCTGACTATCTGTAGATGTTGGATCTATTCTGACACCCCAGTTGAATTCAATTCTCCCTTCCTGGAATGCCTCTAGTTGGGTGTCACTGTTTCCCTCTGGGCCATTTGGATCATTTACATTCAAATATTGCTTGGGAATTCAATCAGGAGTTGGGTTTGAGCCTCACTTTGAGAATCCATTCCACAGAAACACTTGAGAAATGGAGTGACTTTTACCTCCTTTCTCTGATGTTTCCATGAACCTCTCGTCAAAGATAAATTCAACATTTTGGGGAATCCCCACATGAGGGTAACTGGAGAGTAGGCCTACCTGTTAGTATGTGGCAGGGATTCGCTGACCTCGTCCTGCTGCTGTGAATAGAGATTTGGCTGAATGCCAAATTCTCCATTCTCGCTGGCAGTGGTGGCAGAGTGAACGAGGGTGGAGAATTTTGACCTGCATGTTTTGTTCCCTACAAAATGTTGTGGATACGGGAAGTGACAAATCCTTATGACATGTTTAAAATCCACGTTCCTTGGACAAAGGATGTCCAAAGATGTTAGGTGGTTTGGCCATGGTAAATTGCCCCTTAGTGTCAGGGGGACTAGCTAGGGTAAATGTATGGGGTTAAGTGCTATTACGGTCAGTGCAAATTCAATGAGCCAAATGGCCTCCTTCTGCACTGTAGGATTCTATGATTCTAAATACACAGATAGCCAATAAAAGCCCAAGGGAAACAGTTGAAGATATATATTTGGTAACTTTGTTCTGCAAGGTAAAGGTATATTCAATATAAATAACAGAAAATGCTGGAAACATGCAATATCAGTCAGTAACTGTGCAGAGAGCAAATAAATAAGCTTCTTCAAACCTGATCACCTGCTTCTTCCACAGTTATTCATTAATGTGCTGTTTGTTTCCAGGATTTACTCTTTTCCTTTCAGAATTCTGGCATCTGCGGTATTTTCTTTTTTTTAACGAACATTCATTGCATGTTTTTCCTCTTTCGTTAGGCCACAAAGTTTGCCGAGGAATGTAAATATTACTTGAACCAGTCAGGAACATGCAACGAAACAATGTTGGAGCATCTTGAGAGTTATCATCAGAGGTTTGCAGAGTACTCCGTGGAAAGATTCCGCCAGGTGAAGAGCCAGGTTCATAGTCTAAACAGTACTAAAGGGATGAAGATGTGGAACGTGACCTGGCTGAGGTGTCAGGAGGTCCGGCAACTCCTGGAGGAAAAGCTGGAATTTTGTCGGAAGACCCTGAAAGCTGTTACAACTCCATCATTGGATATTAATGGAGAGACAAAGGGCACTGTTCAGAAGGGCAGTAAAGATATTGTCACAAGTAGTTCTCATGTGTGTGGGAGCTCTCGGCTTGAAGATGATGTAATGTGGCAAAGAGAGGAAAATTGTAAGCCTTTGCCTCCCAGGAACATTCAGAGTCATAAAGAAAACACAACAAATAATCCAAACAGAGCACCTGCAAACTCTTCAACAGTTAACTGGCCCCTGTGGCTGCATTCAGGTGAGGTTTCCAGCGACAAGAGCAGCTCACAGATTTGTTCTCTCCCTTCGTATTCTGATAATGTCTTCTCTCCTCCCGTTCGACACAAAAGTTATCCTTCGAAGAAGATTCTGCAGGCAGCACAATGTTTTCAGTTGTCCCGGCATGCAAGTTTCTGCTCCGAAGACAAATGCACAAGGAATACTCCAATGAACAGAAATAGCAGTGGTGTTACTGCGGCCATGAGTCCTGACCTAAGAGTTCCAGGGCCAAGCTCAGAACATGGGACAGTGCAGGAATTGAAGAAGAAAACAAAGAGAATTTCCTCGTAAGGATCTTAAGTCTGAAATGTGGGAAGTAACTTATCCATTATATATTAATATAAGAAAACAGTACATTTTAGTTCCCTGAGGTGAACTTTAGGACAATTAAATTTCAACCTCTCAATCCCGAAATCATATCTACCATCAAATCTGGAGTGTTGTGCTGTCCACTTCTTGAATGGGTATAATTGCTGCAACAATGAGAAGGCCCAGTACCCTTCAGAACAAAGCAGTTCACTTTATGGGCACCATATTTGTCAGCTTCATAGAATCATAGAATCCTTACAGTGCAAAAGCAGACCATTCAGCCTATCAAGTCTACACCAACTCTCAGAGCATCTTACCCAGGCCTAACCCCCAGAACCTCACATATTAACTCTGCTAATCCCCCAACCTACATATTTGGGACACTAAGGGGCAATTTAGCATGGCTAATCCACCTAACTTGTGCATCTTTGGACTGTGGGAGAAATTCCATGCTGACATAGGGAGAATGTGCAAACTCTACACAAGACAGTCACCCAAGGCTGGAACCGTGAGGCAGCAGTGCTAACCAGTGTGCTGCCATACTGTCCAAGCATTCACCTGAACCTCTACCCACTGTGGTGAGAAAAGGGATGTGGAACCAATGTGACTGGATCCTCATCCCTAACTCCTCTGCCAGATCCCTAGATAATCAGGTAGCAGACATTTCTTGCCAGTTTGAAATTGAATTGGTGGGATGCACCACCAATTCAGGACCTTTCAGGACCTCCGACATTGGCCCAAATTCATAATTTCTCGAGGAGAGCCTCTGTTTTTTGTTCCCATGGGCATGTCTGCAACTGTAGGGGCTATGTCGGGCATGGGGGGATTTATTTGGCAAAAATCTCTTGGAAACCAAATGAAAACTGCTCCTGATGCTTTCCTTTGTGAGATGGTTATATTCTTAATTGGGATCCAGGTCATGAACCCAGCTTGAATTGTTCTGGTGCAGTATGCCTTGTTCTCGCCAGATGCCAACAATATGTCAGTCTCAGTGTGGAAATACAGGAACTTACAACACATTCAAATCTTGATTGAATTTTCAACCATTCGCTGAAAGCTACAGCAGAATTGTTGGAGGGGCATGAAATTTTGCAAATTACTTCAATTCCTTACATACTTCGTACTATTTATTTTTCCATCGCTCTTTGTTTATCTTCCATTCTATTACTCCCTCTCTCACTCCATATGCTTCCCAGACATTCTTCTGCTTCATATCTGATGAACGGTCATCCAGACTTGAACCCTTAGCTCTATTTTCTTCTTACAGATGCTGCGAGACCTTCCTGAGATTTTCCAGCATTTTCTGTTTTTTGTTTCTTCTACTTCAGTTGTGTCAGCATCATAGACTAAAATCTGATTTAACTGAAACATTTTACAAATGTGGTTAACAATGTGATAATGACCAATCTTATCTGCTTCTGCTTCTGTTTGCAAGTTTGCTTGCTGGAACAGATTTTGTCAACTCTCATTGGCACAGGCAGTCTTTTAATTTTTAAAGGACCGGGGATTTAAATAACTTCATTGTGTTTTTTTTAAAATCTCACTGACACAGACAAGCTGATTTTTAAATTTTTCCAGGCAGGGGACTTAAAACCTTTATACCATCCTTCAAAAGCATTTATGACTACTCTGCAAATTGGTAAGGCTGATACTGCAGGTTAAGGTCCTTGCTACTGTGAAAATTAACACAAAGTTCAAATACTGTTGCTCAGTTCTGGTTTCTATCTTGTGAAATTAATGCCCTGCACCTTTCCCCAGTAGGTGACAATAGGATCGGTCAGAAATGGGGGTGGGACCTCTGGGTCACACCCATCATTTGGGACCTCTGTACAGTCTCCATGACTATGTGACAATCCAGTCTGAAGTACTCAAAATGTGAAGATTTTCATCTGCCTGGCAATAACATTTTGCATTTTAAAATGTACGTGCTGAACAATGAAATCCTAGTTGGCAATTAATATGTCGATCCATAAATATGTTACTTTTTTTAAGTCTTAGAAATAATTGTTAATAAGGTTTCCTTTAGGCTGATTTTTGGTTTCTGTTTATTCCTTCTTAATTCTAAGTAATAAACTGCAGCACATTATGGAAGAGTTATTAATTACGGAGAGAGAGTATGTCCGTTCCCTTGGTTATGTCGTTAAACACTACTTCCCTGAGATGGAGCGCATGGATCTCCCCCAGGATCTGCGGGGACAACGAGGAGTTATCTTTGGAAACCTGGAGAAGCTATATGATTTCCACAGCCGTTACTTCCTGAAAGAGTTGGAGGGCTGTGCAAGGGAGCCCATCAGAGTTGGACGCTGCTTCCTTAAACATGTGAGTTGGTAACAAGATTTATTTTATCTTAGTTTCTGTACTAGCAGGCTTCCCCTGGCATTATTTATCAACATGAACATTATGGAAGGATTATTTGTTCCTACCATCTGCCTCTGAGATTAGCAATTCCTGCCTGAGGTCAACAAACCTTTCAATAGTCCGTCAAATGGGTGGCACGATGGCACACTGCCTCACTACACCAGGGACCCAGGCTCAATTCCAGCTTTGGGTGACTATGTGGAGTTTGCATGTTCTCCCTTTGTCTGCATGGATTTCCTCCTGCTGCTCTGGTTTCCTTCCACACTCCAAAGATGTGTGGGTTAGGTGAATTGGCCACACTAAGTTGTCCCTTAGTGTCAGGAAGACTAGCAGGATAAATGCATGGTTTTATGGGAATAGAGCCTGGTGGGATTGTGGTTGGTGCAGGCTTGTTGGACCAAATGGTGTCCTTCTGCACTGTAGGGATTCTATGAAATCTTCTGCCCCACAGGCTCGGCTGGAAAATTTACTCTTCACGCTAGTTCTATATTCTTCCATTTCTTTTTTGTTATATATGCATCAAGCCCCCTTAAATGCATTAATACAATTATTTCAAAGCTCTCGGTTTTCCCCATTTCCTTTCATGTTTTAGTTTTACTTTGGCTTATGTAGCTCTCTCTGATTCACACTGCGGCTGCGATGTCTTGCCAGCTCATTGTGCTGAACAATTTCCCATTGTAACAAATTACAGCAGTGCTGTCAGCAGGAAAAACTCAGGAAATCTTTAGTAATCTTATTGCTTAATTTGCCTCTACGAAGTGGCTCTTGCCTTGAATCTCTAATCCTAGGTAAAAATAAAGCCTTGTTTTATTTGGAAACAAAACTGTTATTCATTTGATTATGACATTCAGAACTAAATGCAAAATAGAGCAAATGAGTCAAAAGTGATTTTTTTTGTTCTTGACAAGAGTTTTCACCTACTCTCTTTCATTCCAGAAGGATCAGTTTGATTTGTATGCGTTGTACAGCAAGAACAAGCCACAATCCGATTTCCTACTCAGCAACCACGGCAACAGCTTCTTCAGAGTATGTGGTTCAATTATCTGTGCAGTTGTGCAGGACACTTATATTACCGAGACACTCACTGCCTTCAGCCTCCTCGCCAGTTCTCCCGGATTTAACTCAAAGCAATATCCAGGCTGACACCCTTCCTTCTGTTGACTGGAGACAGCAGTTCAAAATTTGTCTCCTTAAAATCCAATTTTGCTTCCAAACACGGGAGAAACCAAGTTTAAATTTCTCAGCTCCACCCTCCTGAGAAGTGTTTCAAGTTGGTGCATCACGCCAGTCTGCTGGAAATTAAACTCTCTGCTATAGTGTCCCAGTGACACTTCTAGGAGCACCAATTTTGATTTTTCTATACATGTACAAATTAAAATTGTTGGCTGTCTGAGAGATCGATTGGCACCTCCATCCACGAACATTCACTGCCCCCACTGCCGGTGCACAGTAGCAGCAGTGTTCCACCTAAAAGATGCACTCTTTAGGAACTCAGCAAAGAAAAACAACAAAAACTGGGAAATACTGATCCAAACAGGTCTTGTGTACCTTAAACGAGATACCAGTAAAAACTAGGAAATAAGAATACTGGTCCAAACTCTAAGGTGCTGTACCCACCTTCCAAATGCACGATCACTTCCATCTGGAAGGACAAGGGCAACAGATATAAGGGCAACAGATATATGCAAGTTCCTCTCCAAATCACTCACCATCTTGACTTGGAAATATATCACTATTCCTTCACTGTCATTGAATTAAAGTCCTGGAATTCCCTCCCTAACTGCGGATGTACCTACATCACATGGACTGCAACGGTTCAAAAATGCAACTCAGCAACCACTACCTCCTCATGGGCAATTAGAGATGGGCAATAAATGCTGGGTTTGTCACTTAAGCCCATGTCCCTTCAATGAATGAAAAGAAATTGGAAATAAGATGAGCAAAACCCATTTCACTTAGGATTTTTGTGAGGTTCCTTGTTTGGGAAATAAAGGAGTAGGGCTGATTTTATTTTTTCATTCTTTAATTATTCCTTCCAGTTTTACTGAGGCTTTTTCTGAGCACCAGATCTGCACCCAGAAGTTTGCTAATCCTATTGAGAAATTATTTATTGGAAAAGATTAGATAGCATTCTGAAAATGACTTGTACACTATGGGGAAGGATTTATAAAGGTTTCTTTGATTGCCTTTTCAGTTTCTGATAAACAATTAGGTGAGGTTCTCAACACAGATTTGATGTGTCGTTTTGCTAGTTTTATTCTCAGAAATTAGTTCACACCAGATATTTTGTGTCTGTGTGTTGGTACCTCAGTAGTTCAGAGAGAGTAAAACATCCCAATATGTCGATAAGCAAGAAAAACACTTGCGTTATGAAGTACTTCAACACATCGCTTAGAATTGCCTCATGGCATTTTCCATGCTGTGGCCAATCCCTCCTTCCTTTAATGGAAAAGGAAGGCAATGAGAAAAATAATAATCTGGCAGTCCTGTACAAATATTTGATGTGAGATGACAATACTCTACCGGCGGGATTTTCTAGTCCTTCCTGCAGGTTCCCTGTGGGATCTTCTTGTCCTGCCGAAGGAAACCAATGTAGTGGGTTCCCCAGCAGACATAGACCGTAGACATCAGCAAGACCAGAAGGTCCTGCTGGTGGCCAATGGTGAGCCATCTCCACTACTAGAAACCATGCAGCAGCGAAGCTGGAAAATCCTGACCTTTGTCTCCTGTGATCAGAGGGGATTTAATACGGAAGTAGAATGTTTTCTATAGCAACTGGAATAATATTATCAACACTTTATTTTCCAACGTGCATCAGAAGACAGCACTGAATAGCAGAGCGGAGGGCTTAAATAAAGTCATTTCATTGCATAATGACAAAACATATCTGCATTGTATAGAATTTAGATCAAAATTTTGAGCATGAGCCACACACATATCATGGTCAGCAACACTCAATTTCCTTTAAAATGGGGAAACCTTAAGTGTACAATGGACTAAGTTTTTTATTACATCATAACCTGAATGGGACCTTGTTACTTCACTGGCGGGACAGGGCGGAGGGTGGGGGGAGGAATATCAGAAAATGAGACCTTGCCAAAAAGATTCCTGTTTTCCAGCAATTGTGAGATTTTGCGTCCACATTGCCATTTGTACAAAATCTACCCCCATCTCCCACCACAGTCTGAGTAAAATTCACTGGATGGGTATTCAAAACATTCAAAATCTCTCGTGACAATGCTCGAATAATACTGTCTGAAAATCTGCCCTGACAAATTCATGCAATGAAATGCTTCCTTTCCCTCGGCACAGACCAAACAGTTGGAATTGGGTGACAAGATGGACCTGGCATCCTACCTATTGAAGCCTATTCAGAGAATCAGCAAGTACAACTTACTGCTGAGGGATATGTTCAAAGCGTGCAGCACAGCCCAGGAGAAAGAGTGCAAGGAGATCCAGGCAGCCCATCAGATTGTGTGTTTCCAGCTCCGCCATGGAAATGATTTGCTTGCAATGGACGCTATACAGGAGTGTGATGTGAGTGTAGATTCACTTTAGACTGGTGAAGCTTTATACATTGTTTTTGTTCAAATTTAGAAACCATGTTCTTATCACTTATTCTACTCAAAGGAATACTATGAATGTCACAAAAAGATTATCACTTCCTCTATAAATTATGACAATTACAAATTCCTCAGTATTTCAAAATTGTGAGACATCTGATTTATCAATAATGCAAGGGTACAATATGATTATTCGCAGTACTATGTCATCCAGATAGGATGATATATTTTAGGTTACCACTTCACATTTTTCCATTATTTGCTGGAATAGGTTGAGGGCTCTTGCACATGAAAATGTCTTTAACCTTGTCCATGTAACCATCCTTCACAAGTGAGCCAAACTAAGTTTCAATGGTGAGGGTGGCACAGTCAAACTCAGTGTTGTCCTCACCCAATATTTGGTTTGATTTATTATTGTCACATGTAGTAGTATACAGTGAAAAGTATTGTTTCTTGCATGCTATACAGATAATGCATAACGTTCATAGAGAAGGAATGGAGAATGCAGAATGAGATGTTAGAGTCATAATTAAGGTGTAGAGAAAGATCAACTTAGTGCGAGGTAGGCCCATTCAAAAATCTGATGGCAGCAGGAAAGAAGCCATTCTTGAGTCGGTTGGTACATGACCTCAGACTTTTGTATCTTTTTCCTAAAGGAAGAAAATGGAAAAGAGAATGTCCAGGGTGTGTGGGGTCCTTAATAATGCTGGCTGCTTTTCTGAGGCAGCAGGAAGTATATTGCTGGATAGAGATTATGGCTAGTGCAATGGTATATAGGTGGCAACATTGTGGTCCACTAAATCTGGCTCTCCATGATAGTCACCAATCTGTCCATGTAGAAAGCTATGCACACAGGTGCTTGAGACATGGCAGAACACGTGATCTGGATGGACCTCTCAGTCTCCACATGGCTGTGCATTGTGTCTGACAGCTCTGCCTGAGGTTCTTTTGCTTGTCGCTGCACTTCTTGAAGGTGACCTCTGCAGTGACATGGATCATGGAGCAGGCCATGTCACTGGAATATGAGGACACAAAGAATTAGGTTCAACTTATTCATAAATCCTCTTCCCATCTCTCCCTGCTGAGCATCTTGTGTCTGTCGAAAGCTGATACCAAAGCTTGAGACCTCTTCATTCTCTCCCCTCCGCAGTCCTACTTTCTGATCACAAGTACAAGAGTCCTCTCTGCTCTCCAGCCTATTCCACTGCCTCCTGTTTAGCAGCTGTAAACATCCTAATGTTGGGCACTCCCCCACCCAGCTTTGCTTGTTCTCTGCTGTTGAGTGCCATTTTTGCTTGCACTCATAAGGGCAGAATGAGTCTATTCTTAATGGACAAGTAACCCCTTTACCAGCGTGCATTCCTCTGACAGGTAATGGGGCCTCCCAAGTTATCCATCCACACTCCCACTCCCATAACGCTTGTACAACGATGGAACTAAGAGTCCATATCTGCTATCCCACATGGAGCCACACTTTATGATATGCCTTTGGAGGGGAATTATATTTCATTTTTCCTCCTGTTCTGTCCCCCCTCAAGCTGAGACCTTAATGAGAGGCACTTTTGACAATGGGTGGGATTTTCAGCACCCCCCCCCCCTCCCCCATGCCACAGGCATGTTTTGTGGTGGTGGAGGCCTTTGGCCAGTGCTGAAATTTTCCGGTCCTGTGCTGTCAGTGTATTATTCCATTGTTCACACCCTCTGCCACTGGGTAACATGCAGCGGGGGATGGGGTGGGGGTGTTCAGCAAGACCGGAAGATCACACTGGTGGGAAAAGCTGGAAAGTTTTGGCCACTATGTTACTGACACTGCATAAAAGCACATTATTGTGGATGCTGGAATCTGAAACCAAAAGAGAAAATGGTAAATCAAAAGGTACCAAAATGGTACCAAAAGGTAAATCTCAGCAGGTCTGGCAGCATCTGTAAGGAGAGAAAAGAGCTGACGGTTCAAGTCCAGACGACCCATTGTTTGTCAAAGCAATGTTACTGACCCTGATAACATGGAGAAGGTTGTTGACCCTTTTTACACATTGCATCCAGGTGTATCTATGAGCCCCAAGGCTCCTCACCTCCACTGCAATCTCTGTCCACGCTGCCTTAGTCAGCTGGGAGAGTCTCCAATACTGTCTGTGGAGAAGGGCAGCAATGAAATTTGGGCGTTCAGTGACAAAGAGGAAGGACAAGTCAGAAGGGTTAATAATGAGTTGGATTCCTTTCAGCCTTTGTAACACTGAAACTGTTGCCTTGTAGTCTCTGCAGAAATGTCAATGTGCGGCTTAAAAATGGCACCCGGACATCCAATCCCTCAAGTAATGGAAGGTCCAATATTTCCCTTCCGCCCCCGCTGCCTAATTGGTAGGCTTCATGCCTCTACTGTGTTTATTGGCTGTCCACCTCACAATTGTGGTTAACCAGCGATTCCCTTCTGTAAGGGTAATGCCGCTTTGCATCTGGGTCTGCTGCCATGATCCATGCTGGCACAATTAAATTCTACCCTGTGAATAACCATCAAGATTGAGGATCATACCTGACTATTCTTTTTTGTGTGTGTTGTGTTCATCTGAGTTGATATCCACTAGCTTAGCACAAACCAGAGAACTTTTGTGATCTGTGAGTTTCTGTCTTTTTTTAAATCATACAGTGCAGAAGGAGACCACTCGGCCCATTGAGTCCACATTGACCACAATCCCACGCAGGGCCCACCCCCACAACCCTATACATTCACTCTAGCCAGTCCCCCTGACACCAAGGGGCAATTAAGCATGGCCAATCCACCTAACCCGCACATCTTTGGAGTGTGGGAGGAAACCGGAGCACCCAGAGGAAACCCACACAGACATGGGAAGAATGTGCGAACTCCGCACAGACAGTAACTCAAGCTGCGAACTGAGCTTTGGTCCCTGGCGCTGTGAGGCAGCAGTGCTAACCACTGTGCCACCATGCTGAATCTCACAAGAGACTGCACAGTTGTCATTGACCCACAGGAAGTTCCCATCTATTTCATTCATCAGTTCAATTTAAGTGTTCATAACAGCACCATGGCAACACTGAATACATCCTTATATCTTCTCAAACTTGTTAGAAGCTATTTTGAAATCATTCCACTCTTACCAATTTTCAATTTTGTCCAAATTTTAAACAGCTGATTGATTGTAAGAGCAATTCACAAACAGGAAAATCCAGCAGCAACTACAATGGAATGACCCATTTTACTCCTGAATTAATCAATTCCTACAACATGGAACAGAATGCTAATGCCAAACATCTTGTTCCTAGGTGAACCTAAAGGAGCAGGGCCAGTTATTACGTCAAGATGAATTTGTTGTATGGTGCGGGCGAAGGAAATGGTACAGACACATCTTCCTCTTTGACGAACTCATACTCTTCAGCAAGACCAGAAAGGTAGAAGGAAGCAATGGCATCTATATCTATAAACAGTCCTTTAAGGTACAGTTTGTATATTTTTTAGTTTTCACATCTTCTCAGCTGTACTGTTTGATAGAAATAAGATATATGTCATAGAATATCAAATATTCTATTTAATATTAGATGGCCCAATTGGGAATTTTTGAATCTGGGACAACATATAAACTGTGTGAGAATATTGTGAAGATAGTCTATGAATTAGCTTGAACCTTTAGGTAGCCTTTTCAATATAGCAGCATGAAAGCTTTAATTAACAAGCAAAGTTATGATGTCATAACACCACTACTTACCTCATGCCTGTATATTTGTGTTTAACGTATTCTCCTGCAAGATCTTTAGAGGTTTTACAGAGACTTTAAAGTATCTGGCTGATATAAAACTGTTTTGATAAAGTACTGTTAAAGATATTAATTAAATTATAGCAAGCTTATAATTAGTTAATATTGGCTAAATTCTCTGCCTTTTCTCATGGGAAGTTGAATGTTATGTTTTATTGCAGGTACAGAAGATTAGGTTGATTTCTTTTTAGCTGAGTTAGAATCATTGCAATTTAAGTTTAGTTTCTGTAAGTAAGGTTAAGGTCAGAGTGTAAGGTGCATACTCATTTCAACATTAGATCACTTAGTAGCTTTCCCAGTTTTCACAGATTGTTCTAGTTGCATCTGTAACAAAATGGTGCCTGATACTGCAGCCTAATGGGCCTGGGCTGCACAAAACAACATATATTAGTAGACCTACCACATACTTCTCATACATTGGGGTAGCATTTTGGCACAGTGGTTAACAATGCTGTCTCAGCACCAGGGACCCAAATTTGATTCCCAGCTTGGCTGACTGTCCAGAGTCTGCACCTTCTCCGTGTGTCTGTGTGGATTTCCTCTGCGTGCTCTGGTTTCTTCCCACAGTCCGAAAGATGTACTAAATTCTCCCTCAGTGTACCTGAACAGGTGCAGGAGTGTGGTGACTAGGGGAATTTCACACTAACTGATTTGCAGTCTTAATGTAAGTCTACTTGTGACACTAATACATAAACTTTAAACTTTTAAAACTTTAAAACACTTGAAAACTTTAACAAAACACCTATAATATGAAATAACATGAAGTATGCAATATATTCTTCTTCTAGCCTATCTATAACTTATATGACACCATCTCTTCAGCACCCACTTAAGTAGAATCTAAAGGTGGAAAGGGGTTGTATGGGTGGAGTGAGAGTCATCCATTTTCCAAGTAAAATTAATACTCGAGTAAAATTAGTTACTGACTCTTTCAAAAAAGATAGCATTGTGGCACTATGGGCTGAATGGCCTCCTACTGTGCTGTCAGATGCTATGAAATTTAGCTGTGCTAATATTGTCGACTTTAAGGATCACATGTTTCGTTGATCATCAAATATAGACCCAGTCAGTTGGAGTTTAATTGTTTTCGCTCAGTGAATTTTGCTGTTTGGAATACATTTGTCTGTTTGCAGGACAGAAGTAAAGTTTATTTATTAGTAACAAGTAGGCTTACATTGACATTGCAATGAAGTTACTGTAAAAATCCCCTGGTCGCCACACTCGGGCCCCTGTTCGGGTACACCGAGAGAGAATTTAGCATGGCCAATGCACACAACCAGCACGTATTTCAGACTGTGGGAGGAAACCAGAGCACCTGGAGGAAACCCACACAGACAGGGTGGAGAACATGCAAACTCTTCACAGATAGTGGCCCAGCCGGGAGTCAAACCCAGGTCCTGGGCATTGTGAGGCAATAGTGCTAACACTGTGCCATCCATAGGATTTGGGGAGAAAACATCCAGCACTCTAAGGTTGTTATGATCCTGCAACAAAGGATAATGTCTGAATTATATCCCACACACATAGATGAAGAATATTTTAACATAATTTCTGTCTATGTATCTGTCTGTCTGTCAATCTGGGGTGAATTGATTTGAAATATTCTTGAATTTGTTACCATGTGTGAATCAAGTGCACTGATTTTTACTTCACTGTGAACTGTTGTAGCAGAGTTCAGTCACAACTTAGATAAGATTGAATCCCTGTATGTATTGTGCCTAACAAGACGAAGTACATGTAATGTCCTGTACATTAATTAAATGCAGTTACATACTATCAGGATTAGTTATTAATCTGTAGGTGAACTGTATCATCGCTCATTTAAAATCTGGAACTCAGTTGTGCTGCTCAATTTTGTCAAATCTGATCTCTGTTCCTATGCCTGTGGAGGAAGTCTATAATATGGCGATCTGAGGGCAATTTGAGGACTACTGTAGTATGAACTGCTTCCTGATCCAAAAGCTGCCATTAATTTGCTAAAAGATTGTTTTTGTTTATACAATTACAAGAAAAAGACACGTTTGAAATGTGATGCATTGATTGTGATTTCTGGAGTGTGATAGATGGAAGACTTTTCTGTATTCCTTACATCAGGATGATTATTTGTCGTGTTGGAACTATACAATAAATATAGAAGATGCTGATCCTGATTAGAAGATGGTGGGTGAGCCACCATCTTGCAATGGATAAAGAAATGCAAGGCAAACTAAAATGGATTGCTGTAATTGACGTAATTAATGTTGACCTACAGTGTGATATGTCAAATCATTTTGCATTCCAGACTTCTGATATTGGAATGACTCATAACTCTGGTGAAAGTGGCCTGTGTTTTGAAATTTGGTTCAGAAGACAGAAATCCCGGGATACTTACATTCTTCATGCTCCTACGCCAGAGATTAAACAAGCCTGGACAGATGACTTGGATAAGATATTGCGCAGTCAAGCTGAGAGAAACAGGGGTCAGTAAACTAATAAGACTTAATTAATAAGTAGGTGACTGCTGCAAGGCCTGTAATAATCTAGAGCAAGCTCAGCCCTCCCACCACCTCCCACTTAGATTAATATATTTTGTATTGTTGTAATCTTTGTTTTTCTCACAGTGTCATCTTTTTGGTACTTGGTGATGGCTTGAACACATTTTGCTATAATGTCATTGAGCGCATGATGCATTCTTTTGTGGCTATTGATAGACAAATGTGGAAGAAAATTTCTGATTTCTGATGAATAGATAGTTCAATCCCTTGCAACATTCCCAACAAGGTGTAGCGGGCTAGCACAACCATTACCATTATTCTAAACAATTTCTCTCTGAAATGTATAGATGTGCATGTTGGGTCGACATTATTTTTCATTGGGTGTTGACCAACGAGCTTCACAAACCTAAATTTAGTTCTATTGGATCAAGCTTGTTCAGACTTATCACATTATGAATCTTTTGTGGAAAATGCCAACAGAAAGAAAACCTACAGCAACATAGCCTCACAAGAATCTTACTCCAGTTGCATGAGGTTGTTTGGTGATAGGTTGCTTTAAGAGATTCTTACAGAAAGCATTGCATCTTGTGCTCTTTGTGGTGACAACGCAATCTGAATGAACTCTAATATTATTTCAAAACAATTTCAACAAGTCTTTAGCCCTCTATACAAAAAGGCAGAACATTCCCCTTGGCAATGTGAAGTGTACTTATTTAAAGAACATGTGGCCTAAAGTTTTAAAATTAATGCTTTTCTCTTATCTCCCCGGGTTTAATTGATGGCGGTGCCTTCAGCTGCCCATGTCCTAGCTCTTTCCTTCCTAACTTTCCTCTTTTAGGCATTTCACCTTTCAACCTAGCTTTTGGTTACCTGTCCTAAATATCTCCTTCTGTGGTTTGGTGCCAAATTATACCTGATAATGTTCCCCTGAAGCGGCTTATTGAAGATGCTCCGAAAGTATAAGCTGTGGTTGCTGTAGTGTTAGTCTTTCCAAGCCTAGCCGGCAGAGATTAAGAATGCTGTTCTCTAATTTGTTTAAAAGAGCTCCAGTGATGTCCAGTTCGTTATGTTGGTGCTGAGTTTTGCTGGCTTAACTCAGTGCGAATTCAACAGTTAGTCTCAGAATCCCATTGACAGATGGTGGTAGCTGCGGTAGGGAGCGATCAGCCAGATTGTCAGTTCTATATGTAGCCGAAGTCTACCCAAAGTACTGATGTGGGATGTCAAGAGAATTGGCAGCTTAAACTTGGCTGTGACACTGCCATGATCAAATGACTATTGGCACTGACTGCCAAGGCACATATTGGAAATAGCTAGATGGTAAGTGCCAGAAGGATTGCTAGTGATATTACCCCGATATGAGTTCTAGCTTGCAGTCGTGTAATAAGGGGAGGAAAATATTTAATATACATGCCTTTCTTAAAATATCTACAAATGTTTCATTTTTCCATAATTGTGCTGGCAGTATGAAGTAACTGTTCAAGCATAGGATCTAATCAGCACTTAGAATGTTTGAGTATGAGTATCCCTATGCTCATTCTGAACTATCATTGTAAACACTAATAAATTAATGACTTTGATTAATTGAAATAACTTCATAACTTCCCATGGAATTCCAAATTAAAATGTGAATCCCAAGATTATATCCACCATCAGTAGACTACTGTGCAGTATTAACAACTGGCAGTGACCTGTAAGATATCTGTGATTAAATTAGTATTGTTATTGCAACAGTACTTCTTTAAATACAAGATTTCTAGTTTTCTTTTTGCCGGACTTGAACAGAATCAAGACTTCCCACTCCAGAAAAAGTGAGAGGACTACGTGTGTTAAAATGAGGCTCGAGATATGAATGCAAAATTAGTCCAGAACCTGGGCTTGTGACTATAATAAAGTCCTGCCGATATCTACGGCATTTTGTGTGGCTCTCCGCAAGGAATCCCTATGCTGGGACCAGATGATCCCGGCAGCGGAAAAGGATACAAAATCCTACTCATAGAATATAGAAGTTTCATTGGTTTTTTTTTCTCCTGAGTTGAAATGACAGATTTACATTTCATGAGCGTAGTATTTTTTGATGAATATATACTCTAAATCTTTACTTCTCCTTAATAAGTTCTTCATCTGTCATTGACAAAAACCGGTTCCTAACTACCTGATTTTGTTCCATGACAAAGAGTGGAATTTTCCTACCCTGCCTGCGACGAAAACCGTAGCGGATGGGAGTGAACCGTGCAAAAGTTAGTTGACCTTAGGCAGGAATTTCCGGCTGTGGGGAAAGCGCAGCTGGAAAATTCTGCCCAAAGTCTTTGTTTTGGATTTAAGTTTCATAGCAACGTTATGAAGGCTCCTCTCTTGATTCAAAGTTTGTGTAGTGGGCTACCCATTGGAGTTAAACTGTATAGAAACTCTGGAAGGAGTAGTCTATTATCATCTTCATTTATAGAATCAAAGCTGATGTATTCTTTTAATTCCCCTGACAACTTTTCCAAAACTTTTCAAATTTAGTGACTGTTCACTTATAACACGAAAAGGATAAGTTTTATCAAATAATTGTCTCAACCATTTTTTGATGTATCACATCTCCTCTGCCCTTCCTATATCATCCCCATCTCATGTCATCCCATCCTTCCCATACCATCCCTGTCATTCCATGTATATCCCATTCTTTCCACACCTCCCATACCATCTGCGAGAGGTAAATTCATTCAAACATACAAAATGTTTACAGGGATCAACAAGGTAGAAGTAGGAAGGATGTTACCCGTTGCTGGGAGGTCTAGAACCAAGGAACATGATCTCAGAATATGGGGAAGGCCCTTTATGACTGAGATAAGGAGGACTTTCTCACTTAGAGGATGGTGAATTTTTGGAATTCTTTGTCTCAGAGGGAGGCACATTCGTTGAGTATGTTCAGCGCTGAGATTGATAGATTTCTACTTATTAAAATCATTGAGGGATATGGGAATAGTGTAGGGAAATTGTGTTGGTAGATCAGCCTGAACCCTAAGACTACACATTCTCCCCATGTCTGCATGGGTTTCCTCTGGATACTTTGTTTTTCTCCCACAGCTCAAAGATGTGCAGGTTAGGTGGATTGGCCAGGGTAAATTGCTCCTTAGTGTCCCAAGATCTTTAGGTTAGATGGGTTAGCCGTGGTACATATGTGAAGTTATGGGGATAGGACAGGGGGAGAGGACCTGGATAAGATATTCTGTCACAGAGTTGGTGCAGGCTTGATGAGCTGAATAGCTTCAGTCTGCACTATAGGGATTCTATTATCTTATCAAATGACAGAGCAGGCCTGAAGGGCTGAATGGTCTATTGCTGCTCCTATTTTCTATGTTCTTATGCTTCTCTCCATCCTGCTTTTGTCATCCATATCCCTCCCATCAATCCAATCCCATCCCTCATAGAAGCAGTTTCCCCTTTGTTGATGTCGGGCTCCCATTACCTTCCACTATTTCCGTTCTCTCCCTCATTCCCTTATTAGTATATTTTCTGCAAGTGTAAAGGAAATATACAAAACCCAAAAAGCTTTTAGTTCTTTATATTTAAGGAGTAAATATAAAACAATGCCTCAGAAGATTCTAAAGCACCCTCTGGTCCACCCCAAAGTTTTATGATTACATGTGAGAAATCAGATTATAAATTAATTGGGAATGTTTCTGCTGCAGACAGCAATGTGCCAATTAAAGTACAGAAATAAATCTAGAATATTTAAACAGAAGTAATTGGCCTATAGAAGACAAATGTTTGCTCACATGAATAGAAGTTTAGTATGACTGTAAACATGAGGTTTTCCAGCAACATTCACCAGTAAAAGAAAATATACTCTAGAAGCCATTTAATTTATGATGTTTTTGTTTGAAGTGCAAATCTAGTCATGGGTCAGTTGTGGCACTGACTACAAATCATCTCTGAAAATAAATCACAGTCTACATGCTTGCATTAAAACATCTGGGTATATGATGGAAAGTAGGGGTGTGGTGCCTGCTTAACTTTCCCGTTATAACAGGATGTCCACTAACTGGCATGGGTTGTGCTGCTAGTTGCAAGTAACTTACCTTACATCACCCTTGAGAGTCTGAAAATTGTTTCTTTTCATTAGTTTTTTTTTATAAGCTTATGTATTAAGAAAATGTAAAACAGTCCCTGTCAATGTTGAAATTCCTTCTTTAGAGCTCCAGATGCAGGAGAGGGTGTTCATGGGCATTGGCAGTAAGCCATTTATGGACATCAAACCTAGCGAAGCAGCCATCAGTGACAGATCGGTTGACTGCGTCACAAAAGGGAAAGGTATGAGCTTAACTTGGAGGTTAACTGAACTCTGCAAGGGACTGGCTTCTGCAGTGTGTCAGAACATTGTCCTTTTGCCTTTGGAACCTGAGTTCACAGCCTTCTCTCCAAGCACTTTCAGGAAAAGAAGTTTTGGTAATCTCAACTCAGTAAAAATCCAAAGATGCAAAAAAGGTTTATTTTAGCTGAACAGTAGCTGGTATTAAATTGAGAGCTTTCTGCAAGATTACAAGAACAACATTTTAGAAATTGAAATGCCATGCTCCCCTGTGATTGAGGTTAAGGTACCTTATATGTATGGACATTCAGAATGGATTTGACCTTTGCCACAGCTAACCTTGATGTGATTGTTGCCATCACCAGATATGTAATAAAAAAGAATTCATTCCTCGTTACTTGCTCTGTGCTGTTTATAGCTTCAGAAACACACATGTTCACTAAAATGTAGAAAGCATAAAGCTTCATTCATAATGGAGAAATTACAGCCCTCTATTGCTATGAAAGACTGCACTATTATGATTGAAGTAAATTTTGTTAAATAATATTGTTTTCATAGTCATTTTTTTCTTTAATTCTCTTGCATATAAAATCTTTATGGCCAAGTGGAAATTTATTATTTTGTACGTGTTGTTCACATTTTCTGTTTTCAGCAGCAGCAGCAGCCTTCAGACATTATTGGAGTTACTCCTAGCCTGGAACTATGTACTTGCTGTATTTTTTTGGAAGTCAGATACTGAAGGTGGTGCTACACGAGACATGATACCCGAGTTATATATTCACACTGGCCACCTGGCTGTAGCTCACTCTCCCCTGCCAGGAATACCTTTCTCTGCTCTTAAACTTTGCCTTTCATGGTACCTCTAGTACTCCTGCAGAACTTGAAGATTAAAATAATCAGTGTGTTACAGTAACAGTGTTGTTACTGTTGCTTTTTAAAATTGCAGGTAGATTTTTGGACACTGGGTTTTGATCATTTCATCCTCTTGATAAAAGGGGAAGTACCACACCCCACATGCTGATACCAGAACACCTAACGGCACTTAATGAATACTGAATCCATACTTCTGCCAAATGCTTCACTCATTGCATTTTCATTAATTTTGTTATCTTTGTAAGCAATCATTATATTCTTATTAGTATGAGGTTAAGGAGTCTGATTGATTAAGGGTCTTATTGAAGTGGTCCAGCAGATTTTTGTTCCTGGTGTATGTAATGGCATAGCAACAAGATGCCAAATGTATTACACTCAAAGTATCTGATGCGAAAATATTATTATACAAATTCACTGAGTACATGGTTTTCCCAATATCAGTGCAAACCTGGATTAACTCCAATGTTGCATGGAGGATGCATATTATTCATAGAATGAATACATTCTGTAAAGTATATAGTCTAACTTCTTGTGCTGATTATGTTTTTGCAACACAATGTATCTCTCTTTTCCTTCAAAAGCCAACATTGTCAGTTATGTCTGTTGCAGAGGATACCAAGAGACCAAATTCCATAGGCTCTAATGGCAGTGCCTCCTCTTCGGGGAGCCAGTCTTCGTCCTCCTCTTCTGGCATCGGTTCCCTCAATGTGCCCATTTGCGCCTCACCGTCGATTTCAAGAAGCAATGCTGGTATCAGCAACTGTTTTTATAGTGCACGAACACGCATTGAGGAAGATGACCTGGAGAATGACCCCAGTGGGAGACCTTTCATGAGTGAGTGACAAGATCTAAGTAATTTTCATGATGTTCAGCATGATGTTATGGGTGGCATGGTGGCACAGTAATTACACTGCTGCCTCACAGCGCCAGGGACCCGGGTTCAATTATGGCCTCGGGTCAGTCTCTGTGTGGAGTTTGCACATTCTTCTTGGGTTTGCTTGGGTTTTCTCTGGGTGCTCCGGTTTCCTCCCACACTCCAAAGATGTGCGGGTTAGGTTGATTGGCCATGCTAAATTGACCATAGTGTCAGGGGATTAACAGGGTTAATAAGTGAGGTTACAGGACTAGAGCTTGGGTGGGATAATGGTCAGTGCAGACTAGATGGGCTGAATGGTGTCCTTCTGCACAGTAGGGATTCTATAGTTCTTTCACCTGATGCATTCCTTGGGAGGAAGGATGTTAACAACTTAAGACAATGAATGGTGTTAAACACCTGGAATATAAGACACCATGCTATGCTTTTGACCAAGCACCCTCATGGGTTGAATGCAGGGCTGGCAGAACAGAATTTTTATCATTGTGGTTAAGCTGATAGTTGAAGTAGAACTGTAAGTCACATCTGGAAAGCAGAGATAAAGGATTTCACACAAATGGCTGATACATCCTGTCAGTTCATTATGTTGTAAGAGCTCACTTATCTTTGTGGTTGAGTAGTAATACCTGCGGTGTAGAGATTTAACAGGGAGACTGAGATATTTCATAGAACTTAGAACACTACAGCACAAACAGGCCCTTCGGTCCATAAGTTGCGCCAAACATATCCCTACCTACCAGGCCTATCTATAACCCTCAATCCCATTAAATCCCATGTACTCATCCAGAAGTCTCTTAAAAGACCCCAACGAGTTCGCCTCCACCACCACCGACGGCAGCCGATTCCACTCACTCACCACCCTCTGAGTGAAAAACTTACCCCTGACATCTCCTCTGTACTACTCCCCAGCACCTTAAACCTGTGTCCTCTCGTAGCGACCATTTCAGCCCTGGGAAATAGCTTCTGAGAATCCATCCTATCTATACCTCCCAACATCTTATAAACTTCTATCGGGTTATTTTCCTAAAAATGAAAAGAGAATGGGAGATGTGAAGAAGTCTGACAGTAATAATGTTGACCACGCATGTTTATCTATTTTTAGGAGGATATGTCTTTGGATATTTGCTTAGTGATGGGTCAACAGCTGGTGTAACTAAGTCGAGAGCAGCAGATCATTGCCAATCTTCCCTCCTGCCTCCTGAAACCCCCTATCACCAGACTGTATTTTAACTGACAACCTAAAACTGAGAGCTGAGGAAATGGAAGTGTCAGATAGCTGGAGTTTTTAGACTTAAGCTCTTCCATTTTGGAACCAAACCAGGAGCTGCTAGGTTACCCCCTCACAGCATTTTCTGGGGTAATTTTGGCTTTGAGAAGTTGTGTAAAATGGGTGATGTTGGACCAGTTGCCCATTCTGCCAGTGGAATTCTCCCATTTTGAGACTAAAAGAGGTGCCTTTCCCACTGAACAGAATGGTGGGATCCTAAATTCTGCTCTTGGAACCTTATTGATTATGCAGTGTCAACTTCCCCTCTGACTCCTCAACACTGGTTTCCCACAAGGCTGTGTTCTGAGCCCCCTCCTATACTCTTATACACCTATGACTGTGTGGCCAAATTCCCCTCCAGTTCGATTTTCAAGTTTGCTGCTGACATCACCAAAGTGGATCGGATCTCAAACAATGACGAGACAGAGTACAAGAATGAAATAGAGAATCTGTGAACTGGTGCAGCAACAATAATCTCTCCCTCAATGTCAGCTTTTTAAAATATTTCTCAAAGCCAAAACGATTTTGGTCATGTTCCTCATCATCGGCTTGCAACAATACCTTATGCATGTTTTTTCCCCATTTGGACACAGCCCACTGTTACGTTACATAATATGGCATCCCAGCAGCACAGTGGTACTTTCACTGGACTAGTAACCCAGAGCCCATGGTAATGCTCAGGTGATCCAGGTTCGAATATCACCATGGCAGATGCAATTTGAATTCAATAAAAATCTGGAATTAAAAGTCTAATGATGAGTATGGCACGATGGCACAATGTTTAGCATTCCTGCCTCACCGTGCCAGGGACCTAGGTTCAATTCCAGCCTTGGCTGGCTGCCTGTGTGGAGTTTGCACATTCTCCCTGCATTGATTTCCTCCAGGTGCTCCTGTTTCCTCCCACAGTCCTGCACAGGCTAGGTGAATTGGTTATGCTAAATTGCCCCTTAGTGTCCCAAGATGTGTAAATTAAGGGGATTAGCGGGATAAATGCAGGAGATTATGGGGATAGGGCAGGGGTGGAGTCTGAGTAAGGTGCTCTTTTGGAGAGTCATTGCAGTCTCGATAGGCCAAATGACCACCTCCTGCACCGTAGGTATTCTATGAAACCACTGTTGATTGTGATAAAAGCCCATCTGGAAGGAAATCTGCTTTCCTTACTTCATCTAGCCGATATTTGATTCCAGATCCACAGCAATGTGGTTTACTCTTAAAAATCAAATACTCTCTGAAATGGGCACTCAGTTCAAGGGCTAAGAGGGATGGGCAATAAACATTGGCCTTCCCCATAAATGGCTACATCCCATGAATGAATTTAAAGTGTTATAACGGCTGCTTAGTGCTTTTTCATTTCATATAATTGGGGTGTAGACCATGTAGAGTGGTAGCTTTAAGTTACAGTACAGATCTGAGCTATTCAAGACTGCCTTTGTAGTTTTTACCATCTAAATAATTCCAATGCCAAATCTTGTGCCACTTGACTCCATAGTGACACTTACTGTCAATGAAGAATGATTTTGAAAACTTTACAAATACCAGTTACTCATCATGGGCTCAATATTTTTATGTTTATTAATTCTACTGAACTAGGCAATGGATTTCCATTGTTGGGTGTGGGTTATTCTATTATTCATCTACTTTAACCTTGTTGGAAGAGCTGTGGGATCACATAAAAACCAATAATGCTGTTTTTCTGGGTGTTTCTTCAGCTCTTTCTTCAAGGTTGCACCTATAAAGGAGGAAACCTTCCCTCATAATAACTTATTCGTATTCCAGTAAATCCCAAACTAGAGGGAGTGATGAATGGAAATGTGTGATTAACATGTTCATCGCCTTTGTTGGAAGAACTTGCTGTGTGAGAAGATTTCACTGAGTAAGGCACAGGTAGATTGAAGGAGCAGTTGACAATAATGTGACTTAGCTTCTCTCTCCATTCACAGCTGAGAGTTCAGAAGCATCCTCCCAGTGTAACTCTACAGAGAGTGTTAGCGGTTTCAGCAGTTCTGAACAGAGCAACCTTTCACTAACTGGAGGAGAGACTGAGGAAGTGATTTCTCTGTGCTCAGCATCATACAAACCCAGTTCTGATCCATACTCACTCTGTGCACCTTCAACACTGCCAAAGGAAGAGCTGCCATTTGGAAATTTGATCAATAAAGTAAGTGTTTTATCTCAGATGGATTTCTGCACCATTGTTTCCTGTTTCCCATGCGGTGGCCCGAAAGATACTGCCAAATCCCCATTCAGAATAAAGCCAGTCATAGAATGTTTACAGTGCACAAGGAGGCTCTTTGGCCCAACAAGCCTGCACTGGCAACAATCCCACCCAGGCCCTATCTCTGTAACCCAGGTCATTACCCTGCTAGTCTTCCTGACACTAAGGGGCAATTTGCCATGGCCAAGTAACCTAACACATTTTTGTACATCTTTGGATCGTGGGAGAAACCGGGGCACCCGGAAGAAACCCACGCAGACACGGGCAGAACATGAAAACTTCGCACACACTCACCCGAGCTCAGAATTGAACTTGGGTCCCTAGTGCTGTGCGGCAGCAGTGCTAACACTGCCACTGTGCCGCCCACTGGCAGTCAATAGCAATTTTATTTATTTATTTTAGTTTGAAAATTGTTTTACTCCATCCTTAAAGCTATAAAGCCAATGCTCAGAATGGACTGGGCAAACGCAAATCCATTCCTTGCTCTAAAAACCAAATTCAAATTCCAATTGAATCCAATTCATGGTCCCCACAAGAGAGACAAACAAGGTCCAAGCTGATGAGGTGAGGCATTGCACCCTATCTAGGGCTTGATCTGACACGTGATCTTAGCCAAAAAACTGAGAAGCGATTTCCCTTCCAAATTTTTACCCTTCTTGGAAGATGTTGACTGATCTTGGAGTATGATTTCATGGGTCTTGGGCAATTATCCCCAGAAGTAGGTATAAGCAAGTTATTCAGTGACCATGACAGCTGAGCATAATGTTGTCATCACCATATATTTAGAAGGTTTGGCATTGCAACAACAGTCACAGGACATTAGTCAAGAGAGAGGAATCTAATTAATTTTTCAACTTTTAACCAAAAGACACAGAAGCCAGATGTAGATCCCATTTGCTGCCCCAGCTAAAATCAGTTATCTCACTACAAACTAGAAATGGAACCTTTGATCTTTATGATCTGCATGGCCTTACCTCAACATTGGGCACTGCCTTGGATAACTAGCTTCTCTGGGGAGCTTGATGAAACACCCCATCTTTCAATGTTAGATTTTGTTTCAGATTCATTTTTCTGTTGTTTTTATCGAACATTTTTAGAATCTTGTCTTTAATTTTTAATTATTATTCCGACGTTCCGCTTTGTACATTCTTCTTCCAAGAAGGTGCTGTAGTTAAAATGAACTTCACCTTGATAAATAATACCGGGAATTTAATGAAATTTATTAAAACACAACACAGTTGCGCTCCATGAAATTGTGGTACAAAGATTCTAGAATCATAAGTGTAAAAAATCAAAATAACTTGAATAAAACACAATGGCACGAGCTAAGCTTTGGACTGCGTTTAGACTGCATATATTTTTGATGGGGGATGGGGGGCATCTAAGGTAGGGCAAGTATCCACCTTGCAACTGTCCTACTCACCTCCCCCCCGCCCCATAGTACAGGAGGCATTGGTGGGTTCCAAAGCAGGCAGCTAACATTGCCTCTTGGGTGCAGCAAGCCATATCCCACTCCCCACATTCCTCTCCCCTCCCCCCCACCACACCCACCTTATTATTCAGCCCTTTGTTTGTAAGGGTGGCTGATTTTTCTGACTCTCGGTAATCAATCTAATATAAATAGACTAAGTTCAAGACTTCTCTACAGGTTTCGAAACACTGCTGTCAGGCTCAGATAGGGTCAGAAGCCCACACTGTGTGGAATGCAATTACTCATCTGTGATATTCCACAAAGGATTGGCCAGAGGGCAGGCTTGTTGTCCAATTAAGGATGTAATGTAGACTCCCAAAGCTGGAGGGTCAGTAGGGTCCCCCCCCAACCCCCCCCTTACCCAACAATGAAGTAGCAAGTGCTGATTTATCATGGTAAGTGAGAGAAAAGAGGGTGTTGCCGTTTTGAGATGCTGTATGTCAAACATTTTATTAACTTGCAGCCGGGCCACTATTGTGGAGAGGAGGCCTCTGACCGCAGCTGAAGTTAAGACAGGCCCATGTTTGCCTTTGGAGTGCTGATCCCTGGTCTGTTGTGAAGTCACCTCTAGGCGGTTGCCCTGTTCTCTGGTGCCGTCAGAGACCCGGAGGCTGATTGGAAAATTTCAGTCAGCCTCAGACAACAACAGCATCAGTTGACTCCCCACTTGCCTTGTTACTCCCCAATCCAGCTTCTGGGTTGGAGCTGGAGAACTGGCATTCTGGTTGGCTGGCAAAGCTTTCCATCTGCCTGCCTCTGTGTTCTTCCACTGGTCTCTATCAGTTTTGCAGGCAGGCCTAAAGAGGTTATAAAATATTAATCCATAATTATTAACCATTAAAAAAAAAGTCTGTCTGATTCAAGCTGTATTCCACCAGACTGAAAAGAAAACTTGGTGAATGAACTGAAATTTGGGTGATACAATATAGTTTCTCTCCAGGAAGACTTTTTTTAAAAAAAGTAGAATCACTAAATTGCGATTTTCATACTGACTAGAATTGAATATGTTCCCTTCATGTTATTTAGTTTTCAAACAGAGTGCAAAACTAACAAACACAAGTATATGCATAAAAGTATAGGGCGGAATTCTCCCAGAGGTGTCCAGTGGAAATTGTCGGGATGTCTGGTGGGCACTGCCTGGTCATGTCCCCAACTACCCAGAGAGCTTTAATGGGCTTCGAGCCCCTGGGGTTACCATCGCAGCTCCGCTGGTGGAGACCCGTTATAATTCTTGCTGTTCTTGCGCTGTGCCCAAAGGCCTGAGAATTCCATGTGCTGGGAGTTGAATGGGCTAAGCATATTTAATACTAACTTAAAGTAGGATGAGATCTGGTTTTTGCCATTAGAAAGGAACCGACAGTCACAAACTATTTGGTGCTAGGAACTAAATCAATTTGTAGGCTCGCCCGCTATTCTTCAGGATTAGTGCAATCTGCACCAGGCGCAACGAGGTCAGAGAATCATCCCCATAAGGGGCACTCTCTGGCCTCCCCATCACATGTTTCTTGTAGCAGAAGATGGCGCATAATTGTTCAGCGACAGGATCTCCTGGTCCTGCCTCTGTCAGTGGGATTTCTCATTGACACCACCCCCTGCTGTTGGGGAACCAGAATGGGGTTGCACCATCGGCAGTGGGATCAGAAAGCTCTGTCAGCATAATTGGTTGGAAAATTCCTGCCATAATGTAGGAAGATGCGAAGTGATGTACTTTGGTAGGAAGAATAAAGGAGCTGAGTATTATTTAAAAGGAGAAGGACTACAGAAAGCTGCCATACAAAGGGGTTTGGAAAGTCTTGTGTGCATAAATCCCAAAAAGCTCGCATGAACATTCAGCAGGAGTGGGGAAGGCAAATGGAAAGTTGCCTTTATTTCAAAGGGAATGGAGTACAAACATAAGGAAGTCTTGTTAGAACTATACAAGGCACTAGTTAGGAGACCAGTTCTGGTCTCCTTATCTAAGGAAAGATACACTGGCATTGGCAGCAATCCAGAGAAGGTTCATTAGGGTTGATCCCAGTTATGGAAGCATTCTATATGGAGAGGTTGAGTAGCTCGGACCTGCACTGTTTGGAGTTTAGAAGAATGACAGGCAACCTTATTAAAACATATAGGGTTCTCAGGGTGCTTGACAAGGTAGATGCTGAGAAGCTGTTTCTCCTTGTGGAAGAGTCTAGAGCCAGAGGACATAGTCGCAGAGTAAAGAGTCACCCATTTAAAACCGAGATGAGGAGGAATTTCTTCTGTGAGGGGAGTAAATCTGTGGAATTTTTTACACAGAGGTGGTGAGGCTGGGCCATTAAGTATATTCAAGACTAAGATGGACTGATTTTTTAATCAATAAGAGAATCGAGGATTTTGGGGGGTTGAGGATTATCAGATATGTCATGATCTCATTGAGAGCAAACTCGATGGGTTGAATGGCCTACTTCTGCTCCGACTACATCTTATGGTCTATCTGTTGTGCTGTGACTGCTAATCTTTTTTCTTGTGCAATATATTTCCCCAGCACCAAAATTCTTTAACTTGAGAAGTGTGAGCTTTTCCAGAAAATAAATCTAAATGGAAGCTTTTGTCCAGAAGGTCAACTTCTGAAAGACCTATAGAGGCTGAGAACCCAATAGTAGAAGGCCTCACACTTGGACTGTTTTGAAGACTTTTACATTGATACTCCGGGAGGTCTTGACTGATTTATAAAATTGAGCAGTATTTATAAAATTGTTATTTTTCTTTTCTTAAGTTTAATTAAAATACTACTTCCTCCAATGATTTTAGACCAAATTGGACCATAGTTGTGGTGTGTGTGCGTGTGTGTGTGTGTATACATAGGTCTACATAAGTAGACATATAAGATCACAGTGTATATGTTTATAACATAGATTGACTGTTATTGGCTTGCTGAAGATTTTAAATTGAATGCTTTACTTTGATGCAGGATAAACCATCAGAAGTGGCTGTGAACCGTTCGACGGCTGTCTAATGTTCCGGAGAACCAGTTTGGTAATTATTTTCAACCAAAAAATCTTCTCACATTTTTGGAGTGGCTCCACAGAATAACTTATTCCTTATTTCTTGGGTCTAAAAGAACAAAGAGTCGTTTGTAAGGAGCATCGCACGTATGGTCACCAATAATAATAAACTTTTCCAGAAACAATTGCCACAGTTCTCTTATGGGTAAAGACTAGGGGGTGAGATATTTCCCTGATCCCCTATCCTGCCCCCATGGTATGTTTTCCAGTGACGAGAGCACTCACCATTGGCCGCTGGCTGAATCTTACATTCCCACCAATGTCTCTGGCATTTTACATGGCTCTCCATCCTGCCACCAGAGAGTGTGCCATGGGGGTCACCTTCGGTGGGACCAAAGGATTCCACTGGCAGGAAAGGCCAGAAAGTCTGCCCATAATTCCATACATAAAACATTCATTATCACACACACTGCACTGGGTATATCTGTGCCAATCATCTGTTTTGCATAGGCAGCGAGCAGTTATGGATCAATAAATGAAAAGTAGCACAGACCCCAGTTATCCTCTTCCAGCACAGAGCCCGGTCTTCTTCTTTCAGTGCCACTTTTCATTCCTCCCCCGAGTGCTGTTCTCAACTCCAGCTTGCTGCTACTCCAGGCTATTGACGTTGCCCGCGGCTGGGATCCTCCAGTCCCACTGCAATGAATGGAGTTTTGGCTGAGTGCCAGATCCTGTTCTCACTGGCAGCGGTGACAGACCATAGGAGACTGGAGAATGCCAACCGTTGAATGTCATAAACCTCTCCCTCGCAGGCAGGAACTGATCTTCGTTTTCTAAGATGATCCGGGTCAATATGCACAAGAGCATTCAATCTTCTGGAGTAGCCAGAGCCCAGAGCAGCATTGAGAGGAATTAGGAGAAAAATTGCATTGGTGAGGTGAATCAGAAATTTGGTGACAATTCAATACCAGTTTACATTTGAGGAGAGTGAATCATGGCAGTATGAACTGAGTAAGGGGAGAAAGAAGGGTGTCAGTATGAATGGGAGGCAGAGTGTGTGTGGCAGTCTGACAAAGGGGTATGAGTGTGAACAGAGATGGTATTACCCAGTCCCAGTGTGACCAATCACTGAACAGGGGACTACGGACAATCATACAAACAACTGCAAATTATTTAATAATCCTATTTAGTTACAAATAATCGCTGTGAGTGCCAATACATAACAGCTCCTCTGCAAGAAAAGAAAGGAAATTGCTTGCAATTTTAGTCATGTGTGATAATTGGATAAAAGGTGAAATATTAGATGCATTTGTTGCTTCACCTTTGACAGGCCCATCCTGCTTTAATCTAGCTGGATAACTGGAGACATGTTCTGCGTCATTTTTCAGTTGTCACCCTCCTTGAGTCGGTGTTAACCTCTTTCTAATTTGCCAATTTGCCAAGCATGGGGGGTGGGGGCAGGGTGGAAGATGGAAATGAGTGGAGGCGATCTAGATTCTCTCAAAAGACTGAATCACAAGTGTCCACCAGCTACCCCACAGCTGGTTGAAAAGAGGCACTGTCGAGGTTTGGGGAATTGGTCATAATCCAGCCCTTGCAAGGAGGAACTGATACAGAACTCTGACTATAAAGGAGCAAGAAGAAAAGATGGAAGAAAGCATTAAGAGACAATATACATTTAGGCTGTAACTAGTCAGCAATAATCAAACTTAATAATCAAAAGAAATCTCTTTAGGTGGCTGCATCTTGAAGTTGTTGATAATTCATTTATTAGCATCACAAGTAGGTTTACATTCAGACTGCAGTGAATCTACTGTGAAAATCCCCTGGTTGCCACATTCCATCACCTGTTCTGGTACATTGAAGGAGAATTTAGCATGGCCAATGGGCCTAACCAGCACATCTTTTGGACTGAGAAAACCCGTGCAGACACAGGGAGAACATGCAGACTCCACACAGACAGTGACCTGAGCCCGGAACTGAGAGGCACTGACAGGCAGCAGTGCTAACCATTGTGCCACTGTGCCACCCATGTGCCAAAACAACGCTAGCTTAGTCTCCAGGTCAGAGCAGTATAATCCTCATTCTGAAACAACTTTAATTGAAGGAACACAGATCCTCTAGCAATGAAATGCACACTTTGCCAAAAAAGGTGTTGTATCTGACGTGTTACACCCTGCTACAAATCAGTTAGGCAATTCTTTTTGTGTAAAATGTAGCATCATTGCTTGAATATTCCAGCAGTTTACCAAGTACGTTGAGTATCTTTTACAATGGCTTGCCTTGTCATTTAATTGCCATTGAATGTTCATATGAATAATAGCACTGATCAAACTGTTATAATGCACTAATATCATTGATTAACAATCTCTGAGAAAATAATACAGTCCCGTGAGGTAATAGCCCTGTATTCGTTAATATAACATACATTTTTAAAACATTTAAAAACTAAAAAGACAATTCTTTGCTTCTGCT
This sequence comes from Carcharhinus amblyrhynchos, assembly GCF_965287045.1. Lineage (NCBI taxonomy): Eukaryota > Metazoa > Chordata > Chondrichthyes > Carcharhiniformes > Carcharhinidae > Carcharhinus > Carcharhinus amblyrhynchos. The sequence goes on along the minus strand of NC_137339.1, from coordinate 44,440,200 downwards.
ATATTCAGAATTCTTTGATATATGAGTTCTCATGTGTCCCTGTGGAATATACTTTGGGATGCCAATAGAGGTATATAACATTTGAACAAATGTTGTCCTGAGTTATGCCTCCAGGGCATAATTTTCCACCTGGGTGGACAGTCCTGGATTTATAAGAGGTGCCTTTGATATCCTGTATTCTCCAGTCCATGTGTTTTTTGTAATGGGTGGAAAATTATATACAAATCCCATCAACCTGTTTCATCTCTCACCATGTTTAGATTTAAAAATCTGGAACTGACCACTGAGTAGGCCATTTTGAACTGAAAGTGGCCCGTGAGGATTTTATAAAGCAGCTCAAATAAAGACAAATCCCCTACCCATGTCTTGCATCCTGTATCATTGTACCCTAGCCTAATCTTGCCAGCATTCATGAGATGAATATAAACCATTAGCCCTTGCAGATATTTGTTGTAAGTGATGGCTGAGGAGGAATTGTCAATTTTCCATAACTCATTTCCATTACTGCCAAATATAAATCATGGAACCAGCATCATCATATTTGGAAAAAAAAATGACAGCAAAGATGCAGCACCAGTCTGCAACTCCACCTGTAGATTAAACTGGTTGCAGAAGCTCTTTAGTCTTCCATTTTGACAAATGGGAGTAACTCAGAGGAATATAACACACTCTCCAAGTACACACTAACTTATCGTCACAGCGTTGCTCACTCAACTCAGGTTTCTGAAGATCCGCTGTTTAAAAAGAGTAGAGAATTGTTGCTTGTTACAACAAAGAAAGAGAATTGATAGAAGCATTCAAAATTATGAAGGGTTTTGACAGATGGGAGGAAATGGCAGGAGGGTTGATGAGCCCAATGGATTTGAAGTAGTCAATGAAGAAAGCTGGTAGGATAAAGTAGAGATTCTTTACTAGGTGATGTGGAATATCTTGAACAGGAAGTATATGCAATAGTAACTTTCAAAAGGGAAGTATCTACAAAGCAAACTTTTACTAGGTTTTGGGTCAAAGCAGGCAAGTGAGACTAATTGGGTAGTTTTTTCCAAAGAATTGGCACGGATACAAATGACCACATGTATAATTCAATAATTCTGCACTCAGAGTGAATGATCATTGTCAAAGGAAAAACTGCACCAGAATTGAATGTAAGTTGGACATATGACCTTGTTGAGTCTGCATCCAGTGGCAGGAGAGTGTGGACTTACACACAATGGAAGAATTGTATGTGTGTGTATGTGTGCTTGTACATGTGGGCGTCATTTTTATATTCAGTCATGGGGCATGAGTGTTGCTGGCTGGCCTAATTTATTGCCTATCCCTAGTTGCCTGAGGGAAATTGAGAGTCAACCACGTTGCTGTGGCTCTGGAATCATACGTAGGCCAGGTCAGGAAAGGACGACAGATTTCCTTCCCTAAAGGACATTAGTGAACCAGATGGATTTCTCTGACAATCGACAATGGTTTCCTGGTTCTTCGTTCCAGATATTTTTTATTGAATTTAAATTCCGCCATCTTCTGTGGCTGGATTTGAACCCGGGCTTCCAGAACATTACCTGAGTTTCTGGATGAATAGTCTGGTGATATTCCCACTAAGCCGTTGCCTCCCTTCATCTAACTATATGTGTGCCAACTCATGCACCATATTATTTTAGGAATTCTCAGTTAAAAGGAGGGTTTTTGGAATGTGTCATAACCACATTATAAAGTGGTAGTATGTAATTTTAATGTTGTTATTTTCCAGGCCTGAGAATCAATGAATCGCTGGTGAAACAGGCTGGTTGTTGGTATTCCAAGTGCTGCTGAGCTCTGAGATGTGATTCCAGTTCAAGTTGCAACAAGGGACAGATTTGCAGGAGGTTGCTGTGCCATCTGGACTTTGTCCTGACAGATTGTTGTTCTCACTTGCTGGAAAACAGATGCTGCTGTGTAGCAGAATTCTGAAATAAAAGCCTCATTATTCTCAGGTGGTTGTGACGTAAGCCTCAGCCGTGGTACTTTCCAAGATCATCATATCAAAGAGGGAATACACCTCCCTATGGACAAATGGTAGGAGTTTTTGGCGCCCCTTACTCAGTACGTGAACCTGTAATGCAACATTTAGTCACATTTTCCATCCCCAGTGTCAGCTCCATGAGGTTTAGGCTTGCAAGAAGGAAGATCCATCAAGTGCAGGAGGGATAGTCATCCAGGAAAAGCTGACTTTGGAGAAAATGGCACTGAAAACATGTCTAAAGATGGAGGGCATTGCAACATTTTCATTTAACTATCAAATCATATATTAAGATATTTTAATACCCATTAAAATGATCAATTAATATTACTTTGTATATTGTACTATTGCCTTCTATTGCATACCTGCTAACTTTAATCACAGCATTGTTGTAAAATGCAGACAAGTGTCAGTTAAGATGCCAGTACTTACGTTTCCTATTTTTACATGTTTACAATATTAAAAAGAACTATGGATTTTCATGATGTTGAAGGTTTTTTTGGCCCCAGTTTGTCATTTTTATATTATTCTAACTTGGCATTATTCTCAAATATTAAAAATTAAATTTGTGCCCCAGTTCTACCACGTGTCTGCAATAGAGCTATAAAGAATGATCAGACCTGCCTTCCTGGATTTGCTGACCAGTTAAGGTAATGATCCGGTCTGTGCCTCTTGTGATTGCAGGAATGCACTGTAGACTCTACCGAGTGATACCAAAAGGCTGACTCAACCTTTAATATCACAGAAAGTTGAATGTAATTTTTAAACTGTTTAAAAATTTCCTTAGAACAGTTGAATTGATTCTGCTGACCTTAAGCTTCTAAATTAGTTGTAATTAAATTCTGGTGGATGTGCAGCCAAAGCCATGTTTGCCTCACTCTTGTCATGACCTTTCACAGTTCACCCAAGTTTGGCACGATTAACTGACTCCCAAGTTATACTACATGGTTTGGGTAGAATTTTGGCATAGTGCTGGTTTCCTGGTTAGGTTCAAGTGGACTTGGATGGGAAAGCACTCCAGGTTTTGCTCTGCTTGCACATTTGGGACCCCCCGCCCCATTATGAGTGTTCAAATGACAGGGAAGGGAAAAATGTACAATATATTCCCTACATTTTGCATTCTGACACTGCTGGGCATAAGGAATCAGGATTTTTGTTGCATTCCTGGCGTAGCGGTTGCAACCGTGATGGGGGAAGCATTTAAAATTTGTAAGGAATTCTGAAATCAGGGGTAGGATGGTTACACAGTAATCAATGCTGAAGCCAAAAGAATGATTTTGAAAACAAGACAGGGTGGCACAGTGGTTAGCACTGCTTCCTCACAATGGCAGGGACCCAGTTTCGATTTCCGGCTTGGATCACTGTGTGGGTTTCCTCCTAGTGCTCCGGTTTCCTCCCACAGTCCAAAGATATGCATGTTAGGTGCATTGGCCATGCTAAATTGCTCCTTAGTGTCCTGGGATGTGGAGAGGAATTAGTGGAGTAAATATGTGAGGTTATGGGATAGGGCCTGGGTAAGATTGTTGTCGGTGCAGACTTGATGGGCCAAATAGTGATTCTATGATTCTACATTAATGCCAGGTCTGCAGGACATCAGTCCAGCAACACTGCACTCACGGCTCACTCCCACCATTTTCCAACCCTTACGGGGTGGCGCACTGGTTAGAATTGCTGCCTCACAGTGCCAGGGGTCTCGATTCAATTCCTGGCTGGGTCACTGTCTGTGTGGAGTCTGCATGCTCTCCTTCTGCATGGGTTTCCTCAGGTGCTCTGGTTTCCTCCCACATTCCAAAAGACATGCTGGATTGGTGCATTGGCCAGGCTAAATTCTCCCTCAGTGAACCCAAACAGGTGCCGGAATGAGGCGATTAGGGGAGTTTCACAGTAACTTCATTGCAGTGTTAATGACACTAATAAAGGCACTAATGAAATAAACGTCTCTTGATGAGTGTACCGATCTTGGCAATTCAGCTGGTAGAACAGGTGGAATGCCCAACTGAGCACCAGAAATTGGAAATGATTTCGACCTCACATTGATAAAAACTGTGCAACACATCCTTGCATTACTATTCTTCGAGTTATTCCCAATCCGTACTAAATGTTCTTCTGCCTTCGAGTTATTTGAACCACGACACTACGTACTGTAAGATATTTGGATGATGATTAATATCCTGTGGTATAAATTTCCTCTAATTTTATCAAAAAGTGAGTGTAAAGTATATCATTTTGTACTTGTCAACTTTTGTGTTAAAGGTAACAAGCAGAGAAAAAAACACCCTGAGTTGCTCTACTGTGTCTTTTTCATGTAAATTAGAATTAGCCTGTTAATAACTGTTGAATTTTCTGGAGTTACTGAGTAATTTCCATTCTATGCAGACTGTAACATTGTTGCTACGCAACTGAAAATGTATTAAAGGTTTAATTCAAGCCATTTGGTATTGGAAGCTGTGTCCCATTTGTGTTTCTGTTCTAAAATGAATTGTTCAGTTGCAAACTAACCTGGAGACAGCGAACGTTATGAGTGTTCATTGAGATTAATGGTACTGGAACATCAAATGGTCCCAGAGCTGTCTGGTTCCTTCAACCCATTTGATGAAAACGCATTTGAATTAAATTGAGTTTACTAAATTATTATATTGAGCAAAATGCCTCAGGAATACACAAATATGTAAAAAAAATTGTTGCTTGTAGTGCAGTGGCTGCTTATCAGACGTGTTGTAATAGTTTGACGTACTTTAGAAGAAGTATGTCACTAAAAATGGTTCTTATGATTTGATAATCATGTATCTCAGCAGATAGCATCAAAGCCACAATAGGATATTACTAAAATTACTCAGTGTTGAAACCTTTTACCTAATAAAAGACAATCTTTTGATTGTTTCACAACCTCAGGACGCCTTCAAGGAATGCCTTTGAAGGATTGCACTGAAGAAAAGACAGCAGCCAAACTACAAACAGCATGGTCCCACAAACAGAAATTAGATCTTTTTTTGTGATACTGGTTAAGGGATAAATACTGGCCAAGATACTGGGAATAGCTAGCCTGTTCTTTCGAATAGTGCAATGGGTTTTAACAGTATGTTAATCATATTGTTTTGATACACAGGAGAAGGACATTGCTTCATTAATTAAGTACTTAGAGCACTTATAAAGACAGACTTACATTTGTACCAGAGAGAGTTACAAGTGTACCAGCAGTGTTCACTGGTACACTTGAGGCCTTCTGTGACTTGTGGACAGTGCAGAGTTTGGAGTGCTTCTTCAGCCCCAGATACAACATCTTGGTTTAATTAGATTTTCCTTTGGGGTTTTGTTTCTGTTATGATGCCGCTTTGAGGGGCTGTCAGTTTCATTACTTTGTTAATTTATTTGTTGATTTATCGAAAGAGTGTAAAGAAAGACTGCTGGAAAACTGGGGTAGTTGGTAGGAGGCAGAGAAATATAATGCTGCGTTCTATACATAAACTATCTTACAAGAAAAGGATTTCCATCTATTTTCACGCTTCATCTGGCATGGGACTTATTCATGTGATAGAACAGACTTTTCTTCAATTTAACATATTTTAAAGATGGTACCTGTGAAAGTACGGCTGTCCCTCAGTGCAACTTTGGAGTGTCAGTCTAGATCTTCTGCTGAAGTTATAGAATAGAATCATAGAATTTCTACAGTGCAGAAGCAAGCCATTTGGCCAATTGAGCCTGCACTGACAACATTCCCAACCAGGCCTTATCCCCGTAACACCATGTATTTAGCATGCCAATCCCCCTGACACTGAGGGGCAATTTATCACGACCAATCAATCTAATGGGCACATCTTTTGACTGTGGGGCGAAACTGGAGGAAACCCACTCAGACATGGGGAGAATGTGCAAACTTCACGCAGACAGTCACCCAAGGCTGGAATTGAACCTGGGCACTTTGAGGCAGTAGTGCTAACCACTGTGCAACCAAGCTGCCCAAGTCTTTAGATTGGAACTTGAACTAAGAGCCTACTGATCCAGAGGTGAAAGTGCCAGTAACTGAGCCACAGCTAACATCTGTACAATATGATATTCAGCTTAATGTTAATATTAATATGTGTTATTTTGAAAGTTATATTTAACCCATTTTGCATTGGTCTATCTGTTCCAAGTCTTTCCCATTCCTTTGATGTACAAAGTTCATTAACGTAATTAATGTTGGGCTAGATGGCAATGTTTGAACAATAAGAGGAGTACTCAATGACGGGAAGTTGGAGGGAGATAAGGACATAATGAATTTCACTGTTTTACAGTAAATCTGAACAGTTTGGCAAAACATTTTAATGACTCTGTAAGAGGGCAAACTCAAACCAGATTCTCAGTCCTTGGTGATAAGAGAATATGTGTGTTGCTGCCAAAGTGCGGGGGTTCAGTTCACTGTAAGTTGAGACACAACAAAGTGCTCCTGGCACTTTAGCAATGGGAGAGTACTGAGAGCAGCTGGAATTAGCTAAACTGGAGAGAGAAATTTGAGGCAGGCCTGTCTGGGGGTAATAAAAGGGGAAAACCTCAAATATTTGCTGATGAATGGCTCATTCAGAGAGGGGAAGCGGCTCACTGGGACCTCTGCAGCTGGGAAATAAACACAAGCAACAGAGGTGGGGAGGGGGATTGGCAAAAGAATGAGCAGCAGAGACTAGCAGTGTACGTAAATGTATAACAAAACCCATTCCCAGCATCTAGACTTTTACTAAAGAGAAATAATATTCAATTGAAAGGTTAAACGAATGCCCCAAAGCTACGTAGAGAATATGTAAAAACTGAAACCTGTGGTCCAGTCCAACGGATAATATTTACAGAACTAAATAGACAACACTTTGAGACATGAAACATTAATCCCAGTCTGATATTTTGAACAGTGCAAAATTGAATAGTATCGGAGAAGTCAAAATGGATAAAGAAAGAGCAGGAGAGTTCTGGACATGAAAAGAAGTGTTAAATAAGTTAAAGATGGAATAATGTTCATAAACTTAACTGCGTTCAAACTAATTTTGCTAATTAATAGCAGTGTGTGGTTTTAATGCGTGATATTGCAATCATATTGGCTGCAATGTGGGCGCAAAATACCTTGTGAGTAAGAGAGTAAGAATCTTGCTAGTGAAATCTCGTTTTTTTGGATTTTCACTTCCCTTCGTCAGTGATGTAACGGGGTTCCCACCCAGAAAATCAGAACCTCATTTCAATAAACTAGTACGTTAATAAAGGGCTTCATCACCATATTGTAGGAGGTTCACAAGAATGATCCTTGGAATGAAGAGCTTGTCGTATGAGGAACGGCTGAGGACTCTGGGTCTGTATTGATTGGAGTTTAGAAGGATGAGGGGGGATCTTATTGAAATTTACAGGATACTGCGAAGCCTGGATAGAGTGGATGTGGAGAGGATGTTTCCACTAGTAGGAAAACCTTGGTCTAAAGGGACAATCCTTTAAAACAGAGATGAGGAGGATTTCTTCAGCCAGAGAGTGGTGAATCTGTGGAACTCTTTGCCGCAGGGAGCTTTGGGGGCCAGGTCATTGAGTGTCTTTATGACAGAGGGAGATAGGTTCTTGATTAATGAGGGGATCAAAGTTGATGGGAAAAAGGTAAGAGAATGGGATGAGAAAAATATTAGCCACGATTGAATGGTGGAGCAGACTTGATGGGCCAAGTGGCCTAATTCTGCTCCTATGCCTTATGGCCTTATGGTCTTATATTGTCCCCCAACATTAGGAATTTTTCCCCTTGTTGGCGTGATGTCACATCAGCGAGGTACACAACTGTTTTTGCAAAATATGAACCAAGTGACATGAACCTGCTGGAGAAGCTAAATATAAACACAGGGGAGAGGGGGATATACGCAGGCAATACCCTGCCACTGCCCCCTGGTATCCTAGCACTACCTACTGGCAGGGAGTAGTGCTGGCGGCAGTGGTAGGGAGCAGTCCCAAAGGAAGGGGGGTGCCCTCTGGGAACTTACATTGAGGAAACACACCTCACTTTACTCCCCTTACTCTTACCCCTTATCAGGCTCTCCAATTGCAGGATTCCTGGTGTTGCAGGCTGTTTCCAGCCCCGCAGTGTCAGGGTGCTGGTGTGGGCCAAGCCCCCATTTGTTATTGCTCAGACTGCTGCACAAAGTGGAGAGAAAAGGCGGCTGCGGAATTGGAGAATCATATATTGGTTTTGTCGCTTCAGCCAGCACTCTGTGCAAGGAAAGCAAAATTTCACCCATTCTGTGAAGCACTGTAGGACACATGCTCTGAGGAATAACACTGGTGAAGTTTTGACAGACTGGACAGGGGTAAGTAGCCATTGCTCAGGAATCCACTCCTCCACCAATCCCAATTGAGGTGATTGGCAGAGGGATGGGCTCTGACTGCTGGGGTGGCCAGGGTCAAGCACATGCTGGGTGGCAGAGGAGTGGGCTGGAGAACGCCCCTAGAGTTGACTCCTCGCGTGTTGGGGGGCATCCAATGACGTCCATGACCTCAAAAAGGTCATGCTCAGACCTAATATCATCTGTAGTCTTGAGGTGATGCAGCGAGGGTGGACTTGGTCTGGGTGCATCGCTGCTTGGATGGAATTTCACACTGGCCCCAACTCTGACCGCTTCCCTTCCCTCGGGGTCTGGAGCCCCGCAGTCCGAGCTGCCTCATGGAAATGCCCTGTGTGTCCTTTCATATTGCATGGAGGTGTTTCCTGTAAGGGCTGCTGTTACACACCCTTTACTTCTCTGCCTCTCAAAACTCAAAAAAGTTGGAAGGGGCATGTGTAGTACCAATATTGAAGTTGTTCTACAGAAGAGTTACACTGACTCAAAATGGTGGGTAAAAATGACAGTATGGTCTCGGGCAGGAAACCTGGTGTGATTCCTGTTGGCTCAGGCAGTGCAATCCCGATTGGGATCATCCAACACCTTGACATTTATTTTGCAGTGGGGCGTGTTTTGTGCAATTATTGAGCAGGGAAGAGCATAAAGACATCAGCAAGTCTGGCTCCTCTTTAATGTTAAAGACCCCTCTCCCTACTGATGGCATCATTGACCCCCCCGTCCCCCACAGGAGCGAACCCCTGCTACAGGGTCACCTATAGACTATACCACTTCAGGCCCACCCACTTCAGGTCAAACCCTGGCAGTGCCAACCTGGCAGTGCCCAGTCATATCTGTGATCAGCCAGGGGCCAAATTGCCCTGGCGTGGTCATCACAGCTGATCTCATTTTTGGAGATCAGTCGTGATTCCTGTCAGACATTGTGTCATGCTGATAAGTGGGAACATCTATCACTCCTAGAAGACATGGTGTTAAGCTGATTTTTAATATGTGCATGTATTTAAATATATGGTAATTAGGTTCACACCTTCGCTGGGCATGAACCTGATGACGTCACCAGCAGAGAGTGGGAAAGATGTCATTCTGAGCCGCCCCAGTGTAGTTCCCATCCTGGTCTTCTCGCATCAGATGGGGCCAGAAAATTGATAATTCTGTTTCTCACGCTCTCTCTCCACAGAAGGCACCAGACCTGCTGAATCTTTCCAGCATTTTCTGTTTTTATTAAAGCAGAGCAATGCTCAGGCACCTGAGTCCCACAAAGCCAGATAGTGCAATTTGAATTCTATAAATATCTGGAGTTCAAAGTCTAATGATGAAACCACATAATCCTACAGTGCATAAGGAAGCTATTTGGCCTGTCAAGTCAGCACAACCCCACCAAAGCCCTACTCCACAACCCCATGCATTTACCCTAGCTAGTCCCCCGGACACTAAGGTGCAATTAAGCATGGCCAATCCATCTAACCTGCACATCTTTGGACTGTGGAAGGAAACCAGAGCACCCAGAGGGAACCCACACAGACATGGGGAGAACATGCAAATTCCACACAGAAAGTAACCCAAGCCCGGGTCCCTGGTGCTGTGAGATAGCAATGCTAACTGCTGTGCCACCGTGCTGCCCATTGTTGGTTGTCAGAAAAAAACCATCTGGTTCATTAATGTCTCTTAGGGAAGGAAATCTGCCTTCCTTACCTGGCCCCAGCCTACAAGTGACTCTGGAGCCAAGGAACGTGGTTAACTTTGAAACGGCCTAACAAGCCATTCACCTATATGAAACTTGATCAGCAGGTCCAATACTTGTTTAAATCAGGTGCGTGTTATGAAGGACAATCTCCTTTAGTTTTGTTCTTGTTCTCGAAGGGATAATGTGGTTGTTTCTATTTTTGTCTTGTAATACAAAGCAAGGAACTGAAATTGCCTGGAGTCTTTTTGCTGCACTGCATCTTTTGTCAGTGTCTGTATCTTTAGGGAGGTCACTCCCTTTAGGTATGTTCATTAGTGACCATCTCTATTTGCTGCTTCTGCAATTGGCAGATGAAGATGTCAGCAAAGTCAATCAATTAGGATATATTATATCTACGTGGCTAGGATCGTAGAAACAGTTTTCATTAAAAAAACCCAAATGGTTTCTATAACAGATGGCCGATGTACAATGGCAGATTTACAGCTGGGCATAAATTGGAAACTTGTCTAAATGATTTTATGTTAAAGTCACTTGAAAAACTCCTGAAAAGTCACTTGCTAAAGATGTATATTTGTGAATATTGGGTGAAAACAGGATTTGTTTCAACTATGAAGGCTCCCGATGATTGAATTATTTGGGAGTGCTCATTATTCAAGGCTCACAGATGAATAATGGGCTTTTGAATGAATCACTGGTGGGCATGTGACACTGGTGAAATCACAATCCATCAAATAAGAAAAAGTCCGGTGGAGGGGGAGAAGATTCATAGAGGAAGATTGTGAGGAAAACAAATGCTGATCTGGTGAAAATTCCCAAATGGTGAATGCATTTAAAGGTAGCTTTTCCATTACACTCCCACTTCCAGCAGGAGTTATTTTTTGATTTTGAGAATCTCACTGTATTTGAGCTGTCAAGGCACATAATCCTCCAACATGATGTTGAAACGATATCTATCCCACTGATCAACTCAATATTCTAAACACATTGGAATATGTTCAGAATCATGTTGAGTTTTTATAATTGAACAACTGTGAGCCATCCATCAAATCTCTGTTACATTAAAACCGGCCATTTGTTCACTGTACAGAAATTAGCATTTTAACTGTCTCTGACACTTTTCATGCAAGTCAAGCTACCTGAGGCAAGTGGAATGGTTCTCAGCGTTTATCAGATCCTGTTTTGTTCTGCTGCATCACTTAACATTATCAGTGGAATGTACAGCAGAGAAACAGCCCAATCAGCCCAAATAGTTAATGCCAGTGGTTATGCTCTGCACGAACCTCCTCCCACCTTTATTTATTCAATTTATTATTGTCACACATATCCGTGTACTGTGAGATGTACTGTTTCTAGCACACTATATAGACAAAACATACCATATATAGAGAAGGAAAGGAGAGAGTGCAGAATGTATTGTTACAGTCATAGCCAGGGTATAGAGAAAGATCAACTTAATGCAAGGTAGATCTATTCAAAAGTCTGATGGCATCAGGGAAGACGCTGTCCTTGAGTCAGTTGGTACATGTCCTTAGACTTTTGTATCTTTTTCCCGATGGAAGAAGGTGGAATAGAACAATAGATAAGGGTCATGGGTGGAGGGGGGACTGGTAATGTTAAAGTGGCGGCGCGGGCTCGTTGGACCGAAGGGCCTGTTTCCCGGGCTGTTTTTGTTCTTTGTTCTTAACATTTCAGTGGTGCTTGGGGTTCTTAATTATGCTGCTTTTCTGAGGCAGCAAGATGTGGAGACAGAGTCAATAGTGGGAGGCTGGGTTTCGATTGTGACCTTGTGTAATTTCTTGCAATCTTGGACAGAGCAGGAGCCATACCAAACTATGATACAACCAGACAGAATGCTTTCTATGGTCCAAAAATTGGTGCGAGTCATAGCTGGCACGCCACATTTCCTTAGTCTTGAGAAAGTAGAGGGGCTGGTGGGCTTGCTTAACTGCAATGTCGGCATGGGGGGACCAGGACAGGTTGTTGGTGATTTGGACACCTAAAACTTGAAGCTCTCATTTATTTCTACTGCATCCCCATTGATGTAGACAGAGGCATGTTCTCCACTACACTTCCTGAAGTCAATGACAATCTGCTTTGTTTTGCTGACATTGAGGGAGAGATTATTGTTGCTGCACCAGTTCACCAGCTTCTCTATCTCATTCCTGCACTCTGTCTATCATTGTTTGAGATCCGACCCACTACAGTGGTGTCATCAGCAAACTTGAAAATCGAGTTGGAGGGGAATTTGGCCGCACAATTAAAGTTATATAACCTCCTTCAACATCTCCTAATATTTCTCTCATTTTCTGAAAATAACTTGCTAAAAATGCACGTATAACAAGTTGACCATTCATTGAAGGAATAATAGCATAGCGGAGGTATGGTAGCACAGTGGTTAGCACTGCTGCTTCACAGGTCCAGGGTCCTGGGTTCGATTCCCAGCTCGGGTCACTGTCTGTGTGGAGTCTGCACATTCTCCTCGTGTCTGCGTGGATTTCCTCCAGGTACTCCGGTTTCCTCCCACAGTCCAAAGATGTGCGGGTTAGGTTGATTGGCTGTGCTAAAACTTGCCCCGTAATGTCCTGGGATGTGTAGGTTAGAGGGATTAGTGAGTAAATGTGTAGGGATATGGGGATAGGGCCTGGGTGGGATTGTGGTCGGTGCAGACTCGATGGGCCGAAGGGCCTGTTTCTGCACTGTATGGTTCTATGAACTTCTACCCGTGTTCAAGTGCAAGATTGTAGGACTGTTTCATAATGCGGGTATGGAAGTTCCTGCCAGCATCAGGTAGTGGTTCATTGTGCCTTCATTGGTGTGAGCTCTTTGACAGGAGTTCTCTCATCAATTCCATTTCCATACATTCATGACAAATCCTTTTGCATTCTTGTTTATTGAATACTTAATCCATTAATTCATTATAATTTCTGCTTTATGAGGCACTTGTGGCAAAACATTACATTTTATAATAATCCCATGTTAAAACAATTTCCTCTAACTTTCCTCTCATTCTTCTAGTGAATGTATCAGTATTTATTCTCCAAGTCCTTTCATTCCTTAAATACCCTTAAGATATGGAATCGCTCAGATGTGAAGGAATTATTCACACTGTGGCCCACCCAGTACAAAATCAAATACATTTTCTTGCTTTTATATTCAATGGACCCATAACTGGAGTCTGGTGCAATGGGTCGTATCCCAAATTTTGAGCCAGAAGTTTTAGGTCCGAGTCCTGTTCCAGGACTTGATGGATAAAGCTGTCATTCATAATGAAGCAAAACAGGTTATCAACCAGAAAATTTTGACTAGCCTTTGGCCCACCTGAAGAAGGAGCAGTGCTCCGAAAGTTTGTGATTACAAATAAATCTGTTGGTCTGTAACCTGCTGTGAGACTTCTTACTGTCTAAGGAAAGATGTAAATACGTTAGAAGCAGTTCAGAGGTTTACTATACTAATTCTAGGAATGGGCAGGTGAGTCTTGCATCCATTGGAGTTTAGAAGAATGAAGTTGATTGAAACTTTTGAACTCCTGAACGTCTTGACAGGATGCTTGTGGAGAGGATGCTTCCTTTTGTGGGACACTCTAGAACTAGGAGGAACTGTTCAAAAATAAGGTATTGCTCGTTTAAGATGCAAATGGGGTGAATTTTTTTCACTCATGGGGTTGAGAGTCTCTGGAACTCTCTTCTTCAAATGGTGTGGCAAGCATTAAGGCAGAGCTAGATCCATTCTAGATTAACAAGCGGGGAGAGTGAAGGTTACTGGGGGCAGACAGGAATGTGGGGCTTGAGGTTACAATCAGGTCAGCCATGATCTTATTGAATAGTGGAGCAGACTCGAGAGGCCTATTCCTGCTCCTAATTCATATGATTGTCTGTGTGTATATATATATGTATGTTTGTATGTTCCAACACATCAATTATAGGCAGTGAGTGTGGAAGAAATCCCAGCTCACACAATGGAAAGAAAGCTAGAATCCCTATTGTTAAAACCCATAGCTCCAGACTACAAAACGTACGCTAAAATGTGCCAGTTGTCATGGAAACTCAGACCTCCTGAGTGAATGAGGACGTTCGCCATACATGAAGCACAGGCTCTCATTTTCCTTTCTCGGGCCTTGTTCATGCACTCTCATCTTTAAACCTGCACCACTTGATTGTTGCTATTACACTATTTCAAATCTTAACTTTTAGAGTTTGCACCTGTTTCTTGCTCTTTTATCACATAATGTAACAGTTCAGCTGGGATCTCCCGATTCCACCACGGCAGATTTTGCCATCGTGGATGCAATGAGCCATTCAAATCCCTGTTGACCTTGGTGGGACCAGAAAATCCCACTGGCGGGAATCCCACCTTTCATCCGCCACTAATCTACCATTTTACTGACCATCCTAATTTGGTCCCATTATTAAACTTAATATTCATCCTGTATCTATTTGCAATTCATTTCTATAAAAACAAAATGAATGGAAATGTTTCCAACATTTGGCCAAACTAAAAAGGGAAAGGCATCTTTTGTAATTATTCAATGATTAAGAAACTTCAAGGCTTTAAACTTTCAGGGTAGTTGCATAACGGTGGTTGCATAATTCCAAGAATTCAGTGACAGCTTTAGTTCTGTTTGCAGAACAGATTCTGTTGCGATAAAACGTGGGCCAAGTCATGTTTCCTTCTGCTACAGATATACCGAACAACTTTCTGATTGTCTGTAATGCTTTATTTAAGATTTGAGACTGGATAGTCTATTTTTGAGGGGCTTTCTGGAAATTTCTAAGATGTAAATCAGACACTAATTACTTCCGTCTCTTGTGACGTAGTGATTGTCCCTGTTCAAGTTTCCTGTCCATTTTCACCTGGGGTACATCAAACTCCAGAGCTCAAACCTCTCTCCGCAGCTATCGGTTTTGTCAATAAAGGTCAGTTCCATCATTCAGGTTCCCCTGCAGTCACTGACTATCCTGACTTGGAAATGTATCACTGCTCCTTCACTATTAGTGGGTCAAAATCCTGGAACTCCCTCCCTAATAACGCTGTGAGTGTACCTACATCTCAGAGGCTGCAGTTGTTCAAGTTATTTACCACCTTCTTAAGGGCAACTAGGCATGGGCAATAAATGCTGGCCAAACCAGTCATGCTCATGTCCCATAAAATAAAAATAATAAAAAAAATCAGGCCATAAAGAAATTTGGAAAAACTTGATCCATTGAGCCAACTCCATTCAAACCCCGCATGAATGCTACATCAATGATTTCCACTCACACACGACCAAATGTTGACACTTTAAGGTATCTTTTTCCTCTATATCCGCAGGAAAAATAAACCCCCAATCCATCTTTTCGACAAATATTGATCTGGTTTCCTTTTCCAACCATCAATTGGTCCCAAATGACTGATCTTCTCTCAAGGTTGTTCCCATCTCTTTTATTCCACAAGGACAGCAAGTTTTTTAAACTAGTCTTTATATTGGTGAGTCGTATACTTGTGTTTCCCAGCTTGATGCACAATGCTCAGGTTAAGTAACCTTCTTGACACTTGACCTATCCGGACCTTCAGTTTCATTTTTATGATTTTATGGGCTGTATCCTTGTCACTTGTTTTTAAGCTTTTTCAAATGTGTCTCTATCTTTTCTTGGTGTTATTCTGATGTCTGATTCATCTTATTGATAGTAGTTTTGTACTGACCAGGTGGATCATCCCCAAGCTATGGGCTGGATTTTCTGGAGACAGAGATGGTGGCAGACACAGAGAATTGCATAAGAGGTCATAATCATGGTCCTGCATCAGGCTCTCAGTTTCGAGAGAATTATCTGTGTCAGTGTTAAGTCAGTCGGCAGGAAGGAAATGAAGCAGGAAACTCACCTTTAGTGGCAGGAAGCTCATTGTTTTGCCTAATTGCTCAATGTGTTTAAATGCAATTCATGGCGATTTAATACCAACTCCTTGAATTAATGAAAGTTACACATGCCTCTTGTGCCAACCAGTGCAGGCTGGCAACATATATCTGGTTTCCTTGATTAACGGTGAGAGCCCTTTTAGCTTCCAGGAGACCGAAGCCTAGATTGCCACAAAGCTGAGAACAAAATTGGTAGAGGAGGCCACAATCTGGAAATCCCGTCTCCAAGCATAACATTTCCCATTTTCACAGGGATGGGAATGGGAACAGTTTGCATTTCACACATATGTGTTTTGTGGAGAAAGCTGCCTGTAAAATTGATTTTGGTGAACTAGATATGTGAATCATAATGCGCACAGGTTAGATCTGGTAGAGGCAGATCTGAACTTTGCGCATTAGTTTTGATAGTCAGAGCACCTTTTTTGGAAAGGTGCAGGGTCCCCTTTGTAAGTTGCTCCAAAGCTGTGTTAAGTACAACAGAAATGGTAAACATTCAGTAGCAATTGTCTCTCTTTAAAATAACAGAGTAGGTGGGTGGGGGTGCAGGATTTGGCATGGCAATGTTTTTGCCCATGACTGACTCTTGCTTCGAGTTGGCAGGAATAACATTGCTCTTGAGAAGGATGCATTGTGTCAAGCTACAAGAGGGACATGGCATCCTCGCACATCAGTGCCATAGAAGCAAGTCAATTCTGTGAGCTAGCAGAGACTGGAAGGAGAACACAAGGTCAGGAGGAAGAGGCAGTGCCATGGGCACAAGGACAGAGGAGGAGGATGGGCAGGGCAAGCTGGTAAAATTCCTCCCAGTGTGTTGCATGCTGCAGAGGAACCTTCAAGCCCAAAGGAAAATGCCATGGCTAGAGCTCCAGGATGAGGAAGAGGAGAAGGAGAAGGACACTACTCCAGAAAATGGAGGAGGGTGAGGATGCAATCAATAGCAGCATATTTGGAAGGTATGTCTATGTAGCCAGGGCTGATTCTGTGCAGGAGAGGCCCATTGTCATTCACTTCCTTGTGCAAAGTAGATACACAAAGGATCCTCTAATCTCATATTTGCTATCACGCAATCCCTGGAGACCAGTGTCCAACAAAAGAACCATTTATATGGAAACCAAAGGACTGTCCATCCCCACCAAGGGAGAAAAAAACAAGAGTTTCACTCAGTCACATTAAAATGGGTGTTACCCTCATCATCATAACCCTTTGATGTAACACATCATAAGAAACCCTTCAGAACCTGGCCCCTTCACATTAACACCAGGGGCCGTAAATGAGGTGCTGAAGCCTGGAACATACATGGCATTACAAGCTGCGCTTCCTACACCCAGGCCAATGAGTAACACCGACTTGTGAGATGACTGCCTTGTAACCAATACTGAGGTTTCAGATACGGCTGCTGACCTCCAGCTACTTGTGGAGTTTGACCATTGAGTTATGTTAAAGTCAAGTATAGATGGGCAATGAATGCTGCAAGGAGCATCATTAAGGCTTTGAACACTGAAACCTCGTATGAAAGACCCAGAGTATGAACAAGGCTTCCACTGCCTCACAAATGTAAGCTGGAATTTTCCAGCCATTCTCACTGACAGGATCTTCTGGTTCCTCCAACAATGAAACTCCTTTGGGACTGTGGCATGGCCAATACACCTAACCCGCATGCCTTTTGGATTGTGGGAGGAAACTGGAGCACCCAAAGGAACACCCGTTTTAGTGTGACTGAGGGAAACTCCATTCACAGTGGCAGGACTAGAGGTTCCTGCCACCAGCCAGTGGCATGCCAACTCCCTTAACCACAAAATACACTGTGGGGGCACACGGAGAATACCACCACCGCTCCCCCCCCCACCCCACCCCATCCCCCCCCCCCCCCCCCCCCCCCCACATTAGCACATCCTTGTTCCTGACAATGCCAATGTGAGATGGATCTCAGCATTTCAGTCTCAGTGTCACTGGTGAGAACATCACTCATTTTGTTACCGTTCTTATTGAGTGTATAAACACAGACTGAGATATCTACAAGTGTACTGTATTCGATAGTACAAAGTTGTGATATTTCCAGATTGTTAAGTGTAACCACGGTGAATCCATTAGTGCTCTTGGATAGGTGAAATGGTGCCCACTCCGAGGAAGTTCCCCTGTGTTGCCTTGATGGAGATGGAGGAAAGCTGTTCATCTTCCATTCCACACGGCAATGAGCAGCACGGCGACCGGTGTCACTGCGCGGACACCCATTGGGATCTCCTTCAGACTGCGGCTTCTGCACTTCTGCAGGAGCAGCAGCTGTCACTTGTTAAGCTGACGCTCCCTCAGGCAAGAAATCCTGAACACAGAAATATTGGGCAGCATGCAACTGAGGGGCAGAGTGGCCATTCCTTAAAGTGGTATCACTCATCTGAGCCCCTAAGACAGGATCACTTAGAAGGCTGCCAGCGAGAAAGGGGAGAGGTAATGACACAAAGGGAATCATTCTCCTGACTTTCTTCATCCTTGAGCTCTGCAGAGGATGCCCCAGCTGAAATGTTTAGTTCATTTTTTTTTATGAGTGTCACAAGTTGGCTTACATTAACACAGCAATGAAGTTACAGTGAAAATCCCCTGGTTGCCACACTCTGGCGCCTGTTCAGGTGCATTGAGGGAGAATGTGGCATGGCCAATACACCTAACCCGCATGCCTTTTGGATTGTGGGAGGAAACTGGAGCACCCAAAGGAAACCCGCACAGACACGGGGAGAAAGTGCAAACTCCACACAGTGACCCAAGCCGGGAATCGAACATGGATCCCTAGCACGGCGAGGCAGCAGTGCTAATCACCCTGCCACTGTTTTGTGAACACATTGATGCCATAGAATTGTCTTCTGTGATGGTGGGGGAACCTTCTCCCTGCACTTCATGACATCTTATTGTGCTGCAGGAACAGAAATTCAGCTGCTGGAAATTCAAACCGCAGAAAATTCTTCAAAAATCTACAAGACTATTTCTAACTTGAGCACAGAGCTGGCTGCCTTTTTACCCATGGTTCCAGTCCTTGCACGGCCATCGTCTGGAAAATTTGGTGCATCTAGAAATTATAAATATATAAAACAACAAGGAGCTATCATACTGGAACCAATCTACAAAGAAGTGAATGCACCCTTTCAAAGTGGTCCAGCAGATGGCAGCAAAACACCACTTTAGACAGAAGTGGGGTCCAGTAAACAGGCATTCTCCGCTGAAAGTACAGAACTAAGGATAACTCATTCACATCTTGTTCAAATCTGCTGTTGATGCACAATGCTTGCACATTGTATTCTAGGAAGGGAGTCAAATATTAGAAGCATTAGTATAAGAAAAAAACCCTGCATTTGCTTTTACAATTAGCTGGGCAGGAAACTGGCTGAACTGGTTCAAGGAGCAATGTCAAGTGTGTGGGAGCAGATTTATAGAATCATAGAATGCTTACAGCAGAGACAGAGGTCAGCTGGCCCACCAAATCCACACTGGCTCTCTGTAAGAACAACATAGCTACTCTCACCCCTCAGTCCCTTCTCTGTAACCCTGTAAATAATTTCCTTTCCGATATAAAACACAACTGAATGTGTCAGCACCACTCTTTCAGGGAGTGCGTTCCATATTGTGACCATGCACTGCAGAAAGATGTTCCTCCTCGTATCGTGATTGGTACATCTGTCTCATGTCGTTGTCCTCCAGTTCTCAACACTTCCACTAAAAAGGACAGGTTTCTCTCTATTATCCTGTCCAGACATCTCATAATTTTGAACATCTCTATCAAATCTCCTCAAAACTCATCTCTTCCTGATGGAGAACAGCCCCAACTTTTCACATTTATCCATACAACTGAAGTTGTTGATCCTTGCAACCCCTTTTTTTCCTGGTAAAGCCTTCACATCCTTCCTAAAGTGCTGCACAGAATTGGACACACTACTCTAGTTGAGGCTGAACCAGTGTTTTATTAATGTTCACTGTAACTTCCTTGTCTTTGCACTCATGCCTCTGTTTATAAGATCCAGGAACCTGTTTGCTTTATCATTTTCACTACTGGCCCTGCCATCCCCAACAATTCGTGCACGTATAGCCCAACATCTCTCTATACCTGAACTATCTCTAAAACAGTTTGTACTATATTATATCTCCTCATTCTTCCTATCAAACATAAGAAGTCGCATGTACACAAATATATTATATAAATATACAATATATGGCACTTTGTCAAGCATTTTCTGAGTCCAGATACACAACATTAACCGCATTGCCCTCAATCACCCTTTCTGTTACCCCATCAAAAAACTTAGCTAAAAGCTGGCTGAGCCTTTGCCTGCCTTAACAAATCTGTGCCGTGTATCTTAATTAATTCCCTTTTTCCAAGTAAATGCTAATACTCCTGAAATTGTCATTTCTAAAATCTTTCTCACCATGAGAGGTTAAATGGACAGGCCTATAGTTGATTTTCCCATCTTTAGGCCAGGAACCAGCACATGGGCAGAAGGAAAAGAAGCAAAGAGGTGAAACGATGCTAAACTGCATGTCAGGCAACCCAGAACCGGCAGCAAGTTAGAGAGAAAGTGTCTCAGGGAGCAAGATATGGGGAGGGGGACAGGTAGAAGATCCCAAATCAGGGGATGGACAGAAAGAGGCTCGAGAGTTAAGTCCCAGGCAGGAACAAAGACAAGGATCAGAGATAAATCCCTTTGATTCAAGATGAAAAAAGACTTTGAGTTAAAGCGAGAGCTGCGAGGATCAGACTTGAAATAAAGTGGTCTTGAGAGAAGCCCAGGAGATTTAAGAGGGCTGATGACTCCATGTTTTGGGCTTAAGTGCAAAGGTACTCTTCAGAGCAGTGGTGTTTTGCTTGGCACAACTGAAGATGTGAAATTGTGCTTGGAAAGTGAAGCCTGAGTGTACTCAGAGGTAGTCATGATGTGGAGATGTCGGCGTTGAACTGGGGTAAACACAGTAAGAAGTGTATAGAAATGATTTGGAAGAGGGAGTAGGTGGTGTGACCAGCAAATTTGCTGATGACACCAAGATGGCTGGATTGGCGGGCAGTGAGGAGCAGTGTCTGGCAATACAAAGGGATATTGATAGGCTGGTGTATTGGGCAGATACATGGACATAAGAACATAAAATGGAGTTTAATCCGGATAAATGTGAGGTGATGCATTTTGGTTGGAATAATGTAGGGGGGAATTATATGATAAAAGGTAAGCCCATAAGGAGTACAGAATCGCAGCGAGACCTGGGGGTGCAAGTGCACAAGTCTTTGAAGGTGGCAGTGCAAGTGGAGAGTGTGATGAAGAAAGCCTATGGTATGTTAGCCTTTATAGGAAGGGGTATAGAATATAAGAGCTGGAGTCTAATGTTGCAGTTGTACAGAACATTGGTTAGGCCGCATTTAGAGTACTGCGTCCAGTTCTGGTCACCTTACTACCGGAAGGACGTGGAGACTCCGGAGAGAGTGCAGAGGAGGTTTACCAGGATGTTGCCTGGCATGGAAGGACTGGGGTATGAGGAAAGATTGAAGAAATTGGGGCTCTTTTCCCTTGAAAGACGGCGACTGAGGGGGGATCTAATAGAGGTATATAAGATTATGAAGGGTATAGATAGAGTAAACAGAGGTAAGCTATTTCCTATGATAGAGACACATAGGACAAGGGGCCATGGGCTTAAGGTGAGGGGGGAGAGGTATAACACAGATATTAGACGGAGGTTTTTCACACAAGAGGGTAGTGGGGGTATGGAATGCTCTGCCAAGTAAGGTGGTGGAGGCAAACACGCTAGAGTCGTTTAAGAGTAACTTAGACAGGCACATGAGTGGGTTGGAGATGGGTGGATATAGGAGATTGTTTTAAAGAAGGTTCATTAGCATTGGTAAGGTAAATGGATATGGTATGACAATAATGTTTTTTCTCTTTTCATTCACAGGTCTTAAGTCAGTCCGCCTTGTTGTCCAACGAGGGGCATACACGCAATGGGTCGTACTTGGGCTGCTCTTGGTTGTTCGAGATTGGCCTAGTGCTTCATGTTGTTAGTGTACGCTTAAACTGGACCAGATACTGGGCAAGACGACAGCTCAGTGACTACCACTGTTTGCTGTGCAGACACGTGGATTTGGGCCGGTGTCTGTGGGAGTTTGCGCATTCTCCCCGTGTTTGCGTGGGTTTTCTCCGGGTGCTCTGGTTTCCTCCCACACCCCAAAGATGTGCTGTTAGGCTGTAATAAATTGTCCCTAAATTAGCTTTCCTCAATGTGGATGGCCATAAAACATTAGATAAGGGTCAAGGGTGGAGGAGGGGCTGGTGGTGTTAAGATGGCGGCACGGGCTCGTTGGGCCGAAGGGCCTGTTTCCCGGGCTGTTTTTGTTCTTTGTTCTTTCTTTGTTCTTTGTCTCACAACACCAGGTTAAAATCCAACAGATTTATTTGGGTAGCACAAGCCATTAGCTTACGGAGCACTGCTCCCCTTCGTCAGGTGAGTGATGCTATGACAACAGTTGAATGAACACCGCTCGACAATCACCAAGCAAGGCTGTTCCCTTCCTGCTGGTCAACACTTCAGCGGTCACGGGCATTCAGCCTCTGATCTTTGGGTAAACGTTCTCCAAGGCAGCCTTCATGACGTACGATAGCGTAGAGTCGCTGAGCAGAAACTGATAGCCAAGTTCCGCATACATGAGGATGGCATAAATCAGGATCTTGGGTTCATTTCACACTATTTGTAACCCCCATGACTTGCCTGAACTTGCAACGTCTCACTTACTGTCCTGTCTGGAGACAATACACATCTCTTTAACCTATGCTTAGTGCTGTCTCCACTCACATTGTCTGCACCTTTAAGACTTGAATAGCTGTAAAGACTTGCATTCTAATCAGTATTCTGTAAACTGAGTGTGTGCCTTTATATGCTCTGTTTGTGATCAGAACTCCCCACTCACCTGACGAAGGAGCAGCGCTCTGAAAGCCAGTGGCATTAGTTACCAAATAAACTTGTTGGACTTTAACCTGGTGTTGTCAGAGTTCCTACTGTGTGTACTCAGAAGTCCAGGGGAAAGCAATCTCAGAAGATCAGATTGAAACCCCGGAGGTAGATTCTTGTTGAAGCTATCTGAGTGGAAATTACATTTGGAGAGGATTCCATGAGAAGTTCTTCAAATGTGGAGTTTGGAAACCCTCATGGGAAGGGTAGAGTTTTAGTGAGACAGATTGGCTCATGAGGTAGGTCATTGAGAAATTCACTGCATCTGCTGTGGTCACATTGTGTGATGTGTCTGACCACAGTTTGCCAGTTGGTTCACATGTACCTTGAGAATAAGATAGATATGATGAATTGTTTTATTTTTTTGAAAATGCATGTGTCTGTAAAGATATAGCTGGGCTGAAGGAATAGTGAAATTGTCTGGCCATTCACACCAACTGGGTTCTCTAGTCTGGCTGCAGTGAATGAAGATTTGGCTGAGCGCCAAATTCTCCATCCTTACTTGCACTGGCAGTGGGACATGAACAGTTGGAAAATTTTGGTCTTTATCTTGTGTTGATATTGACATATTTCCACCCTTTAGCCAAAACTCTTCTGATTTCAGGGCACGCAAGGTTCTCAGAACGGAAATCTCTGTTTGCCTCAGGCAGGATTTTACGACCTCACTCGAGCGAGGCCGCAAAGTCCCTCCCTTTGTATCTGACGTAATATAATTCATTTTCTTGTTTTGTAAATGCTTCATTTGTTGTGTGAAAGGTTTATCAGTAGACTCTTGTGAATTTGTTCAGTAACTTACATCCGTGGTTATAGGAAAAGAAATTCCCCCTCTGGAATCAGTTCAATTCAAATGGTGACACTCGTAAAGAGAGCACTGAAACACATGAGGGGTGGCTGGGGGGATTCATAGAATCACAGAAACTGACAGTGCAGAAGAGGCCCTTCGGCCCATCGAGTCTGCAGTGACACACGAAAGGCCCTGTCTTGCCCATCTAATTCCACTTAGAAATCATAGAAACCCTACAGTACAGAAAGAGGCCATTCAGCCCATCGAGTCTGCACCGACAACAATCCTACCCAGACCCTACTCCCATGTCCCTACATATTTGTCACTTGTCAGCACTTGACCCATAATCTTGAATGTTATAGCATGCCAAGTACTCATCCAGGTACTTTTTAAAAGATGTGAGGCACCCCACCTCCACCACCTTCCCAGACAGTGCATTCCAGACGGTTACCACCCTCTGAGTAAAAGCATATTTCCTCAAATCCCCCAAATCTTCCATTCCTCACTTTTAACTGTGACCCTTCAACTCAGGGAACAGCTGCTCTTTGTCCATCTTATCCACGCCGCTTATAACCTTGAACACCTCAATCAGCTCCTCCCCTCAGTCTTCGCTGCTCTGGAGAAGACAACCCAAGCTTTTCCAACCTCTCTTCGTAACTTCCATCCTCTGCACTGCCTTCAGTACATTCACATCCTTCCCATAATGTGGCAAGCAGAACTGCACACAGTAATCCAGCTGGCCTCACCAAAGTTCGATTCAACTCTATCATGACTTCTCTGCTTTCATAATCTATACCCCGATTGTTAAAGGCCTTACGCCTTTTTCACCACACTATTAACCTGCCTTTCTGACTTCAGAGATTTATGGACAAACACACCAAGTCCCATTGTTCTTCAGGACTTTCCAGTGTCAGGCCTTTCATAGTATAACTTCCTTGTCAAATAGTGGGCCACAGATGACACAGTCACAGTTGGGAAAGCATCTGGAGCCTGTTGATGGGGGGAAGGGCAACTCAATGTTCTCATTGGGGGCACTCAGTAGAATGGGAGAGAGTCAGCTCTACATGGGGGCACTGGGGCATCAACATCAAACAATCCTGGGGGGAGGACAGAGATATTAATGACAATCACAGTGGGCTCCAGGGTTAAAGGGGAGTAATCACAGGGAGGGGAGCCTGCACACTATTTCTACAAGGACAATGAGAAGGACTTTCATGGTCACCAGGGTGTGGGGGATAGGGGGTGTTGAAGCCGGTCTTATATCTCAGCACCATCGTTTTCTAAACTCTTACAATCACGCAGTTGAAAAACAAGCAATGTAAATTGTCACTGGGGGGGACTATCGGAGTTTATGGGAGGAGCTGTCTACTGAACCTTTGGACAAGTGAAGGGGAATCCTAATCATTTCTGTTTTACCAACAGAGAATATAACATAACTTAGACATGTTAGGAACATTCAAAAGCCAATTGAGACACTGGGGCTCCTTAACTCACATTGCACTTTCTTGCAAGAAGCTATTCCTGGTTCGGTATCATTTTTTCATTGCGTTCCCAAAACCCTTTCTCCCTGGAAAATGCAAGAATCAGCAGGATCCAACTTTCAAGGGGTAAAGAACAAAGTTCATATGCTTCATGCCACAAAGAACTCAATCCCTCACCCCGCCACTGCCCCGATTACTGTCATGACATTTAGTGACACCCATTCCCAGTGGCTCTCAACGTGACACGTTTTGTGAGTGGCTCATTCTTAAGACTCCATTGGGAACCTGTATAGAATAACTCAAGCATCTGGTCATAAATGCAGCTGAGAGGTTATTGGTGGTCTATTTCGCAAGGCACACAATTACATCCAGTTCTTCCTAGATGAAGCCAACCAGACTGGCGCAATGGGATTTGCAGTGAACTCTGGATCCTCACAGGTGCAGGGTGCCATCAGCTGCACACATGTGGCTTTAAGAGCACCCTGCAGCAGCAACTACAATTCAGCAACAGAGACATGTTACAGTGTCTCAACATGCAGCTGATCTGTAACCACTAGAAGTGGATTATTCAGATCTGTGTAAGATGCCTGAGGATTTCGCATGACTCTTACGCCTTGAATCCCTTGTAGGTGCCATAGGTCATCGAAAGACTTCAGCATGTCCAGGGTTGGAGACAAAGGCTCCTCACAAAACATGTGAATGACTATGACCATTTGACAGACACAACATGCTTCAGAAGAGAAGTACAAGACTACCACAAAGGGAGGTACAACATTGCCTATGCTGTAACCTGATCCTGGATGGAACAGATCTTTGGCATATTGTCGCAATCCTCATTATTTCAATGAGGCACACCAATCTCTGAGTGAGAAGTTACACTTGTGCAATACAAAGTTCTCATCCTCGGGAAGCAAGGAAGCCACTGGAGCATGTGGTCGTCCAGCTTAGTTTTAGCCTTGCCATTTAGCCTTGCCCGAAAATGAGGACTTTCCATTTAGGCATTAATTAGTAGACTCATTGATGATGAAGAGCACATATCAGCTTGATATTCATCTCTTATGAGGCAGCCATGTTTTAATTTCAGCAGTCTCAGACATCTGGACAGAAACCAGTCATACTGATGGCATTCTAACAATCAGAGAACCATATTGACTACTCATTGGTGAGCTGACATAAAGTTAATGTCAAGACATGCCAGCCAGATATCTGTGCAAAGGATATACAAGGTGTGGACACCTATGCTACCTTTTTACACTTTGCATTTCTTAAATTTTCTGACCCTTCGTCTCAGTGTTTCCCTGACAGCGGGAGAGACAGTCTGCTGCAGATTTTGCCAATGATAACCTTGATGGACGTCCTTTGGAAGGTCTCAGTCTGGAGGGCACCAGCCTGGAGGGTCTCTGCCTGGAGGGGCCCAGCCTACTCTGGGTCTCCTGCTGTGGAGCAGGTGAACTCCCCTCGCCCTGAGGAGCTGGAATCTCTTGGGTCACAGACAGTAGGGACTTGAAATGGCCAGTCATCGCAAAGTGATCTGCTGGACTTCCTGAGGGTGTGCAGATGATGCTCTCCACCTTGTGGGTGCCCTGGGGCCTCTTTCTGCCTGAGGAGTAAAGACTCTTTGTGGGAAAGCTGTCCCATTTCCCTCTTGCCTAACCACTGCTGGATCCCACTCATGGCTATAGAGATGCAGTATACATCTGTGTGCACATCCGGCACAAAGTCCTGCACTAAGGTCTCCTTAGAGGTCCAGTATCTACAAGATACAAGTCAGGAGTGTGATGGATTGCTCCCCACTTGCCTAGATGAATGCAGTTCCAACAACACTCAAGAAGCTCGACATCATCCAGGACAAAGCAATTCACTTGATTGGCATCCCATATAACAACTCCAACATCCATTCCCTGCACCATTAATTACAATGACAGCAGTGTACCACCTCTGGATGCACTGCAGGGACTCACCAAGGTTTCTTCAACAACACATTTTAAACTCACGACCTCTACCACCTAGAAGGACAGGAGCAACAGATGGCTGGTATTGTTGAAAGGAGCGAGGCAGCAGTCGATACTGATTTCCTCTCGCCACCCATCGATAAGCAAAGGGTGTTCTGAATTATTTTTAAAATATGTGGTGGCGTGTTTTCCCAAACCTAATTTTGTGTGATTCAATATGATAATAGTTCACAGCGAACTTGGTGTTACTATTAATACGGAAGGTTGGTTTATTTTACATTCAAAACCCAGGGGAGGAATGTTTGCAACTTTCCCATGTACAGGTACACAGAGACACTGACACATCGGCACACACACACTCGTGTGCACACACATGCACGCAAATGTATGCACACACACATACACACATGCACACACAGACACACAATGCACTCATGCACACAAGAACGTGCACTTTCACACAGAAACACGCACACAGCCACACATGCTAGAAAAAATGCTTGAATCCATCATCAAAGAAGAAATAGCGAGGCACCTGGAAAGGAATGGTTTGATAGAGCAGACGCAGCACGGATTCGTTAAGGGGAAGTCGTGTTTGACAAATTTATTGGATTTCTATGAGGATGTGACTAGTGCGGTAGACAGAGGGGAACCGGTGGATGTGGCGTTTCTCGATTTTCAAAAGGCGTTTGATAAGGTGCTGCATAAAAGGTTGCTTCAGAAGGTTAGGGGGCATGGAGTTGGGGGTGAGGTGTTAGTGTGGATAGAAGATTGGTTGTCTAATAGGAGGCAGAGAGTTGGTATCAATGGGTGCTATTCTGATTGGTGGTTGGTGACTAATGAAGTGCTGCAGGGATCGGTGCTGGGGCCTCAGCTATTTATCATTTATATAGATGATCTGGAGGAGGGAGCTGAGCGTAGGGTGACGAAATTTGCTGATGACACAAAGATGAGTCGAAAAGCAAATTGTGCAGAGGGTGTGGAAAGTCTGCAGAGGGATCTGGATAGGCTGAGCGAGTGGGCGAGGACCTGGCAGATGGAGTACAATGTTAGCAAGTGTGAGGTTATCCACTTTGGCAGGAATAATAGTAGGAGGGATTACTCTTTAAAGGGCGAAAAACTGCAGCATGCTACGGTGCAGACGGACCTGGGGGTCCATGTGCATGAGTTGCAAAAACCCAGCTTGCAGGTGCAGCAGGTGATCAAGAAGGCGAATGGGATGCTGGCCTTTATAGCAAAGGGGATAGAATATAAAAGCAGGGAGGTCTTGCTGCAAGTGTACAGGGCACTGGTGAGGCTGCAGCTGGAGTACTGTGTGCAGTTTTGGTCGCCGCACTTGCGCAAGGATATTTTGGCCTTGGAGGGAGTGCAGAGGAGGTTCACTAGGCTGATACCGGAGATGAGGGGGTTAGACTATGAAGAGAGACTAAATAGACTGTGTCTGTACTCGTTGGAGTTTGGAAGGATGAGGGGTGATCTTATAGATATGTATAAGATAATGAAAGGGATGGATCGGGTAGAGGTAGAGAGATTCTTCCCGCTCAGAAAGGACAGCAGGACTAGAGGGCACAGCCTCAAGATAAGGGGGGGGGTGCAGTTTAGAACAGAGTTGAGGAGGAACTTCTTCACTCAAAGGGTGGTGAATCTCTGGAATTCTCTGCCCGTTGAAGTGGTGGAGGCTGCCTCGCTAAATATATTTAAGACATGGGTTTTTCACAGACAAGGGAATTAAGGGTCATGGGGAAAAAGCGGGAAAGTGGAACTGAGCCACTTCAGATCAGCCATGATCTTATTGAATGGCGGGGCAGGCTCAAAGGGCTAGATGGCCTACTCCTGCTCCTATTTCTTATGTTCTCATGCACTATGAAGGGGGTAGAAAAAAAAAGTTATACAACAATGGATAATAACAGTATAAGAATCATAAAAATGAAGATTATTCTGCATAATTTCAAGAGTCCAAAGAGGAATTCTTTCATGCTGGGTTTCCAGTTCAGCTGACTGAAGACTGGGGTTGTAGAATTCACTTTACAGTTAGTGCAGATATAGCAGATGAAATAGGTACACAGAAACTGGGTGGTTGTGCAGGCAGTGGTTGGAAATTTTCCAGCAAAGATAGAGGAGTTTTTGGTGGCATGTTAAACAGCAAACTGTTTGTGAGGCTAAGGATGTAATGGAAAACCACACACAAATACACGTGACATGTTGTTTTAATGGTTAATTGCAGCCTAAAAATCAATTTACATGCTTCTGGCCAGAATTCCATTGTTTCCCTCAGGAGACAAAATGATTATTAGCATCTCTTTCAGGGTAATGAATTTTGAGCTCTCTCTTTTGTGCTAATTTTGATTGGGTAGCCAATTCATCAACACTTATTTAATTTTTATTGATTACAAGGGGCCTGTTCAATGAGATTTGAGATTCCACAGGCTGACAGAGGATTTGTTTTTGTTCTTGTTACTCCTGGTGGTCCCACGACAAGGGACCATCCTTTTGGTCATATGGCTTGTAGTGGCCATCCTTTTTGGTTCAGTAGCAAATCCATTCAAAAAATAGCACTAAGAATAAAGTTTTCACATACAGTGTTGGATTTCTCTTCCTGTCGTGGAACACCCTTACCTACAATTTCCCCAGCAAGCCAAAAACCATCCCGACTTGGAAATATATTGCCGTTCCTTCACTATTGCTGGGTCAACATACTAGAACTCTGTCCTTAAAAGCACTAAAGGTATAACCACACTACATGACAGTTCAAGGATTTGGTTCACCATCATCTTCTCAAGGGCAGTTAGGGATGGGCCATAAATGCTGGCCTAGCCAGCAACACCAATGCCCCATGAAAGGATAATTTTAAAAATTCCCCTTTTCTACTTGATGTTGATAACTGCATCGTGATTGCTGGATCACTTGGGCACTAAATTAGGACTCCTTATTTGAGATGAGGCCTACCCTACATTGCTTACACTCTGTGCCAGTCTCACATCTGTCCAGTGGACTCTTACCTTTTCTTGCCTTGCCCCAAACTTGCATTCCAACTTGAGGCCATCTACCGCACACCTGCTAAGTATAAGCAAGATGGCAATCTCATTCACAAGTGCTCCATAGCATTTTGTCTTTTTTTTTCCAGTACAGTGCATTCATTAGTCCATCCTCTATTTCCTACACCGTACAACATTGTACCAATCGTCCTAAAACCCCCCCAGGCTGAGGGGCCGTCAAATTTGCATACCTCACCCTACTAGACACAGGTATACGCTCTTTTTCTCACACTAAATCTTACACCTTGGAGCACCATGAAGTATGACCATTCATCGCAACATCTCCACACCATACCATGACAACTCAATACTCTTGCCAAGCACAGAAGATCATTAAACATTTAGTGGCACTGGGTCCAAGTACGACACACAATATCATGCTTGCTGACCCTGCTCTAACCAGGCCTTCTTTGGCTGGTGAGATAGCCTCCTCGTACCACCCCACAACGTGAGAATGTCCACCTGACACTCACAGCCTCCATTATAGTGTGCAGCACTCGTCTAAGAAGTGAGGAACCCACCAGTATTGCCCTATCGCCTCATGTACCCAGCAGGTACTGAGGCCTTAACTGAGACCAACTATCATAAACTCTGTTGGATAACTCCATGAGGCTTCGCATTAACAATTATCAGCCTTCAGGAAACTGCCTTTGCTGCATTTATATCATCGATTGGGTCGCATTAGACACAGTGCCTACAGTGCTCCTGCCCCTGGGTGTATTTCATTCTTGCTGGCCCTTAATTGGTGAGGTGACATGAAATTGAGTGTCAGTTGTGATGGCAGCCAGAAATGGAATACACGCCCACTTCCAAGTCCATTGAACACAAGTGCACTTTGGACACAATCTTCACTGCAGTGAAGTCCTAGAATTTGGTGGCCAGCCAAATCAGTTGGCGGGATGGGAAAATGCTGCCAGTGTTAACAGTGGTAATATTCTGGCCTATATCGTTAACTTGTGGGTGGGCCTGGACTCGTTAAAGTGTGCTAATTATGATCTTTAATCATTATGCTCCATTACATGTCACATCACTAGGAACATTGCGCAGTCAATATATCACAGATAAAATACTCATTCCTGAGATTAATTTCATTGAAATAATTTAAGCAGAATCAAGATTAGCTTCTAATTCTGCAGTTGTCTCGACCTGTTTCACACACACACACACACGCACACGCACACACACTGAAATATTGAAACAGATGTGGGCCATTCTGCTCGTTGAGACTGTTCCAACTTTCAGTTAGACCAAGGTGTTTCATACCATGAAGTCCCTAGTGATCTTTCAGTCACATTGAGGAATACCACACAATCTGATAATGTTGACATTCCTTGTTCCAAGGAATAGATGTGAACTCAGAAATCAAATAGGAACAAGTCTTATCTAGCTCTACCTATGCATATATTAGGAATTAGGAAGAGGCACACAGTGACAAATACATTCAACAGTTACATGACCCCCTCACATTAACCAACGGCCAAGTCATCCTCCTGTGGGCCCTTGACATTAACCCTGGAAGTGATGTCACTTCAGAAGTGAATAGTCTGGAAATAAACTAAAACATTCTCCTGTTAAAAAAGTACTTCAGTCTTTCCTTTTCTCGTTAAAATGGGAGGAATGATGCTGAAAAGCTGATTCGCACATTGGACAGACATACCTCTCTCTCTCCCTCGCGCGCACACACTCGCCACCTCAACCCCCCATCTCAAACATCTCACCTCCATGCACACATACCCTCACACACACAGACTCACCCCTCACACACACTTATCCTCCGTGTGTGTGTGTGTGTGTGTGTGTGTGTGTGTGTGTGTGTGTGTGTGTGTGTGTGTGTGTGTGTGAGGTGGGTTAGGATGACTATGTATGGGAGGAGGATAAGTGTGTGTGAGGGGTGAGTCTGTGTGTGTGAGGGTATGTGTGCATGGAGGTGAGATGTTTGAGATGGGGGGTTGAGGTGGCGAGTGTGTGCGCGCGAGGGAGAGAGAGAGGTATGTCTGTCCAATGTGCGAATCAGCTTTTCAGCATCATTCCTCCCATTTTAACGAGAAAAGGAAAGACTGAAGTACCTTTTTAACAGGAGAATGTTTTAATTTATTTCTAGATTATTCACTTCTGAAGCGACATCACTTCCAGGGTTAATGTCAAGGGCCCACAGGAGGATGACTTGGCCATTGGTTAATGTGAGGGGGTCATGTAACTGTTGAATGTATTTGTCACTGTGTGCCTCTTCCTAATTCCTAATATATGCATAGGTAGAGCTAGATAAGACTTGTTCCTATTTGATTTCTGAGTTCACATCTATTCCATGGAACAAGGTGTGTCAACATTATCAGATTGTGTGGTATTTCTCAATGTGACTGAAAGATCACTAGGGACTTCATGGTATGAAACACCTTGGTCTAACTGAAAGTTGGAACAATCTCAACGAGCAGAATGGCCCACATCTGTTTCAATATTTCAGTGTGTGTGTGTGTGCGTGTGTGTGTGCGTGTGTGTGTGTGTGTGTGTGTGCGTGTGTGTATGTGTGCGTGTGTGTGTGTGTGTGAAACAGGTCGAGACAACTGCAGAATTAGAAGCGAATCTTGATTCTGCTTAAATTATTTCAATGTAATTAATCTCAGGAATGAGTATTTTATCTGTGATATATTGAGTGTGCAATGATGCCTGGTGATGTGACATGTAATAGAGCATAATGATTAAAGATCATAATTAGCACATTTTAACAAGTCCAGACCCACCCACAAGTTAAAGATATAGGCCGGCATCTTACCATTGTTACCACTGGCAGGATTTTCCCATCCCGCCAACTGATTTGGCTGGCTACCAAATTCTAGGACTTCACTGCAGTGAAGATTGCACCCAAAGTGCACTTGTGTTCAATGGACTTGGAAGTGGGCATGTATTCCGCTTACTGTCCCCCCCACACACAGTCGCCCTAACACCCCAACACCCCTCCCCCCCCCCCCCCCACCTCCCCAATGTCTCTCCGTGCCTCTCATGCCTCTCAGTGCTGTTTGCTGCTTCCTTTTGCCGTGGCTTTATTGTCAGGATCAATCCTTGCTATTAGCCACAGTGAAACGGAATAACTCAAATGGGCCAATCAGACCTCCTTTTGGACATCCAGTCAGCCTATTGGCATCCACTGCTCCAAGAGGCCTTGCTCTGACTGGCCTATTTTGTGGCTGTAAGTATTTCTGAAATTGGTGTTTGCTCCCAATGTGCGGCACGGTAACACAGTGGTTAGCACTGCTGCTTCACAGCTCCAGGGGCCTGGGTTCAATTCCCGGCTTGGGTCACTGTCTGTGTGGAGTTTGCACGTTCTCCTTGTGTCTGGGTGGGTTTCCTCTGGGTGTTCTGGTTTCCGCCCACAGTCCAAAGATGTGCAGGTTAGGTTGATTGACCGTGCTTAAAAAAAGATTGCCCTTAGTGTTCTGAAATGTGTAGGTTAGAGGGATTAGTGGGTACATATGTAGGGATATGGGGGTGGGGCCTGTGTGGGATTGTGATCAGTGCAGACTGGATGGGCTGAATGGCCTCTTTCTGTACTGTTGTATTTCTAATATTTCCTTTTGAGACAACGTTTGCCAGTCATGTAGTGACCGCCAGCTCCTCAGACCCTTGGAGACCTTTCACGGACCCCCAGGAATGTTGGAATAAGCAGCCTGATAATCTGAGCATGGATCAGTTCAGATGAATGGCCTGTTTTTTATGTGCTTTATGGATGGTGGAATCAAATGCAACCCATACCAGTTCCACAGCATTGCTGTAATTTACCATGTCGCGGAAGAAAAATCAAGGTTGTGTTGGTTCTTTCGGCCAAAGAGAGCTCACAAGTACATGTTATTGCATTGGGTGAGGCACTCAGTGCCAAGGTCTAATGATGGGAGTGGGGAGAGAGGGCAGTGATAGAAAGAACCATCTGTGTACTGGCCTAGAGTGCGGTGTGTGGCGTGAACAGAACTGGGAGAGCAATACAGAGGGAAATGCAAAGCAGCTTACTAACACCCAGAAGCATAGCACTGGAAACACTCTCCAGTTTCCAGAAAACCAATCATTTGGCTTTTTACCAATTTTATTTTTAAGTGGGTTTGGCCCTTCCTGTGCACCTTTATTTCGGAAACTAATTAGTCGATCAGCTCACTGACTGACATAAGGGTATTCATTCATTCATGCCTTTACACATTCACAAAACAGCCACTGTTTCACATTTTCCACTCTACTTCTCCATGAATGCTAACCATGATCTAAGTCAGCTTATAACCATTGACGGACAGCAAACCTCACCACTGAGTGTAAATAGACCTGGCTGCACGTAGACTTGCTGTTTTAAAGCTTATGTCACTCCCCTTTAATAGACATGGGCCTGTCGCACTGGGGCGGGCTGGTAGGTGGGTGTGGAAGTTCTACAGCAGGCCAAATGTGGTCGGAGGACTGGAATTTATTGGGGGACCTGGCTCCATTGGATCTCCGCTGTTACGTAGAAACATCAAAAATAGGAACAGGAGGAGGCCATTCAGCCCATCGAGCCTGGTCTGCATTCACTATGATCATGGCTGATCATTCAACTCAATAGCTTGATCCTGCCTTCCCCCCATATTCCTTTGATCCCCTTCATCTCAAGTGCTATATCTAACTGTTAAATCAATCCTAGGCCAGTTGGTGAAATATATAAACACTGAGACCTAAATTTTCTGGTCCTGCCCATCACAGGTAAGGTGTATACTTTGATGTATTAGAAAAGGTCTGTTGACTTTGAGTATGATTTTCCAGTTCTGCGAGAATATCTTTCTGATAACAGGTTTATTCACAGAATACAGCATCTCCTACTTAACCCACCCAGTCTCCCAGCTATCCCTTTTTATACCAATTTGAGAGAGAGCAAAGGACATAAAACTATTTCTTTTTTAATTCATTCATGGGATGTGGGTGTCACTGGCTGTGTCAGCATTTATTGCCCATCCCTAATTTCCCTTGAACTGAATGGCTTGTTTGGCTATTTCAGAAGGTGTTTAAGAGGCTTGCTGTAGATCTGGAGTCACAGGGAGGCCAGACCACATGAGGATGGCAGATTTCCTTCCCATTAGTGAACTAGGTGAGTAAAGTGGGCACTTCACATTATGGCAACTGAGTGAATAAAACTTCAACACAAATCAGAAGAAAAATATTGTGGATGTTGCAATCTGAAACACAAACAGAAAATGGTGGAAAATTTCAGCAGGTCTGACAGCATCTGTGGAGAGAGAATAGAGCCACTGCTCTGATGAAGGCTAACTCTGACTCAAACCTTTGGCTCTATTCTCTCTCCGCAGATGCTGTCAGATCTGCTGAGTTTGTCCGGCATTTTCTGCTTTTGGATCAAATTAGGAATTCACTTTGGGGCTGTATCTTTATAAAACCCTTTGGGAACTAAGTAAACAAATTATTGACTCCCTTTAAAGGGTTAATGTAACTAAAATAAAACTGTCAAAAAGAACTTATCAAATTAAAATATAATTTTGAGGTGGGGGGGGGTTGTACCTTTTTATATTTCCTCCAGCTATATAATCAATCAATAGTCTCCACACACTTATCGTTATCAATTCAATTAATATTTCTACCATAAAAGGAACCAGCAACAGCTCTTCTCCCACTCTGTGTGAACAGCAATGGACATGCAGTATGGTCACATCTGTCAGGTATCTCAGCACTGTTGCCTGGCATGCTAAATGAAACTGTGGGGGATAAGTATTTGAATATTTGAGGTAGTGGTGGGACTACTTTTGAATTACTTTGGGAAAGTGCAGGCACAGTCACTGAAAAGCCCCTGTTTGAAAAGCCCCTGTCTGCACTGTAAACGTCACTGCTTCTGCAGTTCAATCTGCTTTTGGGGCATTTACCAGAGCACCAGGTCCCAATCAGCCAAGTTGCTGAGCAGTAGCTCCACAGTTGTAGCTGTGAGATATTCATTGTTGTTGCCATTCTGGTCAGTGGAGAGACTTCTGGATGAACCAGGACATATTAAAGTTAGGAGGGATGTAAATGGGCAGGAGGGAGGGGTTAAGTGTAGACATTCAGTCATCTGGAGATGGAAGGATCAAAAATCAAAGAACAAGAACAGCGCACTACAGGATCAGCACTGCTGGTCCTCCTGATTTCAGATTCAGGTATCTATCAAATAAATAAACTGCACCATTTTGATTATAGCTCCAACGTTCCCTTTAAAGACAGCTGGTTAGGTCACATTCAGTCTGGATCAACAGCACACATAGCAGTCAGGTTTCAGCAAAAGAGTCTCTGCAGAGGGCATGATGGCTGTTTCAGGGCCTGGACCATACTCGAGCCATTAGTACCCACAATGCTTAGACATCAGTGCTGTATTCACAACCAGCAATTCTAACTTGGAGGTCAAAAGTCAATGAAATTGAGCCTGGTTTCAATAATCTCATTTGGTTACTAGTGCTGGTCACTCCAACACAGACAACTCACTTAGTTGAGAAATGAAGATTGAATTACCCAAAGGATGGGAGAAGTTTGGGGGGTGGGTGGGGAGGTGGCTGGCGTTGTGGGGCATGGAGCAGCAACGGGTCAGGATCCAATTGCTGAGACCTTGGGGAATGCACTCCAGATCCCTCTGAATCTATAGCCCTGATTACTCATGGATCTAAAATTAAAAATATGGTTTGTCGGTGGCTGTAGAATGCTAACCAAAGCAGACCTTGCACTTACTGTGTAATAACTTGGCTCCGCCAGATAGGTACAAACACAAAACATTTATTTACACAACATGCTAATTGCAGTGCAGCTTTAACACTGCCAGTCTGCCTCCTGGACAAACTGAGGCCAAAGCCCATGCTCTACTAGGGTGATTCCCCATCTGGTTTCTAATTGGATTCCTGGAACATGTGACTCTATTGGCCGATCACCTCTTAAAGGAGCCAAGCACCACATACTCCAACTACTTTCAACAGGAAAATATGAAATGGGTGTGAAAATATGCCCTCACTTACATACATAAGGATTCGAAGACTTGTTTACAGCCCTGACCACGTATACAGCTGCTTGCCTCATACAACACGGACAGTAACTCAGGTCCTGATTTAATACAATGGAAAACAACCAGAACAAGGAGCAATTTCCATCCTTAAGAATCCATAGAATCCCTACAGTGTAAAAGGAGGCCATTTGGCCCATTGAGTCTGTACTGACTTTCCTAAAGAGCATCTCAACCCAAGCCCGCTCCCCCACCCTATCCCCGCAACCCTACCACGCATCTACCATGGCTAATCCATCGAACCCACACATTCCTGGACACTAAGGGACAATTTAGCTCAGCCAATTGACCTAACCTGCACATCTTTGGACTGTGGGAGGAAACCGCAGCACCGGAAGGAAACCCACGCAGACACTGGGAGTACATACAAACTCCACACAGTAACCCAAGGTTGGAATCGAATCCAGTCCCCGGCATTTGGTTTGTTCTTCATGTGTTTCCTTGAAAAAATTGAACCTTTCAAGGAACTGCACTAATGGTTCATACATCATATCATTTACAGGAAAAAGCTATTAACTGTTCAAATAAACTAATATTATTACCATATGGTTACATGCAAGAACAATACTGTGTAGTGTTCACTAAGAATACATCCTGTACAAATACCTTTCACTCAATTATTGGCCCTTATGTATTGTTGTTACAGAGTATTTCAAAATTACAATACATTTGAAGGAACGTCGGCCGTGATGGAGACCCATAATAGCATAGATTACAGATCTCCAACTAACCAAATTACCTGGCAGAGATCAACCAAATGACTGGTGATTGGATGTTTTTGATCCAGTCCACGTTTTGCTGAAAATGAGTTTGCCAGAAACGATGTGTTATATGTTTTAAAGATAGAACTAACGCAGCTTCAGAGCGTTTTGATTTGTCAGTGACCCTCCTGTGAATAAGTATGGGTGGGAAAGTTGATGATGGGCAGAATGTTGCCCACAGTGCGCAGAGTGCTGGCTGAAGATGGAAAATGCTGCACAGCCCTGTTTTCTCTTTAGTGCACTCTGTAAAGAAAATCTGGGGGCATGCTATTTGCCATCACTTTGGTGGTGTGAGGCCCAGTGCAGCTCCACAGAGATCGGGGCACTCGATCTACAATAAAAAGATAAATCCTCCTCCCTATGGATATGGGAGACACCCCCACAAGCATCAGGGTGACCCTCCCCCCCCCACACTCCACACAAGCATCATTACCCCCTCCCCACTTCCCACAAGCTTTGGGGCATGCCACCCATCCCCCACAAATAGTGGTGGGTGGAAGGGTTGACCCCGATACTTTTGGGGGTGGGTCTCCACGTCCGTGGAGTGGTTGGGGAAAATTATTTTAAAGATTCTTTAGAGATGGTGCCCTAATTTCACAAACGGGGAATAGAGGGAAATACGAGTTTGGTCAAGATAGGTAAATGTGATCGGTGCAGTCTTGGAGGGCCGAAGGGCCTGTTCCTGTACTTTTTTTTTGTTCTGTGGGGCCAGGCTTACCGGCTCTATCAGTGTCCACTCTGTCAGGCTGATGGTATACCCCAACCCCAGATTTCTTGTATGTTGAGTGCCAGAAGATCTGGCCTGAAAACTTGGCTGTGTTTTTGGAGGGAAACACACTGGTTTTCAGTCAGAGCCTGACACTCTGACAAAAATGTGAGAAAATCTGCCTTTTGAATAAGGTCTGAATGTCAGCCTTGGCACAGTTGTAGCACATTCAACCCAAGATCAGGAAATTGTGTCTTCAACCCACTTCATGTGTTTGAGGGAGTGCTGCACAGTCAGGGATGCTGTGTTGCAGATGAGATGTTAATCCAAGACCTCACTTCTTCATGCATTTGGACATAAGAGATTTCCATGGCATATTTTGCTGAAGAGCAGAGTGATTTTTTCTCATGTCCTGGTCAACATCTAACTGTCATCAACTCCACTAAAGCAAATTCTCTAGTCAATTTTTCTCATAGCTGCTTGCAGAACTTTGAGATATGCAAACTGGCCACCAAGATTTCCTCCGTTATGATAGGAACTACACTTCAGAAGAGTTTCATTGACTGTGAAGTGATGTTCTGTAGTGTGTCAAGATCAAAACAGATAAAATTGAAATGCAAATTTTCTTTCCTAATTGGCAAAAAATATTATCCAGATGTAAGGAGAAAATCTTTCCCTTCTAATCCATGAAGTGATTGAAGTTGGGCACCCATCTGTTGGAGAAGGATTTGAAGTTTCTTCCAGAGTGTTTACCTGGCTTGAATGCTTCCCCTTGAGCTTGGTGGATAAGTCATGCAGAGAGCTGCATATGTTGCTCAGCCTCTGCTATTTAATTCACTCAGCCCAACCACATTTTCATATCACTGACTGTGAGGTAGAATGCTAGTTAACAAAGGCATCTTGTCAGGTTCATCCAAAGTTTAGTTGAGAATGTGGTCTGAATAGGGCTTCTTGGAAACATTAAGAAACTGTCTGTGACCTTGGTTTATAAAAATGGTTTTGATTATAAGTGCAAGCTGAGTATTATGGTGCACCTCCCAATGTGTGGCTTGAACCCACTGAAATGAATGAGTAGCAGAATCTTAGGAGCATCATCCGTTCCCTCCAAATTGCACACCATCTTGACTTGGACATAATATCCTGCAATTATTATTTAATACATTTCAGTACAATGGTGTGGTGTCATTGTCACCGGACTAGTAATCCAAAGACCCAAGGTAGTGTTCTGGGGACCTGGTTCACATCCCAACACGCCAGGTGGTGAAATTTGAATTCAATAAAAATCTGGACCAGAAGTCCAATAATGACTATAAAAGCAATTTCAATTATTGTACAACAAACCTCAGAGTGCTTTAGGGGCTTTTTAAGGAAGGAAATCTGCCAACCTTAACTGGTCTGGTTTATGTGTGACTCCACAACCACAACAATATGCTTGACTCTAAGCTGCCCTTTAAAATGCCCTAGCAAGGCAGTCAGTTCAAATGGAATTAGGGGTAAACAATAGGTGTGTGACCAACCAGCGATGTCCATATCCCATGAACCCTAATAACAAAAAAAAGCTTCACACTTCAAGAAATGTGACGTCCCATTGACGTCACCGTATGTCGATGGGAAACCTGCAGGCGGGAGTGCACTGCTGGCAGGAACAGAGAATCCTACTAGTGTGAAGGGTCAGAGAATTAACATAAGAACATAAGAAATAGGAGCAGGAGTAGGCCATCTAGCCCTTCGAGCCTGCCCCGCCATTCAATAAGATCATGGCTGATCTGTCGTGGCTCAGCTCCACTTTCCTGCCCTCTCCCCATAACCCTTAATTCCCTCTCTTATCAAAAACCCATCAACCCACGTCTTAAATATATTTAGCGAGGCATCCTCCACCACTTCAATGGGCAGAGAATTCCAGAGATTCACCACCCTTTGAGTGAAGAAGTTCCCCCTCAACTCCGTTCTAAACTGCCCCCCCTTTATCTTGAGGCTGTGCCCTCTCGTCCTACTGTCCTTTCTGAGTGGGAAGAGCCTCTGCACCTCTATCCTATCCATCCCATTCATCATCTTATATGTCTCAATGAGATCTCCCCTCATTCTTCTAAACACTAACGAGTACAAGCCCAGTTTATTCAGCCTCTCCTCATAGTTCAACCCCCTCAACTCCGGTATCAGCCTAGTAAACCTCCTCTGCACTCCCTCCAAGGCCAAAATATCCTTGCGTAAGTGCGGCGACCAAAACTGCACACAGTACTCCAGCTGCGGCCTCACCAATGCCCTATACAGCCACAGCAAGACCTCCCTACTTTTATATTCAATCCCCCTCGCTAATTCTGACTGTTGTGTCTGTGTCAGTTCTCTGAAGACCAGTTCCTGATTTCTTTATAAATGTATGCCTTACTGTAAATCAATGTTTTCTAGTTTTATCTTGAAATGTGTGATTTCTCAGCATGTTCTTTCTTTCACTGGTCAAAATGATCAATAGTTTATAATGAACACTTCTTACAATTTTGAGTGCAAAGTACTGGGTGAGAGGATATTTGTTAATTCTATAGTAATAAGCTGTTCATTATAAGGGTAGACAGATTCTGCTGAGGAGGGAATGAAGCATAGGGTGCTTCTTGGCACCCCACACCCCCTATACCCCTCCGCCTGCCATTGCCCTCTTTGTCTCAGGGTCTTGGGTTCTGTATTGGGTTCTGCACTGTACCAGAATAAACATAGGGCTAGATTCTCCAACCTCGCTTACAACCGGGGATTCTCCTATCCCGCTGCAGTGACAGAGATTTGGCTGAAAGCCAAACACCTCGTCCTTGCTTGCAGCGGCGGCAGGTGTGAACGGCTGGAGAATTGCTGCGATAATTTCCGAACAGGGATAATATGTGGGCCTCACAATGTCCTACTCTCAGAGGGATCAGTATTCATGTTGCTATTGTAAACTTCTGACTACTTTGATACCTTCTGCCAGACAAACCAACCCAACCCAACCCGGAAGGGTGAGGCTCCGTTCTGAAATGCCAACATCCCAACACAGCAGATGCCCAGTGGTGCTAGGATTGGATATTTTGGTCCATCAAAAGTAAAATTGTTTTTTCACACAACCCTGTGGTTACTAACAGATTAAACCCTGTCTATAGGATAACAATTTGCCTTTTAGCATAAAACACTAACCATAGTCAAGAAGGTGTTGCCCTGTGACTGGAGACTGTTTGGTCAAGCTAGGAAATATTTGTTTGTTCTGGGCAAACTCCAGCTTGCAATGGGCGTCATAATTTATTTCTCCAGAACAGCTCCTCACTAGAGTCAGCAGCCTTAGATTGAGGGTTTGAGCAGTTTATAGAGATTGATACCTCATTAGATGATATCAGTTTTGCAGTGATTTAAAAATATTTTGGTTCATCGCCCTTTCCTTTTGAAAAATCTGAAGTGCTGTTTGTATCTGTGCTGCAGTTCGATGTGACTATCCTCTAATATCAGAAGGATGTGAAGTAGAAATGCTGTGAGATGAGGTTGGGGAGTTCCAGGGCAGAACTTTGGGGTTTGGGGTCAGGACCCCCACACGCACAGAGCTAAATGGGAGTCACAATCCCACACCATCTCGGAAATAGTCAGCCAGCAGTGATTTTTCCCAAATTGGCCAGTCATTGAGCAGTTGTCGAGACCATTGTCTTGATGCCCAACGGCAATCCTGATTTTTGACCGATGCCTCTACCAACGGGGCATCAGGATTCCTGTTAGCCGTCAGAAGAGTCATTTCATTTGGATGGAAGTTCCTGTCCTCCAAGTGTTTAAATTTTAAAACAAGAAGTGCAATGAGCAGCATTGTGGAGGAGGGTGGAAATTCTCTCCCTGGGCTGTATGGTGACTAGAACTATGAAATCTCACAACACCAAGTTAAAGTCCACCAGGTTTATTTGGTGGCAAAAACCACTAGCTTTCAGAGCACTTGCTGTCCCTTCATCAGGTGAATGCAAGTTCTATTCACAAACAGGCATATAAAGACACAAACTCAATTTACAAAATAATTATTGGAATGCGAGACTTTACAGCTAATCAAGTCTTAAAGGTACTGACAATGTGAGTGGAGAGAGCATTAAGCACAGGTTAAAGAGATGTGTATTGTCTCCAGATAGGACAGTTAGTGAAATTTTGCAAGTCCAGGCAAGTCGTGGGGGTTACAGATAGTGTGACATGAACCCAAGATCCTGGTCGAGGCCGTGCTTATGTGTGCAGAACTTGGCTATCAGTCTCTGCTCAGCGGCTCTGCGCTGTTGTGTGTCGTGAAGGTTGTCTTGGAGAATGCTTATCTGAAGATCAGAGGCTGAATGCCCGTGACTGCTGAAGTATTCCCCAACAAGAAGAGAACACTCTTGTCTGGTGATTGTTGAGCAGTGTTCATTCATCCATTGTTGTAGCGTCTGCATGGTCTCCTCAATGTACCATGCCTCGGGACATCCTTTCCTACAGAAGGCAACCATGTGTTTTCTCAGAAGGCAAACAACGGACATGGTGGACAGAGTTCTCGTCATCATCCAGTACTTCCCCAGAGTGGACAAGCTACGACATCTTCTCTGGAGCCTCCAACATGTCATTGATGAAGACGAGCATCTTGCCAAGACCATCCCCACACCCCCACTTCTTGCCTTCAAACAACCATACAGCCTCAAACAGACCATTGTCCGCAGTCAACTACCCAGCCTTCAGCAGAACAGTGACAACAGCATGACACCACCCTGCCATAGCAACCTCTGCAAGCATGCTGGATCATCGACACAGATGCCATCATCTCATGTGAGAACACCATCCACCAGGTACACGGTACATACTCTTGCAACTCGGCTAATGTTGTCTACCTGATACACTGCAGGAAAGGAGGCTGTTTGGTCAAACTCACGAGGCGTGGTACATTAGAGATCTCACTGGCTTTGGGATGAGCTAAAGCGGACAAGTTTCATCATCTCAGTGTTAATCTGCACATACCTAACATCCTGAAGTTACATTCAGTTTCAGAGACACTTGACCATCAATCCCAGCCCCAATCCTGCAAAATAGGGCCCTATTTGAAGGAAATTGGAAAAGTATACAACA
Organism: Carcharhinus amblyrhynchos; assembly: GCF_965287045.1. Lineage (NCBI taxonomy): Eukaryota > Metazoa > Chordata > Chondrichthyes > Carcharhiniformes > Carcharhinidae > Carcharhinus > Carcharhinus amblyrhynchos. Next base: position 44,396,513 of record NC_137339.1, on the reverse strand, counting down.
TCATTGTAGCCTACAGCTGGCAATCACATTTTTCTGCAGTTTTATTTCTGCTGCACTTTTGACTTTTATGTAAATCTTAATTGAATCTTACTTTGTAGACACTGATGTAAACCTAGGTGTGATTGTGCTTTGCTTGTTGATCAATTATCTAATCAGCAATATTATTAACTAAACGTGAACCTTTTTCACAAGAATTTTTCCATGCACTACATTTTAGCTGCTGCTTTGACTGAACATTTTTTTTTAATAATCAACGCACCATGACAAAACAAGTTGTTTTTACCATCGCTTACAAAGAAGGACTGTTTTTACTGTATTGACTCTGATGGCCTTGAACTACAAGCTCAGGACATTGAATGGCCTTACACTTGGGGTGGTCAACAGAGTGGAAATGGATTCACGGAAAGTATAAATGTGAGACGCCACTTAGGATGTGTAAACAGCCTGAGTTCTGAGAAGTCTACAACCTTTCAAAAGTCTATGAGAAAGGTTGATAAAGGCTCATGGTTGTTCAGACCTATATTCTGGGAAAGTCTGAACAAGACTTCAAAAGGCTGGAATGGAGCCTGAAATTTAGCCTAAAAGCATTCATTGCTACAGCTGTAATGGGTTAGCCAAGCACTGATGATGACAGAGGAAGCAACTGGCTGAAGAGTCCATTGTTGTGTAAGGTTATTCAGTCTTGGTAACCTATTACAGTATTCCTTTGGCATGAATGGTTTCAAGCTTTCACATGAACTCTGACAGATTCAGCCACTAATTGCTTCAACTAATCCTTCACAGGTTATACAAGATCTCACAAACCTTACAATTACTTCAGATATCTTTGAGTTTTACCAATTTAGGTTCCTGCTGGAGTATAGACCAATTTGAATCACAGAATAGAATCCCTACAGTGCAGAAAAAGGCCATTCAACATATCAAGCCTGCACTGATAACAACTCCATCCAGGCCATATCCTTGTAATCCCATGAAGATATGTTGCTAATCCCCAACACTAAGGGGCAATTTAGCATGGCCAATTGATCAAACCCACCCATCCGTGGATTGTGGAAGGAAACCCACGCAAACATTGGGAGAATGTGTAAACTCCGCATAGTCACCCAAGGCCAGAACTGAACCCAGGTCTTTGGCACTGTGAGGCTGGAGTGCTAACCATTGTGCCATTGTGTCACCCAGGGTTTCTCTTTGTCATTTTGGAGGATTGTCACAGAAAAGATCAATTTGGAGTTATTGTTTGTACTTTAAAAAAAATCTTTTTCTTATATATTTATATGTATGAACTGTTTTCTCCTTTCAATAAAATGATCTTTCCTTCTTTCTTCTTACTTCTTTCTTTTTATATTATTAATTATATTTATCATAATATTATTATAATTATCATCATTCAATATTAAATGAAATTATTATTTTAATGTTACCTGTACCAGGAAACAGATGGTTTTATATGACCTATATTTGTATTATTACATATTAGAAAAAAGGTATAGATTTAAGTCGGTTAAATTTAGTATTTTTGCATAGGAAAGGATACAATTCTAGTTCGATTAATGTTAAACAAAGGTATTCGTTTGTATAGGGGGTTTTGGTTTCAGTGCAAATGTCTATTGTGCTGAGAGAGAGATTATGATGGGCAAAGTAAACATAAGCTTGGAGAAAGAATTAGTTGTTGCTTAGCAACAGGGGGCAACTTTCATGTAGGGAAGCTTTTAGAGATTTTAGTTTAACTGGATCCAGGGAGATGACATGACGAAGCTAGAAAGAGTACAACTCCTGCAGTTTTGGCAGCAACAGAAATAAAAAAAGTGGAATAGACATGCAAGCAAGTCCCAGAGAAAACTACAGAACAGTTAGTTCCAGAAGAAAGGGATGAAAGATATATTCTGGGAAATCGAGTAGTCAAAGAGACAGAGGGAAACTGGCATTGATATGTTAATTGAAGGTAAAGATAGAGCTGAAAAAAGTGAGAAGGAGTTGGCTAGTGAAAAGCCAGAGATCCTTAAGTAATTGTAAGGTTTGTGAGATCTTATATAGCCTGTGAAGGATTAGTTGAAGCAATTGTGAAGTAATTAGTGGTTGAATCTCTCAGAGTTTGTGTGAAAGCTTGAAAGCATTCAAGCCAAAGGAAAAAGGAGAGTTGTAAAACCTGGAAGTAGATCTTTGTTGGGAACAGTTAAGAGAAAGCATTGTTTGAAAGAAAATTCTATAGCATATCTTTTTGAGATTGGAATTGGAATAAATTATGTGAAAGCTAGGGTCCATGGTGTAGTAATCATCTGGGGAGATTTGTGGAGAAATCCACAAAGGTTTGCTTGGGTGGTATCTTCCACTTGATTTCAGACTAAAGTGTATCTGACAACAGTCAGCCAATGAGTTTAAAGGGACTGTGTATTTACTGAGAATATTATAGCATTAGATATATTTTGTAACACATGTTATCCTTTAAATTTGTGCACATTTGTGAAGCTAAGTGGGAGTGAAGGAGTATTGTGTTATTGTCAAACTTTTCATGTTTAACTTGAAAAGATGCTGTTATTATAAACAATTGACGAGCTTGCAAGTCTATCCACACACAACAGTACTCTGGAAGTATAACTATCTACCTCTTTTTAAAAAAATATCTGAACACACACACATAATCAAGGGCCAAACAGGTATCGCTCTGCAGAGATGGGCTTTGGTGGGTGGGCTTTATAAAATCAGGAATAAATTTCATACAGTCTTCATGCTGTTGATCTGGAGTTTCCTTGTGTGAAGATGGGCCACTGGTCCTCATAATTGTCTGGAGATTCTCAACAATGGAGCTTCAGTATGAAGGAGAATATAAAGCTGGATCAATTTTTCTCATCTCAACTTCTGAGGTTTTCAAATGAAGCTGAGTTAACTTTGGTGAGGATTCTCTGGCAGCAAATCAATAACTACACATGGAACTTCAGACAAGGCAGGGAGAGGGGGAGTTAGGGCAGCCTTCCTTCTCAGCCTATTCCCCAAAACACATTGATTTTCAAAAACAAAAGATCCAAAACGTAAAACGTGTCTCTATCATGTGATTTCCAATAAATCCCTAGCTTTTGTCTTTACCAGTTTTTCCCCCATCAATTAAAGCAATTGCAGTTCAAAACAAACAGCCCTTCTCCCTCAAGTATCATGTTGTCAGGTGGTTGCCTAAAAAAAAATGCCTGTTCATAGTCCATGGACAACTTGTAACCCTTCTCTAAAAATACTGGAGGTCAACACTCAAGTGTCCAGATTTATTTTTATTCATTCATGTAACATAGGCATTGCTAGCACACATGCATATATTGCCTATCCCTGGTTTCCCTTATTCAGAGGGCAGTTGAGAATCAACCATGTTGCTGTAGCTCCGGAGTCACATGTAGGCCAGACTAGGTAAGAACAGTGGACTGCCTTCTCTTAAGGGCATTAGTGAACCAGATGGGTTTCTCTGACAACTGACAATGGTTTCATAGTCATCAGTGGACTTTTTATTCCAGATAATTTTTTTACTGAATTTAAATTTCACCATTTGCCATAGCAGGATTTGAACTTGGGTTTCCAGACATTAGCTGAGTTTCTGAATTAATATTCTAGCTAGGCCACGGCCTCTCCTTAATGCCTTTCCACATTTAAAAAAGAAACTATAGTTTTGATAGCTACGGCTATAATAATATAAGGTTATCAGTGGGTTAAATTGCCATGTAGGTAGCATAAAAATCAGAGGTTGTGCTAAAATTGCTGTTCTGAAAGGACTGTACCTTGGATATTGTCTTTTGTTCACTGAGACAGATGATAGATATTCAACCATTGGAAGCTTTACAGGAAGGCAGGAGCAATCCTTTGATTATAGATGAGAGACACTGGGGGCAGTCTGAAAAGAATTGCTGTAAGGAGTATATGAAATATTAAACAATGTAGAAAAAATAAACCTCGAACATTCAAACTAAATCAATAGGGCATAGGTTCCAAATGACGAAGGTAAAATGTGAACTAATGACAGGAAGACTCATTTCGTATGAAGTGTAATCAACTTCCAGTGTTCATGATGGATTTATTAACGTGTTCAGTTTTTTAAATGCTTGGTTTATTTTGAATGAGCAGACTAAGACTAATGGTCCCCTTCCATACTCATCTTACTGTCTTTTTCTTCCTTCCGATTGATTCTGCACATCTGTTGGCTCTTAATTCCCCTGCGAAAAAAAATCACTAGAATGGATATTTGGCCATTATATCAGTTTGTGGAATCTGTGCACAAATTACCTTGCTTGTTTTCCACATTTTAACACTGACAAAACTATATTACTGCATTTTGTACATTTCAGAAAGGATTCATTGTCTTTGAAGTGCTTTCCTGAGATGGTGATTGATCTTATTTAAATGTGGCTAGGTGCTATATGAATGTAACTAGGTATTGTTTAAATGATTGCAGATACTATATAAGCCTTTGTTTCTTTTTTAATGCACTAGCATCTTAGATCAAGTTATTATATTGGACAGTGATGGAGATTGGGAATGATCATACCTGAATTTATTTAATGTTGGGATAAAGAACGCTACTAATAGTTGACTCACAGCAGTAGTCAGTTCTTAAAACTGGCAAAACAAAATGTTCCATCCACAAGGCTTGCTCTCTTTCTACCATCTTTTTTTTTATTTGCCCAGTATATTTTGTTTAAACAGTGAGTATTAATGATATCACCACGGAAACAGAGTAGGAGGACATACTGAGCTCAGCAGTATGACAGAATTTGGCTACCACAAGTTAACTTGAGGCTTGTATCAAAACATAATTCAATTCCTACATGCTGGGGGCACAGTAACATTATGACCCAGGTCATCAATATTCAGTATGTCCCTCCCAAAGCAAAGGAAACAGAAGGGATGGTTTATTTTGGCACACTTGGAAAGCCTTTTGACCACGTTTAAGTCTCCAAACTATTGCAAAATCCTCAAAGGAAGCATTTTTTTTTGCCAATATGATGACCCCGTAGGAACATACCCCCTAGTGTAAAGAGCTAAGACAAAAATCAGTTCTAGCCCACATGTACTGCTGGAGTTTGATCAGCTGAAAGGGTTCAACTTGTTACTGGAAAATTTTCCACTGCTTGTTCGGCTGGAATTGTCCAATCTATCAGCACATTGACAGGCACACTGTCTGAATCTGAGTGGAAGGATGGCAGTTTCCAGTGACAGGACCACCTCCCCACTTAATGAGTCAGACTGCCTTGTCAATCACAAGGGCTCAACCTTAGCCTGAGAGACATCAAGATTAATAAGCAACCTCAGCTGTAGCAATTCCTGCATTGGGTCCTTCAGTAAAACCCTGCAAACTGACCAGGCCCACATTTACCACCTCTCTCTTCTTTTCAACTTTATGAATTTTCATTGCACTTTCGATTGTTCTCTGGGTCTGTCCCTTACAACCATTTATGTTATCTCCCTTTGAAAGTATCAACATGTCCATCTACCTCTTAAGGATATAAGGTTTGCAGGCGAAGAAGAAGAACACAATAGAAGACAGCTTCTTATTGGTACCAGAATGGCAAAAAACAAAGACGAATTCAAGCTGGTATGTCTACTTCCAACTAGAAGTAACTAATCGATTAAGCTTAATACTCTTATACTTGATAAATCTTTCAAACTGGTTACTGTTAAAATAAACCTTCTGGATTACATGTCTGTCTTAGATTATCATGAGTACCATCAAGGTTTCTAATCTCACTTCACTATGTATTTCACTTTCATTCCACTGCAAGCTATATGATGCCTCGACTGATATGAATTTTCGCAGAAGTCATAGAAACCGTACAATGCAGGAGGAGGCTATTCAGTGCATCGAATCTGCACCAACAACAATCCCACCTAGACGTCATACCCGTAACGCCACGTATTTACCCCGCTAATCCCTCTAGTCTATGCACCCTGGAACATTAAGGGGCAATTTAGCATGGCCAATGCACCTAACCTGCACATCTTCAGACTGTGGGAGGAAACTGGAGCACCCGGACAAAATTCAGGCAGACACGGGGAGAATTTGCAAACTCCACTCAGACAGTGTCCCTAGCACTATGAGGCAGTAGTGCTAACCACTGTGCCACCATGCTGTCCTTAGTGGATCGGTTAATAAATCCAGTGAATGCTGAGTATTTAAAAAGAAGAAACAAAGATTGGTGTTTTTGTAGCATCTTTCACAATCTTAGGATATTGTGAAGAATTTTTAAATTAATTAAATGGTTTTGAAGTGTAGTCACTGATGTATTTTAGGAGAAACTCAGCAGCAATTTTGTACACAGCAGAATCCCACAAACAGCAATGAAGTGTTATGACCAGATCTTCTGTTTCTGGTGTTGCTTGGGACATCAACAATGGGCCAACCCAAATTCCCCTCATTCCTCTTTGAAATAGTGCCATGGGATACTTTCCATCCACCTTAGATATATGGGATCTTGCTTTGATGTCTCAGGTGGCACCTCAGACAGTGAAGCTTTCTGTTAGTGCTACACTGGATTGTCAGCCTGGTGTCTATTCTCACCTCAGATTTGGTTTCTGAGATTTCTTGTGTCTTCGAAGATGAGGGTAAGCATCAGAACCAATGCTTTCTCAGCAAAATGAAGATTGCTAATTATAGTGTGTGTGTGTGTGTGTGTGTGTGTGTGTGTGTGTGTGTGTGTGTGTGTGTGTGTGTGTGTGTGTGTGTGCGGCTAGAATCTTGTTTATTGCCAAATAAGTGGTGACAGTCCAGCTTCTTAGCTCACCAGAGTCTGAGATGCCACTTCCAAATGTAATACCACTTCCAAATGTAATTCGAAATGTAATTCATTTCTGAAATTGTTGTGGAAGTTAAGGAGCAAACACTGATTGCAGAAAACTTGCCCCAATTCAATTGGGACAGTCAGGAGCATGAAATGGTGACTACAATGTGACAGCAGTCATGTATCTTGTTGGGATGGGATGTAAGTGTCCTCAAGGTGATAACACCCATCATTGTATTTTTTTAAAATGGAGGTCAAAAGCAGTTTGCCCAAAGAACTCTGGATATTCCCTCTGAGCTACTCACACTCTGCCTTGATAACATTGCTTTTCGTGCAGTGGACAGTAATTGGATTTTTTTACTGCACTTCTGGTGACAATAGGAGAGTTGGTTTTTAAAGGTGGACACAAGATATCCAACTATCCAACTCTCACTAACCTTTCAAACTAAAAACTCTCCAGGGCACATCTGATTTCTTTCAGGAATTCAACTTTAAAGATTAGAGACGCAGACCTTCATAAAACAGAATCAAATTAGATTCCAGCGATCTTCGCAAATAACTGGAACATTAGTGAACAAGTGCATCCTCGTATTATCACTGAATATGTACATATACTCACCTCAATGTCATCATTAAGTGCATGCCCTCCCCCACCCCATTTGTCCACTGTGTCGACAACCCAGTCACATAGCCAGTCATAACATTCACACTCGAACCCTGGGGATTAGAACAGATGTGATGAAGAACGTGATCTGGAATGTTAGCCTTACTTTCTTTTTTTGATGTTGATCTACTGTCATCAAAATTGGTCCTCCCATGTCTATCAAGTCGAGGCACACGGTGAGACGAAATTGTCACTATGCTATAGATCAATGTGGATAAATGTGAGATTGTCCATTCTGGTATCAATAAAAGGAAGACTCGAATGGATGTAAACTGTGAGGTGGATACTCAATGAGACCTTGGTGACTTAGTGCATCAGTTGCTGAAAGCATGCAGGTACAGCAGTCAGTAAAGAAGGCAAATGGTATGTTGGTCTTCATAGCAAAAAGATCTGAGTACAGGAATAGTGATGTTTTACTGCAATTGTATAGGGCGTTGGTGAGGCCACATCTGGAGTATTGTGGGCAGTTTTGGTGTCCTCATCTGAGAAAGGATGTCATTTCTATAGAAGGAGTAACAGCAAAGGTTTACCAGGCTGATTCCTGGGATGGCAGGTCTATCATATGAGGGGAGATTAAGTCACTTAGGATTGTATTCACTGGAGTCTAGAAAACTGAGAGGGGATCTCATAGAAAGTTATAAAATTCTAATTTGGTTAGACAGGGTAGATTCAGAAAAAAAATTCCCAATGGTGAGGGAGTCCAGAACTAGGTTTACCTCTGAGGATAAGGGGTAAACCTTTAAGTATGGAGGTAAGGAGAGTCATGAATGTATGGAATTTACTACCACAGAAAGTAGTTGAGGCCAAAATATTGTATGATTTCAACAAGAAATTAAAGATAGCTCGTGGGTCTAAAGGGATCAAGGGATATTGGGGGGGGGGCGGTGGGGGAGGGCGGGGAGAGGGAATCAGAATATTGAATTTGATGATCAGCCATGATCATAATGAATGGTGGAGCAGAATCAAAGAGCTAAATTATCTACTCCTGCTCCTGCTTCTAGTTTCTATGTTTCTATTAGTTGTGGAAGATTATTGCATATATGATATGGTTCTGTCAGCTGGATAATGCAAGGCAGCAAGAATTCAGCTCAAATTTCAGTGCAAAAGACAAAATCAGTCCTCTCAGCAGTTTGCAGACAGGAAGAATGACTTAATCATGGATTGTTTGGTTCTGTATGAAGAATAGGCGTGGGCCATTTATTTGTAGATAGTCAGGTCTTGTTGGGTTGTGTGCTATTTCATAGACTCACAGAGGGAATAATTACACAGCTGTTTGCCTTTGTTTTTGGCTCCCAGGAATGTTGATTTGCTTAAGTTGTTAATTTTTGACACATCCCATTATCCCCATGCATGTGGTAAACATTAATATGATGTCAAAATTAAATGAATTAAGTATTGATGTAATGTAATGGTGACAAAAAGATGTAACAAGTTGCTTGAAATGGCACATAGCCAAGAGAGCTCTATGTTCAGAAGAAGGTGAAAATAATGATAAGTTTGTTCACATAATACTGGTCAGAATGAGTTTTAGTTCTGTAATGAGTGTACGAGTGCAGATTCGTTTAGCAGATTTATACAGTACTGGATCATACTTGCACTTCAACAGTATGTAAGGAACAACAATATGAAATGAACCGTGATTGTAAGGATTGGCATAAATCAAAGAATATTAAATACCACTGGCTTCAGGGCCAGTGATAATCTAGTAAAATTATTTCATGATCATCCTGAAAGACAATCAGTGGCTCATTTTCTCTGCAGACTATATTCTTTAAACCCTCTTCTCTACCCTTTAAAAATATTATTTCATGGGATATAGGTGCCACTGGCTGGGCCAGCATTTGCTGCCCATCCCTAATTGCCATTGATCTAAGTGGCTTGCTCAGGGACAATTAAAAGTTAATCATATCTGGGGTCACATGTAAAATGAAGAGCTTATGGATATTGCCATTAAGACCATTTGATCAGGCTCTACCACTTTCCTCTTGTCCTTTAGCACTGGACCAAATTTCTTCTGAGGTTCCCCCTTGCATTAGACCTGAACTTATATATTTCTGTTGCTTACTCCTGTTTTTCCTTGTGTCCCCTTCAACTGATCTCGTCCGGAAGACTGACCTCCTGCCCCCTCCACCCTATTGCCACTGTAACACTGATTACATAATTTGTCTTTCTGGCTGTCAAATGGCTATTGGTTCATCCAGCTAAGGTACAGTCCCTCTCTTCTTTAAACCTGCGATGGACTGCCTCCTCAAAACAAAATGTAATGACCCTCAAGATATCCATCCTTGCAAACCACCATCATATCACCAATCTCCCTTTCCTTTCCAAAGTTGTCCTCTCCCAAATCCGTGCCTATCAAAATCATAAATGGCACCCTATCTTTTGAACTTAGCTGTTAAACAGTTTACAAATTCAAACCAGGGGTTCTCCAAGGTTCATGACATCTTTGAGCTGGTGCGAACCATGTCACCTTCAGAAACTAATCTAATTCCACAAAAATTGTAGAGTTCTGAAAGTCTCACCTCTGCAACATAGCCAGCAATGATCTGGGCTTGTGACATGACCCCCAACACCGCACACAATCCCCCCCTCCTCCCCCCCACTACCCACCCCCACCTCCCTGACTCCTTACCTTGCATCCTTCAGCATTGCTAGCAATGGGAATGGCTGTGCAAATCTTCAACTTGGATTCTGCACATTGTGTTTTGAGCCTGCCTGACTTGGGGCTGACCCCATGTCAGGTCAAGAAAACCCAGCCCCTTTATTTGTACCTATGCTTTGTTTTTGTACCTATATAAATGTTTTGATTCTATGTTACAAAGTGAGTGAGTTTGGTAAGAACGAAAAATTTACATTTTACAGCACCTTTCACAGTTCCAGGACAATCCAAAGTACTTTCAGCCAAGCCTTAAAATTTAGTCATTATTGCAATGTCGGAAACACAGCAAATGATTTGCACACTGGGCTCAGCAAACAGCAATCCAACAGTGACTGGATCATTTGTATTTGTGTTGTTGGTCGAGGGATTAATGATTAGTCAGGGTAGAGGGGGATCTTTCACATTCCACCTGACAGGGACTTCCAATAGTGCAGTACTCCCTCTGTGTTGGATTGCAAGTGACCTTGAACCCACAACTTCCGGACCTAGAGGTGAGAGTGCTAGCACTGAGATATGGCAGAGTTAAAGTGCAAAACAAAGACAGCTGAATGTGCCACAGTACTACTCATGTGTTTCTACACTCTAATTATTGCTAATTGCTCAGATGGAACAGCTTTGAGGAAGGTGTCTGACCCTCACAATACCACAACCTGGTCTATGGCAAGGAAAGGCTGTGTATGCAAATGCTCATTCACCGGTGCCCAAGAACATGCTTAATGTCAGTCATTGACAGATGCTACAGTCAACCCCCTGATGGTAAAAAATTATGTTTAAAATGTTTCCAGATTGCCAGGGTTATAATGTAACTTACTTGAGCTTGAAGCAGTGTGAGGCCACCTCCTGAAGTAGGTTAATTTGAGTGATGTCACAGCTAAATTATACTGTACACCTTTGCAATGGTACAATGCTAAGATCCTGTTTCACTGAGGGAAAAATTAAGTAATAAAAATGGCCCATTCAAAATGTTCCTTGAACATCACTTATTAATGGAGGTCTCACAGTCTCCAGGTCAGATTATTTTCTGCACAGTCTGTTCATCTGCAATGAATCATTTCGCTCATCTACATAAAATAATCCTTAAATTAAAAACAATAACACTTAAATGCACTGACCAAGGCACACAAAATTAATTTACGGAAGAGAATTGCTAGAGTCCAGGCAGTTTCAGGATTTTGAAAATTTAAACTATAACCATGAAAGTGTGGTTTCAGACATGGCATCAATTACAATAACAAATATTGTTATCTGTCCTAATTTCCAGTTCTTTTGCTTGATGGTAGAATACCACATTCTATTAATAGGATTGTTAAACAATGGAACCACATAATGGAACAATCAGTACTGCTGCGATTATAAGGTCCGACCTGCATGGAATCAAAACATTCTGCCTTTGATATTCAAGAATATTCATATGTAATTCATGAATTACTATGCTTGTGCTTTCCCATTTACCACTTGTGGTCAGGCTTCAAGGAAATGGGTACAGAGGGTCAGGAAAGTTCCCAAATTCCCAAACACATCTCCTCTAAAGAGACTTTTGCCCACATTTCCATTCTGGGGAAATGGGGCATGTTGGAATCAGGACCACTGCCTCCAGAGGTAGGCTTGAGATGACATGGTGAACAGCAGGCTAGATGGCCCACTTCCACTTACTGGAACATCAACCCAGTTGTAAATATGAATGTCAGGCCCTTAAGCTTTTAAACCTCATACCCTCTCATTTCTCCCATGAACCCCATTCCCCACATGCGTTCTCCATACCCACACTTCTAATGTTTATAATGTACAGAACTAACGTGACTGACAAGTCTGGCAGTACTCATGAAACAGACACAATAAGAAAAGAGACTTTGAAAATCTCTTTCAAGGAAAGAAGTGTTAATTGAAATCAGTCTTTCCTAGGATTAGTGATAAAAAACTCTTACCCTCTTTACACTTCTTAATCCAGTGAAAATAGACACACAGGCATTCAAAACCATGACAAAAACTGGAATTTGGCTGGTTCAGTCGTAGCACATTCTTACATTTCAATTCCTTATTTCAGAACTAGTGCCAATTTCCCATAAAGTAGGAATCTACTTCTTGGACCATCCCTTTTTGGACACTTATTGCACTCCCTAATTTTCCATTCCTTCACTATTGTTACAGCTAGCCCCAGGTGGGGTTCCCCAAAAGTTATTGATTCAGGTGAAATCCCTCAATTTGTGACTGTCTGGCTGGGATAATCCAAACCTGAGGGGAGGAGGGATGACTTGTTCTCTGTCTTTATTTAACCCACCCTCTGCTGGTAGCAACAAAGCTTTAATCTAACAAAGTATCTTCCCCCTTTGCTAACTTCTCCAGACCCAATAGCTATGTTTGAAAAGGAAATAATTCAACCAAGCTTTCTTGAGTTAAGGGAGAATAAGTTTATTAAAAACAAAATACAACTCAGGTCCTTTTAAAGTCCAATATATCCACACATTACTTAAGGTTTTTTTTCGATTGTAACATTATTTAAGCAGAATCTTCAGACCATTCCCTTTTATATCTTTGTCTTTCATGATTTCTGTTTTCTCTCTCTCACTCCTCACATAACACTTTTCTAGTCTTTTTGAAGTGATCCTAACACTTGGGAAGTAACAGACATCTGGAGCTCTGTATCTGAGCCACATTCATTCCTCTAGATAATGATCTCTGAATTCCAGTGCATTGTAAGGTGAATTGCTAACCCCACCCTGCGTCACCTTGTGTTCTTTGAACCCTATATAATCCATTTGCCACTCCTCCTGTGTCCTGACCTTTTCTTCAGGGAGTCAGTACTTCAGATTTATTGGAGAGGATCATTTTCCCAAGAATATTTCTTCCCTAATCAATCACTTTTGGACCGATTGTTCATCACCACTCCTTCCTCCGCCACCGCCAAGTTCCTGTCTCTCAGCAGAATGGCTACCTTCTGAAATTCCAAAGAATCATCCCTCTTTTTCTAATGCCTTGGATCCTCTCCAACTCTGTCTCAAGATCTGTGATCCCAGACTCAAGTAATTTCAGCTGGAGACACTTCTTATTGATATGCTTATCTGAATCACCACATGTTACTCCAAATTCCCACCTCTTCCAGTCACACCTCACTGCCACTTCCTATGCCATCATTCTTATGAAGGACTCTCACCCATAGTGCTCTGTCCTAGGTAGAAACAGTACCTTCAGAAAGTGAGAAAATAGATCAAAAAAGAACTACATTGAGGAAAGGCAGAGGGCAGTCACCCACAGCTCTTTAACTTTGGAAGAAGTACCTGGAGGTGCTTGCTGGTGATCTCCTAAAACAATGAAAGTTGTTGAGGCTGAGAAGAAGTAATCTAACTCTGTAATCTGAGTGGCTGCCTGTGTCACTCAGAGGCCATGTCAGGCATCCATTCCAAGAGAGAGGCAGAAATGATAGTGTAGATTTTCACCTCTGTTATCCCAGGAAGGAAGTCCAAAGTTCCACCTGAACCAACAGTGGGATCAATGGCATAATTTAAGGGCAGAGTAGCCACTCTGCTTTGGACAACATTTAATGTCAAAGAATGAAGGAAGTCTTGCCTCAAATTCTCCTCTCATTGACTCATGCAACTGTGGCATCCTTCTTGGTCCTGGGACTTCACGCCCTGTGGCTGCGAGTACCATGGAGTAAGTGTTGACTTTGTCACAGAACCTGAGCATGTGTATTTATCGCATTATGGTCAAGCCTACTGCAGAAAGCTGTGGTTGTTCCTATAGTTCTACATTCTTTCTTATCCATATATGTTTTGGTACTAATGAAATAACTTCAGTGATGTGTTTATCTTTGGACCAATGTATACACACTTGTGAAACTCAATACCTTAGATTATTCTAGTACTGCTGTCTCATAGCACCAGGAACCTGGGTTCAATTCCCACCTTGGGTGGAGTTTGCACGTTCTCCTTGTATCTGTGTGGGTTTCTTCCAGGTGCTCCAGTTCCCTCCCACAGTCTGAAAGACATGCTGGTTAGGTGCACTGACCCAAAAAAGCACCGGACTGTGGCGACTAGGGGAATTTCATAGTAACTTCATTGCAATGCTAATGTAAACCTTACTTGTGACTAATAAATTTTACTTTACTTTATTCCAAACACGTTGGCTTTGTTCATCGATATTTACTATTGAGTATATATTGAATTGGCAAATAATATATACAAAAATGTTTGATACTCTATCAGTCACAGTGTATTATAGACTTAGCAGAGCTATAAATACGTAAATGTAATATTACAGCAAACTGTGTACAAAAAATGTCAAACGGTTACTCCTCCATCACATGACCCTGACTTCATCCTGGTGTCTGATTTGAAACAGAAGTGATTCTTCGCATTGAACAAATATGAGGTGGAATTTTTGAGTGGCCAAAGAACAGTGAAATTGTTAACTGAATTCCTCCCACTGCATTGATTGTATCCCTCATGAAACTACGCACCAGCACTCGGTCAGTTGCAGGTCATCTTGATTGAAGCACTATGTGGTTTCTCAGTTGTGGAAAGGACAATGGGAATTTTCCACAAGACTTGCCAGCTTCTTTTACACAAATAACCTGAAGGATGTTTTGTTTTCCTTAGCCCTGTCACAATGTGTAAAACACATTTGATCATAGAATCCCTACAGGCCTGAGGGAGGCCATTGGGCCTATCGAGTCTATAGCCCAGCCAGGTCCTATTCCCATAACCCTCATTTACCCTGCTAATCCCCCCTGACCCTAGGGTCAATTTAGCATAACCAGCACGTCTTTCAGACTGTGTGAGGAAACTAGAGCACCCAGGGGAAACTGCCGCAGACATGGGAAGAACATGCAGACTCCACAGATACTGTGACTCAAGGCTGGAATTGAACCTGGGTCCCTGGCGCTGTGAGGCAGCAGTGCTAATCATTGTGCCACCATGTCACTGATCACCATCGCTAAGTGGCAAGAGTTTCGATCAGTCTCATTTTCTGTATATTTGCCAATTACTGTAGTGACATAAATCATTATTATTCTGAATCACCTGCAACTGAGGAGCATTGTGCTCATCTGAATTAGTATTCAATGATATTCCGGGTGGATTTTTGTTAGGGATGCATTTCCAAATAGTTTCTGATTCTATGGCCAGGATTTTAGGGAATAGAAATGGATGGCAATGAATGCGGGGGTGGGGGGAGAGGTAGGGTGAAGAGGACCATTAAACTATAGGGGATAGTGTCAGGTCAAGCCCACAATGCCATCAAAGTGAGCCACAATTATATCAGTCTTATCACTTGTGATTCTGAACTGAGCGACTGTGGTTGTTAGGAAGCAATTAAACCCAATTTTATGGGCACCCCCACATTTTTCAGTTGGTGGGTGTGGTGATCAGCCTTGGCAGGTGTTTACAGGAAATGGCAGGGCAGTAACTCTTGTTAATGCTGCACTTGGCAGGCATGCAGTGAAGCTTTCTCCCTTACCTGCTGGGAGGAGCGGGGCGTTGGCAGAGTGGCTGGGCAGCATTGCATCACCTACTAGTACCTTGAACTATGTTCAAGGAGAGTGTTCCAGTTAGACCAGTCATGTCCAGCTAGCAGGGACATCATGCATACCAGAGGAGGGTCCTCCAGCAAGGGGGATGTGTGTATACATGAAATGTCCCGAGAGGCCAAGTTTGATTTGTGTGCTGAAATGGGAGGAGGAGTGAGCTCCGATTGCATTGGTAGGCATCCTATGCCAGTGGTTCTCAAGATCATAGTGGTCCTGAATCTATAGACCTTAGGTTCATTTTAGGGGTGCACATCAGATACGTATGGCACTCCCAGTTAACTGCACATCACTCCAAGTTAGTGCCAGATACTCTTTTGAGGAGGGTCATCAATTTCCAATCTTACGTGGCAACTCAGGCTGAGAGAGCCAGAGGATTTAACACCATTTCTGGAGGTTCCTAGGTCTCATAGATACACACATTGTCAAGATACTAGAGTAAAAGGGAGATTCAAGAATTGAGTAAAATCAATTGGGATAAAACAAAAAAATGGATAATAGGCGACCCAATGAGAGCAGCTATCTGAAGGTGTTTCTGACATGCAAATTAGAGTAACAGTAGTGAAACAAGTGTGAGTAGGGGGTGAACAATGGTGTTTAGAAATAGATATTAGAACTGTAAAAGGGGGAGTTCAAGGTGGAGAAGTACGGAAATAATTTGCTGCTAAAAATCCAGTTCCTGGGGTTACCTTGACAGGGTAACATGAAAGGAGGGAAAGCATATATCTACAGCAGGTAACTGAATGCAGGTGGAGAGGGGCAGCTGCCACCATAGCCACACACAGCTGGAGAAAGCAGGCTCCCTAGAAAACAAATTTTTGCAAAAAGTGGCTGCTTTAAAACTCTCAAAGAGAAGAAAAACTATGCTAAACTGAGGAAAGGTTTTCCCAGACTGGAAGAGAATTTACACATGGTTACTAGAGCTGAATTTAGCTCATAGAAAGGGGCATTTCTCAGAGTTCAGGAAAGTTAGAAATCATAGAAACCCTACAGTACAGAAAGAGGCCATTCCTCTATCGAATCTGCACCGACCACAATCCCACCAAGGCCCTACCCCCATATATTTACCCACTAATCTCTCTAACCTACGCATCTCAGGACGCTAAGGTCAATTTTTAGCATGGCCATCAACCTAAACTGCACACCTTTGGACTGTGGGAGGAAACCCACACAGACACGAGGAGAATCTACAAACTCCACACAGACAGTGACCCAAGCTGCGAACCAAACCCAGATCCTTGGAGCTGTGAAGCAGCAGTGCTAACCACTAGAGAGCTGGGAACAAAGATTAACTTCACGATATGTTGTGGGTTCTATTTTACCATTTTGATTCTTAATGCTGGGTGGACTTGAAACTGGGATTGATTCAGATCTGACTTTTAAACCCTTTCTCAGGTACCCCCATACGCACTCTGCCTGCAAACAAATCAGCGAGTCCGAATCGTGCTGCACAAACCTGTGGGTGGGGCTTAACATGCCATGAACCCTGCAGCTTTGATAGGTGCTCCAAATTCGCACGCGCAGAGAAACGGATAGAATAATGCTCCCCTGCCACATCCCACCCAGGCCAGATAATGACTCCCCCTGGCCCCCACAGACATTGCCCCACTCCTCACATTACTGACCCCCTGCCACCCGGAGCGATTGCAGGCTCCTCCCCCTTCCTCCCACCGATCTCAGGCAGAATGGCAGTGGACTTCCCCCTTCCCCCTCACTGATCTCAAGCAGAGTGGCAACAGACTCACCCCCCTTCCCCTCCACTAATCTTAGGCAGAGTGGTAGCAGACTCCCCTTCCCCTCCACTAATCTCAGACAGAGAGATCCACCCTCCTCCCACCACTCTACAGATATCAGACAGAGTGATCCCCCTCACTCCCAAACTGGACCCTCCCACACAAGGCTCCCATCTCCTGCAGACTCCGATGGTTGTGTGACACCTCCCTCTTACTCCCCTGACCCCAATCATTGAGGCACTCATTCACCACCTGCATCCCTCTCCCCATCAGCACACCTCACCTTACTTCCTACCTGATCCCTCCCTTAAAACTCACCCTGTCCCCACCTTGCCCTTTCTCTAACCTACCCAGAACCGCCCAGTCCAAGACTTGATCTTCGTCTTCCTCAGCCTTGGCAGTAGCCATAGGCACAACTGAGACTAACGGAGTGACCGGTGAAGGAGTTTGGCTGCCAACTTCAAAAAGTGGGACTTCCTCCCTCGTGCAGACTGGCATCCCACTTGGCCTTGGCAAATCTACTCCACAATCTTCATGGCTGTGCAGTGGGTCTGTGTGGAGCATACTGGCTTCATACTGGCATTGTTTCCTGATTGGGGGTGTGCAGGCGATGCATGCCATCTGCTGCAGAGTGCATATTGATAAATGCCAGGGTAGGTAGGGTAGAACCAGTGTCTCCTCTGATCAAATATGAATGACCTGTCATAACTCTTTGGTTAAACTAATAGAAGTCATCTTGAACAGATTGGATAGGGTGCCAGCTGGCGAATTTCTAGTTTTTACGTTTCAATCAAGTTGTTCTTTCAGTCTTAACAAAAATTGTGAAATCCACATATTTTTCCTCAAATTGTCTTAGTAATCCTTTTCTAAGAAGCAGAACTAACGTAGAGTGTTCCATGGATTGTGAATCACCTTCTCAATTACTTCCAGTTAAATCTGAAATCTTGCACGTTGTTAAGTTATAATGATGGGAAATAAATTTGTTTCATCTATTTCTTAAACCATCATTCATTTCCCTTACAGACAAAGATGGAATGAAAGTTAAGTTCCTTCATTACTCAGAACAGGAGGTTGTTAGAATGGAAACAAACTTTGTTTGTAACCTCTTTTTTATTGTATCCCTGGCTCTATTCTGTTGGAGGAAAGTAGAATTGAAAATCAAATATAATTTTCATATTAAACTGTAATATTATCAGTTACAGTAAATCCAATCTAAAACACGACAATGAACAATTTCTTTTTTTAAATTCATTTGTGGGACATGCATGTCACTGGCTGGCCAGCATTTTTGTGAATGCAAAGCCAGAACTAACAGAAATGGTAGCTCTGATAGCTCATTAAATGTGACCAAGTATATCCATTCAGCTTCTTATATTTTCATATTAAGGTGAAAGAGCATGTGCTTGAAGTGTTGGAATTTAACTGCTAAAGATTTCTAACTTGAGCCCTGCCTGGTTTATTTTAAGCAGTATAAAGTACTGAAAAATAGTGTGTAAAAACAGGCCCCATAGGAAATGTCATATTTTCAAAACTATTTTCATGAGGGAAATAAGTCCTCAATGGCAGGAGTTATTACAGCAGTTGAAGAACAATACTTAATTTCACTAATAAACATGAAAAATTCACAATTAATATTTCAGGTCCTGAATACAGTGGACAACTGCACAAGTTACGCAAAAAATGGTATTAAAAAATAGCATTTGAGGGAAACCAGTTAAGTACATGCTTCCATGTACCACCTGCCATTCAGATATGGTGGCACATCAGCCAAATATAGTGCAACACAATCATTTTGCCCTCTCTTGCAAGGCAATGTTGTCCACAAAAGGAGAAAAGTCAAAGCAGTGAGGAGCAGCACACAATAATTCCTGAGCCAGATTCAGCAGACTGGGGCTGCCTGTGATCGAATCTGTACCATCCAGTGTTGTGGAGTGTATGCTGGATGATGGTATCTAACAGTCTGATTCCCTTCCTTAACTCCTACCTCACTCTCACTTTGTTATCTGGCATCATATATAAACTGATGATGGTATGGACCATGGACCTCTGGTTTATACTTCCTGGCTCCATATTTCCTCACTCTAACTCTCCTTATTTTCTGCTTTAAGACATTTGGAACTGCAACTTAAGCCCCAGAAGCCCCACGAGGAAGAGAGAGAAAGAGAGAGAGGGAGAGCAACATAAAACACTGATGAAGACTTGGCATTTGATCTGACACTTGCAAAAACCAACTCAAATATTGAACTTTCGAGGCAGAGTCAGGATCTGCATGTGGTGAGAGAGTAGGCATGAATGAGTTGCTGCCAGACCAGGGGAAAAACATAGTCTGATCTCTTTTCCTGCCAGGTGAGGCAGCTCTCCAGATCAGGTACAGGAGATGAGGATTGATGGGGTGGCTGACATGAGAATTTGGGTTCATTGACAGGCCTGACAAACAGTGTTAAGCATGTCTTGTTGAAGTTGTACAAGACATTGGTAAGGCCACACCTGGAATACCGTTTACAGTTCTGGTCACCCTATTATAGAAAGGATGCTATTAAACTAGAAAGAGTGCAGAAAAGATTTACTAGGGTGCTGCTGGGTCTTGATGGTTTGAGTTGCAAGGAGAGGTTGGATAGACTGGGACTTTTTCCTCTGGAGCATAGGAGGCTGAGGAGTGATCTTATAGAGGTCTATAAAATAATGAGGGGCACAGATCAGCTAGATAGTCAATATCTTTTCCCAAAGGTAGGGGAGTCTGAAACTAGAGGTTTATGGCGAGAGGGGAGAGATACAAAAGTGTCCAGAGGGGCAATTTTTCACACAGAGGGTGGTGAGTGTCTGGAACAAGCTGCCAGTGATAGTAGTAGAGGCAGGGACAATTTTGTCTTTTAAAAAGCATTTAGACAGTTACATGGGTTTAGAGGGATATGGGCCAAATGCGGGCAATTGGGACTAGCTTGGAGTTTTAAAAAAAGGGGCAGCATGGACAAGTTAGGCTGAAGGGACTATTTCCATGCTGTAAACCTCTACCCTAAGCAGTGTGAAGGTGTCTGAATCCAAGGTGGCAGAGGAGATCATATGGTGCTTGGAAACCATCATGACCAGTGTAGAAGTGAAGACCAAGTCCAAGATTACACGAGCCGTTCCAATCTACGTCCAACATTTCAACTTACGTTAGCTGCACACTCTGTGGGCAGGATCCAGTGAAAAGCTGACAAGAATGGGTCCAGCGATGTGGGTGCATTGAACAAAGAGGTGAGGATATTTTCCTTGGGGAGAAGATTGAGAGGAGGTGTTCAAATCCATGAAGGATTGTGATACAATTATCTGGGCCTTTGGCAAAGGATCCAAAACCAATGGATACATATTTAAGCTGATTGACAAAAAAACTAAAGGCAACAAATGTAGCATGTTTCCTTTCGTGCAGTGAGTGGTTATGGTATGGAATGAACTGCCTCAGCATGCGATAGAAACAGATTCAACTGTGGCAAGCAAAATGTAAGTACCAGAGGCGAATAAAGCACAGGACTACAGGGAAAAGGCAGGGACTGGGAGGAGGTGAACTTCTCTCTCAAGAACCAAAATGGACTGGAAGGCCTGAATGGCTTCATTCCATGTGATAAACTCCATTTAATTCATAGGACTTGGAACATAGAACATTACAGTGCAGTACAGGCCCTTCGGCCCTCGATGTTGCACCGACCTGAGAAACTTATCTAAAGCCCATCTAACCTACACTATTCCAATATCATCCATATGATTATCCAATGACCATTTAAATGCCCTCAATGTTGGTGAGTCCACTACTGTTGCAGGCAGGGCATTCCACACCCTTACTACTCTCTGAGTAAAGAACCTACCTCTGACATCTGCCCTATACCTGTACCCCTCAATTTAAAGCTAGGTTCCCTCATGCTAGCTATCTCTGTCTGAGGAAAAAGGCTCTCACTGTCCACACTATCTGTTCCTCTGATCATCTTATATGCCTCTATTAAGTCACCTCTAAACCTTCTTCTCTCTAACAAAAACAGCCTCAAGTCCCTCAGCCTTTCCTCATAAGACCTTCCCACCATACCAGGCAACATCCTGGTAAGTCTCCTCTGCACCCTTTCCAATGCTTCCACATCCTTCCTATAATGCAGCAACCAGAACTGTATGCAATAGTCCAAGTGCGGCCACACCAGAGTTTTGTACAGCTGCAACGTGACCTCATGAGTCCAAAAGTCAATCCCTCTATCAATAAAAGCTAACACACTGTATGCCTTCTTGACAACCCTGTCAACGTGCGTGCCAACTTTCAGGGATCTATGCACGCGGACACCAAGATCTCTCTGCTCATCCACACTACCAAATATCTTAGCATTAGCCTAGTACTCTGTAATCCTGTTACTCCTTCCAAAGTGAATCACTTCATATTTTTCTGCATTAAACTCCATTTGCCACCTCTTAACCCAGCTCTGCAGCTTATCTATGTCCCTCTGTTACCTGCAACATTCTTCTGCACTGTCCACAACTCCACGGACTTTAGTGTCATCCACAAATTTACTAACTCATCCTTCTACATCCTTATCCAGGTCATTTATAAAAATGACAAACAGTGACAAACAGCAAATCCTTGCGCTACAGCACTAGTAACTGAATTCCAGGATGAACATTTCCCATCAACCACCACCCTCTGTCTTCTTACAGTGAGCCAATTTCTGTTGCAAACTGCTAAATCACCCTTAATCCCATGCCTCCGTATCTTCTGCAATAGCTTACCGTGGGTAAACCTTGTCAAATGCTTTACTGAAATCCTTATACACCACATCAACTGCTTTACCCTTATCCACCTCTTCGGTCATCTTTTCAAAGAACGCAATAAGGTTTGTGAGGCACGACCTACCCTTCACAAACTGTAAAGACTATCCCTAATCAAATTGTTCCTTTTTAGATGATTATAAATTCTATCTGTTATAATCCTTTCCAAAATTTTGTCCACAACAGAAGTAAGGCTCACTGGTGTACAACAACCACGGTTGTCTCTACTCCCCTTCTTGAACAAGGAGACAACATTTGCTATCCTCCAGTCTTCTGGCACTATTCCTATAGACAATGATGACATAAAGATCAAAGCCAAAGGCTCTGAAATCTCCTCTCTAGCCACCCAGGGAATCCTAGGATAAATCACATCTTCCCACTACTGTCCTTGACTGGTCCTAATCTTACCCTAGTCATTCTTTTATTCCTGACATACCTATAGAAAGCTTTAGGGTTTTCATTGATCCTACCTGCGGAAGACTTCTTATGTCCCCTCTTGGTTCTTCTTAGCTCTCTCTTTAGATCCTTCCTGGCTAACTTGTAACTCTCAAGCGCCCTAACTGAGCCTTCACGTCTCATCTTTACATAAGCCTCCTTCTTCCTCTTCACAAGAGATTCAACTTCTTTAGTAAACCATGGTTCCCTTGCTCGATCACTTCCTCCCTGACTGACCTCCCTGCCTGGTTTAGGTTATTTGCTCAGCTCCTCACACAGCCGGATGACAGAATGAGGACATTAACTATGTGAACAGAGGGTTGCCTTTGTCCAGAAGCAGCAGTCCTCAACCATTACCAAAGGTACAAAGATGGCAGAAAGGGCAGACTGCCTTCAAATGAAGGAATTGTGGCTGGTTCCAGGATTCACCACAAAATGCACTGTGCATGGTCACACACAAAATGCATGTTGATGGAATAGTCCCTGCAATTGCTGTGCATCTCTCCATTGATATGGGGAGGCTCATTGAGCCACATACATGCAGCTGCTGATGCTTGGCACAATCAAGAATCCCACTATCCTGGCAAATCCATTTGCGTTTTCATCATGTTTCTCCGTCCTGAGAGAAAACACAATGTAATCAGATCTCCTCACTTACAGTCCCAGGACAGCACCAGGCTGCATCAATGGGTGACATAATGGGTGATACTGGATAGACAGCACATTTGCCTGGAGTGATCAGATTGCATAGATGTTTTATGTAACTTTGAGTTTAACAACCACCAACAGCATTGTCCTGCCTGGGTATGAAACTCCAGGTCATGTTGAAGGTGGTTGCACAGTATTTTAACTACCTGTTTGGTGAGTTTGAGTCACCTCGGGCATTGTTCCCAGCTTTGTATGAGAAGTGTTGTCACAAAATCCAAGGTGTGTAAGCCCATCTGGGGTGTGCTCTCTTTCTCCCCCCTCTTTGCAGAGCTTCCCCCCACTGCAGCTTCTGTTCCATGGTTGGCCATGTGGCAGACCTAGTGACTACACTGTGACTAGACTCGCCATGCCTTGTACAGATTATAGGTAGCAAACTCATCTGCCCTTCCTGAATGGGGTCATCAATTCATATCTTCATAAACAAGTCACAGTTCTTCTGCAAATGGATTATGCCATTTTTTTTTCAATATTGTTGGCACTACACTCTTCCATGCAATTGGAGAGTATTCTCTCACATTCCAGATTTGTGCCTTATAGGTGATGAACAATCTTTGGGGAGTCAGGAGGTGAGTTACTCACTGCAGAATTCTCAGCCTCTGATCTGTTCTTGTAATAACATGATTCATGTGGCTGATCCAGTTCAGTTTCTGGTCAATGGTAACCCCCAGGATGTTGATAGTAGGGGATTCAATAATGGTAATGTTACTAAAAGTCAATTGGAGATGATTGTATTCTTTCTTATAGTAGATAGTCATTGCCTGCCACTTGTGTGGCATGAATATTACTTGTCACATATCAGCCTAAGCCTGAATGTTGTTCAGATCTTGCTGCTTATGGGAATGGACAGTTTCAATATGTCAGGAGTCACAAATGGTGGTAAACATCTTGCAAACAGTAGTGAACAACCTCACTTCTGACTTTATGATAGAGGGAAGGTAATTGATGAAGCACTGAAAATGGTTGAGCTTAGGATATGACCTTGAGGAATTCCTGCAGTCATGTCCTGAGACTGAGATGACTAACCTCCAACAACCACAACCATTTACTTTTGTATCAGGTATGACTCCAACCAGTGGAGAGTTTTCACTGTGATTCCCATTGAGTCCAATTTTGCTAGGGTTCCTATCAAATGCAGCCTTAATGTCAAAGGCAGCCATTGTCAATGCACCTCATGAGTTTTTTTCTCCATGTTTGTACTATGGCTGATTTGAGGTTAGGAGCTGAGTGGCTCCTGCAGAACCTAAACTCAGTGTCCGTGAGTTGGTTATTGCTGTGTAAGTGTCACCTGATAGTGATTTTGATGATGCCTTAAATCACTTTGCTGATGATCAAGGCTAGTCTGATAGTTTGGTAATTGGCAGGGTTGGATTTACCTTGTTAAGGTGACAATTCCTGACTGCATGCTCCAAAACACTTTTGGAGCATGCTCCAAAATATTGACTGTTTGACTATTGTGAAACAATTTATGTTAGCATGCCAGTTATTCAAATATTCATCCCTTCGTGTAAGGGGCCCCCTGAACAAACCAGAAAGAAACACTGGTGATGAGAAGGGACACCCACAATGAGCCAGTAAGGATTGTATTTTATTCCTTCACAGTATGTGGGTGTCACTGGCTGGGCTAGTATTTATCGTTCATCCCTCCAGAATGAACCATTGCTTTAAGAAGGGAGCCCTGCTTAGGTATCCTCGAAATCTTTCTTCCCTCTGCTCCAGATTCCATCGAGAAAATGGGAAGGCCAACAAGAGAGACCAGCCATCATTATCGTCAACCTGCACTCCCCACCAGCACAGACACTTTCAACTCAGTGGGTCCACATTCTACAGCTGACTCAAGGATACAGTCTGCTGAGCATATCACAGACAGATTTCCACAACTGGCTAAGGAAATGACAGCTGAAATTTCTGACTTTAAGAGAACTGCCGGAGACCAGGCCCTGACTCAGCCCCATGCAGAAAATGAGCCTTTGGCTTGGATTTGAGAGACCTATTGGACATGCAGAGACAGGCGGCGAGTCATCAGAGATGCCAGAGACTGGGTGTAGACTGGACCAAAGGTTGGAGGAGTCTGTCTACGATCTGCCTGAATTTATAGCTCCAGCTGATGAGCATGTGAGAATCTCCATGGAAAGGATGTTTTTTGCTTTGGAGACTCAGGTCTAACAGGACACACAGTGGCTGTCAGATTTACATACAGGTGTGCATCCCGTCACTCTAGCGATGGGTGCGGTGCAATGGTTAGGCAAGAGAGGGGAGGAGACACCTCAATTTCCCTCCAGATGGCCCTACTCCTCAAACTGTCAGGGAAGTGCCATTGGGCACCCACCAGGAGGAGTACCAGAAAATCTTTTCAGCCCAGGAGATTTCAAGGGTGCCTCTCTCCCAAACTCCCCTCTGCTAATTAACCCATCGCCTTCACTGGGTCTTCCAAAAAGGGTACAGTTGCACCTGTGCAGAAGAACCCTAAACAGACCAGGATCTTCTAGGCCTCCAAAGGACACCCTCCAAAGTCATCACAGTCAACAAGGTATAATAATTAGCAGGTTGCCTCCTCAGCTGCTACGGGTCTCAGAGTTGCACGCAAAAATAGTAATAGTGGAAGAAAGATAAAAAGAAGGCACATAAGAAGCAGAGATAGATCATCATTGTAAACATTTTTGGCACCTGTAAATAAACATTCATGTGCACTGTTTAGAAGTATGCCAAACTCACATCTTGCTGCTTGTTGCTTCAGTGATCATGGAATTAGTTGTGTACCCCAACTCTACACCCCTCCTCTCCCGCACAACACCAACCCCCCCACCTCCCAAACTAGAACAGGATCTGTGTAAGTTCTGTGCACACATCATACAATCAATTATTTGTAGTTCCCAGTGTTTGGAACCCTGAAAATGATGAGAGTGTTGTGTTCAGTGAAGTCATTGTGTTTCCTGCTGCTGTTACCCTGCTCATGAGATATGAATGGATGCAAAGAGTCATCAAGAGAATTAAATCTGTGAGTGGCACAGAACATTTTAGATGCCTAGATTAGGCATCCAATCTAGATGTTTAGATTAGACGCCTAGATTTCGAACATCTGCTTCAGCCCCAGAAAGTGTTCAGAGAGAGGAATGGAGCTGGTGCCGAGCAAATGGAGTTTATAATGAGGGACAAAGGCTTTCATCTTCCCAGTATTTAATTAGAGGAAATTTCTATTCAATCAATAACAGGCAAAAAGACCTTTTGGGCATTGTGCCACACCGGAGCAATCACATCTCGTCCCATTCTGCTGCATTTCACAATGGCCTGTAATGTTTATCTTCTTTGAGTGTTTTCAGCAGAGAATGACAATGGATCAGGAATTCCTGGCCTCCTGAAATCCATCAATGTCTTTTTCAATATTTTTGCACTTTCTGTAGCTGTTTAGAAGTTTTCTTGAAATCTGAGCTTTGTGAGTAGTGTAGGTACCATTTAGTCTGGAATCTGATTCAAATTGTGCCAAAAGTTTTATACATTCTGATAATGTTCCATGTATTTATGGAATTATTTTACCTGCTGGCTATCATTATATTGCTAAGGCGGAAACCATAAACCAAAATAACCAAATTCATTTAAGATGGATGTGAGAAGAAATGTTTTTTGAGTCTGTGGAACTCTCTATGGGGGGGAGAGGGGTCATTGAGTATTTTAAGGCAGAGGTACATGCATTCTTGACTAACAAGGGAGCCAAACATTGGGGATTGGTGTTATGGTGTTGATGGTGTTGAGGCTGCAATCAGATCGGCCATGATCTTATTGAATGAAGGAGTAGGCTTGAGGGACCAAATGGCCTACTCCTGCTGCAAATTCATATGTTTGTATTTCTGCCAATGCAGTTTTTCGGATATTGATACATTTCTTTCCAGAATGTTCTCGACTTCTCTCCATCTCCATGACCTAGCAAGCCACTCAATGAATCAAACTGCTATGAAGCCTCAAAGAAATAAAACCGGATGGACCAGCTGGCATTGAACTTGGCAACAAAAATGACAACAGCACATCCAGCCCTGTTGACCCTGTAAAGTCCTGCTTAATAACTTCTAGGGGCTTGTCCAAAATTTGAAGAGGTGTCCTACAGGCAGCCTGTTCATGCATAGGGAATCATACCTCATAGACAATATCCTAGAAACTATCATCGCCAGGTAGATGGGATAGGAGATGACATACCCTAAAACTTGGCATTGCAGTGGAAAGGGAATTGTCTTGGGAGTCCTCAAGATAGACTATGGAATGCATGAAGTCTCTTGGCATCAAAAGACATGGGCAAGGAGTAATACATGGGCAAGGAATCCTTCAGACAATGAATTTATACTCCTTCATGTTGAACTCATCTTTGAGGAAACACTGAGGATGGCAAAGACACAGCACGTGCTCTAGGTGGGGGCTTCAGTATCCAAACAATGATTCAGTAACATCTCTACTGGTTGAGTTCTAAAACATACAACTGCTAGACTGGGTCTCTGGCAGGAGTGAGGGAACCAACAAAAGCGAAATATTTACTTGAGCTACATCTTCACCAACCTTCCTGCTGAAGATGCATCTATCCATAGTAGTTCTGGTTGGAGTGACCACTGCACAGACCTTGCAGAGATGAAGTACCAACTTCACATTAAGGATGCCATTAATTGTGTTGTGGTGCACTACCACTGTACTAAATGAGACGGGCCTCAACCTGATGTAATAGCTTAAATCTGGGCATCCATGAAGTGCTGTGGTCCATCAGCTGCAGTAACATTCTATACCACCACAGTCTATAATCTCATGGCCCAGCATATCCCCCATTCGACCATTATCATCAAGGCAGCAGATCAACCCTGGTTCAATGACGATTTCAGGAGAGCTTGCCAGGATCAGCAGCAGACATAACTCAACATGAGATGCCAACCTGGTGAAGGTACAACACAAGACTACTTGTGTGCCAAACAGTGGAAGCAGCATGTATCGAAAGAGCTAAGTGACCCCACAACGAATGGGAGAATTGTAAACTTGAGTCCTGCTACATCTAGCCATGAATGGTTAAGGACAATTAAATGCCTAATTGGAGAAAGAATCGCCACAAATATCCTCAATTCCATCGATGGGGAAGCTCACCACATTGGTGTCAAAGATAAAGCTGAAGAACGTTCAATCATCTTTGGCTAGAAGCCCCCATATCACAGATGTGATGATGGCACTTGGAACATTATCTGTGAGTATGAATGACTATTTCAGGCTGTCACTTGACCAGTCTGTGAGACAGCTTTCCCAATTTTGGCACAAGCTCCCAAATGTTAGTAAGGAGGGCTTTGCAGAATTAACAGGGCTGAATTTGTCATTGTCATTGTATCAGGAGTGATGCCATGTGATTTGTCTGCTTTCATTCGTTCTAGACTTTCTAGTGGTTGTGATATACCTGATTGATTTGCTAAACAATTTCAGAAGAAACTTAAGTAACAACCACAAGTCAGAATTGTGGAAGTTTGCTTGTGATTGTGTAATTTCAGCACCACTTGCAGCTTCTCAGATACTAAAACAGACTGTGCTTACATGTAGCAAAAACTGAACAACATTCCAGCTTGACCTGATAAACAACAAATAATATTCAGCCCACACAAGTGTTAGCTAATGACCATCTTGAACGAGAGATAATCTCCTCTTAAGCACTTTCAGAGGAAACTTAAGTAACAACCACAAGTCAGAATTGTGAATGTTTGCTGGTGATTGCATAATCTCAACACCACTTGCAGCTTCACGTTTCAGCTTTTAGCATCACTTCGGCACCACTCCCCACTCACCTGACAAAGGAGCAGCGCTCTGAAAGCTAGTGGTGTTTACTACCAAATAAACCTGTTGGACTTTAACCTGGTGTTGTGAGACATCTTACTGTGTTTACCCCAGTCCAACACTTGTATCTCCACATCACAAATGCACTTGGTTACAGGGATAGGGCATGGAGGAAGAACTGGGTGGGATGCTGTTCAGAGATTTAGTGCAGACTCAAGAGGCCATTTGTATCAGACTTGATGAGTGTAGTCACAGTGTGCTTAGGTCTGTACATGACCAACCATCAAGCAGAAGCTGCAGTGAGGGGATGCTCTACAAAGAGCGAGATGAAGGAGAGCTAACCCCAGATGACCTTGCACACCATGGCTGGGAATTTTCCTGCCACGCTCACGCCAAGCTCGGAGATTCCCGTCCGAGGTCAGCAGACCATTACATGGTTCTGTCCCGCCCGCTATGATTTCCATGGCAGGCGGGGCAGGAAAATTCCACCCTATGTATTATGTGACAACACTTCTCATACCTTTGTCAGAACCAGGAGCAATGCCTGAGGTGACTCCAAACAGGTAGTTACAGAACTGTGATATCACTTACAACATGACCTGGAGTTTCATACCAGGGTCAAGACAGTGCGATTAGTGATTGTTAAGCTCAAAGTTACACAAGACCTCTATGGGATCAGATCATTCGAGGCAAATATACTGTCCATCCAGTGCCACCCATAATGCCATACATTGATAACAAAGGACAGTATGAAGGAAGAGATGATTACATTGTCTTCTCTCTCAGGAGGGAGAAACAGGATGAATAGATAAGCAGATATGCCAGAATAGTGGGATTCTCGATTGTGCAAATTGTGGGTCCCCAATATAAATGGAGAGAGGTGCAGGAACTACAGGGAATAGCATTCTATCAATGTGTTTTTGGCGTGTGGCCATCTTGTCGGTGAATCCCACTATCTTGAACACAGCCACAATGTCTTTATTCTGAGGCAGTCTGCTCTTCCCAACATCTTAACAGCTCCGAGAGTGATTGGGATTGCTGCTCAGCAAGAAAGCTTAAGCTCTGCACACTTGGTTCATGTCCTACTCTGACATCCGAGTGTGTGAGGAATTCACATCATGAGCCGTGAATCCAGTGGATCCTGCAGCACAGAATTCGGCCATTCAGACCAGTTGGTCCTTGTTGGTTCTTGGTGAACTCAGTTCATCCAGTCTCACTCCCTGCTTTTTCCCCGTACCCTGCAATATTTCTTTCTTCAGGTGCTTAAACAGTTTTTATTCGAAAGCCACAATCGAATCCGTCTCTACCACATGCTCAGGCTTTATTCTACCTTTAGTTCTTTGACCAATCAGCTTAAGTCTGTGTCCACTGGTTCTGGGCCCTTCCTTGAAGTTAATCATTTCTCCCAGTCCATTTTTGTCCAGATCCTTCATGATTTTGAACACTTCTGTCAAATCTCCTCTCGACCATCTCTTCTCCAGAGAGAACAAACCAACTTCTCCAATTTAGCCACTCAGCCCCTCCTGGGCCCATCCTTGCATTTTTATCTACAAAGTGTGCCCTGATGAAAGATGGGATAGTGGACATTAGATGGAACTACTGCTATAATATTGGAGTTGATCATCACTTCCACGCTGGAAGGTTGGGCTCCAGGTTCTGTGTGATTTTCTCTGCCTCTTTGGAATCAGACTCCTCCATGCAGCTTGCCAGTGATAGGAGGCTCCCTGTCAGGCCTATCAATGCACCCAGCATAGTGGTGTACATGCCCATCAGTATTTTCATGTAGGTCACCTCATCCACTTAATCAACGTCTGTACCTGAACCCTTGAGCTGCCTCACCCTCTGGGAGTTGGCACAAAACACAAACATCCCCCCTGGCCTGGCAGCAACCCATTCATGTCTGCTGTCTCATCACATGCACATCCTGACCCTATTGATGCAGCCAGAGTTCACAGAGTATCTAAGACGCTGACTGTAACCATCCAATCAAATGCAAACTCTTCAAAACTGGTGTTGAGTTGCTCTTCCTCCTGGGGTTAATGAGGCTGGTTCATGTTGAAGATTAGGGTGTCTTAAAACAGGAAATAAGAAGGAGAGAGCTGGAGTGAGAGAACATAAAACAAGAAGTCCCTAGTCCAAACTCTATATCACAAGCAGCATATATTTCATACCAGATAACAAAGTGATGGTGAGATAGGAGTTAAGGAAGGTAATCAGACTGTAAAATAGCATCTTCCAGCATACACTCCACAACACTGGATGGTACAAATTCTATCACAGGCAGCCCCAAAATGAGCAGCACCATCTGCTGAATCTGGATCAGGGAATTATTGTGCTGCTCCTCACTGCTTTGACTGGCTCCTTCTAACTGTGGGCAGCATTGTCTTGCAAGAGAGAGAGAGGGCAGAATGATTTTATCGCACTCTGTTTGGCTGATGTGCCACCATATTTGAATCGCAGGAGCTCCATAGAAGCAGCAGGAGGATTTGTGTGAGGCCGGCATCATTGAAGGGTTTGTGAAGGTGAGGCAGAGCCTCTGGATCCTGGGTGTGAGTCCTGAGTGCCAGAGACTGTGGCGAGGTTGATAGGAGTGCTGTACATTGAGCAGTGTGAGAGTTTGGCAGTGCTGTGGGTACGATCAGTCCTGCCCAAGGTCAACAAACCTTAGGAAGTTCCATGTCCCGTTTCGCTTGCTCCAATTCCTGTGGCAGGCAGGACAGTAAAATCCTGTTTCATGTACCCATACATGATCCAACCTGTTGGAAAATACAGGAAAATAGTATGATAAAATGCAAAGCAAATACTCCTTATTCCAGATAAAAGTTCATATTTTCTATACTTTCATTGGAGAAATAAATCCTTCACACACTTACAGTGCTGTTAGGGAGTTCCAGGATTTTGACCCAGTGATGGTGATGGATCGCTGATATATTTCCAAATAAGAAGTCTAATTGGTCTTCTTACCCCAATCCAATGCCAGCATCTCCACATCATGATATATTTCCAAGCCAGGATGGTGTGTAGCATGAATCATGGAATCCATACAGTGCAGAAGGCGGCCATTCAGTCCATCGAGTCTGCACTGACCACAATCCCACTCAGATCCTATTCCTGTAACCCCACATATTTACCTTGCCAACCTTGCTGACTAGGGTCAATTTAGCATGGCCAATCAACCTTACCCGCACGCCTTTGGACTGTGGGAGGAAACCCACACAAACATGAGGAGAACGTGCAAACTCCGCACAGACAGTGATCTGAGGCCAGAATTGAACCCGGGTCCTTGGCGCCGTGAGGCAACAGTGCTAACTACTGTGCCACCACGCCATCCAGTGGTGAGGATACCACAAGGAGCATGCAGAGGGATATAGGTGAGATAAGTGAATGGGCAAAAACTTGTCAGATGGAATATAAATGTGAAATTCTTGAATAAGAATTATTAAAATTCTTTGGCGGGAAGAATAAAGGAACTCAATAAAAAATAAAATGCTGGAAAAATCTCAGCAGGATTGGCAGCATCTATGGAGAGGGAAATGAGGCTAACATTTTGAATCCATGTGATTCTTCTTCAAGAATGGAGGCAGTTGTTCTTCCTTCTTCCTCCCTGAAGATGTTGATTCTGGCTGGTATTGATTCCTTGGGTAGCAGCTACTCACCAGCGCAGCCATTCTTTGTGTATACTGAGTAGCTGAATAACAACTGGGAAACAACCAAGTGCTCCATTTTCCACCCCCTCATAACACAGCAGTGAAGTTTAGTTAATAGGAGCAGAAATCCAGTCTGGTTCACACAGATACGGATCAAACCCAGAGCTTCTTGATTACCTGGTTTGATACTACACTAAGTAGTGCTTTTAATAAGGGAGGATTAAAGGTACCCGAAGAAACTGTAGTTGAGAAGATATCTAGATTATTAGTGAGTGTCTGTCGAGGGAGCACAATTGATTATTTCTGTAGCATTGTTCTGCTGTTGTTATATGAGTAAACAAAAGCTTCTTGGGGATTGGGAGGCAGAGGCATGAACAAAGAAGAAAGAACAAAGAACAACACAGGACGGGAAACAGGCCCTTCGGCCCAACGAGCCCGCGCCGCCATTTTAACAATGTGCTTTTCCTCTTCCACCCTTGACCCATGTCAATGCTTATGGCACCCACATTGGAAACCAGATTAAAGGGAGAATAATTTAGGGACAATTTGTTACACCAATCAGCCTAAGAACACATCTTTGGGGTGTGGGAGGAAACCGGAGCACCCAGAGGAAACCCACGCATCCGCAGGGAGAATGCGCAAACTCCCACAGATACTGGCCCAAATCCATGTATCTGCACAGCAAATTACCCTCACTAAATACAATATTAAAACAAAAATGAATCATGCAAAGCTACATTATAATCATAAAATGTGAGCTTCTGAAGTCTGAAATTTTTTTTTATTATTAATGTGAAAATATGTTACAAGAAAATTCCTTTTATGTCAATACCACAGCACTTAGCAACCCAAAATCCACCATAATTTTCAAAACACGCATCTCCTTGTGGGTTACCAAAACCTAATTCATGTAGACATTAGACAAGGATCTTTATTCCATTTAACCTGTGATTGCAAGCTGATGCCAATGCTGTGCTACTAAAAGATCTTTCCAGCATTGAGGAGAACCATACTCAATGGGTGAGATTTTCCAGGCCTCCCTTCTATGGGGAAACATACCGCGAGGAGGGAGGGAGATTATCCAGCCCATCCAACAGAATTTTCCGGTCCCATTGAAGGTGACCTCCTGCAATGGGTTCCTCAAAAGAAGAGCAGATGAGCCATACAAAGCACTGTAGATTTCAATGGGACTGGGAGATTCTGACAAGGTATACAGGCAGCGATCCTTAACATGACAGAGGTCCAATGCTGCAATGCTCGTCACGACCACTTGCCAAATGATTGGCCCCGAGACAGCCTCCAGTAGTGTGGGTGGACACCCAATGCCCTCAGCCCTCAAGATCACTGTCACTCTTAATCTTTATACCTCTGGATCGTTCTAGGGCACTGTGGGTAATTTTTGTGGAGTCTGCCAGTCAGCTGTACAAAGCTGTGTCAAGCTTCTGACTGATGCTTTGTTCAGACAGTTGAGAACATTCATTCATTTCAGGAGAAACCTAGTCAGCCTGGCCAAGTGGGCCTGAGGCTTTACTGCAATTACAGCATTCCCCCATATCCAAGGTGCCATTTACTGCACGCATGTCACCAACAAAGTGCCAGCCAGCCAGTTGGACACCTTTGTCAACAGGAAGGGGTTTCACTCCATATTTGTGACCATAAAACTCGGATTTTACCAGTCTGTGCAAGGTACCCTGTCAGCTCCGATGATCCCTTCATTCTAGGCCTTTAAACTTCACGCGGGGCTGCCACTGGAATTGGCACCCACCGATGCCCACCTCCACCGACCCTGCTGACCCATTGCAGACCAGATTCACTATGGCTGCTGCTGAATGGGCAGCCGGTGTAACATTATGATCTTTAATTGATCTTGGATAGGATAGGGAAACTGGGCCATTTCCAGTCCCACCAACCATGCATGCACATCACATGTAAAATTCAGGCAATTGTGTTATTAATACAACTTCCATTAAACATCTTATTCTTCAAAAATGCAATCCACTTAAGTAAAAGCATTCGGAGGTCACATCAGTGCGAAAGAGTCAGCTCACTGAGAAGTGTGTTTTCTTCACCAAAACATATCTTGCATTGAGGCATTACAGTGGCATCAGTGTTAGCTAATTGTAAATGAAAGATTGTGAGAATTAGAGGACTCTCTGAGCATGTAAAAACAGACAAAAGCTAGTTCAGCAAAAACAATTCATTTGATGTAAAGTATTTATGTGGTTGCTGAATAGTTGTCAACATTCAGCCTTCCTATGCCAATGCCCACTTACTGCCAGATGCTGCAAGACTCAAGCAGGGAATTGGCTGAAGATCTGGTAAAATACACAACATGGCTATTTATCCAAGTGACTCTGCTATTTGTATCGTCCAGAGAAAGGTTGACTTTTGATGTGATTAAAAAAAAGCGTGGATGAAATTTGATACCAACCAGGGATGTGGGATGGGATGGGGAGGGGGTAGTGAGTGGTGGGGAGGGGGTAATGAGTGGTAAGGGGAATGCTATTTAATCCAGGGAGAAGATATCGGGTGGAGATCCTGTCACCTTAATGATCCCCCCGAAGTGTCAACAATGGCCTTCCTCCTCAAAAAGGCCAATGGAAGGCTTACGTGGTCATTTTAGAGCCTCATCCTGCTAAAGCTGCAGGGACCACACAATGTGGATAGCCTGCCAGGTCAACAAATCCTGGAGGGTCCACCCATCAATGACCTGGTGGGTGAACCCTCATTAACTGGCATAGTGAATCCAAAAGGAGGGACCCTGGCCGAATCAGACACCCCCTCCCCCCACCTTTGACAACAACCCCTCTTGTTCCCCCTCACTGAGGCATCCCTGGCTGACCCTGGCGATCTGCCTCAGTCACCTGCACTCTGGGGTTCCAGCAATGAAACATTTCAGTACTGGCGATGGCCACTGCTTTGGATAGCGCTGCCAGTTCCAGACAGCTGCCAGCCTCTGACTGGCTGTTAGCTCTCAGGGCACTGGCAACTCTGGCAGGAATGGAGCTGGGCATCTGAACAGCAGCTAGTGGTTTGCCTAATGGGACTTAATTCTAATGGGGCTCCTAGAAATGGTCACTACAGGCTTGTCACTGCACCTCCAGCTGATGGACGAGCCCGCCATTGTGATGGTTAAATTTATCCAGTGTGTCTGATTTTTATCAGTAATGCTTAGTTTTAAGACTACAATCCAACTGGCTGGAAGAGATATTAATTTTCAAAACTAGTCAACATCAAGCTGTATATCAGAAGAAATTCTATAATTTAAAATACACTGCCAATTACTTCCATAATGTTTCTGAATTTCTCAATTAATATTTATTAAGCCATTTAATAGCATTAACCAATGTGAGGCTAAGAATCAAATTCAGAGCTGGTTCTTTATGATTTAATGGATTTGTGCAGAGGATTAGTTTACACGGAGTCATTTTATTTGAACATTATTGAATTTTTATCAAATTGTTCTCTAAATTTCAGTACTGATACTCTTCTCAGATTTTTATGTTCCTGTTTTCAGATTTCATTTTGCACTCTTTCCCATTCATTAGAATGGTTTCAGATTTAAGTCTATATTCAATATAGACTTAATTAATCATGATTAATTAATCACTTTAATTAATCATGATCTCACACATTTTAACACAAGGACAGTGTTCTCATTTGTTATTTTTTTTCTCATAATAAATTATTTTATAAATAAAGCCCCCTTTCAGTTTCTGATCACTGCCTGGACTAAAGGGAAACAACATTGTAAAGTTTAGCCTTCTCACTGAAACATTTGATTAAAATTGACTTTTGATAACATGCCAAGATAATCTAAGAGAAGTTAAGAGGATATCCTTGCTGGTTTTAAAGTAATAATGTAGATGCCGTGATCTGATAAATGGCTGTGTTGTTTTTCTCAGGGCTTATGGTTGCTGCAGCACTCTTGACGCTTCCCTGGAATGTGAGGCTAGCTAAAGTAGCCAACCTTTCCACTGGGCTGTGCTCATTCAATTCAAGATTTAACTCAGCAGGTTCTTGGTTTTTAATAAGTTCCATCTCCCAACTTCTAATCCTTAACAGTGACATTTTGAAAATATTTTTATTTGTGTTCATGC
Source organism: Carcharhinus amblyrhynchos (assembly GCF_965287045.1). NCBI lineage: Eukaryota > Metazoa > Chordata > Chondrichthyes > Carcharhiniformes > Carcharhinidae > Carcharhinus > Carcharhinus amblyrhynchos. Next base: position 44,359,734 of record NC_137339.1, on the reverse strand, counting down.
TTTTGTTATGGTTAAAAGTGCAGTGTGCACGAAAAACGTGCAACAATATAAGGAAACCATGTGCTGTCAGCAAAAGATAAAAGATCCTTGTCTTGGGCAACTTTACCATTGTTAGGTTCCTTGTGGGTTACCCTGTGAAAAACAACTGAATCTGTGAAAGAAAATGGGTTTTCATAGTCAGCCATTATTAAGCAGTACAAGTGATGTGCCACTGTAATGGCTCAATCAGAAAAACTTAGTGGAATTTTTTTTTAATATTTGGCTATTACCTAGTTTATAGCAGTTATGGCAACATACTTAAGAGTGTTAAATAGCATTACATTTTATTAATATGTCTAGCAACAGTCTGCACTGACTCTTCAGAGGAGCACCTTACCAAGTCCTCTCCCCACTATGTAAACCTGAATATCTACCTTGGCTAATCCACCTACCCTACACACCTTGGGATACTAAGGGGCAATTTAGCATGATCAGTTCACTTAACATGCGCACTTGGTACACGAAGGGGCATTTTAGCATGGTCAATCCACCTAACCTACACATCTTTGGACTGTGGGAAGAAACCGGAGCACCTGGGGAAATCCCACACAGGCATGGGGAGAACATACAAACTCCACACAGCCAGTCACCCAAGCTGGAATCAAACTCGAGTCTCTGGCACTGTGAGGTGGCAGTGCTTACCACTGTGCCACCATGCCACTGTTATTAGTTCTATTAATATATGAAAGAGTAAGCATTTTTTATAACTCAGTATTGAATATTCGGTGTGTATTAAATGTATGTGATCTTATTCAAGAGTCATGGTCAGTGAACAAGCCCAATTTCAATCTTGTGGCCCAATGAGTTGAAGGAGGGCCACTTGTGCCCATTCACTAGCCTAGGTTGCTCATCACTGATGTAGATCCTCATATATATAGGTTTTGTTGGGGTTTAATCCCAATAACTTCTCACTACTTTTCCTTCACTAATATTATTTACTTTTTTAAGTTCCTCACTCATCATGGACCTTGGAGTCTCACAATTATCTGGATGTTTTCTCTATCTTCCATTGTGAATGCAGATACAAAATCAGTTGTTTAATATTTTTGTCATTCATTATTTTCCAAAACAATTTATCTTGTGAGCCTCGAAGGAACTCATGATACTTATGGCTGGACTTTGACTATCTTGTGTGAACCTCTGCTGCTTGAATGTATCTGCCACATCTGCAGCCTCAGAGAAGGGACAGGTTGGTATTGTCGGTGGCTGTGAGGATGGCTGTTACAATTCAGCCAAGGCTAGTTTCCAGTCACCAGAAACCATTTTTTGGAAACCAAGGAAGAGCCGTTAACCATGGCGTACAGCAAACAAGCCCGTACCCGGGGATCTAGAACAATTGCCCGGGTTAAAGCAACTACTTTCAACTTCCCGTTGCTCACTTCCCATTGTGTAGGCTTCTACTCACTCAACAAGTGAGTTTGTATTCCACAAAGCCCACAGGATTCTGTGAACTCCGGGCTATGACCTAAAAAGCAAAACATGTGCCTGCTTTCTTAGCATCAAATGTCAGTTCAGATAGACAAACAAGGGGGAAAGATAATGGGGGAGGTGGGGATGGGGGGGGGATGTGAATCTAGATGAACAATTGAACTCTCTCTTCCATTTCCTCCCACAATGCCACCACATCCTTCCATCAAGAATATGTTGTGATGAAGTGCTGATTTTCCTGGTATTCCCTGTGCCCAGGAAATGGCAAAAATGGCACAGACAACCTCCCTCATTGGATAAATGAACCCGGTTTACACAATTTGTGACAAGGTTAAGACTGGGGCAGACAACAACCACAAGGCCCATCCAGCTTGATTTGGTGGAGCAGGACTGTAGGAGTTCATGTTGATGGTACAGGGATGCTGTGTTTATGTTACTGGATTAATGAAGCAGATATTCCACTAAGAATCCAGACAGTGCTAGTTTACACGGCAGCTTGAGATTTCAAATTCAATTCAATAAAATGCAAAATAAAAAACTGATAACAGTAAAATTAGTCATGAAGCTGGTGTACTGTCATAAATAAACAACTGATTCACTTAAGTCCTTTAGGAACAGAAACCTATTGCCTTTACCTTGCCTGATTTATATGTAACTCTAGTCCCACATTAAGATAATTAATTGTCCTCTGAAGCCATGTGGCAAGTAGCTCACTTGAGTCATCAACTTCTGGATACAACTGGAAATGGGAATTAAATGACAATGCACCCTGAGAATTAATCTTAAAAATATTCTCATTTTCAATCAGAGTGTTGCAGGCTGCAAATGTTGCAAGAAGCTGCTGAGAAAAAATGACCCTCAGAGGACTGTTTCTACAATTATTTCTGTTATTTTGTTAATTTTGTTGTGACTGTTGCTGAACGATTTTGATCCTGTGGAATGGATTGCTCTCCATTTGAAACACTGAAGTGTTAATATCAAACACTTGTAGTTGAGCATGGTATAATTAAATACAGAGTAAAGCTCCCTGAGCCATGACTGCCGGAGTGCATCCCTTGTTGTACTTCCCTAATTTCTCTAACATGGTTTACCAGTGTAATATCAGTTTTTTTGCCTTCATCTGCCATATGAAAGCTGTAATAAGAATTCAAAGCTAACATTGTGACATTCACATAATGGGATAGAGTTCCTGTGAATTTGTTCTTGATTTAGCTAACACTGTTAACAGTTCTCTCTCTATTCAGGCACTTTGTCCATCCCCTGTTATTATTCGCCTTCTCAGGGTAGCAACCCCTACTGTCCTTGCTTAACTACCATCCCATCAAAATTGTCAGACTGCTTAACCAGCATGCAGCACTGAGCAGAAATATTCTCCAATTTTTTTTATTCAGTTGTGAGACATGAGCATCGCGGGCTGGCCAGCATTTATTGCCCATCCCTAATTGATAGTCAACAACATTGCTGTGACTCTGGAATCACATGTAGGCCAGATCATGAAAGAACAGCAGATTTCCTTCCCTAAAGGACGTTAGTGAACCAGATGGGACAATCAACATTGGTTTTGTGGTCATCAGTAGATTCTTAATTCCAGATTTTTTTTATTGAATTCAAATTCCACCATCTGCCTCAGTGGGATTTGAACCCAAGTCCCCAGAATATTAGCTGGGTTTCTGGATTAATAATCCAGCGATAATACCACCAAGCCATCACCTCCCATTGACATAGCATGAAGTGTGAAACCTTCAGTCATCTCAATAGACTCCACCCTAGCTCCAAGCTCTATCCCTCTCTATGGTTTAGGCTGAGTTAAACTGTGTGAAACCCTGATGTCTGATTTGACCTTAAGGTGAGCTTCTATTCACATATCTGCACCATCACGAAGAGAGCATTGACACCATTGGCTCACATGATGATTGGCATACAATTAAATTACCTTTGATGCTTCTGGTGGACACCCCCAACACACATCGTAACACCCTATCAAAAGTACCATCAGTGAGACTCACACAGGAAGAGGATGTGAATGCCACTGACACCATTTTGGAGGCAAAATTGCATCCATTGATGGCTGACAAAAATCACTGTTGCATTTTGCAGCTTACATCTCCGGAATTCAAATCAATCTCACTGGATGAGTGTCTATGGTGCATCTTACTTTAAAGTGGATTAAAATGAGATCCAGCTACATCTATTATAAATAATTACACAGTTTGGGGGCTGCTTCAAGAATGTAACACACATCCTAAACCAGGTACAATCATGTAGCATGGAAAAAGGCAATCAGCCCTTGTTGCCTACTCTGGCTCTTTGAAGGAGGCATTAAATTAGCCCCATACTTCAATTCTTTCTGTATATTAATACAAAATTTTCCTTTCAAATTATATATATATATATTCAGTTCCCTTCTCATAACAACTTGCTGCATATATATAAAAAAAATTCCCAGTTTCTGGTTAATTTGTCAGTTGTCTTAAACCATGTCCTTTGGTTATTGACTCTCTCTCCTTTAGATATAGTATTTTGCTTATTTTATCAGAACCCTCTTAATTTTGAATACTTCTGTGAAATTTCCCCTGGAACTTCACTGCTGTATAATTATAACCCCAAACCTAGCCAATCTTTCTATGTAACTAAAGTTCCTCAGTTCTGATAAAACTCTGGTAAGTCCCTTCTGTACTGTAATTTCTGCTTAGTTCAAGGTCAAACAAGAATGGGTGTTACAATGAAAATGTCAAATGACGAAATAGTTTGTTTTTTTTCCCTCCTGACTTTATTTTTTTCTCTTCTGGTGTCTCTGGATTAAATATCTCCTTCACTGAGTCTGAAAGATGTGTACTGTTGAAGATATAATGGGAGTTGAGACCAATTGCTTCTGATCATCAGCCTCATCCTTTGTATTTCAAAACCAGTACCTGCATAAGCCACAGGCTCAGGGTAGAAATGCTTAGCAAAGGTTCTGACAATACTCCAGCTATAATACTGAAGACTTGTGTTCCAAAACCAACTACATCCCTAGCCAAAACTGTTCCAGGACAGCTACAAAACTGGCATCCACCCAACAGTTTAGATACTTGCTCAAGTACGTCCTGTCCACAAAAGACATGACAAATATAACCCAACCAGTTCCTGCCCCACTATTCAACACTCAGCTACCAGCAAAGTGACGCAGGTGTCTTTGATAATGCTAACAAGCTACTTGTACTCACCGATAACCTGCTGATCAATACTCAATTTGTGTTGCATCAGAGTCACTCGGGTCCAAACCTCATTACAACCTTGGTCCAAAAGAGTTGAATTCCAGAGGTAAGGCGAGAAGGACTATTTGAAATACCAAAGCAGCATTTGACTGCGCATGGTAACAAAGAACATAAGTCAATGGGAATCAGAGTGACAGACCCTACTGCTGGAGTCATACCTAACACAAAGGAGGATGTCGTTTGAGGCCAATCTTCTCCACCCAGGATATTATTGTAGGAGTTCCTCAGCATGGCTGCCTCTTCAGCTGTTACATCAGTGACCAGCCCATCACCACCTTCTCAAGAACAATTAGTATGGATCTTAAATGCTGGCCTTACCAACTACATGTCCATCCCATGAATGAATGAATAAAAAGGGAATAAAAATAGCACGCTAATCAAGCTCAGTCTGACAAAGCTGGGTAATAATGCCTCTTCTGCACTGACCAAAAAATGTTTGTGCATCCCTCCTCCTCTACCTTTCCATTCAGCAGCACAGACATTCAGAACTATGGAAATAATGGGATGAGATCATACACCTAAATTCTTCTCATTTGCACTCAGTGTTATTTACAACAAGGTAAAAGAAGCAATGTACCGTGTTGGGATCAGCTCATCCCTGTAGAATTGTTATACTTGAAGATGCCTACCGCTCGGACAAAACTTACCCATATATTTATTTTGGGAACCCTTTAATGCTAAGGGAAGCTACTGAAATGGACTTTAACCTGAAGAAAGTGAAGAGGGCCTGCTAATCTTCAAACTATGAACCTCCTTCCTCATGGGAAAGGGACTTTAAAGAAGCATAGTATTCAAGATAGACATGCTTTTGTACTCAATCTCAATGGAAAAGGAGGCGAGATAGGAGAAAAAGGGACCGTAACAGCATTGAAGAAAGTTAAAGTCAAGGGTGAAGGAATTCATCCAATTTGGAGGGTGTTCACAAGATAAAAAATTTAGTCAGTTCAATTTTGTTGCTAACTTTCCCAGAATTCAGAAGTTGGAATCCCATTTCATTGTGCCCCCCACCCTCCACCCCCACCACTATGATCCCATTGAATAACCCGAATGGAATCCTGAATATTTAAATCCTTCATGACCAGCAACAACAAATTCACCGTGTCAGTGTCACACCTGGAGGGATTAACACAACTCTTTTGGTGTGAAGATACATTCTGATTGAAAAGGCATGCCCTGAGCCCTCATGCATTCACAATGTATGACTTCACCAACTGAACATCAATATATCCAATGGATTTGTCATTGAGAAAACTGGTGGGGTTTGGAAGAATCCATTTTGCGTGATAGATCAGGAAGGACAGCGAGGCCAGATGCTATGGTTCCTTGCTGCATCCTTGCATTAAGGAATGGATATAGATTCTCCAGATGCAGGAGGTCTGGTTGCTATGGAGACTGTGAACATGAGTCTCAGCCTCTCAAAGATCCTGACTTGAAGGAGAATATGTTTCTGCCTACCGTGAAACTTTGAGGGTGGATTGTTAGTAATATATTTTCCTCTGATTAAAGTCTTCTGACGAAAGTTCCCTTTACCATTTCCCCAGATTACAATCTGATTCCAACCATTCTATGATTCCTCTGCGAGGACAGCTGTCTGTGTCTTGCTAAATAAACATACCACTTCATCTGAACAAACCACTCCAAAGTCAAACAATGAAGTCAAACAAAGCATTCGCCTCTAGTTATTATTATTTTTTGTTACTGTTTGATAGATGGACTGTAAATTTATGCCAAGAGATGTAGGGTGTTGTTCAATTGCAATAAGAATTCTAGGAATGGGCTGGTCTTTATGTCATGAGCATTGGGAAAGAATGTATGCGAGTTTTTATTGCTTTCTAACTGCAAAGGTTCCCTGGATCAACATCCTACATTTGAGTTGACCTTGAATGACTAAATCATAAGTTTGATATGTGTTGCTAGCCTAAGATTAAACTCAGCTGCATCATTAGTTCTGACCTAAGGTTTATTGGTGGTTGGAGAGCACATTTAATTGATCGTGAATCCCCCAGTCCCAGATTGCTGAAGGCTGACTCAAGCCTATTATGCAAAGTCTTAAGGCCTGTAGTTTGTGCTTCTGAGGAGGAGTTGCACTGGACCACTTCTATGAGATAGTCTTCATATGGTGTCATCTCTTTTACATGTACCCATCCACTAGTGGCATTGCATACAACTCATTTCCTGGAACGAGCTTTACAGTGTTAGATAAAGGCAAGAATGTAAAGGAAATATCTCCAATTAATAATGGACAGGAAGGATAACAGTGAAAAATGCCCCGTCATGCAAGTATGTGAGTTGTAAGAGGTGGCATGCAAGAAAGTTTGGAAATAGAGTTCTAAGCACAGGTTCCAGGCTGTAATGTTAAGGAGCCATTAAAACGGGACCTGCTGTGCAAAGTGACTGTTTCATTTAAGAACTGAGATTGATCTATGGACAGGGCATTGCAGTGTAAAACTGAGAAGAGGACCCTTGCTGCATCTGTCCTCATATGGTTTTGACACTGGCCAAATTTCTTAAAGTGAAAGGACTCTCAGTTGCCTGGTTACAGGTTGGGATTGCAGCATTCTGACATTTTTGGTGCTTTTTACTGCAAACAGCCTGGAAAAGGCACAGCAATCTCCTGGAATGAACTGTGAATGGGCTGCCAAAGTCTGGCAGAGAAAGCACTGGATTGTTTTACTTAAGGAACCTGCCATTACTTTAACCTGCCATATGATCTCATTGATCCCATTAAAACACATTGAATTCTTAATGGATTTGACAGGGTAAGTGCTGAAAGGATGATTCCTCTCAAGGGAGAGTCTAAGACCAGAGGGCATTGTCTGAGAATAAAGGGGTGCTAATTTAAAACCGAAATGAGGAGGAATTTCTTCTCCCAGAGGGTTGTCAGACTTTGGAACTCACTGTCACAGAGAGCAGAGTCCTTTGGCCCAATTTTACTATCATGTTGTGCCCGTTTTTGGACATGAAAACTTGGTAAAGTCAGACATGAGGTGAGTAGCATGATCCAGGCCCACCTTCACGCCGGTTCCCCCTTTACCAAGGCCTGAAAATGGCCGCAATCGGGCTGCGCATTTAAATTGACTTAATGGATTGCACCCCCAACTTTACCGGCACTCCCCCCTTTATCACCGCATTCGCCCATACAGAATTGGTGCGAATTGGACATGTTCCATGAAAGTCCGATTCGGGTGCTCCAGTTAGTGAGGAGGTAAGTGCCGAGCATCCGACGGCTCTCTGCTTGAGATTGGGGGGCAGGGGTGAAGGGGGTCCACTGCCACTCTGCCTGTAATCAGTGGGGGGGAAGTGGGGGTCCGCGGCCACTCTGCCTGAGATTAGTGAGGAGAAAGGGGGGGTCCGCAGCCATTCTGCCTGAGATCAGTGGATGAGAAGGTGGGGGGGGGTCCACTGTCACTCTGCCTGAGATCAGTGGGGATGGAAGGGGGTGGTCTGCTGCTACTCTGCCTGGGATCGTTGGAGGGGATGTGGGGAAGGGGCCTGCGATGAGCCTGGGTGATGGGATTGGGGTGGGGGAGTGGAGGAATAAGGGGTCAGTAATGTTGTGGGCCTGGGGCAATGTCTGCGGAAGCCAGGGGAGATATATTATCCAGCCCGGCAGGATGTGGCAGGAGAGCCACATGCTATCATTGTACAGTTGGAGGTGCCGATTGGAGCTGCAGGATTTTGGGTGCGTTAAGCCCCACCCACAGGTTTGTGCAAAATGTTTTGGAATGGCTGATTTTTTTTCAGGCAAGGGGGTGCCTGAGAATGGGTCTAAAAGTCGGATCTGAAACACTCCCAGTTTCAAGTCTGCCCAGCACTTAGAATTAAAATGGTAAAATATAATTAAGGCTGAGATGGACAGATTTGTGATTAGTAACGGAATCGAGAATTATAGGAATAGAGCAGGAAAGTGAATCTGAGGAATATTGAATCAGCCATGATCCTGTTGAATGATGGAGCAGGCTTAAGCAGGTTTGAGGGTTTGAATGGCCTTCTCCTGTTCCTACTTCTGCTGACTTTATGGCCTTATGCTTTGAATTCCTACAGCAATAAGTTTCCTTCCTGCACTCTGGGCTGTCAGAATTGACATGCAACATTTATAGAACATTCTGTGTGGAGTCAGTTGCACTCTGCACGATGGGAAAGACTGTATTCCTGTGAAGCCATATGTCCACTCCATCTGCTTCTCTCTGGCAAGAGAGGATGAAATGTATTCTGCTGTCTTGGCATGCAGATCCTCAATGACCTTGTGAATGCAACAAACTGGGAAATTTTGTAAATATCACCAGCTTCAGCTTGTAAGTCTGGAAGGAGCCAGGCATTTAAAGACACTTGGAAGCTAATAGCCACTGGCATTGCTGTCCTTCGTCTGCACTGAAGGAAATTTCCCTCAATGTTGAGGTGGGACCATACTTGGCAAAACATACAGGTTAACAATGCCTGGTATCCTGACAGCATTCACGATGCTTTCATTCTGGGGCTGTCCAATGCAGCATCTGCACTTCCGTCACCTCAGCAAACCCATTGACTCCTACAGCCTATTCTCTATAAAGAGTCCATCCCATTCTCCTGGTTTCTCCACCTCCACTGCAACTGTTCTGACGATACCTCCTTTGGACATGACTGCCTTTTTCCTCAACTGAGTATTCTGCTTCACTGTGATTGACAGGACTTCAACCATCTCCGACTCATTTCTGCATTTCTATTCTCACCCCTACCCTCCCAGAACCATGGTGGACTCTCTCTTGTCCTCACTTTTCACCCCACCAGCCTCCGCATTCAACAGATCATTTCCACCAACTCCAGCATGATGTCACCAATAAACCCTTCCCTTTACCCACCCTCCATCAACATTCCACATGATCACACCTTCCATGGTATCCTGGTTCACTCCTCCATTGCCTTAAACCCTTCATCCCCTTTCCATGACCCCTTCCCACAGCAGCTTCCCCTGCAATTGCAGAAGGTGCATCGCCTGCTCCTTTACCTCCTCCCACTTCACTGTCCAAGGATCCAAACACTCCTTTCAGCATTTCACTAACATCTCCTTCAATTGATCTACCTGTATTCTCTGCAGTCTCCTCTACACTGGGCAGATTAAATGAAGGCTGGATAATGGCTTTGCAAGACATATTTGTTCCATCTGCAAGGATGACCTGGTTGCTTGCCATTTCAACGCAGCTCTGTTCTCTGGTGCCCACATGTTCATCCTTGGTCTGCTGGAATGCTCTAGTGAAGCCCAACGCAAATGGAACAACACCTCGTCTTCCAATTGAGCACATTACAGCCTGCTGGACTCGGCATTGAGTTCAACAACTTCAGACAGTAAACTAACCCCCTCCATCTTAAACCATGCCACCTCCCCACTTTTGTAGTTTGTTGTTAGTTGTTTCTCAGCTCATTGGCCCTGCCCCAGTGCAACCCCACCCCACCCCCATTTAGCCACCTGGCTCTAGCTCCCATTAACACCTTCTCCCACCATTAGTATCTATCATCACTTTTTGGCACCGTTATCACTCCCCTTTGCCTTACGTCCAGGATAATTTGGTCCTTCGCTCTAAACAACTCCTGATCTTCCATTCTGCCCCACCACCTTCACCCCTTTCCAATTCTAGAAAATCTGTGTATTTCTACCTTCCTTCAGCTCTGTAGAAGGATCATTTAGATCCAAAACATTAACTCATTTTCTCTCCACAGAAGCTACCAGACTTGCTGAGTTTATCTAGAGTTTTCTGTTTTTATTTCAGTAAGCGAGAGAATGGCTGCTAGGTGATAAGGACTACGCTTTGAATAGATGGTTCATAAACCCCATGTACAACCTATGCTCACACATGCATATAATGAAAGCCATGCAACCAAGTGAAATGTGATATGCAGACCACTTAAGTGCTAAAACAACACTCCTGCAACCCGGGCCACTCTCAAGAAACCCTGCAGTACTCAGCAGAGCACGTATTAATGTTTGTTGTGGCTTGCTATATTCTGCATGATCTTGCCAGTTTGAAGCCACACCCCATTCCAGCTATGTGGAAACCAGCTGAGGAGGAAAGAAGGAAAGGATTTATGATCCATGAACATACTCCTTTATGGCCAGGTTATCTGTGATTGACAGTCACTTGTGATAATGAACTCTGTTGACCAAGATCAGGAAGAGATTGTTGGAATTTTTTGGGCTCGTAATGAGGAATCATGATACCGATGTCAAAGCAATCAGAGTAGACGAAGAATGATCTTTTTAAATTGGATAAATGTACACCAGTGAAGTTGATCCATGCCTCTGGAGCAAGATTAACATAGAAATCCATGATCACTAATTCACGTACTAACTTTGTTAACACTTTCCTTATTTAAATATCTGTAGAAACTCTTATGGCCCAACTTTATGTTACTGGCTAGCTTTTCTCACACTCTAGTTTTTCACTTCTTATCAAACCTTTTTATCATTGTTTGATGTTCTTCATTTTATTATGCAGTATTCAGTTTTATCTGCTGATTTACTCTCAGGATTTGTGTTCCCTGCCCCTTCCTGTCAGAATCTGTTTATCATTTCCCATATTAGTACTGATCTCTCTTGCCTTGTCTCTGCTTTGTGATTGACCACATCTTCCCTTGCCCCCATTTTTTAGTTTAAAGCTCTTTCTACTTTCCTAGTTATGCAACTTGTGAGAATATCAGTCTCATCATGGTTCAGGTGAAGACCATCCCAAAGGTCCAGCCCCCAATTTCTCCCTTGTTGGTGCCAGTAATCCATAAACTGGAACCCACTTATTTGTCGGTTAGGATTATAAACACTGGAGTTTAGAAGAATGAGAGGGATCTCATAAAAGCTTATAAAATTCTAACAGGGTTAGACAGGGTAGATCCAGAAAGAATGTTTCCAATGGTGAGGAAATCCTGAACTAGGGGTCATACTTTGAGGATGAGTGTTAAACCTTTTAGGACTGAGGTGAGGAGAAATTTCTTCACCCAGAGAACAGTGAATGTGTGGAATTCACTACCACAATACCAGAAAGTATTTGAGGCCTAAATATTGTGTGATTTCAAAAAGGAATTAGATATAGCTCTTGGGACTGAAGGGATCATGGGGAAGAGGCAGAATCAGGACATTGAATTTGATGATCCACCAGAATCATAACGAATGCGGAACAAGGTCAAAGAGCTAAATGGCCTACTTCTGCTTCTATTTCTATGTATGACATTACCTGCAATCCTATGTGCTTTAACTTTACATAGTGGTCTGTTATGTTAGACCTTGCCAAAAGCCTTATGAAAGTTTAAACAAATCACATCGCCCAATTCTCCTCGGTCAACTCTATTGGTTACGTGGTCAAAACATTCCAATAGATTCGTCAAGCCTGATTTCCCCTTCATAAATCCATGCTGACTTTGAGTATATCACTGTCTTCCAAATGCTGAGTTATGAAATCTTTGATAATGGACCCTAGCAACTTCCCCAGTACCAATATTAGACTCGTTGGTCTATAGTTCCTGTTTTCTCTCTAGCTTCCTTTTTAAATAGAAGGCTTACATTAGCTACCCTCCAATTTGTAGGAGGCAGGCCAGAACAATAGAACCATAGAACACTACAGCACAGAAACAGGCCTTTTGGCCTCCCTGGCTGTGCTAAACCATTTTTCTGCCGAGTCCCACTGAATAGAACCATAGAACATGACAGCACAGAAACAGGCCAGAGTCTAAAGAATTTTGGAAAATAACTACCAAATGGATCTACTATTTCCAGGGCCTTCCGTAAGTACACTGGGATGAAGGTTATACCTTACTGGAACGTAGTAGATCATTGAACCTTTTCCTGCACTGAACCCACTGATGGTCTCCAGCTGCACTCACTGCAGCTGTTATATGAATCCAGGCATTTTCGGTTGTATTTTTGGTTGTGGCCAACAGGGGAGAGAACTCATCTCCTCTTTTAAATCTCTTCCACCAAAATGTGAAAACTCTGATCAGAAAAATCCTTTGGGAGCTGGACCCACCCTTCCCCTGTGTCTCTTCTGTGTGACATTCTATGAATAAAATTCAGATTACAATGCTTGCAGTCAGCATTAGACGCTTACACGCACTAACCATTAACACCATATCATCAATGATTACTGGTGCAATTTGGTGTGAAGATGGCTCTGCACAAATGTGTGTATCATGTATGTAGTGGCTGTGACTCCAAATTAGCATGCAGTGCTCCATTGCAACCGACAGTCTTATTGGTTTACTTACACTGTTATGCTGTGACAGTGTTGTGAGGCACCTGGTCAAGGATTAACAGAATAGGTGCATCATGATAGATGGACGGATAATTAGGATGGTACTGTTCATTATTCATCCAGCCACTGAATCTCGGCTGCTATCTCTGTGATTGCATAATATGTACACTAGATAATGCTGACAAGACAAGGAGTGCCTTGGATACCACTCCTTGATTTCAGTGGTTCAAAGGAATATATTTTGATTAGGTAATTGGGCGGCACAGTGGCACAGCACTTAGCATTGCTACCTCACTGTTCCAGGGACCTGGGTTCAATTCCCGGATTGGGTCGCTATCTGTGTGGAGTTTGCATGTTCTCCCAGTTTCTGTGTGGGTTTCCTCCAGGTGCTCCAGTTTCCTCCCACAGTCCAAAGATGTGCAGGTTAGGTTGATTGGCCATGCTAAATTGCCCCTTAGTGTCCCGGGATGTGTAGATGAGAGAGCTTAGTGGGCTAACATGTGGGATACCAAGGATAGGGCCTGGGTGGGATTGTTGTCGGTGCAGACTCGATGGGCTGAATGGCCTCCTTCTGCACTGTCGGGATTCTATGTAACAATATCTCCTGTAGGAAAATCCCACAATGGGCCATCCATTTCAGGATCAGCTAACAGTTGGACAACATTTATAGATCGGACACTCACCGTCCTAGGCAATAACATCTCCTCAAAAGCACAAGAGCCTTGCCACTGACAACCTACCTCTCAAATCACCATTATGAAGGCAAGCTTTTTATCTGCATCTGAGTCACTCTATAAAGGAAAAACACACATAAACTGGTAGAATTCATATGTATACTTTATACTTTAGAATTGAGAAAGTGGACGTATGTTCATGGATAGCCATTTTTACCCAGAAACCTTAAAACATATACACGGACAGCACTATTTTATTTAAATAGCTGTTAAATAGACCTTGCCTGTGCCATACACTGAAATAACACCACTGCCTTTCAAGTTCTCTTCACACAAAGAGATCATGAAAGTTTTAAAATTATTCTTTCAAAGGAACTTCAGGAGCATTTATGATGGTATTGTCTCTCCTTATCTCCTTATCAGAAGCCGTTCTTAGAGCTTAGCTCAGCAAATTAGAAAAACAGACTTTAAAAATTTATATTCCTCTATTAAAAGTTCAGGAGTCTTTGTATAAAAATTAAAACAATTGGAGGTAAACTAGAAAGATATTAATAACACATTTAAGAACATAATGACTTGATATCAGATTCACAGCGTGGATAATAAAACCATTTTAACAATTAAATAATAGTAAATAATAAGGACAGATCTGAGAGGAGGAGTTATTCGAAGAGGTAACACGTAGAAGGGTATAACTGTTTAAGTTTCCTTTCAGAAAATTATAAATTTTGCAGAACGGTACTGGGAACCGTCCTAATATTTTTCCAGTTGTTGAGATGTTGGATATCATAGAGCAGACAGCTTGTGTATCCAACAACAGATTCACTCAGGGTGAAACATTACTTTGAATATTGGTGTTATCCGTAACTGAAGTGAGCTGTAGCCTTGTATTTTTAAAGTTCTATTGGATTCAGTATCAGATTGAAGATCTTTTTTTATAGTCAATAAGTACAGTCATAGAATCATAGAAACCCTATAGTGCAGAAAGAGGCCATTTGGCCCATCGAGTCTGCACTGACCACAATCCCACCCAGGCCCTACCCCCATATCCCTACATACTAACCCACTAATCCCTCTAACCTACGCATCTCAGGACACTAAGGCACAATTTTAGCATGGCCAATCAATCTAACCTGCACATCTTTGGACTGTGGGAGGAAACTGGAGCACCCGGAAAAAACCCACGCAGACACGAGGAGAATGTGCAAACTCCACACGGACAGTGATCCAAGCCGGGAATTGAACCCAGGCCCCTGGAGCTGTGAAACAGCAGTGCTAACCACTGTATTACTGTGCCGCCCACAGTCTCTCAGAATACATGTGAATGAGCAACTGTGATACACAGAATCAGTGAAGAGCAATAGCTCTCCATGCACAAGCTATCAGGCTAACATAAACTCAAATTGGTGTTGCAATCCAAAAGGGAGAAAAATGCCAGGAAGATGGTCCAGACTGGGCTGGGTCAGCCTGGCTCAGATTCATAATTTCCACTGAAGAAATGGCCATGGATCTTACCAATGTGCCTGAGCAACTGGTGGTAGTGAATCACTGGTAGCCGATGACAGAGGCAGTGTTGATGTTGGCCTGTGGTGGTAATTTTGTGGAGATCATGCTGTCATTGCACTGAGCACAATGGGACATTCACCTGAGAGGAAATGCAGTGATGGAGTTGCATCATGCCATAGATAACTGAAATAGACTATCCATTACAATTTTGATTACTGGACAATTGGAGAAACAGGTCATAGGGTAGGCCATTCCTTTGTGTCTTCAAAGAAAATGGCAAAGAACTCAGACATTGAAGGAACGAGTGTCTTACTCCCCCACCCACCCCCCTCACCTCTCTCTCTTGCTTCTTCTCTTCATCCAACTTACAATTTTTGAACCCTGTCCTCTGATTTTAACTACTCAGGTGCTGAATAAAGATCAAACAAAAAGAACTCAACCCCATGCTTCTGCCTCCAGAAGAACAGATAAATCATCCATCTGTAAACTTCCTCACACTGGAAGCAGCAGGACCACCCAATTCAGCCTGAAATACCCAAGTTACTAACCTTCAAAAACTGTAGAGCTCTTTAGTTTGACTGGACTCTAAATTACTTAATCTAGCTTTCTTTCTCCACCATGTATTCTTATGTATGGACTTTGTGTGCTTGTAAAAGTGTTGTTTTACTTGGGTTAAGTATAATTAAATACTATCTTCTCTTTTTAAAACCTCAAAAAAACCTGTCTGATCACGTCTTTTATGGTTGCTGCAGGTAAACACGTAAAAGACTCATGGAATTGGCAAGAATATCCTTTGTTACAGTCAAACAAGGAGAAGGAAAAGAGGGAAGCCATTCAACCCTTCCTCAGTGGATTCTAATACCCTGCAAGCTCATTTGAACACTGATATATGCAAAGATGATGGCAGCAAGCTGACCTTGCAGGACCTCAGTCTGAGCTTTCATTGCAGCACCTAGACATTGCGTATCTTCTGCCTGCGCTGCAATGAAAGGTAAGACATCAGCCATCAGACACTGCATTGTGGTTGGGTCTGCAAGTGTGCCAATACTCCTGGCAAGCACTGCCAAACTACAATGGATGGGCTTCAAGCTCTCCACAAAGGCTTCTGTCAAATTGGTTTTGGACTTCTTCATGCTACTTGACATTGACTGCCAGCTTTCTGACAAGCCTGCCAATGTGGCAAGCATTTAACACTATGTACAAATGAACCACCTTCAGTTGACTGCTTCATCTAAGTCCTGGGCAGCAGAGCTTAGTGAAACCTCACCTTCCAGTGAGTTGGAACTTTTGCTATTCATTTATCTCTTGTTCTGGCTGGAACACATTCAAGTCTGGAGTTGAAACAAGCCTATATACTCTATCATCTAAAGTGTGTGTTGTGTCAGTGTTCATGCTAGTGACTCTGAGTGTGAAAGTGAGTGATAATATTTCTTCCCCATCACTGTCTTCCTGCTCTTCCACCTCTTGTTCTTTCAGCACAGTCTGGTCAGGCTGCATTTCTTGTATATCTGAAAGAAGACTGTACAAGTTAAATATCTGCTGAGAGCAGCAGGTGTTCAGTCTTCCAGTGAAAAGCAAGTGGTACAGGCTTATTCCATCTGCAGCTAGTAAGTCAGAAGGGATAATGAGGTGAGGAGAAACCAGGATGTGAGAAATGAATTAGGCTGGAGAGCTTCAGCCCCACCACTGGCTGGGGCCTGGGTCATACTGCCTCTAATGATGGCGAGCCCTGCATTCTCCATCGGGGTGAGGGCATGAGGCCCTGCCTGTCCCCACCTGTTAGGAACTGCAAACTCTGGTTGTGTACCACCTTTTCCTCTAAGAGTGAGACAGAAGTATGTCAATAAGTGGAATCCAATCTGTTTGGATGATGTGGCAGTCTTGGTTGAATAGTTGGATTGTGTGAGATGTGGATGTTAAGCTTGCAGTTTAGCTCACATGAGAGTGAGGTAAAGCTAAGAATGTGTGGTATGAATTGTGATTGGAGATTGTTGATAAGTGAATGATGAGGGTGTGGTGAATTGTATGTGAGCCGGGTGATACAGTTAATATGATGTGGTATTTGAAGGTACAAAGACTGACCTTGGCCACTTGTGTGAGATGATTGAAGTTCTTATGGTATATCATTCAGTCTATTTGGCTTGACAACTGGCATTGATCACCACAGTTATCTGCTCCCAGTACCTTTGTGAGCTATGTCTGGGGGCCCTCCTGACCTCCCCTCTTATCTCCACCTTCTGCACCAAGGCCTCCAGTGTAGTGCAGCATTGGAAAACCTTGATGCCTGTGCTCTCCCATGTGATGTCAACCTTGCTTTTCCCAAGTCAAAATCAGGTGCAGGATATTCCTCCCCCTTAAGTGGTGCAGGCCGGCTTTAACTTGTGCTAGCCTCTCACAATGTTTTCCCTCCTTCTCAGGCAGGCAGCCGCTCAACAGCGCACTTAGCATCGTCCCACACTATAATCATTTAAATTAACAAGCGGCACAAAACGTACATGCTGCCTGGATTGGGAAAACAGGCCCAGGGTAATGCAGCATTGTGAAGCAAAGGCCTGTTTTCAGGCTGTGCACAATTAAATGATGTGGAGATGCCGGCATTGGACTGGGGTAAACATAAGTGTTTACCACATTAAATGGTCAGTGACTCCAGCCAGAGACTGGAATTAGGACTTGACTAAATGCTGAATCAAAGAGAAGTGCGACTCCTTGGAGGCTTCAGCTTCACTCTGATTAGTGAGCATTTGCATTTGATTTCACACTATAATTTTAATGTAGGTTGTAGTGAGAATGCTCTCCCATAAACATAATCCCTGAGCTGGTTCAACTTCAATATATATTGTAACTTTACAAAGCAAAAGCATAAAGAATGCCATGAGCTTTTCAGGAAATGAGTTCCTGTAAAAAATGATGAAATGTGGGTATTTGTGGTCAGATAAAAGTAGAGATACAGAAAATGACCATTTGTTTTATTACATTATTTACTACTGAACACTTAGTGACATACTTGATTTCACACAGTAAGTACTATTTTCCTGAAATCCTTCCAAATAGATTGCAAAACATGTCTCAGTACAATGTGTGATAACATTCATCAGGAGATTAGGGCATGGTTGAAAGGAAAATGTTTTTATGAAATGGCCATTAAGAAGATTAACACCAAATTTGGCTTTTAATTTCTTTGCCTGGAATCTCACCCATTGAAAAATTGCACTATAGACAATCCAATGAACATTGCTCAGACTGTTGAAAATAGGTTGCAAAACTATTGGTTGGACAGGCTTGAACTTCCATTTTGGGAGATACAACCATTGAAATGTCCACGTTGTAACATTTAAAAATTGATCCTATTTCTTCTTAAGGCTTGACTGAGTTTTAAAAGTAGAAGCAGATTTGTTTTAATTGGCTTAGAGTATCTGAAAGGGTAATAGAAGCAGTTCCTGCCATAACATTCGAAGAGGAGTTGCGTTTATACTTGCTAAAGGAAAAGAAAAGGTGAAGAACAAAGGGGAAAGGGCAGGGCAAAGGAATCATTTGGTTTGGATTTGGGTCAGGCAGGAAGCTTTCAAACTTGAACCTAACCCTTTTTGAGCACATCCACTGCTATTTTTAACATTAAGGAGTTGGGAAGCAGGTGATCAAACAGCTCTTTAGAAGCCTTTTAGAAGGTTGCGTATTTCAATTTTCACAAGACTTTTACTTCTAACTAATGTTGACCAGGTTTCCCAGACCTTGGGAAACCCAGCAGGTGAAAGGAAGTGACAAGGCCTGTACCAATCAGGTAAGAACCTTCACAGCACTTCTTGCAGATCAGATTGAGCAGCCATGATTCCTCTAACTCCAACAAGCTACCCTGTAAGCTAATTCACCTCTCATCTCCCTGGTCCTTCCATCACCTGCAAGCACCAAGCTGCTCCAATATTCCCGTGATCACTGATCACTAGCCACCGTTACTCCCCCATGCTGTGTCCTAATCTACCTGTTGCAGCCTGGTGTCACAGGTTCTGCCAGACAGGAAGCCACCTTGTCAATTTGTTAAGAACCTTCCTGGTGTTACTTGTGAGAGTGTCTCAAAACCCTGGAGGATAACTTGAAACATTGGTTCTTGGTGGTGTATATTTGTTTGGAATAATGAGAAGAGCAATTTACAAGCCAGTGAGGAACCAGCCCAGTCAAGTTAAAAAAACACACAAGGAAGACCAATATGCACTATGATTCTTAAGTATACGAATAACTGAACACACCTTGTTATTTAAAATTACTGCTTGTTCCCAAAATGTACCCACATTCTCTGAACCCACAAAGACACCCCTTTTTCACCAAAAACATCAATTTTCGTAACTCTATCAGCCAAATCCAGCCAACAGTTACCACACAATACAGTTTAGACTGACCAAGTTGGGGAAAATGTCTTTTTGTGGTTCAGCGAATGCACAAAGCTACGGCGATGGATTTCCCAGCCTGTTGTGGGCCGGGAGACATAAGAGGAGGTTATGTAGCCGACTCCACGTGTCTCCAGCCGTCACATTTCCAGCATTGTCAGCTCGGCACTGGAAATCAGCATGGAACTGACAAAAATATTAAAATCAGCATTTATATCTTATTAGTGGGCCCGGAGCGGAAGCCTCTGCCCTCCCCCCTTCCCCCTGCCAACAGTGTTTCAGTTCAGCGGGGTTTAAAACAACTCCCCACGAACAGGGAGCTGGTGGCCCAACCCCGCTGGAGTAAAGAAAGGCCATGGAGGCTCCCCCCCCCCACCCCAGGAGGTAAGGTTAAGCTGGGGTGCCCCTTGGGTATTACCAGCCTGGCAGTGCCAGCCTGGTTCCCTGGCACTGCTCAAGGGGAAAAGTGGCAATGCCCAGGAGGCACCTTGTCTCTGTTCAACAGGCACCGAGCATTGCCAAGGGGAAGTGGCCAGGGTGGGGGGCACGTGGGGGGAGGTGTGCAGGACCTTTTGGGGGCCGGTCCTCCAGGGGCAAATGGCGGGGATGGGTTTGCAGTTAACACTCTGCTCTCAGATCAGTGACAGAAAGAAAGCGGTCAGGACTGGCCATTGGGGTGGTGTGGTTCAGCCTGCTGGGAGGGCTCTGGTCTGTGGTGGGGGGGGGGGGGGGGGCGGGGGGGTGACGGACTCCAGGAGCTGGGTTCAGCATTGTGGAGTTGTTGAGGAAATCGGGACTGCTAGGGTGGGGGTGTGTGGGAGATCAAAGCAGGCTAGGTGGGGGGATTGAGGGGGGACAGGGATCGGAGCTGGCCCGGACACATCTGGGATGCCTGAGATCGGGGGATGGGGGTGTTGCATACCCAGTGATGCGGGGTCATGGAGCTGGCCAGCAATCAAGCTGGCCAGCAACCGGGAGGCTGGCAGTGCAGGCTACTGACAGATCAGCGCGTGCGCAGTGGCCCACTCTACACTATGCTGCCGAGCTCTTCAGTGGAAATAAACCCCATCCCCAGTCTTTCAGTGTGATTTATGCTATGGCACACTGTGATGCACAAAGTGTGGGAGATTCATTTTGAAAATCCTGCTGTAAAAGCAGCGGGATTAACTCCAGTTTTTACTTGAATTCCGCACTTAGAATTTTTTTGGGAGATTTCTACCTGTGTCTTTTACAGGAGATTATCTACAATCTGTTGTGGCTCTAAAAGTTCAATGGAACAAGCCTCTGTGATTCTGATCATATATGGAACTGGCCTCCCTGCAGATTAGCTGGAGATGGCTTACCTGGCTGTTGGATGGAAAACTATTCTGCTTCTCCAGTGAAGGTGCTACCAGTTATAACATTCTGATTATTTGATAATCCACCCTATGGATTAAGCTGTCTACAAATCTCAAATCCCTTGCCTTTAAAGTTATCATTTGCATAGCTCCACTGATTTCTGGTAAGCAATCTTTCTGATTATAGCAATTCACACCTCAATTTATCTGGACACCGGCTAATCTTGTTGCTTGTCTGTTATTTTGTTTTCCTCTTCATTAATTTACTTAACTTCCCAAACTTCCAACACAGCTAAGTTGGTTGGTGGGTAGGAAACCTGTATTTCTGGATCTACTGTTCTGAGCTTCCATTTCCTGCTCTGAATGCATGGCTCAATATTCTTTGAGTTATTGTATAGTTCTTTGGAAGAACTGGAACAGGAATGATGGGCTGAATGATCTCCTTCTGTGCTGCCAGATTCTATGACAACCCAAAATTGCATTGTTCTTTTTGTCCTGCAGATGATCTAATGCTATGATTTGGTTTTTCCAACAGGGAGCCAAGTTCAAAAGGAGTGCAGATCAGAGGCAGTATTATAATTCATTTGTTTATCTTTTCATTAGAAAGAGCTGAGACAAGGACATTCCAACTCTCAGAAGCATTTCACTCTGAGGAGATGAGTCATACAGGCCAAAAAGGTCTTGCATTCAACCCAAGCCTGTGCTGCGTTAGCTCACTGCAGCCATAGTTTCATGGGGTGTGCTAAAATTAGCAATGGGACTGTTAGCTACAGAACAGGAAAGATTAAGAAAAGTCCCTGAATCTATGACCATGTTGGGAAGCTTTCTTAAATTGAAGTAGCACTGGGCTCAGCTATGAGACCTCCAGTGACCGCTGACACTCACTATTTAGCTCATGCACGCAAATTGCCAGTAATTGTGGACTTGTGTTATAATATGAGCCAGTGTCTGATCTCCTCGAAGCTATATTTTTCTGGGTTCTGGTTTCAACCACCAGTAGAAACAACCTCCCTGCTTCTATCTTATCTATAACCTTCAGAATTTTATAAGACCCCTTTATTCCTCTAAATTCAGTTGAGTATAGTCTCAGTCTACTCAATCTCTCCTCATAAGCTAACCCTTTCAATCCCAGAATCAACCTCTTGAATCTCCTCTACTCTCCTTTCAGTGCCAGTATATTCTTTCTCAAGTGAGAAGACTAACACTGTATACAGTTCTCCAGGTATGGCCTCACCAGCACATTACACAGCTGCAACATAACCTCCCTGTTTTTAAACTTCATCGCTCTGGCAATGAAAGAAAACGTTCCATTTGCTTTCTTATATAGCAACAAATTTCAGCATTACAGTCTTTCGAACATATCATCCACCCACAAACTTTACAATTATCAAACAACCATGTAAATTATTTTTAATCTAAATAATAATTGACCATTTGTTTTGGGCCCAGATGCCAGTATGAAGAAGCAGAGTTCATATCTCCTTTGCTTAACCGCAACCAGGGGGCTGAAACAGTGGGAGCCAAGGCCGGTTGTTGGTTCCAAGTCAAGGGCTCCAAGTTAAAACTTTTTCAGAGAAAAGGGTAGGTTATAGGCATAGACGGAAAAAACAATTGTTTTGCAATATGGTAATCAAACTGTTAGGGTACATTTATCAAAGATAATGGGTACAGATTACAAATATGCAAATTCAGAAAGAACAGAAAAACATGGAGAAGGACTAGGGACATCTGAAACTCACGTGTTACAGAATTATGAGGACCAGTTAGCTGAACTAGACAGGGTATCTGTAGAGGAACATGATGGGGTTGATTCTGCCATCCCGATGCGCGCGTGTTTTGGTGCATCAGGATGGGAGGATCACGTGTCGGCCATTTTGTGGGATTTGCGCATGTGTTGCTGATGCATGTGCATCTCCCACAGCTGGAGAGGAGGCGCAATAGGGACCATGCTGGGAACCGGCAGGAAGAGAGGTAAGTAATTTATATCTCTTTTTAATTTATTTTAAATGTGATTATTGGGCCTGGCACAGAATTCTCCAGGCCCGATAACATTCCCCATCCCGCCAGGAGCATTTCACTCTGGCAGGGTTAACAGTGGCTCTCCATGTTCAGGGAACTAGCAGGAGACCCCGTCGGGGGCAGTCGGGGCCTCCAGGGGGTCAGGTGGGGGGACAGTGGTGTCCCCAGGCATGGGCATCCTGGCAGTGCCAGCCTGTGCCCCCAGAACTGCCCAAGGAACGAAGTGCCCATGCACAGGGGGCGCATTTGCACTGCCCACCGGGTTTCGGGGAGAACCAAGGGGGTGGGGCCAAGGCACAGGGCTTATGGAGCAAGGGGGTGGAGCTTAGGGGCCAAAAGGTGATTGGTCGGGATGGGGGCTTCAACTGTCACTCTGCATTGGAATCGTTGAGGGCTGGAGGGAGGCCAGCGATCGGAGCAGGCTGGGAGGAGGTACTCTGCTGGGGGGGGGGCGAGGTGGGGGTCTGCTGCCCGGGGATGGGGGGGTGGGGGCTGCCTCCTGTGGGTGGTTATCTGCTTCCCATGCAGAAGTGGGTGACGGGTAGGGGGGGGGCGGCAGGGGACTGCCACTGTGGGGATGGGGTGGGTGAGGTCAGAGATCGGAATGCTCCAAGTTGGGGAAGGGGGGGGCGGGGGTTGGGTTGGGTGGGGGGGGGGCAGATTGGGGTGGTCGAGGCTGGCCCGAGAATGCTTTTGCGGGCCGCTATGGAGCCACAATCGTGCCATCGGGGTGGGGGGAGGTGGAGCGGCCACAGTGCATATGTCCCAGTGATCAAGCTAGTCAGCAAACTGCGATCTGACAGATCGGGGCCACTGTAAAATTCCAGCTGTAGTATCAGTTCAGACAGTAAATCCGATAGTTAACGTGTCCACAGGAAGAGATGAGAACTACTGAAAGAACATCCCACAACAAGAGGGAAAGACGAGGCAGTGGTCGTACAGTATGAGATATCAGGTAGGATGGGGACATTGTTTGACAGATTCTCAAAATATCGGTAAGACTATGAAAGCTCCTAGGAATAGATGATCATGAGATTTTGGAGGCTTCCAATAAATTAGATGAAGAAGTTATAAAATACATCAAACAGCAAGAACTGCATAGTTGGAATGAATTTGGGGTATACATGGAGGTACCAGATAGGAGACAAAGAACTCTTTCTCACAGATGGATTTGCACAGAAAAGGCCCTTCCTGAAAGAACTTTTCAGGCAAAGGCCAGGCTTGTGACATAGGATTTGACATAGGGTAAGCATTCTCCAAGGCGGCCTTCATGACACACGACAGCGCAGAGTCGCTGAACAGAGACTGATAGCCAAGTTCCGCACACGTGAGGACGGTCTCAACAGGGATCTTGGGTTCATGTCGCACTATCTGTAACCCCCGTGACTTGCCTGGGTTTGCAAAACCTCACTTACTGTACTGTCTGGAGACAATACACATCTCTTTAAACTGTGATCAGTGCTCCTTCCACTCACATTATCAGCCACTTCAGGTCTTGAACAGCAGGTTAGGTGTAAGGATTCGCATTCTAATCAGTAATCTCTAAACTGTCTGTGCTTTATATGCTCTGTCTGAGGCCAGAACTCTCCATTCACCTGACGAAGGGGCTAACCCCGAAAGCTTGTGAGTATATTATCAAATAAATAGGTTGGACTAAAACCTGGTGTTGTCAGACTTTTCACTGTGTTTACGCCAGTCCAACGCCGGCATACCCACATCCTGAGGAAGGGATTCAGGGTTGGAAGTCAGGTTTCAGGCACTTTCAAATATGTTGGGTTGGAAATTGGATAGACTGATTCAGGTATCATTTTACATCAGCAAACCTTATCTGGAGAGTATCAGCCCAACCTTAATTAGCCGTGGTAGGATTTCACAAAAGGGTGCGGTGGTTCCTAAGAAAGAAAAAGAGGAACTCCAAAGTTTGATTAGGCAACGGAAGTGGTTACTTTAGACGTACCAGACCAGACGCTAGTTTTGATGTCCTGGAGTTGAGTACAAAAGTGAATGATCCTATAGTGAGAGAACAATGAGAGCAAACAAAATGTTATCCAAACTAAATGCAGAAGTGCATTTTGAGGTTCCTGTTTTTGGGTGATCTGAGGCACCTGAAACTCTGAGTTTGTAGTGATGCATCCTATGCCAATTTGTGATGGGTTTTCAAGCACAGGAGGTTTTATAATATTTCTTTTGGGGGAAAATGGAAAAGTTGCCCCCTTGTATTGGAAACAAAGGCCACGATTCTCCCAAAAGCACTGAATTGGCAGGAAAACTGTTTGAGATCCCGACTGTTTTCTCAGTTCAGTTTCTCACCCGAATCTCCCACTCTGTGCACTGCAGATGTCACAATCATGAATATCGTTAAAAACCCGGGGGGAGCGGGACCTATTTGCACCAGAGTCTGACAGTTCTGGAACTCTGCGCATACGCAGTGGCTCTGATCTGTCAATCTCGATTGTTGGCCAGGCTGGGACTCCGCACAGCACTGCCCCTCCAGTACCCCCCACCCACGGCCTATCGCAGCCCCCACAACAATTCCTGGGCCAGCCCTGAAACCCCCTGTCCCGGAGCACCCTGATGTACAGCCCACCATCCACCCCCCACCCCCCCCCCCCCCCCCGACATCAGTGGCAACCCCTCCACCCCGTCACCCTAGTAGAGCCCCCCCACCCCCACTGACCCCACCCAGGGTCAGACCCCCAGCAGGCAGACCAACCCCACCCCTCAGCCTGACTCAGTCGCTGCCCTCCCTCCAACCTAGGCCAATCCTGTCTGCAGAATGGCAGCGGGACCTCGCCAACCCCACTGATTGCCCCTAGGCCCCTCCTCCAGCAGGACCCACCCCCTTGGCACTGCCCGATGCCCACTGGGTGGTTCCAGGTTACACACTGGGCATGGGCACTTTGCCCCTTGGGCAGTGCTGGAGGCACAGGCTGGCACTGCCAGAGTGCCCATGCCCACAGGGCACTAGCCCCCTGCCACCCTATCCCCTAGCGGGACCAGGTTGTCCTCTTTTCATTCTGGCAGGATCTCCTGCTAGTTCCCCGAACATGGAGATCTAGTCCAAACCCCACCAGAATTAAGTACTCCTGGCGGTGTGGGAGATTCAATTGGGACCGATAAGTTCGCAATAATTGGATTTAAATGACATATACCTATTTTAAAAAGATTCAAATGAGTTACCTGCCTTCCCACTAGTTTCCAGTGTGGCTCTGGGAGATGTGCATGTATTGCCGGCATATGCGCAGATCCTGGAACAAGGCCGGCAACGTGCATCTGTCACTGTGACCTGCCAGAAAAGTTGCAAGTCATGATGGGAGAATCGCAGCCAAAGAAAATAAGGAGAGTGGTAAAAAGCACATTAGTCACCGAGACGCTAAGCCTTGTAGATGCAGTGGATATGGCCTTTTCCCATATCCCAGATATTAACAGAGATTTTGGGGTTAGGGGATTTAGGTAAAATACACATTGACTATCACATTGACAATAAATTCCTTTGGGAAAATGTGCACTCCATAAAAACTATAAACGGGAAAAGGTTGAGGATTAACATAATCAGTTTAAAGCAAATGTTGAACAAAGAGGAAATATCAAAAATTAAATGGATCGATAGTAGCTATCAGTTATTGAATTGTTTAACTAAGAGGGGGCCAGTTTAAAGAAACTTTTGGACATTATTAAGGAAGGGCATATCTTTCTATGAATGGATATTTTTAGGGGAAATAGAGTGTATTTTGTGTTTTCTGTTTTCCTGTGGAAACAATATTCATCTATTTTTTCAAGGAAGGGGAGACTGTTAGGAATGGGTTAACAGGCCTTCCAATTAAATCCTAATTTGATGTCAATTGTTCAGTAGAAGTCACTGAAATATAAAAGGGCTACAAGTAGTACTGGGTGTTCGTGGGTAATTGCGTGTGGAGTTAGATCAAAGAAATAAGTTTGTGAAGAAGCAGAACTCGCGTCTCCTTTACTGAACTGCAACCAGGGAGTCAAACATCTGTCAGCATGCATTGTGGCCCCTGTCTGCCAGCCTCCCGATTGTTGGCCAGCTCAATTGCTGGCCAGCCCCGCGATCTCCACATTGCCGGCCATGTGGTCAATCCCCCGCCCAAAGCCCGATCACTGGCCCCCCTGAACATGCCAGGATCCAGCCCCTCACCTCCCCGGCCCACCCCGATCTCCTGCACTCCCCCCTCTCCACCCATACCCACACAACTGGCAGTCCTGACTCCCCTCCCCCACAGTGCTGAACCACGCCCCCCCACCCCCCACAGCCCCCTAGGCATTGACACTTAATCCCTTGGGCAGTTCCAGGGGCCCAAGATGGCATTGCCAAGGTGGCAATGCCTAGGGGCATCCTCTGGTGCCTGACCTTCTGGAGGGGCCTCGATTGCCCCTCTTCACTTTCGTGTGGAGCTATACTAAACTCCACTGGAGTGAGCTACTATGGGGGAGGGAGGGTGGGGGGTGAGGGTGGGGGTTACCAGGGACAGGCAAGTGGGCCTGGCGATTTCAGTCCGGGGCCCATTAATAGCATTTAAATTAGATTCAATTGAACTGCTGAATACATTAGGCAGAATACCTTAACCAGAAATCCAGCTGCTGGACACTTATGGAGGATCTGGCATCCAGCGGGGAGCCCACAAAACTGCCTCTATTATTTATAGTCATTCATTAACTATTATAAATAACTGTGCCAGTAGTTTGCTGTAACTTCCCAGAACAACTTCAGTAATGATCAGGGAAGCTGCAAGATGTTTAATATGGAGAACAATTTACAAGTGTTAGAATGACCTTTCGAATATATTAAATTGCCACTGGATCCCAGTGTGTCCTGGTCTCTAACTCCTTGAGATCAGATAATTATCTGGGGAAGTGTAAATTTGAAGGCTCACCAATATTGTGATCTTTTAAGATTTTCTAGTGACTTACACTAAGGTTAAAAGTGTCTTTGTGCAAACTGTCACAGGAAAGTATTGCAGTGCTTTGTGATAAACTTGCCATGCTATCAATACATTGATTGATCGATTGTGTCCATCCGTGGGATAGTGAGGCATTTCTGGCTATTATAGGAGACATATTAGAAGTTATGGTACCAGTCATATAACATAGAACATTACAGCGCAGTACAGGCCCTTCAGCCCTCAATGTTGCGCCGACCAGTGGAACCAATCTAATGACCCTCGAACCTAAACTATTCCAATGTTATCCATATGCCTATCCACTGACCATTTGAACGCCCTTAAAGTTGGCTAGTCCACAACTGCTGCAGGCAGGGCATTCCACGCCCTTATTATCCTCTGAGTAAAGAACCTACCTCTGATATATAATTACCACCCCTTAATTTAAAGCTATGTCCCCTCAGTTGGCTCAGTTGGCTATGTTGGCTCAGTTGGCTAGGCAGTTTGATCCCAGTTCCAGCTGAGGTAGGCTTGGGGCCTACCTCCACGCCCAGCCCGGCCCTGAGTAAGTCTAATGGCATAAGCCAGATAGTTTGGTGACCCTCAAATAATTGACAGTACTACCTGGGGAAAACTGATCGTAAGTTAATTAATGGCATGTCACAGTTGAATTTAAACATGAGAATGATGGTTTTCACTTGGTGAGAGAGTGTAAAATGTTTGATAGCAAATGGATTTAAATGAAAATAAAAATCGGGAGAGTTGTAAAATGGTCGATGATTCATCATTACCCATTTTACATTACCGCACAGTCAGAATTTGTATTCTGTGTACTCAATGGTTGTTTTAAAATAAAAATGTATTTTGGTAAATATTATCAGTTCACAAATATCAAAACCATGTTTGTGCATTTAATAACTCACCTCTTATAATTGGGTTTAATCATTAGTAATGAACTCCAATGTTTACATTTTCATTTAAACCAATAAAATCATTAAACAGCAGAAACTTTTATTAACACAGGCATATTTTATTGAGCATCTAACACACTCTGCAGCACATTCAGAAAACCCTTTTAAACCTCATACACCATTCACACATAACCAGGTGTGCTGAATGGTCTCTTATTGATATATTTAATTCATTCACCAGTGAAACAGTAATGAAAAATTGAACAGTTGAAATTTCTTGTGTTGTGGGAAATTCACAACTTCAGAGTCAGAATTGGAGGTTCAATAAACAGTTTTATTTGGACAAAGCTTTGGGAGAAGCATTGGCACTCCACAGTACAGGCAGCCATCTTCTCAATTACACAATGGTAGTTGAGCATCTTTTATACTTCCTAGATAATAGACAGTACAGACATTAGCCGTTAGCACATTGTTACAAGTTGAGTAGTCAGTACGAACATCAACAGTTATACACGGACATTGATAGTTACCACATCATTGTACATAGAGTAGATACATTTTGCAGTTATGTTCTCTATCAATCTTATTATCTACATTTATGCAATAATGTCCCCATTGGTGGCTGATTTCATTATCAAACTCATTGTTCTGGGTCTGCTTTAATCTCAAGTTTAAAGTGCCTCAAGGTCTGACCTGTTTCCTGCAGTAATTTAAACAATACAGGTTTTAACTTTTTGTGTAATGTCTGTGCCCAAAGTCAGTGCCTCTTAATGTTCCTTCCCAGAGTCCACTTTGTGTGCCAGGTAACCATTTTGTGTTCTTTACTTTGATTTCACTCCAACAATCCCTCTTTTGGTCAGAATTATTATTTAATAATCCACAGACCAACAACAGCAGCATTGTTCACAGCTTCATTTTCTCTCTCCTTCCTCATAGTTCTTGGTATCTTCAGTGATTTCCATCATATATTCTTCTTCGATGATTACACTAGCTCCTGGCACAATTCGAGTCATCATTATTTTGCAACAGACATTAAGGCACCCGACAATTAGGCACTAGACAATTACTGTTGCAATGAGAATGATCAGTCCATACATTAAATAGGATCCCCAGGATCCCCCCACTAGCCATTCAAGCCAGCTACTCCCTTTCTTGTGTCTTTGTCTAAAGTTGTCAAGCTGTTTTCTTATGTTGTTAATGACTTGGGTGATGTTACAGGATTCATCTGTGACATGTGTTACACATTTGTCTCCTTTTATTGTGCATGCTCCCCCTGCTGGGCCAACTGGTAGTCTACTGCATATCGGGTTTGCTGTGCATATAATCTTAATTCAGCCATTTCTTGGTTGACAGCCTCCAGTGCTTTTGATGCACTGTTTCCCAGGACTGTTAGTTCACAGATAACATGGTTCCTATTTTTGGCACTAATTACACCTGTTGCCCCCCCCCCCCCGCCCACCCTTAGAGATAGGGCTCCAAGGAACCCGTACCCCAGTGATGATCCCAGTGTGCCCGGGGTTTACCAATCAGCGCATAATTCTTTGCTGATGGCCCAGTTACTATCTTTCTCTGGATATGCCCCTTCTGAGGGCATGGAACAGTGAATGGTTCTATTGTTCCTACTGCAAAAAGGATCGTGTGGGTTGGTGTTGCTGTCATGTAGGTGCTGTTGAAGAGGAATACAAATCCCTTTTTAGCTCGGTAGCACTTAATGTCCTGATTATTGGTTTGTGTATACCGCCAATTGCTTGGTTTACTTGACTCCCCCTTTGATCCCACCATTTGGTAAGTATCAAACAGGTATGTCCATTCGCCTGAGTTGAAATGAGTCCCATTACGCTGTCCACAAATGAGCTGCCTCCCCACGGTTACATTCAGGCATCTCTGCTCGTTACAGGTACAAGTAAACTGACCGCTATTGACCTGATAGCGTTGACGGACACACTGCGTCAGTACCAGGGATCATTCTTTGGGACCAAGGTATATGCACATCCGCATCCCTGCCCCAAAAAACAAAGCAGATAGCTTGCATTATCTGAGCAAGTTCTTCCTCCTACCCCCTGGAGCCCCTGCACACAGGATCTGTGGGATTTACAAGTTCCACGCATCTTCCCTGTATACCCCTTTTATATTTGCCAATTTGTCCTTCACAGGGTACGAATGAGGTATCTGCTGTATATAAGTCATGGGGGGCCACAAATAGGGCTTCTACAGATTGGGCTAACAGATAACATACAATTCGATTCCCATGTAAATGTATATGAGCTTGTAGAATAGGTTATTCTCTAGCCCAGTCAAGTTTACAGTTGCAACAACACAAAGTAATACTGTTACATACGCAGTCTTATACATGTGTGCAACAAGCAGTTATCAAACTTATTACTTCAACTTTCCTATTTTCTAAATATTATATTGCCAACCTGAACACGTCAGTTACTCTTGCTTGTAGTCATCATCTGTTTTGGGGAAAGCACTCTGGTCACTTTTATTCATTCATTCATTTTTTTGTGTAATTTCAGCTCGGTCCAATGTTTCCATACACCTTTCCCTCTTATGTCTAGACAGGCACAAGTGTCTCCACTAATAATAACTTCATATGGCCCATTCCATTTTGGTGCAAACCCTGGTTTTTTGGGTAATGTTTTTACTAGGACAAGACTTCCTGCTGTTGGAATGTCAGGGAGCATTTCAAGCTCTCTCTGTGCATCTTTTTTCTCTTGATTATCTTTTACCAATTTGCACATCCCTTTTAGTTGGGCCATTACTTTATCATTTTGTCTCCAGTCATTAACAGTCCCTTTGCTTGCTCTCTGTGCTTCCCACTTCCCCTTTTCCTCTTTCGAGGTATCCTCATGCAAGTCCCAAATATCTATTTTGTCTCCTGTCTGTCCCATTACTGCTATTGGCAGCTCGCCAACTGCCTCCTGCTCTAAGACTAATTGTGCTGCTCTATCTGTAGCTTGGTTCCCTTTGAAATTTAACCAATCTGGGTTATCTCTTCCTGGTTCTTTCTGCTGCGCTTTAATTTTTATTACTGTGGATTCTTGGGGTTTCTCACTAGCTTTTAGCAATGCCTTGATCCTTTGTTGGTGTTTAATAGGAGTTCTGGCTGTGGTTACGAACCCCCTTCTATCCCATGCCGTCATATAGTCATGTATTACCCCGAATGCATACCTACTGTCTGTATATATGTTTACCTTTTTGCCTTCAGGTAACTCTAGCCCTTTGTGAGTGCCACTAGTTCTGCCACTTGTGCAGATAGATCTCCGTCAATTCTTTCTGATCTGTTTCTAATTTGTCATTTACTACTGCCCACCCTGTCCAGGGTGATTCTTCCACATATTTGTGTGAATCATCGACAAAAAGGGTCTCCTCAGCTGTTGTTAAAAGTATATCCTTTAAAATCCTACCTTCTTCTACGTCCATATCTATATCCCCGCAGTTGAGTGGCTCTCCTTTGCCTAAAATTTGTCCTACTGGGTTATCTCCTGTCTCCCTTATTATTATGACTGATTTGCTTGGAGGTAGGGGGACAGCTTCCCATTTAGCCTTTCTCATGTTTGAAATGGACCTTAACTTTCCCGTGTTCAGCATTTCCACCAAGGTGTGTTTGGTGTGGAGGATTATATTCCCTGTCATTATTGGCTCGCTAACCTTTATAGCCCAAGCGACACAATCTAAGACGGCTATGCATCTTGGCAGTCCAGTGACTACTGGTCCTTCTGCTGTTGAATAGTAACCTATGGGTCTCCTTTTATCGCCATGATCTTGTATTACCACTGCGGAATAGAACCCTCTTTCGTTACTACAACATATGTGGAAGTCTTTATTGGGATCTGGTAATCCTAGCCCAGGGGCTGATATCAGTTCTGTTTTTAACTTGTTATAAGCCTCTTCCTGCTTGGGTCCCCATTCTACAGGATTTAAAGCTGGTTTTCCCCCTTTGACTAGTCTTTGTATAGGTTCTGCTTCATTCGATTAAAAAGAAACACTAAAATCTCTCTCCACCTGGTAGGGGAATGTTTGTTTCACTTTCTGGGGTGATTCAGCAACTTTGGGATTTTCAGCACAGGAATGGCTGGACTTGGCTCCCCTCGCATGACCTGTGCCCACAGAGGGAGCTCTGCTGTGTTTTCTTTAAAGAAAAGCCCTGATGTACAGCTTCTGCCACCCTCCAATTTGCATATATCAGATGTCACACTCTGGGGGTCTGTTCTGCATAGATTTGCGTGGAGCTTTGGCGTGACGCGTTTAGCGCGAGTATAAAAGTTTGCCAAGTGATCAGTGGATATGCAGAGTTGGAACAGAGGGGTGTGAGAAGAGCAGACAACTTTTCAGGGGAAAGAGAACATGGCACAAGGTCAGAGAGCTTCAGGAGCAGAGAAAAAGAAACCTGTTGGAGTGAATGAATGAATGAATGAAGTTGTTGCAGTGAAAACAAGCGTGTGGGGAAGATATTACAACTTAAAATCTTAGCCTTGAGAAAAAAAAATCTGTTGAGAGTTTGATGTTTTAAAACGGTCTGTTACGTTACATATTAGGCTACTAGAAATTGTTACTCTTCAGAAACTGAAGAAGGTGGAATGATTGATACGAGCGATTTTGTTAACACTAAAGTTAGGGATAATCATATCAGGTTTGCGGATTCCCCGTTATTGTAACCGTTTCGTTTTGCTTCTTCAGCTTTGGCAGTGGCTCATACGGATTTTCAGTGTGAGGTCAACCACAGAGACCACAGGACAGCCGATTTTGGTTTCAGCCGACTCATCGTGAGACGGGGGGCTCCCTTCACCATCACCGTGAGTCTGTCCGGCAGGAGCTACCAACCCGACCAGGATCAGATCTCCGTTATTGTGGAAACAGGTAAGGGAGTCCTGTGTGTGTGTGTGTGTGAGAGAGAGGTGAAGGCGACAAGAAGCATTGGTCTCCTGTTTTGTGACCCCCTTTGTTCAGATATCATGGAAATTAAAAGGAATCCCCCCCCCCGTATCCCGAACGCTTTAAAGCCAAACCAAATGCTTGAAAGTGTTGTCAAGAAAGGGAATTTGGCAGCCAAATTTGCGCACAGCAAGCTCCAAAACACAGCACATGCGAAAGTATGACCTGATCAGCCCTATCAGTTGATTGAGGGATATGGGTCAGTTCACTGGGAGAATTCTCCTATAATAATAAAAGCAGAAAATGCTGGACAAACTACTGTTGGGTAGAATTTATATCTGAAAAGATTCTCAGGCCTCCTGTGGTGTGTTTCTCAGTGGAAGGAGGTGGCACGCCATTAGCCGGTGGTGGGATCTTCAGGTCCCACCACTATCATTGATATTTTTCATTGATTCCATCCCTCATTGCCAGGAAATCTGCAGCAGGGAGTGATATCGGTGGGACCAGAAGATCCTGCTGGCATGAAGAGCCAGAAGAACTCTGTTTCTGGTCACTGATGCCATTAGACCTGCTGAGTTTACTCAGTATTTTCTGTATTTATTTCAGATTTTCAGCATCTGCAGTATTTTGCTTCGGGAGAGCTCTCCTGCTCTTCTCCAAGATGGTGCCCATGGAGGCTTTGTGTACAATCGAGAGAGTAGACAAGGTTTTGGTCTCATAGAATCATAGGATCCCTACAGTGCAGAAGGAGGCCATTCAGCCCATTAAGTCTGCACTGTCAATTATCCCATCCAGGCCCCATCCATGTAACCCCATATATTTATCCTGCTAATCACCCTGATGCTAATGATAATTTATCATGGTCAAACCACCTAACCCGCACATCTTTGGACTGTGGGAGGAAACCCACGCAGACATGGGGAGAACATGCAAACTCCATGCAGACAATGATGAGCCGGGAATCAAACCCATGTACCTGGCGCTGTGAGGCAGCAGTGCTAACCAGTGTGCCAGTGTGCTACCCTTTCTCATTTGAATGATAGGTTAATGTAGTTTATTACTCTAACTACTGCCAGTGTAGGGTTAGAAGAGTTATAATTGTTTCAAATTCAAATTTGTTAAATCATCTGATAAAATAGCAGAGAGACATCTGATATGAGCATTTGTACTCTATCCTATCAAAGCAATTTCCACATACCAAATTCCTTCCATTCTGCTCACCTGGCTGTACTTTAGAAGGGTTCTGAGGGAAAGGTAAATACAAAGTTCTCATGTGCACAGAGCATAGTTCCCCCCACTTGCTCAACATGGCAGGGTAGAGAATCCAGGCTACATTATTCCAACCCTAGCTCAAATCCGTGCTCCTATTAGTCAAAGCTCATTGCTGGCAGAGTTGAGGAAACATGTTGCTTGCAATGAAATTATAAAGTTATTGCTAAAGGAAAGGTTTGTGTTTACCGAAAACTCAGCACAAAGTAAAAATCTCTTGCCAGAATTAGCTTATACTGATTATTATGCCATTTTGAACAAAATTGCCAGTGTTCATATTGAAAGGGTGTTTACAGTAGGTGGAGATTGAGATTGTGCCTTCCAATGCCTATGCACTTCCAACCTGTCCTAAATAAGTTCAAGGATTCTGAATGCATTAAAATTCCACAGGAAAATTGAGGATGTGCATCCACTAGAACTGCCGAGCAATTGGGTAATAGACAGAACATAGGGAAATGGAGATGAATGCTGTGAATTCATTGCTTCTCTGTGCTGAATAATATTGGCATATTTGTATCATTGTGAAGTAGCTTGCATGATTATATAACTTCAGAGCCAGAATGGAGTGGAGCAGAGTGCTAAAGACTAACGGAGCAAGTTTGTCTAAGTAGTTTGAGAGGACATCAAGAATGATTCCAAGACTTGGACAGAGAGGATTATACCTCATGTCCAAAGAAATGAATAAGGGGCATACACGTATTCCCTTCTCCCAGCAGTTACTCTAAAGCTGCATTTTTCACTTAGACTTGAACATTGTGCTGAGTATAAGCCCCTAGACCTATAGTTAGAGTTTTAGATTATGAGAGAAAATCATAGACACTTAATCCCTTACAGTAACTGAGAAACCAAAATATATGGTCCCTGTCGATTATTGTGAGGCAGCTGGTTTCAGATATGGTTTGAGATAATTGGAAAGATTGACCAGAAGGGTAAGACAGTTCAAACAATCAAACAAACAATTAGTTGTTTTGTTACCCTTGTGAGCACCAGTAAATTCCTGTACTAATAGGAAATTGGGTGTCTTATCCTGACCAACTGGAGAAGCAAGTGTCAGAGCAATGGTTTAGCCCATGCAATGTGAATCCATGTAATTTGCAATTCAGCAGGAGGCAGAGGACAAGGCAGAGAGATTTTTTTTTGCATGACAAAGTGGGTCACAAAACCAGCAAGTGTTTTTCTCAAAGGCTTGTAAAATGAGCAATATTCAAAGTTGTCAATTATACCTTCCACATAATTTTCCTCTTTATGGAATGAAGACCTTGTGAACCTTCCCAGGTGTTCAGTAACACCCATTTTCTGCCTTGCCGATGTTGAGTGTTCTCTCAGCTTCTTCGGTTCCTCCAGTCTAACCTGGAGTAAAAAGTGTGCCTACGCAGCATAATTCTGCCCAAACCTTTCACCGTTCCTACAGAGTGTCCCAAACATTTGTGAAGAATGTCTGTTCATCTGCCATGCAGTCTTGCATATAATCAAGTAGCCTGTTGGAACTTTTTGGTCCCATTCTCTTCCCTTTTATTTACACAAACGTTTGTTATGCTATCAAAACAATCTAGGCGCCAAGCCCCTCAATGCCTGTTGAAGTAGTCATATGAAAAGTGGTATAGATGAGATGCAATTTTAATGCCTGCATCAAATGCAATTTTTTTCCATTATAAAGACTGAAATACAAAGCACAAGTCAAAAATCAATGTTTCATGTCAAATTCTACAGAAAACGCCCAAATGATTTCTGTGCTGTTAATCCTGTCTGTTGTTTTAATTAACTTAGCTTGTCTGGACATGTTGTCCTTTCAATGTGAGGAATGCAGTGATTGTGTTCTGCACAGTCAGTTTTGATTTTATTTTTAACCATACTTCCTAGAGGGGCTAAAAAGAATTCAGTTATCATGAGCAAAGAAAAATGTGTTCAGAACTCTTCTATCAAAGGTTGAAAATTAACTTGGAAAACTTGTTGGTTGCCCATTGGAAAATTTCGGACCTTGCTTGGGACTGGCTGCGGTTGGGGTGAAGCCAAATATATGTAAGGCCATTGTTAGTTCTGACAATTTTTCAATGGGAAGCCCACCTTGTCAGTGCAAAATATGTTCAGAACTAAATTAGAAATAGAAAACACAAGAGCATTGAGCTGAAATCACAGTGTGATATTAGGAACAAATATATAAGCACATTGTCTGTAATTCCTTTGTTAGCTATCTTAATGGGAAGCATATAGAGGAATTTTAGGTAAATACATGCAAGCTTTTATTTGTACTATCATACCTAGTTTTAAAATTTTGGGCTGAATTTTGTGATCCTGTGATGTTGGGCATGAAGGAGGGGGAAGCTGGGGAGCCACATTGCCACAGCTGTCCGATGCATTTGCACCACTGGGCATGTTTCCTTGGGTGACATGAGAACCAGTTTGCCTGCTCACTGCAGAGAGCAAGACAATCAATTCATACACTGCAGACCACAACTGGGGAAATTTTGTGGCTCTGGCATTTTACCAGTGGTGGAACAGTACCCCAGCCATTTGCAAAGATGGCCAGCTTCATGAAGGTGGCATTTCTGTGGCAAGCTGGGAGATTATTGGGGACAAGAATCTCCATGCCCTAAAGAGGCAACCACCTGAGACCCAGATGCTTCTGCCAGATGGTTTTCTTTTGCTCTGAGGGGCCCGCTGGTGTGGCCCCTCTAAAATTTTTATTTAGATTTATGCTTCCAAACCCCCCATTTGAGAGTCCATTGAGTTCCCTCATAGGGAGCCACCCAACTGCCCTTAATAGGATGGCAAGAATGGAAGAGTCTAATCAGGAGTTTGGCCAATCTCCCTCCATGCAAATGTGGGCAAGAGATCTTTGATTTGTCTTGACAATGGGGTCCCAAAGCCTGTGGGGAAAATTCTGTCCTTTCAGTAAATTAAATGAAAATGATACATTGTGTGTTGAAATTTACTCTTTTGCCATTCCAGTGTCAGTCCATCTTATTATTTTGCATCATCATTTTAACATGTGTACAATAACACTATACTTAGAGGGGAAGTTATACAATTGAAAATTTGTGTTGCAAATGGCTTTTGTGCTAATAATTCCTCGTTTAAAATAAATTGGAATTAATCTTCTATTCATTTTCATCCCAAAGATTTACAGATTACATGTTAACTAATGGTTCTGTAAGGATAGTGCTTTGAAGTCAGAGAAGGACAGGCAAAGCCTAATATTAGAACAGATATTAACAATATTAACACTGTTACAAAATTACTGGGCAGAATGTCCATCACTGTACCTTAAAGTGGTAGATTAGTTGCAAACTGCTCTGGTATATCCAAATATTGTGACAATGTCTAAAATGCATGTTTCATGCCAGCTCCACCTTGGCACTGCTGCAGGGCAGAATTGGTACGTTTCTTAAAAGCAGGATAGATTAAGCTTAATACTCAACAAGTAGCAGCAATCTACAAACACAATAGTTTGGGGACAACATTTCAGATTCACCTGAGTCGTGTTGGTAATATTCCAGACTTGGCTCATTGTTGATATCTCTCAAGCAATAAAAATTGAATATGTGACAAAGGAGTAGATTTCGATATTTTACAATAGCGTAAAACATGTCAGAACAAATCAACAGACTGTCTTACCTCTCACATGATTTTTTAAAATTTCTATTAAAGTCAGTGGAATATAGGCAAACAGCACACAAAGTCAAGATCTACTGTAGCATATCCATCTTAAAATGTCGATGAAGTTCAAAATAAATGATCTAAAAATAGGTGAAGTGTTTAAAGCTGTTGATTCAATTTATCCTCAGTGGTTAATTCTTTATAATGTGCATTGCCAATTCTATATTTAGGAAACATTTGAAGCTTCAGAATAGAGAAAAAGAATCAAGATTGTAAATCGTTGCATTCCTCAGAAAATGGAGTAAATGCACAGCAGATCCTTTTAGTGCATGCAAGTAGAAAGGTCAAGGTGACATTTTGGAGGTAAACATTTGGCAGAACTGAAAAATGTAAGAGAAATGTGCCTCTTGATATGATAATCCGCTCCCTTGCTTTTTTTCCCCATATCCCAGCAATTTATTTCTCCATTGAAAACCTAATCACTTCTCTTTTGAAAGTTACTATTGAACTCCAGCAGAAAGTGTATTCCAAATCCAAATCAGTCATTGTGCCAAATATTTATTCCTCCAGTCGCTCCTGCTTTTCTTGCCTAACGATCTGTAACTTGTAGTTATCGTCCCTTCGACCATTGGAAACAATTTATCTTTTTTTACTCTCTCTAAACTTTACTGTGTACTTCTATCAAACGTCTTCTCTTCTCAAAGGAGATCAATTCCATTTTCTGGTACATCACATAACTATAATCCCACTACCCTGGAACCAGTTTTGCAAATCTCTTCCTGTATTGGACAGATGATGCTAAAGTGTGCATCTGCTATTTTGGGCAGTTGCAGCAGCTGTTCACACCTCATTAAAGTGTGATTCCTCCACTATACAGGTTATTTGCCATTGCAAAGTTTCAGCTGCACTTTACAATCGAGTTTAAGCTTGGTTCTTCACACACTATGAACCCTTGCTGTTGCCAGAATCAGTTCTGGCAAAGAAATCTCACATCAATATCTCAAAAGAGTCACTAAATTGTGGAAGTCTGAAGAATATTGCTGACTGCCACAAGAGAATTTGTATCTTTTTTTGTGAAAAGTTGAAAACTAAAGGATGACCTGTAATGATCATCACCTAAAGAAACAGTTAAAGCAACTCAAAGAACAAAATGGTGCGAAAATAACTAAAGGCAAGATAAATTTACTGTAAAAAGTCACATAAAAATTACGTGTATGAAATCAAAGGAAAATGTCATTCATAAATCTGCCACTTCTCCCTTTTTCTTCTCTTATTTTACAGTTACTAATGTGGGTAAAATTTACACTTAATGTTAGTCTGTTTTATTTGGGTACAGATGCTGACTAGTTTACTGCATTGTTCCAACATTCCCTGTTTCTATTTCCAATTTGTGGCATTTGTTAGTTTTCATTTGTTTTACCTGCACCCTCATTGAGAGTGTTCCCAGTGTGCCTTTTAAAAGCAATAAAAAGCAGGATTCAGCTTCAGGTTCTTCTCTCAATTTTGTGGTAATTTTTCAAAGAATGTGTGAAATGGAGTGCTGAGAATCATTGAATTCAATAGTCAGCACAAGATGACGGAATCAACAATAGTGCATTCGCCTAGTTAATCCTAGAAATGAGTCATTTCAGTTGTACGTTAATTCACGCAATCTTGTCCCCTCAAGTTCAGTGAAAAATCATCAATTTAAAGTATAAATCAGCTTAAATCATCCAAATAGCAAACACAATAATGAATAGAATGCCTTTCATCTTATAATCATTGTGAAGTGCTCAGTTTATGAAACATATTTGATTTATAATATTATTTACACTGAGTTGAAGTGAATCTTAAATGTTTCACTGCTTTTGGTAGAATTTGACATGTATGGTGATCTCATACAAAACTATCTCAACCTGCTGATGAATGATTAAAACATTTGTCCTAACACTCAATTTCTTTTTATTATGACTGTTAGAAATTTATAGCCAAGAGGTATTAGAAAATAATGAAAAAGATTTACAAGAACAAAACCAAAACTGAAGGGTTATAACTCTCTGATTCAACAGGCTTAGACTCTTCTGAAACAAGACTCAGGGGCGATCTATCAGGTGTATGAAGGAATTGTTAACCAAAACCTTTGCTCCAGTTAAATAATGGAATAAATCTTTTAAAGCAAATCATGTCTTCATCAGGAAAATGCAACAAAATTGTGAAATATTTATGACAGCTACAAGACTGACTCTCTTATGCTATATCACAAATTAATACTTCTATTCCCCTATAAATCTACTATAAAAAGAATACAAGCATAGATTTTAATTATTTATATTTAGCTAATGGATCTGCAGGGGTGTTTTTTAGCCATTCATGCTGGACAGGCATGGAGAGGGATCAGAGCTTAAAGCTTGAAGTTCCTTTTTACTGTTATGTGGTTCTTTCTTCTCCTCTTCAAGAGTTCCATAATTTTTTCCTTGGCTCAAAGACATGCAATTTTGCACTGACTGTAGGCATATCATCCAGATTGGTTTATTGCAGCTGCCTGACCTTACGGCAGAGTCCTAAGCCCATGTAACATTTAAAATTGGACTTCTGGCTCCCTTTGTATTTGATTTCTGTCCATTTGATCAATTAGAATGACTTTATTATCATGAATGTGTTGGTACAGCTTCCTCCTTGAAAACAATCACCATACTGTATCCTGCTCACTTTATCACCCATCGTAAACCAAAGCCTTTGTCACAAGTAAACAGAGAAATCCACATACTCAGCCAGGAGCTTAAAAACCTTACTTTCAGAAGTTAGTCATATTTCCCATCAGGTCATAGTGATCTTTTTGATGTTTGGCCATTTTTATATTAGATAATAGCTCGTTGGAGACAGAATTCATTTGGATAGCTGTTGAGAGGACATTTCTGTTCATGGAGGAATCTAAGGCTAGTGACTATGAAGTCAACTAATAAATCTAATGAATAAAATAGTTTAGTAGGATCCTTTTTACCCAAAATAAAGTTAGAATATGGAGGTCTTTTTTATTCACTCATGGGATGTGGGTGTCGTTAGCTGGGCCTGCATTTATTTGCCCATTCCTAATTGTCAACCACATTGCTGTGGATCTAGAGTCACATGTAGGCCGGACCAGGTAGGGATGGCAGATTTCCTCCTTTCAAGGACTTTAGTGAACCAAATAGGTTTTTGGAATAATCAACAATGGTTTCATGGTCATTATTAGACTTTGAATTCCAGATTTTTTTTTCCATGAATTCAAATATGAACATCTGCCTTTCTGGGATTCGAACCCTGGTCCCCAGAGCGTAACCTCCCCTTGGTTTCTGGATTACTAGTCCAATGACAATACCACTATGCCACCAGAGGAGTGGCAAATAATATAAGTGCCTTTAGATAAGTAGTTAAGGGAGGAAGGAATAGAAAGAATATGCAGATGAGGTTTGATGAAATAGAATGAGAAAAGGCTGATGTGGAGCATTGATGATATGGATATGCCGGCGTTGGACTGGGGGTAAACACAGTAAAAAGTCTGACAACACCAGGTTTCAGTCCAACCGGTTTATTTGATAGTAAATTCGCTAGCTTTCGGGTTAGCCCCTTTGTCAGGTGAATGGAGAGTTCTGGCCTCAGACAGAGCATATAAAGCACAGACAGTACAGATTACTGATTAGACTGCGAATCTTTACACCTAACCTGCTG
This sequence comes from Carcharhinus amblyrhynchos, assembly GCF_965287045.1. Lineage (NCBI taxonomy): Eukaryota > Metazoa > Chordata > Chondrichthyes > Carcharhiniformes > Carcharhinidae > Carcharhinus > Carcharhinus amblyrhynchos. Next base: position 44,317,642 of record NC_137339.1, on the reverse strand, counting down.
TTCAAGTCTTAAAGTGGCTAACAATGTGAATGGAAGGAGCACTGATCACTGTCTGGAGACAATACACATCTCTTTAACCTGTGATCAGTGCTCCTTCCACACACATTGTCGGCCACTTTAAGACTTGAACAGCAGGTTAGGTGTAAAGATTCGCATTCTAATCAGTAATCTGTAAACTGTCTGTGCTTTATATGCTCTGTCTGAGGCCAGAACTCTCCATTCACCTGACGAAGGGGCTAACCCGAAAGCTAGTGAATTTACTATCAAATAAATCGGTTGGACTGAAACCTGGTGTTGTCAGACTTTTTACTGTGGAGCATTGATACAAGTAAAAGCCAGTTGGATAATATGGGCTGTTTCCGTGCTGTAGATTGTTTGTTTATTATTAACATAATTATGTCAGGAAACTAACAGCATAAAAAAGTTAAATGCTTCCTGATTTAACAGTTTGAAAATAAATTATTTTAGTTGTGGTTGAGCGGAGACATTAAACTGACACATCTCAGCCACTGGTGTAAACAGAACATATTACATAAACAGAGAACAGTCAATCGATTCCTAGTGGGAGTCCCTGCAGTGAAATGTCCTCATTAACTAAATATATGGTTTTAATCTTCTAGTTTGTTGTTTGTTCCTTTGAAAACAAGCCCATTACATTTAAATAAATGTTGCTAACACTCACTAGTACTTGTTTCTACTTGGGTGCCCATTTAGAACTTTAGGCTGCAGTATGAAATAAGCAACACATCATGCGCAAGTCAAAAGCAAATCTCGATAATGTGTATATAACAGAGAATCCAAGATTGCCAGATCAAAGTTCACCCAGTGTTTCATGTGCCCAATATCTCCATTAAAATAGACAGACCAATATGTACTAAAAGTACTGTACACTTATAATGCAAACAATATTCAGACTCTCATGTTTCTCAGCACTTGGATTAGACAGTGGGCTAACTGCACAACACACCTCGAAACCAACTCTTGTAACATACTGGTGTCAGTATGTTTGAAAACATCAGCAGCAAAAAGGTAAACTCACCATATTAGTAAATCCAAACCCTTAAGAAGACTCATATCATTGATGATGCCACAGATTGCATATCAGAAACTGGCATTGTAGCTACAGATCACCAGATCTCAATTCATTGACCATTCACTGTCCCTAGTCCAGAGAGACAACCCTGTCTGAGAGGAAAATGTTGATGTGATGCAGCAATTTGACATTGACTTAGACAATGGGTTTGTCAACAGATCTGTACCTGATCATTCAGTGTTGCTTTGTTTATGGAAATTATTCAATATTTTGATTAAGCAATTTAAATAACACAAAAAGCAAAATGTTATTGTTCACCGAATTACTGAATTCTTCTGCACAGAAGGAGGCCATTTGGCCTATTACGTTTGTGCTGGCTCTTTGAATGAGCAATGCACCCAGTGCCACTCCTCTGGCTTCTCCCTGTAATTTTGCACATTCTTCCTTTTGAGATAATAATCAATTCCTTAGTGAATATCTTGATTGAACCTGCTTCCACCACAGTGTCAGGCAGTGCATTGCAGATCTTAACCACCTGCTAGTGGCTAATATCTTTTCTTTTAATATCTCCATTACTTCCTTTGCCAATTACTTTAAATCTCTGCCCTGGCATTCTCAGTCCTTTCACCAGTGGAAACTATTTCTTTTGATCTACTCCATCCGGACCTGTCATGACTTTGAATACGTTTATGAAATGTCCTCTAAATCTTCTCTCCACCAAGGAAAACAGACCCAACTTCTCCAATTTGTCTACATAACTGAAATTCCTCATTCCTGAGACCTGAGAAAATACTCAAGCTTCTTTTTTGTAATGTCTCTACAATGTCTTCACATCTGTCCTAAAGTGTGGCGCTCAGAACTGGATGCAACTCAGTCATCCAGTTGAGGTTGAATCACTGTTTTCTTGTACCCTATAACCTTATTAAAGTCAGTGATACAATATGCTTTATTAATCACCCTCTTAACCCTGCTCTGCGATCTTCAATGCCTCATGCATATGTACACCCATTTCCTTCTGTTCCTGCATTCTCCAGCTGATTAAAATATTAATTTACAAGTCCATTCATATTACAAGACATTTAATTCAGAAACTCAGATTGTCATGAACTATCATGGTAGTTTAACTGAGTCCTACTTTCACACTGAAAAGTTTGCAAGCCCAGCCTAGTTTACAAATTGGGCATTTTATTCAGATTTACTGTACAAAGAAATAAAATAAAAGAAAAAAATAAAGTCCAATCATTGTTCAACCAATTCAGCAGTAAATCCAGAAACAATTTTGACCAGAGAACAGGGGAAATTTAAAATTCCTATCCCCAGAAGTTGTGGATTTTCTTATATTCATTCTTGAGATGTGGATGTCATTGATTAGGGTAGCATTTGTTGCCCATCCCTAATTTCCCTTAAGAAGGTGAGGTGAACTGCTACAGTCCATGTGACATGGGTCCAACCACAGTACTGTTAGGGAGGGAGTTCCAGGATTTTGATCCAGCGACAGTGAAGGAATGACAATATATTTTCAAGTCAAATGGTGAGTGACTTGGAGAATGTCCCCATATGTCTCCTGCACTTGTCTTTCTAGATGGTAGTTGTCTGGAAGGCACTGCCTATGGAGCCTGGTGAGCTCTTGTGTCTAGTGGATGGTACATGTGGCTGCCACTGTGCGAGAGCGGTGGAGGGGGTGAATGTTCCTGGACGCTTAATCAAGAGTTACTTAGTCCTGTTTGATATTGAGCTTCTTGAGTGTTGTTGGAGCTGGACTCATCAAGGCAATCATAGATAATTCCATCACATTACTAACTTGTGTCATGCAGAAAATGATTTATAGGCTTTGGAGCATCAGGAGATGAGCTACACACTACAAGATTCCTGGCTTCTGACATGCTCTTTTATTATGTGCCTAGTCCAGTTTAGTATCTGGTAAATGGCAACCCCAGGATGCACATATAATGGGGGATTCAGCGATGGTAATGCCACTGAATGTCAAGGGGCGATGGTGGGTGATTTGAAATTCAAGATTGAGATTTTCAGATTTACTTCAGTGGGAAGGGACCAGAAGTAAAAGCATGTAAATAGAACTGAGACACAGATCAGCCGTGATTTAATTCAATGACAGAATAGGCTTAAGGGGCTGAATTGTCAATGTTCCTAAACATTTATAGATCAGCTCTTCAATTTTAGAATGAAAACTGAAAGTACTGGAAATACTCAGCAAGTTGCAATAGATGAGGAACTTGTTCCAGGAATTGCCAGCTATGAAAACAGACAAAAGTATGCCTTAGTGCACCACTAGGTGCAGGAAGAGAATTGGAACTCAGCATTTAGGTTGCATTTGTGTAGAGTGAAGGAGGTTAATGATATTAAATCACAACTATTCGTGAAAGAAGAGATGCCTCTACCCATCAATTGTTCAAACTTGCAATCCTTCACATAAGAAAGGAAGACAAAGTTTTGTTAAAGCCTTGAATAAGATGAAGTTGAGTGAAACTGCAGACCAGGAATAATTTTGTGATAGAGTGAGTCAGTGCTGCTGAAAAGGCAGGTAGAGTATGTTCAAGTGATGGCACATATTACTGAACGTGGACCTCAGGAAGTAACAAGAAAAGACATTCGAGGAACTTTGAACGTCAGGAAATACCAGTAAACCTTGGTGGAGTTACAACCCCAAGGGTGGAATTTCACTGGGATCCAAGTGGAGTAATTTGGAACTGGAGATAATTTCTGAAGAAGGAGGTGTGACTGTGAAATGAGTTGTGAGAGATCAAGCGTAAGGAAAGAAATGGAAAGGTGAACAAGATAAAAGAGACAAAACATAAATCCTGTCTCAGAGAAAAGCAGAACTTTCTCAAGGTGGAAATATGTGGAAGAGAAGTGGCAGTGAATTAAACACGAACAGAAAAAACAAATGTTGCAGATGCTGAAACTCCAATAGAAAATGTTAGAAATTTTCAGCTGGTCAGCATATGTGGAGAGGAACAGAGTTAATGTTTCAGGTCAATGATGACATGCACTTCCACACACACACGCCTAACCTCCCTTTTCCAAGGACTTTACTCTGCATATGTATTAACTTCCCCAATCCTTTGGTTTTTTTAAAATCATCACCAGTCTCTATGCTTGCCTCACCATGATGCTGCTACATTTGGTGCATATTTTGATTATTCATTTCTATTTGCAACTTTTCCAAGTCTGCCCAGGTCACTCTTTCCTCTTTTTTTTCCATTTTTTCTCCCGAGTATAAATGCCAATATTTATCCCTGACATCAACAAATTGGCCCAGGTTCCACTGTAAACATTAACCTTCAATGTCTGCAGTCAGTGTTTGAGGTCTGCTGCATCAGAATGACTCAAGCAGACATTTTAAACAAACAGATATGAAACTTGAATCAACATTAAATCTAATTTTTGTCATGATTTGGCGTTGTGCCAATGCTTCATCTGTGGAGGCAAAATTTGATTGCTGTTCATCCACTCTGAGTCCAGATCAAAACCTACACCAAAACATGGACGACCCCCCAGAAAATTAAGTACCTACATCAGAATATTGAAAAGCTCACGCCAGAACATGGGAAGTTCATACCATGACATGAATATCAAAGCAGAATATGGAAAATCCACAACAGGACCTTTCAAATCTACAACAGAACACATCAAGTCCACACCAAAACATACCAAACTCACACAAGAACATGCCAAATCCACACCAGAACATATCAAATTCACACCCTGAACATGGAGTGCCCACAAACGCAAGGGCAAATTGCACAAAAATTCTTTCTGAGATTAAAAATAAATATCTTTTTAAAGAGACATCAAAAAAGGCAAAGAAAGTAATTTCGGGCATTTTTTTTCGATATCCAATTTGTTTAACTTGGACCACCTGCCTTTCTTTGATGAATAAAAGCTGTGGTCAATGTTTTGTGTGTCAATAGCTGGAATTAAAATAGCTGCAAGCAACCTGCTAACTGAAGTTTGCCTGTATCACACAATTGCTTAATTTGTCATCCAGCTGACTTGAGATTTTACATTAATTTGATATTTTAAAAGGGATCAAGGCAATAACAGCAAAATGAAATCTGAAAGTGAGATTTTCTTCAAGGAAGTATTTGGGGATTATTGGGTGATGAACAGGCCATTGGGTGGTTTTGGGACTGAAATCTTGTCATTCCTATTTAAGATTAGTTTGTTTGAAGCATCGCATGGACAACTTGCTCTACCCTGAATATTGTTATATTTAAAATGACAGCCTGACTAACTGGAAACTTTCTCAACATGCTACATAGGGATTAGGTTAAATTGTATCTATATTCTGTTCAGAATCGAGGTAATTTGAAGAAGCCAGGAAGGATGAGGAACAAAAAAACAACAGATCTGATCTGTGAAAGATGTCTATGACTGTTGCACGCACAATGAATTGCTTTGTGCTTTTGAGAATGTTTGTTATTAAGCAAAAACAGCTGCCATTTTGCACACAAAAACTTCTACAAACAGCAATAACAAACAATAACCATAGAATCCATACAGAGGAAAAGGAGGCTATTTGATCCATCAAGTCTGCAAAGATCACAATCCCACCCAGGCCCTTATCCCCATAACCCCATCTATTTACCCTCCTAGTCCTCCTAAAACTAAGGGACAATTTAGCATGGCTAGTCAACCTAATGTGTACATCTTTGCAATGCATCCACTATTACTGATGTTACTAGGCAGCAGATTTTGCCATGCCACTGGGAAGGCTACTTGCTTTATTTCAATAGTGCGATGAAAATTCTCCAGAACCACTAGGCATTGCCAACATGGATGCTTCTAGGGTTTAAGGTCTCATTTGAGGGATGGTACTGCAAGGAGGATGTATATAATCAAGAGAAAGGCTTGTAAGAAGATGTAAAGTAAAGGGTTAACATGAAAAGTGCATGATGCTAGGGGTGCTGCCTTATTCAGAAAATGATTATTAATCAGGATGGTATGGGGGCACAGTGGTTAGCACTGCTGCCTCAGTGTCAGGGACCTGGGTTTGATTCCAGCCTCGGATGACTGTGTGTAATTTGCATGTTGTTTCTGTGGCTGCAAGGGGAAAATATGTGGCATTATGGTTGGGGGGGGGGGTGGTGGTGGTGGGGGTGGGACTGAGTAAGATGCTCCATCAGAGCAGACTCAATGGGCTGAATGGCCTCCTTCTGCACTGTAGGGATTCTATGAATTCTAATCTGATACAAATTTTAAGAGTCTACCATTTGCTGATCCAGAAGTTAGCCTTTAAAGACCCATTTGCTAAGGTCCTTCCACAGGTCTGTTCATACATTCTCCAGGTCAATCTGGATGTTTGCCATTGAGCAAAGGACAATCCGCTTGTAAGATCATGCCTTTTCCTTCGTGGTTTCAGTATGTCTGCCTTGTAAACACACTGATTACTCCTAGTGGCTAGAACCACAACCTCAGTTTTTGGTGGGGAAAGGCCTAGTCACTGAATTGAATAAAGCACTAACTATGACCTTGTAACTGTAGGCGGTGTGCTCCCTGGTGAAAGAAGCAAGATGCATATGAATTTCTATTTAACATCCAAAAGATGTTTTGCTTCCAAACATTTTATTCTAAATGTCTGATTATTTCTGAGCAAAAACAACAGTCGATAACACTCCTATGAAGCCCCTGGGGATATTTTGCCATTATAGGTGCTTTATGAAGCAAATAGTTGTTGTATTACAGGCTCTGTCAAGCATTGCAAATGTGTTGATGGTTTCCATCATTTAAATCCCAAGATCTTTTACTGCTTTGGAGCATTTCCCAAAGTGGGTTGTTTAGCACAGAATTCAGAAATATATAGAATTTATTTTAGTTGAATTTATCATTGCTCAATTCCGGCCACTTTGGCCTCTTTGCTGCTGATGTTGTCACAGTGGATGTTCAGCTCATGCCTATCCACCTTGTGATCTACTACATCCACCTGAGAGGGAGCAAAGAGAGCCTTAGTTCTAAATCAGAGAGGTAATTACTGGAATTCTCCAGTCTGCATTCCTCATGAGCACTTTGAGCGAGAATGGAGAATTTGGCGCTCAGTCAAATCTCCATCCACTGCATCAGGGCTGGAGAATCCCAGCCACAGATGAGGTTGGAGAATTTCACACAATGTCTCTGAAAGTGCAGCAGATTTTATGCCGAAGTGCCTGAAGTCAGGAACATCTAGCTCAAAGGTAGGACATGGTCACTGAGCCAAAGTCAACGGGTCTGCCAGCTGTATGTTTCCTGCCGGCGGGGGATAGCACATTGTTTGCTAGCAGCAGGATACTCTGGTCCCGCCACTGTCAATAGGAATTCCCAGTGACATCACCTCACGCCGCCGGGAAACCTACGGGCAGGGATGTGCTGCCAGCGGGAACGGAGAATCCCGCCGGCATGAACAGCCGTGGAATTCCAGCCAACATGTTTTATAAGTGCCTGGCTGGACCAAGAAACACCATCAGGTTGTGAGAGAGAGAAGGGAGAGTGAAATCAGCTGATTGGTACTACATTAGGAATAGTCTTAAAGGGTGACATCAGCAATAGTCTTTCCATCTTCTCTGGTAATTGAGATCGCAAGATGGTCAGTAGCTGCTAGTAGACAAAATATGAGAATGGGGAAAGAAATTTGGGGTGACTCATGTGACATGCTGGCACAGTGGTTAGGGTGGCATAGTGTCACAGTGGTTAGCACTCACGGCGCCAGGTGTTGAGTGAATGTCTGTGTGGAGGTTGTACATTCTCTCCGTGTCTGTGTGGGTTTTGTCCAGGTGCTCTGGTTTCCTCCCACAGTTCAAAGATGTATAGGTTAAGTGAATTGGCCATATTAAATTACCCCTTAGTGTTTCAAGATGTGTAGATTAGTGGGGTAAATATGTGGGGTCATGGGAATAGCGCCTGCATAAGATGCTCTGTCAAGGTGTCAGTGCAGACTTGACGGGCTGAATGGCCTCCTTCTGTACTATAGGAGTTCTATGATTTCATGAATCTATGACTCAGCGTATGTAATCATGTAATAGACGCATGGTCATGAATTCTCACTCAATAAACCACTGAGCTTTGCCAAGGTACTGCAAGAGATGTCAATTAGAAGTGAAATGTTTTCTCACATTGAGGGAAGGGAGTTGGTAAGTGAATTATGTTGCAGCAATTCACTTGTATTCACCTCTCAGTTGCAATAGGCCTGAGATAATAATCTGCCTACCCTCTGTCTGGGGAACAATTAACACATGGGAAGAAAATCCAAAGGAAATGCGAGATGGGAGGGGAAATAGCTGTTATTGGAAAGAGAAAATAGAAGCAAGATTTAAGTGAAATTGCTGGACAATAATTTATTTGCAAGGCAAAAGTTATCTTTAATAAAAGCTGACAATCATTAGCTGGTGAAAGTGTAGATCACAATCCTTTTGAGCAGTTATAGTAAGCTCCTAATAGTATCATTTGTGCTAAAAGTGGAATTCATCGAACTCAATAAAATTCTGTCTTTTACCTTTCAGGTTTGGCACCTTCAGAAAGATCTGGGACTAGGGTTCAGTTTCCACTGTCAAGTTCACTAGTTGAAAATAAATGGAATGCTGCCTTCGTAAGAAGCATTGGGAAGGAACTCTCACTGTCCATATGCTCACCTGCCAATGCCAAGATCGGGCACTATACATTAAAACTGCTGTGTACAACACAAGGTCAATCTGCTTCACTTGACCTCGGAAAATTCATCTTGCTCTTCAATCCATGGTGCTCAGGTATAATACTTTTAAATGGATTCTGTTGCAGGCTTTGATGTCAGCCTTCTCCATGATCATAATTTTACTCTTCAAGTAACCAGACCAAGTCACAGAGTTCTTTTAAACAACTGTTTTAATCAGGCTATATCGCTCGGACCCTGAAAAGTCACAGCTCACATTCTGTAGCTAACCAGAGTGCAGTATTCCGAGATACACAAGTGGTCATAGTTCAAATTCGATTGCAAGTAATAAGCATATACCAATCGCAACCACTTTACGCTTGCTTCATTTTAGGCTGGAATTCTCTGGCTGTTCATTCTGGCAGAATTCTCCGGTCCTGCCGGCAGCACACCACTGCCCAAGGGTTTCCTACTAGTGTGGGGTGACAACAATGGAAATTCCCATTGACAGCAGAGTTCCAGAGAGCTGGGAAGCCGGAGAATCCCACCCCACCATATCCAATCAGTGTGAAGGGTTAATACGTCATTGTTTTTACAGGTTATCATAGTCCAGCTTGTTCCTGTGTCTGTGGATTACTCCCTTTTTCCTAATTCCAGATGTCTGATTTAATGAGTTTTGCTCAGGCTAATGGCCTTGGTGCATTTCTGTGAAGGCTCTTATAAGAGGACTTTTTTTTTCATAGCAGCTTGTGTGATTATTAACCCTTTCAGATTCCATTGTGAAATCATAACTGCATGATAATAAAACAGCCCAGGAGATATGTGCAGCAAATGTGGCCTTACTTACATCCTAAGATCAAATTAAAATCGACTGTTAATTCTTAGGTGTCAAATTATAATGGGAACGAGTATCACGGTTAAACATTCTTAGTTCAACAATTTTGAACAATAGTATTATTAATCAATCATTAGTCATCTGCATTCAATTGCTCACATTTCAGAGTTCATTTGTAATGTTTATTGAGGTTAAAAGTGGGCTCATGGGGGATAGAATATTTTTCTTTCTTCGTTAATTATCTTGGGCTGGTACAAAATACATGTAGAATCAGCAGTGTCATTCTGATTCCACCTACTCTGCCTCAGTAGCATTCAAGTGCAAGCTCAGGGCAGGGATCCCTTTCATCTCTCAAGGCCAAATATCTTTCAAGTCTCTTTCATTAGAGGTTCTTAATTTGAGCAGAATTATGAACAGTTCTGAGATTAGGACTGGATTTCAAACCAACATCCCAATTTACATTCTACCTGTCTCTGCTGGCCTCAAATCAAGACCATCGAGAGAGAGAGAGAGCAGTGTTTAAAAACCACAAATACCTGAACTCAGCAGTATCGTCCGAGTGTGAAGATATTTGGTTAACATCAGTAGGTGCTGGTTGTTAAGTTAACAATATCAGCAATATTGGCAGTTGTTATAATGTTGGTAGGCTATTGATACCTTGCCAACTGCTTGGTAATATTGTACATGCAGATCCTCTTGGTCAGTTTCCCCAGGGTACCCCTCACATGTACTATTTATAATGGATATTTGAGACATATTGAATTGAATTGGCTGCCATACAATGCTGGCATCTACATAGCACTCAGAAAGTGACTCATCCTCCTGCCAGCTTCATATTGTGGTCTACAGACACAATTTACTATAACTGTAGGGTGGCTAATCACTGACATTTTTTTAAAATTTCAGATGATACCGTCTTCTTAGACGCTGAGAATCAACGCAGGGAATATGTACTCAATGATCAGGGCATGATCTACGTGGGTTCAAAGACATACATTTCAGACATGGCTTGGAATTTTGGGCAGGTACTGAAAAATGTAAACTTTCTTTGTTAGTGAAAGAAAAGTAACCGATAAGCATAAGGAATGGATGTGCACACATACAAAATGTAGTCATTTCAGTTTTGCTGTTCTTGTGGACTTCTATTAACCTCACTGTATTTTCAGAGCAACCTGCTGCTGAGAAGGTTAAGAGGAGATTTATTGGAGGTGTTCGAAATCATTAACGGTTTTGATAGAGTAGCTACAACAGTTTGCAGTGAAGGAAGTGGCAGTAACCAGAAGATACAGGTTTAAGATATACTCAGATATCAGACTAGGAGTTTTGTTCACGTGCAGCGAGCTTTTATGTTTTGGAATGAGCTGCCCAAAGGATGGTGAAATCAACTTTCAAAGAGGAATTGAATATACGTTTGATGGGTAGAAGATTTCAGCTATAGGAAAAGAAAAAAGGAGTGGAACTAATTGGATAGTTGAATGGTTTCCTTGTATTCTGCGATCATGAGTGACACAGTGGTTAACACTGCTGTCTCACAGTGCCAGGGATCCAAGTTTGATTCGTGGCGTAGGTCACTATCTGTGCGGAATTTGCACATTCTACCCATACCTGTGTGGGTTTCCAATGGGTGCTCCAGTTTCCTTCCATAGTCTGAAAGACTTGCTAGTTAGGTGCTTTGGCCATGCTAAATTTCCCCCTCAGTGTACCCGAACAGACGCCAGAACGTGGCAACTAAGGGATTTTCATGGTAACTCCACTGCAATGTTAATCTAAACCCTACTTTGTGACACTAATAAATAAACTTTAAACTAAACTTTGTGTAATTCTGAGCTAATGTTTACTAGTGATTCCTCATAAATCATGTACATCTAGCCATTATTCTTTGTTTTGCCCGGACCTCTTCACAAAGTCTTGGTGAAGTCCTGTATTGTTGATTTCAACTGCAGCATATTTGAAAGAAGATGCACCTAAATTGCTCAGATCTGAGATTTTGGTTGGATAAGAGATATGGAGCAAAGAGAAGAAAATGGAATTGAGATTTTGAGCAGCGAGCATCTCGTTGAACGGCAGAGTAAGCATTCCACTCACCAATCTACTTATGCTCCAGTAGTCCGAGTTGGAGAAACTTGGTTTGCTCTCACTGGAACTATGGAGGTTGAGGGGTGACCTGATAGAAATCTACAGGATTATGAGAGACATGGACAGAATGGATAGTCAGAAGCTTTGTCCCAGCATGGAAGAGTCAGCTACTAGGTGGCACAGGTTTAAGATGCAAGGGGCAATGTTTAAAGGAGATGTATGAGACTATTTTTTACACAGAGTGTGGTGGGTGCCTGGAACCCATTGCTGGGGGAGGTAGTGGAAGCTGATACGGAAGTGACTTTTAAGGGACGTTTTGACAAGTACATGAATAGGATAAGAATAGGTAGGTAGCGGGTTTTGGTTAAGTTGGGCAGCATGGTCGGTGCAGGCTTGGAGGGCTGAAGGGCCTGTTCCTGTGCTGTAATTTTCTTTGTTTTTTGATATGTTTTCCTTGGATAGAGATTTGTGTAAATTGTACAAGAAAGATCAAGGGACCAATTCTGAGCTTCAAGTAAAAGTTGGTTGGAATTTGCTTTGTATTGATTTAAGATGTACCAGAGTGTGAAGTGCAAGTCGCATTTGATTTCCCCCGTCCAAGCTTATTTGTATAAAGGTTCACAATTAGAGGGAAAGTATCTCAAATGAGTCTAGGGACTCATACCATTGTTGAAGGAGAATGTTTTGTGCAAGTGAAATTAAAGGGATAGCAGTGAACAAGGACCATACCGAGAGGAACAACAGTTTGGAAAACTTTTGAGAGGTTGCTAAAAGGCATCCAACCTATTATCAGTTGTTGCTGCCTGCTGGCAAGTGAAAGAGCAGCCCCAGTGCCTGATATCCCTCTCTCAATGTTGCTAAAACGTAAGAAAAATAGCATGAAATGCTTAAAACAAGAGTTTTCTGCCATGCCATACTACAGCAACGCCACCATAGAATAATTTCATACTATGTCAGAATGTGGGTATGACTAAATTGTGGGCCTCAGCTAGCATTTACATTGCTGGGCACATGCTGACCCCATGCTGCACGAGAGTTGCAGCTCCCCTTAACAACAGATCATGCGCGTGGCCTCTGCCTGTCTCCTATACAGACCAGGAGAAGGCAGGCTTCACTGTTATTATCAAGTAGGCTTGATTGACCTTGGAAGGAATAGTTTTGTCACATCTTGTGAACACAGACAACACTGCTTCCGGAGTCCAAGTCACTGAATGTATTAAAGAAAGAAATTCCTTGATGCATAGGATGTGAAGGACTATGGGGAGAGAGTGGGAGTGTGGCGTTAAGATAAAGAAGGGCCTTCACAACACACGACACACGATAGCGCAGAGTTGCTGAGCAGAGACTGACAGCCAAGTTCTGCACACATGAGGACGGCCTCAACTGGGATCTTGTGTTCATGTCACACTATCTGTAACCCCATGACTTGCCTGAACTTGCTGCCCTGTCTGGAGACAATACACATCTCTTTAACCTATGCTTAGTGCTATCTCCACTCACATTGTCTGCACTTTTAAGACTTGAATAGCAGGTTAGCTGTAAAGACTCGCATTCTAATCCGTATTCTGTAAACTGTGTGTGGCTTTATATGCCCTTCTCTGATCAGAACTCTCCACACACTTGACGAAGGAACAGCATTTCTGAAAGCTTGTGGGTTTCCTATCAAATAAGCCTGTTGGACTTTAACCTGGTGTTGTGAGACTTCTTACTGTGTTTACCCCAATCCAATGCTGGCATCTCCACATTGTTAAGATAGAGAATCAGCTATGGTCGCATTAAATGGGGGAACAGGCTCAATTGGCCGAATAGCCTATCCTGCTCCTATTTTCTCTGTTTCTATATTTTCTTCACTCTCCCATTACTTCCTTCACACAATGCTTTTCAAACTTTAACAAAAGAAAGAAGTTTATATAGCATCCCTCACAGCCTAGGGATGCCCATAAGCACTTCAGAATCAATGAAGTGCTGTCACTTTTGCAATGTAAGGATCACACTGTAGTTAGGTTGCTTCTAAAGAACACTGCAGCATCAGTGGTGAATCAAGCATTCAGATCTCAACAGCCCCCAAAACAAAAGGGGAGTGCTGGTCAAACAACATCTACTAAAGTGAGCTATGTTACTATTCTCAGTAAATACATGGGGTTGGATGTAGTCTGGAGACCACTTGAGCAGTCAGACCCACTGGCATCTCTCTGCAGTTCCTACTCTTTTCTCCAGCTATGTTGGCCGTAATTCTCCAGTCTCACATGCCCCACTGCCACTGCCAGTGAGAGTGGAGAATTGGACACTCAGACAAATCTCCTTTCACCGCAGCAGTCTGGGGAATCCCAGCCGCGGGCGATGTTGGAGAATTCTGGTCAACTTCAATGTTTCTATTGACAAATCTGATGGTGCCAGTTAAGATTGGGGCTACAACAAAAATAAAGATAATTGGGACAAAGGCTTATTAAAGAAAAGCCCCAAAATCAGGTGCTTTCTGCTCCCTCAGTATGATAAACCAAGGTTTCACACAGTGGGATCAAAGTTTAAACTGGGTGTTTATCTAACAGTTACTGACATTAAGCATTCACAAATTTCACTGCTTAAAATAGATGGATGCTAAACATTTTATTATTGCTTCTTGCTTTCAGTTTGAACGCGGTATTGTGGATATTTGTTTGAAACTGCTGGATAACAGCTCAAACTGCCTGGAAAATCAGGACGAAGATTGTTCTCAAAGGCATGATCCAGTTTATATCGGCAGGATTGTGACAGCTATGGTAGGAACTGAAACTGAATGCCTTCTGCTTCTATTAATAGTTTAATTATCTCTGCAGGGAGGAAATTAGCTGTTCTCTATAAATTTATCCATTGTTATCATAGTAATAAATGACCATTGGATGGATTTGATTGTTTCTTTTAGTTATCCTAATTTGGTAAGATATTCAAAACTTCATTACTATAATGACATTTTAGGTTAAAGACAACAGTGAAAAGATTGAATCTGTGGATTTATTCTGAGTGTTACAGCTGAAAGTTGGAAGCAGCTGCACATTATCCCTGTATAAGGGCTGATGGTATTATAAGTGACTTAGTAAACAAGTATTCATTATTGATATCCAAATAGGATGAAACCTTCTTCAAAGCTTCACGATAACTGAGTTGGGTGTGCTGATGCCGTTCCTTGAAAAGAGAGTCTTAAGTTCATGCTCTTCCCAAATTCGGCTGGCATGTGATAGGCAAGTGCACGTCCCAAGGGAATAGAACAAGAGAACATCAACTTAGGTTGTTCTCGGCACTCCTTCCTACCAGGCTTGAGCAGAACAGCTGGAGTCTGAAAATAACTTAAATTGCCAGCCTACCAGAGTTAACTGAAAATATTGAAATGATTAAAGAAAGTGCAGAAACAATTCAGTCTTACAGATTATCTTAACCATAATGGTAATCAACAAAACCAATGTGAGTGAATCTGCACGTGCTGATGCATATGGCCTATTTTGAAATAACTCTCTGCAAGTGGCAGTGCATTAAAAATCCCTTTTATCATAGAATCTCTACCGTGCAAAAGAGGCCATTTGGTCCATTGGATCTGCATCAACTCTCTGAAAGGGCACCTTATTCCTTTCCCTATCACTGTAACCCCATACATGTTCCATGGCTAGTCCACCTAACCTACACATTTTTGCACACTAAGGACCCTATTTTACCATTTTGATTCTAAGTTCTGTGCGGATTTGAAACTGGAAGTGTTTCGGATCCGACTTTTAGACCTGTTTTGAGGTGCTCCCATACGCACTCTGCCTGCAAAAATATCAGCGATTCCGAATCGTGCTTCAGAAACCTGTGGGCAAGGCTTAATGTGTTCAAAACCCTGCAGCTCCAAGAGGAGCCTCAAAATGATAGAATGTTGCTCCCCTGCCATATCCCTCCTGGGCCTGATAATGCCTCCACTTGGCCCCCACAGACGTGCCCCACCCCCACAACATTATCCCTTCACCCTCACGCCACCCAGACTGATCACAGGCCCCTCCTTCCCCCCACCACTTTCAAGCAGATTGATTCCCCCTTCCGCCCCCCCCAGCCAATCTCATGCAGAATGGCATCAGGCACCCTTCTGTTGCACTGATCTCAGGCATAGTGGCAGCGCACCACCCCTTTCCCTCCACAGATCTCAGAAAAAGTGGCATTGCACCAACCCCCACCCCAAAAATCCCAAGCAGAGAGCCATCGGGTGCTAGGCACCTACCTTCCCACTAACTGGAGCGCCTGAATCGGACTTCTATGGAGCATATCAGTTTCAAGCCAGTTCTGGATGGGCGAACGCAGTGGTAAAGGGGGAAGTGCCCAATAAAGTTGGACGTGCAGCCCATTAAGTCAATTTAAATGCATGCAAATGCATTTAAATGACCATTGCGCCCATTTCGGGCATAGTCCCGATCGCGGCCATTTTCAGGCCTTGGTAAAGGGGGAACCAGCACGGGGGCAGGCAGGGATAGTGCTACTCGTCTCATGCCTGACTTTACCAAGTTTTCATGCCCAAAAACTTGATGGTAAAATTGGGCCTTAAGGGTGGAATTTTCCCATCCTGCCTGCCACGGGAAATGTAGCCAGAGGAAATCCACTCAGACACAGAGAAAACATGTCAACTACACACAGGCAGTCTCCCAAGGTCAGAATTGAACCCGGGTCCATGGAGCTGAGAGGCAGCAGCACTAAGCACAGTGCCACTGTGCTGCCCAGTGTGATCTAGTATCCTTCACAAGTATCTAAAACTGATTACTAACTCTTCTCTTATTCTGTTGGGGTCGTGGCTGCCACTTGCAATTGAAACCACGTTTGTCTGTTTTATTTTAGAATGAAGCAAAACAAACTTGTGAAGCCCGTTGATTGATTGTCAGTAACAACTGCTAAGATGTACATGTAATTAGCATTTTGATTAGATGAGTTATTGCAGCAGAATTCTGCTTTGCCTCCTGCCAATACAAATCCACGTGTAGCAAAACAACACTTTGTAATATTCTTATATTTAATTTATTTTCCTTATTACATGATTTATTGTTTTTCCTTATTCAAGCCCATCAAGTCTGCACCAACTCCAATCCCACCCAGGCTCTATTCCCGTAACCCCCCATATTTACCCTGCTAACTCCCTGACACAAGGGTCAATTTAGCATGGCCAGTCAACCTAACCTGCATACCTTTGGGCTGTGGGAGGAAACTGGAGCACCTGGAGGAAACCCACACAGACATGGGGAGAATGTGCAAAATCCGCACAGACAGTGAACCGTTGCTGGAATTGAATCTGGGTCCCTGGCACTATGAGGAAGCAGTGCTAACCATTGCGCCACTGTGCCATTGGCTTGGTAATAAAAAATTGGCAACAAATGAGATAATGGGCACAATTCTCCAACCTCGCCCATGGCTGGGACTCTCCGGTCCCACAGCAGTGAAAGGTGACTTGGCAGAGCACTAAATTCTCTGTTCTCACTGGCAGCGGTAGCAGGGAATGCAACACTGGAGAATGCCAGTCGATGCATATAAATTGAAGCCAAATTTGGTTCCGTCATCCCACACGGGTAGTTTTATGATGGAAGTCTTTGGATTTATCCCTGCCATATTTAGGGCTGCTTGCTGTCAGCCACTGTTTTGTAGCAGCCAGCAGGTGAGTGGGACCCCGCTCCACCCCCACCACCCAGGACCACCACCCCCCCACCACCACACACACACACACACACACACACACACTCCCACACACACACACCATGGTGTGTTGGAGGTGGCCCATCATCTGGCAACAGGAGGATCCTCCAGTCTGGTCAACAGGTTTTCCAGCTGTTGGCACCCCCCACTGCCAGGGAACCCGCATCAGGAGGCTGTTGTTGGTGGGACCAGAATATCCCGCCGGAGGGAATGGCAGCAAAATTTAACTCTTACCTTTACAACACCAATTGTTATCCAGTGGCAAACTGTGTTTTTCCAGTTCTGATACATTGTTTGGTCCAAGTCATAAAATGGTTGAATGCTCCTGAAAAATGTGAATATTAAAACAAAACTATGCTAACATAACCCATCTCAACGACTTTGTTGAATACTCAGTCTAAGGTTTAGAGGAAAGTGATAAGGACTGAAAGAAAATAAGATAAAAGGCACGGGATCACATTCACATTCTTATTGCTTGGTATTAAGCACTGCTTGGATGTAACAGAGTAAAATCTGGCAAGGAGCAATCCATGCCTTTTATAGATCGTGTCAGATTTTCCTTTCATTAAATTACTTGCTGGTGCTTAATGGACCATGGGAGCAAATCTCCACAACACCACAAAAACAGACTTCATAAAGTTTCTAACTAATGATATTTCATAGGGATTCATGTCAAAAATCACTTGCTTCCAAATACCTTGAAGAATAATTGAAAATGCATTATGTTAGGATGAAGCCATTGATTTTTCTCTGGCAATATCTGGAAACAAAGTTTGGAAGAAATTTAGAAATGTTTATTTCCTTAAAGAATAGAGTGGGTAATGTTAAATTGGATCAGATTCACAAGCAAGGCAGCCCCAAGTGTTTTATTTCTTCTATTTATTGAAAACTAATTACAACAAACATAATTGGTTTTGAAGGAGCCTCAAGAGACTGAAGAATTTAATAGTAAAGAGTTGTCACATCTTCTCAAATGACATAGCTTTAGAAAGGCTCAATCAAGAGTCATATTGAATGAGTTCTGCTGAAGCAATAGCTACTAATGGCTTGCTGCAATGCAAAGGTTTATTAAAATGAATTGGACGTAACTGGGTGGCATGGTAGCACAGTGGTTAGCACTGCTGTTTCACAGCTCCAGAGACCTGGGTTCAATTCCTGGCTTGGGTTGCTGTCTGTGTGGAGTTTGTACGTTCTCCGTGTGTCTGTGTGGGTTTCCTCCGGGTGCTCGGGTTTCCTCCCACAGTCCAAAAATGTGTTAGGCTAATTGGCCATGCTAAAATTGCCCCTTAGCATCCTGAGATGCATAGGTTAGCGGGTAAATGTGTAGGGATATGGGGGAAGGGCCTGGGTGGGATTGTGGTCGATGCAGACTCGATGGGCCAAATGGCCTCTTTCTGCACTGTAGGGTTTCTGTGATTCTGTAACACTTCAAAAAAATTAATAAGTTATTAATTGTTATGTGAAATGATCAGGCTCATATTGGAAAGGGAAAAATATACATGTGTAAAGTTGAGGCGGGGGGGACAGAATTTAATGCGTCCAGAGATTACTTTGGAGGAGGGGGAGCGGGAGGGGGGAGCGGTTACCTCCCTGTCCCCCGACCTCCGCCCGATTTGAGTCCAAGGCCCTCTGACAGTAAATAAGAGTCTGAAGTAGGCAATTAATGTCCACTTATGGCCGTTATGCTGTCACTACTGGCATTCTACCCATGGCGAATGTGGACTCACGATATGGAGGGATTGACAAGCAAACGTGTTTGCTTGCAGCCTCATGGCTTGCTGAGATTTCCCATTCAAAGCTACCTAATGCCCCAGCAAGTGTGGCCCCCTGATACCTGCTGACATTTCAACCCCCGTTCTCCATATCTTTCTAGTGAATCCCATCCTGTGATCCCCCCGTCCAAACATAAATGGTTATTCTCAAGAGATAATGACCACCTTAGTCTGAAAATATTACGGAAAACAGCGGAAATATTCAATAGGACAGGCAGCATATGTTGAGAGAAACAAGAATTGACATTTCAGGTTGATGACTCTTCATCGGAAAAACAAAAAACAATTCTATTTTGCTTAATTCTGTTGCAATTAACCAGAGCTGTAGTACATCATTGAAATACTATTTTATATCAAGCTTTTTGGCTACCTCATATAGCTAGCTCCCACATGTTGCTCTATGGGGTGATGATGGCTTAATGGCATTGCCACTGAACTAGTAAGCAGGTGCTCAGCCAACGCTCTGGGGATTTATGTTCAAATCCCACCATAGCTGCTGGTGGGATTTAAATTCAATGAATAAATACTGAGCTAGTCTCAGTAATAGTGACCTCAAAACTATCAACAACTTTGTAAAAATCCATCTAGTTCATGAATGCCTTTTTAGGAAGGAAATCTGCCACTCTTATAGTCTGGCCTACGTCTGACTCCACAGCAATGTGACTGACCCTTAACTGCCCTCTGAAATGCCCTAACAAGCCGCTCAGTTCAGGGACAAATAGGTAAGGGCAGCAGATGCTGGCCTTGTCAGCAATGCCCACCTCCCATGAAAGAACGAAGAAAGATAAAATCTCTAAAGTTGCATCTAATTTTTCCGCAGTTCTGTTTCTTTAATCTGTTTCTTTCTTTTTAACAGGTGAATTGCAATGATGATAGGGGGATACTGCGAGGAAACTGGAGCGGTGATTATGCATATGGAGTAGCTCCAACATCGTGGAATGGAAGCATCACTATCCTCCGTCGTTGGAACAGATGGAACTGTCAACCTGTTCGTTATGGCCAATGTTGGGTCTTTGCGGCAGTGGCCTGTACAGGTATGAAGCAGACTGGGAAATGGGAATTTCTAAAGATATGCATGGCACTAACATGAACATCTAAACAGAATGCTATGGCTAAAGTTGAAAAAAGAATTGAGGTTCCGAGCTACTGAGAACTGAAGATGTATTCACAGATCTCTATAACCTACTCCAGTATCCCACATTTCAACATCTGAAACTCCAATACCTTTGTTAAAAAGTTCAAACCTCAATTACATGAATTCCTTATGAGTTCATACCAAAACATTGAATGTAGTCAAGAGGCGGCTAGATATAGCCTTTCAGGTAAATGGGATCAGAGATTATGGGGAGAAAGCAGGATTAGGCTATTGAGTGGAACGATCAGCCGTGATTGTAATGAATGGGAGAGCAGACTCGAAGGGCCAAGTAGCCTCCTCCTGCTCCTATCTTCTATGTTTCTATGAATTATTCTATTAGCATCTACCAGCTTGTAAGCAATGAGGTCTCACTGGAGGAGCATAATCCGAACTAGTTCACTTGCAGCAACTGGGTGTAAGTAAATGCCTGAATATTGAATGAGCCTTATTTTGACCAGCACAGATGTAAATCTATTTCAGTTTTTTGTGGCAACTAATGCTCATGAGGTGAAGAACAGTAGTGGCGTTGTTCCTTGCTTTTTAAAATATAATTGAATTGATTTCAGTGAGAAGTTATGTCAGCATAAAAATATTAGTTAGCAAATAGTGCTCTTGAAAAAAACTGTCGATAAAAATATGGATGGGAGCTATGAAGTAAAATGAGACGGGGAGGTAGAACTGATAGCTTCTCCTGGTTTCAACAATTTAGTCTTATGAGTTAAATGGTCCCAATTGGCTGGTATTGATGTGATTTCTAATTTAATGTCCCACTGGTGTGGCCTGAACAATGCATTTAAATTATAGCCCGAAGCTCACTTTCTTTCAGACATTATTGGTATTTCGGAGTAATGGAAAAGGAATCTGCAGTTTAACAGAGTATAGATATTTCATTAATTGAATGGTTTGACTGCTTATGTATTTATGTTTTCATGGAGCACTTGCAGTTTAGATGGGAATCACCATTTGTCACGCAATCACATAATAAAGATTTGGTCATTTACTTTGCCAATTAACAGGGGCAGTGGGCCTTTCAGTGTGCAGTATATTGTATAAATAATATACTGCTAATGTCATTTCAAGTCAGCTCTAGATAATTGAAAGCCATTTCTTGGAGTAAAGATAGCAAATTATTTTAATTAAGCAACCTAAATAACAGCAAAGTGGAAATTTGGTGCATTATGTAAATTTGAATTGTTAGATAACTGGAGCTAAGCATAGACTGGATTTAGTTTTCATCCCTTTTCTGTGAGTAATTTTGGTGATTTATACATTACTGTCCTCGGGCAAAGAGGTTTTCTCTTCCTTTAGGCAACTGAACATTCTTTCCTACATTTTGTGGAGAGAAAGTTCTCAGGTTAAGTATCATTAGCACAGGTTGGATATGATGCTCAGTTGAACCATAGAACCAAAGAACCCCTACAGTGCAGAAAGAGGCCATCTGGTCCATTGAGTCTACACCAACTCCCCAAAAGAACATCCTACCGACATCCTCCCTCTGCCCTATCCCCATAACCTTTTACAATGGCTAATCTACCCAACCTACACATCTTGGGACACAAAAGGGAAATTTAGCATTACCAAACTACCTAACGAGTACCTGGAGAAACTCACACAGACATGGGGCAAAGGCCGCATTGATCATAACAAAAGAGGACATGAGCTCTTTTGAGAAGGTGCTGTACACCACAAGCAGCAAGGTCCTTTATATGTAGAGTATTTTAATCAGAACATTGGGGCCCGGCTGTAATACAGACCTGAGTATTATGTGGAGAATCTCTCCTGACTTTTTTCCTGAGTCAGGAAGAGGAGCCAGTAAAGGCAAGTGCACACCTTTGAAGTTTTCTTGAGAAGTATGTCAGAAAGGAAAATGGCAAGTAACTGTGGATACTTTTTGTAGAATACGTAAAGACTTGTAACTCTGTCACACAATGCAGGGCTATGGAAAACCCTGAGTGGATTTGGAGCCTGGCTCATTCAGGAACTTTACAAATAGATTTAAGTTGTACTGCATGTATTTGGGGGCAAAGCAGTGTTTTGGAAAAGCAGTTAGCTAAGGATGTCTTCTTCCATCACTATCTGTGAGAGAAAGGGTCATGAGAGATCCATTTGCGGAGGAGTAATTATATCTCCCCTATTCTACCACTCCAGGTCTGACTATAACAGGCTTCTTGTTTTGTGAATTTAGAGACAGTATGCTTTGGTAATATTGCCAGAGTCCCACCAAGTGCATTTTTAGATTATAAGAAATTAGTCAGCCAGTTTGTCTGAATTTAAACAAAGAGCGAGGCGAGTTAATTGAAACTATTTCCTGAATTTAAAAATAGCTAGATAAATGGCAACCACATATATCACATACATTCTCTGGCCACACATACCAGTGCAGATGGTGGAATAAGAGGGTAGGCTTAAACATATTTTCTAGTTCACTGATCTCAAGATGGCGATTCCAATGCAGCCATTTTGTTCAGTTGTCTTCCACGGTGTAATCGTGTGGAACAGACTTCCACATTTTACTCCCAAAAGGTTTTGGTTTGCAGTACATTGCTCTTCTTAGGATAGTTACTTTGCAAATCTGGGTTCAATACTTTTGAGAGGGAAAGAGAGAACACAGACACAGATTCTTTTCAGTCTTTCAATAGAGCACTTGGGTTTTTGATCTCTGAACCTCCTGGTTTAGTGAAGAATAAAAGCACTGCTGGCTGTATATCCTAATGGAATTTGATGATGCCATTGTTTTTAGAACGGGCAATTGAATTTTGATGTCTTATCTCAGAAAATATTCAGGATAGTATAAAAACCAACAGCAGATGGTTTTTCACATTCCCCTGGGAGTTTGAGTACCTGTTCCTTTTCATTTTCCTGGGTGGAAGGCAAGTTTGTACGTTGAAGTTGGTTGGCAGCCCCCATTGTCTTAATAGGTTGTGTTTCTTTTAAATCCAAGGGGAAAAAATTAGAAATTGTATCACTACTTTACACAAAAAAGCATGTCCTTGTAACATCTCCCAGAAAATCTTAGAGGCAATATTGATGATCACAACATGTGGAACATCAGATATGTTAACGAAATTACCCTAATGACTGAAGACAAGCAAGAACTATCCATGATGGATGAATGGTTGAGAAGGTCAAGTCTGAAGTTTGGGTTGAGCATCAACAATAACAAGGCAAACTCAATGACCAGTCATGGTGACAAATGTATGACGAGTCAGCTCTCAATCACTGTGAATGTATTTCAATGTTGCGATTGAAAATTACCACAAACGGGGATAGCAAGACTGAAATGAGGACAAGGCGAGCAATTTCCTATTCTACAACTTGTAAGCTGAATGAAGTATGGAGGGCATCTATCTGATAATTGGTACTTCTGAATCCTGCCACTGGCAGGAGAGCACCCGGCGTGAATTTAATGCACTCTCCTGAGACAAGTTTGGTGCCAACATCCCAACGTTGTTCCAATTAACTCCAGGCTGCTACACTATGGATCACCTTCCTATCCTGCTGCATAGTGAGGCCCTTAACTGGACAATTAATATCTTGCTATCCCATTGGTATTTACCCATTAGCGGGCAGGGCTCTCCCCATGTGGGAACATCAGGCTGTACATGAAACATCAACTTGTAAAATCCCCGGTATCTGGGTGTGGGAGTTGGAGCCTCCAAAAGGCTGACCAGAAGAAGATTACGGTTCTTGACATAGAATTCTGGTAAAGAGTCATTCAGGTCAGCTGGACAAAGCAACAGAGTGTATCTACCTGCAGACAAATTTGAGTTCCAGCATTTCTAGTTGAAGTGAAGAAGCAGAAATTGAGAGAGTAAAACCACTGAAAAAGGTGAGATGAGAGTCTAGTGTTGGTGATAATGTAAAGTGAAACATCAGCAAGGAACAGGCCAGGTAGAGAAGGACTGGATGGATCAGAAACTGGACAGAGGGAGGAATGACTCATGCAAAGAATTGCAGTCAACAGAGAGAGATGTCAACAGCTAATTGTGGACGATGTCTAATTCTGAATAAGTGAAAGTTTCTTGTAGGCCAGGAGGAGCGTGAGTACACCATGTGATCTCACTAAGAAACATTGGGCCTTTCTGTATTTGGGATTTCCAGCACCTACAGTATTCTGTAAACTTTGGGATGCATTGTGCTTCCCTCCTCAGCTATTCAAATCATGCACTTTAATGCAGGGATCACTCTTTCAGGGACCCTGTCAAAGGAGTCCAGTTGGCTGAAATTCTGCTTTGGCCCAACAAGCCAATTTTCCCTTCCTGCTTTGAACAGGGGTCTGATGGTAAGTCAGCAGATGGAGCTTGGGAACCAAATATTCCATAGGCCTCATGCTGCAAAGGTTGTGTTGATTTTCATCTCCCTGAATCCCACCTGTCACATTGCATCAAACCACACCATTAAAATCACCTTGTCTGCCTGATATTTGGTACCTCTGATCCAAGAGACTAGCAGAAGAGCACCCCTGGGTGAATTTGATGCACTTTCCTCAGACAAGTTTGATGCCAACTTCCCATCATTGTCCCAGTTAATTCCAGACCACAACACTCATGGAGAACCTTCCGACCTGCTGCCTTTTGATGACTATTAATGTCCACTTAAGGACCTTACCTCGCTGCCATTGGAATTCACCTATTGGCAGGAGGGGTACTCCCCACGCGGGAAACTCAAAAAACAAACCCTGTCAGGCTTGCAGACTTCTGGGGGAATGGGGTGGGGGCTGGGTGGGTGGGAGTTTGGTGGGGATGAGGGGAGTGGGAGGCAGGGATGGAGGGACAGTGGTGAACCCAACACAGTGCCTGTTTGAGGCACTCAGCATTGGAAAAGAGAAGTCCACTGAGATTTACAGCCTTGTCTTTGCTACCGAACCCCTTCACCCCACAAATAATAGTACCACCCCAGCACCACCCTCCCAGCACCATCACTCACATGTGGCCTGGGCACCTTAGGAATCCTGTGCCGGTGCTTACCTGCAATGATAGCTGTTAACTTCTGACTGGCCTGCAGCTCCTGGAGGAGTGAGATTTCTGGCTTTGATCCCGGGACAGGCCTGAGGCTGCCCAGTTAAGTGCCTAATTGGCACTCAGTTTGGTGGGCCTTCCCAAATGGAGACAACACGGGACTCTCGCCATCTCTCCAGCCATTGGGCAAAATCCCTACGACTTTGATTAAATACTGCCCGTAACTGAACAAGGCAGGTGAAATCAAATGCAATTCAGGGTTGGACTTGAAACAAATATTCCTCTCAGTTAAGGACAGCGTTGGCAAAATCTCTGAAGCTAAATCTATCACCAGAGAGTAGGTAAAGTAAGTTCCAATAGGACTGCTTCGAGTGCTTTTTACGCATAGCAGCAATGCAAACAAAGGCAGGAAGATTTCATTGTGTCAGTATTTCCACTGATCTTATGAACTCTTCTTTTTGAACCACAAGTAGGGTTAAATAAAACATTTGTGTCATTGTTCGCAGGATCCAGAGGAAAGATTCCCAGTGCCAAGATATTCAGTAGTCAAGAAGAATTGTAAAATTGAACATAAGAACATAAGAAATAGGAGCAGGAGTAGGCCATCTAGCCCTTCGAGCCTGCCCCGCCATTCAATAAGATCATGGCTGATCTGTCGTGGCTCAGTTCCACTTTCCCGCCCTCTCCCCATAACCCTTAATCCCCTCGCTTATCAAAAACCCATCAACCCGCGTCTTAAAAATATTTAGCGAGGCAGCCTCCACCACTTCAACGGGCAGAGAATTCCAGAGATTCACCACCCTTTGAGTGAAGAAGTTCCTCCTCAACTCCGTTCTAAACCGCCCCCCCTTTATCTTGAGGCTGTTCCCCCTAGTCCTACTGTCTTTTTTGAGCGGGAAGAATCACTATATGCGAGAATAGGAAGTGCAACAAAATATATCCTCCTGTGTGAAGATATGATAAAGCCAAGATGCAGCACATGAAGAATTCAACTTTAGATCACTGTGCTGTCAGAGGAAATAATGCTCTGTCATGTTGCATAGCTAGATTTCATGATAATCAGTGTTACTTTTTTGTCAGTTTCATTCCTTCTTCCTCTGTGGCTGGCCTTTACCTTGCATTCATGAATAGCAGTCACTTTGGCACTTGGAGTTTCACGGCCAAGCCTAATGCAGTTTTCATTGTACTACAAGGCTTTGGCTGATGTCACTGGGTAACAATCAGGTGCAGGACTGAGTTAGGGAAACTGATGAATTTTGATTGAAGAACCAGAATTGACTTGCACCATTAAGAAAAAGAGCTTATTCAAAGGTTATCTTTAGCACCTTGGCACAACACAGGAAGAAAGAACTGGGAGTGAGGAGAATTGTGTACTCAGATCAAAGCCAACTTTTTTTTTACCCACTCAGATTTCTGCTTTGCAAGGCACCTAAGTGTCACAGGGAATGATGGCCCAATGTTTTATAAAGCCGGAGGGATCCACACATTTGCCAAAGTGGTCCCTGAGCTCACCACCATCTCCTTAAGAACAGTTAGAGATGCGCAATAAATGCTTGCTGCAGGATGCTTACAATCCCACAAACAAATACAAAAACAAGACTGGGATTTTTCAGTCGCCTTCGCCCCAAAACCAGAAAATCTCGCTCGAGGTCAACAGATGTCTGCTACAATTCCCGTGGCTGGCAGATGGGAAAATTTCCCACAAGATTTCTCTTAGATATGAGAAATATTATTCAACATATCTGGCCCCAGAGCGGGTTACTGTGAGAATTTAAAATGATCCTTTGTTTATTTAAAAATTTTAAAATGTTTTTACTAAAGTCATTATTCGAGTCCATCTTCATTGTTTGTACTTCAAAGAATGTGATGCAGCCATCCTGGAGTCCCCAAGGAGAGTTGAGCTTCCTAGTAATAACAACCATCTGTGGGAAGTTGTTGGTAATTTATTTTAAGGCTTGTGAGTTGTTGCATTTATGAAATATTCTTTAATTCTTCCTCGCAATCTATTCCAATTAAGTCAAAGAATCATGTCGAACATACCCGGAGAGAATGACTGAATATTTAAGTGGTAGCCACCCCAGCCTTTGTTCATGCGAGCTTTACTTGTGGTTCACAAAATTGGCATGAAAATTGGCAGTTGCAGAAAAGAGCAAAATTGTTTTTTCATTAGTCATTGGATGGACTGCAAATGCACATTTGTTGCCTCAATTCTGTGTATTTTCAGGAGTTACTCTACATCAATTTTAAGTTTTGGAGCACACCCATTTCACTGCTGTCTTGAGAGAAACAGGCTTTTGGATGTATATGCAAAGTAGCCGGATATGCTTTGTAGGAATGCAAGTACAGCACTGATGTTAACACAGCACCTGATAAATGATTGAGCTTGGGAAAAGTAAGTCACATTAACCTGTTGCTGGTGACTACAAGTTATTTATTCACCAGATGACAATGTCTGATTTGGCCTCCAGAAAGAGAATTCTAATTAAACTGCCACAGAAGTTAAAGGATTGCTAGGCTTTTGTACTTAGCGATCATTTAGAAATATGTCATTCTGGCACCAGACATTTCCTAGTAGATATGGTCTCTTCCACACTATTCATTTCTCATTCTAGCTTTGTTTCTGTGCATTCCCCTTCCACCAATGAGAATTAAGACATGGGATATTCCCAAGTTTGGAAAAGATAGGGGTCTGATCTCCCCATAGCAGGCGCAAGTGAATTTTCAGAACTTCCTTACATCATTTGGACTTTCTGGGCATTATTTGCAGTAATTCTCAGGCTGTTCACACTATGCCGCCACTGTCAGCGAGAATGGAGAATTTGGCACTCAGCCAAATCTCCATTCACTGCAGAGGGACTGCTGAATCCCAGCTGCGGGTGAGGTCAGAGAATCCAGCCCCTATGTGTTGCATTTGAGTTTCTCCTTATTTAAAAAAAATGATAGTCACTGTAATATCAGGTTTGGTCCAGCATTGTTTGTTGGTTACTCCAATCTGCATTTTTCGATGCTCACATTAAACCATGCAGTTAGCAACCATGATACTGTTTCATTTCCCAGGGGAGGAACCAGCAAGACAACAGCCCTCAAAAATTGGTTTGTTTTTAAAAACAAAATATCTCCTTCTGAATGATAAAATATTGAGCAATGAGAGAAAATCACATCAAATTTAACTGCTGGATTCTTCAACTGTGTGAGTATTAATCCACATGAAGACTGATTATTTTTCCATCAGTTTATAACTGAACTTTAGGATGACCAGGAGATGTCTTGGATTTTGAGCCATGGTGAGACAATCAGCACAGGATCACATTCTGCCAGCTGTATAAGCTCAGTGGAAAGCCTTTTGATCCTACACACAACAAAATCAACAATTTTACCTCAGCTCTTCAAGGTAGACATGACTCGAGGCTTTTATTGTATGTAGCTGATGCACTCGCACAACACCCTTCTCTTTGCCATAATGATCCAGGAATTAAACCCTTTAAAATAATTTCCACTCTTTCCTGTTTTCACGCTCTTTTTCTCATAGGTCTGTTTTAACCCTTATTTATAGTGATGTATTCACTGAAAGGTATCACTATACTGGCGAACCAGATTTCCTGCCAATCATCCATGTTTGGACAGCGCTTGTGGATTTTCCAGCCTTAACCCTTACATTTTAACCTCTATTTTTAATATTTCTCTGAATCTTCAGCAACCCTTTCTGAACTTTCTTATTCCCACGTTTGATATTTTAAAGCAACAAGTATTTTCACCATGGTAGACTCTTCCTGATATAATGAACAGGGGCAAACTTTGAAGAGCTCAGCAGTTAAAATTACAGTGATTTCCTCTTCTCTCTCAATATTTTATCATTCAGAATGGGATGTTCTTGTTTTAATTTCAATCAGTTTTTTGAGGGTCCTTGCCTCGCTATTTTCTCTTCTGGGAAATTAAACAGTGTTTAAAATCTGTCACATTCGTATCATTAACTGCGTGGTTCGATGTAAGTATTTCAAAGCACAAATTGGAATCATCAACAAATGATGTTTGCCCAAATCTGGTACTAAAATGGCTATATTTCCATTACAAATTATGGCCAATGGCATCCACTTGTGATGTAATGTGGGCGCATCTTAACAGGTGGCCCATTCCTGAGCTATTTTGAACCAAGCATGCAGTTATCTTCCTCTCAGTCACTTAGCAACAAGTGATGAAGTGGATAATTAGTGTTGAGTGCAGCCTGACTTGATTATTCCAATCCCAAACTCCATCTGTATGGGACCCATAGTAACATTTCTCGCTTTGTTCTAGTCTTGAGGTGTCTGGGAATTCCCACTCGACTCATTACAAATTTCAACTCTGCGCATGACACGGAGCAAAATCTGAGAATTGACAGCTTCATCGATGAGGACGGGAAGAAGGTGAAAAAGTCAAACGATTCCATCTGGTGAGTTCCAATATTGTATTGTATCAGTTCATTCGGAAAGTGTGATAGAAATTGAAAAACCTGGCACAATCTTTACAGAGAAACAGTCAATGGACCAGAATTTATAAAGATGAGGTTGGGGGGCGTTATTTAACAGCTTCTGCACTCCATGACCTGATAGTTACCTTAATTACTATCTCAAACAATAAAAAAAACCTCTTCATGCAACACCTTTCAAAGAATGTGACACAATGCTACCATCAAAAAGTTCCTGTACTTTAGAATATATATTTATATTTTCATGGTGTTTTTGTTTCATGTCTTCATTTTTGTGCAACGGGACCTAAACGCGCCAGTAAAGCTGGTGAAACGGAGATAAGGGTGCCCTTTTATAAAGGGTGCCCCAATCTGTCCAAGAATAGCCTCGCCAGCCCCACTGCACCACAGAGGACTCAGGGGCTCCCCAGCCCCAATCAATGCTGGCATCTTCCCCCTCCCCACCCTCTTTCCCATCAACACTGGTACCTCCCACTCTCCATGGCAGTCATCACCAGCATTTCTTCTCCCCTTCATTGAACGCCCTCTCCCTCCCCACAACACATATATGTTCCCCCCATGAAGCTCCTAGTAGTGTCCACCCCATCACTACCCTCTGACACAGGTGGTCCTGCCAGGTTGACACAGTGCCAACTTGAGTGCCAGCATGAGCCGGGAGCAGTTCCAGGGCACTGCCTAGCCATGTCCCTCTTCTGACATACGAAAATTCAGTGAAGGGGGAGAATCTGGCGAGGTGGGTCTTTAAATACATTCAAATGTATTTAAATAAATTTAAATCAGGTTTGTACTCCAGTGAGGGGCAGCAAAAATCAGAAATAGCTATCTTGCTGTCAAGATTTACGATTTCCAGTTTCACTGTATCATGAGCTCCCATCGCCAATACTACGGATGGAATAGTCTAATTTTTCAATTCAATAGGCAGC
Organism: Carcharhinus amblyrhynchos; assembly: GCF_965287045.1. Taxonomy (NCBI): domain Eukaryota; kingdom Metazoa; phylum Chordata; class Chondrichthyes; order Carcharhiniformes; family Carcharhinidae; genus Carcharhinus; species Carcharhinus amblyrhynchos. The sequence continues at coordinate 44,287,148 of NC_137339.1, read as the reverse complement.
ATTGGTATAGTTAGTGTTACAGGGCAGTCATCTTCTGGTTTCACTATCCCAACAGTGCATTTCTGCCCCAAAGTATTGGGCAAGTATCTGAGACATGGGATCGGATTTTCACAGAGTCAGCAGGAAACCAAAAACCATTTCTGATTCCAGGATTCCTGCCTCCATCCCTGGTATCCCCAGTTTTCATTGCTGGTTTCACCTAAGGATGTGGATTCTAGTGGTCAATTGACTGGAGCTGACCACCCTGATCACCTCCTTCCAGTCCCTTCTGAGGGTTGTCCTTGAAGGTCTTCAGGCCTCACGTGACTCCATGGCATCACTCCCCCTTTCCATCGCTAATGAATAAAATTGCTCCACTCTGTAGTTGGCCCTCAGTTTATTATATATCATCCAGGCTGGTCTCTTTCTTCTGCTTTTTCCATCCATTTTAGTGGGAAATTCACTAATCTGCAATCAGTGCCTTATTCCTTGGAACAGTTCTTATCAGGAATGGGAGCACAATGGATATTCAACCTTGGTTTTGTGTCTGCAAATTCCTCCTCCCTGTTTTTATTTCTCCTTGAATGTGTTTCCACAAAAAAAAAGTTCTATACCATTTATAAAAATGAATTTAAAATACTTGCCGTGGTGTTATTAGCCTTCCAATTGTAAGCAATGTCTAAATTGTATTTGTGAAGCTAGTTGGGGTACCTTTACCTGGCAGTGGCTAGCACTGGAAAAGCAGAAACTGAAAAGTGTTGAAGAAACCAAGCAGAAAGTGTTCCGATAGCCTGAACTAAAATTGATCTTTATGCTCTATTTCATTACTGGTTTAAAAATCAGTGGCTCAGATCTTTCAGTCAGCATTAATGCTTTTTGTATTGTATTGATGCTGCCCGTGAAGTGGGTGAGCGGGTGAGTAGGTGAATGGATGAGTGAGTGGATGAATGGATGAGTCAGTGGGTGGGTAAGTAAGTGAATGGATGAGTCAGTGGGTGGGTAAGTAAGTGAATGGATGAGTGGGTGGGTGAATGGATGAGTGAGTAGGCTGGTAAGTAAGTGAATGGATGAGTGAGTGAATGGGTGGGAAGTAGGTGAATGGATGAGTGGGTGGGCAAGTAGGTGAATGGATTATTGGTGAGTGAAATAATTGAGTGAGTGGATAGTTGAGTCAGATTGGGGTAGTTGGATAGTCGATGGGGATGGTGGTTGGTTCAGTTGGATGGTTGTTGTGTTGGATCGGGGCAGTCAAGTAGGAAGGAGGTAGTCAAGTCGTCAGGGGGATGTTGATCTGGGGAAGGGTTGATGTGCGGAGCAACGTTTGGTTGTGGTGCCCAGTTCGGTTATACTGGCTAATCACAGAGTTAGACCAGATGTTAACCAGTGTGACATTTCCAGTGTAAGTATCCAAATATGTTCCAAATATCTGGTCCAATACTCTTAACACTGAGCTCAGTGTCAGAGAATTTGTGGAGAGGCACAGACAGTGGCTATCAACTAATCTGAAATTTAAACTTCCCGGGCACTTTCACACTTGTGTGTCAGTACTTCAGGAAAATAACAAGCTCTTGTTTAAAACAGTCAAATACAGTAAGTTTTAAATATATAACTGTTCATCTTGCTAGTTTTGTATTTAGTCCAGGATGAGGAAAGTCATGTGTCTCAAGTATCAGTGGGAAGTTGCTTTGCTGTCAATGGATTCAGACATTCCAACTGACATATGTGTTTTATTATTTAGCAGCTGAATTCCTCTGCTCAATATGTGCTGCACGTATGATATGAAATCACACTTATTTCACCCTGTTGCCACCACAAAAACAGACATTGACATGAATTTTTGGTTAATAAGCTCAAACGGCAAGATGGGGTTGACCGAGCGTTATACATCTTACCTGATTTTCATTTCCAGCGATATCAATGAAATAAAACATTGGGAGTTACGTGAAACAAGTAGTTGTTCCCGAAATCACATCATCCTCATCATATCTTTCTTCACTATTCCCAATACAACTGGCCACTGAACAGTTCATTTCCATCAAACAGTTCTACTCAGTAAAGTTCTAAACATGTAGGGTAAAGGTTTCCCCTGTACTGTGCTTTGAGACTGTAGGTCTCCAATCACATTACACACTGTGGAGAGGGGAAAGCTTCCTCTCAGAGCTGATTCTAATTAAAAATGGTGCTTGTAAAAATTGCTTTGTTTTTGGAAATGATTATATTTCTGGTGCAGTAGTTTCCTGAGATTAGGACTCATGAAATAGAAACACTAACTTAACTTTGAGTGTTGGAGCTCTCTTGGGAGTCCGCCAGCTGACCCAGAAAATGAGGCCTAGAACCTGGTTAGCTGGCTCCCTTGGCGCATGGAATTGTTGCAGGTATTTGTAAACATTAGAGCCCCATTTGAATATTATAGAGTGAGTGCTGCAGATAGAGCAGAGACTGCCTCAGTAGGTCTTCTCCCTAACCTAGGCTTTATAGAGTACTGTGATGTGGTTTTATTTCAAATGCTGCATGTGGAGACTACTTTTGAGTTGCAAGCCATGGAGATGGTTTAAATCCTGTAGGATTTATTGCAAGTGCAGGGTGTTACCAGCACCACCCGTGCCCCCCACGCCCATCCCTGTGCCTGTCCCCAGGAGCAGCCTAGGCAAGGTGAGGAGGGGCCTTCCGATAGGAAAACTCTGTTTGAACTAGTATTCTTATTTCCTTGTTTTTATTTGTCTTCCATTTTAATGTGAACAAGACCAGATTGGACTAGCATTCTTATTTTCTCATTTTTACTGTTTTCCTCCTGGGCTCAGGGCTGGGGATGGCGGGCAGCGGGTGTGCAGGCTGACTACAGGGAGGTGTTGACAGGTAGAATAATGAAGATCTGCATTGGGACAGCTCCCAGACATTGTCCTGACTCCAGGAATAGAAGAGACAGGAAAGCCTGTTGTATGATGCAGGTTCCCACCAGACTCCCCACACCCTTGTGCCCAGAAGGGGGAAAAAAACACTAAAAATGGGGAAATACAATCAGGAATGTTCTTAAAATGGAACACTAGCAAAAACTGTGAAATAAGAACACTGGTCTGAACCATTTTTTCCTGTTGGGTGGAGAAGACCTAAATCTGATTTGATTTGATTTATTAGTGTCATGTTAGTATACAGTGAAAAGTATTGTTTCTTGCACGCTGTACAGACAAAGCATACTGTACATAGAGAAGGAAAGGAGGGAGTGCAGAAGGTAGTGTTGCAGTCATAGCAAGGGTGTAGAGAAAGATCAACTTAATGTGAGGCAGATCCATTCAAAAGTCTGATGGCAGCAGGGAAGAAGCTGTTCTTGAGTCAGTTGGTACATGACCTCAGATCAACAACAACAACTTAAAATAATAAATTAGTTTATTTTCAAAAATGTGTATGTGCTATGTTGAAGACAGCAAGTCAGGATTAAGTACCGGAGCTTTGGAATGTATGAATATTCTGATGTTTATTTGGGGATCTTCATGAAACTTTCCTTCAGAAAAATTGTTAAAAATTCTTTCATGGAATATGGGCATGGCTGGATAGGCCAGGATTAGTAGTCCATCCCGAAATTCCCTTGAGAAGGTGAAAATAAATGGATGGGGGAATGTCTGTGATGGGTTGCATAGCATGTTGCCTTTAGGTGGACCAAATGGCTTTTTAAAAAATTGATGCAGTTTTAAGGACGTGGTGGGAGGGACATAATTTTGTCTAAGTAGAGAAGCTCCTTAAAAGCAAAGCAGTTCTTAAGTTCATTGTTGAAGCTTTTCACAAACTCATACTCTGAAGAGGAAGCATCTTTTCACAAGCCCATACTCGAAGAGGAAGAAACTTTTCACAAACTCATACTCTGAAGAGGAAGCATCTTTTCACAAGCCCATACTCGATGAGGAAGAACCTTTTCACAAACTCATACTCTGAAGAGGAAGAATGCATGCCTGTAAAATTAGTTTTAAAACTAACTATAAAAATCCAATTCAAAAGGCTACAGTAAGAGTTATTAACTGTAATTATTCTCTGTAACATTGAAGGAATTTCCACTGCTGGGTAGAGTCCTGGATGGCCCGCCCTGATCTGAAGCCTGGCTTTGATGGTTGGCAAGTCCTAGATCCCACACCACAGGAGAAGAGTGAAGGTAAGGGTAGATATCATGGTATGTACAGTATTTTGTGTACTAAGTGCCTTTTACTGTAAAACGCTTAGTTTGAAACTTTCCTTTGGCAAACAAAAATGTTGGTGCCCTGAGGGTGAAGTTCATAGTTCGTCAAAGGGAATATTCACAAGGCTGCGTAATGAATTGCAGATTGTCATCCAATGAACCGGGAATAATTCATCCTTCAACTAAATAGCATGTTTAGTCTATTTGTATCTGCTACAAATTCCTCACCTGCCAAAAGTACTGACAAAAAATGTCCCTAACTAATCCTATGTGCCTCGCTCTTTATCTCGGGTACAAAGCATTCCTTTGGAAATAGGCCAATTTTTTAAAGTTGAGCATTCTGACCTGAAGCTAAAGATTTGCAAGCAAATGCCCTCTGATTGACTTTCAAGCTTTCAGTCGTCTTTCATTATCTGGACTTGCTAATTTAGATTTGTTCTTTTGGGAACACTTGAGCATGTCCTTATAAGGTACAGATGATGTTAGCAGCACAACAACTACATTGAAAATCTCAGTTTAAAAAGACAGAGGGGATGAATTTTATACTTCTGACCAAGTACTCCATCGCTAGTATCTTTAACAGCAGAGGCAACCTAAAATAAAATAAAATGGGAGGCTGGGCCATGTAAAATAAAACGGATGGCCGGCCCACTGCTTTATCACCCGTTTCTGAGCTGTCCCTCATTTTACAGTAAGCACGTCATAGGTCAGGCAGCCGACACGTCCTTAGGCCTAATGAGGCCCTTAAGTTCCCAATTAAAGCTCAGTTAAGGGTCTCTTTCCACCTCCTGGCACTATAGTACAGTGGTACATGCCCATTGGTCATTGTGGGATTGACCCTCTTAATCTCATCACTGCTTTATTGACCTTGTTAATCACATCTTGGTTTGAAGTCCTATGTTTCCCTTGTGTTTGGCTTTTTTGTTTAATGTGGTGTCCCTTTAAGTGGATGCCCCTTTTGTTTAAGTTGGTTTAATTGGTTAACACAAAGTAGGAGGACAGTGGATCCCAATAATTTTTTATTTATTCATGAGACATGGGCATCACTGGGTGGCCAGCATTTATTGCCTATCCCTAGTTGCCTAAGGGCAGCTGAGAGTCAACCACATTGCTGTGGCTCTAGAGTCACATGTAGGCCAGACCAGGTAAGGACAGCAGATTTCCTCCCTAAAGGATGTTAGTGAACCAGATGGGTTTTTCCAACGATCGACAATGGTTTCATGATCATCGGTAGTTTCTTAATTCTAGATTTTTTTTTATTGAATTCAAATTTCACCATCTGTCATGGCGGGATTTGAACCTGGGCCCCCAGAACATTAGCTGAGTTTCTGACTTAATAGTCTATCCATAATGCAACTAAGCCATTGCCTAGGAGAAAGGTGGCCAGCTGACTATTTTTCCTATTCAGGGTAAAGGGCAGGAAGGAGGAGGATAACTTCTTTGGTCCCCTGTGCAATTAAAGGGCACCAACACAAAATGGTACCCATCCTTTGTGCTTCATCTCAGGCCTTCAGTGCCCTTTACCCTAGCCCCTTGTCTTGAATCCCTCTCCGACCAAAAGCACCAGACTTAACTAAGCCTGTTAGGCTTATTGTTTTCTTGTTGGGACTCCCTTGTAGCGACATTACTGCATTCTGATGCTGTTGGGACAACTCAGCCGCCAGCAGTCAGAATGGCTGAGAGTCCTCGAGGGCGGGATTTCCTTTCCCTGAGGGGGTGCAAGCCCTGAAGGCTGCCTCTGGCATATTGCTAACCTGGGGATGCCATTTTTAAAATTGTTGTGCTGCTGACTAACCTCTCTATTGGGCAGATGTACGATCGTGTGCCCTCTCCAGCCCATTTAGTTCACCCAAAGAGGTTTCCAGGAGATAACTATGAGACTTAGATGGTGTCATTCAGATTTGAAAGCCTAATTCTTACAGTCCAACCCAAGATGAGATTCTGTCATGTGATCATTTCTGAACATTTGGCAACATGATTAATGAAGGGTGAATTCAAATTGATTATATATTTAAGCTACAGAATGCTATAAAAGCTTTGACAATTGCAGGTTTTGCACATGTTAAAATATTATTCAAAAGAACAGAATTTGTAATCTACATGGTGGTGATGTTTAGCTTTGTTGTTTGCAGGAATCTATTGCTGTGGACCGGCTCCAGTCAAAGCAATTAAATATGGAGATGTCGATCAGAAATTTGATTGCCCATTTGTCTTTGCTGAAGTCAACGCAGATCACGTGTCGTGGCTAATCCGCAAAGATGGAACAAAAAAGGAGATCACGGTTAACCATCGAGTAGTTGGTCAGAAAATCAGTACAAAGGCTATTGGCACTGATGAGCGTGAAGATATCACAGAAAATTACAAACATAAGGAGGGTAAGCAGTGATCAGACTGGCATCATAATTGGCATCAACATCAAAGGTTATGGGAAATACTTAAACAAGACTAGCAAGCTATATTTAATCATTGTTAAGTAGATAATTGAGTGACTGGACGATCCTTGGATACAGATATGTTACAACAGACTCAAGCGCAGTTTATCAGGAGGATAAGAGGTGGTGAATAAAAAGTATTTGTCGTACAGTTGAAACCATACTAAAAAGCAGATCATTAGCATATCAAAACAGTTAAAGTGTAATTGGGTGTTAATACTGGTGGGTGGCATGGTGGCACAGTCATTGTATGGCAGAATCTCAACTTGGGCTCAGATGCCATAAACTGTAAGAGTTAGGTTTTTAAAACAGAATGCCACCATCTAAATCTCACTGCACCAGGGCCCTTGTTTCGATTCCCAGCTTGAGTCACTGTCTGCGTGGAGTCTGCACATTTTCCTGAGTCTGCGTGGGTTTCCTCCAGGTGCTCCAGTTTCTGAAAGATGTGTTGGCCATGCTAAATTCTCCCTCGCTGTACCCGAACAGGCACCAGAGTGTGGTGACTGGGGGATTTTCATTGTGCTGTTAATGTAAGCCTACTTGTGACACTAATAAATAAACTTTAAAACCTTGGAAAACTGGGATTGAGGAAGGCTGTTTGCCAATTGCTAACTTCAGGATCATCCTTTAATATGCATACCCTTTAGAGTTGATTATACACAAGAGTGTCTTTATCAGGAGTGCTTTCCAAGATCAAACAGCTTCAAAAAAAACTGAAATTTTTAACTTTATTTGTTTTTGTCAAGGAGAAAGAGAAATGACCCTAGGCTAAGGCCACCATTTAGGAGAAAGTGCTGTTTGATCTGCTGAATGTTTCCATTTCAGTGGAGGGATTAGAGGAGCTGAAGTCATTCTCCTTTATAGTAAAGGAAGTCAAGGAGAGATTTAATAGAGCTGATCAAAAATCAATGGTTTTAATAGAGTAAATAAAGAAAAACTATCTTTGTTGCAGGAGGTTTGAATGAACATCAGGTTAACCATTGTTTCTAAATTTGTGCATAACCACAACATAATACCCTTGAAAATTAAAATCATAGCATCCTTAACGTGCAGAAGGAAGTCATTCAGCCCATCGAGTCTGCACACACTTATCTAGGCTTACCCTGTAACACCACTATTAAACTCCCTAACCTATATATCTTGGGACTGTGGGGGGAAACTGGAGCAACGGAGGAAACTCACGCTGACATGGAGAGAATGTGTAAACTCCGCACAGTGATTTGAGCTGGAATTGAACCCGAAGGCTGTGAGGCAGCCGTGCTAACCATGGTGTCACTGTTGTGCCCAAACGTTTAAAAATAGGAATGTTTTATACTTACGTGGGAGGACCAAATCTTTAAGTAGGGAAGAACATTTTGAATTTCTATTAGGTTTCTGTTTTGGACAGAAACTGATCAATTCTGTAGGTACGAGTTAAAAGTTGGGAAATTTTGCTAAAAAAAAATGTTTTCTGTCCTAATGTATCCACAATTAATCAATTTTACAAAGGTTCCAAGGAAGAAAGGGAGTCTTTCACAAGAGCAGACATGAAGAACAAACTGCTTCAAGAGCCAGAGAAGAAATTAACAATAAAATTGAAAACGGAGAAAATCAACATGAATGGAACCAACTTTGATGTCTCTGCTGTTCTCATGAATCACACCTCAGTGGAGAAGAACTACAGGTTGATGCTTTGTGCCCAAACAATTATGTATAATGGGCAATCAATTCAAGAATGTGGCTGGAAAGATCTTTCCAGTGTCACAGTTGGACCGCGTGGAGGTAACGCCAGTTATGCATCTCAGTGTATTTTGACTTTGAGAAAGGGACAAATAATGATTAAAATACATTATTGTGAAGCCAAATCATTACAAGGCCCAGGGAAAGGAAATGGTGCCAACTTCATCTCTAACTCTAAACTGTCATTGAATATGGATGATTAGGCGCCACTCTGATGAAACACCACCAGGAGAGTGGAGAGAGGCTGCAGGTGATTGAAGAGGTTTTTGGGAAGGTAAACAGTGGCTCCCAGGGGAAGTTGGTGAGAGTGGTTGCAGAGGTGAGAGGGGTTTCAGGGATGTTGTGAGGAAGGGAGATCGGTTTTAAACCTGTCAACAAAGGAAACACTCAGCAAACTGGGAGCCAGGAAAACTTGGAAGTCACTGAGTTAATTAATTCCTTGCAAGTCAATGTGGAGTCTGCAGCTTCAGGCTACATAAGTTCACAAACTATAATATATGGAATAAAAATAGAGGATGATATTGTAATGAATACTGTGGTAATAGGATAATTTAATACAGCACAGTTTTATTTCGTGAGAGAAAGACTTGCATTTATGTGTTGTCATATCTGCAAGCTTTTCGCGCTATGAAATTCATGCTGTGAATTACTCAGTGTACTGATTTTGTTAGACAATGGGCTGAATTTTATGCACTGGACTACAGAACTGACAGTAAATCAGAGAACAAAGATATCACATGTATTTTTGCATGTATTTAGTAATGTACCACTATTTTTCTTCTACAGAGAAAACTGAGACTCTGCAGATACTTTACTCAAACTATGGACAATCCCTATCAGAACACAATCAGATTCTCATTGTGGCCCTTGCAATGGACTATGAGGCGGATGAATTAGCGGTTTATAGGAAAGTGATTACTCTCCAGAATCCAACTTTACACATTAAGGTGATGATAACTGAGAAATATGGTGGATATAACATCCCACCGAAACAGTGTTCCATGCATGCGATACCTTATGAAGTAAACAGTGTTTGTAAATTTCTAGATCTTATGCCATCAGTTGGCAAACTTTTGTGGCTCAACTCTGGCACTGGTGAAATCTGGGCATAAAACCAGCAGAATGCTTAAGGGAAATCATAAACAGGCCATTTTGTCTGTTTCACAGACCATTCTGTTGAAATAGGGCTGTAGTTGTTAACATTATAACTTTGCCTTCCACACAAGGCTGGGGTAGTTGGATACGGTGCTGAGCCCCCACACTTCCTTTCTATTAACTTCTAGTACCAAAGAACCTGGCCCCAAATCCATTAGGCCATGGTGATGTCAATACAGAGAAAATCCTCTGATTAAGCAGCGAAATGTTGTTCCTTATTATCAGAAGGCATTTGTGATGTGTTACATATGGTTACACACTCCTAAATAAAGAGAGGAAAGATGTGACTTCTGAGAATCTAATCTACATTCACACACCTTGGTCCACATTTAATGATGGACCTCAGCGTAAAACAGGATTGAGGACATTGCATCTGAGAGCTTTGTTCAAATATATTATTGAGTTTATGTGAGCTAACCTTCAGCAAAGAAATGTGTTCAAGCATACAAATGAGGAAGCCTGCAGTGTCTCTCACAACACATTTTCAACAGTTGCTCATGCATTTGCACCAATTACCATCTATACTTTCTCTAACCTTACCTTTTCTTTCTCATTTATTTTCATATCCAGCCGTATAAAAATTCGCATTTTGCCAATTTCTACCGCACAACTCTAACACAAGTAGGACAGTGTTCAGTTTTACACTGCCGTTTTACCTTCCTTTTCCAATTATGAACATGCACATTTCCTACCAATGACTTCCACACTCACTAGTCAGTGACCCCAAAGCTGCCTTTATAACTTTATTCCTGCTCTTCAAAATGCTATTGATCTATCCCTACTCCAATCATAGTAAGGATAATTACGTGCTACTTACCTTCCATCAATTATTGGCCCCAATACCCAATAGTTATCTACGTAATACTCACATACTCTTAATTATTTGATCCACTACACTGATTTCAAACATGCAGAGAAGTTTAAATATTTGTGAAAGACAAAATTAGTTTTACTGAAAATTTTGCCAAACGCTTCATTGAAAATGTGCTTTCTTGCAGTCCCCCAGCTTAAATCCTGCCAGAGGGGCTTGGGGCTTAGGATTTGCTCCATTGCTAGTATCCTGGGAAAACTGAGCTCCCACTCCCCATTCTGCTGCAACCTTCTGTGTTCCCTCTCTCATATTGTCACAACCAAATGGCCCACCTTACCCTCCTCTGGTATAGCCTAACACTTCCACTTTTCATTCCTATCATGCCTAACCTTCCTTCCACACTGACATCCCACATCTGTGCTGAATGGCAAATATTACCCAGATCGCCCTCAATCAGATGTCATAGTGGATCTTATAAGGGACTGCTTTAAAATAGAAACATGACATATTGTTCAACAGAATAGGAATTAAGATTAAAGGAGCTAAAATTTAAACATTTTGAGCACATAAACCATTGCCAGGGCAGCACCTGGTGTGCAGTTTGTTCTTGTATGCAAAAAGAAATAGGTGTTAGCTGGAATTTTTCAGTGCTCTCACCTCCCCTGTGGTGGGTTTTCCTGTGACAGAAGCATTGGCCAATGGTAGGATCTTCCAGCCCCGCCAAAGTCAATGGCCATTTGCATGGCTTGCCCATTCCACCAAAAGGGAACCCACGGCAGGGGTTGGCTTTGGCAGGACCAGAAAGGTCCTACTGGCTGAAAGAGCAGGAAAATCCTATGTATTGTTTTATTAATTGAAGCAGTTTCTAATAGTTTCATTTCAACATTGTTTATCTTCATGGACAGAGCAAAATATGTCCCCTATTTGCTTCATCAAGAGTAAAAAGAAATTATGCTTTTTCAGATCCTAGGAGAGCCGTTGCAGTACCGAGATCTAATAGCAGAAATTAGCTTTACCAATCCGTTGCCAGAGAGTTTGTGCGATGGTATATTCCTGGTGGAGGGAGCTGGCCTCACTGATGAGCAGATGATTCCATGTCCGTAAGTTGAACTGGTAGTTTTGACCATCTGGGTAAAACTGATTTGCAAGATTTTCTGCTTCTGTCCAAATTCAATGGCTTGACACATAATCAAGGCCAACATTTCAGGGCAAAGGGAATAAATAGTCCACTGTTGAAGGTGCTGTCTTGTGGGTTAGAAATTAGACTGGTTCCCACACTGTCCTCTCATGGGTACAACACAAATTTAAAGAGGAGCAAGGAATTTTTCCCCAGAGTTTCCTCAGCCAACTTAATCTAAAGCAGATTGTTTGATCAATGTAACGTTGTAGTTTGTGAGAACATACTTTGCACTAATATGGTGCGTTTTCCGGTTTGCAGTGCTGACTGCATTTCATTTTACTTCATTGGCTGTGAAGTATTTTGGGAGATTTTAAAGTTATGAAACGAGTTCCTTTTTCTCCTTTTTCTACCAGCCAATTCTTCAACGTTTAGTCAATTAAAAAAAAACACAATTAACTCCACAAAGTGGCTCAGTGAATAAAACACTGTCCAGTATGGAACTCAGTCATGCACTGCCCAGTATGGAACTCACACTCCATGCTATTCTCTTGGCTGATCTGTCATATAATGCTACAAATCACAGTTAATGTTCTTGGAGAATGAATACTTCAGATACGACATCCTTACATTCCCGATTATAGCAGAGGTGTTAACACATTCAAATTAATTTAGTTAGCATATACGATCATTTCTGAGCTAAATTTTCCATTATTAATGACACATCTCAGAATTGTGAGCAACAGAAATAATTTTCCAATTACTGTAATGTCTTCCCTGCTCACATTTTTTAAGATTATTTCTTCATATGGGTATCATCTCCTCAGATTGAGCTATCCAGTCAAATTTAATTTCCCTTCCTTTCAATGATTCTTTCTTTAATTGTTCCTTCTCTAACATTTATCCAAATCCCTTTTAAATAATGTGATAGCCTCTGCTGCCTAGGACAATCGTGATAAAGCATTGCAAACTCTTAATGAGCCTTTTCATGCAAAAAATTATTTTAACTTCCTCTTTTTCTTTGCTACTGATTGACCAATCACTGAAAACAAACTTTCACAACCTGAAAAGGGCAATGGAAGCAGGTTCAATGGTAACTTTCAGAGGAGAATTGGATCAATGTGTGAAAAAAGAATTGCTGTGCTATGGAGAAAGAGCAGGGAAGTTGAATTATAGGAGAGGCGAGGTAGACAGGGACTTTTTCCCTGGAGCATAGAAGGCTTAGGGGTGATCTTATCCATCTTAGAACCATAGAACCCTACAGTTCAGAAAGAGGCCCTTCGGCCCATTGAATCTGCACCGAACACAATCCCACCCAGGCCTTACCCCATATCCCTACGTATTATACCCACTAATCCCTCTAACCTACGCTTCCCTGGACACTAAGGGGCAATTTCTTAGCACGGCCAATCAACTTAACCCACACAGCTTTGGACTTATGAAGGGCATAGATTGGTTAGATAATTAATATCCTTTCCCAAAGGTAGGAGGGTCTAAAACTAAAGGGCGTAGGTGTCCGGTGAAAGGGGAGAGAAACAAAAGGGTCCAGAAAGACAATTTTTTCACACAGTGTTGAGTGTCTGGAACAAGCTGCCAGAGGTGGTAGTAGTAGTAGAAGTGGTTACAATTTTGTCTTTTAAAAAGCATTTAGACAGTTAAATGGCCCAAATGTAGGCAATTGCAACTAGCTGACTGGTTTAAAAAAAAGGGCTGAAAGGCCTGTTTCCGTGCTGTAAACCTTTATGACTCTGTGTGCTCTATTTTTCCATTTTGATACTATATGCTGGGCGGATATGAAACTGGTCCAACTTTTGGACCAGTTCTCAGGCACCCCTGTACACACTATGCCTGCAAAAATATCAGCAAGTCCGAATCAAGCTCCATAAGCCTGTAGGCGGGGCTTAAAGAGCCCGAAATCCTGCAGCTCCGTCTCTAACTGTGGATGCGCAGAAAACAAAATGATAGAACGCTACTCCCCTGCCACATTCTCCTGGGCCGGATAATGTCTCTTCCTGGCCTCCACAGATATTGCCCCATCCCCACAACATTATTGACTCCCTTATCCCCTCCGTCCCTGCCACACAGACTAATCGTGGGCCCCTTCTCTCCCCTACTCAAGCAGAGTGGCAGCAGGCCCCCTTCACCTTCCCTTGATCTCAAGCAGTGTGATCCACCCTCCCTGCACCCCTCTCCCCGATCTCGGGCAGAATAACCCACTTTCCTCCTTCCCTGATCTCAGTCAGAACGGCAGCAGGCCCACCTCGTGCCTCCCCCCCCCCGTCACACAGAGAGCAGAGAGCCAGCAGATGCTAGACACTTACCCTCCTCACTGACCCTCACTAACTGGAGCACCTAAATCGGACTTATATGGAGCATGTCTGTTTCACACCGATTACGCAGTAGTAAGGGGGGAAGTGCTGGTAAAGTTGGGCGTCAGCTCATTATGTCAATTTAAATGTATGCAAATGCATTTAAATGGCCATCATGCCCGTTTCAGACGCGGCCCTGATCACGACCATTTTCACACCTTGGTAAAGGGCAAACCAGCATGGAGGCGGGCACAGAATGTGCCACTCACATGCCCAACTTTACCAAGTTTTTGTGCCCAAAAACAGATGCAACGTGATGATAAAATCAGTCCCTATGATTCTAAGTGGGTCTAATTTGTTTGTCCTTTTAAAGAGCCAGCACTGGCCTAAACTGCCTTACATTGATCCATATTTTCCCTCTTAAGATTGCAAATCAGAGTGGGGACTTTACTTCTTTGGCACTCTGCGACAGCAGTAATGGGTTTAGAATAAAGTAGGTGGAGCTTTCAGGGTACAAATGTCACTCTGTAGAAACAGTTCTGCCAGTGCTAAAACACCAGGTAAAAAAAGGAAAATCCAGATTCCCAAACTCCTGGCACTTGGTTTCCCTGCGCTGTTCTTTTCTCCCCACAAAGAAAATAGAAGAATGTTGTCACATATTGAGACAAAATCCATACAATGATAAGGGTAACAGTGTGGTAGTGCTTAATTTTCTATTGGCTTTTATTTAAAAATACACTCCCAGGATGCCTCAGAACTGTCAAGGTCACAGTTAATTCTCACCCCTAGTTGGCCTGAGGATGTAGTTGGATGACTGCAGCTCTTGTGTTGCTGGTATATCCCCTGGGATATTAAGCAGAATATTAATGTAATAAGTCTCCTGAGGCAGAAGTCCCTTCACCAAAATCCCTTTATTTATAATTCCAACAGCAGTACACAGAATGCTATCAGTCAGCAAATCTACCTTTGGGGAGGGTTGGAGGAACTCACACAGCCAGTCAAATACAAGGAAAGTGCTTCCTGATTGGGCCATCGATTGACTCCTTAATCAGAGAGTTCATACTCCAGTAGGCCAACCTCAATGGCCTGATTGAAGTCATTACAATTCACCACACCAAACTGTTTGACTGGTGGATTGTCTATTTGTCTGGCTTCAGCTGAAGTTGAACGATTACCAACTCAATAATGGATGCCACATATTTAAGTCACTAAATAAAAATATCTGCTGACTTCCCACTTTGTTTGTTTCAGGATACATACAATTGCACCAGGGCAGGAAGTGAAAGTGAGGATTATATGTAACCCTCAGAAATCAGGCCTGAGGAAATTGACCGTGGATTTTGACTGCAACAAACTGAAGGACGTGAAGGGTTTCAAAAATGTTATTGTCAGACCAATGGACAAATAATGGATCTGTCAGTCATCCTCAATAAATGTTGTACTGGAGACAGTGCCTTTAAAAAGAGAAGGGGAAATTGCACAGATTTATCAACAGAGATTTAAGTTTTGCATTCCTCTCCCTGTTCCTTAAAATATTTCAACAGATTAAGCATTTAACTGATAAAATAAACCTCTGCTGTGCAGGTATATTCTATTTCGCTTCATATCATTCTAAGGGCATAAATGCTCCTTACAATGGCTGCATTTGTCCTTGCTCCGTTTCGACTTATTTCAATTGCATTTACTCAACACACACATGATCTG
Source organism: Carcharhinus amblyrhynchos (assembly GCF_965287045.1). Taxonomy (NCBI): domain Eukaryota; kingdom Metazoa; phylum Chordata; class Chondrichthyes; order Carcharhiniformes; family Carcharhinidae; genus Carcharhinus; species Carcharhinus amblyrhynchos. Next base: position 44,271,757 of record NC_137339.1, on the reverse strand, counting down.
AAATTATGTTACCTCTTAATGGTTCACCACAACTCAATAGATACAAGATTCCTCCTTGATGGTATGACACAGGTAACAGATGGTATTTGACTCATACATTTATATGTGTATTGTAGCTTATAGCAGGTTAGAAAGTAACCAGAGATTGGATCAAACCATTTCACCTATCACATAAAATGCATTAACCAACCTCCCATCCGTTGACTCTGCCTACACTTCCTGCTGCCTCAGCAAAGCAGCCAGCATAATTAAGGACTCCGTGCACTCTGGACATTCTCTCTTCCACTTTCTCCCATCCGGAAAGATACAAAAGTCTGAGATCATGTACCAATTGACTGAAGAACAGCTTCTTCCCTGCTGCTGTCAGACTTTTGAATGGACTTACCTTGTATTAAGTTGATCATTCTTTACACCTGAGCTATGACTGTAATACTACATTCATATCTTTTGTTTCCTTCTCTATGAAAGGTATGCTTTGTATAGAGCACAAGAAACAATACTTTTCACTATGTTAATACATGAGACAATAACAAATCAAAATCAAAAACTGACCAACAGTGGCATCGCTGAGTCAAGGTTCTGGACTTAGCCCAGTGGTAGTACTCTTACCTCTGAGTTGCAAGTGAAGGGTTTAAGGCCCATTTCAGCAACCTGAGTAATAAAGTATAGCACATGGGGAGTGTGGTACTGTTGAAGATGCTTTATATTTGGATGAGACATTAAACTGAAGTCCTTTCTACCTCTTCAGAATGACTTTAAAGATCCCATAGCATTATTATTTTCATGATGTGGAGGTGCTGGTGTTGGACTGTGGTGGCACAATAAGAAGTCTCACAACTCCAGGTTAAAGTCCAACAGATTCATTTAGTATCACAAGCTTTTGGAACACTGCTCCTTCATCAGGTGAGTCACCTGATGAAGGAGTAGCACTCTGAAAGCTTGTGATACCAAATAAACCTGTTGGATTTTAACCTGGTATTGTGAGACTCCTATTATTTTCAAAGAAGTAGCTTATAAATGTGGACTCTTTCTTTACTTTCATCTGAGTCAGCTTCAGGAACTTTGGTTTGTTGGGAGTGGATCACAGTTAAAGATTTTTCATGCGAATATATTTGTCATTTTAATGGCAATAGTACTTTTTCTAATTGACAGGGTGCTCGGCTGCTAATGGCTCTTTATAATCAAATTGTTCAACTTATCAGATTTTCCTTTGCCTTCATCAACATCAGTCTTTTATAGAGGGCTATAATATGTTGTACTGTTTATCTGATCAATAAAAGATGTTGCAAATAATAGACTGGAGTACCGTGGTTTTCTTCAAACTGTTCTGTGATGTGTTTCTCTAATTTTAAATAGATACCTCTTTCTTTTCCATTTGTAAATACTTTCCTGTTAATCCTCAAGCCCATGTCTCTTGAAGAGTGAAGGTAGCAGTTCTATTTAAAGACCTCTGACACTCGTAAACTTATCCTGAAGAGACTGGAGCCAATTGCCTTGTCATCTAAGTCCCCAGTTTCCCCTCTTAATCTGTGAGGCCCTGGAATTTTTAAGAGCGTTTTACTCTTCTCTGTAACTTTGGGTACAGGCTGGCATAATTGCAAAGGCTCTTCCTGGGTTAACTATATTGCCGATCCTGTTAGCAAACCAGGTGCTAGACTTGTTACCAGACCAGGTGCTAGACTTGGAAGTTGGTGTGCATTTTGGTGATAGTGACCACAATTCGGTTACGTTCACCTTAGTGATGGAAAGAGATAGGCATGAACCTCGGGTTGGTAGTTTTATCTGGGGGAAGGGTAATTATGAGGCTATTAGGAGAGAATTAGGAAGCATAGGTTGGACTAGGAGACTACAGGGTCTGGGAACGTCCGAAATGTGGAGTTTTTTCAAGGAGCAGCTACTGCGAGTCCTTGATATGTATGTCCCTGTCAGGCAAGAAGGAAATGGTCAAGCTAGGGAACCGTAGTGCACTAAAAAAGTTGATTCACTGGTTAAAAAGAAAAAGGAGGCTTATGTCCGGATGAGACTTGAGGGCTCAGGTAGTGCACTAGAAAGCTTTAGATTGGCTAGGAGGGAGTTAAAGAGTGAGTTAAGAAGGGCTAAAAGAGGACATGAGAAGACTTTGGCTGATAGGATTAAGGAGAATCCTAAGGCGTTCTATAGATATGTTAAGAACAGAAGGTTGGTTAGGGCAAGATTAGGGCCAGTTAGAGACAGCAGTGGGAAGTTATGTGTAGAACCGGAAGAGATTGGAGAGGCATTGAACCAATATTTCTCTTTGGTATTCATGCAGGGGGACATAAATGTAGCTGTGGAGAACACTGGGTTACAGGGTTGTAAACTGGACAGTATTGCAGTTGATAAGGAGGATGTGCTAGATATTCTTGAGGGTTTGAAAATAGATAAGTCCCCTGGGCCGGACGGGATTTACCCTAGGATTCTCTGGGAGGCAAGAGAGGCGATTGCAGAGCCTCTGGCTCTGATCTTCAGGTCGTCGTTGGTCACAGGTATAGTGCCAGAAGATTGGAGGGTAGCGAATGTTGTCCCATTGTTTAAGAAGGGGAACAGAGACTTCCCCGGGAATTATAGACCGGTGAGTCTTACTTCTGTTGTGGGCAAGGTTTTAGAAAAAATTATTAGGGATAGGATTTATAGTTATTTAGAGAGTAATGAATTGATTGGAGATAGTCAGCATGGTTTTGTGGAGGGTAGGTCGTGCCTCACTAACCTTATTGAGTTTTTTGAGAAAGTGACCAAGGAGGTGGATGGGGGTAAGGCAGTTGACGTGGTATATATGGACTTTAGTAAGGCATTTGATAAGGTTCACCATGGAAGGATTCTGCAGAAAATGCAGATGTATGGGATTGAGGGTGATTTAGGTAATTGGATTAGGAATTGGCTAGCAGATAGGAGACAGAGGGTGGTGGTTGATGGTAAGTATTCGTCATGGAGTTCAGTTACAAGTGGTGTGCCTCAGGGATCTGTTTTGGGGCCACTGCTGTTTGTAATTTTTATAAATGATCTGGATGAGGGTATAGTTGGGTGGATTAGTAAATTTGCTGATGACACCAAAGTCGGAGGTGTGGTAGATAGTGAGGAAGGGTGTCATAGTTTGCAGGGAGACTTGGACAGGTTGCAGAGCTGGGCTGAGAGGTGGCGGATGGAGTTTAATGCGGAGAAGTGAGAGGTAATTCACTTTGGCAGGAATAACAGATGTGTAGAGTATAGGGCTAACGGTAGGACTCTGAATACTGTAGATGAACAGAGGGATCTAGGTGTATGTGTACATAGATCCCTGAAAGTTGGGAATCAAGTAGATAGGGTTGTTAGGAAGGCATACGGTTTCTTGGCATTTATTGGTAGGGGGATTGAATTTAGGAGCCGCAGTGTCATGTTGCAACTATACAAAACTCTGGTGCGGCCGCACTTGGAGTATTGTGTGCAGTTCTGGTCCCCACATTATAGGAAGGATGTGGAGGCTTTGGAGAGGGTGCAGAGGAGGTTTACCAGGATGTTGCCTGGTATGGAGGCGAGGTCCTATGAGGAGAGACTGAGGGATTTGAGGTTGTTTTCGTTAGAAAGAAGGCGGCTAAGAGGGGACCTTATTGAAACATATAAGATGATGAGAGGTTTAGATAGGGTGGACAGTGATAGCCTTTTTCCTCGGATGGAGAAAGCGAGCACGAGGAGGCATAGCTTTAAATTAAGGGGTGGTAGTTATAGGACGGAAGTCAGGGGTAGGTTCTTTACCCAGAGGGTGGTGAGGGATTGGAATGCCCTGCCTGCTGCAGTTGTAAATGCGCCTAGTTTGGGGGCATTTATGGGATCCATGGATAGGTTTATGGATGGAAAGGGATTGGTTTAGGTTAGAGGGTCATTGCTTTTTAACTGGTTGGCGCAACATCGTGGGCCGAAGGGCCTGTTCTGCGCTGTAGTGTTCTATGTTCTATGTTCAAACTCCAATGGAAGGAAATTCCAACAATTGTTCTGACAACATGCTCTGAGTCATAAGAAGTACCACAAAGGTGGTTCAAAAATCAGAACTAGATGAACAAGCCAAAGATCTGCTCGATTATTTCTCTACCTCACAATCAAGTATCTCTACGCTCTTTTTATGAGGGAGGAGGGAGTCACTGTAATAACTATGAGAAACTGACAACCCACAAAGCAGATAAACGAATAGGGGTTTATTTGGGGGAAAGTAACTATATACTAGACAGAAATAACAATGCTTCCTAACTCCGAGACTCCCACTGCCAGAAGGCTCACGTTCCTGCTCTCAATTTGTCACAATTAGCCCGATGGGTCACATGACCCCCAATCACTCATCCCCTTAAAGATGGATGCTACCATACTACCTTTTAAGTCCTTAATTAGTATTTTACACTGAGAACAAAACTATTTACAATATAATGCAGCAAAGGAGAAAAAATTAACATAGGCTTGCATAAAGTACATCAGTCTGGAGACATTGGGGGGGCAATCTTATGAAAAAAATTCTAAGTCCAGGATGAGCGTGAAGACAGGAGAGTTTCTGATCTGTTTTTTGGGTCAGTCTTATGCACTGAATGCATGAAAGAACAGCAAAAACTGTTTCTCGTAGGGGGAGGGGCAGGGCTTAAATTGCCCAAACACTGGCTGAAAGCAGCAAAGGGCACCATTGTGCATCCATAGGTCCCTCTGCCTTGTGAGCGGAAAGACCTATCTGTCAGCCTCTGCTGCTCTTATGGCCTAAAGCAGGCCTCCCCCTCCCTTTCCCCAACCCCCAGCTACTGCGGGGCTGTGACCTAGAGTGGACCCCAACCCCCACCCCCCACTGGACTGATTGAACCCCCCCCAGCCCTCACTCAGAACGATCTACCCCCATGACCCACCGACCACCCAGATCGATCTACACCTGTGCCCCCGACCCGCACCCCCCTCCCCACCCCCTGCATGGACTGATTTCCCCCTCCATCCCCGACTGACTGAAGTGCAGAACGGCAGCAGTTCCCCACCCACCACCACCGATCGGCCCACCCTGATCTGGCCCTGTCCCCCAGAAAGCTGCATCCCCTCAGCCCCTCCCTCTTGGCACTGCCCGGTGAATTCCCATCTTACACTCTTTAAGGCTATCAGGAAAACCTCTGTCAATTCCAAATAATGCCAAGCATTGAGATGATTGCTGCAGTACTGTTGGACTGAGTTTTTGATTTGATTTATTATTGTCACAGTATTGGCATACAGTGAAAAATATTGTTTTTTGTTTGCGATACAGATAAAGCATACCATTGATAGAGAAGTAAACGAGAGAGTGCAGAATGTACTGTTCCAGTCATAGCTAAGGTGTAGAGAAGATCAACTTAATGCAAGCTAATTTCATTCAAAAGTCTGACAGCAGCAGGGAAGAAGCTGTTCTTGAGTCAGACTTCAGACTTTTGTATCTTTTTCCCGATGGGAGAAAGTGGAAGAGAGAATGTCTGGGGTACATGGGGTCTTTCATTATGCTGGCTGCTTTGCCAAGGCAGTGGGAAATGTAGATAGGATTAATGGATGGGAGGCTGGTTTGAGTGAGGGATTGGGCTGCATTCATGATCTTTTGTAGTTTCTTGCGGCCTTGGGCAGAGCAAGAGCCATACCAAGCTATGATACAACCAGAAAGAATGCTTTCTATGGTGCATCTGTAAAAGCTGTTGTAAAAGCTCTCGACCCTTTCTACTTTGTCCCTATTGATGTAGATAGGGGCATGTTTTCCTTTATGCTTCCTGAAGTCAATGACTATCTCCTTCGTTTTGTTGACATTGGGGGAGAGATTATTGTTGCCGCACCAGTTCACCAGATTCTCTATCTCATTCCTGCACTCTGTCTCGTCATTGTTTGAGATTCCGACCCACTATGGTGGTGTCGTCAGCAAACTTGAAAATCGAATTGGAGGGGAGTTTGACCACACAGTCATAGGTGTATAACGAGTATAGTAGAGGGCTGAGAACACAACCTTGTAGGGCACTGGTGTGAATGATGATCGTGGAGGAGGTGTTATTGCTCATCCTTACTCATTGTGGTCTGTGAATTAGGAAGTTCAAGATTCAGTCACAGAGGGAAGTGCTGAGGATCAGGCCAGGGAGTTTGGAGAAGAGTTTTTTGGGAATAATGGTGTTGAAGGCTGAGCTGTAGTCAATAAATAGGAGTCTGACATAAGTGTCTTTGTTATCTATGTGTTCCAAGGTTGAGTTCAGGGCCACGGAAATGATGTCTTCTGTGGACCTGTTGTGGCAGTAGGTAAACAGTAGTGGACCCAGATAGTCCGGGAGGCTGGAATTGATTTGTGCCATGACAAGCCTTTCAAAACACTTAATAATGATGGACATCAGAATCACTGGCTGATAGTCATTAAGGCACGTTACTTGATGTCTCTTAGGGATGATGGCTGTCTTCTTGAAGCAGATAGAGACCTCAGATTGTTGTAAAGAGAGCTTGAAGATGTCTGCAAATACCCCTGCCTGCTGGTCCACGCAGGATCTTAGTACTCATCCAGGTACCCCATCTGGGCCAGTCGCTTTCTGTGGGTTGACCTTCGAGAAAGCTGCTCTGACATTAGCAATCGTGATCCCAGGTATAGGTTCATCCAGGGCTTCCAGGGCGGACGGCATGCTCTCACTGACGTTTTGCTCAAAATGGGCATAGAATGCATTGAAATTATCAGGGAGAGGTGCGTTGGAGCCAGTGATTTTACATGCAGACTTGCAGAATGACAGTCATCCTTCAGACTTGTAACTGTTACTTTAATAAAAAGTTGGACAGTATTTGCATACAGATATTATTATTACTGCACTGACAGTACATTTTGTGTAATCCAGAGAAACATAGGGTGGAATGTTCTGACCTTGCCAGCAGCAGGAAGCTTGATGGGTGGGAAAATTTAACTTTTGTGTGAGGCCAAAAATCATTATCCTGACATTTGAATGAACTTTAGGAATTTTGTTCATGGGATTTTAAAGGCAGGTCAAGCTTCCCAACAAACAATTGGGGTACAGTGGTTAGCACTGCTTCCTAACAGCACCAAGGAGCTGGGTTCAATTCCAGCCTTAGGAGATGTCTGTGTGGTGTTTGCACAATATCTCCATGCCTGTCTGCATGAGTTTCCTCTGCTTTCTTCCCACACGCCAAAGATGTACAGGTTAGGTAGGTTGGCCATGCTAAATGTGCAGGTTTATGGAGATAGAGTGGAGGTGGTGTGCCTGGGTGAGACGCTTTTATCGGAGAGGCAGTGCAGATTCAATGGGCCAAATGGCTTCCTTCTGCACTGTGTAGGATTCTATGGTTCGATAGTAGGATGCCATTTGGCATGTATTAGTATGTTGTGCACATTCATTAAACTACTACCCCACCAGAATTAAGCTCCCCGCAGTCAGAGATTAGAACCTTCACTTTTATGACTGTTTAAGTGTCATGGATCAATCGACCTTCACCTTTTCCACAACTTTGAGGTGAGTACTGCTTTAGCCTTCTTGGTGGTCACTCATAAATTGACTCATACTGAGCGCTGTAAGAACAAACTGCATGAAGGCTAGATAAGGGAGGCAGGCAAAGAAGGAGTAGGGAGCAGTGGAGGCTGAATATGGGAGAAGGCAAAAAAGGAGTAGGGAGGGGAAAAAGTAATTTATTTATTAGTCACAAATAGGCTTACATTAACACTGCAATGAAGGTACTATGAAAGTCTAATTGTCACACTCCAGCACCTGTTTGGGTACACTGAGGGAGATCTTTGCGCCAACCCGCAAATCTTTCAGACATGGGAGGAAATCGGAGCACCCAGAGGAAACCCATGTAGACACGGGGAGAATGTGCAAACTTTATGCAGACAGTGACCCAAGCCGGGAATCAAACTCAGGCGCTATGGGGAGCTTAATACCGGTAGAACAATGAACCACGCTACTCGTATAACCCCATGCCAACTCTTTCGCCAACTTTCTCCAGTTAAGACCACATTGAGCAAATTATACATATTTTTGGGCAGCTATGCTACATTTTAAAATCTTTGAAGCAGAGATGCTAAATTTTAACATCATTGAGGCAGCTGTGCTGAATGTTAAAATCTTCAAGGCGACTGAGCTATATTCTCAACAGGAAATGAAATAAACAAAACTCTTACAGCGCAAAAAAGGTACAATATACAGCTGCTCTGTTCCAAGTGACACTGAGAATTTTATTTCCAGTTTTCTAATGATAAAAGGGATATCTCTTTACCCCTAATGTTAAAGGGACACATTTTCAACTCTGAGAGGCACTTGTATTAAATTTTACATTTGGCCCACTTTCAAACTCCAACGCAATTATAGAACAGACACCTCTTCATATCATTACAGACTGACTCCAGTGCTATTCGAATCCCTTATAGTTAATGGTCACTGCTGCAAGGCTAAAACCGTCCACCTTGATTTTGCTGACCAGTTAAACTAAGCTCTTTTTTAACAACCCCACAACTAATCTACTCGTTGATCTGAATAAAAAATTGCTCCATAGTGCTCCACAACCAGAATAAAAAATTATGACATGCAAGCGACACTTGAGATATCCGGGTCCTCCTGACTACACCACTCTCAAATATGTGTTCAAAATAAAAAGTGGGGGAGCACGGACGTTTTAAATATATGTATATATCAAATAGTAGATGCGGTAGCAGCAGAAATTACATTGATTTTCTCAGGATAGTGACGAATGACAACGGAGATGCAACCTACAATCTACCTCATCGGACTTATCATAACTGCACAGGACATTCCAAGCAAGATGAACTTGTGGTATCCAGGTTATTTATGGTTTGCCCCACCTGGCACGGGTGAATGTGAGGAAGGTGTGTTATGGGTGCACCCTGAAAAGAGTATAATGTTTGGGTGTAACAACCAACGGCTGGGATACAAAAAACAAATAGCAATTCAACCGAATGTTATCCGAGTGTTACCACAGCAGGGGATTGGTGGGAATTTTCAAATAATGCGTGCACTGAAATTGAATATCTGGCCAACAGCCCAAAAAAAGGATTGGAGTACAGGCAGTGGTGCCCCGGGACACTCATAGAGGGGAACTTCTCATTGTATGAAATAAGAACTGCGCTGAAGCCAACCCCATCCTATCCCACTCGATTTGTCCTGAAGCCACCCCCGGACTATGGAATGGATTGATACTAAAACACACAGGGTTCCCTGAATGACAACATCCACCACAAATTGGTATCTGTGGTGGTGGATATAGCTGAGACCCAAATTAAGAGATTATGCCTCCAATTAACTCGCAGACTGTTCCGATGGAAGATAGGAATGGATGAAAGACAGGAAAGATCCACAAGGGAGTTAGTCAATGACATGGCCACAGCAAACGGGACAGGGGTAATGTTGTAGGTAAAATAATACCTCAGACAGTTAGTGAGTCAAAATACAGTGTTTTTTATTTCAAAACTCTGGGGTTTATTCCAGAATTTTGGGAGAAGGAGGACTACAGACTTCTCATAGAACACAAACACAAGTGGGCATTTGTAGATCATGAGTCTTAGTGTCAATCACCATTCCAAGTTTCCCATTCTGGCCAGAACTCCAGGTCTTCCTTCCTTGGTCGTGATACAGCCCCAGATTTAATCATGATTCACAGCCAACTGGCAGCTGCGGTCATGACACACGGTCACGATTCAAAACCTTTCTGCAGCAGTACTGGCATCCCTGTCTTTGAAGTTACTTGTGCGATTGTGACTGTCCCAGCAGGACTCTTCCTGTTAAAAGCCGATTTCGCGAACTGTCATCAGCAGCTGTCAAAAGCCAGCGTCTTGTAATGATGTCCAACTAACACAAATAGGTGAGATTTGCGAAGTCTACAAAATAACAGCCACATTAAACTGTCTGTCTTTATACAAATGATAGTTAAAGCATGTAAGACATGAACAAATAGCTTATATTAATGCCAGGGACAGTATAAGCTAAAGGAGATCAGTCATGATGAAGGGTTATGTTTGTGACATATTCTAGGTACAAAATCCATTAACCCTTTCCCTACTTCAGTAGCAACCATCAATGCCCTTGATTTAGCTGACCTGGACAATAAACTTTGAATTCTGACCAACAGGTTAAACAGACACTGAGTTCTATCAATGAGAATTCTCAGCAAGATGTTGAAGGGGAACTGACTGGGAACACAGCCAGCAGCCACTTAGTAGCTGTGTTAGAAAGACACGCCAAGACAATCAATCAAATTATCGGGGAAAAATTAGAGGATGATGTCCAACAACAGAACCAGACTTTATGTAGTGCATATGGACAATGGATGATAGAACAGCTAAGGGAAAACCTAGAGCAGGTACGCAGTGGACAGGTTCCATCTTGGATTACAGATGAACACTTGGAACACCTATTTACGGGTAAGAAACACTGAGTTATCTGGCTGCCAGATGTGACAGTTGACCAAAGTCTGGTTCAATGACGACTGCAAAGCCACTCCAGGGAAAGCCCTGGGAATGATCTTAGGGCTCCCCATAATCACTGATGACCAAGTCAGACTGAGGGTCTTTGAAGTGAAAAATATAGGGACTATCCATGAAGATATTTGGATAGGGCATGATGGCACTTTACCATATGCAGTGGAGAAAGAAGGGAGGCACTACTCTGAACAGATGTCAGCAAACTGATGAAATAATCGCTTGCCTGTACCCAGTTTACTTAACTGAGCATGCACTGTGTGGCTTCTGAACAAACACTAGCCTAAATTGCTCAGTAGAAGCTTGTAGTCCGGACACAGACATAACTCGGGTGACTTACGACGGAGCAGGGAGATATTGTCTCACCGCCTCCCTGAAACCATATCGGTATGGCACGACACATTGTAACATTGTTAACACCACATCCTGTATCAATCCAGACATACCAGCCAAGGTGGGTCTCATTCAACTAATAGATATTCACAAGAGGGAGAGAGTAGATTTGAATGCCACTGATGAGCTCCGACAGACTCTATGGGAGTACCATGAGAAATATGACACAACCCCTGCCGCAGGAATTGAACGTGATTCAGGCAAAATTGACTACAGCTCACAGAACCTTCACCAAAGTAATACAACAGACCCAAGAGGTGAAGAGGAGAATTAAAGAAATTAAACTCACCTCTTGGTGGGATGACCTCTGGCACTGGGTCTCAAACATCCAAATCCATCTATTTGTTTGTACAATGTCACAGCTGGTGGTATTACTGATGTTGTTCACTCTGGTATACCTAATCATCCTCACAGTCCAATCCAGCTGACGGAAACAGAGGATCACCCAGAGGCAGGATGTAGGGTCCGCCCTTGAACCATGGTCCCCTCTAATTCAGTAGAGCAATGTTCACAGGAAGCCTGCCATTTTGCAATTTGTACTAATGAACCATTGGAAATTCTACTACCAAAATGTGCCTCAGGTCTACGAATACTTTATTGTAATGTTTGTTTGAATGATGGTTTATAATTAGCTTATTGTAGTAATGGTGTTTGAAATATCTGATTGTTTGTATTTGTGGGTAAGTAGCTTATTGTAATAATGGGGTTTAGAATATGTGGCTGTTTGTATTTGTAGAGGGCTATTGTCTGTAGCTTCTGGAATATGTTGTAGGAATGTATTATTACTGTGCATGCCAATACCTGGGCCTTGTTTGACTGTTGAGTGACTGAGAATTCCTGACAGATACTGGTCCTGAGTTTGTGATCCATCATGCTTCACATTCAGGATCAAAGGAGGGACTTTGGCCAATCTGAAATGGCAATGTGTAAAGCATTCTGGGACAATTAAGCAAGAACTAAAATGACAGGCTGCAGCCTAAAAGACAGAGATAAGCAGGCTGCAACCCAGATGATTGAATACACTGGATATGGGTCATCTCCAGAACAAAAGAGATTTTCTGGTCAAACTGGGTTATTTACGAGACATAAGGGTGCCATAACCCCTTATGTGGGAGGGAGGTGTGTGTTCTATGAGCCCCCCAGCACCTGCAGACATGGCCATTGGGAACACACCCAGAGATTGATGTGGCAGCACCCAATTGGACGTTATCGATCAGGTAATCAAGTCCTGAAAACCAATGGGGTAAAAAGGGTGCTGCACAACCAAGAATCTTGGTCTCTCTCTGACCCCATGAATGAGCTACAACACTGGTGACCATTGCCAGCAATGACCAGATGAGGAGAGCCACCACACCCGAGAAGGAAGGAAGACCAGAGCCAGAGTGCCAGACCAGACCAAAGGCCAGACTACACAGAGGACAACCAAGACTAGCAGACAGATAAAGGCCAATATCTGCTTGGGTACTTGCCAGTCATGCAAAGTTGAATCAAGGTCTTGTATTGGACTTGAACTCTAGTATTTTCTGTAAGATAAGTTACTGTTGGTTGGGTGGGTGATTATTGATTGTGTGTCTTAAATAAATATTGGTTGTACTAACAAGACATCTACTCACAGTTAGTTGTCTATCATATAAGGATTAAAACAAACCGTGTGGCAGGCACAACATGCAAAAGTGGGGGTAAGGATAGCAACTTACCCACCTATGGCAGGCTCTGAAAAAAAGGGCATGCTGATTGAATAGAATTATTAAAAAGTATTGGTGCAAAATTGTGGATCGGGATAGCAACATACCGCAAGTTCTGCAAGGACGAGCTGATTACATAGACATTTAAAGATTATCAACGCAAAAGTTTGGGTCAGGATAGCAACTTACCCACATACAGCAGATTTTGCAAGGATGAGCTGATTGCATAGTATCGGGCACATAAAACAGGAAACTAAGATAGAGACAGTTAGTTTCACTGAGACAGTGGTGCAACAATACCGCACTCTTATTAGTTAAAACAGACCATTTAAAAATACTGGAGAATTAAATGGTAGTCAAAAGATGGATAAGTTGTAATATGTAGAAGATACAAATTTGAAAAAAGGAAATGAGTTATACATTAATTTAACAATGCAGAACTTGTAAAAAATAGTATAACTAAAAATAAGTCTCTTTTTTAAAAAAATGGGTTCAAAAGATACAGCTCCAAGGTCAAAAAATGCTTTCTCTGTAAAAATGGCATATTGCCAAAGATTTCTGTAAACAAGCCAAGTTTGAGACAAACAGAAAGTTAACCCATTCAGCCCTAAACAAGATGAACCTTTGTGTTTTAAAATTTGCAGCAATTAATATGAATTGTTAATCCAAATCAAAACACAATAGGGGGAGAACTTCTCGTGGAAATTACACAAAATAGAGTGTGTTGTTAAGTGTGAAGTTTACATTTGCCCCTGTTGGATATTTAGTGATAACAGCGCCAACTAAATTAAGGCTATTCAACAATGGCAGTGACCTAACAGCATTTTGATTAGATTGTGAGAAGTGAAAGTTTAAAATCAGCAAACTATCATGAGAATGAGATAAGCAGTCTAAAACAGAGTACATTTAGGTATAAATCTTAAATATGGGAAAGTTGAAAATCACAACAGACATAAGGTGGGCTCAAAAGAGAATTAGTTCAGCAGAATAAATAAACATTGAAGGAAGTAAACCGGGTGATTGACATTAGAAAGCTCATATCACTAACATAGGAAGAATGTGTTCAAGCACACTACTTTAATACAACAATGTTATTTGAGATGAAGAATGAATAATCAATATATGGTACTACCTGGAATCAAATTGAAAGGTTTGATTTCTGTTTCAAAGATTATGTTATATTATCGAAGTTAGTTTCACAGCAGAGAAGCTTCCTAAATTGTTAATGCAAAATGACAATTGGCGCTCCTAGACTCTGATGGTGGTTTGGATTTCCGGATACATCTAGAGGCAGTGCTAGAAGGACAGAATTGTATCAAATTAATTGATACGAGGACAACTCTATCATAAACAGACTTGAATTTACCAACCATTGATCAATCAATAGAAAAACGTAAAGTTGCTGGGAGAGTTAAAGTCACACTGCTCAGTATACCAACAATTAAAAAAAAAGTTCAAATGTGAATGTGTCAAAATAAAGAATGGAGCATTCTGGGGATAGAGTTACTGTCTTGTTAGAGGCGATAATTGTTGTCAGAACGGGAAACATCAAATGGCACCACATTCAAACTGAATAAATAGAGAAGAAGGAAATGTTGTAGCATTTCTAGGATAGCAGCATTTCAAACAGATTGGGGAAAGAGATCAATCTGGAAAAAAATGGCTGCCTTGAATTTGGGATAAAAATAAACAAGACTGTGGCAGTTTATAGGTCATAAGAACATAAGGACATAAGAAATAGGAGCAGGAGTAGGCCATCTAGCCCTTTGAGCCTGCCCTGCCATTCAATAAGATCATGGCTGATCTGTCGTGGCTCAGTTCCACATTCCCGCCCTCTCCCCATAACCCTTAATCCCCTCGCTTATCAAAAACCCATCAACCTGCGTCTTAAAAATATTTAGCGAGGCAGCCTCCACCACTTCAACTGGCAGAGAATTCCAGAGATTCACCACCCTTTGAGTGAAGAAGTTCCTCCTCAACTCTGTTTTAAACCGCCCCCCCCTTTATCTTGAGGCTGTGCCCCCTAGTCCTACTATCCTTTCTGAGCGGGAAGAGTCTCTCCACCTCTATCCTATCCATCCCATTCATCATCTTATATGTCTCAATGAGATCTCCCCTCATTCTTCTAAACTCTAATGAGTACAAGCCTAGTTTATTCAGCCTCTCCTCATAGCTCAGCCCCCTCAACTCCGGTATCAGCCTAGTAAACCTCCTCTGCACTCCCTCCAAGGCCAAAATATCCTTGCGCAAGTGCGGCGCCCAAAACTGCACACAGTACTCCAGCTGCGGCCTCACCAATGCCCTATACAGCTGCAGCAAGACCTCCCTACTTTTATATTCAATCCCCCTCGCTATGAAGGCCAGCATCCCATTAGCCTTCCTGACCACCAGAAAAGATTCAGGGAGAAGTTCAAGCAGTTAGATGCATTATCACGCAGCTGGAAAAACAAGGAGTAGTGACAAAGACAGTGTTTTCCACTAATTCACTTATGTGGCTAATTCAAAAAAAAGCAGACAGAAGTTACACGTTAACTGTGGACTGCACGTTTCTAAACAGATATGCAACATGGGACAGATCAAATGATTTTTACAGTATCACATGTGGCCAATGGACTTTGGCCTATTTCAATAACAAAAGAACATCAGTACAAATTTGCCTTTATAGTGGAAAATCAACAATACACTTGGACTCGTTTACCTCAAAGGTTTCACAATAGTCCAACTATTTTTCACATGGCACAAATAATCGAGCCTATTAAATGTGCAGGAACCACCATTCTACAATATGTTTGTGAAAGGAGTGAGATAAGTGTTAGGATTGTTCAACCATTGTGGGAATTTTGTGAAAGATTATGCAAAACTAGCAAAACTTCTGCAAGGTTTGATCAACGGAGAAAGACTTAGTAAAGAGAAAAAAAGATTGGAAAGACAAGAAAATACAGGCTTTTACTGACATATAATCAGCCCTAGCTAAGGCTCCAGTTTTAGGATTACCAAATCTCAATGAATCATTTCACATTTTTTGCCAAGAAACTGATGGAATACAAGTACCCGTGATCAAAGTTCAAGCACACAAATGAATCACTAGAAAGGACCAAGAAAGGAATTATAAAGCAGGTGTAGAAGCTAAAAGATTATTCGAACACAAGTTAGAGGAAACCCAATTAACTGATAAAGCTGCTATATTGTTGTTGTTGTTCGTCCATCGTTGTCGATGAGGACCTCGACACCATTAGTCATTTTGAGGCTGGTTGCGGTGTGTCCGAAGATGACGGATCAGGCCAATTCGGGCACGGAATGTCCTGGCACATATTGGACAGATTTGTGTAGACACTGTAGTTGTTGTGCTGGTGGCTCTGGACTTGTGCAGCTCGCGCTTAAGTTGTGCTTCAGCAATGCACCTTGCTTCGTAAGCTTGACGGCCTTTGTGGATGAGGCAGCGCCAGGTAGGACGGTTTTGTGCCAATGTTTCCCAGGTGTCGTGTCAATGTCAAGCGACTTCAGGGAGGCTCTGAGTGTGTCTTTGAAACGTTTCTTCTGCCCTCCTTGTGAACGTGTTCCAGCAGAGAGTTCCCCAAAAAGGAGCTGCTTGGGTAAACGCTCGTCTGACATACGGTCGACATGACCTGCCCACCAGGTCTGTGCTCTCATCAGCAGTGTGTGAACTGATGGTAGACTTGTTCTAGAGAGAACTTCAGTGTCTGGTACTTTGTCTTGCCATCTGATACGTAATATTCTGCAAAGAAAAGTCATCTGGAAATAATTGAGCTGTCTTACATGCCTTCAATACACAGTCCATGTTTCACAGGCATACAGGAGGGTAGTGAGTACCGCGGCACTGTAGACCTTCAGTTTTGATGTTGTGCTGATTCCTTGACATTCCCATACAGTGGAGCGCAACCGACCAAAAGCAGAACTTGCCTTTGCTATTCTGCAGTTAACTTCTGTATCAATAGTCACTGCTTGGTACAGGGTGTTGCCAAGATAAGTGAACTGGTCCACTGCCTGTAGTTTCTGCCCTTTGATTGTGATTATGTGTTCTGTGTACGGTGCATGAGGAGCAGGCTGGTGCATGACTTCAGTCTTTTTAATGTTGATGGTGAGTCCAAAGTTGTCACAAGCTGACTTGCATCTCTGGCTCTGAGCCAGTATAGAAGGCGCAGTCATCGGAAAAGACGAAGTCTCTTAGAACAGTCTCCTTCACTTTGGTAATAGCTTGAAGTCTCCTCAGGTTGAAGAGCTTCCCATTCACTCTGTACTTGAGGCTGATACCAGCAACTCTGTCCTGGAAGGCATCATTCAGC
The DNA here is from genome assembly GCF_965287045.1 of Carcharhinus amblyrhynchos. Classification (NCBI taxonomy): domain Eukaryota; kingdom Metazoa; phylum Chordata; class Chondrichthyes; order Carcharhiniformes; family Carcharhinidae; genus Carcharhinus; species Carcharhinus amblyrhynchos. The sequence goes on along the minus strand of NC_137339.1, from coordinate 44,254,937 downwards.
ATGGCAGTAAACATCATGCTGAACAGTGTGGGTGTGAGCACACAGCCCTATTTGACGCCATTGGTGACTGGGAATGCCTCAGAGGATTCTCCACCATCCAGCACTCTGGCCATCATGCCATCGTGGAACTGGCATACCATCTGAATGAATTTGGGGGGGCAGCCGAACGTTGACATGATCTTCCACAGGCCTTGTTGGCTGACAGTGTCGAAGGCTTTCGCGAGGTCAACAAAGGTTGTGTAGAGCTCGCGATTCTGCTCCTGACATTTCTCCTGGAGTTGGCGCGCAACAAAAATTATATCAATAATCCAGCGACCTTTGCAGAAGCCACACTGTGACTCTGGAAGCAGGCCCAGCTCCAGTTGAGTGACCAGACGATTTAACAGAACTCTTGAGAGGGTTTTTCCTGTGATGGGGAGCAGTCAGATTCCTTGGTGGTTGTCGCATACTTGCCGATTGCCCTTCCTCTTACAGAGGTGTACGATGGAAGCATCTTTAAGTTCCTGAGGAATGGATCCTTGCTTCCAAAAGGACTGGAACAACTCGATGACCTTCTTGATAAGTACAGGACCAGCAGCTTTGTAGATCTCTGTGGGTATGGCATCTGCCCCTGGGGCTTTGCCACTGGATAGCTAGCTGACAGCTTTCATGACTTTGGCTACTACCAGTGGGTCATCCATGGTGCTTGATGATGATCATGATGATGGTGTCGAGACTAGCACTTGATTTGGATTAAAGTGAGGGAGAGTTGCGCAGCACCAGCCTCACTGTCTCTTCCCAATTCCATCTGGATCCAGTGACAAGGCAAGAGTCAAGATGGCTGGAGATGGGACTAGGCGCAGTGGATAACCAAGATGTCTTCTGTATCTTGTCCTGCTCTTCACGCTCCAAGACACTTGCAGAGACCACCTTCTTGACCATTGGATCTTCCATTGGTCTCGTCCACTCAATCCACTGGAGTCTGTCTTCACGTGCTGGGATAGACATTTCCCTACCTCACCCAGGGCTGAGACCTGTCAGCTACCCTCACCTGGTTTAGCCGGCTTGTCAAAGCTGTTGCCCAGGGTATGGCCACTGTCGCATGCAAACAACCCAAAGATGACACTGAATTAGACATAAAACAGATTCGAGAACAAGTCTCAGAAGAAGAGAAAAATAGGTGGAGGGAATTGGGAGGGAAGAAAGAATGCGATGGAATATGGAGAAAAAATAAGAAAATAATAGCTCTGGATGCAATTCATCAAACACTGAATTTATATCATGGAGTAGCATAACTAGCAGAGATAAAATGACCACCTTAATTAAGAATTGCTACTGGTGGAAGGATATGGAGAAATGATCACCAAATTCTGCAAAAATGAATTGTGTGCTCAAGTAGAACCAGAACAACATTGCAAAATAAAAATGGGAAACCAAGCCAGACCCAAGAGATCATGGAAAAACTTACGAATAAACTTTCACAGAATCTTTACCAAGGAAGAAAGGGAAAATTGATTGTTTAATGATTATTGATCAATTCACTCCGTGGGTATAAGAATTCTCAAGTAAAGACGCAACAGCCAAAACTGTGGCTTTGATATTAGCCAATGCAATCATACCCCAGTGGAAAATGCAATTATAATTGGATTCAGATCAGGGAACTCACTTCACTGGGAGAATTCTGAGAGAAGTATGTAGAATGTTAGGGATTAAGCAGAAATATCACTTACCATATCATCCACAGAGCTCAGGGATGGTACAACATTGAAAAAACAGTTTGGCTACGGCCATATTAGAAGAAGGAAGTAATTGGGTGCGGGTTTTTCCTGCAATTCTATTAAGACAAAGAGCCATTCCGTCTTGAGGAACAGGGTTAACCCCATTTCAACTGAAGACAGGTAGAGCAATGCATCTCCCAGAAGATGTTATGACAGGAGGAAGGGAGTTAATAAATGAAAAAGAAGCAGTTTATCAATGCACAAGAGACTTAATAACCCGATTACACTCCTTTAAAAAAAAGTCATTCAAGAACAATACAAAGATTGGATGAAATTAGCTGAGAAAGAAAATCCAAATTTACCAACTGCAGGATAAAGGGTTATGGTACAACTAATGTCTGACCAAAAAAAAAATTAAGCATGGACGGGAGGGGCCATTTGAAATAATCATTGCAGGAGAAACATTGATGGAAACATGGTCCTAGATGGAGACATTGGACACAACTAAAACTTTACCCAAAGGATTAAATTAGTAAAAAGAATCTGGCTAAATTTGTAATAAAAAGTTTTAGACTTTTTATTCTAATCAGATGGTATAGTCAGGCAATCTAGAAAATGTTTACATTTATGATTATTGATTCTAATTGTGAGGCCTTAGGACCATATTGTGTGTAAAATTGCAGAATTGTGTATACAAAAAAATCAACCACCCGTTGAAGAAAGAAAATATCAGCGAATAACAAGCTAGAACAATCTTTGGAGCATGGTTAAAATAAGTCTGTTACTGTTATTGACATAAACACAATTTGAGTAATAACAAATGGTAAAAAAAAAATTTCTTACATCTTGTAATAATATGTGTATTTTGTATAGTGCAAGTAGATTATCAGGAGTTTAACAGAATACACTTATCTGTATTTGGTGTAGATAGTTATGCTAGAACAGCTGATGTATCTAAATGTTGGGTATGTACTCATATACCAATTATTGCAAGGAAGAGGTTCCCTTTGCTGACAATCCCTTTAAAGTGAGAGGAATTAATAATACGGGATCAATTAACCCAATTGTTCAGGAAACCTAGAGGAAGGATTGTGGAATTTACAAAAGAGTGTTAAGGTGCAGATTTTTTACTTGAATAGATACTCACCTATATTCAATTCAGCCAAACAAGCACCCAATTTGGTTCTAATTGATACAGAATTAGAGGAACGAGGAATCTTATGCATCAAGGTGATTAGGGAAGCATAGATATTGGGATCAGTAAATTAAATCTGCACAGTAGATGTCAGGAGCAAGATTTGCTTTAACCCACTGGAGGATGATCACATGTGTAACATTCAATATACCCAATACTTAATGGAATTTATTAGATTTGTGGAAACAAGACTTACCCAGGGCTGCCCAAAGTTTGGAAAGGAGCTTGTTACTTAGAATATGTAGTTCCACAATTTTACCACACTGGTCAATTACCATAGGAAATTACCAGATGTCAACGTACTGCAGTGGGCATAGACTTTTTCTTTAGAATATTGATGCCGGGATATTTACAAATAAGACTGCCAACGGAATTGGAAAATATTGCTTATCTTAGAAAGGGTAGCTAATGACATGGCTACTGTGTTATCAATGCATACAGTTGTGTTACAGAATCGGATGGCTTTGGACTTCATTCTCGTAGCAAGAGGAGGAACATGCACTTAGATTGGATTGAAATGCTGCACCTACGTTTCAGACATTTCGGAGAATAGCACCAATTTGGTAAATCATATTTGGAAGGAGGTCAAGAAGTTAGAAAAACCAGAACATTCTCTCTGGAAAAAAGAATGGACAACAGGATAGGTTGGAATATTGGGAAAGAACATATTAATCAGAGCTACATATCTTTTTGTTTATTTACTGATGATTATTGTGATTATAATGCTACTCAAATGTTATTGCTCGACCACAAGCCATACTGTTGCAAGAGTAACATTGGTCAAGGAAGAGAAGAAAGAAATGTCAATGACTTCAACTTCTTTAGATTCTCCAACTTATAATGAACGCACTAGAGCATCCTTTTAAAACAAGAACTTTTTATCAATAAAGAATCAGTTAAAGATGCATTAACACATTGATTATAAAGGAAATACTTAACTAGGATAAGGTAGATTACATCGATAGAGTTTTTAGACACAATTTTGGCCTTGTACTGCAGTTAGCCAATACGGCCAACAGGGGGAATTATAGTTGAGAATTCTGATTAATTCCAAATACCCAACATGAGGATAATTAACAGCTAATGTTTTAATATGTGGTTTGAGAATAATACAAAATATTTAAGTAACATCTTAATAATGTCTCTAAGAAATGAATTTGTAACATGCCAGTAAAATGAAAGATGTATTCGTGAAAGATATCAGCACAAGTCAGGCATAAATTATGCAGCAAAATAAATTACCTAGACCAGATGATAATACCAAAAGATAAAGATGTCTTTTGGTATTAGAGGTGGTTTAAACTCGTTGAGAAATGCTGAATCATAAGAAGCCATTTTTGAGAGAGACCTTTCTTGAAATGGACAGATGAATGACTGATCAATATTTGAAGGTGTCAAAATATGATTGATTGAAGGACGTGCCATTGTTAGATCGACAGAACATTAAATGAATGAAATTGCTTTTAATTAATTGCTGGTTAATCTGATTAATCTTGTAACGAAAACTATAACCAATTCTGCTCTTTGGCATGAAATCTGAGATCTTTTGTGAAAGCCTAGTAACACATTAGCTGTGAAGGTGGATCCATTGATCTCCCATTTTGGCCAAAATGAGATTTGTCTTGTCTTAATTGTATGTTTGTCTGAATATTGTTAATTTGTAAAGTTTTTTGATTCTAATATGTCAATGTTTTAATAAAACTAGTTTAAGAGTTTCATGGAACTAAATAAACTTTTTTGTCTTTCTGAAATGAAACGTCTAATGAAAAGACTTAATCTTTAAATTAATCAGGCCATCTAAAAGAATTTCCCACATTAAATATGCTCCCAGAAGTTCTATATGGTGGCTTAGCACTGATTTGATATCAAGAGTCTAGTCAAGCATTGTGAACAGTGCCAATTGCCACAAAGGTTGTCTGCTGAAACCCCACTGAATCCTTGAGAATGATCTGTAGCCTTGAAAACGTCAGCAGGATCTAAGCCCTTTAGAGAATCTCAGCCCAGCTCCGCTACAGTGTCGTAATAGTAGAGAGATGCCTTCACTTGCTCTGTGTCACTATCAGTTGACTCTGTCTACACTTCCTGCTGCCTGGAAAAGCAGCCAGCATAATCAAGGATCCCAAGCACCCGGACATACTCTCTTCCACCTTCTTCAGTTACGAAAAAGAAACAGAAATCTGAGATCACATATCAGCCGGCAAAAGAACAGCTTCTTCCCTACTGCTTCAGACTTTTGAATGCACCTACCTTGCACTATACCCTAGCTATGACCGTAAAAGTACATTCTGCCGTCTCCCCTTTCCTATGGTAAGCTTTGTCTGTATAGCACACAAGAAACAATACTTTTCACTATGTAGTAATACACATGACAATAATCAATCAAATCTAATAGATTAAGAGAACCCAGGGAAGTGTAATCACAAATATATTATGAGATATTGCAGAATAAAGCATTAAATACTTTGCTGGTTATAGTTAGAAAAATAAATTGTTTTAAAAATTTCCTGTAATACGTACATATACATATGAATATCAGAAAACTATTTTTCCCAGCACCAACTCTTCTATCTCTTACAGCCAGTTATCTTTCTTCTTAAATATCCTCTTACCTGCCCTGTTTTCCATACTGCAGTGGATACATTTGGATAAATATTAGTCTTTAGAGTAACTATTCGGAAAAATAGACTGGCACTTTGGATTGCTGATACACAGACCGGAACTGAGTAAGATAACTGGCAGGCATGTGCCAATGTTTATTGAAGCACATTTCAAATCAAAGAATTTTGTAGGCATGATAAGTAGCAGACGGGAGGGGTGATTTTAACTTTAGAGGGGAGCAGGCTGGCAGAGGCTGATTTGCACCATTCCTCACCTCTTGCATGTCCCTGCCAACTGCAGATTCAAACCATTCAGAGGTCCAAGTTCATTTACATGCCAGTTGGAAGCAGCAAGTGCCAAACAGGTGCTGGGTTTCAGCTTGCTCGTTCTGGGAGGATGATAAGCCATCATGTTCCCCATTGAGCTGATTGATAGAGGGAACTGGAAGGCTAGGGGCTGGTGACAAGCTCAGCCTTGGCCCAGCTCTTTTGTGGTCCAAGGAGGAGCAAGACTAGTTTTCCTAGTTACAGCAGAGCAACGTTAGGGATTTCACAGGCTGTTTCTGGACTAGTCGCCAATGGCCCCTTTAAGGCTGCTCATCAGGCCAAGTACAAATGGGTGGAATTGTAACCGAGCTTCAAGGTCCCTTGATTTGCGTTCTTAATGAGGTTTTTTTCAGGCAGTTCCCTTACGGAACATTTGGTAAAGTGACACCAGACAGGGTCGTTGGAAAAACAAAGTGGCAAGTGCAGCATTTGGCATTGCTATTACCCCATTCTCACTGTTGGCTTTAATGCATCAAAGGGCGTCTGTCCAGAGTAAGTTGTAAGACCCACCCTCTCCCTTCCTCAAAGTATTCCTCTTTAAACAACCTTTTAGATCCCACTGTTAACATATGCCTTTTTTTCCCCTGATATCTTTGATTATGTCTTGTGAAAACCTTTGGAATATCTGGATGTTTTTAAAAGTACAAGTAATTATTGTTGCTTTAAATGCTTTCTAAAATAAATCTATTCGTGAAAGAGTGGGTTAGAATTGTATTGGGTGTTATTTTAGCTCCTACATTAGTTTATGTAGATGTGTGTGTGTGTGTGTGTGTGGGAGTGTGTGAGTATGTAGCTATGTGTGGGGGTGTGTGTGAGTGCATGTGTGTGGGGGTATGCATGCATATCTGTATGAGTGTGTATGTGGTGGGTGTGTTTGTGCATGTATTTGTATGTGAATTTGCATGTATATCTCTGGGTGTACATGTTCATGTGTTTGCACATGTGGTTTAGGTATGTTGGTGTATATTTGTGTGTGTGTGAAATATCCCTGTTCATAATTCTATTGACTCCCAAACTTTAAACTGAAAATCCCCTTTTTGCCACACTCCGGCACCTGTTTGGGTACACTGAGGGAGAATTCAGCATGGTCAATGCACCTAACCAGCACATCTTTCGGACAAGGTAAAATAGGATAATCCCATTATTAAAATGTGGAAAACGTGTCTTAAACCAAGACATTATTCAGTGCATAAAAAATAATCAGCTCAAATTCAGTTCTGAGAATTTAAAATTTGAAATGCAAATCACTAATTTCTTCACATTGTTAAATTAGTTTTCCAAGAACCGTTTTTAATGTGGAACAAATCATAATGATGTTCCTTTCCTTGAGAATGCATTTCTCAGAGCAGAGACATTTAATGTAGATTTACATTAGTATTGCAATGAAATTACTGTGATAAAACCCTAATTGCCATATGCCAGCACCTGTTTGGGTCCACTGAGGGGCAATTTAGTATGGCCAATGCACCTAACCAGCATGTCCTTCGGAATGTGGAAGGAAACTGGAGCACCCAGAGGAAACCCACGCAGACACAGGGCGAATGTACAGATTTCGCATAGACAGTGACTCAAACCAGGAATTGAATCCAAATTCCTGACACTGTGCCCTTCAACAGGAACATTGAAAATTATAAGAAGTTTGGAGGTTAGGTGTGGAGAAATGTCCCATTAGAAGGAGGATCAATGACTAGATTACACAGCTAGAAGATAATTATCACAAAAAATCAGAGGGTAGTTAAGGGGGATTTTTTTTATGCGGTTGATCTGGAATGCACTATCTGAAAGAGTAGTGGAAGAAAGTTCTATAGTAACTTACTAAAAGGTGATGATATATATATAATTGAAAGATGTTTGTAAAGATATTGAGAAAGATCGGAGAAGTGGGATTAATTGATAACACTTTGTAAAGGCTGCACAGGCATGATAGACCATCTGTGCTGTATCATTTTCTGATTTCATAAAGTTTAAAGTTTATTTATTAGTCACAAGTAGGCTTACATTAACACTGTAGTGAAGTTACTGTGAAAATCCCCTAGTTGCCACAGTCCCACGCCTGTTCGGGCACAGTGAGGGAGAATTTAGCATGGCCAATGCACCTAATCAACATGTCTTTCGGACTAAGGGAGGAAACCAGAGTCCCCAGAGGAAACCCACGCAGAGACGGAGAGAACATGCAAACTCCGTACAGACAGTGGCCCAAGCCAGGAAATGAACCTGGGTCCCTGACACTGTGAGGCAGCAAAATCATATATGATGGAATCTTAATTCTATAATTGATGTTCTTCTACTGGATGTAATTATTAAGATTATTTTAGAGCATACCAGAGACAAAAATATGTCTATGAGAGTACTGAATGCTCAACTGGGCTATTCTCTAGCAGCCCTGAGACTTGAACTGTCTGTAGTGTTATAATTACTTATAATCACCTCTTTTCACTAAAATATCCCTCTATTTAAAAGAACTAACTATCCCATGAGTTTACGTCAAGACTGCAAACTCATTCTTGTCTAAAATCCAAGCTCCTGCTCACGACACTGTGGTCTCAGGCGACCCAAGCTGGACAACTATCCTAAATTATAGTCTTATTGTATATTCACAGAAAGTCCATTTTACCAGATTGCCAATCAAATTGAGCATACATAGAAACAGAGAGTGGGGCATTCTGTCCTCTAAATCTGCTTTGCCATTCAATATGATCATGGCCAATCTGTTACCTCAATGCCATGCTTCCACTCTTGCCCAATACCTTTTGACACTTTTAGAAATCTATTTTTTTCTTAAATATATTCAGTGAC